>NC_086455.1:70016019-71503519 GCF_028390025.1 Pseudophryne corroboree
ATGGTGAGAGAATCATATGCAGTGACAGTAGACGACATGTCCGTAATCGTTGTCAGGTCCTTCAGTCCGGACCAGATGTCAGCATCAGCAGTCGCTCCAGACTGCCCTGCATCACCGCCAGCGGGTGGGCTCGGAATTCTGAGCCTTTTCCTCGCACCCCCAGTTGCGGGAGAATGTGAAGGAGGAGATGTTGACAGGTCGCGTTCCGCTTGACTTGACAATTTTCTCACCAGCAGGTCTTTCAACCCCAGCAGACTTGTGTCTGCCGGAAAGAGAGATCCAAGGTAGGCTTTAAATCTAGGATCGAGCACGGTGGCCAAAATGTAGTGCTCTGATTTCAACAGATTGACCACCCGTGAATCCTTGTTAAGCGAATTAAGGGCTCCATCCACAAGTCCCACATGCCTAGCGGAATCGCTCCGTGTTAGCTCCTCCTTCAATGTCTCCAGCTTCTTCTGCAAAAGCCTGATGAGGGGAATGACCTGACTCAGGCTGGCAGTGTCTGAACTGACTTCACGTGTGGCAAGTTCAAAGGGCATCAGAACCTTGCACAACGTTGAAATCATTCTCCACTGCGCTTGAGACAGGTGCATTCCACCTCCTATATCGTGCTCAATTGTATAGGCTTGAATGGCCTTTTGCTGCTCCTCCAACCTCTGAAGCATATAGAGGGTTGAATTCCACCTCGTTACCACTTCTTGCTTCAGATGATGGCAGGGCAGGTTCAGTAGTTTTTGGTGGTGCTCCAGTCTTCTGTACGTGGTGCCTGTACGCCGAAAGTGTCCCGCAATTTTTCTGGCCACCGACAGCATCTCTTGCACGCCCCTGTCGTTTTTTAAATAATTCTGCACCACCAAATTCAAGGTATGTGCAAAACATGGGACGTGCTGGAATTTGCCCATATTTAATGCACACACAATATTGCTGGCGTTGTCCGATGCCACAAATCCACAGGAGAGTCCAATTGGGGTAAGCCATTCCGCGATTATCTTCCTCAGTTGCCGTAAGAGGTTTTCAGCTGTGTGCGTATTCTGGAAACCGGTGATACAAAGCGTAGCCTGCCTAGGAAAGAGTTGGCGTTTGCGAGATGCTGCTACTGGTGCCGCCGCTGCTGTTCTTGCGGCGGGAGTCCATACATCTACCCAGTGGGCTGTCACAGTCATATAGTCCTGACCCTGCCCTGCTCCACTTGTCCACATGTACGTGGTTAAGTGGACATTGGGTACAACTGCATTTTTTAGGACACTGGTGAGTCTTTTTCTGACGTCCGTGTACATTCTCGGTATCGCCTGCCTAGAGAAGTGGAACCTAGATGGTATTTGGTAACGGGGGCTCACTGCCTCAATAAATTGTCTAGTTCCCTGTGAACTAACGGCGGATACCGGACGCACGTCTAACACCAACATAGTTGTCAAGGCCTCAGTTATCCGCTTTGCAGCAGGATGACTGCTGTGATATTTCATCTTCCTCGCAAAGGACTGTTGAACAGTCAATTGCTTACTGGAAGTAGTACAAGTGGGCTTACGACTTCCCCTCTGGGATGACCATCTACTCCCAGCAGCAACAACAGCAGCGCCAGCAGCAGTAGGCGTTACACGCAAGGATGCATCGGAGGAATCCCAGGCAGGAGAGGAATCGTCAGAATTGCCAGTGACATGGCCTGCAGGACTATTGGCATTCCTGGGGAAGGAGGAAATTGACACTGAGGGAGTTGGTGGGGTGGTTTGCGTGAGCTTGGTTACAAGAGGAAGGGATTTACTGGTCAGTGGACTGCTTCCGCTGTCACCCAAAGTTTTTGAACTTGTCACTGTCTTATTATGAATGCGCTGCAGGTGACGTATAAGGGAGGATGTTCCGAGGTGGTTAACGTCCTTACCCCTACTTATTACAGCTTGACAAAGGGAACACACGGCTTGACACCTGTTGTCCGCATTTCTGTTGAAATACCTCCACACCGAAGAGCTGATTTTTTTGGTATTTTCACCTGGCATGTCAACGGCCATATTCCTCCCACCGACAACAGGTGTCTCCCCGGGTGCCTGACTTAAACAAACCACCTCACCATCAGAATCCTCCTGGTCAATTTCCTCCCCAGCGCCAGCAACACCCATATCCTCCTCATCCTGGTGTACTTCAACACTGACATCTTCAATCTGACTATCAGGAACTGGACTGCGGGTGCTCCTTCCAGCACTTGCAGGGGGCGTGCAAATGGTGGAAGGCGCATGCTCTTCACGTCCAGTGTTGGGAAGGTCAGGCATCGCAACCGACACAATTGGACTCTCCTTGTGGATTTGGGATTTCGAAGAATGCACAGTTCTTTGCTGTGCTTTTGCCAGCTTGAGTCTTTTCATTTTTCTAGCGAGAGGCTGAGTGCTTCCATCCTCATGTGAAGCTGAACCACTAGCCATGAACATAGGGCAGGGCCTCAGCCGTTCCTTGCCACTCCGTGTGGTAAATGGCATATTGGCAAGTTTACGCTTCTCCTCCGACAATTTTATTTTAGGTTTTGGAGTCCTTTTTTTACTGATATTTGGTGTTTTGGATTTGACATGCTCTGTACTATGACATTGGGCATCGGCCTTGGCAGACGACGTTGCTGGCATTTCATCGTCTCGGCCATGACTAGTGGCAGCAGCTTCAGCACGAGGTGGAAGTGGATCTTGATCTTTCCCTAATTTTGGAACCTCAACATTTTTGTTCTCCATATTTTAATAGGCACAACTAAAAGGCACCTCAGGTAAACAATGGAGATGGATGGATACTAGTATACAATTATGGACGGACTGCCGAGTGCCGACACAGAGGTAGCCACAGCCGTGAACTACCGTACTGTACTGTGTCTGCTGCTAATATAGACTGGTTGATAAAGAGATGTCGTAGTATGTATGTATGAAGAAGAAAGAAAAAAAAACCACGGTTAGGTGGTATACAATTATGGACGGACTGCCGAGTGCCGACACAGAGGTAGCCACAGCCGTGAACTACCGTACTGTACTGTGTCTGCTGCTAATATAGACTGGTTGATAAAGAGATGTCGTAGTATGTATGTATGAAGAAGAAAGAAAAAAAAACCACGGGTAGGTGGTATACAATTATGGACGGACTGCCGAGTGCCGACACAGAGGTAGCCACAGCCGTGAACTACCGTACTGTACTGTGTCTGCTGCTAATATAGACTGGTTGATAAAGAGATGTCGTAGTATGTATGTATAAAGAAGAAAGAAAAAAAAACCACGGTTAGGTGGTATACAATTATGGACGGACTGCCGAGTGCCGACACAGAGGTAGCCACAGCCGTGAACTACCGTACTGTACTGTGTCTGCTGCTAATATAGACTGGTTGATAAAGAGATGTAGTAGTATGTATGTATAAAGAAGAAAGAAAAAAAAACCACGGGTAGGTGGTATACAATTATGGACGGACTGCCGAGTGCCGACACAGAGGTAGCCACAGCCGTGAACTACCGTACTGTACTGTGTCTGCTGCTAATATAGACTGGTTGATAAAGAGATGTCGTAGTATGTATGTATAAAGAAGAAAGAAAAAAAAACCACGGTTAGGTGGTATACAATTATGGACGGACTGCCGAGTGCCGACACAGAGGTAGCCACAGCCGTGAACTACCGTACTGTACTGTGTCTGCTGCTAATATAGACTGGTTGATAAAGAGATGTCGTAGTATGTATGTATGAAGAAGAAAGAAAAAAAAACCACGGTTAGGTGGTATACAATTATGGACGGACTGCCGAGTGCCGACACAGAGGTAGCCACAGCCGTGAACAACCGTACTGTACTGTGTCTGCTGCTAATATAGACTGGTTGATAAAGAGATGTCGTAGTATGTATGTATAAAGAAGAAAGGAAAAAAAACCACGGTTAGGTGGTATACAATTATGGACGGACTGCCGAGTGCCGACACAGAGGTAGCCACAGCCGTGAACTACCGTACTGTACTGTGTCTGCTGCTAATATAGACTGGTTGATAAAGAGATGTAGTAGTATGTATGTATAAAGAAGAAAGAAAAAAAAACCACGGGTAGGTGGTATACAATTATGGATGGACTGCTGAGTGCCGACACAGAGGTAGCTACAGCCGTGAACTACCGTACTGTGTCTGCTGCGACTGGATGATAAATAATGATATAAAATATATATATATATCACTACTGCAGCCGGACAGGTATATATATTATATAATGACGGACCTGCTGGACACTGTCAGCAGAATGAGTTTTTTATAGAATAAAAAAAAAAACACCACACAAGTGAAGTCACACGACGAGTGTTTAACTTTTTCAGGCAATCACAATATAGTATACTACTAACTATACTGGTGGTCAGTGTGGTCAGGTCACTGGTCAGTCACACTGGCAGTGGCACTCCTGCAGCAAAAGTGTGCACTGTTTAATTTTAATATAATATGTACTCCTAGCTCCTGCTATAACCTATAACTGGCACTGCAGTGCTCCCCAGTCTCCCCCACAATTATAAGCTGTGTGAGCTGAGCACAGTCAGATATATAATATATACATAGATGATGCAGCACACTGGGCTGAGCAGTGCACACAGATATGGTATGTGACTGTCTTGTACTCCTGGCTCCTGCTATAACCTATAACTGGCACTGCAGTGCTCCCCAGTCTCCCCCACAATTATAAGCTGTGTGAGCTGAGCACAGTCAGATATATAATATATACATAGATGATGCAGGCATGCAGCACACTGGGCTGAGCAGTGCACACAGATATGGTATGTGACTGAGTCACTGTGTGTGTGTGTACCGTTTTTTTCAGGCAGAGAACGGATATATTAAATAAAACAACTGCACTGCTGGTGGTCACTGTGGTCAGTCACTAAACTCTGCACTCTCTTCTACAGTATCAGCCTCAGGTCAATCTCTCTCTCTCTCTCCTAATCTAAATGGAGAGGACGCCAGCCACGTCCTCTCCCTATCAATCTCAATGCACGTGTGAAAATGGCGGCGACGCGCGGCTCGAGTCCTTATATAGAATCCGAGTCTCGCGAGAATCCGACAGCGTCATGATGACGTTCGGGCGCGCTCGGGTTAACCGAGCAAGGCGGGAAGATCCGAGTCGCTCGGACCCGTGAAAAAAAACATGAAGTTCGTGCGGGTTCGGATTCAGAGAAACCGAACCCGCTCATCTCTATATGAGATATATATATATATAGATATATGTGTGTATATGTGTATTTAAAAGGTGCATATTTATATTAAAATTTATAATGAATGCTGAAGTAAAATTATTCCCTTTCATGTGCTGGTCGTTCTGTTGAAAAAACTCTAGGTCAGCCGTGACAAGATGGTTTCAAATCCTCACGAGGAGGCCGAGGGGTTATTCTTTTCCCGCCGTGGATAGAATAAAGTGAGAGTCAACCCCTGTTCTGCACGGGGCCCTGTCACAGAGTATCGTATACAGGAAGCTAAGTTATATTTTTTAATTATGTGCGTTGATTATACTTGCATTACATGCGTATGGGGGAGTGCTTGTATTCAGAAATGGTCGGTTACTTTGTCATCCGATATAATTACCCTGGGGAGAGATGGGATACTCCTTAAGTTGGGTCATATCTAGAACATTGTAGCATACTGCCGTGCAACTACTAGGGAAATGGGACTCTTGAGTTTGCGAGCCAATTCCATGGCGGTCTCGGCTAGGAGAGCGTTGTGGATTCACCAAACGGGATGCTGATGAGGTCACCGAGAACAAGTGGAGTCTCTTCCCCATGAAGGTGTAGCCAAGTTGGGTGATGGTTTTGTTAATATTCTCGCGGCAGATGCCTCTGGTAAGTCTACCTTCTTGCCCTAGGTTCCCTCACTACGGTTGGTGACGCATTATTGTAGGATGAGTAGATTAGGACCCCCCTTTCTTTGCAGGTAAAGGAAGGTACAAAGAGGTAAGAGGTCAGCTGCCTTTTCCAAGTTCGCAGGAGCAGAATTCATCCTATGTTTTCTGCCACGTCCACCGCAGGACGTTGGTCTATCTGGTGGGAGCCTACACCGGTGGGCCCACGTCTAAAACTCTTCAGTCAGCCCTGGAAAGGACATGGACCAGTGAGTTAAGGATAGAATCCCTAGGGGGACCGACGGGAGTTTTCCTGACGTTTCCCCTCACCGATTTTTTCAAATAGACATTACCGATTCTCCTCCACACAGGGAGGTAGTATGTGACGCAATACAAGAGTTGTGTCAGGATCAGGTCATTGTCCTGCTGTTCCGGTCATAAAAAAAAAAATTTAAATAGAAGAAGCTGTTCTTCAAATTTTTTCGGGCTTCCGAGGCCAGAAGGCTTGGTCAGACCAAATCCTCTATCTGAAATCTCTAAATTCCTACTTAAAATTAGTGATGTGCACCGGAAATTTTTCAGGTTTTGTGTTTTGGTTTTGGATTCGGTTCCGCGGCCGTGTTTTGGATTCGGACGCGTTTTGGCAAAACCTCCCTGAAATTTTTTTGTCGTATTCGGGTGTGTTTAGGATTTGGGTGTTTTTTTACAAAAACCCCTCAAAAACAGCTTAAATCATAGAATTTGGGGTCATTTTGATCCCATAGTATTATTAACCTCAATAACCATGATTTACCCTCATTTTCAGTCTATTCTGAACACCTCACAATATTATTTTTAGTCCTAAAATTTGCACCGAGGTCGCTGGATGGCTAAGCTAAGCGACCCAAGTGGCCGACACAAACACCTGGCCCTGCAGTGTCAGACAGGATGGCACTTCAAAAAAATAGTCCCCAAACAGCACATGATGCAAAGAAAAAAAGAGGTGCACCAAGGTCGCTGTGTGACTAAGCTAAGCGACCCAAGTGGCCGACACAAACACCTGGCCCATCTAGGAGTGGCACTGCAGTGTCAGGCAGGATGGTACTTCAAAAAAATAGTCCCCAAACAGCACATGATGCAAAGAAAAAAATAGGCGCCCCAAGGTCGCTGTGTGACTAAGCTAAGCGACACAAGTGGCCGACACAAACACCTGGCCCATCTGGGAGTGGCACTGCAGTGTCAGACAGGATGGCACTTCAAAAACATAGTCCCCAAACAGCACATGATACAAAGAAAAAAAGAGGCGCACCAAGGTCGCTGTGTGACTAAGCTAAGCGACACAAGTGGCCGACACAAACACCTGGCCCATCTAGGAGTGGCACTGCAGTGTCAGACAGGATGGCACTTCAATAAAATAGTCCCCAAACAGCACATGATGCAAAGAAAAAAAGAGGCGCACCAAGGTCGCTGTGTGACTAAGCTAAGCGACACAAGTGGCCGACACAAACACCTGGCCCATCTAGGAATGGCACTGCAGTGTCAGGCAGGATGGCACTTCAAAAAAATAGTCCCCAAAAAGCACATGATGCAAAGAAAAAAAGAGGCGCACCAAGGTCGCTGTGTGACTAAGCTAAGCAACACAAGTGGCCGACACAAACACCTGGCCCATCTAGGAGTGGCACTGCAGTTTTCTAGCGAGAGGATGAGTGCTTCCATCCTCATGTGAATCTGAACCACTAGCCATGAACATAGGCCAGGGCCTCAGCCGTTTCTTGCCACTCCGTGCCGTAAATGGCATATTGGCAAGTTTACGCTTCTCATCAGACGCTTTCAATTTTGATTTTTGGGTCTTTTTACTGAACTTTTCTTTTTTGGATTTTACATGCTCTCTACTATGACATTGGGCATCAGCCTTGGCAGACGACGTTGATAGCATTTCATCGTCTCGGCCATGACTAGTGGCAGCAGCTTCAGCACGAGGTGGAAGTGGATCTTGATCTTTCCCTATTTTAACCTCCACATTTTTGTTCTCCATTTTTTAATGTGTGGAATTATATGCCAGTATCAATAGCAATGGCCTACTACTATATATACTGCACACAACTGAAATGCACCACAGGTATGGATGGATAGTATACTTGACGACACAGAGGTAGGTAGAGCAGTGGCCTTCCGTACCGTACTGCTATATATACTGGTGGTCACTGTCAGCAAACTGCAAAACTAAAATGCACCACAGGTATAGAATCTAGATGGATAGTATACTTGACGAAACAGAGGTAGGTAGAGCAGTGGCCTTCCGTACCATACTGCAATATATACTGGTGGTCACTGTCAGCAAAACTCTGCACTGTACTCCTCCTATATAATACAGCTGCTCCCCAGTCCCCACAATTAAGCAGTGTGAGCACAGATATATGCAGCACACTGAGCACAGATATGGAGTGTTTTTCAGGCAGACAACGTATACTGGTGGTCACTGTCAGCAAAACTCTGCACTGTACTCCTCCTATATAATATACTGGTGGTCCCCAGTCCCCACAATAAAGCAGTGTGAGCACAGATATATGCAGCACACTGAGCACAGTTATGGAGTGTTTTTCAGGCAGACAACGTATACTGGTGGTCACTGTCAGCAAAACTCTGCACTGTACTCCTCCTATATAATACAGCTGCTCCCCAGTCCCCACAATTAAGCAGTATGAGCACAGATATATGCAGCACACTGAGCACAGATACGGAGTGTTTTTCAGGCAGACAACGTATACTGGTGGTCACTGTCAGCAAAATTCTGCACTGTACTCCTATATAATATACTGGTGGTCCCCAGTCCCCACAATAAAGCAGTGTGAGCACAGATATATGCAGCACACTGAGCACAGATATGGAGTGTTTTTCAGGCAGACAACGTATACTGGTGGTCCCTGTCTGCAAAACTCTGCACTATACTCCTCCTATATAATACAGCTGCTCCCCAGTCCCCACAATGAAGCAGTGTGAGCACAGATATATGCAGCACACTGAGCACAGATATGGAGTGTTTTTCAGGCAGACAACGTATACTGGTGGTCACTGTCAGCAAAACTCTACACTGTACTCCTCCTATATAATACAGCTGCTCCCCAGTCCCCACAATTAAGCAATAAGCACAAATATTTGCATCAACATTAATAAACGGAGAGGACGCCAGCCACGTCCTCTCCCTAACATTTCCAATGCACAAGTGAAAATGGCGGCGACGCGCGGCTGCTTATATAGAATCCGAATCTCGCGAGAATCCGACAGCGGGATGATGACGTTCAGGCGCGCTCGGGTTAACCGAGCCATACGGGAGAATCCGAGTATGCCTCGGACCCGCGTAAAATGGGTGAAGTTCGGGGGGGTTCGGTTTCCGAGGAACCGAACCCGCTCATCACTACTTAAAATCCATGAGGGAATCTCTCATGGCAGGGTTTCTCCACACGGACATTATGGTTTTTTCCGTATTAGGCTTCCCTGAGGATTGCGATTCAGGGTTGTCGTCACCAATTCGCCAGAGCGATCGCGGTATGATGGGTTTCCTTCGATAGTAAGGGGACTTAGTTGTTCTATACTGGATCGCTCTCCGAAATGCGGAGAGATCAATAAGCCAAATGGTACAAAACGTTGCTTTCCCCCTGACAGTTCTTCAACAGCAGAACTTGCCAAAATCCCTGTTGGTCCCAACGACGCAGTAGCTGGCTTGGGCAATATTTGCTTCCAGTGGAAAAAGCGCTGAGGATTCAGAGTCTGGTTAGACCTGCAACAGGGTCAATCCATTATTACATTCAGTTACTGGAAAAGAAGGTTGCGGCCTACGAGGCCTTTTCAGTGGGCAGTTTGCATGCCAGAGTGTTGGCGGGACCTGTTGGACAGGTCGTCCGGTTCCCACCTGGGATAATCCTGGTTTCAAGACCAGAATGTCACTCTTGTGGTAGCGGAGAAATTCTCACCGAGGACAAGTGTCAAGTTCGGATACTTATCACCACTGTAATGGTCTAGAGGTAGGGGCCGTTTATAACGGTTTTCTACAAACAAAAACCGGAGAAGAAATAACAGAAGCCAGAAAGATTTTCCGCTGGGCGACAAAAACATTTACGCGCTCTGTCAGCGATGTTCGTTCCAAGAGTGGACAACTGGGAAGCAGACTTCCTCGGCGGACATGTTCTCCATCCAGGAGAGTAGAGTCTTCATCAAGCGGTTTTTCACAAAAGTGACAAGTTTTGGGGAATTCTGGAAATAGTCAAGATGGCGTCTCGCCTCGACAAGAAACTTCGGAGTTATTGTTCAAGGTTGAGGGTCCTTCAAGATAGCGGTGGACGCCCTAGTGACACCGTGGGTGTTTCGGTCGGTACATGTGTTCCCTCCACTTCCACTCTGTCCAAAGACGCTAAAAGATCACAAGAAGAACTAAGGTTCAGGAGATCCTCGTTCTTCCAGACTGGTCAGGGAGGGCTGGTATCCGGATCTTCAGGAATTGCTCATGGGAGATCCCTAACCTCTTCCTCTGCGAGAGGATCGGTTACGGCGGGGGCCGTGTGTGTTCCTAGATTTACTGTGGTTTCCATTGACGGTTTAGAAGTTAAACGCCGGATCCCAACCCGAAAAGGGTATTCCCTGTGAAGTCATCCTTACGCTTCTTCAGACAGAAAGAAGTAACGTTAAAACATTACCGCCAATTTTGGAGAAAGTATGTGTCTTGGTGTGAATCCAAGAAAGCTCCTACGGAAGAATTCCAGTTAGGTAGTTTTTCTCCATTCTTTCCTTACAAGGTTGTGTGGATGCGGGCCCTAAATTGGGCTCGATTAAGGTTCAGTTTCAGCCTTATCGGGTTTCTTCCAAACACAATTGGCCTCCTTTCTAGAGGTTCAAACTTTCGTAAAAGGAGTGTTACACATCCATCCTCCCTTGTGCCCCTCTGGCACCATGGGGTCTTACCGTGGTGTTGCAGTTCCTGCATTCTCATTGGTTGAACTTTTCAATACAGTTGAGTGGAAATTCCTCACTTGGAAAGTGGTCATGCGGTTGGCATTGACGTCCGGGGGCGGGTGTCTGAATTAGCGGGCTTTGTTTCACAAGAGCCCTGTTTAATCTTCCATGAAGATAGAGCGGAGTTGAGAACTCGTCAGCACTTTCTGCCAAAAGTGGTTTCATCGTTTCACATGAACAAACCTATTGTGGTGCCGGTGGCCACTGAAGCCTGGGCGACATTGAAGTATCTCGATGTGGGCTAGGTTTGAAAATCTATGTTGCCAGATTGGCTCAGATTAGGAAAACAGACGCTCTGTTTCTCCTGTTTGCTCCCAACAAGATTGGGGCTCCTGCTTCCAAGCAGACTATTGCGCGCTAAATCTGTGATACGATTCAGCAGGCTCCTTCTACGGCTGGATTGCCGTTGCCGAGTTCGGTGGAGGCCCATTCTACCAGAAAGGTGGGTGCGTTCTGGGCGGCTGCCCGAGGGATCTTGGCATTACAGATTTGCCGAGCGGCTCCTTGGTTGGGTTCAAACACCTTTGCGAGGTTTACAAGTTTGATACCCTGGCTGATGAGGACCTCATGTTTGCTCAATCGGTGCTGCAGAGTCATCCGCACTCTCCCGCCCGTTCTGGAGCTTTGGTATAATCCCCATGGTCCTTTTGGAGTCCCCAGCATCCTCTAGGACGTATGAGAAAATAGGATTTTAATACCTGCCTGTAAATCCTTTTCTCTTAGATCGTAGAGGATGCTGGGTGCCCGTCCCAGTGCGTACTGTATCTGCAGTTGTTAGTTTTGGTTACACACATGCTGTGTTACTTTTCAGTCAGCCTGTTGCTGACGTTGTTCATGCCGTGGCATGCGTTATGCTATTATTGGTTGTGTTTACACACAGGTTGTGTTACGTTTTCTGGTAGCATTTTGCTGCATATTATTCATGCCGTCAGCTGATGTTCTGTTGAATGCCACGCCTGCTGCATGCTGGAGGTGTGAGCTGGTATGACGCTCACCGTGTTTAATGATAAATTATTTTCTCGAAATGTCCGTCTCCCTGGGCACAGTTCTATAACTGGAGTCTGGAGGAGGGGCATAGAGGGAGGAGCCAGTTCACACCCCTTTTAAAGTCTTAAAGTGCCCATGTCTCCTGCGGATCCCGTCTATACCCCATGGTCCTTTTGCAGTCCCCAGCATCCTCTACGAACTAAGAGAAAAGGATTTACCGGTAGGTATTAAAATCCTATTTTTTTCAAATTCTTTTAATTTTTAGAACTTTTTCATACTTTACAATCCACGTGGACTGCAATTGGGAACGGTAACCTGTGCCGAGCGCTGCAGAAGCGGAGCGAGGCACCTTGCCCGAAGCATGGCGAGCAAAGCGAGCCATGCAAGGGGACACGGTGCACTAATTGGAGTTCCCAGTCACTTTACGGAGAAAACGACACCAAAAACAATTTAAAAACTCATGTCGACCTTTTTTCATGTCGACCGAGTACATGTCGACCTAGAGACCCTGTCGACTTAGAAACCATGTCGCAGTGCCGTAACTAGACATTTTAGCGCTGTGTGCAAGAAACAGGCATCGGCTCCCCCCCCAATATATATAACAGGGCCAGCGCGTGGCAAAAATATAGGGACGTGGCTTCATGCTGAAGGGGCGCAGAGGTGGAAAAAAGGGGTGCCGTGCGGCCACTCTCAGTGGAATATATAAGTACCCCCAGCTGTTACAGAGACCAGACTGCCGCTCCCCTTGAGTGCGCTCACATACCTCTAGCTGCCTGCGCTGCTAGCAAGAGAGTTAAGCTGTAAACCGCAGCAGCAGCAGCAGGAGCTGTGGGGGATAGTGAATACAGACCTGGGCAGCAGCACGTCCTTCAGGGAGAGGTTGGCGACGCTGGTACCTGTTATAGCGCTGGGAAGCTGGTCCCCTGGGTGGCTGTCACGGCGGCATCTGCAAGAGTAGAAGCCGCTCAGGTAGCTAGTGAGGGGAGAGCTGAGCTGGAGCAGTGAGCAGAGCAACTAAAAGTGAAAGCAGTATTAAGAGACCAGCCAATCCTGGGCCAGCTCTAAGTGGCTAATTGGGGGAATGACAGCCTGAGCACTGCAGCAGTGAGGAGTTTCCGAGATTGTAAGTGTGATCTATAGCGGGCGGACAATACTAGTGAGGCGCGGGTGGCCCTGCGAGTGTTGCCAGCGGTTCTGCGCCCACAGTGCATATGCGCTGTGTGCCAGTCACCACTGGCACACACCTAGTTACAGCCCTCATGACAAGATTTATCCCAGATAGAGCCCATGCTACGAGGCCCCTTCCCAAGCTACTGGTACTTGAGCAGATCCATGTAGCATTGCAATTGAGCAGATCTATGTAGTGTGCAGCCACACATCCAATCCCTTGCAGCCACACACTACATACAGTAGATCTGCTCAGACACAATGCTGATTATTTTTTCACAAATAAAAGGTAAGCTACAAATAGATTTGTCTATCTTAGAATTATCTACTTTTCTATGCAAGGGAAGGTAGCTCAATGAATAGATTGTCTGACTGCAATGCCGCAGGCAATGGGTTTGAATCTCGGGTATGTCAGCATCTTGAAATGTAATAAAGGACAGTGTGACTGAATAAATACAAAATCTTAAGTTGAGTTCATGAATGTTGTATAGGTGTATTAGTGACAGAAGGGGTCAGGGTAGGAGACAGCGGTGGTCAGGAGATACTAGGCTTCAAAGAGGGGTAAAGCTACAAGTAAAAGTAATTAAAACAGATGATAACTGACAAGTGCTGCCAACAGCGCCCCCTACCCTGCAGCGCTATGTGCTGTGCCCCTTCCGCACACACCTAGTTACGGCCCTGCCATGTCGATCTACTTACTGTCGATCAATAGTGGTCGACCTAGACTCTGTCGACCTAAGTCTAATCTACCTAACATACCACACCCATCCCCACAGCCTAACCCTACCTGAGCGTGCCTAACCCTAACCCTCCTCCCCGCAGCCTAACCTTCCCTTCCCCGCAGCCTAACCCTTCCTGGGCGTGCCTAACCCCGCAGCCTAACCTTCCCTTCCCCGCAGGCTAACCCTAAACCTCCCTGGGCGTGCCTAACCCCCCTCCCTGCAGCCTAACCTTCCCTTTCCTGCAGCCTAACCCTCCCTGGGTGGGCCTAACCCTAAGCCCCCTACCTGCGGCCTAACCTTCCCTTTCCTGCAGCCTAACCGTAACCCTCCCTGGGCGTGCCTAACCCTACCCTACTCCCCTCAGCCTAACCTCCCCTTTCCTGCATCCTATCCCTCCCTGGGTGGGCCTAACCATAACCCCCCACCCCACAGCCTAACCCTCCCTTTCCTGCAGCCTAACCCTCCCTGGGCGGGCCTAACCCTAACTCCCCTCCCTGAGACCTAACCTTTACTTTCCCGCAGCCTAACCCTCTCTTCCCCGCAGCCTAACCCTAACCTTCCCTGGGTGTGCCTAACCCCCCTCCCCGCAGCCTAACCTTTCCTTTCCTGCAGCCTAACCCTCCCCCTGCAGCCTAAGCGTAACCCCCCCCCATCCCCCCAAACCCCCCTTCCCTGCGGGTGGCCAAAACCTAGGAGTTCACAGCATACTTATGTTTGGAATGTCAGCGGTCAGGATTCCGGCATCAGCATTCCAAGTGATATCGGACTTACAACACCTGCATTCCAGCCACTTTGATTTATGAATTACACACAATCAAAGTGGGCAGGCAGAATTCTCTTCCGGCCTCCCAGCCTGTTGTCAGAAAGTGAATGGTTGTCAGCATGCTGATTGGTGGTTGGCTGGAGTTATACACCAATCAAAGTGCTGACAGCCATTCACTGTATGGAAGCATGTGGAGAGACAGCTCAGGACTGCAGGAGGGGTGATTTATGATTTCCTGTATATGGGTGTGTAGGGGCCCAGTGTATTGCGTTGCCCAGGGCCTACAAAGCTGTTAAGACAGCCCTGCCCATAGCAACCATTACAGTTTAGCTATTAGAATGTACTAGACCAGAATTTCTAAAACTCATTTTACCATTACCATGGCCATTACCATCCAGGCTTTAAGGGTATCCATGCTTGAGTCTAGATGGTTAAATCAAATTAACGGTAGTAATTAAGGGGTCTATTTACTAAGCCCTGGATGGAGATAAAGTAGATGGAGATAAAGTACCAGCCAATCGACTCCTAACTGTCATTTTTTCAAACACAGCTTGTGGCATAGTTGTTAGGACCCGATTGGCTGGTACTTTATCTCCAGCGACTTTATCTTCATCCAGGGCTTAGTAAATAGACCCCTAAGCTACTTGCAATCAAGTATGGACATCCTTAATACCTGGACTGCAATGGCGGAGTTTGGGAAACTCCTGTACTAGACGAATGATGACTAGGATCTGATTGGTTGCTATGGGCAACATGTCCATGTTTCCTTTTCAGAAGTTTTAGTAAATATACCTGCAGACCCATCATATGTAATATTGATTTGAGTCGGACTCAGAAGCACACATAGCAGTGTCTAATGGTGGTCACCGGTTTGTGCATTTATGCAAATGCCTCTACAAACTGAAATGCGTACATCCGTACAGTACATCCAAACGTGCAACGTCTGAGACACCCACTGTCAGCCTTCGCAGATGCAGCCTTACACATCACCATTGGTCGCACAATCAAAACTTGCATCAGCCCTAAGGTATGTGTAGTGTCTCTAAAGGCATGCATTCATGGCCCGATTTGGGGAGAGATGTGTGCTGAGCGGTTCGCTCAGCACACATCTCTCCCCCCGCTCAGCACAGCGCAATGTGTGCTGAGAGTGCGGGGGGAACGGGGGGGGGGGGGGCGCTCATTTCACCCAGCGGGTCATATGAGCGACCTGCTAGATTGAGCCTGCATGCAGGCCAATCTAGCACCAGCGATAGCGATGCGCGGGGCTGCGCTTCGCTATCGCTGTGGGGGTACACACGGAGAGATCACTGCTTAAAATCTCAGCAATCTAGTCAGTTTGCTTAGATTTTAAACAGCGATCGCTCCGTGAGTACCCCCCTTAACTGACCATGGCCTCCTGTGCCTGCGGTGTGAGTCTGTGAATGCAGATGCTTTCATTGACACGCCCCCGACACTCCCATAACATGCCCACTGAGTGGACCATTTTTGTATACACTACTAGCCACCTCCCAGTCACCACCCATCACTGTTCTACAACATTCTGATACCATTCATCTCGATCACAACAGCACCTCTGTGCGTACACTCTGTATAATGCATGCGCCATACCAGTTTTTTTAATTTACTTGCATTCACAGTTGCAAGGCATTGTTCAGCTACGGGAACATCGGCATGCGGTTTGAGACCGTCTCTGAATCAGCCCTTTGTGGGGGGTTTTTATCCTAAAATCATTATTATACAGAAAGATAGAGGAGAACATTTCATATGATGGGACTGTTGGTTAATGTGCACATCACGAGGGTGGGGCCTGTGCTATCTAGGTTATGTAAGTTGACCTATAGGGTCAGTTTATGATATGAGGAGATGGGTGGTCCTTTCTCCTTTTAAACTACTGCCTGAGTATGAGCGGTCTCTTTTGCTGGTAGATGTTGAACAAAGAAGTAATCTGCTTTTGTTGCCTGGCATTTATACTTGTGTTGTAGGGTTATTCTTTTCTAACACCTTTCATTGCTCTAGTTTTGCTGTACCCTTTCTTCCTTTCTTCTCTGTCCCTTGTATCTATTTGTCTTTTCTCTCTTTTTTGTTTCCTATGCCACTCTTTTATTTCTTTCCTGTCTTGTCTCGCCCGAGTCGCCCGTGCTTAGTAGTTAGTTAACCATTATGCTACTTGGAGGATGTTAGTGGGAGATTGGTTGTCGCAGCAGGGCCTAGCTCGGCCGCCAGGGGTTGGGGCCATCCTAGGGATCGTGCCTCTATCCGCAGCATGTCTGCATCACCCCCTTCCAGAGACAGGGTTTCTGGATCTAGGCTTTTGTCAACTTCCATTGGAGGACATGCGCGGCGGGACCAGGCCCTGGCTGGTGGTGATAGCAGTAATCATTGTTGCTTCTGAGTCACTATACAGATCAACTTCAAAATCGGCTAGTACGGGAGTTATACGCAAGGGTTGTAAATCCAAAGGCAACAAAAGGAAGTTGCATTGCCGTCGTAGCGTCTCCCATAGTTCCTCCACGTCGTCTACTGACTCAGAGGCTAGTTGGGGGGGGTGAAGACGAGGCATCGTAAATGTAAGCTCCATTCCTGCACCAGCAACATGTCCTTTGATGAGGGCTCTCTGGATTCTGTTCATTGTGCTAATACTGCAGTTTTGCATGGTTTGCAACCTAGGGTTAGGGAGTGCATACAGGCAGGGCGATACGTGAATGTGTTTGCTCTCACCAGTATGACCAAGAAGGCATTGGCAGTGGCTGGAAAGAATGGCATTGGTGAGGAGGCATACCTGTCCTATTTAAATTGGCAGAGGAGCATGTTTTTGCTGCCTGTTATTTGGAGATGGCCCAGATGAGCACGTGAATCTGATTAAATATTTTTATCTTATTCATGAGCTCGTGTGCATGGCTAGGGGGTCAGCATGGTGCACGTATGATGAGGAGTTTCATAAGAAGCAGCACAGTAGGGACATTATTGATTTCGGCACTAAGCATGTCAAACTTTTTGGGGATGTGTTGCAACCTCAGCGTGCACAGCAGGAAAGTGGTCAGCAATGGTCGCCCTGCAGCTGTGGCAAAAACCTTTCCATCCAAGCTGGGCCATGGTAAATGCTGCACATTTAACAATGGCCAGTGCAATCTTGGTTCCCAGTGTTGATTTCGGTATGGAGGTTCGTATGCCATCAAAGATTGCAGACGTTCCACTGGAGGTGGGAACAGTATGCAGCAAAGTCGTTTCCATGCCCGACAAGAAAGGTTTTTGTTTTTGTCTCTCATCAAGTCAGGACATCCCTGACCACCACCACCACTACCCTTCTCCAATTGCATGCACTTCATTCCTTTCTCTTGTCACCTTCATGCTACATCATACATCACATGTTGTTTTGTTTAGGTATTTCAGAAGAATTCTGGGTAGGGGCTTTGATTATTGATCTGTTTGGGGGATTAGAGGGTTTGATCTTTTCTCAGTTAATTTGTGGTTTCTTGTTTATTTTGCGTTTTTCTTCTTCTTTGGTTTAGGCTTGCAGTTGGATGATTGGTCGATCTGGTTTGTGGGTAATTCCATTATTTATTGGGCGGCTGTAGCTGATTATTCCACTACTTCAGAGTTTCGCCTAGTCTGCTGGGTTGGGAGGAGGGGGCTTTGATGGGCAAGATTCATGGACTTATTCTGGTATCTGGTCTACCGTCATGGATGCCCCTTTTTCGTTATTGTGCACCTGGAGGGCAACAATCTTACATCGAGGTCACCCTTAGATATATACTTCACAATGAGGCAGAAGCTGGTGCAGCTTGCAGGGAGGTTTCCATTAACTCACTTCGGGTGGTCGGAGATCATCCTGAGGCTGCTTTGGTTGGGGTCTGTTCGTTCTGCTGCTATCGAGCAGATCTGATGCTGGGTAATTTGGTAGTCCACAGGGCTTTAGTGGCAACAGGGGGTTTTGTTGTAGTGCATTCTTGCCTTTTTCTTTGTGATGCTCACCTGTTTACAGAGGATTGCGTACATCTGTCAGAGCAGTGGATATCAATATTTTTAGAAGACCTTATTGGAGCTCTTTGTGCTTTGTAATTCCTGGGAGTTTTTGGCTATCATTTAATTTCCTGCTCTGGTTTCTGGTTGTTCTCACTGTTTAGGGCAGTAGGTTTCTCTTAGTTTGAAGTTGGTTTTAGTATGGTGGCGGGGGTTCTAGGAACCTTTTGCGGATGAGACGGCCAAGTTGGCATGTGACTGCGGTTGTAGTTGCCCTGAGATGTTCTGGGTCTGTCATGGGGGCATAGGCAATTTATCAGTGGGGATTGGGACACCACCAGTCCAGATGGGATACTTTTCTCATGGTGAGGCATGTACAGGCACCTCAAGTTAGGGGAGGGTGGGCCACCATTTCCGTTGTCTCAAAAGGTGGGTGGCAGTAAGCCATTAACAGACTCTCCCCCACACCCCCCCTCTCCCTTTTATATTGAGGTGGATGTTGGGCTGGAGCTTGGGCCCAACTATGTGGTGGTCATTTTTATTTGGGTAAACTATCAGCAGTTTTAGTTACATTTATTTCAATTAACACAGTCACCAAATAAATAGGCAACCTCTTCCTTGCCACCATACTCCCTGAATATTATAAATACATCTGACCTATTAGTTAATTGGCAATTTGGTTGTCTGTGTCATTTATTTCATATGTGTATGCATGGGTGATTGCGGGCCCTAGGCCAATAAAAGATTTATAAATACTGTACACAGGTTATGATAGCCATGATCTAAATGTATTTTCCTGGCGTATATACCTTCTTTTACAATTAAATAAACAATTTGTATTTCTTGTCGCTCCTAACACTGCTAATCCGTATGGCAGGAAATTCTTGTTCTTGTTGATATTCAATACAAGGTCTGTTTATAAACTCAGATGTTAATTTTATTTTGCAGAGAAAACAGTATCCAAACTCTCAACGCCTCTCGTGTAATATAACCGGAGGCTTTAAAGAAAAAAAAAAACAGAAATGTGAGCTAAGGGCTTTTAATGGCGGTCTTATATCCACATAAAGGACTGGATTCTATTAACCCTTGAGATAAGAAAAAAATATTTAAAAAAAAAAACAACTAAAAATAGTAAAAATGAAAAGGAAATTATATTAAAAATATTGACCATTATAATGCTTTATTCAAGATCGGCCAAATCTTACCTTAATGTATTATTATTATATTCATTATCTTCAAAATGTTTTTATTTAAATTTTTGGCACTTTAGTTAGAGTTTAGTTACAGTGAGAGTAACAATCCCAAATTCAAGTATCTTACAGTACAAAATACCAATAATATAAAATATTCGTCATGACATAAAAGTCATATGAATATCATTAAATTGTATAAACAGGCTTGAAACGGACGCAGCGCCTGAAGTACATAAAGTTCAATATATTCGTTCCCCTCTGCTGAGTTAATTTGGGAGGGGAATTTTTCCCCTGATTGGCCACAAATAGTTTTAAACACTATATTTGGCCTAGTTGGTATAGGTATATATATGTTTAATATTCTTATATGTAAGTTTATGTTCACTTCAGTGTTTTTAGATACTCACTTTTGTGATTTTGGAGGGACTTTAGTATCCTACACTTTATCAATAATGTGGATAGCAATATCACATAAATTTACATTTTGAAACAAGTGGAGAACGTTTTAGTAAAAAGAGGGGGGAAAGTGAACTCTGGCGCACAAAAGGTCTGCCCAATCAAACCCCTATACCTGCCCAAATACAGGTAGAGATACAATGCAATAAAGAGGGAGGGGGTATGATCAAAGGCGCCCAAGGTTTCAAGGAAAAGAGGTTAGGAGGCAATCAACATCAAGAAATACCAAGACAATTGAATAAAAAATAATAAATAAAATTTCAACAATACTTTCGGATTCTTCAAACAGATCTCATGTAGTCGTCCGTCTATGGTCAAAGTCCTCAATGAATATGTAAAAACAAAAAATTAAAGGAAACCAATGTGTAGTAAATTGATGGAGAAAGTCTAATGGAAATGGTGTCCAGAAAGTGAAACCATGGTGAATGGAGAACTTGATAGCAGAAAGAACAGAATCTCGCCACCAATTCTTTCAGGTTTGAGGACGTACCAAAACTCACATTAAGGCAAACAGGAAAAAGCACATAAAGGTATCTTTATCTGGTCGGTAAATAAAGGTACAGCGTACCTCACTCACATGTCTAGCAGATGTTTTCCACATATAAAGGTATCTTTAAAAATAGTCCAGCGAGGTCAATTTCAATTAAAAAAAAAAAAAAATATTTGACAAAAGCCAAATATCCAAAAAGACCCTATCGACAGAATTATCGTAACAACAGATGGGATACCAGATCTCCAGTCAATACATATAACAGATTTGAACCCTTCAATTTTAGACAAGAACAGGGACCTTTTTTAGGACAGAGAGAGAGGTACAGGAACACCAGGTTCTAATAAGGAAGAAAAGGGGGAAACGAGGGGGCAGTAAGATTCGACGTAAGAAAGTTGCCACACTCACTGTCCCCAATATAGAAGAAAATATAGATCAAGTTAAAAATTTTAATCTGAGTTCAAGAACTCTTACCACAGAGGAAACCAGTATTCTTCAAAGGGGTCTTAAATTTGCGCCTACATCGAAAACGGATCCATTTGATGCTCACATTGATATCCACAAATTTTCCAGAAAACTTTCCTTAAAAAAGTTTTTTGCCACCAATACAATGGAAACACAAAAGGAAGATGAAGGAATTACTCCATTCAGGAAGAAATCCACCTTCCATCCGGCACATATAAGAGGGTGCATGATAGATAGTTTCACTAAGTCTGTATTAGAAGATGTCCACCATATGAAACAACACAAGAATCCCACAAAAGATGGAAATCGTTCAAGAATAAACATTTCAAGAAAGGAGAAATTAGCCATAAAATCCCTTAAAGAAGACAAAGAAATTGTGATTAAACCTTGTGATAAGGGAGGAGGCATCACCATCCAAAATAAAAAAGATTATAAGGATGAAATATTATCACAATTAAATTAATATTCATTGAGGACTTTGACCATAGACGGACGACTACATGAGATCTGTTTGAAGAATCCGAAAGTATTGTTGAAATTTTATTTATTATTTTTTATTCAATTGTCTTGGTATTTCTTGATGTTGATTGCCTCCTAACCTCTTTTCCTTGAAACCTTGAGAACGTTTTGGTGTCCGCATGTTTCAATGCACCATCATTTAAAAATTCACCTTGGATATTTAGGATAGAATGATTGCCTGACATGTAGTCCATTACAGACACACTAAATATCATACATTTTTCTGTCTTTTTTTAGTTTATTTTTATTTTTCAATAGTATTATTTTCTCTATCTTTCTATTGTACTATTAGATAATGGACACATACCATCTTTCACATAAAATTTAAGATTCTTTATTTACACTCAAGTCCCTGTATATCAATGTATAATATATACATACATCGTAAACCCCGCTCATATACTATCTAGGATGGTTTGTAATACGATGAGGGTCCTACCATGATAGGTCTATTCTTGTTCTTACTTTGATTATAAGGTAGAGGAATTCTGTATATTGAAAAGCACATATTACCCAGTGGTTGTGTTTATTTATTTGTATTTTCACAGTAAGGCTGTACAATACCACTGACTAAACTAGCTAGCGTTGCGGTTACTATGGTAACCGGCCGGCGCAGCGCTTGTGATGTCATCCGGAAGGGACCAGCTACGGAGCGGGAATCCGTACCTCCGGTCCGAATGCGGTGCACTGGTGGGCTTCTTCACTTTAAAAGGTAATCACTTGGTTGTTGTTATTTGTTACACATCTTGACAAAGGTGCATGTGAGCCCCGAAACGTTGGGAATCGTTTTGGATGTGAAATACACTTTTGCTTTGTTATAAATTTCTCTGAGTGCCGTTGCTGTTTGAAAAGGATTGTGTATATATGCACCCCGCTTCTGGGGTGGCAAGTGCTGTGGTTTTCTATATTTCTTTGCATATTTTGGGGTTAATCTTTGGTTAACTCTTATTAACCGTAGTCACAGGCCTTTTCATGCACCCCTGTGTAATCTCAATTGTTCTAAACCTGTGTCAGCTGCTCCTTAGTAATTTATCAGCCAGTGGCAGGTGACTAGTATACCTTTAAAAGCCATAAGATTTGTGGCAGGTATACATTAAACCTAGTGGGCATATTTGCAGTTATATTATGTGTGATACAGTTGCCAGGTTTTAATTTTTAAGGCGTTGTGATAGTGTAGGACCTGCATGAAGGTGGGGTACCTTGGCGAGCGGATTGCAGGCTTCTGTGCATTGGCCAATTCACTAACTAAACCCCCATCATTTATTTATTGATGTTGTGAGGATAAGTGAGCTTGCTATGGTGAGTGCTGAACTTTCTATTTGTATGTATTTGGGTAGGTGGCCATGGGCTGCATGCACCCCACCCTATGAGTGGTGAGTGCAGACACTGCACCCCGCTTCTGGGGTGGCGAGTGCTGTGGTTTTCTATATTTCTTTATATCTATATTTCTTTTTATATATATATATATATATATGAAAGTCTGTGCGGACCGGCACTCCCCCTCCACTCTTCACTGCTTAGGTGCCCTCTCAGAAGTGGATGAGTAGATGAGACAAAAAGCAAGCGGCACTCTAAGTCTGATTGAAAGTCAAATATATTTCACACACATAGTGATCCGATGTTTCGGGGTCCAATCGCCCCTTGACAAAGGGGCGATTGGACCCCGAAACGTCGGATCACTATGTGTGTGAAATATATTTGACTTTCAATCAGACTTAGAGTGCCGCTTGCTTTTTGTCTCATCTATATATATATAATATATATATATATATATATATATAAATAATTTATTAATTAGCTAAGCCAAGCATTCAGTAGTCAGTAGTATACTGAGTGCACCTATAGACTATAGGTACACTCAGTAAACTACTGATTGCTTGACTCAGCTAATATAAATACCCTTCCTTGAACCACAACGGATTGCTGAATTATTTTTTTAATGTAGACCTTTTAATGAAATTAATTTTGCAGAAGACCTACAAAATGTCTATCTCCTAGAGCTGAGATTTTTAAATAAACCACCAACACCCACCTTCCCAGCCCTTTTAAGTAATTTACAATACAGGCAATACAATATATCTGCTGTAATGTAGGGGGCAACGCACAGATGTCAGCGAGGTCTCAGGCTTATAGCTTGTTAGGTTTAATGAACATCTGTGCCTGCCCTCACCGTAAACTCTATTTAATCAAATTCCCTATATTATTTAGTTTGCATTGACTGCTAATATATGGTGCTAGGCACGCCTAGTAGGCGGTGCTACGCACGCCCAGTCAGGGCCGGCGCTACCATTAGGCAGCTGCCTATGGGCGCCGGCACTTGAAGGGCGGTGCGGAGCAACAAAAAAAAAAAATAACGTAAGGCACCTGCTCTGTATTTACCATGTCTGGGGCTGTTCCCTCCTCCCCTGCTGCGTCGCTCGCTCCCACCCGCCCTGATGATCGGGGGCGGCACCTTCACAAAGGGAGGAAAGGAAAGGACTTCTTGAACAAACAGCAAGCAGATCCGTCCCCCCTCGCAGCGTGACCTGACCGGCAGCGGCTGTTAGAAGAGCAGAAGCTGGAACAGCAGGGGGGTGTCAGAGGGCCAACACATATGTGCAGCAGGCAGGCGGCTGGGATTGGGGGTCAGGCTGAGCTGCTGCTGGTCGGAGCTGCACAGGATAGTGCTCACAGTCAGCCGGCTGTACTGAGAAGCCGGGCTGACTGGAGAGGGTGGGCGGCAGGTGGAGCTAAGTTAGCTGAGAGGGGAGCCAGATTTTTTTTTTTTGAGACGGAGACAACAGTGTCTCCGTCTCAGTAAAAGCCGCGACCGCGGTGCTCGCCACAGCAGCAGACACTGACAGCATAGCTGTCTACATAATGTTCAGGGGGAGCTTCTGACCGGTTGTCATCTGTGGCAGAGATTGCTATAGCCATTCACACCACGTGAACAACCAGCATGGAGCACCAGAGCAAAGCCTCTAAAGCACTGTGTTGATTCCTGAGGTGGTTGGGAAGAAACAGGATGAGTGAGTAGCTGTCTTTGCCAGTAGAACATTACTAACGCTTGTTGTCTGCCTCATGCTTCTAATAATGTTCTATTTCACGGTTTACCTTCTGGGCAGGATGTATTAACATACATCGCTGCCCCTCACAGCAAAGCTAATCGCATATGTACTAACATATGCGATTAGCATCGCAATGCAGTGATGGAGGCCCCTCGCGATACCTGTGAGGTGGTGTGCGGGGGTCTCCGCCACCTCCTTGGGCTCTCCCTCTCCTCAACTGCCAGGAAGCAGCAGCAGGCTGTCCCCGGCGCCTCCTCCTCCCCCCTGCAGCCGGAACGACCAATGGCTGGGTTGCTAGGGGGAGGAGGAGCTTGACTTCCAGTGCCAGGATGCCTTAAGAGAGGTATGCCAGGGGAGAGGGGGGCTGGTGTCAGCGGCACGAGGCGGTGGAGGCGGCGGGTTGGGGCGGCCGGCGTTAAGAAGCCCATAGGCTACTATAGGGTATCACCATCAAAATATGGCGATACCCTGTGCGGCGAAAACGCAGCGGTCGGGGCTTGGTACATATGAAAATGCGGTAAAACCCTCTGAAAACTGAGGTTTTACCGCATTTTTAGTACATCCTGGCCAATAACCTAAGTGTATTTATTAGTGATGAGCGGGTTCGGTTTCCGAGAAACCGGACCCCCTGAACTTCAGCCTTTTTACACGGGTCCGAGCCATACTCGGATTCTCCCGTATGGCTCGGTTAACCCGAGTGCGCCCGAACGTCATCATCCCGCTGTCGGATTCTCGCGAGATTCGGATTCTATATAAGCAGCCGCGCGTCGCCGCCATTTTCACACGTGCATTGAGATTGATAGGGAGAGGACGTGGCTAGCGTCCTCTCTGTACACAACTAATACGAGACAGTTGATCTGAGACTGAGAGACTGATTGCTTGTTTATTATTTTACTATAATTGTGGGGAGGATTGGGGAGCAGCTGTTAGGAGGAGTACAGTGCAGAGTTTTGCTTATAAGTGACCACCAGTTTTTTATCCGTTCTCTGCCTGAAAAAAACGCTCCATACCATATCTGTGCTCAGTGTGCTGCATGATATATCTGTACTGAGTGCTCACACTGCTTAATTGTGGGGACTGGGGAGCAGCTATAGCTGGAGTACAGTGCAGAGTTTTGCTGACAGTGACCACCAGTATACGTTTGTCTGCCTGAAAAACACTCCTGTGGTGGCTTTTTTTTATACTAGTTTAGCAGTTTGCTGACAGTGTCCACCAGGTCCATTATACTGTATATAGCAGTACGGTAGGCCACTGCTGTACCTACCTCTGTGTCGTCACTCGTCATCCATAAGTATACTATCCATCCATCTACATTGTATACCTGTGGTGGCTTTTTTTTATACTAGTTTAGCAGTCTGCTGACAGTGTCCACCAGGTCCATTTATTATACTGTATATAGCAGTACGGTAGGCCACTGCTGTACCTACCTCTGTGTCGTCACTCGTCATCCATTAATAAGTATACTATCCATCCATCTACATTGTATACCTGTGGTGGCTTTTTTTCTTTATACTAGTTTAGCAGTTTTCTGACAGTGTCCACCAGGTCCATTTATTATACTGTATATAGCAGTACGGTAGGCCACTGCTGTACCTACCTCTGTGTCGTCACTCGTCATCCATAAAGTATACTATCCATCCATCTACATTGTATACCTGTGGTGCCTTTTAGTTGTGCGCATTAAAAATATGGAGAACAAAAATGTGGAGGTTAAAAAAATAGGGAAAGATCAAGATCCACTTCCACCTCGTGCTGAAGCTGCTGCCACTAGTCATGGCCGAGATGATGAAATGCCATCAACGTCGTCTGCCAAAGTCATAGTACAGAGCATGTAAAATACAAAACACAAAAGTTCAGTAAAATGACC
Organism: Pseudophryne corroboree; assembly: GCF_028390025.1. NCBI lineage: Eukaryota > Metazoa > Chordata > Amphibia > Anura > Myobatrachidae > Pseudophryne > Pseudophryne corroboree. The sequence continues at coordinate 70,042,450 of NC_086455.1, forward strand.
CAAAAATCTAAATTAAAAGCGTCTGAGGAGAAGCGTAAACTTGCCAATATGCCATTTACGACACGGAGTGGCAAGGAACGGCTGAGGCCCTGGCCTATGTTCATGGCTAGTGGTTCAGCTTCACATGAGGATGGAAGCACTCATCCTCTCGCTAGAAAAAAGAAAAGACTTAAGCTGGCAAAAGCACAGCAAAGAACTGTGCGTTCTTCGAAATCACAAATCCCCAAGGAGAGTCCAATTGTGTTGGTTGCGATGCCTGACCTTCCCAACACTGGACGGGAAGAGCTTGCGCCTTCCACCATTTGCACGCCCCCTGCAAGTGCTGGAAGGAGCACCCGCAGTCCAGTTCCTGATAGTCAATTTGAAGATGTCAGTGTTGAAGTACACCAGGATGAGGATATGGGTGTTGCTGGCGCTGGGGAGGAAATTGACAAGGAGTATTCTGATGGTGAGGTGGTTTGTTTAAGTCAGGCACCCGGGGAGACACCTGTTGTCCGTGTGAGGAATATGGCCATTGACATGCCTGGTCAAAATAAAATAAAAAATCAGCTCTTCGGTGTGGAATTATTTCAACACAAATGCGGACAACAGGTGTCAAGCCGTGTGTTGCCTTTGTCAAGCTGTAATAAGTAGGGATAAGGACGTTAACCACCTCGGAACATCCTCCCTTATACGTCACCTGCAGCGCATTCATCATAAGTCAGTGACAAGTTCAAAAACTTTGGGCGACAGCGGAAGCAGTCCACTGACCAGTAAATCCCTTCCTCTTGTAACCAAGCTCCTGCAAACCACACCACCAACTCCCTCAGTGTCAATTTCCTCCTTACCCAGGAAAGCCAATAGTCCTGCAGGCCATGTCACTGGCAAGTCTGAGGAGTCCTCTCCTGCCTGGGATTCCTCCGATGCATCCTTGAGTGTAACGCCTACTGCTGCTGGCGCTGCTGCTGTTGCTGCTGGGAGTCGATCGTCATCCCAGAGGGGAAGTCGGAAGACCACTTGTACTACTTCCAGTAAGCAATTGACTGTCCAACAGTCCTTTGCGAGGAAGATGAAATATCACAGCAGTCATCCTGCTGCAAAGCGGATAACTGAGGCCTTGGCAGCCTGGGCGGTGAGAAACGTGGTTCCGGTATCCATCATTAATTCAGAGCCAACTATAGACTTGATTGAGGTGCTGTGTCCCCGGTACCAAATACCATCTAGGTTCCATTTCTCTAGGCAGGCGATACTGAAAATGTACACAGACCTCAGAAAAAGAGTCACCAGTGTCCTAAAAAATGCAGTTGTACCCAATGTCCACTTAACCACGGACATGTGGACAAGTGGAGCAGGGCAGACTCAAGACTATATGACTGTGACAGCCCACCTGGTAGATGTATTGCCTCCCACTGCAAGAACAGCAGCGGCGGCACCAGTAGCAGCATCTCGCAAACGCCAACTCGTTCCTAGGCAGGCTACGCTTTGTATCACCGCTTTCCAGAATACGCACACAGCTGAAAACCTCTTACGACAACTGAGGAAGATCATCGCAGAATGGCTTACCCCAATTGGACTCTCCTGGGGATTTGTGACATCGGACAACGCCAGCAATATTGTGCGTGCATTACATCTGGGCAAATTCCAGCACATCCCATGTTTTGCACATACCTTGAATTTGGTTGTGCAGAATTATTTAAAAAACGACAGGGGCGTGCAAGAGATGCTGTCGGTGGCCAGAAGAATTGCGGGCCACTTTTGGCGTTCAGGCACCGCGTACAGAAGACTGGAGCACCACCAAAAATACCTGAACCTGCCCTGCCATCATCTGAAGCAAGAGGTGGTAACGAGGTGGAATTCAACCCTCTATATGCTTCAGAGGATGGAGGAGCAGCAAAAGGCCATTCAAGCCTATACATCTGGCCACGATATAGGCAAAGGAGGTGGAATGCACCTGTCTCAAGCGCAGTGGAGAATGATCTCAACGTTGTGCAAGGTTCTGCAACCCTTTGAACTTGCCACACGTGAAGTCAGTTCAGACACTGCCAGCCTGAGTCAGGTCATTCCCCTCATCAGGCTTTTGCAGAAGAAGCTGGACAGATTGAAGGAGGAGCTAAAACAGAGCGATTCCGCTAGGCATGTAGGACTTGTGGATGGAGCCCTTCATTCGCTTAACCAGGATTCACGGGTGGTCAATCTGTTGAAATCAGAGCACTACATTTTGGCCACTGTGCTCGATCCTAGATTTAAAACCTACGTTGTATCTCTCTTTCCAGCAGACACAAGTCTGCAGGGGTTCAAAGACCTGTTGGTGAGAAAATTGTCAAGTCAAGCGGAACGTGACCCGTCAACAGCTCCTCCTTCACATTCTCCCGCAACTGGGGGTGCGAGGAAAAGGCTAAGAATTCCGAGCCCACCCGCTGGCGGTGATGCAGGGCAGTCTGGAGCGAGTGCTGACATCTGGTCCGGACTGAAGGACCTGCCAACGATTACTGACATGTCGTCTACTGTCACTGCATATGATTCTCTCACCATTGAAAGAATGGTGGAGGATTATATGAGTGACCGCATCCAAGTAGGCACGTCAGACAGTCCGTACGTATACTGGCAGGAAAAAGAGGCAATTTGGAGGCCCTTGCAGAAACTGGCTTTATTCTACCTAAGTTGCCCTCCCTCCAGTGTGTACTCCGAAAGAGTGTTTAGTGCAGCCGCTCACCTTGTCAGCAATCGGCGTACGAGGTTACTTCCAGAAAATATGGAGAAGATGATGTTCATTAAAATGAATTATAATCAATTGCTCCGTGGAGACATTCACCAGCAGCAATTGCCTCCAGAAAGTGCCCGGGGACCTGAGATGGTGGATTCCAGTGGGGACGAATTAATAATCTGTGAGGAGGGGGATGTACACAGTGAAAAGGGTGATGAATCGGACGATGATGATGAGGTGAACATCTTGCCTCTGTAGAGCCAGTTTGTGCAAAGAGAGATTGATTGCTTCTTTTTTGGTGGGGGCCCAAACCAACCAGTCATTTCAGTCACAGTCATGTGGCAGACCCTGTCGCTGAAATGATGGGTTCGTTAAAGTGTGCATGTCCTGTTTATACAACATAAGGGTGGGTGGGAGGGCCCAAGGACAATTCCATCTTGCACCTCTTTTTTCTTTAATTTTTCTTTGCATCATGTGCTGTTTGGGGACAATTTTTTTGAAGTGCCATCCTGTCTGACACTGCAGTGCCACTCCTAGATAGGCCAGGTGTTTGTGTCGGCCACTTGGGTCGCTTATCTTAGTCACACAGCTACCTCATTGCGCCTCTTTTTTTCTTTGCATCATGTGCTGTTTGGGGACTATTTTTTTGAAGTGCCATTCTGTCTGACACTGCAGTGCCACTCCTAGGTGGGCCAGGTGCTTGTGTCGGCCACTTGGGTCGCTTATCTTAGTCACACAGCTACCTCATTGCGCCTCTTTTTTTCTTTGCATCATGTGCTGTTTGGGGACTATTTTTTTGAAGTGCCATCCTGTCTGACACTGCAGTGCCACTCCTAGATGGGCCAGGTGTTTGTGTCGGCCACTTGGGTCGCTTAGCTTAGCCATCCAGCGACCTCGGTGCAAATTTTAGGACTAAAAATAATATTGTGAGGTGTGAGGTGTTCAGAATAGACTGGAAATGAGTGGAAATTATGGTTATTGAGGTTAATAATACTTTGGGATCAAAATGACCCCCAAATTCTATGATTTAAGCTGTTTTTGAGGGGTTTTTTAAAAAAAAACACCCAAATCCAAAACACACCCGAATCCGACAAAAAATTTTCGGTGAGGTTTTGCCAAAACGCGTCCGAATCCAAAACACGGCCGCGGAACCGAACACAAAACCAAAACACAAAACCCGAAAAATTTACGGTGCACATCACTAGTATTTATGTGTGTGTAAATATGTATATTATATATCAAGAATGTTACAAAGTGCATTCACATAAGTGCTTGGCTTTTTTCAAAAATGTAAAGTATTTGGTTTATGCCTGTCATATAAGTCAAACGGTTTTAGTATAGTTGCTTGTCCTCCCACATCTGCACTCTAAAGTGAATCGGGAGTCTCCCGCTGCCACAGAAACTTTAGACCCCCGGATTCCCCTCTGCCCTGTCAGGAATGTGGACTATATTGTTTCAAGATTGTCTGTAGCTAGGAGAAGCTGAAACATGTTGGAAGGGGAACAGTACCAAATCTTGCTGGACGGGATCCCGGCGGTCGACATACGAGATTCCGGCGTCGGTATTTCGACCGCCGGGATTCCGTTCGGCGGGATGTTGACCGCATCCCGTTGGAAGGAAGCTACACTGAACCATAACATCAGCCGTAAGTCCATACCCTGAGCCTAAACACCAGCTGTAAGCCCCTGCTCCTGACTCCAGACGCAAGCTCATACCCTCCCCCACATTCCTCCACCACACACTGCCTGACCAGAAAGCAGCTGAGATAGGAGCCATCAGTTACTACCGGCACTGCTGCAGCTCCAGCCCCTTAGGTAGAGAAAGTTGCCAGCGGGTGCAATTTAACTGAGCACTGCACCAACACAGCCAATTAGCAAAACATATCGAGGCCAGGTGTAGCCCACTACTCCAGTACTTCCCCCAATTGACAGCCCATCAGACTGGTCACTGGGATCAGGGAGTGATAGTCCGCAGCCAGCAGCTGAACCCCCATCCTGTGATATTAATCAATGGTTTTAGGTTTATAATACTTGTAGTGGGGGAAGAGTGGCAATAGATACAACCATGCATGGAGCTAGACATGAGCATGACACATTCTACTGGCAGCTAAAATCTCCCTGGAACTAGTACTATTTATCTATCTGTCTATCTGTCTATCTATCTATCTATCTATCTATCTATCTATCTATCTATCTATCTATCTATCTATCTATCGGCAGATAGTATGTGTGGGTATGTGTGTGGGTGTATATATATATATATATATATATATATATACACACACACCCACAGAAACCCCCCTGACTAAATCCTGCATTTGCCCCTGAGGGTGGGCATTATCACTGACAGAGGGGCCCGATGGTGATCGTGGCTGCAGACTGCTGTTCACTGACAGGCAGATGTGAGAACGAAGTAACAAGGGCATGGGATCATCAGCACCTGTGGCTCCCTCTGTCAGCCTTGTGCTTATTACATCCAGCTGTAAGATGGGGGATGGGGGTTGTGTGCCCCCTCTACCATGCTCGTAGGACACAGGGGACTTCATTCCGGGGTCTGGATTAGCTCACAGCTTCCTTTCCTTCACTCCTGACTCCTCCCTTCTCCTCTCCCTGCTTGTGCTAGACAAAAGAATTAAATTACTCAGCTGTGCCTCTGCGTGCTTCTACCCTCCACCCCATATGTTCCCCTGCCATCTATTTCAGCTGTGCCTCTGCCCCCCCCCCTTGTGTGCATTTGTTCCTCCCTCTTCTATGCCTCAGTATCTTTTCCCGTCTGTGCCTCTTCCCACTCTCCACTACACCTTCTGATGCTTCACCCCTCGGCGTAGGTTGGACCGCCAGTCACTAGACCAACGCCGGAATACTGGCTGTTAGATAGCCAGCAGGGGGGCCAGCGCAACAAAGCCACTGGTTCTATTCCCACTCTATGGGTGCCGTGGATACCCACAAGTGGGAATAGTCCCTGTTGGTCGGCATGCCGGTGTCTGTACTGTGGGAGACTGCCGGTCACATAACTGTATTCCCTCTGTGTCTACAGTATGTCCCCTTTTCCATCTGTACCTCTGAAATTATCTCCACTTGCCTCCTTGTGTGCTTCTGTCCCTTTCCTACCTCCTCATGTCTGCCACCCCCTCCACACTCCCTATATCTGGCAGCTGCCATCAGAAGTGTTGAAGAACAAGACCATGTACATTGCCACATAAATTATCAATTAGCACAATTTTGTGTGCGCAATTTGGTTTGTTTTTTTATTATTCTTATTTTTTGAGGGGGGGTGGGGGGGAGTGCTGAAGATTTGCCTAGGGTTCTGGAAAACCTTGCACCGGCCCTGCGCCCAGTAGGCAGTGCTAGGCACGCCACTCCAGTCGTGTACCTCATAATAAAATGTGCTGCGCACGCCTACGGTTGTGCCTGCAGAAAGGCTAAATTATGGATTTGTGAAAAGGAGAATTTAGAAATTGCCTGAGAAAAAGTAAGGGTATGGTGCGTATTTTGGCGGACTGTGGTAAGACTTTACAGGCCAAAAAGAAAAAAAGGAGCAGTGGCCACACCATGTTGAAAATGTATATTATCTAATAGATGTAGGAATAGGGAATATGAAGCATTAAGATTCCATTCATTGTGGACAGTGGTGGTCATTCCGAGTTGTTCGCTCGCTAGCAGTTTTTAGCACCCGTTCAAACGCTATGCCGCCTCCCACTGGGAGTGTATTTTAGCTTAGCAGAAGTGCGAACGAAAGGATCGCAGAGCGGCAGCAAAGTTTTTTTGTGCAGTTTTAGAGTAGCTCAATACCTACTCAGCGCTTGCGATGACTTCAGACTGTTCAGTTCCTGTTTTGACGGCACGAACACGCCGTGCGTTCGCCCAGCCACACCTGCATTTTTCCTGTCACGCCTGCGTTTTTTAGAACACTCCCTGAAAACGGTCAGTTGACACCCTGAAACGCCCACTTCATGTCAATCACTCTGCGGCCAGCAGTGCGACTGAAAAGCTTCGCTAGACACTGTGTGAAACGACATAGTTCGTTGTAAAAGTACGTTGCGTGTGCGCATTGCGCCGCATACGCATGCGCATAAGTACCTTTTTTTGCCTCATGCTGCACAGCGAACGAATGCAGCTAGCGATCAACTCGGAATAACCACCTGTATACCAAACCGACCATGCTGACATTGAGGGTTATCTAAAACTTCTGTTAGAATATCAAATCTATTAAGGTGTAAAAAGCAAACCAAATCTATATTAGTAACAAAAGACTTTTCAACTAGATAATTAGAATATAAATCAGAATGTGAAATCCAATCCTTAATGTGTTGACAAACTCCTGCATAATTATAAATTTCCATGTTTGGAAAATGAATTCCCCCCATCGACTTATTACTATGTAATAATTGAAGACTAAAACAAGGGGGGTCATTCCGAGTTGTTCGCTCGGTAAATTTCTTCGCATCGCAGCGATTTTCCGCTTATTGCGCATGCGAAATGTTCGCACTGCGACTGCGCCAAGTAAATTTGCTATACAGGTAGGAATTTTACTCACGGCATTACAAGGTTTTTTTTTCGTTCTGGTGATCGTAATGTGATTGACAGGAAGTGGGTGTTTCTGGGTGGAAACTGGCCGTTTTATGGGAGTGTGTGAAAAAACGCTACCGTTTCTGGGAAAAATGCGGGAGTGGCTGGAGAAACGGAGGAGTGTCTGGGCGAACGCTGGGTGTGTTTGTGACGTCAAACCAGGAACGACAAGCACTGAACTGATCGCACTGGCAGAGTAAGTCTCGAGCTACTCAGAAACTGCACAGAGAAGTATTTTCGCAATATTGCGAATCTTTCGGTCACAATTTTGATAAGCTAAGATTCACTCCCAGTAGGCGGCGGCTTAGCGTGTGCAAAGCTGCTAAAAGAGCGAACAACTCGGAATGACCCCCAAGGTTTCTGTTTTTCAAATGAATTGTAGAAAAGCTACGTCAATTTGTTTTATGTCAGTTTTAGTAAATACAATTAGTAGAACTTGAATAGGGTACAGCAGTTTCGGAAAAGTAATAATTTTTATAAGATTTGCTCTCAGGGGCGTAACGAGAACTTTGTGGGTTCCATGACAACATTTTTTAAGGGGCCCCCATCCCAATGTTTCTAGAGAGACACTTCTCTGCAGCAGTTGATATTTATATGCCCTATAATTGTGCCCTAGTTAATTTTCTGAACCATAGTAGAGACTTATTTAATGTTATGCCCCATAGTAGTGCCCTAGTTTCTTTTATGAATCGTAGTAGTGCTTAAATTCACCCTACAGTATGTCACATTTCAGAGCTGCCAGTACACATTAAGCCGCACAGTACCCACAATTCACATTATGATATATAGTGCTCCCCTTTCATATTGTGCCTCATTACAGTGACCCGGTTCACATCATATATAGGTTTTGTGTTTTGGATCTGGATCACCGCTTGTGTTTTGAATCTGGATTGGTTTTTGCCAAAACCACCCTTTCGGGTTTTGGTTTTGAATCTGGATGATTTAAAAAAAAAAACATAAAAACAGCTAAAATCACAGAATTTGGGGGTAATTTTGATCCTACGGTATTATTAACCTCAATGACATTCATTTCCACTCATTTCCAGTCTATTATGAACACTGAACACCTCACAATATTATTTTTAGGCCAAAAGGTTGCACCGAGGTGGCTGTATGACTAAGCTAAGCGACACAAGTGGGTGGCACAAACACGTGGCCCATCTAGGAGTGGCACTGCGGTGTCAGACAGGATGGCAGTTTTAAAAATTAGGCCCCAAAGAGCACATAATGCAGAGGAAAAAAAGAGGTGCACTGAGGTCGCTGGATGACTAAGCTAAGCGACACAAGTGGGTGGCACAAACACCTGGCCCATCTAGGAGTGGCACTGCGGTGTCAGACAGGATGGCAGTTTTAAAAATTAGGCCCCAAAGAGCACATAATGCAGAGGAAAAAAAGAGGTGCACTGAGGTTCGCTGGATGACTAAGCTAAGCGACATAAGTGGGCGGCACAAACACCTGGCCCATCTAGGAGTGGCACTGCAGTGTCAGACAGGATGGCAGTTTTAAAAATTAGGCCCCAATGAGCACATAATGCAAAGAAAAAAAAGAGGTGCACTGAGGTCGCTGGATGACTTAGCTAAGCGACACAAGTGGGCGGCACAAACACCTGGCCCATCTAGGGGTGGCACTGCGGTGTCAGACAGGATGGCAGTTTTAAAAACTAGGCTCTAAAGAGCACATAATGCAAAGAAATAAAAGAGGTGCAACGAGGTTGCTGGATAACTAAGCTAAGCGACACAAGTGGGCGGCACAAACGCCTGGCCCATCTAGGAGTGGCACTGCAGTGTCAGACAGGATGGCAGTTTTAAAAACTAGGCTCCAAAGAGCACATAATGCAAAGAAAAAAAAGAGGTGCAAAGAGGTTCCTAGATGACTAAGCTAAGTGACACAAGTGGGCGGCACAAACACCTGCCCCATCTAGTAGCACTGCAGTGGCAGACAGGATAGGAGTTTTAAAAACTAGGCCCCAAAGAGCACATAATGCACAGAAAAAAAAGAGGTGCAACGAGGTTACTGGATGACTAAGCTAAGCGACACAAGAGGGCGGCACAAACATCTGGCCCAACTAGGAGTGGCACTGCAATGGAAGACAGGATGGCAGTCTTAAAAACTAGGCCCCAATGAGCACATAATGCAAAAGAAAAAAAGATGTGCAAGATGGATTTGTGCTTGGACCCTCCCACCCACCATTATGTTGTATAAACAGGACATGCACACTTTAACAAATCAAATCATTTCAGCGACACGACTGTGGTTTAAATGATTGGTTTGTTTGGGCCCCCACCAAAAAAGAAGCAATCAATCTCTCCTGGATTTACAGTGGCAAGATGTTATCCTCATCCTCAGATTCCCCTCACATTCTCATCCTCACAGAGAAATAATATTCAAACAAAACCACATAATTTAGGTGTTAGTGGACTGCTTACGCTATTACCCAAAGTTTCTGAACGTGACAATGACTTATGATGAATGCGCTGTAGGTGACGTATAAGGGAGGATGTTCCTAGGTGGTGAACGTCCTTGCCCCTACTTAATATGGATTGATAAAGGCAACAGATGGCTTGACACCTGTTGTCCGGATTTGTGGAGAAATAATTGCACACTGAAGAGGTGGCTTGTTTGGTATTTTGCCCAGGCATGACAATGGGCTTTTTCATCCCATGGTCAACAAATGTCTCCACTGGTGCCTTATTCAAACAAACCACATAACCATCAGAATGCTCATCATCAGATTCCTCCGCAGCGCCAGCTACACCAATATCCGCCTCATCCTGGTGTACCTCTACAGTGACATCCTCAATCTCAATATCTGCATCTGGACTGGCAGTGCTCCGACCAGCACTTGCAGGGGGCGTGCAAATGGTGGTAGGAGCCTCCTCTTCCCATACAGTGTTGTGAAGGTCAGGCCTAGATGTCACAACTGTCGACACTGCCAGCACCCCTGTATTTTCACAACACCCCTGTAATTTTACAGCATGCAAGACAGGGCCAGTGTACATTGATTTTCACTGCACCCTAGAATTATTACAGCATACAGGGCCAGTGTAATGTTATTTGAACAGCAACAACCCCTATATTTTACAGCATACAAGAGCAGTGTGCTTTTAATTTTTAACAACTGCACCTCTGAATTTTTAAAACATACAGAGCTAGCAGCACCCCAATAATTTACAGCATACAGCAGTGTGCTTTTCATTTTTAACAACTGCACCCCTGAATTTTTATAGCATACAGGGCCAGTGTAATGTTATTTGAACAGCAACACCCCTATTTCTCTTACGTCCTAGAGGATGCTGGGGACTCCGTAAGGACCATGGGGTATAGACGGGCTCCGCAGTAAATATGGGCACTCTAAAGAACTTTTAGTATGGGTGTGCACTGGCTCCTCCCTCTATGCCCCTCCTCCAGACCTTAGTTAGATTCTGTGCCCAGAGGAGAATGGGTGCTCTACAGGGGAGCTCTACTGAGTTTCTCTGATAAAAGAATTTTGTTAGGTTTTTTATTTTCAGGGAGCACTGCTGGCAACAGGCTCCCTGCATCGTGGGAGAGAAGCAGACCTACTTAAATGATAGGCTCTGCTTCTTAGGCTACTGGACACCATTAGCTCCAGAGGGATCAGAACGCAGGTCTCCCCCTGCCATTCGTCTCAGAGCCACGCCGCCGTCCTCCTCGCAGAGCCGGAAGATAGAAGCAGGGTGAGTATAAGAAGAAAGAAGACTTCTAAGGTGGCAGAAGACTTCAGATCTTCACTGAGGTAAGCGTGCAGCGTTACCGCTGTGCGCCATTGCTCCCACAAGTTACACACACGGCAGGCACTGATGGGTGCAGGGCGCAGGGGGGGGCGCCCTGGGCAGCAATATATACTTCTATTTTTGGCATGTTGGATACATATGGGCTGCGGAGTCAGTGAATATGTTCATCCCCCGCCATTGATTGTGAATTTGAGCGGGACCGAAGCCCGCCACTAGAGGGGGCGGAGCTTGGTCGCACAGCACTAACCAGCGCCATTTTCTCCACAGTGTGCTGAAGAGAAGCTGTCTCCCCGGACTCTCCCCTGCAGAACGGTGATAAAGGGCTGAAAAAGAGGGGGGGGGCACATTTTGGTGCAGTGAGTGTATTACACGATTGACTTAATATAAAAGCGCTATATCTGGGTATTGTTTCCAGTGTCAGTTGGCGCTGGGTGTGTGCTGGCATACTCTCTCTCTGTCTCTCCAAAGGGCCTTGTTGGGGAACTGTCCCCTTATAGATATATCCCTGTGTGTGTGTGTGAAGGTGTCGGTACGCGTGTGTCGACATGTCTGAAGCGGAAGGCTCATCCAAGGAGGAGGTGGAGCAGATGATTGTGGTGTCTCCGTCGGCAACGCCGACACATGATTGGTATGATAGGTGGAATATTTTAAATGCTAATGTGACCTTATTACATAAGAGAATGGACAAAGCTGAGTCCAAGGAAACAGCAGGGAGTCAATCCGCGGATGTGGCTGGGTCACAGGGCCCGTCAGGGTCTCAAAAGCGTCCCTTATCACAAATAGTAGACACTGATACCGACACGGATTCTGACTCCAGTGTCGACTACGATGAGGAAAGGTTGCACCCTAAGGTGACCAAAAGTATTCATTATATGATTATGGCAATAAAAGATGTTTTGCATATTACAGATGACCCCTCTGTTCCTGACACGAGGGTACACATGTTTAAGGGGAAGAAACCTGAGGTAACGTTTCCTCCATCTCATGAACTGAATGAATTATTTGAAAAAGCTTGGGAAACTCCAGACAAAAAACTGCAGATTCCTAAGAGGATCCTTATGGCGTATCCTTTCCCTGCAAAGGACAGGGTACGTTGGGAATCCTCGCCCAGGGTGGACAAGGCATTAACGCGTCTGTCCAAGAAGGTGGCGCTACCATCTCCTGACACTGCGGCCCTTAAGGATCCTGCGGATCGTAGACAGGAAACTACCTTAAAGTCTATATATGCACATACAGGGGCTTTACTCAGACCGGCAATGGCATTGGCATGGGTCTATAGCGCTGTTGCAGCATGGACAGATATCTTATTGGCTGACATGGATACCCTGGACAAGGATACCATTGTCCTGACTTTGGGCCACATTAAGGACGCAGTCTTGTATATGAGAGACACTCAAAGAGACGTGGGACTGCTTGGTTCCAGAGCCAACGCCATGGCAGTTTCGGCAAGGCGAGCTCTGTGGACCCGCCAATGGTCGGGTGATGCCGACTCAAAAAAGCATATGGAGGTTTTACCTTACAAGGGTGAAGTTTTGTTTGGGGATGGTCTCGCGGACCTGGTTTCCACAGCTACCACGGGTAAATCTACTTTTTTGCCTTTTGTTCCCCCACAGCAAAAGAAAACCCCACAATATCAGATGCAGTCCTTTCGGTCGCATAAGTCCAGAAGAGGTCGGGGCTCCTCTTTCCTCGCCAGAGGTAAGGGTAGGGGTAAGAGAACACCTGCTTCGGCTAGTTCCTCCCCGGCTTCTGCTAAATCCACCGCATGACGCTGGGGCTCCACGGAGGGAGTCCGCACCGGTGGGGGCACGTCTTCGACTCTTCAGCCAGGTCTGGGTCCTATCAGGCGTGGATCCTTGGGCATTGGAAATTGTATCCCAAGGTTACAAACTGGAGTTCGAAGAGGTGCCCCCTCGCCGATTTCTCATGTCGGCCTTGCCAACCTCTTCCCTGGAGAGGGAAGTGGTATTAGATGCAATTCAAAAGTTGTGTCAACAGCAAGTGATTGTCAAGGTTCCCCTAGGCCAACAGGGCAGAGGGTACTATTCAACAATGTTTGTGGTCCCGAAGCCGGATGGTTCGGTCAGACCAATTTTGAATCTAAAATCACTAAACCTATACTTAAAAAAGTTCAAATTCAAGATGGAATCACTCCGGACTGTGATATCCAGTCTGGAAGCAGGGGATTTTATGGTGTCGCTGGACGTGAAGGATGCCTACCTTCATGTCCCCATATTTCCTCTTCATCAAGAATACCTGCGTTTCGTGGTACAGGACTGTCATTACCAGTTTCAGACGTTGGCGTTTGGGCTTTCCACGGCCCAGAGGATTTTCACCAAGGTAATGGCGGAAATTATGGTGCTCCTGCGCAAGCAGGCTGTCACAATTATCCCATACTTGGACGATCTCCTGATAAAGGCGAGATCAAGGGATCAATTGCTGAAAAGCGTGTCACTCTCCCTGAGAGTGTTACATCAACACGGTTGGATTCTCAATCTGCCAAAGTCACAGTTGCTTCCAACGACTCGACTATCATTCCTAGGCATGATTCTGGACACGGGACAGAAGAGGGTTTTTCTACCAATAGAAAAAGCCCAGGAAATCCAGAACATGGTCAGGGACCTGCTAAAACCAAAAAGAGTGTCAGTTCATCAATGCACTCGAGTTCTGGGAAAAATTGTGGCAGCCTACGAGGCCATTCCCTTCGGCAGGTTCCATGCGAGGACGTTTCAGTGGGACCTTCTCGACAAATGGTTGGGGTGCCATCTACACCTTCATCAAAAGATAAGCCTGTCCCCCAGGGCCAGAGTGTCTCTCCTGTGGTGGCTGCAGAGTGCTCACCTTCTAGAGGGTCGCAGGTTCGGCATTCAAGACTGGGTTCTGGTGACCACGGACGCGAGCCTCCGAGGATGGGGAGCAGTCACAAAAGAAAGACATTTTCAGGGGATATGGTCAAGCCAGGAGGCTTGTCTACACATCAACGTACTGGAATTGAGGGCCATATACAACGGCCTACAACAAGCGGAGTATCTTCTTCGCGACCTACCGGTTCTGATCCAATCAGACAACATCACAGCAGTGGCTCATGTAAACCGCCAAGGCGGGACAAGGAGCAGAGTGGCAATGGCGGAAGCCACCAGAATTCTGCGCTGGGCCGAAAATCACGTAAGCGTTCTGTCAGCAGTCTTCATACCGGGAGTGGACAACTGGGAAGCAGACTTCCTCAGCAGACACGATCTCCATCCAGGAGAATGGGGACTTCATCAAGAGGTCTTTGCAGAGATAGCAAGTCTTAGGGGACTTCCTCAAATAGACATGATGGCGTCACGCCTCAACAAAAAGCTTCGGAGGTATTGTGCCAGGTCAAGGGACCCTCAGGCAGTAGCGGTAGATGCCCTAGTGACACCATGGGTGTTTCAGTCGGTCTATGTGTTCCCTCCTCTACCTCTCATCTCAAAAGTGTTGAGAATCATAAGACGAAACAGAGTACAAGCAATACTCGTGGTTCCAGATTGGCCTCGAAGGGCCTGGTATTTGGACCTTCAGGAAATGCTCACAGAAGATCCGTGGCCTCTTCCTCTCAGGGAAGACCTGTTACAGCAGGGGCCTTGCATGTTCCAAGACTTACCGCGGTTGCGTTTGACGGCATGGCAGTTGAACACCGAATCCTAGCAGAGAGAGGTATTCCGGAGGAAGTTATCCCTACTCTGATAAAGGCTAGGAAGGAGGTAACGGCAAAGCATTATCACCGTATCTGGAGGAAGTATGTATCTTGGCGTGAAACCAAGAATGCTCCTAAGGAAGGTTTCCATCTGGGCCATTTTCTCCACTTCCTACAGACGGGAGTGGATATGGGCCTAAAATTAGGCTCCATTAAGGTACAGATTTCGGCCTTATCTATATTTTTTCAAAAGGAATTGGTTTCTCTCCCTGAAGTCCAAACTTTCGTGAAGGGAGTGCTGCACATCCAGCCTCCTTTTGTGCCACCAGTGGCACCATGGGACCTTAACGGTGTTACAGTTCCTTAAATCACACTGGTTTGAACCTCTTCCAACGGTGGAATTAAAATTTCTCACCTGGAAGGTGGTTATGTTATTAGCCTTGGCATCTGCACGGCGGGTGTCGGAGTTGGCGACCTTGTCTCACAAGAGCCCCTACTTGATTTTTCATGTGGATAGAGCAGAATTGAGGACTCGTCCTCAATTTCTGCCTAAGGTGGTCTCTTCTTTTCATTTGTGGTGCCTGTGGCTACGGGTGACTTGGAGGATTCCAAGTCCCTGTATGCAGCCAACAAGATTGGCGCGCCTGCTTCTAAACAGACTATTGCTCGCTGGATCTGTAACACGATTCAGCAGGCTCATTCTACGGCTGGATTGCCGGTATCAAATTCGGTAAAGGCCCATTCCACTAGGAAGGTGGGTTCTTCTTGGGCGGCTGCCCGAGGCGTCTCGGCATTGCAGTTGTGCCGAGCTGCTACTTGGTCGGGTTCAAACACTTTTGCAAAATTCTGCAAGTTTAATACCCTGGCTGATGAGGACCTCGTGTTTGCTCAATCGGTGCTGCAGAGTCATCCGCACTCTCCCGCCCGGTTTGGAGCTTTGGTATAAACCCCATGGTCCTTACGGAGTCCCCAGCATCCTCTAGGACGTAAGAGAAAATAAGATTTTAAACCTACCGGTAAATCTTTTTCTCCTAGTCCGTAGAGGACGCTGGGTGCCCGTCCCAGTGCGGACATATTTCTGCAAGGCTTGTATATAGTTATTGCTTACATAAGGGTTATGTTACAGTTGAGATCAGTCTTTGGCTGATGCTGTTTTGTTCATACTGTTAACTGGTTGCGTATATTCTAAGTTATATGGTATGATTGGTGTGGGCTGGTATGAATCTTGCCCTTAGATTTACAAAATCCTTTCCTCATATTGTCCATCTCCTCTGGGCACAGTTTCTCTAACTGAGGTCTGGAGGAGGGGCATAGAGGGAGGAGCCAGTGCACACCCATACTAAAAGTTCTTTAGAGTGCCCATATCTCCTGCGGAGTTCATCTATACCCCATGGTCCTTACGGAGTCCCCAGCATCCTCTACGGACTAGGAGAAAAAGATTTACCGGTAGGTTTAAAATCTTATTATTTTACAGCATACAGCAGTGTGCTTTTCATTTTTAACTGCACCCCTGAATTTTTACAACACACAGGGCCAGCAGCACACCTATATTTTACAGCATACAGGAGCAGTGTGCTTTTAATTTTTAACAACTGCACCTCTGAATTTTTATGACATACAGGGCCAGCAGCACCCCTATATTTTAAAGCATACAGGAGCAGTGTGCTTTTAATTTTTAACAACTGCACCCCTGAATTTTTATGACATACAGGGCCAGCAGCACCCCTATATTTTAAAGCATACAGGAGCAGTGTGCTTTTACTTTTTAACAACTGCACCCCTGAATTTTTATGACATACAGGGCCAGCAGCACCCCTATATTTTAAAGCATACAGGAGCAGTGTGCTTTTACTTTTTAACAACTGCACCCCTGAATTTTTACAACATACAGGGCCAGCAGCACCACTATATTTTCCAGCATACAGGAGGACAGTGCCCGTGCACCCCTGTATAACACAGTGACAGCCAGGACAGCTGCAGCACATGAAACACCAGTGACAGCCAGGACAGCACCCCTAACACATCACAGGTACACCACAGTGACTGCAGCAGCACCCCTACAGAGCACACACTAACCCCACCCGACGCCACCACCCAGAGAAAGACAGAGGTCTTTCTCCCTTACTCTCAAAGTCCGAAGTGAAAATGGCAGTGACGCGTGGCTGTTTATATGGAATCCAAAACCTGTGAGATTCCGAGAGCGGGAAGATGACGTTTTGCCTTGTTCTGGAGCATGAAGTTCGGGGGAGGGTTCGGTTCTCAGGGAACCGAACCCGCTCAGCTATAATTATATAACATTAAAATGCCCTCCAGTTAATTTTATACCACAAAAAATTAGCAGGTCCAAGGAAACAGTTTGAAAGGACCCCTACGTACCACCCAATGGGGGAAAATGTATATAACACATGTAACTTTTACAGGGAAGGTGGGCCCCTCTCAGCTCTGGGCCCCATAGCAGCTGCACTGCCTGCACCTATGGTAGCTACACCCTTGTTTGCTCTACCTAAATAAGATAGTTGCAGATGTTGCCAGTAATCCAATTCCTTAAGAGCTGTATCAATAGTTTGTTTGATATTTATGGAATATAAATCATAAATATTTATAGGAAGACGAATCCCTAAATAAGAGATATCTGTATTTGCCCATTTCAGATTATCTATATTTAACGTATTCTTATGAAAAGAGGTACTTAAGGCCATAACAATAGATGTGGAGTGATTTATAGTGAAACCGGAGATTTTACCAAAGTCTTCCAATTAATTGGTCAGATGACCCAGGATTTCAACTATGGCGCTTTCACACTGCACGCCGACCCGTGTCGACCAGGTAATATGCCGGGTCGATACCGGGTTATTTGTGCGGTGTGAAAGGGGTATAAGGATGCATGGCCATGCCTCCTGTGATTAGGCCATGCTCCCTGAAAAGGACCTGGGCCCAGCCCAGGACCGGATTAAGTCTTGGCGGTGCCCAGGGCACTTAAGACAGGGGGACCCCTATGGAAGGTGGGGGATCTATATTAAATTGTGCATACGTCCCAACATGTCCCATTCCAGGAGAGACAAAATGCTCTCTACCTGGACTTCCCACTTAATATTATGATTGGCGTCACCTGTGTTTAACTATTTAATTGATAAGAAAGGTATTTTCAACACAGGTGATTGCAATCATAAATTAAGAAGGAAGTCCGGGTAGAGAGCATTTTGTCCCTCCTGGAATGGGTCATGGTTGGAGGTATAGATTGTTTATATTAAATTAAAATCAATGGTGTATATTAGATTTAAACTAATAGTTAAATAATGCCCGAGTACTGTTTATAGCGCCACCTAATTGAAAGACAACTATTTTATAAACTTTTCTAGTAGTGTAACAAAGACAACTTAACCTTAAAATACACATATGAAAATAATAAATTTATCTTGTCACATGCAAGAATAGCAGCAGCCTCTGTTCTATTTACACTCTGGGACAGGACTCAGGAGGACTATCTGTATGTGTCTCTATCTCTAGACCCAAATGGTTTAGTTGCATAACAGTTTACACAGGACTCAGACACCCAGGCGGGGAGGAGGAGAAGCTGGGATCCCTGTGTCACTTATAGCTCTCTCCACCCTCCTATCTCTCCTTTAGTTAGAAAGCTCTGTTGGTAGCTCATGAAACAACATACTTCTGTGTCTCTGCCTGCATTGCATACTGCCCTGCTCGCATTCTGGCTGCCAGATTCTGCTGCTTAAGAGGGAAAGCTAGTGATGTCAGTGTGCTCTGGGCGGGGAGCCCCCGAGAAAGGCGGTCCGGGGTACAGTATGCCCTGCATCCCCCCCTTAATCTGGCTATGGCCCAGCCAGGCTCTCTACTGCCCTGACTGGGAGGCATGCCATGCTCCTGTGAGTGGGTGCTTCTCATGCTAGACACTCCCCTAAAGAGGAGGGGCGTGGGGGCCCAGGAAGTTGTACCAGGGCCCAGGATTTCTCTTGGCAGCCCTGGGTATGATAACACCACATTTGCACTGAAGCTTTGGTACTCTCAAGGCTGATGATTCGGGTGGCCAGATGGACCCTCATACTGGCAGCTATAGTTATTCCCTAGGTATCTCCAATCTCTAGTAGAGATACCCAGCTAGGCAGCTACAGGGACACACTCCAGGGCTCAGTAGAACTGTGCTCCCTGCTCCCCACCTCATCCAGACTCCACTTCTGATTTGTCTCTCCCCCACCCTTCTTTTTTTCCCTGTGGAGTGGCTGTGTGTGATGTCACGCAGCCACGCTAAAAATGGTCCTGGCCCATCTCCGTTCCCCCCAATGCCGCGTTGCCACCCCACGAATGCATGCTGCAGTCAATCACATTGCGGCCGCATCTTGTAAGGCCGCGCAGATGCGCTGAGGCCGCTGTGCATGTTCAGTTTATTGATGCTGGCCAGGCATCAGCGGCCAGTTCAGAATCAGCCCCATTGTCCAGTGCAGATTATAATATGAAGAACAATGGAGGTCATTCCGAGTTGATCGCTAGCTGCTTTCGGTCGCTGCGCAGCGATCAGGCAAAAAAAATGGCACTTCTGCGCATGCGTATGTGGCGCAATGCGCACGTGCGTCGTACTATTACAATGAACGATGAAGTTTCACACAAAGTCTAGCGAAGCTTTTCAGTCGCACTGCTGGCCGCAGAGTGACTGACAGGAAGAGGGCGTTTCTGGGTGTCAACTGACCGTTTTCAGGGAGTTTTCGTAAAAACGCAGGCGTGCCAGGAAAAACGCAGGCGTGGCTGGGTGAACGCAGGGCGTGTTCGTGATGTCAAAACAGGAACTGAACAGTCTGAAGTCATCGCAAGCGCTGAGTAGGTTTGGAGCTACTCTGAAACTGCACAAAAAAAGTTTGCCGCCGCTCTGCGATCCTTTCATTCGCACTTCTGCTAAGCTAAAATACACTCCCAGTGGGAGGCGGCATAGCGTTTGCACGGCTGCTAAAAACTGCTAGCGAGCGATCATCTCGGAATGACCCCCAATGTCTCAATGTTTGCTATGAGTTTTTAAATTACTCTGAAGTATAAAGTGCCAATGCCATGTTAATGTAAAATGAAAGTACCTTAATGTCACATAGGGCCCGATTCAGCATGTCGTTTGTTTGCACATCTACCACTCTGTACACTGACATATGGGGGGAAGCCAAGCAGAGGGCAAGTCCACCCTGCATGCCAGGTCCTGCCCCCCGCGCGTAAACATGCAAAAGCATCACACGATGGCAATGCTTTTGCATGTTTAGGGTTGCCCTCCCCCAATGCCGCAACACCACCCCCAAACGTCAATCAGGCAGAGGCGTTTGCATATGTGAGATGCACACTGCACAGAGCATCAGCAGCGTTCCATGCTGAATTAGGTCCATTGTTCACTATTAGAAATACCAGAGAACACTCAGTAGTTCACAATTTTGAAGATGAAACATAAGCTTTAGTGTAGCTATTTACATTCATTCTGCTTCACTTTCTTCCATATTGTTGTCACCTGTTTGGGTCCACAAACCTCCCAGCTGAAAATGGCTAGTAGGTGCTTTGCGTGGCTAGCCGTCATGGAGCATAGCTGGAGTAACAGTTGACGAGGAGCGAGGGTGTGCGGACTGGGTTTTATGAGTCCTTCTACGCTGTTCAATGCCTTTCTTCCGCCACAGAAATTCTGTATTATATGTAAACCCTTGTCTGAATTCTCACTGTGACCTGTACACAATACTAATATTAAGTCACACTTGTCAACTTTTCACCAGGCACCCCAAGTAGATGCCGGGATGCGGGATGGGGGGGCTTAACTGGTAGATGAGAGGGGATTGGCGCTGTGCCTTAACATGGTCTGTTCCCTGCTGCACAGTGCACAGTAGGGGAAAGGTGGGCACCACGCAGTTTCTTGAGAATCGCGTCATTGAGCCCCTTGACCACCCACTTCTCTAGGTTAATGAATGGATCTGGGATGGCTGGTCTGCTCTCTTGGGAGACCAGGTGAGTCACCTGATAAATCCAGGAGAGAGGTCAAGTATAAATTAAGTAACATAGGAGGAAGAGCTGATGGTAGGAACTGTCCAATACTACACTTCTGAGGAAGACTAAGGCGTGAGGGGGCTAGAAAGCCCACCAAAACTTGGGAGATTGATGCTACAGTGCACTGAGGTCGCTGGATGACTTAGCTAAGCGACACAAGTGGGCGGCACAAACACCTGGCCCATCTAGGAGTGGCACTGCAGTGTCAGACAGGATGGCAGTTTTAAAAACTAGGCTCCAAAGAGCACATAATGCAAAGAAATAAAAGAGGTGCAATGAGGTTGCTGGATGACTAAGATAAGAAACACAAGTGGGTGGCACAAACACCTGGCCCATCTAGGAGCGGACCCCCTCAGCGCCATTACCGCTGCCTGTACCCCTGAACCCAGCGCCGCAAAGAGGTCCTCCTCAGCCAGGGTATCAGACTTGTAAAACTTCGCAAAGGTGTTTGATCCCGGCCAAGTAGCATCTCAGCAAAGCTGTAATGCTGAGACCCCTCCGGCAGCCTCCCAGGATGAGCCCACCTTTCTGGTAGAATGGGCCTTCACCGATTTCGGTAACGGCAATCCCGCCGTAGAAGGAGCCTGCTGAATCGTATTACAGATCCAGCGTGCAATAGTCTGCTTGGAAGCAGGAGCCCCAATCTTATTGGGAGCCCACAGGACAAACAGAGCCTCTGTTTTCTTAATCTGAGCCGTTCTGGCGACATAGATTTTCAACGCTCTGACCACATCAAGAGACTTCGATTCCGCCAAGGCGTCAGTAGCCACTGCTACCACAATAGGCTGGTTTACGTGAAACGATTAACCACTTTTGGCAGAAATTGCTGACGAGTTCTCAACTCCGCTCTATCTGCATGGAAGATTAAATAGGGGCTTTTGTGAGACAAAGCCGCCAATTCAGACACCCGTCTTGCGGATGCCAAGGCCAACAGCATGACTACTTTCCAAGTAAGGAATTTCAACTCAACCTTACGTAAAGGTTCAAACCAATGAGATTGCAGGAACTGCAACACCACATTAAGATCCCATGGTGCCACTGGGGGCACAAAGGGAGGTTGGATGTGCAGCACGCCTTTCACAAAGGTCTGAACTTCTGGAAGGGAGGCCAATTCTTTCTGAAAGAAAATTGATAAGGCCGAAATTTGTACTTTAATGGAGCCTAACTTTAGGCCTGCATCCACACCCGCTTGCAAAAAATGGAGCAAACACCCCAGCTGAAATTCCTCCGTAGGAGCCTTCTTGGATTCACACCAAGACACATATTTTCTCCAAATACGGTGTAATGCTTCGCCGTTACTGCTTTTCTAGCCTGAAGTAGTGTGAGAATGACTTCACTGGGAATACCCTTTCGGGCTAGGATTTGGCGTTCAACCGCCATGCCGTCAAACGCAGCCGCGGTAAGTCTTGATACACGCATTGTCCACGCAGGTCCTCTCATAGAGGAAGAGGCCAGGGATCCTCTATGAGTAAGTCTTGAAGATCCGGATACCAGGCCCTCCTAGACCAGTCCGGAACAATGAGTATCGCCTGAACCCTTTTTCTTCTTATGATCTCTATCACCTTTGGAATGAGTGGAAGCGGAGGGAACACATAGACCGACTTAAACACCCACGGTGTCACCAGGGCGTCCACCGCTATTGCTTGAGGGTTCCTCGACCTGGAACAATATCTCTGAAGTTTCTTGTTGAGGCGAGACGCCATCATGTCTATTTGAGGAATTCCCCAATGACTTGTCACTTCTGCAAAGACCTCTTGATGAAGACCCCACTCTCCTGGATGGAGATCGTGTCTGCTGAGGAAGTCTGTTTCCCAGTTGTCCACTCCTGGAATGAAGACTGCTGACAGAGCGCTTGCATGTTTCTCCGCCCAGCGAAGAACTTTCGTGGCCTCCGCCATCACCGCTCTGCTCTTTGTTCCACCCTGGTGGTTTATGAACGCCACTGCTGTTATGTTGTCTGACTGAATCAAGACGGGCAGACCGCGAAGAAGATGTTCCGCTTGCAGAAGGCCGTTGTAAATGGCCCTTAATTCCAGAATGTTTATGTGCAGACAAGCTTCCTGGCTTGACCATTTTCCCTGGAAATTTTCCCCCTGTGTGACTGCTCCCCAGCCCCGGAGACTTGCATCTGTGGTCACCAGGATCCAATCCTGAATCCCGAACCTGCGTCCCTCTAGGAGGTGAGAACTGTGCAGCCACCACAGGAGAGAGATTCTGGTCCTGGAAGATAGGATTATTTTCCGGTGCATGTGCAGGTGAGACCTGGACCACTTGTCCAACAGGTCCCACTGAAATACCCTGACATGGAACCTGCCAAACTGAATGGCCTCGTAGGCCGCCACCATCTTCCCTAGCAACCGAGTGCATTGAAGAATCGACACTCTTGCCGGTTTCAGAATCTGTTTGACCATGTTCTGTATTTCCAGAGCCTTTTCCACCGCAAGAAAAACTCTCTGTAATTCTGTAACCAGAATCATACCCAAGAATGACAGCCGTGTTGTAGGAACCAACTGTGATTTTGGCAAGTTTAGGAGCCAACCATGTTGTTGCAGGATTGTAGGAGAGCGTAACGTTTTTCAGTAATTGCTCCTTGGATCTCGCCTTTATCAGGAGATCGTCCAAGTACGGGATAATTGTGATTCCCTGCTTGCGCAGGAGAACCATCATTTCCGCCATAACCTTGGTGAAAATCCTCGGAGCCGCGGACAGACCAAACGGCAACGTCTGAAATTGGTAATGACAATCCTGAACAGCAAACCTCAGATAAGCCTGATGTGGAGGATATATGGGGACGTGTAAGTAGGCATCCTACCGACACAATAAAATCCCCCTCCTCCAGACTGGAGATCACTGCTCGGAGAGATTCCAACTCGAATTTTAATTTTTTTTAGATAGAAATTGAGAGATTTTAGGTTCAGAATCGGTCTGACTGAGCCATCCGGCTTCGGGACCACGAACAGGCTCGAATAAAAGCCTTCCCCCTGTTGTGACGGGGGTACCGTAACAATGACTTGATTTTGACACAGCTGTAGTATTGCAGCGCATACTATCTCCCTTTCTGGAAGAGGAGCTGGCAAGGCCGATTTGAAAAATCGGTGAGGGGGCACGTCTTGAAACTCCAATTTGTACCCTTGGGCTACTATTTCCAATACCCAAGGAACCAGGGGCGAGCGAACCCAGACCTGACTGAAGAGTCGGAGACTTGCCCCCACCGGTGCGGACTCCCGCAGAGGAGCCCCAGCGTCATGCGGTGGATTTGATAGAAGCCGGGGAGGACTTCTGCTCTTGGGAACTTGCCACAGCCTGTGACCTTTTTCCCCTTCTTCTTCCCCTCGTCCTTTTTTGTATTTATTGGGCCGAAAGGACTGCATCTGATAGTGTGGCATTTTCTTTTGTTGTGCAGGGACATAAGGTAGAAATGATGACTTACCCGCGGTAGCCGTACATACCAGGTCAGCGAGGCCGTCACCAAACAAGACACCACC
This sequence comes from Pseudophryne corroboree, assembly GCF_028390025.1. Lineage (NCBI taxonomy): Eukaryota > Metazoa > Chordata > Amphibia > Anura > Myobatrachidae > Pseudophryne > Pseudophryne corroboree. Next base: position 70,066,614 of record NC_086455.1, read on the forward strand.
TTTATACGGCAGAGACTCCATAGCCTTCTTAGAGTCAGCATCGGCATTCCATTGATGAATCCACAATGCCCTCCTAGCCGAGACTGCCATGGCATTGGCCCTTGATCCCAAAAGGCCAATATCCCTCGCAGCTTCCTTTAGATAGGCTGCAGCGTCCCTGATATGACCCAGTGTCAAAAGAATGCTATCCCTGTCCAGGGAATCTATATCAGATGACAAGTTATCTGCCCACTTTTCAACAGCGCTACTCACCCATGCCGATGCAACGGCAGGCCTGAGCAGTGCACCTGTAGCGACATAAATGTATTTTAGTGTATTTTCCTGCTTACGATCCACAGGATCCTTTAGGGCTGCCGTGTCAGGAGACGGAAGCGCCACCTTTTTGGACAGACGCGATAGAGCTTTGTCCACCGTGGGGGTTGACTCCCACTTTTCCCTGTCCCCAGAGGGGAACGGATATGCCACCGGAATTCTACTGGGAACCTGTCATTTCTTGTCAGGATTTTCTCAAGCTTTTTCAAAAAGAGCGTTCAGTTCATGAGAGGGAGGAAACGTCACCTCAGGTTTCTTTCCCTTAAACATACAGACCCTAGTATCAGGAACAGCAGGGTCTTCCGTGATATGCAATACGTCTTTTATTGCCACAATCATGTACTGAATGCTCTTAGCCAGTTTAGGATTCAATCTGGCATCACTATAGTCGACTCTGGAATCAGAGTCCGTGTCGATATCTGTATCCGCTATCTGGGTAAATGAACGCTTCTGTGAACCCGAGGGGGTCTGAATTTGTGATAATGCATCCTCCATGGATTTTCTCCATGTCTGGTTCTGAGACTCAGATTTATCTAATCTCTTATTTAATCGAGCCACATTTGCATTCAAAACACTCAAAGCATTTACCCAATCAGCCGTCGGCAGTGCCGACACGGTCACTCCCACAGTCTTTTCTGTCCCCACTCCAGCCTCCTTCTGGGAAGAGCACTCAGCCTCAGATATGTCGACACATGCGTACCGACAACCACTACCACACTGGGCTATAGGGGACAGACCCACAGTAAAGCCTGTCAGAGAAACACAGAGGGAGTTTGCCAGCTCACAACCCAGCGCCTATCCCGGTACTGAAACTTATACACAATGCCACAGACCCGTTAGCGCTTTTATAATTATTAAAACAGCACCAAATTTACTGTGCCCCCCCCCCCCCCCCTGTTTTGCACCCTGTTACTTGGACAGTAGTGTAGGAGGCCAGGACCAGTGTTTCTGCAGCTCTGTGAAGAGAAAATAGCGCTGATTAGAGCTGTGAGGGCTAAGCCACGCCCCCTTAATGGGGCGCTTTAGTCCCACTAATTTTCATATTCTTTATACTGGCGGGGGTCTGGATATAGTGCCAAAGCACTGTATTCCTCTTTTGCCAGGTATTTATGAGGTATTATGCTGCCCAGGGCGCCCCCCCCTGCGCCCTGCACCCTGTAGTGCCTCTGTGTGTGTGGGAGCATGGCGCGCAGCACGGCCGCTGCGCGGTACCTCAAAGACACTGAAGTCTTCTGCCGTCACTGAAGTCTTCTGATCTTCTTTTACTCACCCGTCTTCTGACTTCTGGCTCTGCAAGGGGGGGTGACGGCGCGGCTCCGAGAACGAGCATCTAGGTGTACCTAGCGATCAGACCCTCTGGAGCTAATGGTGTCCAGTAGCCTAAGAAGCAGAGCCTTGAAACTCACAGAAGTAGGTTTGCTTCTCTCCCCTCAGTCCCACGATGTAGGGAGCCTGTTGCCAGCAGGTCTCCTTGAAAATAATAAACCTAACATAAAGTCTTTTTTAGAGAAACTCAGTAGAGCTCCCCTGTGTGTGACCAGTCTCCCTGGGCACAGAATCTAACTGGAGTCTGGAGGAGGGGCATAGAGGGAGGAGCCAGTTCACACCCATGTAAAGTCTTAAAGTGCCCATGTCTCCTGCGGATCCCGTCTATACCACATGGTTCTTGAAGCATCCCCAGCATCCTCTAGGACGTATGAGAAAACAAAATGCAGCACAGGAGAGCGTACCTCTACACCACACAGGGCAAGCAAACCCTGTAAAAAATTATTTGGATTAAATATTAATAACCCCTTTATTTGGAGTATATAATATACAGCACAGGACAGCACCACTGAACTTATATGGCAGCACCACTGGACTGGACTTATACGGCAGTACCACTGGACTTATACGACAGTACCACTAGACTGGATTTATACGGCAGTACCACTGGACTTATACGGCAGTACCACTGGACTTATACGGCAGTACCACTGGAATTATACGGCAGTACCACTGGAATTATACGGCAGTACCACTGGAATTATACGGCAGTACCACTGGAATTATACGGCAGTATCACTGGACTTATACGGCAGTATCACTGTCCTGGATTTATACGCCAGTACCACTGGATTTATACAGCAGTATCACTGGACATATACGGCAGTATCACTGGACTGCATTTATACGCTGGTACCACTGGACATATACGGCAATATCACTTGAATTATATGGCAGTACCACTGGACATATACGGCAGTATCACTGGATTTATACGGCAGTACCGCTGGACATATACGGCAGTATCACTGGACATATACGGCAGTATCACTGGACATATATGGCAGTACCACTGGACATATATGGCAGTACCACTGGACTTATAAAGCAGCACAGGGACACCACCACTGGACTGATGCAGGACAACACAGCACCACTGCAATGGACTGGACTTATACAGCAGCACTGGACTCGCCCCCCCACTTTTCTTCCCGCACAGACACTGAGGATGGAGACACGTCCTCTCGCTACTCTCTCCAATGCCGGAATGAAAATGGCAGCGACGCGCGGCTCCTTATATGGAATCCAAAACCTGCGAGAATCCGACAGCAGGATGATGACGTTTTGCCTCATTCTGGTTTCTGAGTCAGGCGGGAAAACCTGAGCCGGGCTCGGATCCGGGCTCGGGTAGGGTAGTGAAGTCCGGTAGGGTTCGTTTCTCGGGGAACCGAACCCGCTCATCTCTAGTACATTACGGTCATTTTGTCCCAATCCTGGCAAAATAATGCCACAAATTGTGGCATTATGCCATGGGGGCGGGGCTAAGATGTTGCAATTTTCAGCACCCTCTACGCTTTCCACCTGCACCTCTTCACCTCCCAGTGGTCACTATTAAAAAGAAGGTAAGTATGGTCTAGCGCAGGCATTCCCAACCACGGTCCTCAAGGCACACTAACAGTGCATGTTTTAGTGATATCCAGGCTTCAGCACAGGTCACTTAATTAGTAGCTCAGTTATTTTGATTTAACCATCTGTGCTGCAGCCTGGATATCACTAAAACCTGCACTGTTGGTGTGCCTTGAGGACCGTGGTTGGGAATGCCTGGTCTAGCGGCAATGAAAATGATTGCACTTAGAAATATCTGCAAGTCTTATAGAAAAACTATTCCAACTTTTCCTGGTATGTGCGTGTACGTGTGTTTTACTGCCAATAATTGACAGGGAGTAGAGCAGAGATTTCTGGCGTCATCACTGGTAGGACTCACTATAGTATGTAACCCAGAAGAAAGATTATGATTTGGAAGGTGACACTACATTTGTATAATTGACATAGAAGTGAGATTAACATGAACGTGAGATCTGCCCCTACCACCACCACCACTCCCCCTGCAAGTATGCTGAGCTACCCCCCGGCTTCACTCTGAAGCAAGCACTGAGTGCTAGGGCTCTGTGTAGGTTGCTAACTTAGGTTATAGAGCTCAATATATCCATTTTATCTCAGTAATACATCAAGAAGAGACCAGTAACCAAAGGCTGAGCCCGGCCTCATTGGGAGACGTCAGAGGAGAGCTGAAATCAATTAACATAGGGGGGTAATTCAGACCTGATCGCTGCTGTGCGTTTTCACACAGCGTGCAATCAGATCTGAACTGCACATGTGTATGCAGCGCAATGCGTAGGCACGTCGGATGGCTACAACGGGCATCGGCGGTTAGCGACAGGGATGGTGCGAAGGATCCATTCACACAGGCGTTCGCAAGGAGATTGACAGGAAGAGGGCGTTTGTGGGTGTCAACTGACCGTTTTCAGGGAGTGTCTGGAAAAAATAGGATTTGATATACCTACCGGTAAATCCTTTTCTCATAGTCCGTAGAGGATGCTGGGGTCCATTTAGTACCATGGGGTATAGACTGGTCCACTAGGAGCCATGGGCACTTTAAGAGTTTAATAGTGTGGGCTGGCTCCTCCCTCTATGCCCCTCCTACCAGACTCAGTCTAGAAACTGTGCCTGAGGAGACGGACATACTTCGAGAGAAGGAAATACCCAGATAGTGGTGAGATTCATACCAGCTCACACACAACAAAAGGAAAGCCAAGCTAACCAACTTGAAATGATTCAGCAACGACTGAACCAACAATACTTAACCAAGTAACAATGCAGGAATACGAAGCACTGGGCGGGTGCCCAGCATCCTCTACGGACTACGAGAAAAGGATTTACCGGTAGGTATATAAAATACTATTTTCTCTTACGTCCTAGAGGATGCTGGTGTCCATTTAGTACCATGGAGATGTACCAAATCTCCCAATACGGGAGGTAGAGTGCTGAGGTTCCTGCAGAACAGATTGACCAAACTTAAGGTCCTCAGCGGCCAAAGTAACGAACTTGTAGAACTTACCAAATGTGTTCGAACCTGACCAAGTAGCTGCTCGGCAAAGCTGTAAAGCCGAGACACCCCGGGCAGCCGTCCAGGAAGAACCCACCTTACGAGTAGAGTGGGCCTGAACAGATCTTGGAATCGCCAATCCTGCCGTAGAATAAGCATGCTGGATAGTAAACCTGATCAAGTGAGAAATTGTCTGCTTAGAAGCAGGTCACCCAACCTTGTTGGGATCATAAAGGACAAATAGTGCATCTGACTTCCTGTGATGAGAAGTTCTCTTCACATATATTTTTAAAGCCCGCACAACGTCCAAGGACTTTGAGGAAATTGAGGTGTCAGTAGCTACTGGCACCACAATAGGTTGGGTGATATGAATAGCCGGCACAACCTTTGGAAGAAATTGCTGACGCGTTCTGAGCTCAGCTCTATCCTCATGGAAAATCAAGTAGGGGCTCTTGTGCGACAATGCCCCTAATTCTGACACACGTCTTGCATATGCCAATGCCAACAGTGTGACCGCCTTCCAAGTAAGAAACTTTATGTCCACCTCCTGTAAAGGTTCGATTCCAGGAACAGCAGCACCACATTAAGAACCCAAGGTGCCGTAGGAGGCACAAAGGGTTTTTGGATGTGCAGAACTCCTTTCAAGAATGTCTGAACCTCAGGGAGAGCCGCCAGTTGTTTCTGGAAGAAAATGGACAAGGCCGAAATCTGGACCTTTATGGAGCCCAAGCGTAGGCCCACATCCACACCTGCTTGCAGAAAGAGGAGAAACCGTCCTAGTTGAAACTCCACCGTAGGAAACTTCTTGGTTTCACACCAAGACACATACTTTTTCCAAATTCGATGGTAATGCTTACTCCCTTCCTAGCTTGTATCAGAGTTGGAATGACTTTGTTCGGAATGCCCTTCTGAGCTAAGATCTGGCGTTCAACCTCCATGCCGTCAAACGTAGCCGTGGTAAGTCTTGATAGGCGAATAGCCCCTGTTGCAGAAGGTCCTCTCGAAGAGGAATAGGCCACGGATCCTCCAGCAGTAATTCCAGAAGATCCGCGTACCAATCCCTTCTTGCCCTGTCCGGAGCAATGAGGATCACCTGAACTCTTGTTCTTTTTATTTAGTTTGAGAATCCTTGGGATGAGTAGAAGTGGAGGGAACACATACACTGACTGGAACACCCATGGAGTTACCAGGGCATTCACTGCCACTGCTTGAGGATCCCTTGACCTGGAACAGTACCTCTGAAGCTTCTTGTTGAGACGAGAGGCCATAATGACTATCTGAGGTACACCCCATTGGCTTGTTACCTCTGCGAATACCTCCAGGTGGAGGCCCCATTCTCCTGGATGGAGATCCGTGTCTGCTGAGGAAGTCCGCTTCCCAGTTGTCTACTCCCGGAATGAAGATCACCGACAGCGCCACTGCGTGTCTTTCTGCCCAGAGGAGGATTCTTGTTACCTCTGACATTGCAGCTCTGCTCTTTGTTCCGCCCTGTCTGTTTATGTAGGACACTGCCGTGACATTGTCCGACTGAACCTGAATGGCTTAATCTCGCAGAAGATGTGCCGCTTGTAGAAGGGCATTGAATATGGTCCTGAGTTCCAGAACATTTATTGGAAGGATGGATTCCAGACTTGACCACTTTCCTTGGAAGTTTTCCCCTTGGGTGACTGCTCCCCAACCTCTGAGACTTGCATCCGTGGTTAGAAGGATCCAATTCTGAATCCCGAACCTGTGGCCCTCGAGTAGGTGAGAAGTCTGCAGCCACCAAAGGAGTGAAATTCTGGCTTTCTTCGACAGGCGTATCTGCTGGTGCATGTGAAGATGTGATCTGGACCACTTGTCCAGGAGATCCAGCTGGAAGAACTGTGAATGGACTCTTCTGTACTGCAGAGCTTCGTAGGAGGCTACCATCTTTCCCAGAAGGCGAATGCAATGATGAAACGATACCCGGGCTGGCTTCAAGACATCCCGGACCATTGATTGGATCACCAACACTTTCTCCACCGGTAGAAACACCCTCTGCACTTCTGTGTCGAGTTTCATCCCCAGGTAGGGCAGTCTCCTTGTCGGCTCCAAATTAGACTTTGGAAGGCTCAGGATCCACCCATGATCCTGGACTAGTTGAGTTGAGAGAGCAATACTCTGCAACAGCCTCTCCCTGGAACAGTGGTTCCCAAACTGTGTGCCGTGGCTTCCTGGGGTGCCTCGGGACACTTGCAGGGGTGCCTTGAATTGGTGGTCCAGGACCAATTCAAATTATTCATGGTCAATATAATAGACAAAACTAGTGCAAGTAGCTGTCAGTCATAAAATATGGGGACAAACAGAAGCAAATCTTGTCCCTCACCACACAATTGAGCCTAAGGATGACATATAAACACAATCTACTTAATTTAATATTTCTTTCTAAATTTCTCAATAAGAAATTTTTGGCCTAGGGGTGCCGTGAAAAAAAATCTGATACTTTAGGGCGCCGTGATTCAAAAAAGTTTGGAAACCACTGCCCTGGAAGATGCTTTTATCAGGAGATCGTCCAGATATGGAATTATGTTCACTCCCTGCATGCAGAGGAGGAGCATCATCTTTGCCATGACCTTGGTGAACACCCTCGGTACTGTGGAGAGGCCAAATGGCAATACCTGGAACTGATAGTGACAGTCCTGCAGCGCAAATCTTAGATAAGCCGGTGAGATGGCCAGATTGGAATGTGAAGGTATGCATCCTTGATATCCAGGGATACTAGACCATCCTCCAGACCTGAGATCACCGCTCTCAGAGACTCTATCTTGAATTTGAATACCCTCAAGTAGGGGTTCAAAGACTTTAGGTTTAATATTGGTCTTACCGAACTGTCCGGTTTCGGTACCACAAACAGGTTTGAGTAATAACCCTTGTGTTTTAGGTGAGGTGGAACTTGGACAATGACATTTGTTTTCACCAATATTTGAATGGTTTCCAGTAGGATAGCACTTTCTGTCAGTGAAGCTGGTAAGCCTGATTTGAAGAATCTGGGAGGTAGGAAAATTCCAGTCTGTAGCCCTGGGTAACAATATCTTTTACCCAGGGGTCTAGGCATGAAGACGCCCAGACATGACTGAAATTTTGTAGTCTCGCCCCCACCTGCCCGATCTCCAGGCTGGGAGGTACACCGTCATGCTGAAGATTTTGAGGAAGCAGAATCTGGTTTCTGTTCCTGGGAACCTGCAGGTTTTCTGGATTTTCCCCGACCTCCTCTAAAGAAGGTGGGACGGGGTTTGGATTTTTAAAATTTTGCGGTCCGAAAAGACTGCAGTGTAGGCGTAGGATAAGATTTCCTAGCCGGTGCTGCTGCTGAGGGAAGAAAGGTCGACTTACCCAGTCGCCGTGAAAATCCACACATCCAAACAGGGCCTGATCTGTGAAGGGTAGGTTCTCCACACTTTTCTTGGATTCTGCAGTCCATTAACGTAGCCAGAGTCCTCTGCGTGCCGAGACTGCCATGGAAGTAGCCCTTGCATTAAGCAGGCCGATGTCCTTCATTGCCTCCACACTGAAACCTGTAGAATCCTGTATGTGACATAAAAACAAGTCAATGTCACTCCTATCCATAGTATCTAAGTCCTTCAGTAATGTGCCTGACCACTTTACTATGGCTTTAGAAATCCATGCACAAGCAATAGTGGGCCTTAAAGCCACGCCTGTAGCCGTGTATAGTGATTTGAGCGTAGTCTCAATCTTGCGGTCAGCCGGCTCCTTTAAGGCGGTTGAACCAGTACAGGTAAAACCACCTTTTTAGACAATCTGGATACAGAAGCGTCTACTATAGGTGGGTTTTCCCACTTCTTCCTGACCCCTTCAGGGAAAGGTAAAGCAATGAGAATTCTTTTAGGGATTTGGAATATTTTCTCTGGGTTTTCCCAGGATTTTTCAAACAAGGAGTTCAACTCCTTAGAAGCAGGGACGGTAAGCGAGGATTTCTTATTTACGGTAAAATAAGTATCCTCTACCTGCTCAGGTACCTTCTCAGAAATATGCAAAACATCCCTAATGGCTTCAATCATTAATTGCACCCCTTTAGCAAGTGTCGGTATCAGTGTCAGCTTGCATTATCTGGGCAAGTGTACATTTTTGCGGGTGTGCAGGTGGGGTGTTAGACGAAGTAGTGGGGCCCGAATACTTCAAACCCTCCACAGATTTTCTCAAAAACTGCATCTCTTTCTCAGTATGTGACATCCTTTTTTAAATCTGGGATATCATTCACCTTAAAGAATCCACCCATGCTTGTTCGGAGTCAGAAGGCTGAGAAAGAATATTGCAGTCCTGAGTACAAGGAATAGACTCCTCAGGAGAAGATAAACACTCTGCAGCACAGGACACAGAGTCCTTACACACAGAAAAATGTCAGAGACAGTTTCCACCAGAGTACCTTCAGAAAGTCACAGAGCATAAGGAACCAGCCACACTACGCCCCAGTAGGCTATCTCCTATATATTTGCCTTAGTCTGTGACTCTGTGCCCGTAACGCTGGGCGGAGTCACAGTGGCTGCATGCAGGGCAGGAACAGTCCCCTCCCTCGGTCCGCCCATCCCCGCCCCGTCTCCGCCCAGTGCCCTGTCTCTCTCCTCCCCGTACACTCCCTGTACGTACCCTGGTGATCCTGCAGCCGGGGAGCGGGGACTGTAAGCCGGATGGTGATCCTGCAGCCGGGGAGCGGGGACTGTAAGCCGGACTCGCCGTCACCGCACAGTCCGGAGGCCCCCCTCCCACAGCATTCACCCCACCCGCAGCGCCTGGCCCTCCTTTCACCCGCGGCACACACCGCATCCCACCCGCGCCGCACGGCCCTCCTCCCATCCGCGCCGCACACCGCATCCCACCCGCGCCGCACGGCCCTCCTCCCACCCGCGGCACACACCCCTCACCCAACCACTGCACTCCCGTCCCCTCCCCCACCCGCTGCACCCCCATACCACTTATCCCCCCCCCCACCCTCCACCCCACACTCCCCTCCAACACCCGCAGCACTCCCGTCCCCTCCTGTAGCACCCCCCCGCCCCTCCCCCACCCGCAGAACCCCCCCTACCCCTCCCCCACCCGTGGCACCCACCACATCCATCCCCCACCCATAGCACCCACAACCCAAAAATCCCACCCTCTCTCTCCCCCACCCGCAGCACCCCCCCTACACCCATCTCCCCCCCCCCCCCCACCTACACCTACGCACCCTCCACCCCACCCGCGCCGTACGGCCCTCCTCCCACACGCGGCACCCCACCCGCGCCGCACGGCCCTCCTCCCACACGCGGCGCACAGCCCTCCTTCCACCCACAGCATCCAACACATCAGCCCCCCACCCGCGGCACACGGCCCGCGCCCACCCGCACCACGCGGCACCCCGCACCCTCCCACCTGCGGCACCCACAGCATCCACCCCACCCGTGGCACACACCCCTCACCCAACCACTGCACTCCCGTGCCCTCCCCCACCTGCTGCACCCCCCACCCCTCCCCCACCCGCAGCACCCCCGCACCACCCCCATACCCACTCCCCCCCCCCTGCCCCCCTCCCCCACCCGCGGCACCCCCCCTACACCCATCTCCCCTCCCCCCTACACCGACGCACCCTCCACCCCACCCGCGCCGTACGGCACTCCTCCCACACGCGGCACCCCACACGCGGCGCACGGCCCTCCTCCCACCCGCGGCGCACGGCCCTCCTTCCACCCACAGCATCCAACACATCAGCCCCCCACCCGCGGCACAAGGCCCGCGCCCACCCGCACCACACGGCGCACGGCACCCCGCACCCTCCCACCCGCGGCACCCCACACCCTCCCACCCGCGGTACCCACACCATCCATCCCACCCGCGGCACACACCCCTCACCCAACCACTGCACTCCCGTCCCCTCTCCCACCTGCTGCACCCCCCACCCCTCCCCCACCCGCGGCACCCCCGCACCACCCCCATACCCACTTCTCCCCCCCCCTGCCCCCCACCGCCCCTCCCCCACCCGCGGCACCCACAGCATCCACCACATCCGCGACACCCGCGGCGCACGGCCCTCCTTCCACCCACAGCATCCAACACATCAGCCCCCCACCCGCGGAACACGGCTCGCGCCCCCCTCCCACCCGCACCACATGGCCCGCGGCACCCCGCACCCTCCCACCCGCGGTAACCACAGCATCCACCCCACCCGCCGCACACACCCCTCACCCAACCACTGCACTCCCGTCCCCACCCCCACCTGATGCACCCCCCACCCCTCCCCCACCCGCGGCACCCACAGCATCCACCACATCCGCGGCACACGCCCCTCCACCACCCGCAGCACTCCCGCCCCCTCCTGTAGCACCCCACCCCCCTCACCCGCAGAACCCCCCCTACCCCTCCCCCACCCGTGGCACCCACCACATCCATCCCCCACCCGTAGCACCCACAACCCAAAAAACCCACCCTCTCTCTCCCCCACCCGCAGCGCCCCCCCTACACCCATCACCCCCCCCCTACACCCACGCACCCTCCACCCCACCCGCGGCACCCCCTTATCCACCCCACCCGCCGAACCCACACCATCCACCACATCCGCCCCCCCACCCACGGTACTCCCCCCTCCTTCCCGCTGCACTCCCTCCCCCAACCGTAGCACCCCCCCTCCCCCACCCACAGCACCTCCCCCCATACCCACCTCTCCTCCTCGCTACACCCACACCCCACCAGCCCCTCCCCAACCCGCAGCATCCACTACATCCGTCCCCCACCCGCGGCACACACCCCTCCCCCACCCGTAGCACCCACACCCCTCCCCCACCTACAGCACCCCTGCACCTCCCCCCCCATAACCACCTCCCCCCCCCCCCAATCCCCCATGCTCCACCCCACCCGGCCCTCTCCCACCCGCGACACCCACAGCATCCACCACATACGCCCCCCCTCCCACCCACAGCATCCACCACATCCACCCCCCCACACACGTCCCTCCAACACCCAAGCCACTCCCACCCCCATCCGTATCACCCACACCCGCATCACACCCCTCCCCTGCCGCAGCGCATCCGGACCCCCGCAGCCGCCACTCCTCCAACCACAGCACCTCCGGCCCCCTCCCCCACCCACACCTTCCCTAGAGCCGGATTAAGGGGGGGTCCCGGGGATACGTATCCCCGGGCCCCCCTTTCCAAAAGGGCCCCCTGCCACACCACAGATCGGATCTCTCTTCCGATCCGATCTGTAGTGCTGTAGAGATGTGACCTGTGTTCCAGGGCACATCAGAGCTCCGGTGCAGGGACCAGGTGTTTCCCTGCACCAGACTAGAAGTGGCGACGGGCAGCGGCGCTTCAAACTTGGCGCCGTTTTGCCAGCCAATCTGAAGCGCTGGCGGCGAGAGTTCTTTTCCGGCGCCGTCCGCGAGTAAATCATGGCTCGCGGGGCGCCGGCCAATCAGATTGTCTCGCCGGGTCATTGGCCCCGCCCACGCCATCTGACGTCAGATGCCGGGCGGGAGCCGAAGAAGACGACCGCGCGGAAGAGCGCAGAAGACACCGAGCGAGAGCCGAAGAGGGAGGCCGCGCTGAAGAGCGGTGAACAGCCGGATGGAGGGAGAAGAGCTCCGGTGCCCGCTGAAAAGGCCGGAAGACGCCGTGCTCCTGATGGAAGATGACCCGGACCAGGTGAGGCCTCAGTGAGGTGGTTTCTCACTCACCCCCCCTTTCCTCCCTAGACCGTCAGGGATCGGGCACTAGGCCCGTAGGTACAGTCAGGCCCTCCCGGCCTGTGGGTATGTAGTGGGGCCCTCTCGGCCCGTGGCCATTTATAGTCGGGCCCTCCCGGTCCGAGGGCGCATGGTGGGCATTAGGCCCCGTTAATAGGTGCACCCCCCACCCCTCTCTTCAATAGGGACCCCACTGTCTAAAGCACCCCGGGCCCCCCATGGTCTTAATCCGGCTCTGCCTTCCCCCATTCGCGGACCTACCACACCCTCCCCTTCCCCACCCGCAGCACCTCTTGACCACCTATCTACTGGCCTGTGTATGTTCAAAGGCGTGCAGGGGTTAACGGGGCGTAGCCCCAACCGACGGTGTGAAGAGCGCCCGTAGGGCGCGATGAATCACCTAGTTATTATGATAAAAGCCCGGACTAACTAGCTAACCGTAATAGGCTATTTAGTACTGATATCCCCCCGTCTATAAGACCCTGGCACCGTAGAGGTGTTGCTGGAGTTATATGGAGGGCAGCGCTCCCTGTCAGCGTTCTGTTCCTATGCTCTGCAGGGAGAAAATGGCGCTGGTGAGTGCTGGATCCACTCTGAGAGGAATCCCCGCCCCCTATAATGGCGCGCAGCTTCCCGCTTTAATTCTGTACACTGGCCTGAGGATTTAGGGTATTAACAGTGGGATTAGCCCCTGTTAACTCTGTGACTCTGTAGGGTTAATGCGCTGGCTCAGGACGCCCCTCAAGCGTCTACATGTTATGTTGCTGAGCCTTCCAGGAGCGCAGCCTGTCAGAGCTGCGCTCCAGCCCTTGTGCCGACATACCCGCTGGCGACCCGCTAACCGGGCTACCGGCGCTGTTCTCACCACTCTTCTATCTCCTGGCTCTGTTAGGGGATGGCGGCGCTGCGGGAGTGAGCGGTCGCCTCGTGGGCTTGCGATCAGCACGCTCAGGAGCTCAGTGTCCTGGCAGCGGAGTAGAGAACCTTTAACTCTTCATTAAGTTGATTCCTACTCCCCCCCTAAGTCCCACAAAGCAGGGAGGCTGTTGCCTTCCTGTAACCTAAATAACTCAGAAAACAATAAAACTAAGAAAACTCCTAGGAGCTCCCCTAGCTGTGACCAGCTCCTCCGGGCACAATTTCTAAACTGGGTCTGGTAGGAGAGGCATAGAGGGAGGGGCCAGCCCACACTATTAAACTCTTAAAGTGCCCATGGCCCCTAGTGGACCCGTCTATACCCCATGGTACTAAATGGACCACAGCATCCTCTAGGACGTAAGAGAAATGTAAGCAGTACCAAGCATTTGAAGGGAGGGTGTCTGACCTTTAAATCCAGTCCCAAACAGGCTGATGTGATCGCAGAGGCTGTTTAAGTCCTGGGCTGCGCAGAGATTGCACAAAATCAGTTTGTGCAGCTCTGCTACACATGCGTTCACACACTTGCACAGCGAAAATACACTACATCAGTGCCATTTCCCTGCATTTGTTATAAGACACAATGCTCCCTATGGCTACATGCATTTTAAATAAAGTTTCTCGTGGCCACTTACAGTATATGGAACCTCTTGTAAAACACAATACATGAACAAATTCTGCAAAATATCAGAGTCTTTTCTTCAACAAGTAGATCTTACTAACTTTGGGGCTCATTTAGATTTGGATGTAAGTCATTTTTATGACACGCCTCTCAGATGTACAGTACACGTCCACACTGATAGATGTTACTTTTGCATCTCCCTAAAATGCTTTTTCAAAAGTAGGCAAGTATGGGTTTAATTCAACTTGACAAGTTTATGTCTGTCCGGTGACAGACTCCTGAGATGTCCTGTTGCATCAGATGGCAGAGAGAGTGGGTTGGGTTCAGTACAACCAGAGCCAAATGCTGTGCTAGAGGGAGGATGAAACATTAATAGTACAAACACAAGAACATTCGCATAATGTTGACACACTGTTACAGGACAGGACTTTAGTACTGAGGAGCTGTTTGCTTCCACTTGTAGCAAAAGCCATGAAATGTACTTGTTTAAGCCGGTGGACTTCCCTATGTGATTTCACAGAGACGCGCAAATACATTTTTAGCAGTGTTTCATTACTTTCTCAAATAATTTTTATTATTGTGACTACACAGTAGCGGATCTTGCCACGGGAAAGCAGGACTTTTGCCCGGGGCGCCGCCTTCCGGAGGGCGCCGAACCATGGCAAGATCCACTACTGCTGTGCCCTCCGCTGCCCGCTGTGTCCCCCGGCTGTGTCCCCCTGTGAAGGGAACTAGACACGTAGCGTCTAGTTTCCCTTCATGGAGAGGACCTTTGCTGTGCGGTGCGCGATGACGTCATCGCGCACCGCACAGCAAAGGTCCTCTCCACGAAGAGAACTAGATACTACGCGTCTAGTTTCCCTTCGTGGAGAGGACCTTTGCTGTGCGGTGTGCGATAACATCATCACGCACCGCTCAGCATTTCAGTGGCGCTACTACTGTACAGGGGGCATAACTGACCATGCCCCCTGTACGAAGCCACGCCCCTATGCACTGCCCTGGGCGCAAAAAGGGCTCGAACCGGCCCTGTGACTACAACACAATGCATACTGATTCTAACTAGTGATGTGCATCGGAAATTTTTCGGGTTTTGTGTTTTGGGTTTGGGTTCGGTTCCGCGGCCGTGTTTTGGGTTCGAACGCGTTTTGGCAAAACCTCACCGAATTTTTTTTTTCGGATTCGGGTGTGTTTTGGATTCGGGTGTTTTTTTCAAAAAACCCTAAAAAACAGCTTAAATCATTGAATTTGGGGGTCATTTTGATCCCATAGTATTATTAACCTCAATAACCATAATTTACACTCATTTCCAGTCTATTCTGAACACCTCACACCTGACAATATTATTTTTAGTCCTAAAATTTGCACCGAGGTCGCTGGATGGCTAAGCTAAGCGACACAAGTGGCCGACACAAACACCTGGCCCATCTAGGAGTGGCACTGCAGTGTCAGGCAGGATGGCCCTTCCAAAAAATACTCCCCAAACAGCACATGACGCAAAGAAAAAAAGAGGCGCAATGAGGTAGCTGTGTGAGTAAGCTAAGCGACACTAGTGGCCGACACAAACACCTGGCCCATCTAGGAGTGGCACTGCAGTGTCAGGCAGGATGGCCCTTCCAAAAAATACTCCCCAAACAGCACATGACGCAAAGAAAAAAAGAGGCGCAATGAGGTAGCTGTGTGAGTAAGCTAAGCGACCCTAGTGGCCGACACAAACACCTGGCCCATCTAGGAGTGGCACTGCAGTGTCAGGCAGGATGGCCCTTCCAAAAAATACTCCCCAAACAGCACATGACGCAAAGAAAAAAAGAGGCGCAATGAGGTAGCTGTGTGAGTAAGCTAAGCGACCCTAGTAGGCGACACAAACACCTGGCCCATCTAGGAGTGGCACTGCAGTGTCAGGCAGGATGGCCCTTCCAAAAAATACTCCCCAAGCAGCACATGACGCAAAGAAAAAAAGAGGCGCAATGAGGTAGCTGTGTGAGTAAGCTAAGCGACCCTAGTGGCCGACACAAACACCTGGCCCATCTAGGAGTGGCACTGCAGTGTCACGCAGGATGGCCCTTCCAAAAAATACTCCAAAAACAGCACATGACGCAAAGAAAAATGAAAGAAAAAAAAGGTGCAAGATGGAATTGTCCTTGGGCCCTCCCACCCACCCTTATGTTGTATAAACAGGACATGCACACTTTAACCAACCCATCATTTCAGCGACAGGGTCTGCCACACGACTGTGACTGAAATGACTGGTTGGTTTGGGCCCCCACCAAAAAAGTAGCAATCTCTCCTTGCACAAACTGGCTCTACAGAGGCAAGATGTCCACCTCATCATCATCGTCCGATTCATCACCCCTTTCACTGTGTACATCCCCCTCCTCACAGATTATTAATTCGTCCCCACTGGAATCCACCATCTCAGATCCCCGTGTACTCTCTGGAGGCAATTGCTGCTGGTGAATGTCTCCATGGAGGAATTGATTATAATTCATTTTAATAAACATCATCTTCTCCACATTTTCTGGAAGTAACCTCGTACGCCGATTGCTGACAAGGTGAGCGGCGGCACTAAACACTCTTTCGGAGTACACACTGGAGGGAGGGCAACTTAGGTAGAATAAAGCCAGTTTCTGCAAGGGCCTCCAAATTGCCTCTTTTTCCTGCCAGTATACGTACGGACTGTCTGAAGTGCCTACTTGGATGCGGTCACTCATATAATCCTCCACCATTCTTTCAATGGTGAGAGAATCATATGCAGTGACAGTAGACGACATGTCAGTAATCGTTGGCAGGTCCTTCAGTCCGGACCAGATGTCAGCATCAGCAGTCGCTCCAGACTGCCCTGCATCACCGCCAGCGGGTGGGCTCGTAATTCGTAGCCTTTTCCTCGCACCCCCAGTTGCGGGAGAATGTGAAGGAGGAGATGTTGACGGGTCGCGTTCCGCTTGACTTGACAATTTTCTCACCAGCAGTTCTTTGAACCTCTGCAGACTTGTGTCTGCCGGAAAGAGAGATCCAACGTAGGTTTTAAATCTAGGATCGAGCACGGTGGCCAAAATGTAGTGCTCTGATTTCAACATATTGACCACACGTGAATCCTGGTTAAGCGAATGAAGGGCTCCATCCACAAGTCCCACATGCCTAGCGGAATCGCTCTTTTTTAGCTCCTCCTTCAATGCCTCCAGCTTCTTCTGCAAAAGCCTGATGAGGGGAATGACCTGACTCAGGCTGGCAGTGTCTGAACTGACTTCACGTGTGGCAAGTTCAAAGGGTTGCAGAACCTTGCACAACGTTGAAATCATTCTCCACTGCGCTTGAGACAGGTGCATTCCACCTCCTTTGCCTATATCGTGGCCAGATGTATAGGCTTGAATGGCCTTTTGCTGCTCCTCCATCCTCTGAAGCATATAGAGGGTTGAATTCCACCTCGTTACCACCTCTTGCTTCAGATGATGGCAGGGCAGGTTCAGGTGTTTTTGGTGGTGCTCCAGTCTTCTGTACGCGGTGCCTGTACGCCGAAAGTGTCCCGCAATTCTTCTGGCCACCGACAGCATCTCTTGCACGCCCCTGTCATTTTTTAAATAATTCTGCACCACCAAATTCAAGGTATGTGCAAAACATGGGACGTGCTGGAATTTGCCCAGATGTAATGCACGCACAATATTGCTGGCGTTGTCCGATGTCACAAATCCCCAGGAGAGTCCAATTGGGGTAAGCCATTCTGCGATGATCTTCCTCAGTTGCCGTAAGAGGTTTTCAGCTGTGTGCGTATTGTGGAAAGCGGTGATACAAAGCGTAGCCTGCCTAGGAACGAGTTGGCGTTTGCGAGATGCTGCTACTGGTGCCGCCGCTGCTGTTCTTGCAGCGGGAGGCAATACATCTACCCAGTGGGCTGTCACAGTCATGTAGTCCTGAGTCTGCCCTGCTCCACTTGTCCACATGTCCGTGGTTAAGTGGACATTGGGTACAACTGCATTTTTTAGGACACTGGTGAGTCTTTTTCTGACGTCCGTGTACATTCTCGGTATCGCCTGCCTAGAGAAGTGGAACCTAGATGGTATTTGGTAACGGGGGCACACTACCTCAAGAAATTGTCTAGTTCCCTGTGAACTAACGGCGGATACCGGACGCACGTCTAACACCAACATAGTTGTCAAGGCCTCAGTTATCCGCTTTGCAACAGGATGACTGCTGTGATATTTCATCTTCCTCGCAAAGGACTGTTGGAGAGTCAATTGCTTACTGGAAGTAGTACAAGTGGTCTTCCGACTTCCCCTCTGGGATGACGATCGACTCCCAGCAGCAACAACAGCAGCGCCAGCAGTAGTAGGCATTACACTCAAGGATGCATCGGAGGAATCCCAGGCAGGAGAAGACTCGTCAGACTTGCCAGTGACATGGCCTGCAGGACTATTGGCTTTCCTGGGTAAGGAGGAAATTGACACTGAGGGAGTTGGTGGTGTGGTTTGCGCGAGCTTGGTTACAAGAGGAAGGGATTTACTGGTCAGTGGACTGCTTCTGCTGTCGCCCAAAGTTTTTGAACTTGTCACTGACTTATTATGAATGCGCTGCAGGTGACGTATAAGGGAGGATGTTCCGAGGTGGTTAACGTCCTTACCCCTACTTATTACAGCTTGACAAAGGCAACACACGGCTTGACACCTGTTGTCCGCATTTCTGTTGAAATACTTCCACACTGAAGAGCTGATTTTTTTGGTATTTTCACCAGGCATGTCAATGGCCATATTCCTCCCACAGACAACAGGTGTCTCCCCGGGTGCCTGACTTAAACAAACCACCTCGCCATCAGAATCCTCCTTGTCAATTTCCTCCCCAGCGCCAGCAACACCCATATCCTCATCCTGGTGTACTTCAACACTGACATCTTCAATTTCACTATCAGGAACTGGACTGCGGGTGCTCCTTTCAACACTTGCAGGGGGCGTGCAAATGGTGGAAGGCGCAAGCTCTTCCCGTCCAGTGTTGGGAAGGTCAGGCATCGCAACCGACACAATTGGACTCTCCTTTGGGATTTGGGATTTCGAAGAACGCACAGTTCTTTGCTGTGCTTTTGCCGCAAGTCTTTTCTTTTTTCTAGCGAGAGGATGAGTGCTTCCATCCTCATGTGAAGCTGAACCACTAGCCATGAACATAGGCCAGGGCCTCAGCCGTTCCTTACCACTCCGTGTGGTAAATGGCATATTGGCAAGTTTACGCTTCTCCTCAGACGCTTTTAATTTTGATTTTTGGGTCATTTTTTTACTGATCTTTTGTGTTTTGGATTTTACATGCTCTGTACTATGACATTGGGCATCGGCCTTGGCAGACGACGTTGATGGCATTTCATCGTCTCGGCCATGACTAGTGGCAGCAGCTTCAGCACGAGGTGGAAGTGGATCTTGATCTTTCCCTATTTTTTTAACCTCCACATTTTTGTTCTCCATATTTTGCGCACAACTCAAAGCCACCACAGGTATACAATGTAGATGGGTGGATAGTATAGTATTATATTACTTATGGACGACGAGTGACGACACAGAGGTAGGTACAGCCGTGGCCTACCGTACTGCTGCTTATATATAATATACTGTATAACGGACCTGGTGGACACTGTCAGCAGACTGCTAAACTAGTATGAAGAAAAAAACAACACAGGTATACAATGTAGATGGATGGATAGCATAGTATTATATTACTTATGGACGACAAGTGCACTGACGACACAGAGGTAGGTACAGCCGTGGCCTACCGTACTGCTGCTTATATATATAATATACTGTATAACAGACCTGGTGGACACTGTCAGCAGACTGCTAAACTAGTATGAAGAAAAAAAAAACACCACAGGTATACAATGTAGATGGATGGATAGTATAGTATTATATTACTTATGGACGACGAGTGACGACACAGAGGTAGGTACAGTCGTGGCCTACCGTACTGCTGCTTATATATATAATATACTGTATAACGGACCTGGTGGACACTGTCAGCAGACTGCTAAACTAGTATGAAGAAAAAAACAACAACACAGGTATACAATGTAGATGGATGGATAGTATAGTATTATATTACTTATGGACGACGAGTGACTGACGACACAGAGGTAGGTACAGCCGTGGCCTACCGTACTGCTGCTTATATATATAATATACTGTATAACGGACCTGGTGGATACTGTCAGCAGACTGCTAAACTAGTATGAAGAAAAAAAAAACACCACAGGTATACAATGTAGATGGATGGATAGTATAGTATTATATTACTTATGGACGACGAGTGACTGACGACACAGAGGTAGGTACAGCCGTGGCCTACCGTACTGCTGCTTATATATATAATATACTGTATAACGGACCTGGTGGACACTGTCAGCAGACTGCTAAACTAGGATGAAGAAAAAAAAAACACCACAGGTATACAATGTAGATGGATGGATAGTATAGTATTATATTACTTATGGACGACGAGTGACTGACGACACAAAGGTAGGTACAGCCGTGGCCTACCGTACTGCTGCTTATATATATAATATACTGTATAACGGACCTGGTGGACACTGTCAGCAGACTGCTAAACTAGTATGAAGAAAAAAAAAAAACACAGGAGTGTTTTTCAGGCAGACAAACGTATACTGGACTGGTGGTCACTGTCAGCAAAACTGTGCACTGTACTCCTGCTATAACTGCTCCCCAGTCCCCACAATTAGGCAGTGTGAGCAGAGCAGTGCACTCAGCACAGATATATCATGCAGCAGTGCAGCACACTGAGTGAGCACAGATATATATTTTTTCAGGCAGAGAAACAAAGGATTAAACTCACTGGTGGTATAATCAAAACCCTGCACTGTACTCCCTAACAGCTGCTCCCCGTCCCCAATCCTCCCCACAATTATAACTAACTAAGTCACTCTGTGTTCTACTATAACGGAGAGGACGCCAGCCACGTCCTCTCCCTATCAATCTCAATGTACGTGTGAAAATGGCGGCGACGCGCGGCTCCTTATATAGAATCCGAGTCTCGCGAGAATCCGACAGCGGGATGATGACGTTCGGGCGCGCTCGGGTTAACCGAGCAAGGCGGGAGGATCCGAGTCGCTCGGACCCGTGTAAAAAAAAAGGTGAAGTTCGGGCGGGTCGGATTCCGAGGATCCGAACCCGCTCATCACTAATTCTAACACAATGCAGACTGATTCTAACACAATGCAAACTGATTCTAACACAATGCAGACTGATTCTAACACAATGCAGACTAATTCTAACACAATGCAGACTGATTCTAACACAATGCAGACTAATTCTAACACAATGCAGACTGATTCTAACACAATGCAGACTGATTCTAACACAATGCAGACTGATTCACAATGCAGACTGATTCTAACACAATCCAGCTATTAAACAACCCAAAAAGCAGATCATTCTGACTGCTGCACAGAAAGGTGTTCCCCTGGAACTTGTGGTGTGACATCATGCTGTTACATGTGCTTGGAGCGGGATGAAGCCAAAATGCCGGTGGTCGGGATCCTGGCATTCAGGAGCCCGCAACGGGACTTGCTGCCCATATTCCGGCAGACGGAATGCCACTGTCGGGATACTGACCGTCAGCATCCTGTCTGCTGGTATATCATACCGGACCCCTTGGAGCTAGAGATGAGTTGGTCTGGTTCTCCAAGAACCGGACCCACCCGAACATTGAGATCCGAGCCGGGATCCGAGTCCGGCATGGGTTTTCCCTCCAGACTTGGATCCCAAAGAGAGGCCGAACATCATCTTCCCACTTGCGGGTTTTGGATTGATACACATACCCTCCAACATGAACCATTCCATTATTTACAAATGCTCTGTTCCTGGACTTCCTTGTCAATGGCAGTTGGAGAGCTAGGGCTGCAGCACAGTCCAAAATTCAAGTAGGGCAGACACACCTACTACCACCCCAAACATCGCCGGCGGGAACTCACTGGCATTTAGTGTGACTCCTTCTATTGATGTGCCTTCTCTCTATTTACCAGCTGGTAGAGAGTTAATCAGTTGCATACAGTAAAGATATGCTGTGATTTTATGAATTGCTATGTGCCTGCTGTTTTGATGGTGGATACTCACATTAGCATAACCGAGTGAGTCGACTGCATGGACAGATGTAAAGCAGCCTCAAAGTGCAGTATCTGACTCTCTGTCTGGATAGCATTGTGGAAAGCCTTCAGCTTCTCGGAGAGGTTCTGGAGGCTTCTTGTTTGGCTCAGGCATGGTTCAAGGCATGGAACATCCCAAGTCATTCAGTTGGACAGAACTTGGTTGGTCTAAAGAAAAAGTTGGCTGGTTGGTTGGTTTGATGAAGACGTTGGTTAGGTGTGTTGACGATTTATCCTCGTGGCTACACATGGACCCGTGTAAGCGGCAGCAGAAGAATAATCATAGACGCTTGCCATGATGTGGTACATTGGAAATTACCGGTAATTATACACATTTATTGTGTTCACAAAATACAGGAAATTTCCGGTGAGGTCTCTTCCTGTTTTCAGGTATATAAAGTTTAAACCCCATAACTCCACCTTGAAAAAGACACCCCTTGGTGTCGAAACATGTCGGAGGAGTGATTGTCCAGGGGCTTCCCATCCACGCCGATCTTTTGAGCATCAGTACGGTATACAGAACTAATACCCGGGTTCCCATCACAAGGTTTTGTTTGATGTGTGTATGCTTCGTATATTTCTGGTACGGAGACTGTGAGAATCCCCTTTTATATGTATATCATGTATTTTGATTAAATACTGTTTTGAAGTATACTACGCCATGAGTAGTTTTTATACTATTTTTTCATGTGCAGTGGAATGAAAGAAACCTTTATGAGCCTTGAATAACAAGATCAACGCGTAAGCAGTACATACTGAATGAGGAGAATCCAAATGACTGTTGGTTGAAGGCAGGCCCGGCCCGCCCGTTACGCGGGGTACGCGCACGGGTAAGGCGTCACAGTGAAGAAGGCGCCGGCAGCCTGGACCACGCTCTATCACGGCGCTCCTCTCCATCCTGCCGTCCTGCGGATGCCCCTCAGTCTGGTCTCTGGCAGTGACGGCGGAGTGCATAACTCAAATCAGGTTCGTTAGCCAATCAGAGCTCGCGAACCGGCGCCTGATTTGAGATATACACGCTGCCGTCACCGCTGGAGACCAGACTGAGGGGCAGAGGGGCAGGCAGGAGAAGCGCGCGCTGCGCTCTCCACACACCAAACAGCAAAACGGTGAGTAGCACTGTGGGGGCATATGTGGCACTGTGGGGTCATATGTGGCACTGTGGGCACATGGCACTGTGGGGTCATATCTGTATCTGGTACTGTGGGGTCATATCTGTATCTGGCACTGTGGGGTCATGTGTGGCACTGTGGGGTCATGTGTGGCACTGTGGGGGCACATCTAGCACTGTGGGCACATGGCAATGTGGGGGCATATCTGTATCTGTATGTGGCACTGTGGGGTCCTATGTGGCACTGTGGGGGCATATCTAGCACTGTGGGCACATAGCGAATGTGGGGGCATATCTGTATCTGGTACTGTGGGGTCATATGTGGCACTGTGGGCACATGGCACTGTGGGGGCATATCTGTATCTGGCACTGTGGGGTCATGTGTGGCACTGTGGGGTCATGTGTGGCACTGTGGGGGCATAGCTGGCACTGTGGGGGCATATCTAGCACTGTGGGCACATGGCAATGTGGGGGCATATCTGTATCTGGCACTGTGGGGTCATGTGTGGCACTGTGGGGGCATAGCTGGCACTGTGGGCACATGGCACTGTGGGGGCATATCTGTATCTGGGACTGTTTAATTTACATAATGCACTTACAATACACAGACATAACAGATAGCATGACTGATAGTTCCACTGGCATACTGCTTGGCTAGAAGATCCTTCCTGGTAGGTGTTATATAAACGAGACTCAGGACCAGAGATCCGGATCAGAGGTCCAACCAGGTCCGACTCCAGCATTGCCAGCAGATCCAAACGTAGAACACTGTCACAGTTTTAAAGGATTTCTGCACTAATTTTTCTTTATACCCATATGAACCAGTGCACTGCAAAGTCCACTATGGGAAGTGGGTTTTTTTCTGTTTTAGATCTACCTCTGATACTTAAGAGGAATTGAGGTTACTGCAAGAAAAATACCTCGGATTTTATGGTGATTATATTTGTTTTTAATTTCTATGCATGCTCCTCATTTCTTTGTCACTTGAACGCTTTTGTATTAATACTATGTTTTGGCTACATAAGACCGTGAAAGGCATTTAATAGAATGCAATAGCGACTCAGCCTGACATGGGCCCTCATTCCGAGTTGTTCGCTCGTTATTTTTCTTCGCATCGGTGCGATTAGTCGCAAACTGCGCATGCGCAATGTTTGCAGTGCGTCTGCGCCAAGTAAATGTGCACAAAAGTTTGTTATTTTACTCACGGCCTAACGAAGACTTTCCATCGTTCTGGTGATTGTAGTGTGATTGACAGGAAGTGGGTGTTTCTGGGCGGAAACTGGCCGTTTTATGGGTGTGTGTGAAAAAACGCTGCAGTTTCTGGGAAAAACGCGGGAGTGTCTGAAGAAACGGGGGAGTGTCTGGGCGAACGCTGGGTGTGTTTGTGACATCAAACCAGGAACGAAACTGACTGAGCTGATCGCAGTGGCAGAGTAAGTCTCGAGCTACTCAGAAACTGCAAAGAACTTTCTATTCGCAATTCTGCTAATCTTTCGTTCGCAATTCTGCAAAGCTAAGATTCACTCCCAGTAGGCGGCGGCTTAGCGTGTGCAAAGCTGCTAAAAGCAGCTAGCGAGCGAACAACTCGGAATGAGGGCCCTGGAGCATGAGCCTAATCAGCAATTTTAGACATTGCTTGATAATGCTGTCTGTGAAAAAAGTGAGTAGGGATACATGTTACCAAGCCCTGACCACCTCAGTATACACTGAGCATCATCTCACTTCTGCTCTAAATGTTTATTGGGGTGGCTTGGTGGCTACTGGGGAGGCTAGGTGGTTATTGGGTGTGCAAGTCTTGAAGAGCCGTTTCCACCCACCGTGATGCGGGTACTGTAAGCTCTCCCAGGCAATAAGCCTACTTTTTCCAAAGGGGCCTCTCCCTAATTTGGGAGTCTCCCAGACTTCTCAGTATAGTAGCTATTATTTCTCTAACGTCCTTGAGGATGCTGGGACTCCGTAAGGACCATGGGGAATAGACAGCCTCGCAGGAGATAGGGCACTTTAAGAAAGCTTTGGATTCTGGGTGTGCACTGGCTCCTCCCTCTATGACCCTCCTCCAGACCTCAGTTTTACACTGTGCCCAGAGCAAGATGGGTGCACTGCAGAGAGCTCTTCAGAGTTCTCTGCCTGAAAGCATTTTTGTTTGGATTTTTCTTTCTACTTTTTAGTACTTTTTCACAGGGTGCACTGCTGGCAACAGGCTCCCTGCATCGAGGGACTGAGGAGAGAGGAGCAGACCTTCTTGTCAAAGATAGGCTCTGCTTCCTCGGCTACTGGACACCATTAGCTCCAGAGGGGGTGAACGCAGGTTCTTACTGGGCGTCCACCCCCGGAGCCGCGCCGCCGTTCTCCTCACAGAGCCAGAAGTACAGAAGTCAGAAGACGTCTCAGGCGGCAGAAGCCTTCAGCTTCACTGAGGTAACACACAGCATTGCAGCTGTGCGTCATTGCTCCCATACACCTCACACACTCCGGTCACTGTAAGGGTGCAGGGTGCAGGGGGGGGCGCCCTGGGCAGCAATATAAACCTCTGCATGGCAAAAAAGACTATATACATGTACAGGTGGGCTCTGTACATGTATATAAGAGAGCCCCCGCCATATTTTCCTAAGTTTAAGCGGGACAGAAGCCCGCCGCCGAGGGGGCGGGGCTTCTCCCTCAGCACTCACCAGCGCCATTTTCTCTCCACAGCACTGCTGAGAGGAAGCTCCCCGGACTCTCCCCTGCTTACACACGGTGAAAGGGTGCTTAAAAGAGAGGGGGGGGGGCACATAATTGGCGGTTTACATATTACACAGCGCTGCTGGGGAAAAACATTTTGTGTTGGTCTCCAGGGTTGTTGCGCTGGGGTGTGTGCTGGCATACTCTCTCTCTGTCTCTCCAAAGGGCCTTGACAGGGATACTGTCTTCAGTAAGGGGTTCCCTGTGTGTGTGAAGTGTGTCGGTACGTGTGTGTCGACATGTTTGACGAGGAAGGCTCGCTTACTGTGGAGGGGGAGTGATTGAATGTCAGGTCGCCGTCGGCAACGCCGACACCGAAATGGGTGGATATGCTGAATGTCTTGAATGCAAATGTCAATCTATTGCATAAAAGGTTAGACAAGGCAGAAGCTAGGGATCAGTCAGGTACCCAGTCCATGCCTGTCCCTGTGGCGCCAGGCCCGTCGGGGTCTCAGATCGATGACACAGATACCGACACAGATTCTGACTCTAGTGTCGACTATGAAGATGCAAAATTACAGCCGAAGGTGGCAAAAGGTATTCGGTACATGATTATGGCCATTAAAGAGGTTTTGCATATTACTGAGGAACCCCCTGTCCCTGACATGAGGGTACACATGTATAAAGAGAAAAAGCCTGAATTCACTTTTCCATCATCATTTGAATTAAGTGAATTGTGCGAAAAGTCTTGGGACTCTCCAGATAAGAGACCACAAGTTCCCAAAAGGATTCTTATGGCGTATCCTTTTCCACAAACTGATAGGATACGCTGGGAATCTTCACCAAAAGTGGACAAGGCACTGACACGCTTGTCCAAAAAGGTGGCACTGCCTTCCCAGGATACGGCGTCCCTCAAGGAACCGGCCGATCGCAGGCAGGAAATTACCTTGAAGCACATTTACACTCACTCCGGTACTATTGCTAGACCGGCTATGGCGTCGGCCTGGGTTTGTAGTGCAGTTGTGGCATGGGCAGATTCCTTATCTGCGGAGATTGGGATGCCATTCAAATGACCATAGAGCATATCAGAGATGCTGCCTTGTATATGAGAGATGCTCAGAGAAACATTTGTTTATTAAGCTCCAGAATAAATGCTATGTCTATTTCAGCTAGGCGACTCCTGTGGACCCGGCAGTGGACGGGAGGTGCCGATTCTAAGCGGCACATGGAGTCCTTGCCGTACAAGGTGGAGGAGTTGTTTGGAGACGGCCTCTCGGACCTTGTCTCTACGGCTACGGCTGGTAAGTCGAATTTCTTACCTTATGTCCCCCCGCAGCATACTAAGAAGGCACCTCATTATCAAATGCAGTCCTTTCGTTCCAATAAAAACAAGAAGGTGCGGGGATCGTCCTTTGTTACCAGAGGAAAAGGCAGGGGAAAGAAGCTGCACACAGCTAGTTCCCAAGAGCAGAAGTCCTCCCCTGCGTCTGCAAAGTCCACCGCATGACGCTGGGGCTTCCCGGGGGGAGGCAGATCTGGTGGGGGCGCGTCTTCGGTGTTTTAGCCACGTCTGGATTCAATCGCAGGTGGATCCCTGGGCAATAGAGATTGTTGCTCAGGGATACAGGCTGGAATTCGAAGACTTGCCTCCTCGCCGGTTTTTCAAATCGGCTCTGCCGACTTCCCCGTCAGAGAGGGAGTCAGTGTTGACAGCAATCCAAAAATTGTATGTTCAACAGGTGATTGTTACAGTTCCTCATCTCCAGCAGGGAGGGGGATATTATTCAACCCTGTTTGTGGTCCCGAAACCGGACGGTTCGGTCAGGCCCATTTTAAACCTGAAATCTCTGAACCTGTACTTGAAAAGGTTCAAGTTCAAAATGGAATCACTCCGGGCGGTCATCGCCAGCCTGGAGGGGGGGGATTGGATGGTGTCCCTGGACATAAAGGATGCATACCTTTATGTTCCAATATTCCCCCCCCCCCACCCCCCATCAGGCATTCCTGAGATTTGCAGTGCAGGACTGTCACTACCAATTTCAGACGTTGCCGTTTGGGCTTTCCACGGCCCCGAGGATTTTCACCAAGGTAAGGGCGGGAATTATGGTGCTCCTGCGCAGACAGGGGGTCACAATTATCCCATACTTGGACGATCTCCTAATAAAGGCGAGATCTCGGGAGAAATTGCTGGACATCGTGTCTCTGTCCATGAAGACGTTGCAGCTACACGGCTGGATTCTCAATATACCGAAGTCCCAGCTAGTTCCTACAACGCGACTGACCTTTCTGGGCCTGATCCTAGACACAGACCAGAAAAAGGTTTTTCTTCCGATCGAAAAGGTTCAGGAACTCATGACCATGGTCAGGAACCTATTGAAACCAAAGAAGGTTTCAGTGCATCAGTGCACGCGGGTCCTGGGGAAGATGGTGGCTTCATACGAGGCCATCCCTTTCGGCAGATTCCATGCGAGGATTTTTCAATGGGACCTCTTGGACAAGTGGTCCGGGTCCCATTTACAAATGCATCAAAGGATCACCCTGTCTCCCAGGACCAGGGTATCTCTCCTGTGGTGGCTGAACAGTGCTCACCTTCTAGAGGGTCGCAGGTTCGGCATTCAGGACTGGGTCCTGGTAACCACGGACGCAAGCCTCCGAGGCTGGGGAGCAGTGGCACTGGGAAGAAATTTCCAAGGTCTCTGGTCAAGCCTGGAGACTTGTCTCCACATCAACGTCCTGGAGTTGAGAGCCATATACAACGCCCTGCGTCAAGCGGAGAACTTACTTCGGAGAAAACCGGTTCTGATTCAGTCAGACAATGTCACGGCAGTGGCTCATATAAACCGCCAAGGCGGAACAAGGAGCAGAGTGGCCATGGCAGAAGCGACCAGGATTCTACGCTGGGCGGAAGGCCATGTAAGCGCGCTGTCAGCGGTGTTCATCCCGGGGGTGGACAACTGGGAGGCGGACTTCCTCAGCAGGCACAACCTGCATCCGGGGGAGTGGGGACTTCATCAAGAAGTCTTTGCGCAGATCACTGATCGGTGGGGCCTGCCTCAAATCGACATGATGGCATTCCGTCTCAACAAAAAGCTAAAGCGGTATTGCGCCAGGTCAAGGGACCCTCAGGCGGTAGCGGTAGACGCTCTGGTGACACCTTGGGTGTTCAGATCGGTCTAGGTGTTTCCTCCTCTTCCTCTCATACCCAAGGTGTTGAGAATTGTAAGAATAAGCAGGGTCAGAACAATCCTCATTGTTCCAGATTGGCCACGGAGGACTTGGTATCCGGAACTGCAAGAGTTGCTCACAGAAGATCCGTGGCCTCTTCCTCTAAGGCAGGACCTGCTGCAGCAGGGGCCCTGTCTGTTCCAAGACTTACCGCGGCTGCGTTTGACGGCATGGCGGTTGAACGGGATCAGTACTAAATGCCGCCAGTCGGAATCCCGGCGGTCGAAATACCGACGCCGGAATCCCGACCACACAATCCCGACAGGGGTGGTGAGCGGAACGCAGCCCCTTGCGGGCTCGCTTCGCTCGCCACGCTGCGGGCACACTATTATATTCTCCCTCTATGGGTGTCGTGGACACCCACGGAGGGAGAATATGTCGGGATTGTGGCGGTCGGGATTCCGGCGTCGGTATTTCGACCGCCGGGATTCCGTCCGGCGGCATCTTGACCGCATCCCGGTTGAACGCCGGATCCTAGCGGAAATAGGAATTCCGGAGGAAGTCATTCCTACCCTGATCAAGGCTAGGAAAGACGTGACGTTGAAACATTATCACCGTATATGGTGGAAATATGTTTCTTGGTGTGAGGCCAGAGCTGCTCCTACGGAGGAGTTCCATTTGGGCCGTCTACTTCACTTCCTTCAAACAGGAGTGACCTTGGGCCTAAAATTAGGATCCATAAAGGTCCAGATTTCGGCCTTATCCATTTTCTTTCAAAGAGAATTAGCCTCTCTTCCTGAGGTACAGACCATTGTGAAGGGGGTGCTGCATATTCAGCCTCCCTTTGTGCCTCCGGTGGCGCTTGGGATCTTAACGTGGTGTTACGTTTCCTCAAGTCACCTTGGTTTGAACCACTTAAAACTGTGGAGTTGAAATACCTCACGTGGAAAGTGGTCATGTTGTTGGCCTTAGCTTCGGCGAGACGTGTTTCAGAATTGGCGGCTTTATCGCATAAAAGCCCATACTTGGTTTTTCACGTGGATAGAGCAGAGTTGAGGACTCGTCCTCACTTTCTGCCAAAAGTGGTCTCATCTTTTCATGTGAACCAATCTATTGTTGTGCCTGTGGCTACAAGGGACTAGGAGGATTCTGAGTCCCTGGATGTAGTCAGGGCTTTGAAGATTTATGTGACCAGAACGGCTCGGATCAGGAAGACTTAAGCTTTGTTTGTTCTGTATGCGGCCAACAAGGTTGGCGCCCCTGCTTCAAAGCAGACTATTGCTCGCTGGATCTGTAACACGATTCAGCAGGCGCATTCTACGGCAGGATTGCCGTTGCCGAAATCGGTTAAGGCCCACTCCACTAGGAAAGTGGGCTCTTCTTGGGTGGCTGCCCGAGGGGTCTCGGCATTACAGTTGTGCCGAGCAGCTACTTGGTCGGGGACAAACACCTTTGCAAAGTTCTATAAGTTTGATACCCTGGCTGAGGAGGACCTCCTGTTTGCTCAATCGGTGCTGCAGAGTCATCCGCACTCTCCCGCACGTTTGGGAGCTTTGGTATAATCCCCATGGTCCTTACGGAGTCCCAGCATGCTCAAGGACGTTAGAGAAAATAAGATTTTACTTACCGGTAAATCTATTTCTCGTAGTCCGTAGAGGATGCTGGGCGCCCGTCCCAAGTGCGGACTTCTTCTGCATGACTTGTATATAGTTATTGCTTACATAAGGGTTATGTTATAGTTTTCGGTGATACCGTGGCTATGTTGTTGTTCATACTGTTAACTGGGTAAGTTTATCTTAAGTTATACGGTGTGATTGGTGTGGCTGGTATGAATCTCGCCCTTAGATTTACAAAATCCTTCCTCGTACTGTCCATCTCCTCTGGGCACAGTTTCCCTAACTGAGGTCTGGAGGAGGGTCATAGAGGGAGGAGCCAGTGCACACCCAAAATCCAAAGCTTTCTTAAAGTGCCCTATCTCCTGCGGAGCCCGTCTATTCCCCATGGTCCTTACGGAGTCCCAGCATCCTCTACGGACTACGAGAAATAGATTTACCGGTAAGTAAAATCTTATTTTAAATATGTTGCAGTCTACAAAGCCATCTGGAAAAAAAATTACATTTCATTTTATGGAATGCATAATCTGTTATTGCAAGATGGTCCTGATTTTGTAGGGTGCACCAAAGCTTTTTAGTAGAAATGGCCACTTGAGACAACTCGATGTTAAGTAAAAGATCTAAGAAATCAATTGCATTAATTGGCTTCACATCAGCAATAGTTACGTGAAACTATGAGAGATTTGCTAACTTCTAAAAAGTTATACTAATTATTAACACCAAATCCAAACTATTCCATCATACATTGCGGAGAGATTACACAACAGGGACTGAGCAAAGAGAGAAGGGCAAGGTGCATATATGAGAACATAACATTTGTCCTCTGTTATATAAGTGCAACGTTCAAGGCAGTGTCCTCGTAAAACAACTATGGTGTGGACACCTGGTCCCGTTTTTTTAGATGGGGTCAGATATCATCTCTTCCAATATTTGATTATTTCCACCATGACAAGAATATTCTCATTAATGATTAGCAGAAGATACACAGAGGCTCACAACCACAAAGTGACCTACAACCAAAGTGGGCAAATATTACTAAGTGTATGAAGCAAGAATCAGAGCAGATACTCTCATTACAAAGAAGTGTTAGAATATTACCTCTCCCTAGAGTATATATTCATGCCTTGCAGGTATCATTGTGGCTATTGTTGTCTATGGAAAAAGTGAGCCTATGACTACCAAAAGTCCTTGGCAGAAGTACTAGAGGACTGGAGTGTCAGGACGGGTGGTATTTAGGTTGCCGGCTATTGGGATCCCTGCGCACAGTATACTGGCGCCGGAATCCCGACACCCGGCATACCAACATCTTTTCTCCCTCTTGGGGATCCACGACCCTCCTGGAGGGAGAATAAATAGCCGTGTCCACAAGGGGCTCATTTGCGCTCGCCCCACCGGTCAGTATGCTGGCGGTCGGGATTCCGGCGTCGGTATGCTGGCCGCCGGCATACCATACTACACCCGTCAGGACAAAACCCTAAATATAATTAACTCTGTGACGATCATTTATGCACCATAAAAAATTTGAAGAATTGTGCAAACACACTTGTTCACCAAGCACATAAATAAAAGTGCACGTGAACGAGTGGAATTTTCGTACTTCTTTTGCAAATGTGCATACAGCATGTTGGCATGCCCTGGGTACCGTGGTTGTTGGACATCACACCTAATTGTTTTGTAACCTAAAACTGTGCTAATTGAATCCTTATTAATATCTTAACTAACACGGAAGATTAATGGAATTTCTCTAACGTCCTAGTGGATGCTGGGGACTCCGTAAGGACCATGGGGGAATAGACGGGCTCCGCAGGAGACAGGGCACTTTAAGAAAGAATTTGGATACTGGTGTGCTCTGGCTCCTCCCTCTATGTCCCTCCTCCAGACCTCAGTTTGAATCTGTGCCCGGACGAGCTGGGTGCTACTCATACTTGCCTACCCTCCCGGAATGGCCAGGAGGCTCCCGAAAAACGGGTGACCCTCCCGTTCCCCCGGAAGAGCAGGCAAGCCTCCCGATATCCGCGGTTCACCCCCTGCCCGCCGCCCACTTAACGAGTAAAGTGGGCGGTCCGGGCAGGCGATGACGCGGCATTACACAGCGGGGCGTGGTTTAAATGATGCGGTCCAAAAGCCACGCCCTGTTCCGCCTCTGGACCGCCTCCGTTCCGCCTCTGGACCGCCCCCCTGTCACGTCACCTCACTGCCCGCCCCCCCTGCTGAGCCGACGGGCTGCTCTCTCCCGGAGAGAGCAGCCCAGAAGTCGGCAACTATGGTGCTACTTAGTGAGCTCTCCTGAGCTTGCTAAACAGAAAATATTTTGTTAGGTTTTTTTATTTTCAGAGAGATCTGCTGGCAACAGACTCTCTGCTACGTAGGACTGAGGGGAGAGAAGCAGCCCTACTCACTGAAGATAGGTCCTGCTTCTTAGGCTACTGGACACCATTAGCTCCAGAGGGATCGTACACAGGATCGCACACTTGGTCGTCCGATCCCGGAGCCGCGCCGCCGTCCCCCTCGCAGAGCCGGAAGACAGAAGCCGGTGACAGAAGCAAGAAGGCTTCGAAATTGGCGGCAGAAGACTCCAGTCTTCATATGAGGTAGCGCACAGCACTGCAGCTGTGCGCCATTGCTCCCACACTACACCCACATACTCCGGTCACTGAAAGGGTGCAGGGCGCAGGGGGGGCGCCCTGGGCAGCAATTAGAGACCTCTTTGGCAAAAGTTTGCATAATATACAGTTGGGCACTGTATATATGTATGAGCCCCCGCCAAAATTGTACATGAAAGCGGGACAGAAGGCCACCATCGAGGGGGCGGGACTTCTTCCTCAGCACTCACCAGCACCATGTTTTTTCTCCACAGCACCGCTGAGAAAAAGCTCCCCAGTCTCTCCCCTGCAGTTACACGGTAGAAGAGGGTAAAAAGAGAGGGGGGGCACATAATTAGGCGCAAAAATCAATATAAACAGCAGCTACTGGGTTAACATTAAGTTACTGTGTTATTCCTGGGTTAATAGCGCTGGGGTGTGTGCTGGCATACTCTCTCTCTGTCTCTCCAAAGGGCCTTATGGGGGAATTGTCTTCAGATGAGCATTCCCTGAGTGTGTGGTGTGTCGGTACGTGTGTGTCGACATGTCTGAGGTAAAAGGCTCCCCTAAGGAGGAGATGGAGCAAATATGTGTGTGAGAGGGTGTCTCCGTCGACAACGCCGACAGCTGTTTGGATATGTGTAATTAAGTGCTAAGGTGAATTTATTGCACAAAAGATTAGAGAACAGACAGGAAATCTACCCATGTCTGTCCCTATGTCGCAGAGACCTTTAGAGTCTCTCAATGCTCACTATCCAAAATAATAGACACTGATATCGACACGGAGTTTGACTCCAGTGTCGACTACGATAATGCAAAGTTACAGCCAAAATGGCAGAAAAGTATTCAATATATGAATGGCAGAAAAGTATTCAATATATGATTATTGTAATAAAAGATGATTTGCATATCACTGATGACTCATCTGTCCCTGACACAAGGGTACACATGTTTAAGGGGAAGAAAGCTGAGGTAAATTTCCCTCCTCTCATGATAAAAAAAAGAGCGGGAATCTCCAGACAAGAAGCTGCAGCTTCCCACAAAGAATTCTCAGCCAGTATCCTTTCCCCACTAGGGCCAGGATATGATGGGAATCTTCCCCTAGGGTTTCACGTTTGCCCAAAAGGTAGCCCTGATGTAACAGCTATTCTCAGGGATCCTGCAGATAGCGTGCACATTCTGGTACACTACTCAGACCGGCGATTGTGTCGGCATGGGTTTATAGCGCTGTGGCAGTGTGGACAGGTACCTTATCAGCAGAGATTGAGACCCTAGTATGTATATAGATATATATATGTATATATAGAGATATATATATATTAAAGATGCTATCTTAAGAGATATGTATATATAAAACATGCCCAAAGAGACATGAGTATACTGGGTCCTAGAGTCAAAGCTATGTCGATTTCTGCTTGACATGTCCTGTAGAATATGCAATGGACAGATGATGCCGACTTAAGAATGCTGAGGATTGTGTGGAGAAGGGTTCTCGGACCTGGTCTCCACAGCTATAGCTGGTAATTCTGATATTTTGCCTTATATTCCTGCACAGCCTAGGAAAGCACGACATTATCAAATGCAGCCTTTCGAATAAAGAAAAAAAGTCCGAGGTGCGTCCTTTCTTGCCAGAGGCGGGGGCAGAGGAAAGAAGCTGCACAACACAGCTAGTTCCCAGGAACAGAAGTCCTCCCCGGCCTCTACAAAAATCCACCGCATGTCGCTGGGGCTCCACAGGCGGAGCTAGGCCCGGTGGGGGCACGCCTTCGTAAGTTCAGCCACAAGTGGGTTCACTCCCTGTTAGATCCCTGGGCAATAGATATTGTGTCTCAGGGATACAAGCTGGACTTTGAGAAGATGCCCCCTCACCGACGGCCCTGCCGGCTTCCCCCCACAAGAGGGAAACAGTGTTAACTGCAATTCACAAATTGTATCTTCAACAGGTGGTGGTCAAGGTTCCCCTCCTTCAACAAGGAGGGGGGTATTATTCGACCATGTTGTAGTCCCGAAACCAGACGGTTCGGTCAGACCCATATTGAAATTAAAATCCCTGAACATATACCTGAAAAGGTTCAAGTTCAAGATGGAATCGCTAAGAGCGATCATTGCAAGCCTGAAAGGGGGAGATTTTATGGTGACTCGGGACATCAAGGATGCATACCTTCATGTCCCCATTTATCCACCTCATCAGGCGTACCTCAGAATTGCGGTACGGGATTGTCATTACCAATTTCAGACGTTGCCGTTTGGTCTCTCCACGGCCTTGAGAATATTCACCAAGGTAATGGCGGAAATGATGGTGCTCCTGCGGAAGCAAGGTGTCACTATTATCACGTACTTGGACGATCTCCTCATAAAAGCGAGATCAAGAGAGCAGTTGCTGAACAGCGTATCACTTTCTCTGGAAGTGTGACGGCAACACGGTTGGATTCTATATATTCCAAAGTCGCAGTTGGTTCTTACAGCTCATCTGCCTCTCCTAGGCATGATCCTAGACACAGACCAGGAAAGGGTTTATCTCCCGATAGAGAGAGCTCAGGAGCTCGTGACACTGGTCAGGAATCTATTAAAACCAAAACAGGTGTCAGTGCATCACTGCACTCGAGTCCTGAGAAGGAGGGTGGCATCATACGAGGCCATTCCCTTCGGCGGGTTCCATGCGAGGACCTTCCAATGAGCCTTACTGGACAAGGGGTCCGGATCACATCTTCAGATGCATCGGTTAATCACCCTATCCCCCAGGGCCAGGGTGTCTCTCCTGTGGTGGCTGCAGAGTGCTCACCTTCTCGAAGGTCGCAAATTCGGCATTCAGGACTGGGTCCTGGTGACCACGGATGCAAGCCTCCGAGGGTGGGGGGCAGTCACACAGGGAAGAAAATTCCAAGGGATGTGGTCAAGGCAGGAGACTTGCCTTCACATCAATATCCTGGAACTAAGGGCCATATACAATGCCCTAAGTCAAGCGGAGACCCTGCTTCGCGACCAACCGGTTCTGATTCAGTCAGACAATATCACCGCAGTGGCTCATGTAAACCGCCAAGGCGGCACAAGGAGCAGGGTGGCGATGATAGAAGCCACCAGAATTCTTCGCTGGGCGGAGAATCACGTAAGCGCACTGTCAGCAGTGTTCATTCCGGGAGTGGACAACTGGGAAGCAGACTTCCTCAGCAGGCACGACCTCCACCCGGGAGAGTGGTGACTTCATCAAGAAGTCTTCATGCAGATTGCAAGTCGGTGGGAACTGCCACAGGTGGACATGATGGCATCCCGCCTCAACAAAAAGCTGCAGAGATATTGCGCCAGGTCAAGAGACCCTCAGGCGATAGCTGTGGACGCACTGGTGACACCGTGGGTGTTCCCGTCGGTCAATGTATTTCCTCCTCTTCCTCTCATACCCAAGGTGCTGAGAATCATAAGAAAAGAGGAGTGAGAACAATACTCTGTTCCGGATTGGCCAAGAAGGACTTGGTATCCAGATCTGCAAGAAATGCTCACAGAGGACCCGTGGCCTCTGCCTCCAAGACAGGACTTGTGCAACAGGGTCCCTGTCTGTTCCAAGACTTACCGCGGCTGCGTTTGACGGCATGGCGGTTGAACGCCGGATCCTAGCAGAAAAAGGCATTCCGGATGAGGTCATTCCTATGCTGATAGAGGCTAGGAAGGATGTGACGGCTCAACATTATCACCGTATATGGCAAAAATATGTTGCTTGGTGTGAGGCCAGGAATGCCCCTACGGAGGAATTCCAACTGGGCCGTTTCATTCACTTCCTACAGTCGGGAGTGGCTTTGGGCCTGAAATTGGGTTCCATTAAGGTCCACATTTCGGTCCTATCCATTTTCTTTCAAAAAGAACTGGCTTCTATTCCTGAAGTTCAGATGTTGTAAAGGGAGTGCTGCATGTTCAGCCCCCTTTTGTGCCTCCAGTGGCACCTTGGGATCTTAACGTGGTGTTGAGTTTCCTGAAGTCACACTGGTTTGAGCCACTCAAAACCGTGGAGCTAAAATTTATCACGTGGAAGGTGGTCATGCTATTAGCCTTGGCTTCAGCTAGGCGTGTGTCAGAATTAGCGGCTTTGTCGCATAAAAGCCCCTATCTGGTTTTCCATATGGACAGGGCAGAATTGCGGACCCGTCCACAATTTCTGCCAAAAGTGGTGTCATCTTTTCATATGAACCAACCTATGGTGGTGCCTGTGGCTACTCGTGACTTGGAGGATTCCGAGTTGCTGGATGTGGTCAGGGCTTTGAAGGTTTATGTAGCCAGAACGGCTAGAGTCAGGAAAACTGATTCGCTGTTCATCCTGTATGCATCCAACAAGCTGGGTGCTCCTGCTTCAAAGCAAACTATTGCTCGCTGGATCTGTAACACGATTCAGCAGGCTCATTCTGCGGCTGGATGGCGGCTTCCAAAATCAGTAAAAGCCCACTCCACAAGGAAGGTGGGCTCTTCTTGGGCGGCTGCCCGAGGGGTCTCGGCATTACAGCTTTGCCGAGCAGCTACTTGGTCAGGTTCAAACACTTTTGCAGAGTTTTACAAGTTTGATACTCTGGCTGAGGAGGACCTTGTGTTGCTCATTCGGTGCTGCAGAGTCATCCGCACTCTCCCGCCCGTTTGGGAGCTTTGGTATAATCCCCATGGTCCTTACGGAGTCCCCAGCATCCACTAGGACGTTAGAGAAAATAAGATTTTACTTACCGGTAAATCTATTTCTCGTAGTCCGTAGTGGATGCTGGGCGCCCGTCCCAAGTGCGGACTTCTTCTGCAATACTTGTATTGGTTGCATCAGGGTTGATCTGATGCTCCGTTGTTGTTCATACTGTTAACTGGGTAAGTTTATCACAAGTTATACGGTGTGATTGGTGTGACTGGTATGAGTCTTGCCCTGGATTCCAAAATCCTTTCCTTGTACTGTCAGCTCTTCCAGGCACAGTTTCTCTAACTGAGGTCTGGAGGAGGGACATAGAGGGAGGAGCCAGAGCACACCAGTATCCAAATTCTTTCTTAAAGTGCCCTGTCTCCTGCGGAGCCCGTCTATTCCCCCATGGTCCTTACGGAGTCCCCAGCATCCACTA
This sequence comes from Pseudophryne corroboree, assembly GCF_028390025.1. Taxonomy (NCBI): domain Eukaryota; kingdom Metazoa; phylum Chordata; class Amphibia; order Anura; family Myobatrachidae; genus Pseudophryne; species Pseudophryne corroboree. Next base: position 70,104,860 of record NC_086455.1, read on the forward strand.
CGGACTACGAGAAATAGATTTACCGGTAAGTAAAATCTTATTATCGGGATGTCATTTGAAGATTTTAATATTTTTAATACATTGGGGATGTAATAGGAAGGCGACATTGATACTAATCGCATATGCACTAAGGTCGACATTATGAACGTTGACACGAGAAACGCATACTGTATATTAGAGATGTGCACTTGAAATTTTTCGGGTTTTGTGTTTTGGTTTTGGGTTCGGTTCCGCGGCCGTGTTTTGGGTTCGACCGCGTTTTGGCAAAACCTCACCGAATTTTTTTTGTCGGATTCGGGTGTGTTTTGGATTCGGGTGTTTTTTACAAAAAACACTAAAAAACAGCTTAAATCATAGAATTTGGGGGTCATTTTGATCCCAAAGTATTATTAACCTCAAAAACCATAATTTCCACTCATTTTCAGTCTATTCTGAACACCTCACACCTCACAATATTATTTTTAGTCCTAAAATTTGCACCGAGGTCGCTGGATGACTAAGATAAGCGACCCTAGTGGCCGACACAAACACCTGGCCCATCTAGGAGTGGCACTGCAGTGTCACGCAGGATGGCCCTTCCAAAAAACACTCCCCAAACAGCACATGACGCAAAGAAGAAAAAAAGAGGCGCAATGAGGTAGCTGTGTGAGTAAGATAAGCGACCCTAGTGGCCGACACAAACACCTGGCCCATCTAGGACTGGCACTGCAGTGTCATGCAGGATGGCCCTTCCAAAAAACACTCCCCAAACAGCACATGACGCAAAGAAGAAAAAAAGAGGCGCAATGAGGTAGCTGTGTGAGTAAGATAAGCGACCCTAGTGGCCGACACAAACACCTGGCCCATCTAGGAGTGGCACTGCAGTGTCACGCAGGATGGCCCTTCCAAAAAACACTCCCCAAACAGCACATGACGCAAAGAAGAAAAAAAGAGGCGCAATGAGGTAGCTGTGTGAGTAAGATAAGCGACCCTAGTGGCCGACACAAACACCTGGCCCATCTAGGAGTGGCACTGCAGTGTCACGCAGGATGGCCCTTCCAAAAAACACTCCCCAAACAGCACATGATGCAAAGAAGAAAAAAAGAGGCGCAATGAGGTAGCTGTGTGAGTAAGATAAGCGACCCTAGTGGCCGACACAAACACCTGGCCCATCTAGGAGTGGCACTGCAGTGTCACGCAGGATGGCCCTTCCAAAAAACACTCCCCAAACAGCACATGACGCAAAGAAGAAAAAAAGAGGCGCAATGAGGTAGCTGTGTGAGTAAGATAAGCGACCCTAGTGGCCGACACAAACACCTGGCCCATCTAGGAGTGGCACTGCAGTGTCACGCAGGATGGCCCTTCCAAAAAACACTCCCCAAACAGCACATGACGCAAAGAAGAAAAAAAGAGGCGCAATGAGGTAGCTGTGTGAGTAAGATAAGCGACCCTAGTGGCCGACACAAACACCTGGCCCATCTAGGAATGGCACTGCAGTGTCACGCAGGATGGCCCTTCCAAAAAACACTCCCCAAACAGCACATGACGCAAAGAAGAAAAAAAGAGGCGCAATGAGGTAGCTGTGTGAGTAAGATAAGCGACCCTAGTGGCCGACACAAACACCTGGCCCATCTAGGAGTGGCACTGCAGTGTCACGCAGGATGGCCCTTCCAAAAAACACTCCCCAAACAGCACATGACGCAAAGAAGAAAAAAAGAGGCGCAATGAGGTAGCTGTGTGAGTAAGATAAGCGACCCTAGTGGCCGACACAAACACCTGGCCCATCTAGGAGTGGCACTGCAGTGTCACGCAGGATGGCCCTTCCAAAAAACACTCCCCAAACAGCACATGACGCAAAGAAGAAAAAAAGAGGCGCAATGAGGTAGCTGTGTGAGTAAGCTAAGCGACCCTAGTGGCCGACACAAACACCTGGCCCATCTAGGAGTGGCACTGCAGTGTCACGCAGGATGGCCCTTCCAAAAAACACTCCCCAAACAGCACATGACGCAAAGAAAAATGAAAGAAAAAAGAGGTGCAAGATGGAATTGTCCTTGGGCCCTCCCACCCACCCTTATGTTGTATAAACAGGACATGCACACTTTAACCAACCCATCATTTCAGTGACAGGGTCTGCCACACGACTGTGACTGAAATGACGGGTTGGTTTGGACCCCCACCGAAAAAGAAGCAATTAATCTCTCCTTGCACAAACTGGCTCTACAGAGGCAAGATGTCCACCTCATCATCATCCTCCGATATATCACCGTGTACATCCCGCTCCTCACAGATTATCAATTCGTCCCCACTGGAATCCACCATCTCAGCTCCCTGTGTACTTTGTGGAGGCAATTGCTGCTGGTCAATGTCTCCACGGAGGAGTTGATTATAATTCATTTTAATGAACATCATCTTCTCCACATTTTCTGGAAGTAACCTCGTACGCCGATTGCTGACACGGTGAGCGGCGGCACTAAACACTCTTTCGGAGTACACACTTGTGGGAGGGCAACTTAGGTAGAATAAAGCCAGTTTGTGCAAGGGCCTCCAAATTGCCTCTTTTTCCTGCCAGTATAAGTACGGACTGTCTGACGTGCCTACTTGGATGCGGTCACTCATATAATCCTCCACCATTCTTTCAATGGGGAGAGAATCATATGCAGTGACAGTAGACGACATGTCCGTAATCGTTGTCAGGTCCTTCAGTCCGGACCAGATGTCAGCATCAGCAGTCGCTCCAGACTGCCCTGCATCACCGCCAGCGGGTGGGCTCGGAATTCTGAGCCTTTTCCTCGTACCCCCAGTTGCGGGAGAATGTGAAGGAGGAGATGTTGACAGGTCGCGTTCCGCTTGACTTGACAATTTTGTCACCAGCAGGTCTTTGAACCCCAGCAGACTTGTGTCTGCCGGAAAGAGAGATCCAAGGTAGGTTTTAAATCTAGGATTGAGCACGGTGGCCAAAATGTAGTGCTCTGATTTCAACAGATTGACCACCCGTGAATCCTTGTTAAGCGAATTAAGGGCTCCATCCACAAGTCCCACATGCCTAGCGGAATCGCTCCCTTTTAGCTCCTCCTTCAATGCCTCCAGCTTCTTCTGCAAAAGCCTGATGAGGGGAATGACCTGACTCAGGCTGGCAGTGTCTGAACTGACTTCACGTGTGGCAAGTTCAAAAGGTTGCAGAACCTTGCACAACGTTGAAATCATTCTCCACTGCGCTTGAGACAGGTACATTCCACCTCCTATATCGTGCTCAATTGTATAGGCTTGAATGGCCTTTTGCTGCTCCTCCAACCTCTGAAGCATATTGTCACAACTGAGGGCCTGAGCTGACGGGAGGCAGCCTCAGTTGTAGGGGCTGAGATGTACCGGAACCTGGGAGGTTGTATCAGACCCCTGGACATGTAAGTAACATGAATAATAACTGCCCGAAGGCGTGACCACGACAACTTAGATAAAAGTCAATGATGTTTATTATGACAACTCCGCATCACAGCAGCAATAAAAGAAAACGTAAAAGTCAGCAAAGAATAAATACAGTTCCTGAGTACTACAGCATGGCAGGAGCCACAGGGCACTGGTAGTGTGAGATAGTTCTTATGATCTTCTAGATGGAAAGTCCTTACCAGGCCCGGCTGTAGCAATGGAGATAACCCAGGATTATACCAGCTGGTGTTCCAGGAAGAGCTGGGTTGCTGAAGGTAAAACAGCTGCTGTGGATACTGGCTGGAACCAGACTGTTGTTAGCACGGAGTGGATACTGGCTGGAACCAGTTAAATAATAAATGAACTTTGGGAGCGATGAAATGTGAACTGAAATGTAGAACTTGAGAGCGGAGAAATAATAATTCCGGTGGAGAGTGGTAAAGTGTAGAAAGGACACCGGCCCTTTAAGGGAAGCTGTACTCTGCTGGAAGCTGAGGCTGGAAGTAGGTAGTGTTGTAGCTGGAAACAGATGAATCCACAATGGATTGGAGAGTCAGGCTACACCGCAGGTGGAATGCTGGTGCGGGTCTCTATGGTGGAAGTCTTGAGACAGGAGCTGGAACCTGGAAGACAATCATAGAAGAGAGACAAACAGGAACTAGGTTTGACAACCAAAGCACTGACGTCTTCCTTGCTCAGGTACAGCTTACTTATACCTGCAGCAAGGAAGGGGTTGGCTAGGCAATTATGCAAATCAACAACACAGACAGCAGATTGGTGGAAATGATCAGATGACAGAATCCAAGATGGCTGCGCCCATGCAGACACTTGGAGGGAAGTTTGGTTTGTAACCCATGTGGTCTGGGAAACAGTAATGGCGGCGCCGGCCACCGGAGACAGGAGACGCCAGGCTGATAGATGCACATTTAACCACGCGGGCACAGCGGAGGCCGCGGCTGATGAAAAGACCACTCTGTATGTGGAAACTCAGGAACAGCGGAATCCGGTCCTGGAACGCTGAGCCCGCCTTAGGAGGCATCTGAAGGGTAAGTAATGGCGTCCAGATACCCGGATCGTGACAGCACCCCCCCCTTTAGGAGTGGCCCCAGGACACTTCTTAGGCTTTAAAGGAAACTTTGCGTGGAAATTTCGGACCAAGGCAGGAGCATGGACGTCAGAGGCATTGGTCCAAGAGCGTTCTTCAGGACCATAGCCCTTCCAGTCAATGAGATACTGAAGTTGACCGTAACGGTGACGTGAGTCCAGGATCTTGGCCACTTCATACTCAACGCCTCGTTGAGTTTGGACTTTCGGAGTTGGTGGAAGTGAGGAATGAAACCGATTCAAGATTAGCGGTTTCAACAGGGAAACATGGAATGTCCTGGGTATTTTTAAGAAGGGAGGTAACTGGAGTCTGTAAGCAACAGGATTGATGACTTGATCAATTTTGAAAGGACCGATGTAGCGAGGTGCAAACTTCATACTGGGAACTCTTAACCTCAAATTCTTCGTGGATAACCATACCCGATCACCCACCTTGAGAGCAGGAACTGCTCGACGCTTCTTATCCGCAAACTTCTTGTACCTGAACGATGCCTTGAGCAGAGCTGATCGTACGCTCTTCCAGATATTGGCAAACTGATGCAAGGTGATATCCACTGCGGGAACAGAAGTTGCTGGAAGCGGTTGGAACTCAGGGACTTTAGGGTGGAATCCAAAGTTGGTGAAGAATGGTGTTGAAGAAGATGAAGAATGATACTGGTTGTTATGACAGAACTCGGCCCAGGGAAGTAATTGAACCCAGTCATCTTGAGAGGAGGACACATAGATGCGGAGGAAGGCCTCCAAGTCCTGATTCACCCTCTCAGTTTGACCATTGGTCTGAGGATGGTAAGCCGTGGAAAACTTTAACTTGACTTGGAGGACTTGACATAAACTTCGCCAGAATTTGGCTGTGAATTGAACTCCTCGATCTGAGATAATTTCTTCTGGAAGACCGTGGAGTCGGAAGATCTCTTGTATGAATACTTGAGCCAACTTGGAAGCTGACGGAAGACCGGTGAGAGGAATGAAGTGTGCCATCTTGGTGAACCGGTCAACTACCACCCAGATGGTATTGAACTTGTTGCACATGGGCAAATCTGTAATAAAATCCATCGACAAATGGGTCCATGGTCGACGGGGAACAGATAGTGGAACCAGTTGCCCCGCAGGCGACTGGCGGGATACTTTATGTTGAGCACACTTTGGGCAAGATGCAATAAACTCCAAAACGTCCTTTTTCAGAGTTGGCCACCAATAGGACCTAGAGATAAACTCCAGGGTTTTTTGGATACCTGTATGTCCGGCAAAACGGGAAGCATGGGCCCAATGCATGAGCTTCTTCCTTAGTGTCGGCTTCACAAAACTTTTCCCTGATGGGGGCGTAGAGTCCATCCCTACCGTGGAGAATGCCAACGGATTTATAATAGGATGCTTGTCTGAAGACTCTGACTCATTTTCTTGCTCCCATGAGCGGGAAAGGGCATCGGCCTTGCGATTCTGAGAGCCCGGACAGAACTGGAGTTTAAAGTCGAACCTGGAAAAGAAAAGTGCCCATCTGGCCTGACGAGGGTTGAGACATTGTGCGCCTTTTAGATATAGAAGGTTCTTATGGTCTGTAAGGATGGTGATTGAATGAGAAGCTCCCTCCAACAGATATCTCCACTCCTCTAGAGCGAGCTTGATGGCTAGCAACTCCTGGTCGCCAATGGCATAGTTGCGCTCCGCTGGGGAGAACTTCCGTGAGAAGAAACTGCAAGGATGTAAATGACCATCTTTAGCCCTCTGAGATAACACCGCTCCTACTCCAACGGAGGAGGCATCCACCTCTAAGATGAAAGGAGAGTCGATGTCAGGCTGTTTCAGGACAGGTGCAGAGATGAACCTCTGTTTTAAAAGATGAAAAGCTTGCATGGCTTCTTCAGACCACTTGGACGGGTTAGCACCCTTCTTGGTGAAAGCAGTAATAGGCGCCACAATGGTGGAAAAGTCTCGTATAAACTTTCGGTAATAATTGGCGAACCCTAAGAACCTCTGGACCCCTTTGAGGGTTAAGGGTACCGGCCAATTCTGGATTGCTTGTAGTTTCTCAGGATCCATCTCTAGTCCGGAACCGGACACAATGTACCCTAGAAACGGAATGGACTTGACTTCAAAGACGCATTTCTCTAATTTGCAGTAGAGATGATTGACACGGAGACGGGACAGAACCTCCTTTACCCAGAAACGATGTTCCTCTAAATCGTTGGCAAAAATGAGGATATCATCTAGATAGACCACGACATGACGGTATAGAATGTCTCTGAAGATCTCATTGACGAAATGCTGGAAGACAGCTGGAGCATTGCTCAATCCGAAGGGCATGACGAGGTACTCATAATGTCCGTCACGGGTGTTAAATGCGGTCTTCCACTCGTCACCCTCACGGATCCGGATGAGATTGTATGCACCTCTCAGGTCCAGCTTTGTAAAGATGGTAGCTCCGCTAACTCTGTCAAAGAGCTCAGTAATCAGGGGTAAAGGATAGCGGTTCTTGATGGTAATGTCGTTCAAACCTCTGTAGTCGATGCACGGCCGCAGACCACCATCTTTCTTCTTTACAAAAAAGAAGCCTGCGCCGGCTGGAGAAGAAGAAGGTCGAATGAACCCCTTTGCTAGGTTCTCTTTAATGTATTCCTCCATAGAATGTGTCTCGGGGAGAGACAACGGATAAGTTCGGCCTCGAGGTGGAACCTTCCCTGGAACGAGATCAATCGGGCAGTCCCATTCTCTATGAGGAGGAAGGATATCAGCAGAAGCTTTACTGAACACATCCGTGAAATCTTGATATGGAGGAGGTGGAACATCAGACGACCTGGGGGAGGAAGAACAGACAGGCAACACTTTAAACAAACATGTCTTAGTACAGGAGGAACCCCATGCCAGGATTTGCGTAGTCGTCCAATCAATTGTAGGATTGTGAAGACGGAGCCATGGAAGGCCCAGGACCACAGGATGTGTGGCTCTTGGAATCACTAAAAATGAAATAAGTTCGGAATGAAGAACTCCCACTCTCAGACGAACTGGTAGAGTCCTTAGAGAAATAACTGTATCAAAAATTTTACTGCCATCCACAGCAGTTAAGGAAAAGGACGAAGGAAGTCTCTCGGTGGGTAGGGACCACCGTTTAACATAGGCTTCAGTAATAAAGTTCCCAGCTGCTCCGGAATCCAGGAGGGCAATGACGTTCTGATAACGTTGAGCAACTTGAAGCGAGACTGGGAGGTTACAATCTTGAGGAGATGGAGAGGAGATCATTACTCCTAGCCGGCCCTCTCCTTGGCGAGCTAGGATTTGGAGTTTCCCGGACGTTTGGGACAGGCATTAATGGTGTGAGACGGAGCTGCACAATACAGACAGAGAAACTCGGAGAGACGTCTTCGGCGCTCAGCAGGAGTTAAACGGGAACGGCCAATTTGCATGGGTTCATCTGTAGTTGGTGACAGTTGGCGAGGAGGAGGAGTAGAAGATTTTGGAGCAGATGATCTTCCACGCTCAGTTGCTCTCTCTCTGAAACGCAAGTCAACTTTCGTACAAAGTGAGATTAGCTCATCTAACTTGGAGGGTAAGTCTCTGGTAGCTAACTCATCTTTAATACGCTCGGATAAACCATGCCAGAATGCAGCATACAGGGCCTCGTCGTTCCATGCCAGTTCGGATGCCAGGATCTGGAACTGTATAAGATATTGTCCTACAGTACGTGATTCCTGGCGTAAACGGAGAATCTCAGACGAAGCTGAAGTTACCCGGCCTGGCTCGTCGAAGATGCGCCTGAATGTTGACACAAATGCAGTGTAAGAAGATAGCAGGGTGTCGGACCTCTCCCATAACGGTGATGCCCAATCAAGGGCTGAGCCACTGAGAAGAGAAATAATGTAGGCAATTTTTGTACGGTCACTGGGAAAATTGCCAGGTTGTAGCTCAAACTGAATCTCACACTGGTTGAGAAATCCCCTGCAGAATCTTGGAGATCCGTCAAATTTTGCTGGCGTTGGAAGATGAAGACGTGGAGCAGAAATGGGTAAGGTGGGTGGGGTTATAGCTGGAGTCACTGTGGTTGACGCACCAGACGCGCCTGATCCACGGAGAGTTGTCTGAATCCCATCCAGCCGAGTAGAGAGATCCTGGAGACAGCGGATGATGTGGCCCTGTGCAGCCTCCTGATGTTCTAGTCGGGCTGCCAGTTCTTGCATCGGCCTGGCCGCTTGATCCTGGTCTCCGGCTGGATTCATTAGGTCAGTGCTTACTGTCACAACTGAGGGCCTGAGCTGACGGGAGGCAGCCTCAGTTGTAGGGGCTGAGATGTACCGGAACCTGGGAGGTTGTATCAGACCCCTGGACATGTAAGTAACATGAATAATAACTGCCCGAAGGCGTGACCACGACAACTTAGATAAAAGTCAATGATGTTTATTATGACAACTCCGCATCACAGCAGCAATAAAAGAAAACGTAAAAGTCAGCAAAGAATAAATACAGTTCCTGAGTACTACAGCATGGCAGGAGCCACAGGGCACTGGTAGTGTGAGATAGTTCTTATGATCTTCTAGATGGAAAGTCCTTACCAGGCCCGGCTGTAGCAATGGAGATAACCCAGGATTATACCAGCTGGTGTTCCAGGAAGAGCTGGGTTGCTGAAGGTAAAACAGCTGCTGTGGATACTGGCTGGAACCAGACTGTTGTTAGCACGGAGTGGATACTGGCTGGAACCAGTTAAATAATAAATGAACTTTGGGAGCGATGAAATGTGAACTGAAATGTAGAACTTGAGAGCGGAGAAATAATAATTCCGGTGGAGAGTGGTAAAGTGTAGAAAGGACACCGGCCCTTTAAGGGAAGCTGTACTCTGCTGGAAGCTGAGGCTGGAAGCAGGTAGTGTTGTAGCTGGAAACAGATGAATCCACAATGGATTGGAGAGTCAGGCTACACCGCAGGTGGAATGCTGGTGCGGGTCTCTATGGTGGAAGTCTTGAGACAGGAGCTGGAACCTGGAAGACAATCATAGAAGAGAGACAAACAGGAACTAGGTTTGACAACCAAAGCACTGACGTCTTCCTTGCTCAGGTACAGCTTACTTATACCTGCAGCAAGGAAGGGGTTGGCTAGGCAATTATGCAAATCAACAACACAGACAGCAGATTGGTGGAAATGATCAGATGACAGAATCCAAGATGGCTGCGCCCATGCAGACACTTGGAGGGAAGTTTGGTTTGTAACCCATGTGGTCTGGGAAACAGTAATGGCGGCGCCGGCCACCGGAGACAGGAGACGCCAGGCTGATAGATGCACATTTAACCACGCGGGCACAGCGGAGGCCGCGGCTGATGAAAAGACCACTCTGTATGTGGAAACTCAGGAACAGCGGAATCCGGTCCTGGAACGCTGAGCCCGCCTTAGGAGGCATCTGAAGGGTAAGTAATGGCGTCCAGATACCCGGATCGTGACACATATATAGGGTTGAATTCCACCTCGTTACCACTTCTTGCTTCAGATGATGGCAGGGCAGGTTCAGGCGTTTTTGGTGGTGCTCCAGTCTTCTGTACGTGGTGCCTGTACGCCGAAAGTGTCCCGCAATTCTTCTGGCCACCGACAGCATCTCTTGCACGCCCCTGTCGTTTTTTTAAAAATTCTGCACCACCAAATTCAAGGTATGTGCAAAACATGGGACGTGCTGGAATTTGCCCATATTTAATGCACACACAATATTGCTGGCGTTGTCCGATGCCACAAATCCACAGGAGAGTCCAATTGGGGTAAGCCATTCCGCGATGATCTTCCTCAGTTGCCGTAAGAGGTTTTCAGCTGTGTGCGTATTCTGGAAACCGGTGATACAAAGCGTAGCCTGCCTAGGAAAGAGTTGGCGTTTGCGAGATGCTGCTACTGGTGCCGCCGCTGCTGTTCTTGCGGCGGGAGTCCATACATCTACCCAGTGGGCTGTCACAGTCATATAGTCCTGACCCTGCCCTGCTCCACTTGTCCACATGTCCGTGGTTAAGTGGACATTGGGTACAACTGCATTTTTTAGGACACTGGTGAGTCTTTTTCTGACGTCCGTGTACATTCTCGGTATCGCCTGCCTAGAGAAGTGGAACCTAGATGGTATTTGGTAACGGGGGCACACTACCTTAAGAAATTGTCTAGTTCCCTGTGAACTAACGGCGGATAACGGACGCACGTCTAACACCAACATAGTTGTCAAGGCCTCAGTTATCCGCTTTGCAACAGGATGACTGCTGTGATATTTCATCTTCCTCGCAAAGGACTGTTGGACAGTCAATTGCTTGGTGGAAGTAGTAAAAGTGGGCTTACGACTTCCCCTCTGGGATGACCATCGACTCCCAGCAGCAACAACAGCAGCGCCAGCAGCAGTAGGCGTTACACGCAAGGATGCATCGGAGGAATCCCAGGCAGGAGAGGACTCGTCAGAATTGCCAGTGACATGGCCTGCAGGACTATTGGCATTCCTGGGGAAGGAGGAAATTGACACTGAGGGAGTTGGTGGGGTGGTTTGCGTGAGCTTGGTTACAAGAGGAAGGGATTTACTGGTCAGTGGACTGCTTCCGCTGTCGCCCAAAGTTTTTGAACTTGTCACTGACTTATTATGAATGCGCTGCAGGTGACGTATAAGGGAGGATGTTCCGAGGTGGTTAACGCCCTTACCCCTACTTATTACAGCTTGACAAAGGCAACACACGGCTTGACAAATGTTGTCCGCATTTCTGGTGAAATACTTCCACACCGAAGAGCTGATTTTTTTGGTATTTTCACCAGGCATGTCAACAGCCCTATTCCTCCCACGGACAACAGGTGTCTCCCCGGGTGCCTGACTTAAACAAACCACCTCACCATCAGAATCCTCCTTGTCAATTTCCTCCCCAGCGCCAGCAACACCCATATCCTCCTCATCCTGGTGTACTTCAACACTGACATCTTCAATCTGACTATCAGGAACTGGACTGCGGGTGCTCCTTCCAGCACTTGCAGGGGGCGTGCAAATGATGGAAGGCGCATGCTCTTCACGTCCAGTGTTGGGAAGGTCAGGCATCGCAACCGACACAATTGGACTCTCCTTGTGGATTTGGGATTTCGAAGAACGCACAGTTCTTTGCGGTGCTTTTGCCAGCTTGAGTCTTTTCATTTTTCTAGCGAGAGGGTGAGTGCTTCCATCCTCATGTGAAGCTGAACCACTAGCCATGAACATAGGCCAGGGCCTCAGCCGTTCCTTGCCACTCCGTGTGGTAAATGGCATATTGGCAAGTTTACGCTTCTCCTCCGACAATTTTATTTTAGATTTTGGAGTCCTTTTTTTACAGATATTTGGTGTTTTGGATTTTACATGCTCTGTACTATGACATTGGGCATCGGCCTTGGCAGACGACGTTGCTGGCATTTCATCGTCTCGGCCATGACTAGTGGCAGCAGCTTCAGCACGAGGTGGAAGTGGATCTTGATCTTTCCCTAATTTTGGAACCTCAACATTTTTGTTCTCCATATTTTAATAGGCACAACTAAAAGGCACCTCAGGTAAACAATGGAGATGGATGGATACTAGTATACTTATGGATGGACCAGCGACTGCCGACACAGAGGTAGCTACAGCCGTGGACTACCGTACTGTGTCTGCTGCTAATATAGACTGGATGATAATGAGATGAAATCAATATATATATATATATATATATAATATCACTAGTACTGCAGCCGGACAGGTATATATATTTATTATGTAATGACTGATGACGGACCTGCTGGACACTGTCAGCTCAGCAGCACCGCAGACTGCTACAGTAAGCTACTATAGTAGTATGTATCAAGAAGAAAGAGAAAAAAAAAACCACGGGTAGGTGGTATACAATTATGGATGGACCAGCGACTGCCGACACAGAGGTAGCTACAGCCGTGGACTACCGTACTGTGTCTGCTGCTAATATAGACTGGATGATAATGAGATGAAATCAATATATATATATATATATAATATCACTAGTACTGCAGCCGGACAGGTATATATATTTATTATGTAATGACTGATGACGGACCTGCTGGACACTGTCAGCTCAGCAGCACCGCAGACTGCTACAGTAAGCTACTATAGTAGTATGTATCAAGAAGAAAGAGAAAAAAAAACCACGGGTAGGTGGTATACAATTATGGATGGACCAGCGACTGCCGACACAGAGGTAGCTACAGCCGTGGACTACCGTACTGTGTCTGCTGCTAATATAGACTGGATGATAATGAGATGAAATCAATATATATATATATATATAATATCACTAGTACTGCAGCCGGACAGGTATATATATTTATTATGTAATGACTGATGACGGACCTGCTGGACACTGTCAGCTCAGCAGCACCGCAGACTGCTACAGTAAGCTACTATAGTAGTATGTATCAAGAAGAAAGAGAAAAATAAAAACCACGGGTAGGTGGTATACAATTATGGATGGACCAGCGACTGCCGACACAGAGGTAGCCACAGCCGTGGACTACCGTACTGTGTCTGCTGCTAATATAGACTGGATGATAATGAGATGAAATCAATATATATATATATATATATAATATCACTAGTACTGCAGCCGGACAGGTATATATATTTATTATGTAATGACTGATGACGGACCTGCTGGACACTGTCAGCTCAGCAGCACCGCAGACTGCTACAGTAAGCTACTATAGTAGTATGTATCAAGAAGAAAGAAAAGAAAAAAAAACACGGGTAGGTGCGGTATACATATACAATTATATATATATTATATACAATTTTATATATATATATATATATATATATATATATATATATATTAAACTGGTGGTGATTAATTAAACTGGTGGTCAGGTCACTGGTCACACTATCAGCAACTTGCAAGTAGTACTCCTAAGCAGACAATCACAATATATATTATACTGGTGGTCAGTATGGTCACAATGGCAGTGTGGCACTCTGGCAGCAGAGTGCCAGCAAAAGTGTGCACTGTACGTTAAAATATGTACTCCTGCTCTCAGACTCTAACTGCTCCCCACTGTCAGTGTCTCCCCCACAAGTCAGATATACAGTCACACTATCTATCACTTCAGCAAGTAGTAGTACTCCTCCTAATGCTCCCCAAAATTACTAAAGTAAATAATACTGTGTCTCTCTCTACTCTAGTCTCACTCTCTATAAACGGAGAGGACGCCAGCCACGTCCTCTCCCTATCAATCTCAATGCACGGCGGCGACGCGCGGCTCCTTATATAGAATCCGAGTCTCGCGATAGAATCCGAGCCTCGCGAGAATCTGACAGCGGGATGATGACGTTCGGGCGCGCTCGGGTTAACCGAGCAAGGCAAGAAGATCCGAGTCGCTCGGCCCCGTGTAAAAAAAAATGAAGTTCGGGCGGGTTTGGATTCCGAGGAACCGAACCCGCTCATCTCTACTGTATATGAGCCAGCTGTGACTCAGGGATGCATAGAAAGTTGCATTCACTGTATCATTTAAAGTCTAATTAGCTACAAATTGTGACAAAAAAGTGAAATGAAGTACAAACATTTTTTCTTTTCGCCTTAAAAAGTCAAATGGCATTCTCTCCCTGCAACAGTCTAAATGGAAATATCAGACAAGAAATGGGAATACACTGGCTTGATGCCCCCCCCCCCCTTCTCTCCCAATCTCCTTGTGGAAGTGCAGGGAGGGTTCCAGTTGCACTACAAGCAGCATAAAGGGCAGAATAGAACTGCTGCACATGCCCAGTGGCAGCAGATTTTTAAAGTGTGTGTGTGGTCATCACACCAGAGAGAGAGAATCTGTTAAATGGCTTACCATGATCACTGGACTTGCATATGTGTGATGTATTGTGTTACATAAATTGTACTTTGGGCCTGATTCATGTGTGTAAGTAAAGCAAAAAAGCAAGCAACTGGGCAAAACCATGCTGCACTGTAGCTGGGACAGATGTAACATGTGCAGAGAGATTTTAGTTTTGAGTGGGGTGTGTTCAAACTGAAATGTAAATTACAGTGTCAAAATAAAGTTGTCTTACATTTGTGGGCCACGGGCAAAAGCAGCCAGTATTTACCCTGCACAGAAAAAATATAACACACACAAATTTAAATCTCTCTGCACGTTACATCTTCCCCACCTGCAGTGCAACATTGTTTTGCCCATTACTTGATCGCTGCATTTTTCCTGTGAGGGGCGTAAAGATGCAAATAGACTGACCATTACCCCTGCGCCCTCATGGCAAACCCGAGGCCACATTTTTTTGTAAGTGAATAAATACTTTGGCGCTCCCAAGTACTTTTGCGTGTGCCTGAAAAAAATTAAGTGAGTGTGGTCTCATGGGAAAAGCCCAGTTGTAGTGCCCCTCACACATTATGCCAACCGTAGTAGTGCCCCTTACACATTATGCCAGTCCACCGTAGGGCCTCTTACCCATTATGCCCACTGTAGTAGTGCCCCATACGCATTATGCCCACAGTTTTAGTGCTACATACACATTATGCCCACTGTAGTAGTGACCCATACACGTTATGCACACTGTTGTAGTGCCCCTTACACATTCATTTATGGCTAGTTATTACCTGAGTAATGCCTGCCTGCCCGGAGACTCAAAGAGCAGGTAGTGGTGTTGGCGCCATCACGCTGTGCCGGGCACTACAGTACCGTGAATAATCTCAAAATAAACTATCACTCCCAGCAGCCCTTGCGGTCCAGCAGCAAAGGCTTCTGGGAGTGGTAGTTTATTTTGCATGTACAGTACTGTAAAGAATCTCAAAATTACGGTAACTGCCACTCCCAGCAGCCCTTGCTGTCCGACAGCAAGGGCTTATGGGAGTTGTAGTTTATTTTACGTTTCTTCACAGTACTGTAGGGGTGCGCTAACGGACATGGCGCAGAGGAGCCAACCCCCCTGCCTGACTTGCGAGTGTCCCGGGGGGTATATAAGGTAGGAACAGTTTTATGCATGTTGCTTGCGCAGCTGAGCCAGGGCACCTTCCTCTATGCTGCACCCTACTCAGCTGCATACCCAGCATATGCGTAAAAACAGCCCTGTCCGTGCCAACTTGCTTCTCCACTCCGGACATCTCCCGGAGAGGCAATATTCAATGTAGGTAAGTATGCCTAGCAGGGCCTAGAGACATACATGGTGCATGAGGGTATCCGTTCACATGGTCGACCATGTTATGGTCGACAGTCATTAGGTCGACCACTATTGGTCGACATGGACACATGGTCGACACATGAAAGGTCGGCACATGAAAAGGTCGACATGAGTTTTTTAACTTTTTTTTCTTTTGGGGAACTTTTCCATACTTTACGATCCACATGGACTATGATTGGAACGTTAAAGTGTGCCGAGCGAAGCGGTAGCGGAGCGAAGGCACCATGCCCGAAGCATGGCGAGCGAAGCGAGCCATGCGAGGGGACGCGGTGCACTAATTGGGGTTCCCAGTCACTTTACGCAAAAAACGACACCAAAAAAAGTAAAAAAACTCATGTCGACCTTTTCATATGTCGACCTTTCATGTGTCGACCATGTGTCCATGTCGACCATGTCAATGTCGACCAATAGTGGTCGACCTAATGACTGTCGACCATAACATGGTCGACCATTCATACCGGAACCGTGCATGAGTACTGAGGGGTGTGTGCACAAATCTGTTAGGCGTGGCCACATCCCCTTTGAAAAAAATAGTAAAATACCTTGTACAGCACTGAGCGCTGCAAAGCCCTCAGCAGCTGCCCCCCCCCCCCCCCCCACCACCACCACCCACGACCACTCCTACAGGCACGGGTCCAGAGAGTAGCGACCCCCCCTCTTGGCACTCTTGTAACCACAGCGCTAGAACAATCTAATTTTTTCTATGTCGTGCTCTGTGATGGGTTTGAGGAAGGACAGGGAATCCTGGGTGGATCAAGAATCACAGGTGGAATTCCAGACAGAACATATAAGGCCAAATTCCACCAAAGAGACGTGCAAAATTCTACAGTGAGACGTGTTATGAGGCAAATATGTTAAATAAAAACAAATATTTCCAATATGGCTACATGGTTACCTCAAATTTGTAGAAAAAAGGAAAAAAGTATTATTATTAAAGAGTATACTGGAAACTGTATTGAGTACTGCAATAGGTATATATCTGAAACCACCATTGGTGCTGTCTTTGCATCCAGATCCTATTGGTTTTCCTTCTCAGAGATGCGAAATAAGACTCTGCTGGCAATGTGTTTAATGAAAACCTGCTGCAACATTAGAAAGGTATTACTACCACCTGCTTCCCATTAACACAGAAACAGCTGACCAACAAAAGTTTATGAAGCACAACGGAGACTCCTGAAACTGCGTTACCTGCTGTTATATTTCCCCACAGACGCGGTTTGTGGAGTGTACAGGATTGGAAACGGTTGTGCGGGCAGAGGGGCCTGTATTTACAGACAGAGTTCTGAGGTGTTATCAGTGGTAGAATTAGACTGTTATAAAGTGACAGGCAGACATTGCTTCTATTTTACGATCTTGAAATGTCCATCATATTATTGGATTGGGAATGTCATTGTCGTTTAACTTTATAGACGTGTCGTACATTCCAGTATTACAACAAATAAAAATGTCAAAGGCGTTCTGTACAGGAGTTTTATTTGTCAGGTGTCACTTTCAGACTTATTTGCATAGCACGACAATAGTGACCCAAATCTTTGTATGCAAATACCTCATAATAATACCTTCCTAATGGGAGTGAAAATGTCTCAGAAAGCAACAAAGTATTAAAATGAATGAAATACTAGATAAGTACATGTTCATGAAGTAACAACGCCTTAAGAGCACAGCATCATGTTCACTGTCAAACAGGTTGCTCTTAGCTATAAGGAGGGTGGTGTAACCGAAGCCGTCGAATAGAGCTGAGTGCCCTGAGGGCAGCAGCTGCATCTGGCTAGCAAGGTGTCATGCTGACCTGTGGCTATGCAATCTAAATGGGTGCATCCTTACGATGGTGTGCGCTTAGGGGAAAGGGGGGGGGGGGGCAGGGGGGGGGGCAGTGGCTGCATAGGGCGTGCTGCTGCCTAGTTACCGGACTGCTCAACAACACTCCCAGATATCAGGGATCCCTCTACAAGGCTTTTTATCATTCATGGAACTCCATACTTCCCTACTCTCCCGGAGGCTCCTGAAAATCGGGCGGCGCTCCTGCCCCCCAGAAAGTTAGGCAAGCATCCCGGTGCCAGCCATAGCCCTAGTGAAAGTGGACGGTCTAGGGAGACCGATGTTGCAATTTTGTTGCGTCATCGTAGTCAAGCACCCTGCTTTGCAATGCCAGCAATATGAGCATTGCATGTCGAGGTGCATGGCCGCGATGACACAATTGCATCTCCACGTCCATGCACCACTTCCCGTTCAGAGCCCCGCTGCTTTCCCCATGGTCCTGCCCCCTGTTATTATTATTATTATTATCCTTTATTTATATGGCACCACAAGGGATCCGCAGCGCCCATTACACAGTGCATAATCAAATGAGAAAACAGGAAAACAGCACTTACAGTACAAGACAATATAGGACAGGTATAGAAAACCCGGGGTTAGGTGCCATCAAAGGGAGTATGGAGTATAAGACAGTGTAAGTAAGAAAAGGAAAGGCCCATGAGGAAAGAAGTCCCTGCTCTTGCGAACTTACAATCTACAAGTTCTGCTGACTTGGTTGCTCCTCCCTGGAGGGCGCAGCCTGAAAGTCGGCAAGCCTGTGGTACTCACATCAGGCTTCTTTGTAATCACATCAAGGGGCCTATTTCTAAAATAATATTTGCAGGTTACAGGGACATAGCCAGAACTTTGTGGGCCCCATAGCAGTATTCTGAAGGAGCCCCTCCCCAGTGCTTCTAAAGAGACACCTCTCTCCACAGTGGTTGTTCATTTTATGCCTACAGTGCTGCCCTACAGGGGTGTATCTACCCCTTGGCCAGGATGGCACTCGCCAAGGGCGCCAGCTGAATGGAGGCCCTGCCGAGGGTGTCACCCATGGCCAGGGGGTAGAATAAGAGCCAGATTAAGGGGGAGGCACAGTGGCCCGCCTGTTAACCTGGGCTTCTCTCATGGAGCCCACAGAAAAAGCACTGCACACTGCTGCACTATATCACATAGGAGCAGCAGCAGAGTTAGGCCATCAGCTCAGTGGTGGATCCAGTGAGGGGGATTCAAACGTACTGACACAGGCACTAATGTACTTAGTTGGTGCCGGGCACCAATTGAAATATATGATGCGCTACCTCTGCCTCTCTTCCCCGCGTCCCCGGCTCAGCTTCTCTTCTTGCACTCAATTCTGTCAGCACGGAGCATCGGGGGCAGTGGATTGGTGCCAGACCACAAGTCGCAGCTCGCGCAGAGCCTCTGAGAGACAGCAGCAATTCCTGATTGGCCGGTTGGAGAGCTGCGATTGACTCGCATTCTGCGCCATATTCAAAATGCTGCAGCTGTCTCTTCCTGAGCCCAGTGCTGTCTGTGTTGTCCCTGCTAATGCGCCTCATCATCCCCTGGGTCGGGAACTGCACTACCAGCAGAAGATCCTCCTCAAACACCGCCCGCTGATCTGTATGCATGTCAGACTGCGGTGCAGGATCTTAGGACCTCTCCAGGTATGGATGGAGCTTCAGGAGAGCTGTGTGTAGATGCTGGATTTGGAAGAGTGAGGAGCAGAGCCAGTGCGCAATTGCCTCCAGGGTGAGTGTTATTGTTGCTGACACTGGGACCTGTGTGCGATACACCCAGGCTTATATTTACTGACACATTGGGGGGAATTCAAATGTTTGAAAAGTGAGTTGGATGTCTCTTTTTTTCCTTTCTATTAGATAGGAGAAAACAGCCACCTGACTTTTCAAACAATTGAATACCCCCATTATGTAATAACTACTGTATATGTCAGTAAGTGGATGTCTGAGAAACTGCCCATGTAAGTACCAGCAGTGGCGGATCCAGGTGTGTGTGCGTGGGGGGGGGGGGGGGGGGGGCAATAAGGGTGATTGCACTCTATAACACACAGTCCTAGCCCCAACCACTAGCTATTCTTTCTGAGCATGAGAATTGGGAGATCAAAGGTGAGACTGATACATCCTGACCTGGCTGGGATTAGGATCAAATGGTACGCATGCTTCAGCTGCCAGGTAGGACCACCCAGTGTGGTCATAATGTTTAAGGGGCACTACTACTATGGGCACAATGTATAAGAGGTACAACTACTGTGTGACATAATGTGTACGGGGTGCTATTGCGTGGCATGATGTATATAAGGCAAACTACTGTGTAGTGTAACATGAATAAGGCTCTAGTGTGTGGCGTAATGTGTATAATGGGTACTATTGTGTGGCATAATGTGAATAAGGGACACTGCTATGCGGTGTAATGTGAGTAAAGGGCACTACTTTGTGGCGTAATTTGAATTGGGGATACTATTGTGTGGTAATGCCCCTTCCCCATAAGGCCACACCCCTTTTATGTGGGCATGCCACTTCTAATATGGAGGGGGGGCACCAGTCCCTTCCTTTGCCAGGGGCGCTCAGACCCCTAGATACACCCCTGCTGCCTTAGTTCTGTAATAGTGGCCTAATTCATTTTATACCCCATAGATGTACCCTAGCACACTTTATACCACACAGTGCTACTAGTTCATATTATGTCGCATATTATGGCTGTTCACAATTTGCCACATGTACATGTTATGCCACATGGTGTCTCCAGTACACATCATGCTACACAGGGGGCGGAACCAACAGGCTCCTACCTGAAGGTGATACAGGTTGAGTATCCCTTAACCAAAATGCTTGGGACCTGAGGTATTTTGGATATAAGATTTTTCTGTATTTTGGAATAATTGCATACCATAATGAGATATCATGGTGATGGGACCTAAATCTAAGCTCAGAATGCATTTATGTTACATATACACCTTATACACACAGCCTGAAGGTCATTTTAGCCAATATTTTTTATAACTTTGTGCATTAAACAAAGTGTGTTTACATTCACACAATTCATTTATGTTTCATATACACCTTATACACAGCCTGAAGGTCATTTAATACAATATTTTTAATAACTTTGTGTATTAAACAAAATTTGTGTACATTGAGCCATCAGAAAACAAAGGTTTCACTATCTCAGTCTCACTCGAAAAAAGTCCATATTTCGGAATATTCCGTATTTCAGAATATTTGGATATGGGATACTCAACCTGTACTTCCTAATGCAGGACATTCCATTTTCAGTGGAGCTATTCTTAATTTAGGCAAACTGTCCCTTTCCCAGAGCCGTGACTATACTTTTTGGTGCACTGTGCCAAAAAGAGAATGTGCGCGATGGATCATATCAGTGTGGGGTTTATCTGAAAGGGGGAGACAGAGTTTGCCACTTATGAGTCCCCTTTTCAAGCCTGGACAATGGGCCTCTCCCAGTTTCTTAGCAGGGAATTTTGGGAACTTGGAAGACAACTATACGAGCTAGGTTAGGGGTACCCTGAGTCTCTGAGCCCATCATGCACCCACACTCTAGCTACACCAATGGCAGGATATCTCCCCAAAACACCCATATATATCTGCTGTGGTCCCCCATTTTCAATTGAAAAAGCAGCTCCCAAAGGTTTTTATGTGGGCTGCTTTATTGGGAATTTACCAATTACAAATGTATAATCTGGCCCACTGCCATTGTAACCAAGAGGCAGTGGCGGAAGTGCTGCTGCCTAAGGGCGCAGTTGCAATCACCCCGCCGCTGGCCGCTGCTTGCACTGTGCTGGCTGCCTGGGCCTCCGGTGGCCGCTTCCTGATACTCTAATTTAAGTGGCGCAGCCTTGCAGAAAATGTTGCAATCGCGGGCCACATCCCTGTTTTCACTGCTGTGGGGGGCATGCAGAGTGCTCTGTGACCTGCTGGCATGCCACGTGGGACAGTTGGGAGGTATGCTTCCTCCAGCTTGACTCAGGACAGAGACCTGGTGCCTGGTGAGTGACAATACACATACACACACACACTCTCTCTCTCTCTATATATATATATATATATATATATAGAGAGAGAGAGAAAGGGGCTCTAACTGGCACAATGTGTATAAGAGGCTCTACCTAGCGCAATGTGCATAACAGGGCTCTACCTGGTGTAACGCGTGTAAGGGGCTCTACCTGTCATAATGTGTATAAGGGGCTCTGTTCTACTGTGGTGTAATGCATGTAAGGGGTTCTAACATGGCATAATGTGTATAAGGGGTACTACTGTGTGGTGTAATGTGACTGACAGACATAACTGTGTGGTGTAATATGACTGATGGACACTACTGTACAGTGTAATGTACAGTAAATTGGTACTATTCTGTGAATACTCCCCTATATATATTTGTGGCGTGCCTCTGGCGTGCACTGTCCCTGTTTTCAGTGGGGAGGAGCACCAAAGGAAACATTCGTCCTAGCACCACAAGGTCTAGAACCGGCCCTGCCTAAGTGCCTATAGGGTATCACTCCTTGGCACTCTCAGCAGACCGCAAATGCTCAGTAGTGCAGCCACCCCCAGAAACTGAAAGCAAAGTGGTCACTAATGCTGATTTGAACGAGTTTTAAAATTGCAACAGGAACCAATGCTGAATCAGGCTGGTGTAGCAATGATTCCATTTGCCATTTAAAAACTATCCTTGAAAGCCACTGATGATCGGCAGCTGTGACAAACCGCCCATTAGTATATATACCCCATGGGCTCAAAAACAGGCAAAAATAAAAATGTGACTCATTTTTTTTCTTACAGAGGCAATGTGCAAGCAAATAGATGCAAATGGTCAGTATTTACTCCTCCAGATGTGAACCTGCAGCCGGAAGGTTATCTGGTTAATGTTTAGAGAGGTCTCTGCTTGCACAATAGTATATGGATACACTGTCCTATATAAGACATCAGTGCCACTGTAGCAGCCTGACAGCTTCTCTGAGATCCCTGAAAATAGTGAGTATACAGATTTATCACTGAGCTTTCCTTAGGAAACAACTGCTCTTTTGTATCCATAGGTGTATGTAGGGCCTACACTGCAGTGGATGCTTCTGACACATAGGGGGCAATCTAACTCAGTGCAAGGCTCCGACAATAGCTGGGAGGAATTTTCTGAGGTGCAAACTAAAAGATGCAATAGACCGCGCACTGTATTATCCCATGAGGTTACGATGGAACATCACAGTTAATTGAATTCGTCCCACAGGGACCTATTTATCAAATAATACTTTACTTGTGGGATATCCGCAAATAATCTCCTGTTTTCAAGGGGTTCCTAAAAATATTAAGGACCCCCACCCCAATGTAACAATGAGGGAACACAACAGATACAGTATCTCCAATATTTACTGAAAGCATATGCAGCCCCCATAAGTTTTTATGGCTGATAGCTGCTGTAGTCTATGGACTACGGATGGCACAATTACTGGAACAGGGTTCTGGAGGAATCCTGTCTGGCAATGGTCGCTGCACATTCGCTGTCAGCATCCCGATAGAGAAGTGAAATAATTGCATTACCGACAGTGGCGGCTGCAGAGGTGCGGCTGCAGCGCAGTCCAAATTTCAAAGGAGATTGCCACCAACTGTCATCCCAAACTGACTCCCTGGCAAGTGGAATGGCTCCCCTATTTGAACTTTGGACTGCGCTGCAGCCCGCCTGTGGAGCCGCAACTTATTAAGGATCACTTCACTTCTGTCGCATCGCAGGGATGGTCTCTTTTTAAAGTCTCTGTCCCTGGATGTGTATTCCGATACATTCAGCAAAGAATCATTTTTATTGGCGCAAATAGCAGTGAGAAGAAATTATAATTATCGGGTCTAAAAGCCAAAAATTGCTAAATATGCAACATAATGATTGACTGGGTTTTAATTCATGATTTGACTTTTTGTATTTTGTTATCTCTACTGAGACAAATGTGAAACTGTTGACATTTATATTCTTAGACATAAATGAACAAACGCATTTTGATGTCATCAATCACTGTTCATTAGGGAATCTTGTGTAATATACTATATAAGGTACCCGCCACTGTAATTTTATTATGCATATTATTAGTCTTCCCAGATTCCTGCTATTTGTAAAAAAAAAAAGTTTGGCTTTAATATGGTTAAAAATTAATGTCTGTGACTTTTACCGTGCATAATATCTACAGTAGGAAGCACATTATATTTCTGCTGTGCAGCACATCTGCAGGCGGGTGTGATATGGGATCCCAGCATTGAGGATGTCAGCAGTGACACCGGCATCCCGACAGTGAGAATCCCAACACCTTTTTGTAAGGAACATAAGCCTCTCTATAACGCTCCCTCCCTGCAGCCTAACCCCCCCCCCCTCGCAGTCTAACCCTAACCTACCCTTCCACAGCCTAGCCCTAACCCTCCCACACTCTAACCCTTCTTTCCTGCAGCCTAACCCTCCCCTCCCGCAACCTAACTCTAAAGGGGGGAACACACGGGGAGATGTGTGCTGAACGATCTATCACAGAATGCTCAGCACACCTCCCCCCCCCCCTTCCCCCCGCTCAGCACACAGTGAGTGAGGGGGGAGGGGGACACTCACTTCACCCAGCGGTGAAGTGAGCGATCTGATGTGTGCTTCTTTTCTAAGCAATCTAGTCAGATTGCTTAGAATTTAAGCACACATTGCTATGTGTGTACCCCCCTAAACCCTTGCTTACTGCAGCCTAAGCCTAACCCTCCCCTTCCTCAGCCTAACCCTAACCCTTCCTTCATGCAGCCTATCCCTCCCCTCCTGCAGTCTAACCCTAACCCTCCCCTCCCACAGCCTAACCCTTCCTTTCCACAGCCTAACTCTCCATTCTGCAGTCTAACCCTCCCCTTCCCTCCCACAGCCTAACCCTAACATTTCCTTCTCGCTGCCTAACCCTACCCTCCATTCAGAGCCGGCCCTAACCAATATGATGCCCTAGGCATAGATTTTGTCTGGTGCCCCCTAGCACCACCGATGGTTCCGCCTCTAACCTTGCACCTCTTTCCCAGCACCATCACCCCTCATCCATAGCAGTCCTTATTTTGGTGTTTGTACCCCCTATATTTTAAATAGGAACAGTTCGCACATTTGGAGCACAGCCCAAAAAGGGGTGTGTTTTTGCTGGCAAGGCACACAATAGTAACCACAATTCCAATTACACCACATAGTACTGCAACTTTATTCACATTTGATCATGTGATAGTGTCCATAATTCATATTACATCCCACAGTAATTTCACTTTACCTTATAAACGTTACTCCTCACAGTAGAGCCCCGTATTCACATTACATCACACTGAATTGCTCCTTATTCACATTACATCACACTGAATTGCTCCTTATTCACATTACACCACACCCTATTGCTCTTTATTCACATTAGATGACACAGTAGTGCCCTTTCTATACGCAACGCCACATAGTAGAGCACCTTATACACATAATGCCACAGAGTAATGGCACTTACACATATGAGACACATTATTAATGTCCTTATAAACATAATGTGCCTTACACATTATGACAACCTCTATTAATGCCCTTTTACACATAATGTCCCTTACACATATGCTGCACATTATTAATGCCCTTATACACATAATGACACACATAGTGCCCCATACACATTTGCTGCACATTATTAGTGCACCTTTACACATAATGACACACATACAGAAGTACCCTGTTACATATATGCCGCACATTATTAATGCACTTATACACATAATGACACACATAGTGGCCCCTTACACATATCTTGCAAATTATTAATGCATTTTTACATGACATGCATAATGCTCCTTACACATATTCTGAACACTACTGCAGAACCAACCCACTCACATGCACACAGCACTCACACTGCCACTAACACTGTGACCTCTGCCTCTGCTTGGATACAGATGTGTCCTCATAAATCTTGCCTCAATGCTAACGTCGGGCACTTTTTTTAAATGAAAATGCATCTTATTTGCATTGCTATGTGGCTAGGATGCACAAGCAGCTTCTACTGATTAAAATGATATGCAGCATGCCTATATACTGTGTGAGACTGTGGCTGTATCTGCCTATGAAATGCTACACACAGAATATAGGCATGCCGCATATCATATTAATCAGTAGAAGCTGCTGATGCCCCTAGACATATCAATTGCCCTAGGCAATTGCCTAGTTTGCCTATGCCTATGGCCGACTCTGCCTCCATTCCCGCAGCCTAACCCTAACATTTCCTTCTCGCTGCCTAACCCTAACCTCCCCTCCCGTACCCTAACCTCCCCGATACTTACATTGGGGATGTTGGGTGTTGGAATTCTGCTGTCGTAATTCAGAGTGGTGCCAGGATTTCGGCGCCGGTCTTCTGTCCGCCAGCATCCTGGGTGCCGGGGTGCTAACTACATGCTTTATACGTCTCCCCTTAGCCACATAGAAGGTTTAATACATCTAACCCTTAGTCAATGTTCACAAATAACACAATTTTCAAAAGCTGACTTAGTTTATTATATGATTTTTTTTTTTAACAATGCAAGAGACTATTTTATTACTATCACTCCATGGTAATATCTCTAAGGGGGGATTCAATTAGCTGCAGGTTTACCCTGCAGCAAATTGATAGCACTGTCTGATTCAATTAGCTGTGGGAACCCCACAGCAATCCCCAGAGACTAATGCCAAGAAAAATATTTTTTTTAAATGCAGAATCTGCATTGAATGTACAGGGAAACCCATAAGTTTCCGCATACACAACCATACCATATGTCTTCAACTTCTTCCTCTATACAGTAAGGATGTGCCCCTGAGAGTCTCCATAAGAAAGACAGTATTATTCGTGTTCCATTATATTATCACCATTATACCAGTACATATATCTGCAGTGTGTGCATACCCCATTGCCACCACTGTATGTGTAGTGTACACACAAATGTGTGCCCGCACACCACCTGTGTTACTCCGAACGTTCTGGGCTGGATCTAGTGCATCCATTGTATATATGCTGTACATACCCATACCCTCCAACATGACCCGCCCCACTAGGTACAAAATGCTCTGTTTCTGGACTTCCCTCTTAATGTATTATTGCCATCACCTGTGAAGAAACAGCTTTCTTATCATTTAACTAGTTCATCACAGGTGATGGAAATCATAAATTAAGAGGGAAGTCCAGGAACAGAGCATTTTGTACCTAGTGGGGTGAGTCATGTTGGAGGGTCTGCATACCTGCTGCATTAACCCTCTGTCATCATGCAAACCTGTTCTGCCTGGTTAATAAACCGATGACCTGGTTAAGGTATTCATCTTGTGAACTGACCTCCATCACACAGCGTTGGACCAGGGGCGTTTTAGGAGAGGAGAAGTTCTGTATGCAGACACCGTGTAGACCCCTCCCCTCTGGCAGCGCTGTAGGCTTTGTGCCAGAGTCTCCAACATACTTGCCTACCTGACCCTCTCCATGAGGGAGAAAATGCTCTGTTCCTGGACTCTCCTGGTAATGTATGATTGCCATCACCTGTGGTGAAACACCTTTCTTATCAATTAACTAGCTCACCACAGGTGATGGCAATCATACATTACCAGGAGAGTCCAGGAACAGAGAATTTTCTCCCTCATGGAGAGGGTCAGGTAGGCAAGTATGGTCTACTACATGCGCAGCTCTCTGAGAACATGGCGTCCACACTTTGTTCCCGTGGGACAGCTATATTGTGCATGGGCAAATCACAGAGAAAATTAAAATTTTCCCAATGATTTCTGTCGGCAGTATCGGCAGGAGCAGTATGATATACCAGCGGACGGGATGCCGTCTGTCAGTATACTAACAACGGCATCCCGGCCGCCAGTATGCCGGCAGTGGGGGGCACAAAGAGTCCCCGTGTGGGCTCATAACGCGCTGCAAAACGCGCGGCTCAGTGGCTCCCTGCACTCGCCACAGGTTCTGTTCTCACTCTATCGGTTGTTGGACAGCCACGAGTGGGAATAGCACTTGTGCACCTGGGTTCCGGCTGTCGGCATTGTCGGCTGTCCGGATTCCGGCAAATAAACTGCATCCCGTACCAGCCACCGTGGAACTCCCAATGGATAAGTATAATTTTATGGGTGCAAGGTATGTGATGTGCGACCCCCTGGTCCCATGGGCCCGTGTGCACAGCATAGGGGCCGTGTACACCACATAGGGGCCGTGTACACCTTTTATGGAAATGACAATATCTGTCACTTATACAGTATCAACAACTATAGAACCTGTTTGCAACCAAGGAAGAAAATAATTATGTATTCATGACATATAAAAATTATAAACTATAACTTTTAATAAATATTTTAAAATAGGTATCTATAACCATAGTGCCATCTAAATCATACTTGCCTACCTGACCCTCTCCATGAGGGAGAAAATGCTCTGTTCCTGGACTTTCCTGGTAATGTATGATTGCCATCACCTGTGGTGAAACACCTTTCTTATCAATTAACTAGCTCACCACAGGTGATGGCAATCATACAATACCAGGAAAGTCCAGGAACAGAGCATTTTCTCCCTCATGGAGAGGGTCAGGTAGGCAAGTATGATCTAAATATTGCTAAAAACATTAAATACATTAAATAGGTGTGACTAAAGTGAGAATTAGGGGTCAATTTATCAAAGATTGATTTGATCACTTTAAAATCGATAAACATCAATGTCATGTTTCAGGGTCTAAATTGCACATTTACTGAAGCTGGTCATACACCTACAGATTTATTGTCAGATCCGGCTGGTTGGAATGAAATCTGGTAATGGACAATTGACTATTTTCTCCCAAACACTGGAAAACAGACAGAAATGGTCAATCAGACAAATTCGTTAAATCCACGTCTGCTTTTGCCAGTTTAACGACATTTAGAAGAAAATGGACAGCTGTCATTTGCGCTCATCCGTTACCAGGTTTTCATTCCAACTGTCCAGATCTGACAATAAATCTTTAGGTGTATGGGAAGCATAACAGATAATTTTTTGATAAAGTCTTTAAGTAAACCCGTGATTTAGAGCCTGAAACACGACATCAATGTTAATCTATTAATCTATTAAAATCTAAATTAAATCAATCAGTGTTTAGTGTATTAACCCATAGGTGATAAAAATCTAAATAGACATCCTGCTGGTGTTACCTATAGAGGAGCACAAGTTCTGGAAAGTTATGCTTTCTGGAGCTTAATGCATATTGGGGGTCATTCTGAGTTGATCGTAGCTGTGCTAAATTCAGCACAGCTACGATCGTGTTCCCAGACATGCGGGGGGACGCCCAGCACAGGGCTAGGCCGCCCCGCATGTATGTCCACCCCCCCTTCCCCCGCATAAGTACAAAAGCATCGGCGATGCTTTTGTACTTGCTGAGTAACTCCCGGCCAGCGCAGCTCCTACCGCTGACCGGGAGTTGCTCGTCACTGCCCCTGGTTGCAGCGGCTGCGTGTGACACCCCCCCCCCCCCCCCCCCTGCACAGTCTGGTCACACCTGCGCTGTCCGGACTGCGCTCCCAAAACAGTGGCCAAACGCCACCATGCCGCCCCCTCCTGCCCAGCGACCGCCTCTGCCTGTCAATCCAGCAGAGGCGATCGCTAGGGAACGACGGCCTTTGGCCGTCCGGAATGCGTTGGGCACTTCGGCGCCGGCACATGCGCAGTTCCGACCCGATCGCGGGGCTTCGAACAACTGCGGTGAACAATCGGGTCGGAATGACCCCCCCATGGGCACAAAGTTGTTTTCAGTGGTTTTACAGCATTTTTTACATTGATACATCCCGCCCTGAATACTTATCTCCACATTTTTCCCATCTCAAAACCCTCTGCTCAGCGCCAGGTCTGTGTCTCTCATCTACACGCATTACCTGCTCCAATTCACGGTTATAGAAAATGTTTTTGGGCTGGTTACGTGATATGGCGGACATCAGGGCCCTCCCATCTTCATGTCAAGTTTACTGATTTTTATAATAATGTATTTTTTTTCTTTATTTATTTCTTTTAAAAATATTGCATTTTAAAACGCAGAAAATACGGTTAGATGGTAATAATCACATCTTGCATCTAGCATACTAAAAATGGGGATTGTATTTTGCTGCTCAGCTATAGTTGTCTTAAATCTAGGGCTACCTCTAGTGTACCAATTAAAGGGGTTAATGTATCAAGCGGTGAAAAGAGCGGAGAAGTTGCCCAATCAATCAGCTGCTACCTACAGTATCTTTGTTTAGAATGTACATGCTACATGCTACCGCAAAGCTGATTGGTTGCTATGGGCAACTTTTTCACTGGTTCACTTCTCCACTCTTTTCGCTGATACATCAACCCCAAAGTATGTTAGCAATGCCACCCATCTCTGAATTCGTATGTACTGTATAGCCCACTGAAATGCATTGTTCACAGCATTGAATAGCCAATCATAAACAATAATTTACTGCCCATTAGTGGTTGGCTGAGCAGGTACTGACCTCTATGAGAATGAGAGCTAATAGGGTTTACAAAAGTGACAATATTTCAAAGTCTAAGTCATTGTTGGGACTGAGGGGGAGATGTACAAGGCAGTATTAGGCTGCACTGAAGTAACTTATAATTTGCATAATATAAAATTATACGGAGCAGCTGATTGGTTGCCATGGGCAACTTCTCCACTGGCTTATTTCATACCTCCCAACTGTCTCGATTTTCGCTGGACAGTCCCGGTTTTGGGGACTGTCCCGCTGTCCCACCCGCGGGCCGCAGTGTCCCGTGGTGGGGGGGCAGTTGGGAGGCTCCGTCTCTCGCAGCCCTGCTTAGCAGAGCAGCGTCTATTCAGTGCAGACAGAGGGAGAGGGGGCATGCCAGCGGATCACAGAGCGCTGGGCATGCCCCCTCAGTGATGAAAACAGGGCGTGGCTCGCGATTGCGGGTCTTCTGCTAAGCCACACCCCCTTTTCCATAGACCACGCCCCATTTTTGGGAACGCTGTGTCCCTCTTGCCGACGGGACAAAGTTGGGAGGTATGCTTATTTCTCCACTCTTATCACTGCTTAATCTCCCCCTGAGTGTTGTAGTTGCAAAATAGAATTTAGGGGTATATATACTAAAAGTGTGTACACACAGTGAGATAAATCTGTAAGATTTTTACTATATAGTCAAAATCTTAAGGAAAGTTAGTGCAAAACACAAGGTGATATGTGTACACACGGTGAGATAAATCTGTGAGATTTTGACTATATAGTCAAAATCTTATGAAAAGTTAGTGCATATCTCATGGTGTTAGGCAGCTTGCGATACAGATTCGATCCCGATGCGCGCTCCCGTGGGGTCAGTATTGGAAAGACTAGATAGACTGTGCAGGCAAGTCAATATTTACTATCTAGTGTACAATCTAGTAAAAAGTATAGTCAAAATTGTCACTTTGTCAAAATCGTACATAGACAAAATCGAAAGTACAGATAGTCAAAATCTGTGCTATCTGTGCTCTGGGGGAGTTCAAGGGAAATCGCATAGTTAATATCGGGCATAGCAAGGATCTCACTGTGTGTACACACCTTAAGCCTTGGAGAGAGGCTCCATGTTTAGTAAATAGGGCCTAATTCAGACCTGATCGCAGCAGCAAAATCTTTCTCTAATGGACAAAACCATGTGCACTGCAGGTGGAGCAAATATAACATGTGCAGAGAGAGTTAGATTTGGGTGGGTTATTTTGTTTCTGTGCAGAGTAAATACTGTCTGCTTTATTTTTACGCTGCAATTTAGATTTCAGTTTGAACTCACCCCACCTAAATCTAACTCTCTGCACATGTTATCTCTCTGCACATGTTATATCTGACACCCCTTGCAGTGCATTTGGTTTTGCCCATTAGAGAAAAATGTAGCTGCTGCGATCAGGTCTGAATTAGACCCATAGATCCCTGAGTCTCGGCCCACTTTATCTTTGTCTCAGTACATAGAACCCCTAATCCTTTATTCTTAATTTATAAACTGAATAACATGTACAGGAAGGTGAAAGCATGTACAGAAAAAGAAAGTGTATAATTCCTCTATTAAAAAAGAATACATTTATTATCTTTTTACTTTTTTGGGAGTTCGATGGTCTACCCTCTCTCAGGCTTTGGTTTGGTTTTCTCTTTCAGAAGGATGAGGGGCGTTCTGTTTCTGTCCTTGACCGTGGTGCTACTTTGCAGAGTGGCCTTTGCTGACCATCACAAAGATCATCATGACCACAAAGATGACCACCACAAAGATCATCATGATCACAAAGATGACCATCACAAGAAAGGCGATCACAAGCACCACCATCATTCAAATGAATCCTTGGCCTGCCACAGAATAGCAAATCAGAATTCCGAATTCGCATTTAAGCTTTTCAGGCAAATAGTTTCAGAAAACCCCTCTGAGAACATTGTCTATTCCCCAATTGGTATTGCTACATCATTAGCTTTATTACTGCTTGGTGCCAGGGCCCAAACTCACAATCAAATCTTAGAAGTACTTGATTTCAACACCTCTAAGATCTCAGAAAATGACATCCATGAGAGTTATAATCATCTCCTGGAAATGTTGAATAAGGAAGACAGTGAGCTGCAGCTTAACAATGGGAACGCTCTCTTCATAGAGAACACACGTAAAATCCAGCCAAAGTTCTTAGATGACGCCAAGAATCTCTACCATTCAGAAGCATTTTCTACAGACTTCAAAAAACCTGAAGAAGCTACCAAGCAGATCAACGACTATGTGGCAAAGAATACACATGGCCTGATTCCTGAGTTGCTAAGCACTGTAAGCCAGGATGCAGCTTTATATTTGGTTAACTATATTTATTTCAAAGGTAAGCCACTTTGCAGAGATAGACTGTGTCCTACATGTTGTGAAGAGTTTGGTATATATCTTGTTGTCCCTAAAGAACCACTAAACCTAACATATAAAGGAATCTATTATAACATATTCTTTCATAGTTCACTAATATTCATACAGTATACTGCCTTGATCAAACTTCTGATATTTGCATATCAGAGTCTAATTAAATATAAAGTTTTTTGTTGTGTAGTCCACTAAGACATGATCGAAGTATTCTTCTGTATCATCTTGGAAAGAGAACACTGGCTGCTACTTGGTGACCGTAGCAGTGCCAGGTGGGTTTTGTGTCCCAGGGTCACCACACCATGCTGACCATTAAGCAACTATAAAGCTGAATGAACCTGGCAACTTCATTTCCTCCCAGTGTCCTTCTGCAACTGGCCTGCAGGTTCTAGGACCATTCAGGACCAGTGAGTTCTTATGTCCTTGATTGAAGTGGGCCGACTTCCAGGTGAGTGGTATGGCCTGGGGCAGGGGAGTAGGATGAAATGTTTGAGCAACAAATGGCGAGCAGTTGGGGATGGGTAGGAGTAGAATACACACACAGTGTGGGATCCTTCTTAGAGCGCTTAAGAATAAACTGCAGCTGTGATTTCCAAGAGAATGCTGATCAGCCAATCAGCACAACACAATACAAAGCAAAACAAGAGACCTTGGGAATCTTTACAGTGCTGTCTTCATTCAGTTTTATGCTCAAACAGTTCTGTTTTCTTCCATTTATATGTAGCCACTATCACTTCCAAGAATCACATCCGCAAAATATATGCAGTCCAATCACAGTAAAAGTTAAATATGAAAAAAATTTTTACAAAACTTTAAAAAATGAAAAACAAAACTGACTTTTCTTTGCTCTAGACAGTACAAATCTCAGCAGGTATCACAGTTCGGCATTAGATTTCAAGCAAGGAGTTATCTCACCGGACCTCCCGGATACCAAATTTAGGCACGGCGTTCCCCCTCCTCCGAGAATAGAGCTTACTACCCGGAGCTGTGCACTTGAGGGCTTTTCTGCCGTTGGTCGTCCACCGGCTCTCTGTCTCGAGACCAGACCCCTTGTGCCGCTGATCCTCCCGCCGACACATTTCTACCCAATCAGGGTCCAACTCCTGGACCACAATTTGCTGCCCATTGTCTTACCCCCAGCATTTTATAACTAAATATATGTATATATCAACCATGTATGCCACCCCCAACAAGTGCCGCCCCTAGGCACATGCCTCACGTGCCTAGTGGGAAATCCGCTACTGGGTCTGTGTGCAACTGGTTATGGCTGTGGAGGCGTGTCTTCTGCATTATATGCCTGAACAATGACATTGGGTGGTATCTGCCCAATATACAGTTACTGTTGAGGTGTGTGAGTCTGCAGCCTGTAATAATTGGGGGGTGCCTTGGAGTTGGTGGGTATTTGTACAACATATTGGCAGCACTAGAGACAGGTGTGGAGTAAAAGATTGGCAATTAATAGGTTGACAGTCAGTAGCTCGACATAATCTGGCCAACATGCATTCGGTTGAGATGGTCAAAAGGTCGACAAGGTTTAAAGTTTGACATGGAAAAGGTAGACAGTACAAAAGGTTGACAGGTATAAAAAGTCGACAGGGTCAAAACCAATATGGAAATGGTCGACACCAAAATAGTCAACACAATTTTTTCTGTCTTTTCTGTGTCATTTTGTACATTTAACCATATCTAAGCTAAATTAGTGGAAATGTGTACCCTTGCGGGCTCACGAAACTCACCATGCTTCTGCCGCAGTGTCTCACTGCACATGGCACAGGTTACTATTCCCACTAATACTCCACGAGGATAGTAAATGATGTAGAATGTAAAATAAAAATAAAAAAAATAAAAAAAACTTGTGTCAACCATTGCCATGTTAACCTTTTGAACTTGTAGACCTTTTGTACCGGTCGACCTAATGCATGTCGACCATATGGTGGTGACCTATGTAACTATGGTAATGGTGTGTTGTTGGGGGGTAATTCCAAGTTGATCGCAGCAGGATTTTTGTTAGCAGTTGGGCAAAACCATGTGCAGTGCAGGGGAGGCAGATATAACATGTGCAGAGAGAGTTAGATTTGGGTGGGGTGTGTTCAATCTGCAATCTAAATTGCAGTGTAAAAATAAAGCAGCCAGTATTTACCCTGCACAGAAACAAAATAACCCACCCAAATCTAACTCTCTCTGCACATGTTATATCTGCCTCCCCTGCAGTGCACATGGTTTTGCCCAATTGCTATCAAAAATCCTGCTGCTATCAACTTGGAATTACCCCCTTGGTGCAATATATGTCTAGCAATACACATATCTACAGTATGGCAATGAATGATATGTATCTGTAATTTACAGCTGCTAATCAGGGTCTAGCTCTGTTCTGTATGTCAGATAATGTGAAATATGCACTTTGTATGCATTAAATAGTTAAGAAATTCCTATATATCTAGATTTGCAGTGTAAATGGCATAAAACAATATTTACCACCTTCTAGAATTCTCTTATAGTTTTTTCTTTGCATAGCTCTCCCGTCTTTTCTTACATCCCGACATTGACTGTAGGAGCTGCGTCACTGCGACCTTCCGGTCAAAATGTGCTATTGCGCAGCTTGTCAATATGTCTTCCTCTGTGTCCTCCATTAAGGACGGAGGTGTCCCGATAGCGTCTCAATAATAGAGACTGTACTATGGTTAAATCATCTGATACTTTCAATGCTGGTAGTATATAACTATCACGGCCACCACAGGCTATGTAAGTGTGTGGTACATTATTGTGTACACCTGCATTACCCCTTCATGTGCCAAAGTGGGATAATGGCAGAGAATATGACAGTAAAGTTCTAAACTGTTTTCCTTGGAGGGCATGGCGTTCAACGTCAATTGACCATAGCTTACACTCCTAGCAAAATGTCATCATTGAGTGTGGAAATAGGGAAATAGCTGCTTCTATAGGTTGTACCTGCGGTACTATTGACTCAGCGATTGTTGTTCATAGCCCCATACGGGCATGTACTCGAATTTCTGAGTATGGGGGAAGGTCAGGCCACAAAGTGGACTGGTTGCAGTGCCATTGTTGGCGTTTCTGTGCCCTGGCTAGCGTTTTTATGCCCCCTTCACCTCCAATAGTATTGACCCTAAAGTCTACAGTAAAAGTGTTAATGGTGCCATATTCACTGTGTAAGTCTCTTGACAGTCTTTGGCTTGGTGGGATTTATACTCCCACAACTGCTGGAGAGCCACTCAGCCACATGTTCCTTACTACTGTGATCATTCAAACTTTCTTGTTACAATGCATTACCATCTAAAAATAAAAATAATCATATATTTTCCCTCCATTTCTTATTAGGGAAGTGGGAACACCCGTTTGATGAGAAAGACACAACGGAAGGAGATTTTCATGTGAATGAGAACACAACTGTGAAGGTGCCTTTCATGACGAGAACTGGTTTCTACAATGTCGCAAACAACGAGGACGCCATTGTGATAGCAATACCCTATAAAGGAAACGCCAGTTCGTTATTTATCTTTCCAAAAGAAGGAAAGCAGAAAGACGTGAAAGAGAACTATAGTTATGCAGCAATAAAGAAATGGAAGAAGTCATTCCACCGACAGTAGGAAAACATTTCCATTATATACTAATCTTGGGAATCTTATAATATAAATAGACAGTATTACACAAGTAATGCTATTATGTGTAGGAGGTACTGAGCAATTTAAACTTTAGTTTGAACACAGCCCTCCCAAACAGACTAGTGGGGGCCCCGGGGCAACGAAGTTATGGGTGCTCCCACCAATATATTTGTCTCTTCTAGCTATCACTGACACTACCATGCCCCTTGGGGAGCAGGAGACAGTTCGCAGGGAGTGAAAGAGAGACAAAGGGAAGGGAGAGAGGGGAGAACGAGCAATAGAGTGACAATGTCCGGGAGAGAAAAGAGGGAGAGAAAGAAAGCAAAAGGGTGTCAGGGAGAAAGAAAGAGAGAGGGTGTCAGGGAAAGAGAGAGAGAGAGAGTTAGGGAGAGGGGGGAGAAAGAGAGGGGACAGAGGGGGAGAGAAAGAGGGGACAGAGAGAGAGGAGCAAAAGCAAGAGAGATGGTGTCAGAAAGAGAGTGTCAGAGATAGAGATATGAGGAGTGGAAGCGAGCGGGAGAGAGGGAGGATGTCAGCAAGAGAGATAGAGGGAGGTTGTCAGGGAGAGAGAAAGAGAGGCAGAGAGAGATATGAGCAAGAGAGGGAGAGATAGGTGGTATAAGAGAAAGAGAGTGATCGTTTGAGGGGTACAAAAGGGAGAGTGTGATATAGGGAGATGGGAGGAGCAAGATACAGGAAGGGGAGAGAAAGATAGAGTGATAGAGAGAGAGAAGGAGCAGTGAGCCAAAGAGACACTACCCATATGTGCATCAGATGCCTCAACTACAGCTACCCACCTTTCTAACACACCCTTTTAATATATCTGGCTGTTCGGTGTCCCATTTCTTCGCTGGTGCTGCGTTGTCCAGCCTTCTCTCCTCTCCCAATTTCCGCCAATGTGACTGGACAACCTGTTACTATATCTGCTGATGCAGAGGTTTCTGCTGGAATCAAGCAGCTAGGCACCTCAATGCAATAGACCCTTCCCCCTTTCCAATACATCCGTGGGTCGTGGCATTATGCCTGTGAGGGGGTTAGGGTTTCAGAGCCGGCTAGGGAGGGAGGGTGAACCGATGAAGACAGTCAGACACTACAGAGTGGCCTGGATCGGGGCAATGTTTGTCACACTGTGGGGGCCACCAATGTGTGGGGGGCCCTGGATGACCACCCTGTCCACCCCGCCTATAATCCGGCCTTGCACTCAAATCTAAATCTCTCTGAACGTTACATCTGCCCCACCTGCAGTGCAGCATGGTTTTGCCAAATTGTGATAAAAGATCCCCTATTTTAAATTGTTGTCCTATTAAAAGGAATTTCAAAGCTCCTATTGTAAATACTGTAATATAAAGATTGACACAATCCCTATTGTAAATTATTATGATAATATAAGGAATGACAGCCCCTATTGTAAATAATTATTGTAATATCAGGAATAACTCAATCCCTATTGTAAATTATGATGGTATTATAAGGATTAGCCCATCCAATATTGTAAATTATTATACAAATATACTGTAAGAAATAACACATGCGCTATTCTAAATTTTTATAATATACTAAGTCCCTATTGAAAATTATCATGCAAATGCAAGGAATAACACATCCCTTATTGTAAATTACTATGGTATTATAAGGATTTATAAATAAATCTGGATTATACTGAAAATATTGGCATGCCCACAATAACTGCAAACAACAACATATACTGTATGAGTAGTTATATTCCTAACTGCAGTCCAGGATATACCTACAGTAGATAGGCAGTATGGCTAGCGCACATTTTTCCCATGACTCTTGATAAGAACATAATATTAGTTGTGACTGTCCTAGCGATCAATAATTCCATGTGTTATAGGACAGACCCATCCTTTACATGGACAAGCAAATTAGGATATGATCAAGGAACATCAGGGGCATGATGTGGTGTAGTATATGACTATGACCCAATGGGGCAGATGCATACCTCCCAACATGACCCTCTCCAGGAGGGACAGAATGCTCTGCTTCTGGACTTTTCTCTTAATTTATGATTGCCATCACCTGTGTTGAACAGGTGGTCTTCTGTATGCCAGCGGCCGGGCTCCCAATGACCAGCATACCGGCGCCGGAATCCCAACCGCCGGCATACCGATATCTTTTCTCCCTCTTGGGGGTCCACGACCCCCCTGGAGGGAGAATAGATAGTGTGGCGAGCGTAGCGCGCCACCGTGCCTGCAGCGTGGCGAGCGCAGCGAGCCCGCAAGGGGCTCATTTCTCATTTGCGCTCGCCCAGCTGTCAGTATTCCGGCGGTCGGGATTCCGGCGCCGGTATTCTGGTCGCCGGGAGCCCGGCCGCCGGCATACCCTACTACACCCGTGTTGAATAGGTTAATGGATAAAAAAGTTGTTTCAGCACAGGTGATGGCAATCATACATTTAGAGGAAAGTCCAGGAGCAGAGCATTCTGTCCCTCCTGGAGAGGGTTGTGTTGGGGGGTATGCAGATTTATTACCCTGGAGAAGTGATAAAGCAGTGATAAGTGCAAGGTGATAACGCACCAGCCAATCATTATAGATTTGAAAAATTTAAGGAGCTCACTGGCTGGTGCGTTATCATCTTGCACTTATCACTTCTTTATCCCTTCTCCGGGCTTAGTACATCTGCCCCAACGTGTCCCAAAACTGGAATCTGCAATATTGGGCAGAATGAAGATTAGGTTTAGTAGAGATTTTACCTGGGAATAGAGTGATGGACATTTGTCAAATTACAGCTTTAAAAATAAATATATATATTTATCTTTTTCTTTGTGCCATTCACAATTTTCTATTTCTGTTCTTTCTATACAGGGTAGTGACACTATCAATCCCTAAGTTCTCCATTTCCAGCTCACTTGACCTTAAAGAGATATTAAGTAAATTGGGACTTGTAGATATGTTTACGGACAGCGCTGATCTCTCTGGGATCACAGGAGCACCCAGTCTAAAAATTTCTAAGGTGAGATTTAATGTTGTCAATTTAATTTTTTATATATTAATTTTATTTATATATATATATATATATATATATATATATATATACATACACATACTAATTTCACATTTCAAGATTAAATACTGTCTAACATTATTAAAACTTCGGCCAAGGTGTGTGTTATAACATGGCAGCTCCTGATTAGTGATAGATGGTAGATAGAAAGAAAGTACAAAGGCCCTTATTCAAGTCGCATCACAATTTTTGAGAAAGGTGTGCTCTGCGCGCACGCAGGTCCCATCCTGCGCGAGCAGTTAAGGCGATTGGAGCACATTAACTGCTAATGACTCTGCTTATTGACTTGCAGAGGAGTTTCCGGGGCGGCGAACGGGCATTTGCAGGGTGGCGGTGGGGAAACAGGGAGGGTGTCGGCGGCGTTTTCGGGGTGGCTGCATGTCATCACATGCAGCCGATCCGATCGAGAAAATGGCCTAATTTTGAGCCTAATTCAGTAAGGATTGCAGATTGTGCTAAAAAGCTGAATTTGGCTCAGAATATCCTTTTTTTTTTACTTTCACTTTTTATCCATTAGACCCAGTGAAATAGATGTTTCCTTTTGCTTTAGTATATGTTAAGAGCTGTTTAGTGATCAGCTGTTCAGTGACAGTCTATGCATTTAGCGGGTGTAGTATGGTATGCCGGCGCCACACTATTTTATTCTCCCTCCAGGGGGGTCGTGGACCCCCACGAGGGAGAATAGTTGTCGGTATGCCGGGTGTCGGGATTCCGGCGCCGGTATACTGATCCCGACATTCGGCATACAGAAGACCACCCCATTTAGCAGTTAGCACTAGCTCTTTGTGGCTTGGTACCTAGGGCTGTGTGACTGTGCAGTAGACGGAATTTATGTCCTTCAACACTCTATATGAAAGCATCTTAGCATGTAGATAAGATCCACCATGCCTGAGGTCCATCATGTCTGTATTTTTAGCAATAACTACGACCTCTTGCTGTTAGAAAATCGATCTAAGGTTTCCGTGACCCTGGCTTGGCCTACACTGGCCAACAGACAACTCAGTGTGTAATAGCCATAGGTATTTTGAATTAAGATTATGATCTACGAGAACACACTCCCCAAACATCTGTACATACTAGTGTCCATGTAATTACTTTATGGTATAAGCAGAACCTGTTCAGTCCTATACAGTATACCTCTGTGGTAGAGTAGTACTTGAACATATACAAAACTTGATTACGTAACTAATTCTGTATTTGGTACATGTTATGCATATCAACTGTTGAACACAACCTATTTACTCAACTTCTTTCTATGAAATATCTGCAAACGATTCACAGTGCTCAAAATCATTTCTAAGCATTGATCAATTCCTAGCAGATCATATTATTAATTTAACCATTTCTTTATCCTTTAATCCTAATATTTTGTATTAAATTGTATTTTATTGACCAATTTACCTATCTGGTAACACAGCATGAAACGCAAAAAATTTGTGTAATTTTTGTAACCTAAATACCTATATAACTATCCCTTTTCCACCAAAATCCTGGGTGCAACCCGGTATTTTGAACATGGTTCCAACCCCGTTCCTGTCCGGTTCTGCCCCGTTTACACTGAACCCAGTTCAGCCCCGCAGAACCCTATGGATGTCATTAGAAATTGACTTTTTCAGGCTGAGGGTCAGGCTGAGGATCGAGCTGTGGGTCAGACTGTGTAGCAGCTGCTGGGATGGCTGCATGTGCTGTCTCTGTGGGGCACTGGCAAATGACATCATCTGCCAGTGCCCCAGAAGCTCCAATGACCGCATAGAAGCATTACCCGAGTCACAGAACCCGGGTAGGGTCCGTTTCCATTGCCGTATAATCCGTGTCCTACACATGTTCAACCATGCTCGTTTCGCAGGTCTGATTGCAAGGTCACTTGACCCGGGTTATTTTTTTTGGAGCCGTTTCCACTGAGGCCTGACCTGGATAGACCCGGCAATAACCCTGGTTATTTGATGATCGGAAAATGGGTATAATTGGCACAGAGAATGGTTTTTCTTTTTATAATATGATGATTTTCCTTGATCCCCATAGGCTATCCATAAAGCTGTACTGACGGTTGATGAGAAGGGAACAGAGGCTGCTGGATCCACAGCACTTGAGGCCATCCCAATGTCGCTTCCTCTACGGGTTGTCGGCGACCACCCATTCATGATATCAATATACCACCCCCCTAGCAGGAGTGTTCTCTTCACTGCAAAAATTGCAAATCCTGAGAAATAACTCTGTTCAAATCCTATG
Source organism: Pseudophryne corroboree (assembly GCF_028390025.1). Lineage (NCBI taxonomy): Eukaryota > Metazoa > Chordata > Amphibia > Anura > Myobatrachidae > Pseudophryne > Pseudophryne corroboree. The sequence goes on from NC_086455.1 coordinate 70,146,018, forward strand.
CCTAGTTTCCTCTGAATAAAATATTATACTGTATCTATTTGATCATTTGTGAACTTTGTTATGTTTTGCTGGTAATAAGTTAAAACAGATCGGGTCAAATCATTGCACATGTTGCTAAATACCATAAGAAGATGAACCAAACAAGCTTCACTGATGATGGAGGAGATCTGGCTGCCCAGCTCCAACACCAAACAGAAGAATCTTCTCCAGCTGGAACAGCTACGTTCATGGATAGCGTTAGATCAGTTGTGTGGCAGATTAACACACTCCATTCAGGTGTACAAAGCTCAGTCTATTAGTATGTCTCAGCTCCTCAATAATGAACAAAGCTGGGTACATGTAAAAGGAAACTATGGTTCCAACAATATCTAAATGCCTTTTGGCAAGAAAGGCTGTTGCATTTGCTTGGACCTTCTGTCTGTCTGCAGTCACTCAGCCTGCTCATCAAGTAACAACACTCATTAAAACGTTTCTTCCCCAGTGAAAAAAATAACAGATACACGTAAGAGTAATAGGCCCTACACACTGGCCGATTTTTTTGAAAGATATGAAAGATCTCGTTCATAAATGAACGAGAACTCGTTCATATCTTTCAGTGTGGAGGCTCCAGCGATGAACGATGCGCGGCCCCGCGCTCGTTCATCGCTGGTCTCCCGTCGGCTGTGCATGCAGGCCAATATGGACGACCTCGTCCATATTTGCCTGCACTTCAATGCAGCCGCGTGACGGGGGGAGTGAAGAAACTTTACTCCACCCGTCACTGCCCCCCCCGCCGCCGGGTCGCTCGTCGGCCGTATCCGCCATCGGGCAGCTCGGCGGCGGATCGGCTAGTGTATAGGGCCCCTAACAATAACAGGATTTGGCCAGCACCTGATCTATACAGGTTGGGTGTTTAGTTATTCAAAACGTTCTCTACCTATTCTGTAAGTATGCCAAACTACCTGCCACGATAAAACATAAGGACTGCATGACTGGCTACTAAACTAGGTTCCCTCTGGGTGGGGGCATTAATTCTGGGGTTGAGTAGGAAAAATGCATGAGAAGAATAATAGGATTATCCATTCAGCTCTGTAGCTGTTATCATCAAAATAGAAACATAAAAAGTTACGAATCTTCCATTTGCCAAACCGCCATTTACCCCCACCCAAAATAAATAAATGGCAAAGCATGATTTCTGAAACATCTGCAATGTGATCTATCTTACGTAACAATGTATTGTGGTAGCCCAAATATAGACCAACCACAATTGACGTATATCAGACAAAAAACAATACAGGCTTTATTATTCTGGAACGCTTCAGGATGCAGATTCGCGGTGGCTGCGTGACATCACACGCAGCAGCTGCGACCCAAAACCTGGTGGGAAGCTGCCTGCCTTCTTAAGCAGGGAGTTACTCGCCTCTGCAGGGGGGGAGGTAGGGCTTGACATGCGGGGCGGACTAGCCTTGTACTGGGCGTCCCCCCACATGTCTGAGGTTGGTATTTTTTACCAAATCACCCCCTTTGTCCATCTGTCAACAAGCTAACGCATTCAAAAATGTTTTAAGCTGAGCTGTGAGCATGACTGCACCGCTGTCTACACCTCTTCTTCAGATGTGAATCTTCGTCCTTTTAGGGCTTCATTCAGGGGTCCACACAGATGATAGTCCAATCCAACAGAATCAGTATACGTGCACGCTTATACCGCTTTCAGATGGCAAATGCCGGATCCCACCCGGTAAGAGAAACGTGTCCTTATCGGGTGGGATCCGGCATTTGCTCTGCTTTGCTTACTTTCCGACCCGGCAATATACCGGGTTGGTTGCCATAGCAGCGGGAGGGCGCAGCAGCAGCAGGGGCGGGGGTGGAGGCGGCGCTGGGAGATAAGCTCATCTCCTGCGCCGCCTCTCCCTATGCTGTGAATGGGAGCCGTGTTGCATCGACGCGGCTCCCATTCACACTGCGACTGACCCGGTATTCAACCCGGTAATAACCCTTCTTTTTTACCGGGTTGTGTTACCTGGTCAGGCGACCCGCTAATTCGGCCAAAGTGCATTTACATCGCACACCGACCCGTTTCAACACGGCAATATGCCGTGTCGATACCAGGTTATTTGTGCGATGTGAAAGGGGTATAAAAGTTGTCATCAGTCGTGGATGGGCGTTTGGCTCCTTCTTCATGACTGACACTTGTGTGACCTTCTTTGAACTTCTCCTTCCATTCATAGATACTTCTTTGCAACCATACTATCCATACTGTACACAAAGTCTTCGATAAATATCGGCACCAGACACATCCTCAGACCACAAAAAACAAATCACTGCTCGCTGTAAATCACAAGTGGGACAGACATTTTTTCTAGCATTGCAGTCACAAATGAACCGACAAAACATGTTCAAACCTGCACAGCAGTGACTGGGGAGACAGCGACTGTTACGTTCCTGGTGCTCAGAACTAGAGAGATGTTGCGTAGTGAGTCAAGAGCACCAGGACGTGACGCTGAAATAAGGTGTGGTACGGAAATAGCCCCTAGCACCCTACCTCCATTGTCTCACCCGTGTGGTCAATTCACGCCTGAGTGACTATGGTTTCTTGGGTCCACGGCCGCCACGTTTGAAGGGAGTATTTGGTCTGCCCAACTCCGATGCCCCCAGGTCTTAGAGTGAGACAAGGCGTGAACCGAGACAGGATAATAACAAGGGGACCTCTAACTAAAGCAAACAGAAGGCTAGGGGCTACTAACTACCCTAAAACTAAATATATGTGCGGCACGCCGCCAAAGGAAAAGAACAACAAAAGATACCACTGTCCACACCCGCACACGGCACCGTCGTGTACCGGGGAGGACAGTGAAAAATGGAAACCTCCGCAAAACCACCAGTACAAAACTAAACGCAAGGACTAAGCGGCCTAGGCCGCAACACGCGGCAGAAGCCGCTACTCACGAAACCGGGAGAGAACCCCAATAAGCGAGAACCCCCAGATGACTGCAACAGGTTCACTTGGACTGGAAGGATTCCCAGGACCGGCTTCAGAACTCCAATGACTCAGGAGCACAGGGAGCAGGATCGACCAGATACAGCTGACCAGGAACAAACGTTGCAAGGCAGGAATAGCATACAGGAAGCTATCACCGGCGAGGCTGCAGTGTGCTGGCTCCCATAAAAAGGCCCTGCTGGCCAATGACAGGAGGGACAGCAAGACCAGCCCCTAATTACTAGTTGCCGTGCAGCTGCCCTGCTGCACGAACAACTAATCAATTTAATCTGACAACGGGGAATGCGGTCCGCCAATGGCGTCCCCGTTGCCATGGACCCAGCAGCTGTGGACACCCGGCGTCCTAGCGTTGCCAGGGACCCGGCGGCTACAGTATGCACGGCATCCTGGCGTTGCTATGCGCCGGGCGGGCAGGGAGGGAGGTGCGGCGGCCGTGAGCGTCGATCGGAAGCAGACCGAGCGGCGCCGCGGACCACGGCGCCTAACAGCGACCTAGTACGGAAAGCGTTGATAAGACAGTGCATCCATCAGAAGTTTTACTATAACTGGAATGTGGATCATTTTTTACTTACTCTCGTATATAAAAAGAAAGTGAGATTGTCCACAGTGTCCTATACCAGTGGGAGTTAGCTCCCGTCGCTATTCAATACAGCGACAAGTGACCCTCAATTGTCGGGAATTCTTCTCTCACCTTCGGGGAATGAGAGGAGAAATACGACAAAAGAGCTGCTGTGCGTCAGGCTCGAGGCTGATTCTGTCGGGAATCGGCATTGCGCCGGGGGGTCAAGTCGAAGAATGCCCGTTCTCACGACAATTCAACCTGTTAAGTCCGGGAGAACGGGCCTTCGCCGACTTAACTTGCGCTGAATTGAATAGCGACAGGAGCTAACTCCCGGCGCTATTCAACTGTCAGTGAATTGAATCGACCCCAATGTCTTGTCCGTTCAAGTCTCTGAGAGGGCACTATGTTAACCTTTTAAATATATACATGTTCCAACAGCATAAAGTCTGCTACCTATGAGAAAGTAACTTATAAGTTCTAACCAGAGGTGAAACAGGATTCAAAGCAGATTTAAAGCAGTGACAAGTTTGGTATTCCCTCCAGCAGATAGCAGTCAGCAGTAGCCAGGGATGCAGTTCAGTCTCCCAGTAGTTAAGTAAGCATACAGTTTAAGCAGTGAATAGTAAAAGCAGCAGTTTTAGACACAGCCAGCGGCGGATTGGCACGCCAGGACGTTGGACCAGATTCCGTTTGGCTGGTCCGGACATCCCCTCCATGGCTGCCGTCATCCCCCATGCTGGCCGGCTGCCGCGATCAGAGCTTAGCATGATGTATGTGATCCTATGGATCTGACTTTAGGCAAGATGCCTTGCTGTGCTGGACCACAGCTGTAGAAGAATCCTGATATGACTGGTCAGCAGACATGGGCAAGCCAGTGAATCAGCAGCGTTGGGTAGATAAAGATAGTTTAAGTACCCGATTTGTGACAATAGGTCATCAACAAAACAAGTGTGCACCTCCTAATCATCCCCAATTTTGCCAAGACAGTCCAAATTTGAAGAGACTGTCCCGTGATTGGCACATCTGTTCCAAATTGAGGGAGTTAGGACTTAGGAGGTATTTATCTGTCACAGGACTTTTTTTAAATGGTAATAAATTTGGGTCTATGATTTTATAATTTGAGAGGTAACCCCTAAATTTTTCACACTGGTGGTGCTCCCTAGGTGTTAACTGCATTAACACTTGGGGGGGGGGGGGGCACACATCAAGAAAGAAGTACTCTTTTTAAAATGTAATATCACTATAACATTATACTTAACTCATAATGCTGTATTCAATAGAATATAGAAATATATACAACATTACTAAAATAACCCTACAGGTAACAGGGTAAACGAAAAAGTTGAATCAGTATCCAGTATTAATTTATACTGATCAGGGCAATGTAAAACTAGTATATCAATATATATTCTTTGTGCCTGAATTATATTATTATCCTTTTTCAGGGCTGTTTCTAGCTCCCAGTGCGAGATTTAAGAAATCGCCCCCTCCCCCATTGACATAAAAAAAATATTGCCCCCCCCCCCCCCCCAAAAAAAAAAGTACGTGCGGGCCTAAGGCGCACGCCCTCCCAGCAAGGGGCATGGCCTCATTAAACTGGGCGTGGCATCATTAAAATGGGCGTGGCCTCATCTGAAAAGACTACCTTCAGATCAAAGCCACCACAGGAGAAAATAAATAAATAAATAAATATATATATATATATATATATATATATATATATACACTGTGTATGGTGATGTTTATAAGTGGAAATACAGCATGACAGGTCCTGTCATGCTGTATTTCCACTTATAAACATCACCATTTGTTCAAGTCCGTGGAGTGCCGCCTGTGTTTGTTTCCTGGGAATGGAGGATTGCCTCCCATCATTACAAGCCATACACAGTGTATACTTTGAAGGAGGGCACCCCAGCCATACGTCATTATATGAGTGCCTACTGCAACACACGGATATATATATATTATAAGGGCACGGTCGTGCCCTTATATTAAGGCTGAATCGAACAAACGGAATTCTCCCATAGGGAACTTCTGAGATGGGGGCATGGTGTTTGAGGGGCTACACCTCAAAACTGATTGGACGTACTGAGCTGAAATTTGACATGGGCGTGTAGAATCGTCACCCGGTGCTGCATGCCAAATTTCAGGGCAAAATAATAAAAAATGAGGAATTGGGAGTAACCTAAAGTTCCAACTGTCAGTTTTTTTCTGTGACTTCCTTTGTGGCTTTTTGACACCGTTTTCCTATAGAGTGAATTAGATATTTTTTGGGAAGGCATAACTCCGGATAGAGGACGAATTAAGACTTGGGGTTTGTTTTACTAGATAGAGTATGCCCCAGTGTAGTGCCTTTTGGGGTTGTGGTTTTTCAGAAAGTTATAGGGTTTTTTTAATTAAGAGAAATATGCCCCATTATAGAGATAGGGCTTTTCAATTTGTTGCGGCTGCGCAGTGGCCGCCAGGAGAGCGAGCGAGAGTGAGTGAGTGAGGGAAGGGGTCTCGTGCAGGCTGAGGTTATAAAAGTAGCTGCTGGCGGCGGGAGGAGAGCCAGCGGTTCCTGGGTGTGTGCACCTGCGGTCCCTTACAGACTGCAGCGACCCATTAGGACTGTGGAGGAGAGGGGTAGCGGCATAGCAGCCGCAGGCTTACCGAAAGTGCTCACTACTGAGCAATATGGTCCCCTTACCCGAAGTGGGAGCCGCAGCGGGAGGAATAGCTGGAGTTGCGCCGCAGGAGAAAGTCAGAGGACATCCAGAAGAGACATCCGGTGCAGCGCTGACTCCTGACTGACAGCGCTTGCCTACTGAGCGGTGTGGTACCCCCACACCTGAAGCGGGTGCGGGAGCGGCAGCCGGAGAAGACAGCTGTGCTGCACGGAAGAAGTCAGGCAGCAGCAGCAGCAGCACCAGCGGGCTGAGGTGGGGAGGATCAGTATGGTCCCTTACGTGCGGCTCACATTCAGATCCATCCGGCTCCCTTCCCCTCCTCCCCTGCACCCTTAGCAGCCTGCCCCCACATCTCATTCACCCACCGCCGCAGACTCCTCCCCCACACGGTTATTATAATAAGGCCACCCCCCTACCCCCTTCCCTCCCTGCTGTGTGTCCAGCCACCCCCCCCCCTCACCTGCTGTGTGTCCGGCCTACCCCCCCCCCCCTCACCTGCTGTGTGTCCAGCCCCCCCCCTCACCTGCTGTGTGTCCGGCCTACCCCCCCCCTCCCTGCTGTGTGTCCAGCCACCCCCCCCCTCACCTGCTGTGTGTCCGGCCTACCCCCCCCCCTGCTGTGTGTCCAGCCCCCCCCCCTCCCTGCTGTGTGTCCGGCCTACCCCCCCCCCTCCCTGCTGTTTGTCCGGCCTACCCCCCCTCCCTGCTGTGTGTCCAGACCCCCCCCCCTCCCTGCTGTGTGTCCAGACCCCCCCCCCTCACCTGCTGTGTGTCCAGCCACCCCCCCCCCTCACCTGCTGTGTGTCCGGCCTACCCCCCCCTCCCTGCTGTTTGTCCGGCCACCCTCCCCTCCCCTGCTGTGTGTCCGGCGGCCTACCCCCCCCCTCCCTGCTGTGTGTCCGGCCTACCCCCCCCTCACCTGCTGTGTGTCCAGCCCCCCCCTCACCTGCTGTGTGTCCAGCCCCCCCCTCCTCCCCTGCTGTGTGTCCGGCCTACCCCCCCCCCTCCCTGCTGTTTGTCCGGCCACCCTCCCCTCCCCTGCTGTGTGTCCGGCCACCCTCCCCTCCCCTGCTGTGTGTCCGGCCACCCTCCCCTGCTGTGTGTCCGGCCACCCTCCCCTCCCCTGCTGTGTGTCCGGCCTACCCCCCCCTCCCCTGCTGCGTGTCCAGGCCCCCCCCTCCCCTGCTGCATGTCCAGCCCCCCCCCTCACCTGCTGCGTGTCCAGCCCCCCCCCTCACCTGCTGTGTGTCCAGCCCCCCCCCTCACCTGCTGTGTGTCCAGCCCCCCCCTCACCTGCTGTGTGTCCAGCCCCCCCCCCCTCACCTGCTGTGTCCAGCCCCCCCCCCTCACCTGCTGTGTGTCCAGCCCCCCCCCCTCACCTGCTGTGTGTCCAGCCCCCCCCCCCTCACCTGCTGTGTGTCCAGCCCCCCCCCCTCACCTGCTGTGTGTCCAGCCCCCCCCCTCACCTGCTGTGTGTCCAGCCCCCCCCCCTCACCTGCTGTGTGTCCAGCCCCCCCCCCCTCACCTGCTGTGTGTCCAGCCCCCCCCTCACCTGCTGTGTGTCCGGCCTACCCCCCCCCTCCCTGCTGTTTGTCCGGCCACCCTCCCCTCCCCTGCTGTGTGTCCTGCCTACCCCCCCTCCCTGCTGTGTGTCCAGCCCCCCCCCCCTCACCTGCTGTGTGTCCGGCCTACCCTCCCCTCCCCTGCTGTTTGTCTGGCCACCATCCCCTCCCCTCCCCTGCTGTGTGTTCGGCAACTCCCCCCTCTTCCCGCTGTGTTCGGCCACCCCCTACCCCCTCCCCTCCCTGCCGTGTGTCCGGTCACCCTCCCCTCTCTGCTGTGTGTCCAGCCACCCCCCCCCCCCTCTCTGCTGTGTGTCCGGCCACCCCCCCAGACACGCAGCGCCTGAGACACACAGACATGCAACGCCTGACACGCATACGCATATGCAGCGCCTGACACACACGCACACACACAGCACCTGACACACACACACACACACAGCACCTGACACACACGCACACACACAGCACCTGACACACACACACACAGCACCTGACACTCACACGGACCTGACACACGCGCACACACACTCACACGCAGCACCTGACACACACGCAGCACCTGACACACGCACACACAGACGCAGCACCTGACACTCACACGGACCTGACACACACGCACACACTCACACGCGGCGCCTGACGCACATAGACACGCGGCGCCTGACGCACACGCGGCGCCTGACGCACACGCGGCGCCTGACGCACACGCGGCGCCTGACAGACACGCGGCGCCTGACAGACACGCGGCGCCTGACACACACGCACAGGCAGCGCCTGGCACACACGCACAGGCAGCGCCTGACACACACGCAGCGCCTGACACACACAGACACGCAGCGCCTGACACACACAGACACGCAGCGCCTGACACACACAGACACGCAGCGCCTGACGCACAGGCAGCGCCTGACACACGCACACGCACAGGCAGCGCCTGACACACGCAGCGCCTGACACACGCAGCGCCTGACACACACACGCACCTGACACTCACATGCTCCTGACACACGCAGCACCTGACATACTCACGCGCAGCACCTGACACACACGCACACACGCAGCATCTGACACACACACACGCAGCACCTGACACACACACGCAGCACCTGACACACAAACACGCAGACACGCAGCGCCTGACACACACGCAGACACGCAGCGCCTGACACACACGCAGACACGCAGCGCCTGACACACACGCAGACACGCAGCGCCTGACACACACGCAGCGCCTGACACACACGCAGCGCCTGACACACACGCAGCGCCTGACACACACGCAGACACGCAGCGCCTGACACACGCAGACACGCAGCGCCTGACACACACGCAGCGCCTGACACACACGCAGACACGCAGCGCCTGACACACACGCAGACACGCAGCGCCTGACACACACGCAGCGCCTGACACACACGCAGCGCCTGACACACACGCAGACACGCAGCGCCTGACACACACGCAGACACGCAGCGCCTGACACACACGCAGACACGCAGCGCCTGACACACACGCAGACACGCAGCGCCTGACACACACGCAGACACGCAGCACCTGACACACACGCAGACACGCCACACCTGACAGACACGCACACACACACACACACACACACACAGCACCTGACACAGATATGCAGCGCCTGACACACACACGCAGACATACAGCGCCTGACACACACACACGCAGACATGCAGCACCTGACACACACATGCAGCACCTGACAGACACACACACCCACACAGACATGCAGCACCTGACACACCCACACACACACACACACATGCATCACCTGACACACACAGACATGCATCACCTGACACACCCACACACATATACAGACATGCAGCACCTGACACACACACACACACACAGACATGCAGCGCCTGACACACACACACATACAGACATGCAGCACCTGACACACACACACACACACACATGCAGCACCTGACACACACACACACACGCAGCACCTGACACACATATATACATGTGGCATTTAACGCACACACGCACAGCACCTGACACACAATCATATACACTCAGAGCACCTAACACACACATACACTCGCAGCACCTCACACACACTCGTATACACACGCAGCACCTGCCACTCACACACATATACACATGCAGCACCTGCCACTCCCACATACATGAACAGCACCTGACACACACATACACGCGCAGCACCTGACAGTCACACACATACAGATGCGACAGCTGACACAAACACATACACGCTCAACACCTGACACCCACGTGGCAGCTGACGCATACAAATGCAGCACCTGAAATACACACATATACACGTGCAGCACCTGAGACACACACATACACGTACAGCACCTGAGACACACACACACACATGTATGTACACGCGCGGCTCCAGGCACACACATACGTACGTACACACGCGGCACTTGACACACACACGTACACGCGCGGCACCTGACACACACACACACACACGTACGTACATGTGTGGCACCTGACACACACACGTATGCACACGTGTGGCTCCTGACACACACGCGCGTTGCTCCTGACACACACACATGTACGTACACGCTCGGCTCCTGACACACACACATATGTATACGCGCGGCACCTGAAACCTACACGTATGTACGTATACGCGCGGCTCCTGACACCCTCACGCATGTACACGCGTGGCTCCTGGCACACACACACACACAAGTACACGTACGTACACGCGCGGCACCTGACACATACACGCGTGTACGTACACACATGCACAGCACCTGACATACACACATGTAGGTACGCGCCACCTGACACACACACACGTACACGTACACGCACGACACCTGACACACACGTACGTACGTACGTACGTACGTACGTACGTACGTACGTACGTACGTACGCGCACGGCACCTGACACACACGTACATACTAGTGATGAGTGGGTTCGGTTCGTCGGAATCCGGACCCCCCGAACTTCACCCATTTTACATGGGTCCGAGGCAGGTTCGAACCTTCCCGCCTTGCTCGGCTAACCCGAGCGCGCCCGAACGTCATCATCCCGCTGTCGGATTCCCGCGAGATTCGGATGTCTGCATTCGTGGAAAGGGGTCCCATGTGTAAACATGGGACCCCTTTCAGTCCGTCTGGTCCGGGTGTTCGGTTTGTTGTTTTGCCAAGTACGTGGATTTAATCTGGAACCTGGATCAGGTGAGTATAATTATCTTTTATTTTCAGGTACCCGTGGATTCTACTTGGAGAAGAGGACCGACTGCTTCGTGTCAACATAGGTAAGTATGTGTGTGTCGGCAGGTGTGAAATAAAGTTATACTTTCACGGTGTCTGTGTCCTGTTTTTATTTGGGTATTTTTTCCCCAGTAGAACTACAGGTACCAGCGGGCCCGTTTTTCTCCCGCATGCTGGTACTTGTGGTTCTCAAAGTACCAGATTGAGGGGGAGGCTTGATGGGACTTGTAGTACTACTGGAAAAAACAATATTCTTTCAATTTTCTCAAGGCTATCAGCCTCCCATCCGCAGCCCTTGGATGGGGGGGACAGCCTCGGGCTTCACCCCTGGCCCTTGGGTGGCTGGGGGGGGGGACCCCTTGATTGAAGGGGTCCCCACTCCCCCAGGGTACCCCGGCCAGGGGTGACTAGTTGGATATTTAATGCCACGGCCGCAGGGCACTGTATAAAAGTGACCCCCGGCTGTGGCATTATCTGTCCAGCTAGTGGAGCCCGATGCTGGTGTAAAAATAATGGGGGACCCTACTCTTTTTGTCCCCCGTATTTTTTGCACCAGCACCAGGCGCAGAGCCCGGAGCTGGTTTTAAAAATACGGGGGATCCCCTGTCCGTTTTTCCCCCGGATTTTTAGAACCAGGACCGGCTCGAAGAGCCCGAGGCTGGTTATGCTTTGGAGGGGGGACCCCACGCAATTTTTCTTTTCCGGGTTTTTCACATTCCATTTAAAAAAAAATAATAATAATAATAATAATCTTTTAAAAAATATATAAATAATACTTGTGCCTCCAAAAAAGACAAACCAAGTACCTAATCCCTTCTAATATAAATAGATATGCTATTACCCCAAAAAAAACATGTTTTAAATTTTTTTTATTAGATTCCGCCTGCAAAGTGTGGCGGATTGAAAATGACGAATTTACTGTTTAAAAGCACTGTTGTCGAATTTACAAACTTCAATTGAATATACTTTTGTTGAATTGCCGCATTTGTACCATTGCAGAAAAGTCGAATTTGTCAAATGTCGAATTTTAAAAAGTCGAATTTTGAAAGGATGCAAGAATAGGCCCCGCCCCCTTCTTCACATCAGCCGTCCCCTTCTACCCCTGTACCTTGCTCTCTCCTGTCTGTGCTCTCTCCCGTCTGTAGGACTAGGCCCCGCCCCCTTCTTACCCTCCAGTGACTGCTCTCTCCTGACAAGTGGACCAGGCCTGCCCCCTACACGCTGCTGGTGTCTTCATTGTTACTTGGTCTGGAGCTCCGTTGGGGAGAGAACTCACGTGAGCTCATTAAGAATGAGGAACTGGGATGTTTTAATTTTATTGTGAGTAGTGTAGTGTGGTGATGTAGTATGTTGTATGGGGGGTATAGTGTAACTATGAAGTGCAGCATATGGGAGGGCTATAGCATAGTGATGTAGTGTGGCATATGGGGGGTGGTAGCGCATAGGCGTGCGTACAGGGGGTGCCTGGTGCGCACAGGCACTCCCTAATGTCCAGCACCGCTGCACGCCACGCTTGCTGTGGCACAGTGATCGCTGAGTGTGTGATCGGTGGAGCCTAGCCTGTAGCTCATTTCCGTACCTCCCACCACCGCTGCGCCCGCCCCCCCTCTGCCTGCTGCTAATACTATGCTGAGTGCATTCGTCGGCGGCCTCACTGGGGGGACTGGTGTCACCTTGCAATGTGACGTGGTGATGTCCGCCTATGCTCTCCTCCCGCCCACCCGTGCTTTCCTCCCGCTGCGGTCTCTCAGTCCTAGTTTGCCGCGGCTGCCACACCACTGGCAGTGTTCCTCTAGGGGGGACTGGGAGCCGCCGGCAGACACATTCTGCTGAGACTTACTTGTCAGTGCGGGTTCCGGATGGCAGGCGGCGGGTGGGAGGGCAGACGGGGAGCAGGTGTCACAAGGAGTGTGTGGGTAACTAATTCACAATACTTCCGCTCAACGTGGCACTGCTGGTCCTTCATCTTCCATGTCTCTTCACCAGGTGGCGGGCGGCCCGGAAATTAAGTGATGTGTTGTGCAGCAGTCAGTGTGAAGTGACTGTGAGTAACACTGATGGTGCTGATGATGCTGCTGCAGAATCGGGAAGCAATTAATTCATAAATATAATGTACTCTATCAGTGTATTATACATACATAAACATGTACATACGTGTATTTGTGTAAACATGTATATACATGAGTGTGTGTGCATATATATATATATATATACAGCCAGTTCCCAGGAACAAAAGTCCTCCCCCGCTTCCGCTAAGTCCACAGCATGACGCTGGGGCTCCACTGGTGGAGCCAGGTGCGGTGGGGGCCCGTCTCAAGTGCTTCAGCAATCAGTGGGCTTGCTCACAGGTGGATCCCTGGATTCTACAAGTAGTGTCTCAGGGATTCAAGCTGGAATTCGAGACGTCTCCCCCTCGCCGTTTCCTAAAATCTGCCTTGCCAACATCTCCCTTGGACAGGGAGGCTGTGATAGAGGCAAATTCACAAGCTGTATTTGCAGCAGGTGATAGTCAAGGTACCCCTCTTTCAACAAGGAAGGGGTTACTATTCCACAATGTTTGTGGTACCGAAACCGGACGGTTCGGTGAGACCCATTTTAAATTTTAAATCTTTGAACACGTATATAAAACGGTTCAAGTTCAAGATGGAATCGCTCAGGGCGGTTATCTCAAGCCTGGAGGAAGGGGATTACATGGTATCACTGGACATCAAGGATGCTTACCTGCATGTCCCCATTTACTCTCCTCACCAGGAGTACCTCAGATTTGTGGTACAGGACTGTCATTACCAATTCCAGACGCTGCCGTTTGGTCTGTCCACGGCACCGAGGGTGTTTACCAAGGTAATGGCCGAGATGATGATACTCCTGCGAAAAAAGGGAGTTACAATTATCCCGTACTTGGACGATCTCCTGATAAAGGCGAGGTCCAAGGAACAGTTGTTGATCGGAGTAGCACTTGCTCGGCAGGTGCTACAACAGCACGGCTGGATCCTGAATATTCCAAAGTCGCAGCTGGTTCCTGCAACACGTCTATTGTTCCTGGGGATGGTTCTGGACACAGAACAGAAAAGGGTGTTTCTCCCGGAGGAGAAGGACAAGGAGTTGTCATCGCTAGTCAGAGACCTCCTAAGACCAAAACAGGTGTCGGTGCACCACTGCACGCGAGTCCTGGGAAAGATGGTAGCTTCTTACGAAGCAATTCCGTTCGGAAGGTTCCATGCACGGATCTTTCAGTGGGATCTGTTGGACAAGTGGTCCGGATCGCATCTTCAGATGCATCAGAGGATAACCCTGTCTGCAAGGACCAGGGTGTCTCTACTGTGGAGGCTGCAGAGTGCTCATCTTCTGGAGGGCCGCAGATTCGGCATACAGGACTGGGTCCTGGTAACCACGGACGCCAGCCTTCGAGGCTGGGGAGCAGTCACACAGGGAAGAAATTTCCAGGGACTATGGTCAAGCCAGGAAATGTCCCTACACATAAATATTCTGGAACTAAGAGCTATTTACAATGCCCTAAGTCAGGCAAGACCCCTGCTTCAAAGTCAGCCAGTACTGATTCAGTCAGACAACATCACGGCGGTCGCCCATGTAAACCGACAAGGCGGCACGAGAAGCAGGATGGCGATGGCAGAAGCCACGAAGATTCTCCGATGGGCGGAAAATCACGTGTTAGCACTGTCGGCAGTGTTTATTCCGGGAGTGGACAACTGGGAAGCAGACTTCCTCAGCAGATACGACCTCCACCCGGGAGAGTGGGGACTTCATCCAGAAGTCTTCCGGCTGATTACAAACCGATGGGAATGGCCACAGGTGGACATGATGGCGTCCCGCCTCAACAAAAAGCTAGAAAACTATTGCGCCAGGTCAAGGGACCCTCAGGCGATAGCGTTGGACGCTCTAGTGACACCGTGGGTGTACCGTCGGTTTATGTGTTTCCTCCTCTTCCTCTCATACCAAGGGTGCTGAGGATAATAAGAAGGAGAAGAGTAAGAACTATACTCATTATTCCAGATTGGCCAAGAAGAGCTTGGTACCCAGAACTTCAAGAAATGATCTCGGAGGACCCATGGCCTCTACCGCTCAGACAAGACCTGCTGCAGCAGGGGCCTTGTCTGTTCCAAGACTTACCGCGGCTGTGTTTGACGGCATGGCTGTTGAACACCGGATCCTGAAGGAAAAGGGCATTCCGGAGGAAGTCATTCCTACGCTGATCAAAGCCAGGAAGGACGTGACCGCAAAACATTATCACCACATATGGCGAAAATATGTTGCTTGGTGTGAGGACAGGAAGGCCCCAACGGAGGAATTTCAACTGGGTCGATTCCTGCACTTCCTACAGTCAGGGGTGAATATGGGCCTCAAATTGGGGTCCATTTAAGGTCCAGATTTCGGCTCTGTCGATTTTCTTCCAAAAAGAACTGGCTTCCCTGCCGGAAGTTCAGACTTTTGTTAAAGGAGTGCTGCATATTCAGCCTCCTTTTGTGCCTCCAGTGGCACCTTGGGATCTCAACGTGGTGTTGGATTTCCTTAAATCACATTGGTTTGAGCCACTTAAAACCGTGGAGTTAAAATATCTCACGTCGAAAGTGGTCATGCTATTGGCCCTGGCTTCGGCCAGGCGTGTGTCAGAGTTGGCGGCTTTGTCATGTAAAAGCCCTTATGTGATTTTCCATATGGATAGGGCGGAATTGAGGACTCATCCCCAATTTCTGCCTAAGGTGGTTTCAGCGTTTTATTTGAACCAACCTATTGTGGTGCCTGCGGCTACTCGGAACTTGGAGGATTCCAAGTTGCTGGACGTAGTCAGGGCCCTGAAAATTTATGTTTCCAGAATGGCTGGAGTCAGGAAAACTGACTCGCTGTTTATCCTCTACGCACCAAACAAGATGGGTGCTCCTGCTTCAAAGCAGATTATTGCTCGCTGGATATGTAGCACAATTCAGCTTGCACATTCTGCGGCGGGACTGCCGCATTCTAGATCAGTAAAAGCCCATTCCACGAGGAAGGTGGGCTCTTCTTGGGCGGCTGCCCGAGGGGTCTCTGCTTTACAACTTTGCCGAGCTGCTACTTGGTCGGGGTCAAACACATTTGCAAGATTTTACAAGTTTGACACCCTGGCTGAGGAGGACCTGGAGTTCGCTCATTCGGTGCTGCAGAGTCATCCGCACTCTCCCTCCCGTTTGGGAGCTTTGATATAATCCCCATGGTCCTTACGGAGTCCCAGCATCCACTTAGGACGTCAGAGAAAATAAGATTTTACTCACCGGTAAATCTATTTCTCGTAGTCCGTAGTGGATGCTGGGCGCCCATCCCAAGTACTTGTACATAGTTATTGTTAACAAAAGGGTTATTGTTGAGAGCCATCTGTGCAGAGGCTCCGTTGTTGTCATACTGTTAACTGGGTATAATATCACGAGTTGTACGGTGTGATTGGTGTGGCTGGTATGAGTCTTACCCGGGATTCAAAATCCTTCCTTAGTGTCAGCTCTTCCGGGCACAGTATCCTAACTGAGGTCTGGAGGAGGGTCATAGGGGGAGGAGCCAGTGCACACCAGGTAGTCCTAAAGCTCTCTTTAGTTGTGCCAAGTCTCCTGCGGAGCCGCTATTCCCCATGGTCCTTACGGAGTCCCAGCATCCACTACGGACTACGAGAAATAGATTTACCGGTGAGTAAAATCTTATATATATATGACTTGGGGTTTGTTTTATTAGATAGAGCATGTCCCTGTGAAGTGCCTTTTGGGGTTGTGGTTTTTCAGAAAGTTACAGGTTTTTTTTAATTAAGAGAAATATGCCCCATTATAGAGATCGGGCATTTCAATTTGTTGCGCCTGCGCAGTGGCCGCCAGCAGGGGGTGTACTAGAGTGCCTTCTCTTGAGAGCCGCAATATGGCCGCCTTCTCCCCGGTTATTCTGTAAATAGGAAAATAACCTCACAGGTTCACATAGGGCAGAGTTGCCACTACTAGTGCAGGGCTGTAACTTACAGTACTAAGGAAAAGCCATATACTAAAGCGGCACGGTGACCTCACCCCTCTCAGAGACACCAGGGCGCAGCACACTGGTACACACACCTGTTAGCTCAGGGCAGTATCATGACCGTAAAATGACCGGACACAGCAGAACTGGAACAGACGTCAGCAAACCAAAGCAGCATGCAGGAAGCTATTACCGGCGTCTGTGTGAAGCACTGAGAAGGTATTTAGCAGGGAGTCCTTCAATCAGAAGTTCAGAGCCTGATTAGCACAATGCCGTGCAGCTGCCTTGCTGCACGACCAGAAGACAAGTGTGTGTGTGTAGTTCACTTGATTGACCCTGATAGGACCCTCCTGTAATGCTGTGCTGGCGGCGTGTAGTGATCAGGGCACTGGGAGACTGGCTGGCTGGTCTCCGTCTCTGCTGCCTATAGAACTTCCACCTCTGTTATCTATCAGGGCTGCTCTCCTGTTGTTATGATTCCAATACTCTGGTCTGGGGATATCTTATAGCAAGGACCTGAGTACTGGAACGTAATGCTTGGAAAGGGAGTGGGAACGGGAATAGCCCCTGGCGCCCTATCTCCGTTGTCTCGCCCGTGCTGTCAGAAATCTCTTGCGAGACTATGGTTGCTTGGGCCCATGGCAGCCGCGTTTGAAGGGCGGATTACGTCTGCCCAACTCCGATGCCCCCTCAGGTCTTAATGGGAGACAAAGAGAAATCCGAGACAGGGTGATAACAAGGGGCCCTCTACTAAACAACAAAGCCAGGGGCTCAAAACTAACTTTAAACTAGAGTATGTGCGGAAAACCGTCAGGGAAAAGGACAACCAAAATACCCACTTGTCCACTCTTCTACCCGGCACCGGCGAGTTCCGGAGAGGAGTGTGGGAGCGTAAACCTCCGCAAATGCACCAACACAGAATACAAAATAAAGCGGCCTAGGCCGCAGCACGCGGCAGAGCCGCCACTCACGAAAACCACACGAGATCCTCTAGCGACTGTTGCGGGTAAATGAGGACTGGAAGACTCCTTGGGAAGAGATGACAACACTAAGATTCAGGAACTCTGAGGACAGGAATGACCGGACACAGCAGAACTGGAACAGACGTCAGCAAACCAAAGCAGCATGCAGGAAGCTATTACCGGCGTCTGTGTGAAGCACTGAGAAGGTATTTAGCAGGGAGTCCTTCAATCAGAAGTTCAGAGCCTGATTAGCACAATGCCGTGCAGCTGCCTTGCTGCACGACCAGAAGACAAGTGTGTGTGTGTAGTTCACTTGATTGACCCTGCAAGGGGAGCGCAGTCCGTCCGTGGCGTCCCCGTTGCTAGGGTCCAGGCGGCTCAGCGCGCCCGGCGTCCTAGCGTTGCTAGGGAGCCGGCGGCTAGCACGCTCGGCGTCCCTAGTTGCTAGGCGCCGGGCCGCGAGGACATCGCGGACCACGGCGCCTAACACCTGTGTGTTCTCTTCCTCTCCTACCTCACACTGGAACTGGCCGCCCAGAGAACGAGAGGGCAGCGGCTGACATCAGAGAGGGTGCAGCAATCTGTGTGGGCAGAGCCCCTCACAGCAAGGTGTCCTTATGCTGTGCCCCGTGTAATCACTGTGATCCATACAGACTCTCACCCTGGTATGCTCTCTATTATTTATTTTTTTACACTGCGGCATGCTCGAGGGAAGGGAGCAGGCACCACCCCACCGCCACTACTCCTCCGCCAGTATCACTGCCGAGCCGGTCAGTGTTCCGGCGGCAATGAGCAGTAGGCAGCCACCAGCAACAACAGTCAGGAAGCTGTTACTCCCGGCAGCAGTAGCGTCAAGCTGCAATTCAGCCAGCGGCACGATGATCCGGGAGACAGTGGCAGCACAGGGAAGCAGTACCCCCTCCAATCGCAGCACCAACTAGGAGACTGAGGCAGCAACCTGCCCCCAGCAGCAGCACCACCCTGATGATAGGTAAGATGCATTTTGGTGTCACAAGAAGGTGGCCGGAGTAGTGGCTGGCTGTGGTCACACCCCGGGGAAAAGTGATAGTGATTTCAGTGTTCCCTTGCGCGGGGATTGGATGTGTAGATGTATGGAGGCTATGTATGTATAGATGTAAGCGGCAGTGTGCGGATGTATGAGAGCGGCAGTGTGCGGATGTATGAGAGCCGCAATGTACGGCTGTATAACTGCGTCGGTGTGCGGCTGTATGAGTGCGATGGTGTGCGGCTGTATGCGTGCGGCGGTGTGCTGCTGTAAGAGTGCGGCAGTGTGCGGCTGTAAGAGTACGGCTGTAAGAGTACGGCTGTAAGAGTACGGCTGTAAGAGTGCGGCTGTAAGAGTGCGGGGTTGTACGGATGTATGAGAGCGGGGTTGTACGGATGTATGAGAGCGGCAGTGTATGGATGTATGAGAGCAACAGTGTACAGTTGTGTGAGAGCGGCAGTGTGCGGATGTATGAGAGTGGCGGTGTACGGATGTATGAGAGCGGCAGTGTATGGATGGCAGCGTCATAGGGAGGGATGTCGGAATGCTGTTATAGGGTTCCTAATACAAAATGCCACGTTGGGCTTGATGGGCAGGTAGTGCGGCAAGCACACCCAAATTGGCATCTGACGTCGCCTGCAGTCCACACTGTTGTGAGGAGTCAGAGTTAATTTTGACTGTGTAGTGTACTCACAGAGGACCTACCGCCCGTCCCCTCCTCGCATCTGAGCAGCAGGTCAGGCTCTTATTTTCTTTTTAATCAGGAGAGGCCGAGTGAACTGTGAGCAGGGGGGCAGAGCTACATGGGACCCAGAGGGGCTGCTGTGCTGTCAGAGAGGGAGAGGAAGAGAGAGATGAAGCTACTGCAGATCCCCAGCTGATTGTGAGGTGCCGGGTTGAAGGGTGATGTGATCACCCTTCTCCCTCGCTGCCGCTGGGGACCGCATCTAGGCTTCCTCCATCGAGGGCATGCGGCGCAGCAGTGGGCAGCGTGTAATGAGTTTGTCTGACTCATTATACTGCTGCCTGTTGTGGACACCTCCGTCCGTACGGACTGGTGTACATGCCCAGCACAGAGGTGACAGTGTTGGTGGAAGTGCTGCCCAGTTCTGACCCTGCAGGCCTCCCTGATCTGACTGCGGCCGCTGCTACTGCTGCGGCCCGAAACCCCTGCCGGTCCCCTCCATAGACTTCTGCCTGTCCAGCGCTGAGGTACTAGGGGTATCCCAGCTGCGGGAAGGGTATGTCTCTGGCTTTCTCTCTGGCAGGGGAAGGTGACAGCGGCGGAGGAAGTGTTGCCCACCTCAGACACTGCAGGCCTCCCCGATCCAGCTGCGGCCACAGCTGATGCTGCCAGAACCCCCTACTGGTCTCCTTTGTTGACTGCCGCATGGCCAGTGCTGAAGTACTGGGGGTAGGCCAGCTACGGGAAGAGTGTCTCTGCCTCGGGCTCTCTCTCTCTGTCAGGGGAAGGAAGGGCTGATTCTCTGGCACAACAGGGAGGGCTAGGCTGCAGGAACACAGCACTGGAAGAAACAGGAGGCCGAACTCATGACCAAAAAGTGAGCAGTGCAGTGATCAGCCCCCTAGTCTTTCCCTCTCTCTGGGTGCAGAGCTGTATTCTACAGAGAGAGCTGGGATGGGAAGAAGGGGAACGGCACCTGACACACACATACACGCGCGGCACCTGACACACACATACACGCGCAACACCTGACACACACACATGCACGTGCGGCACCTGACACACACACACACGTAGCATCAGACACAATAAAATAAACATGCAGCACCTGACCCACACATACACGCGCAACACCTGACACACACACATACACGTGCGGCACCTGACACACACACACGTAGCATCAGACACAATAAAATAAACATGCAGCACCTGACCCACACATACACGCGCAACACCTGACACACACACACATATACACGTGCGGCACCTGACACACACACGTACCATCAGACACAATAAAATAAACATGCAGCACCTGACACATGCATATACACGCAGCACCTGACACATGCATATACACGCAGCACCTGACACATGCATATACACGCAGCACCTGACACATACATATACACGCACACCATCAGACACACACATACACACGCAGTGCCTTACTCACACACACATAGACACGTGCAGCACCTGAGGCACACACATGTACACGCGCAGCACCTGACGCACACACATGTACACGTGCAGCACCTGACGCACACTCATGTACACACGCAGCACCTGACGCACACTCATGTACACGCGCAGCACCTAATGCACACTCATGTACACGCGCAGCACCTGACGCACACTCATGTACACGCGCATCACCTGACACAGACATACGTATTCATGCACAGCACCAGACATACACTTGTACACACGCGGAGCACCTGATACTCACACACATATACACCCGCAACACCTGACACACACACACACACACACGTGCGGCAGCTGACGCATACACACGCACCATCAGACACTCATATATACACGCAGCACCTGACACACACATACACACAGGAGCTGACACACACATACACAGGCAGCACCTGACACACACACACATATACACGCGCAGCACCTGACACCACGCACTCACACGTACAAGCAATGCATTTCACGCCTACCTCCAGCCTCAGTTACAGGCTGCTGCCGCCTACCCCCCTCCCTGCATCAGCTGCAAAGGCAGCAAAATATTTTGACCAAAGTCTAAAGGCCCGTACACATTAAACGATGTCGCTCTGTGAGCTACATCGTCTAATGTTTCCCCTCCCGGGCCGGCCGGCGGCCGACTGTACACACTGAGCGATATGACCGCTCATATCGCTCAGTGACGTCACACCCCCGCCAGCCCTGCATGAAGGTCGTGGACGACAGTCCACATCCATCCTGCATGCCCTACCGACAGCGAAGATTGTTGCCGACCCGCGGGGCCGCGCATCGTTTGTCGCTGGCTGCATACACACTTAACGATAAAATGAGCGACGTCGCTCATTAAATCGTTAAGTGTGTACGGACCTTAAACAATTTGGTTTGGTTAATAAAATAATTTTGCACAGAACAGTGATGTTATACGAACATTTTCATTAAACATTTAAAAAATCAAATGTTTATTCTTACAGTGAAATTTTACATTTCTGAATAAAAAAAATAAATTTAAAAAAAGCGATGAAATTCCATAGACAAAAAACCTTACGGTTTCACATGTCCCATTAAGGCTTCTTAGACATGATCGAAATTTCAGAAACCTGTTGTAACTCTTCCACTCAAACTCCAAAAAGCAATGAAATTCCGATCATTAAGGCTGACGCCTTAATGGACGTGCTCCTTGCACAATACAGATATGGTATGCCATCACAGCCTGTGGGTAAGTGCAGATTCAGCACTCTCACAGAGTGAGATTGCTGTCACTCACACAATGGTGGAGCTGCTAATTCACAGATTTGTGTGCTCATTGGAATACACACATGCAGTCTATGCAACTGAAGGTCTGAGCGGAAGACAAAGCTGCTCAGATGAGGTAAGAGTGTTGTTGATTGGAGGGAGGAGAGCGGTGTGGATGGGGGAACAGAAGTGTGTGGATAGAGGGAACACTAAGCAGCACTAATGGGGGGGACAGAGAAACACGGGGTAATTCAGACCGCAGCAGCAGCAGCGATTGCAGTCTGAATTAGTTTGTGAGGTGCGCACGTGCAATGGCCGCACTGCGTGTGCGTACCCCAGGAGCCCAGTGAGATGCTATCACCCTGCCTGATTGATAGGCAGAGGTGGTTGCGAGGAAGGAGGGGGGCGTGCAAACAGCGTTAGAATGCCATTGGCAGGGCATGGTCTGCACAACGGAGGCGTTTCCGGACCACTGGGGGGTGGGCTGTGGCGGTTATCCCCCTGCCAAGAGCGCAGGATCCACTAAATTTACCTTCAGGATGTCAGCTACATGAATAGGGTAAGAGTGGTGTGGATAGGGGGTAGATTAAGCAGCAAGTATGGGAAGGGAGACAGAGCGGTGCAGATGGGGGAAATGGTGCAGATGGGTTGAAAACACTGGCATGGATGGGTAGAAAACTGGTGCAGATGGGAGAGAAGACAGTGTGCCATGTACTGGAGGAGGCAGAGTGACGTTGAAGAAGGAAACACTGAGCAGCACAGAGAGAAGGAAACGGTGGTACAGACAATGCACAGGTGGGGAAAGACAGATGGTACAGATAAGTTAGTACAGACTAGCACAGATGGGAGAACACAGCAGTAGGGATTGGGGAAGACCGGGCAGCATGGGGGTGTATAGGGGAAGTAAGTGTAGATGCATAGACCGTAGATGGGGTATTATAGTTTAGCAATTAACCAAGATGTTTGAGGGAGCTAAATGTGTATACTAAGTGAGATGGATGTATGGAGTTAGAAGGATGTTGTAACAAGGTGGCTTTGTTGTGTTGACTGAATGGGATGGTTGTGGGCACTGTGTGGGATGGGAGCACCACAAAACTGCTCAGACCTTCAGTTGCATAGACTGCATGTGTGTATTCCAATGAGCACACAAATCTGTGAATTAGCAGCTCCACCATTGTGTGAGTGACAGCAATCTCACTCTGTGAGAGTGCTGAATCTGCACTTATCCACAGGCTGTGATGGCATACCATATCTGTATTGCGCAAGGAACACGTCCATTAAGGCGTCAGCCTTAATGATCGGAATTTCATTGCTTTTTGGAGTTTGAGTGGAAGAGTTACAACAGGTTTCTGAAATTTCGATCATGTCTAAGAAGCCTTAATGGGACATGTGAAACCGTAAGGTTTTTTGTCTATGGAATATAAATATATATATATATATATATATATATATATATATATATATAATGCCATACACCGCAATGCCCTTGATACATTAAATCTCCATTTTACACATTACGGCAGGCTAGAGTCTCCATTTTGCACACTACAACAGGCAAGTGTCCCTATTTTACACATTACGGCAGGGCAGGCAAGAGTCCCCATTTTGCACATTACAACAGGCAAGTGTCCCTATTTTACACATCACGGCAGGCAAGAGACCCCATTTTACACATCACGGCAGGCAAGAGTCCCCATTTTACACATTACGCATGCAAGAGTCCCCATTTTACACATTAGGCAGGCAAGTGTCAAGTGGGGGGGGAGGAAGGGAGAGAGAGGGGGGAGAGAGAGAGTGAGAGAGAGAGAGACTTACATTTGCAGAGGTTCTTCCCGCTCTTCGGCCCGCCTCTTCCTTCTCGCGCCGGCCGCCTCTCCCTCCTCAATCCGGCCGCCTTGTCCTTTAAGTAGTTTAGCTCCCCCTCCTCTTGTCATCAGTACTCCGCTTGGGGGGTGGAGTTTCACAGTATGACACGATTGCGTCGTGACATCATGACGCAACCTAGTGATTCCGCGAAACTCCGCCCCTGAGCGGAGTACACGGGAATAGGGAGGAGGGTGAATCAAGGACCCACAGAAGTGCTGCGGCACTGCTCACCCGCCCCAAGAAACGGAACTGTCCTTTTTGATACATTCAGTCATTGTTCAGTCATCAGGTATCTGTACATATTGTATCACACTGTATTCTAGGTAGCATCACAGGAGTAGTCAGTATTAGATCTCACTATCGGTACACTGTATACTAGGGAGCATCACAGGAGTAGTCAGTATTAGATCTCACTATCGGTACACTGTATACTAGGTAGCATCACAGGAGTAGTCAGTATCAGATCTCACTATCGGTACACTGTATACTAGGGAGCATCACAGGAGTAGTCAGTATTAGATCTCACTATCGGTACACTGTATACTAGGGAGCATCACAGGAGTAGTCAGTATCAGATCTCACTATCGGTACACTGTATACTAGGGAGCATCACAGGAGTAGTCAGTATTAGATCTCACTATCGGTACACTGTATACTAGGGAGCATCACAGGAGTAGTCAGTACCAGATCTCACTCTCGGTACACTGTATACTAGGGAGCATCACAGGAGTAGTCAGTACCAGATCTAACTCTCGGTATACTGTATACTAGGGAGCATCACAGGAGTAGTCAGTACCAGATCTCACTCTCTGTACACTGTATACTAGGGAGCATCACAGGAGTAGTCAGTACCAGATCTCACTCTCGGTACACTGTATACTAGGGAGCATCACAGGAGTAGTCAGTACCAGATCTCACTCTCTGTACACTGTATACTAGGGAGCATCACAGGAGTAGTCAGTATCAGATCTCACTCTCGGAACACTGTATATTAGTGAGCATCACAGGAGTAGTCAGTACCAGATCTCACTCTCGGTACACTGTATACTAGGGAGTATCACAGGAGTAGTCGGTACCAGATCTCACTCTCGGTACACTGTATACTAGGGAGCATCACAGGAGTAGTCAGTATCAGATCTCACTCTCGGTACACTGTATATTAGTGAGCATCACAGGAGTAGT
The DNA here is from genome assembly GCF_028390025.1 of Pseudophryne corroboree. Classification (NCBI taxonomy): domain Eukaryota; kingdom Metazoa; phylum Chordata; class Amphibia; order Anura; family Myobatrachidae; genus Pseudophryne; species Pseudophryne corroboree. The sequence goes on from NC_086455.1 coordinate 70,171,428, forward strand.
CAGTACCAGATCTCACTCTCGGTACACTGTATACTAGGGAGTATCACAGGAGTAGTCAGTACCAGATCTCACTCTCGGTACACTGTATACTAGGGAGCATCACATGAGTAGTCAGTACCAGATCTCACTCTCTGTACACTGTATACAAGGGAGCATCACAGGAGTAGTCAGTACCAGATCTCACTCTCGGTACACTGTATACTAGGGAGCATCACAGGAGTAGTCAGTACCAGATCTAACTCTCGGTATACTGTATACTAGGGAGCATCAAAGGAGTAGTCAGTACCAGATCTCACTCTCTGTACACTGTATACTAGGAAGTATCACAGGAGTAGTCAGCACCAGATCTCACTCTCGGTACACTGTATACTAGGGAGCATCACAGGAGTAGTCAGTACCAGATCTCTCTCTCGGTTCACTGTATACTAGGAAGTATCACAGGAGTAGTCAGTACCAGATCTTACTCTCGGTACACTGTATACTAGGTAGCATCACAGGAGTAGTCAGTACTAGATCTCACTCTCGGTTCACTGTATACTAGGGAGTATCACAGGAGTAGTCAGTACCAGATCTTACTCTCGGTACACTGTATACTAGGGAGCATGACAGGAGTAGTCAGTGCTAGATCTCACTCTCGGTACACTGTATACTACTAGGTAGCATCACAGGAGTAGTCAGTACTAGATCTCACTCTCGGTACACTGTATACTAGGTAGAATCACAGGAGTAGTCAGTACCAGATCTCACTCTCGGTACACTGTATACTAGGGAGCATGACAGGAGTAGTCAGTACCAGATCTCACTCTCGTTACACTGTATACTAGGGAGCATCACAGGAGTAGTCAATACCAGATCTCACTCTCAGTACACTGTACACTAAGGAGCATGACAGGAGTAATCAGTACCAGATCTCACTCTCGGTACACTGTATACTAGGGAGTATCACAGGAGTAGTCAGTACCAGATCTCACTCTCGGTACACTGTATACTAGGGAGAATCACAGGAGTAGTCAGTACCAGATCTTACTCTCGGTACACTGTATACTAGGGAGCATGACAGGAGTAGTCAGTACCAGATCTCACTCTCGTTACACTGTATACTAGGGAGCATCACGGGAGTAGTCAATACTAGATCTCACTCTCAGTACAATGTATACTAGGGAGCATCACAGGAGTAGTCAATACCAGATCTCACTCTCAGTACACTGTACACTAAGGAGCATGACAGGAGTAATCAGTACCAGATCTCACTCTCGGTACACTGTATACTAGGGAGTATCACAGGAGTAGTCAGTACCAGATCTCACTCTCGGTACACTGTACACTAAGGAGCATGACAGGAGTAATCAGTACCAGATCTTACTCTCGGTACACTGTATACTAGGTAGCATCACAGGAGTAGTCAGTACCAGCTCTCACTCTCGGTACACTGTATACTAGGGAGTATCACAGGAGTAGTCAGTACCAGATCTTACTCTCGGTACACTGTATACTAGGGAGTATCACAGGAGTAGTCAGTACAAGATCTTACTCTCGGTACACTGTATACTAGGGAGTATCACAGGAGTAGTCATTACCAGATCTTACTCTCGGTACACTGTATACTAGGTAGCATCACAGGAGTAGTCAGTACAAGATCTTACTCTCTGTACACTGTATACTAGGGAGTATCACAGGAGTAGTCAGTACCAGATCTCACTCTCGGTACACTGTATACTAGGGAGCATCACAGGAGTAGTCAGTACCAGATCTTACTCTCGGTACACTGTATACTAGGGAGCATCACAGGAGTAGTCAGTACCAGATCTCACTCTCGGTACACTGTATACTAGGGAGCATCACAGGAGTAGTCAGTACCAGATCTTACTCTCGGTACACTGTATACTAGGGAGTATCACAGGAGTAGTCAGTACAAGATCTTACTCTCGGTACACTGTATACTAGGGAGTATCACAGGAGTAGTCATTACCAGATCTTACTCTCGGTACACTGTATACTAGGTAGCATCACAGGAGTAGTCAGTACAAGATCTTACTCTCTGTACACTGTATACTAGGGAGTATCACAGGAGTAGTCAGTACCAGATCTCACTCTCGGTACACTGTATACTAGGTAGCATCACAGGAGTAGTCAGTACAAGATCTTACTCTCTGTACACTGTATACTAGGGAGTATCACAGGAGTAGTCAGTACCAGATCTCACTCTCGGTACACTGTATACTAGGGAGCATCACAGGAGTAGTCAGTACCAGATCTTACTCTCGGTACACTGTATACTAGGGAGCATCACAGGAGTAGTCAGTACCAGATCTCACTCTCGGTACACTGTATACTAGGGAGCATCACAGGAGTAGTCAGTATCAGATCTCACTCTCGGTACACTGTATATTAGTGAGCATCACAGGAGTAGTCAGTACCAGATCTCACTCTCAGTACACTGTACACTAGGGAGCATGACAGGAGTAGTCAGTACCAGATCTCACTCTCGGTACACTGTATACTAGGCAGTATCACAGGAGTAGTCGGTACCAGATCTCACTCTCGGTACACTGTATACTAGGGAGCATCACAGGAGTAGTCAGTATCAGATCTCACTCTCGGTACACTGTATATTAGTGAGCATCACAGGAGTAGTCAGTACCAGATCTCACTCTCGGTACACTGTATACTAGGGAGTATCACAGGAGTAGTCAGTACCAGATCTCACTCTCGGTACACTGTATACTAGGGAGCATCACAGGAGTAGTCAGTACCAGATCTCACTCTCTGTACACTGTATACTAGGGAGCATCACAGGAGTAGTCAGTAGCAGATCTCACTCTCGGTACACTGTATACTAGGGAGCATCACAGGAGTAGTCAGTACCAGATCTTACTCTCGGTACACTGTATACTAGGTAGCATCACAGGAGTAGTCCGTACCAGATCTCACTATTGGTACACTGTATACTAGGGAGCATCACAGGAGTAGTCAGTACCAGATCTAACTCTCGGTATACTGTATACTAGGGAGCATCAAAGGAGTAGTCAGTACCAGATCTCACTCTCTGTACACTGTATACTAGGAAGTATCACAGGAGTAGTCAGCACCAGATCTCACTCTCGGTACACTGTATACTAGGGAGCATCACAGGAGTAGTCAGTACCAGATCTCTCTCTCGGTTCACTGTATACTAGGAAGTATCACAGGAGTAGTCAGTACCAGATCTTACTCTCGGTACACTGTATACTAGGGAGTATCACAGGAGTAGTCAGTACCAGATCTTACTCTCGGTACACTGTATACTAGGTAGCATCACAGGAGTAGTCCGTACCAGATCTCACTATTGGTACACTGTATACTAGGGAGCATGACAGGAGTAGTCAGTACTAGATCTCACTCTCGGTACACTGTATACTAGGTAGCATCACAGGAGTAGTCAGTACTAGATCTCACTCTCGGTTCACTGTATACTAGGGAGTATCACAGGAGTAGTCAGTACCAGATCTTACTCTCGGTACACTGTATACTAGGGAGCATGACAGGAGTAGTCAGTGCTAGATCTCACTCTCGGTACACTGTATACTACCAGGTAGCATCACAGGAGTAGTCAGTACCAGATCTTACTCTCGGTACACTGTATACTAGGGAGTATCACAGGAGTAGTCAGTACCAGATCTCACTCTCGGTACACTGTATACTAGGGAGAATCACAGGAGTAGTCAGTACCAGATCTTACTCTCGGTACACTGTATACTAGGGAGCATGACAGGAGTAGTCAGTACCAGATCTCACTCTCGTTACACTGTATACTAGGGAGCATCACAGGAGTAGTCAATACCAGATCTCACTCTCAGTACAATGTATACTAGGGAGCATCACAGGAGTAGTCAGTACCAGATCTCACTCTCAGTACACTGTACACTAAGGAGCATGACAGGAGTAATCAGTACCAGATCTCACTCTCGGTACACTGTATACTAGGGAGTATCACAGGAGTAGTCAGTACCAGATCTCACTCTCGGTACACTGTACACTAAGGAGCATGACAGGAGTAATCAGTACCAGATCTTACTCTCGGTACACTGTATACTAGGTAGCATCACAGGAGTAGTCAGTACCAGATCTCACTCTCGGTACACTGTATACTAGGGAGTATCACAGGAGTAGTCAGTACAAGATCTTACTCTCGGTACACTGTATACTAGGGAGTATCACAGGAGTAGTCAGTACAAGATCTTACTCTCGGTACACTGTATACTAGGGAGTATCACAGGAGTAGTCATTACCAGATCTTATTCTCGGTACACTGTATACTAGGTAGCATCAGGGCCGGCGCCACCATTAGGCAGCTTTAGGCAGCTGCCTATGGGCGCCGGCCACTAGAGGGCGGCGCCGCACATTACAGATGAATGCTTCCTCTATTATTTCCTTAGCTAGACCAGGAGCTGGGTTTCCGCAGCCGCCCATCCATTATCAGCAGGCACTGACAGCATGAGTTCTACGTGGTTAACGTAAGCTGGCTCTTGTTAAATGTAGCTCCCCTCCTCTCCAACCCGCGATAGCACCCAGCATTTCCCGCTCCACGCCACAACCGCATACTTGTGTATACAGCTTCCCCCCCCCCGCAATTGCATCCCACATAGTCTTACCCTCCCCCCTACCCTTCATCCTTACCGCCCTCGGTAGCGTAACCAACCGCCCTTCCTCCCCATTCCCCGCTGAGCAAAGTGACCACCTGTCAACAGTTAAGATGCATTCATTTCAGCCTCCCACCCCCCGCGATTTTCCTCCCTCCCTCCCCACCACCCACCGTGACTGCATCCCGCATAGTCTCTCCCTATCCCCCTACCCTGAGTGACCACTGCGGAACGGGGGGGGGAAGCGGGCAGCTTGACCCCCCCAAACATGATGGAGGCGCTGGTGCGGGGGAGCGCTTCCTTTCCGCATCCCCGTAAGCGGCTACTACTTTAAAAGCACTGTGCTGCCGCAGGCAGGGTGCGGTGCCCCTTCTGTACTGCCCGGCTGTCATGCATCACCAGTGAAGAGACAGCCGGGCAGTACAGAAGGGGCACCGCACCCTGCCTGTGGCAGCACACTGCTTTAGAAGCCGCCCACAGGGATACAGTGGTAAGCGCTCCCCCTGCGTTGAAAGAGAGAAGACCGGCACCACGGGGGGGGGGGGGGGGAAGGGGAAGGGGAGGGGGGGGGAAGGGGAAGGGGAGGGGGGGGGCGTTGAAGGAGAAATCATTCTGGCACCCATGCCACTGCCCGAACCGCACCGCTCTGAGCTGAGCAAACTGACCAGCTGTCAGTCAAGTTAAACTGTTTGCAGCCAGTAGGCTGCAGGGAAGAAGGAGGATTCCTGTGTTCATTCAGAGAGACTGTGAAGTATAAGGAAGACAGGCTGTATTCACTCTTATTTTATTTTGCTACTAACTTGTGTTTTAGGCTCTGAGTTTTTATATATATATATATATATATATATACATACTGTATGTATATATATATACATACTGTATATATATATATCTCATATCATCATCATCATCTCCTGCAGTGGTGTCTATATAACCGCAATGCTGCTTGTTCCCCTCCTCTGGTGGCACCTGCTTGTTGTACTTAATACTGCTGTAGAATTAGTTTATTTATTCTTATTATTTTTATTTATAATTGGACCAACAGTAATAGAACAATACTGGATATTAGCAGACAGACATAGAGGTAGGAAGGCCCTGCTTGCAGGCTTACACTCTATTGGGAGATAGGCATTAATACACAAGGGTATGTGCTACGTATTATTGCCAGTGGGTTGGGGACAGGATGCTGGCAGTCAGACGGTTTGAAATCCCAACAGGGGCAGTGGAGGTACAGATGGAACCCATTATCTTTGCTCCCTCTGTGACTAGGCGTACCCACCTGGGCGCACCTAGTCACTGTGAGCATCTCCATCTGGACAGGCGCGGGCGCCCAGACAGACGCTTACAATGGGAAGCTGCTCTGTGCACTCCCGGCATGACGAGGCAGGCATAGATAACGGAGGCTCCATCTGTAAGTATCCCTAATTCTAACCCTCCCTCCCCGCAGCCTAAACCTAACCCTTTACCCGCAGCCTACACTCTCCCGTGTATACTAGTGTAATATAACTATTGGATTATTAATATGTGAAGTGTTATATTTCTGAGGTATATATATATATATATTTATGTATATATTTAACGCAAGTTATATTAAAAGGAGAAATGTGATGTTAATTGATATATATATATATATATATATTTGCTTGTGTATGTATGGATATGTAAATATATGTGTATATAGATGGATTTGAAGGGGTTAACTATTTGTAATTTATTTATTAAATGTGCTGTGGGTGCAGGAGTTTTTATAGAACAGCTCTTATTAACGTAGCATGAAATAGGAGATAGAGAGAGGCTGTATAGACTTAGTGGGGCTGTCAGTGGTCTATCTGTCAGGCAATGACCGCTCTGGCAGAACGATCCAGAATGCCACGAGCGCCTCACGAGCGCTACTGACCGGGGGGTATAGCTCGTGGCTTAGGCGGGAAGGAGGGAGGCACGAGCCGTGAGTTGAAGGAGTATAAATAAAGCTCCTCGCTGGCGGAGAGTCAGAATGCTGATCCCCCTTTGGAGTGCTAGCACCTGAGCCTCTGGCGCCACTAAGAGCTGAGCGGTGACCAGAGAGCAAGGGGAGTGCAGCCGGCAAAGGGCAACGGAGAGTGCGGCCAAAACAAAGCGGCCAGATATCCTGGAAAGCAAACAGAAGAACAGGTATAATACTGTATAGAATGTGCACGCATATACATTTATAGACATATTGATTTGCAAATTCATTACTAAAAGCGGAAAGGGCTTACCCGGGCAAGCCTAAAATAATTAGCTTGGGTGGAGGCACAGATATTAGGTAACCATCCCTTAATAGAATACATAGACAGCTCTAGTTCAAGGTATTGAGGGTAGGGTTACATTTGGAGGCAAGTCTGCTGAGATATGAGTTCAGTAAGAATGGAGAATTTAACAGAAGAGGATATATACACTTGGTGTATGCAAAAAGAGAAAAATCCTAAAAAATGCATAGCAATAGGAGGAAATTTCTCTGAATTTTCAGATGAAGAAGTCATTAGAACAATTATAGACAAATTATATGGGGTTAAAAGACCTAAGATTGTGGATAAATGGAGAGAAGAAATAGCTATATTAATAGAAGCTGAAAAGGAGTTAGATCCATGTATGATCCCAATGATGATAATGGCAAATGAGGAAATTGGGAGGCGGTGGTATATTATCTGGCCTAAGAGAAAAGATGAGGAAGCCAGTAATGCACACATATCCACTTCTGTGGACACCCCTGAAAGGGAAAATGCAAATAGTAATACACAAGGGAATGGTGCAAATGTAGATGGGTCACAGTTTGAGACAATGGTAGATAGAGTGGTTACCCAGTTAGAACGCTGGCACTATGAAGGGAGCTATAGAAGATTACGAATATTTTCGGGGATAGTACCTGTACCACTAGGTGAAGAAATGTACGAGTCCTGGAAAGAAGCTGCTGTTCAGCAAGCTGAGGAATGGCAATGCCCTGATCAAATAAAAAGGCAAAGAGTGGTTGAAAGCTTAAGGGGGCCTGCCATGGGAATAATACAGGCAGCTAGACGAAGTAATCCGCAAGCTACTCTTGAGACATATTTTGAGGCGTTAGATTATGCCTATGGTACCTTAGAAGATGTAGGGGATTTAACATCTAGGTTGCATCATACTTTCCAGGAACCTGGAGAAAAGTTAAGTGCTTACTTAATAAGATTGGACAAACTTTTATACAAGATAGTAGAAAAGGGTGGAATTACCCGGGATGAAGTAGATAGAAGTAGAATGAAGCAGTTATTGAGGGGAGCCATGACAACTGATTCTGTGGCCCAGAAAATTAGATGTTCGGGAACAAGGGAACCTACTCCTACTTTTAACGAATTGTTAAAAGAAGTAAAGCAGGAAGAAGTATTAATCGAAATGAGAGAAAAAACAATAAAAAAGGTTAAGGTCGTTCAACCCTCTATAGAAGTAAATCCTTTTGAAGATAAGGTAGTTAAAATGATAGAAGAGCAAAATAAGAAAATAGAGCAATTTATAGCCTCTCAAAGTAGCAGAAACTCAGGAAACTCTTCTCAGAAGAGTAATAACAATTCATCTGATCGAGGCATGGGAAGAGGAAACTCTTACAATAATAGAGGAAGAGGATGTTTTAGATGTGGTAGAATGGGACACAGAGCGTTTGAATGTAATGCAAATAATGATGGATCATCTTCAAGAACTTCGGTAACAAATTATAACGCACATAGAGGAAATTCTACGGGGCAGGGAAACGAACAGGGGAGGGCTGTGAACCCCTCACAGTCCCCCTAGAAGTCAGCAACTGTGCAATGGGGAATTCATGGTGGAACGGGACGGTGCCAGAGGGTCTATTGGGGCCTGCCCCCATAGTTTCTGCATCTATTAATGGAGTTAACTGTAAAGTACTTTTAGACAGTGGGTCCCAAGTATCTATAATTTTTGAAACATGGTATAATGATCATATATCAAATGTACCCATACAACCACTTAGTGGGCTAGTCATCTGGGGATTAAGTGTTGAAAAGTACCCCTATTTGGGTTATGTACAAGTAACCCTTGAATTTGATGGGAAAACACCTGAAGAGCCTTTAGAAGTACCCTTTATTGCTCTCATATGTCCTAAAATTCAGGGAGAAAGAAATGGGCCCCCTGTGATTGTGGGGACTAACACTCAATTATACCATGTACTATCAAATTGGTGCCGGGATGAAGATAGACGAGTTATGGATGTAGGACATACCTTGCTGGTACAACCAGGAACCAATCTCAGTGAAAGTGGGAATGAATTTGATGTTTGTTTTCAGGAAAGTGACATGGTAAAAGAAGACAAGGTTTCTCTAATTAAAGAATTAGAATATAGAAAACAAGCGTTCTCAACAGGAGAATGGGACTTAGGAGAAGCAAAAGGAGTAGAGCATGGCATAAAGTTAAATGATATAAGTCCTTTTAGAGAACGTTCCCGTAGGATAGCACCTGCGGATTTTGAGGACGTTCGGTTACACCTGAAGGGATTACTGGAGAACCAAATCATTATTGAGTCCCGCAGCCCATATGCCTCTCCAATTGTGATAGCAAGAAAAAAAAATGGAAAAATCCGTATGTGTGTAGATTATAGGACACTAAATTCTCGAACTGTACCAGACCAGTACACAGTTCCTAAGATTGACGAGGCATTAGATTGTTTACAAGGGAGCAGGTGGTTTTCAGTACTTGATCTAAGAAATGGGTTTTATCAGATTCCTATGTGCCCAGAAGACAGAGAAAAAACAGCCTTTATCTGCCCATTGGGATTCTTCGAATTCTTAAAAATGCCGCAAGGTATAAAGGGAGCTCCTGCTACTTTTCAAAGGACTATGGAGAAAGTTATAGGGGACATGAATTACAGAGAAGTTATTGTCTATCTAGATGATATTATTGTTTTCGGAAATTCCCTAGCCGAACATAACTCCCGTCTATTAAAAGTGTTGGATAGATTAATAGAGGGAGGATTGAAGCTATCCATCGATAAATGCCAGCTATGTAGGTCCTCTGTGAAATATTTGGGACACATTGTAAGTAGGGAAGGAGTGTCAACTGACCCTGCCAAAGTTGATGCAGTGAGGAATTGGCCCCGTCCGACTAAATTGAAAGAACTTATATCTTTTTTAGGGTTCTGTGGTTATTACCGCCGTTTTGTCCCGAACTATTCTAAAATTTCAAAGCCTCTTACTGATTTGACTAAAGGGTATCCCCCAAATAATAAAAAGAAAACCACTAAAACAATATCCAACCAATGGTTCAAACCAAGTGAACCATTTGGAAACAGATGGGATCCTAAATGTGAAATGGCTTTTCAAGCTCTAAAAGAAAAACTGACGGGTGCTCCAGTCCTGGCATATGCTGATCCAACCCTTCCATATGTTCTCCACACAGATGCTTCACTAGAAGGAATAGGAGGGGTATTATATCAGAAGCACCAAGGTGAACTGAAACCTGTGTCTTTTACTAGCCGGGGCTTATCCATTAGTGAAAAGAACTATCCTACCCATAAGTTGGAATTTTTGGCTTTAAAGTGGTGTGTGGTAGAAAAATTCCATGACTATTTGTATGGTGTACCTTTTGAGGTACACACCGACAATAACCCCTTAACTTATATACAAACAACAGCAAAACTCGATGCTACTGGACACAGGTGGCTTGCAGCATTGGCCTTGTATAACTTCTCTCTAAAATATAGACCTGGAATAAATAATATTGATGCTGACTCGTTGTCTAGGATCCCCAACCAGGGTAGTAGTGACGTTGAAGAAGAATGGATTGAAGTGCCTATGGGAGATGTAAAAGGGATATGTCATCAAATACAAATTGGGGAAATGATGCCAGGAGAAATGTTGAGTCCTCTAGGAGCCACTTCTGAAGCTATCCCATTATCATATTGTTGGCTGAGTAATTTAGAGTTAGAAGGGTTGCCTAGACTCCGGAGAGGCCAGATACAGGATGATCAAAATCAAGATCCAGACATAAGAGATGTAATAAACAAAATGAAACAGAGTTGGAGTTCTAGGCCCCCACTAGTTACCAAAGAAGCTAAGTTATTGGAGCGACAGAGGAACAAGTTATTCCTAACAGATGGGTTATTATATCGTGTAACTAAGAAATCTGAAGGAGGTGAAAGGAAACAGTTAGTACTGCCTAAAAAGCATAGGAGTACAGTAATGAAAGCTTTGCACAATGACCATGGCCATTTAGGGTATGACAAAACCTTTAAGCTAATATCGGATAGGTTTTATTGGCCTGGAATGAGGGAAGAAGTAGAGGCCTATTGTAGGAACTGTGGAAATTGTATAGTTTGGAAAACTGTAATTAAACAAATTGCCCCTTTGGTAAATTTTAAAAGTAGTGGGCCTATGGATTTGATATGCATGGATTTTTTGACACTAGAAGTAGAACCAGGAAAGAAATGCCACATATTGGTGATAACTGATCATTTCACCAGATACGCCCAGGCGTATGTTACACCAAATCAAAAGGCATCAACAGTGGCAAACACATTATGGACCAAATTTTTTATCCACTATGGTTTTCCAAACAGACTTCACTCTGACCAAGGCAGAGAATTTGAAAGTAAACTAATAAAGGAGCTTTGTGTAACCTGTGGAATAACTAAATCTAGGACAACTCCCTATCATCCTCAAGGTGACCCTCAACCTGAGAGGTTCAACAGAACCTTATTGGATATGTTGGGAACATTGAACCCCTTTGATAAAAAGTACTGGAAAAGGCATACTGACCGGTTAGTTCATGCATATAATTGTACCCAAAATGAAGCCACAGGGTATTCTCCATATTATTTAATGTTTGGTCGGGAAGCCAGGCTTCCCATAGATGTATGTATGGGGATATCCACTAGTGACAAACCTGCTATTTCCCACATAAAATACATAAGGAAGTTGCGAGAAGAATTACAGGAGGCTTATGATATCGCTGAATGTGCAGCCAGGAAATTAGGATTAAAAAATAAAACTAGATATGACAGGAAAGTCCGTGACCATGAGTTAGTTCCAGGGGATCGAGTCTTATTAAGACATCTAGGAACACCTAGAAAGTTTAAAATTTCAAATAGGTGGAGGGAAGATCCTTTTGTAATTGTTGAGAAACTTTCAAACTTACCTGTATATAAGATCAAGCTTGAGGCGGGAGATGACCGGATATTGACATATCATAGGCAGCATCTTTTGCCTATCGGGAAAGAAGTTCGGTTAGAAAGGCTTGAACTAAACGATACTACCAGCACAACTAATGAAAGAACGGGAAATAGAAATGTAATACATAATGAATTGAGTATCGTAGATGACATAGATGATGAACCAGAGATACAAGGATATTATTATAAAGATGAGTCTTTAGATTTTGACAAATTTACTGATGACCATGTTACTGAGGGTCCCCTAGAACATGTGGGAGGTAAAATTCAAGAGTTTAATGATGACAATATCTGGGAAGGAGGTCTGGAATATTGTAATGCTGAAAATTCAAGATTATCAGATGAATCTAATAGGGTTTTATATCCTTATAGTGAAATAGAGAAGAAGCAGATATGGGATAAGCCAAAAAGGGTATGTCAACCCCCATCTATGCTTACTTATGATGAGTTGGGAATACCTAGCATTGTACCCAGAATAATACATCCAAATATGATAGATATATGGCCTTACTATGGATACTTACCAATACAAACTTAGAGTTAATAATAAATAAAAAATTGGTGATCCATTTGCTTGAGGATTTTTTGAAATGAATCACCAAGGGGAGAGTGTAATATAACTATTGGATTATTAATATGTGAAGTGTTATATTTCTGAGGTATATATATATATATATTTATGTATATATTTAACGCAAGTTATATTAAAAGGAGAAATGTGATGTTAATTGATATATATATATATATATATATATATTTGCTTGTGTATGTATGGATATGTAAATATATGTGTATATAGATGGATTTGAAGGGGTTAACTATTTGTAATTTATTTATTAAATGTGCTGTGGGTGCAGGAGTTTTTATAGAACAGCTCTTATTAACGTAGCATGAAATAGGAGATAGAGAGAGGCTGTATAGACTTAGTGGGGCTGTCAGTGGTCTATCTGTCAGGCAATGACCGCTCTGGCAGAATGATCCAGAATGCCACGAGCGCCTCACGAGCGCTACTGACCGGGGGGTATAGCTCGTGGCTTAGGCGGGAAGGAGGGAGGCACGAGCCGTGAGTTGAAGGAGTATAAATAAAGCTCCTCGCTGGCGGAGAGTCAGAATGCTGATCCCCCTTTGGAGTGCTAGCACCTGAGCCTCTGGCGCCACTAAGAGCTGAGCGGTGACCAGAGAGCAAGGGGAGTGCAGCCGGCAAAGGGCAACGGAGAGTGCGGCCAAAACAAAGCGGCCGGAGATCCTGGAAAGCAAACAGAAGAACAGGTATAATACTGTATAGAATGTGCACGCATATACATTTATAGACATATTGATTTGCAAATTCATTACTAAAAGCGGAAAGGGCTTACCCGGGCAAGCCTAAAATAATTAGCTTGGGTGGAGGCACAGATATTAGGTAACCATCCCTTAATAGAATACATAGACAGCTCTAGTTCAAGGTATTGAGGGTAGGGTTACACTTACATTCGGGATTCTGGCGTTGGCATTGTGATAGATTTCAGGATTTGAGTGCCAGTATTCCGAGTGCTGGGATAGTTATATAGCGCACACATTTCTCTGACGTCCTAGTGGATGCTGGGACTCCGTAAGGACCATGGGGATATAGCGGCTCCGCAGGAGACAGGGCACAAAATAAAAGCTTAAGGATCAGGTGGTGTGCACTGGCTCCTCCCCCTATGACCCTCCTCCAAGCCTCAGTTAGATTTTTGTGCCCGGCCGAGAAGGGTGCAATCTAGGTGGCTCTCCTGAGCTGCTTAGAATAAAAGTTTAGTTAGGTTTTTTTATTTTCAGTGAGTCCTGCTGGCAACAGGCTCACTGCATCGTGGGACTAAGGGGAGAAGAAACGGACTCACCTGAGTGCAGAGTGGATCGGGTTTCTTAGGCTACTGGACACTAGCTCCAGAGGGACGATCACAGGTTCAGCCTGGATGGGTCACCGGAGCCGCGCCGCCGTCCCCCTTACAGAGCCAGAAGAGACGAAGAGGTCCGGTGAAATCGGCGGCAGAAGACATCCTGTCTTCAGACTAAGGTAGCGCACAGCACCGCAGCTGTGCGCCATTGCTCTCAGCACACTTCACACTCCGGTCACTGAGGGTGCAGGGCGCTGGGGGGGGAGCGCCCTGAGACGCAATATAACAGAATACCTTAGGTGGCAAAACAGAATACATCACATATAGCTCCTGGGCTATATGGATGTATTTTAATCCCCTGCCATTTTACACAAAAAAGCGGGAGATAAGGACGTCGTGAAGGGGCGGAGCCTATCTCCTCAGCACACAAGCGCCATTTTCCCTCACAGCTCCGCTGGAAGGACGGCTCCCTGACTCTCCCCTGCAGTCCTGCTTCAGAATCAGGGTAAAAAAGAGAAGGGGGGGCATTGTTGGCAGCAAATAACAATAATTAACAGCAGCTATAAGGGAATAACACTTATATAAGGTTATCCCTGTATATATATATAGCGCTGGGTGTGTGCTGGCAGACTCTCCCTCTGTCTCTCCAAAGGGCTAAGTGGGGTCCTGTCCTCTATCAGAGCATTCCCGGTGTGTGTGTGTGCTGTGTGTCGGTACGCGTGTGTCGACATGTATGAGGAGGAAAATTATGTGGAGGCGGAGCAGTTGCCTGCGTTGGTGATGTCACCCCCTAGGGAGTCGACACCTGACTGGATGATTGTATTTAAACAATTAAGTGATAATGTCAGCAATTTGCAAAAAACTGTTGACGACATGAGACAGCCGGCAAATCAGTTAGTGCCTGTCCAGGCGTCTCAGACACCGTCAGGGGCGCTAAAACGCCCGTTACCTCAGTGGGTCGACACAGACCCTGACACAGATACTGAGTCTAGTGTCGACGGTGACGAGACAAACGTAATGTCCAGTAGGGCCACACGTTACATGATCACGGCAATGAAAGAGGCATTGAACCTTTCTGACACTACAAGTACCACAAAGAAGGGTATTATGTGGGGTGAGAAAAAACTACCAATATTTTTTCCTGAGTCAGAGGAAATAAATGAGGTGTGTGAAAAAGCGTGGGTTTCTCCCGATAAAAAACAGCTAATTTCTAAAAAATTATTAGCATTATATCCTTTCCCGCCAGAGGTTAGGGCGCGTTGGGAAACACCCCCTAGGGTAGATAAGGCGCTCACACGTTTATCTAAACAAGTAGCGTTACCGTCTCCTGATACGGCTACCCTCAAAGAACCAGCTGATAGAAGGCTGGAAAATATCCTAAAAAGTATATACACACATACTGGTGTTATACTGCGACCAGCAATCGCCTCAGCCTGGATGTGCAGTGCTGGAGTCGCATGGTCGGATTCCCTGACTGAGAATATTGATACCCTGGATAGGGACAATATTTTGTTAACTATAGAACATTTAAAGGATGCATTATTATATATGCGTGATGCACAGAGGGATATTTGCACCCTGGCATCAAGAGTAAGTGCTATGTCCATCTCTGCCAGAAGAGCGTTGTGGACGCGACAGTGGTCAGGGGATGCGGATTCCAAACGGCACATGGAAGTATTGCCGTATAAAGGGGAGGAGTTATTTGGGGCTGGTCTATCGGACCTGGTGGCCACGGCAACGGCTGGAAAATCCACCTTTTTACCCCAGGTCACTCCACATCAGCAGAAAAAGACACCGTCTTTTCAATCTCAGTCCTTTCGTTCCCATAAGTACAAGCGAGCAAAAGGCCACTCCTTTCTGCCCCGGGGCAGAGGAAGAGGAAAAAGACTGCACCATGCAGCCGCTTCCCAAGAGCAGAAGCCCTCCCCTGCTTCTGCCAAGTCTTCAGCATGACGCTGGGGCTTTACAAGCAGACTCAGATATGGTGGGGGCCCGTCTCAAAAATTTCAACGCGCAGTGGGCTCACTCGCAAGTGGATCCCTGGATTCTACAGGTAGTATCGCAGGGGTACAAACTGGAATTCGAGGCGTTTCCCCCTCATCGTTTCCTGAAGTCTGCTTTACCAAAGTCTCCCTCCGACAGGGAGGCAGTTCTAGAAGCCATTCACAAGCTGTATTCCCAGCAGGTGATAATCAAGGTACCCCTCCTGCAACAAGGAAAGGGGTATTATTCCACGCTGTTTGTGGTACCGAAGCCGGACGGCTCGGTGAGACCAATTTTAAATCTGAAATCCTTGAACACTTACATAAAAAGGTTCAAATTCAAGATGGAGTCACTCAGAGCAGTGATAGCGAACCTGGAAGAAGGGGACTATATGGTGTCTCTGGACATCAAAGATGCTTATCTCCACGTCCCGATATACCCTTCTCACCAAGGGTACCTCAGGTTTGTAGTACAAAACTGTCATTATCAGTTTCAGACGCTGCCGTTTGGATTGTCCACGGCACCTCGGGTCTTTACCAAGGTAATGGCCGAAATGATGATTCTTCTACGAAGAAAAGGCATTTCAATTATCCCTTACTTGGACGATCTCCTGATAAGGGCAAGATCCAGGGAACAGTTAGAAGTCGGAGTAGCACTATCTCAGGTAGTGTTACGTCAGCACGGGTGGATTCTAAATATTCCAAAATCGCAGCTGATTCCAACGACACGTCTACTGTTCCTAGGAATGATTCTGGACACAGTCCAGAAGAAGGTGTTTCTCCCGGAGGAGAAGGCCAGGGAGTTATCCGAGCTAGTCAGGAACCTCCTAAAACCAGGACAGGTCTCAGTGCATCAGTGCACGAGGGTCCTGGGAAAATGGTGGCTTCTTACGAAGCGATTCCATTCGGAAGATTCCATGCAAGAACATTTCAGTGGGATCTACTGGACAAATGGTCCGGATCGCATCTGCAGATGCATCAGCGGATAACCCTGTCGCCAAGGACAAGGGTGTCTCTCCTGTGGTGGCTGCAGAGTGCTCATCTACTAGAGGGCCGCAGATTTGGCATTCAGGATTGGATCCTGGTAACCACGGATGCCAGCCTGAGAGGCTGGGGAGCAGTCACACAGGGAAGGAATTTCCAGGGCCTGTGGTCAAGCTTGGAAACGTCTCTTCATATAAACATTCTGGAACTAAGGGCCATTTACAATGCCCTAAGTCAAGCAAAACCTCTGCTTCAGGGTCAGGCGGTGTTGATCCAATCGGACAACATCACGTCAGTCGCCCACGTAAACAGACAGGGCGGCACGAGAAGCAGGAGGGCAATGGCAGAAGCTGAAAGGATTCTTCGCTGGGCGGAAAATCATGTGATAGCACTGTCAGCAGTATTCATTCCGGGAGTGGACAACTGGGAAGCAGACTTCCTCAGCAGACACGACCTTCACCCGGGAGAGTGGGGACTTCACCCAGAAGTCTTCCACCTGATTGTAAACCGTTGGGAAAAACCAAAGGTGGACATGATGGCGTCACGTCTAAACAAAAAACTGGACAGATATTGCGCCAGGTCAAGGGACCCTCAGGCAATAGCAGTGGACGCTCTGGTAACGCCGTGGGTGTTCCAGTCAGTGTATGTGTTCCCTCCTCTGCCTCTCATACCAAAAGTACTGAGAATCATAAGAAGGAGAGGAGTAAGAACTATACTCGTGGTTCCGGATTGGCCAAGACGGACTTGGTACCCGGAACTTCAAGAGATGCTCACGGACGAACCGTGGCCTCTACCTCTAAGAAAGGACCTGCTACTGCAGGGGCCTTGTCTGTTCCAAGACTTACCGCGGCTGCGTTTGACGGCATGGCGGTTGAACGCCGGATCCTGAGGGAAAAAGGCATTCCAGAAGAAGTCATCCCTACTCTGGTCAAAGCCAGGAAGGACGTAACCGCAAAACATTATCACCGCATTTGGCGTAAATATGTTGCGTGGTGTGAGGCCAAGAAGGCCCCTACAGAGGAATTTCAACTGGGTCGTTTCCTTCATTTCCTGCAAACAGGACTGTCTATGGGCCTAAAATTAGGGTCCATTAAGGTTCAAATTTCGGCCCTGTCGATTTTCTTCCAGAAAGAACTGGCTTCAGTACCTGAAGTTCAGACATTTGTAAAAGGGGTGCTGCACATACAGCCTCCTTTTGTGCCTCCAGTGGCACCTTGGGATCTCAATGTGGTGTGGAGTTTTCTAAAGTCACATTGGTTTGAACCACTTTCCACTGTGGACTTAAAATATCTCACATGGAAGGTGTCGATGCTGTTAGCCTTGGCTTCAGCCAGGCGTGTGTCAGAATTGGCGGCTTTATCATATAAAAGCCCTTACTTGATATTTCATTCTGACAGGGCGGAATTGAGGACTCGTCCTCAATTTCTACCTAAGGTGGTTTCTGCATTTCACATGAACCAACCTATTGTGGTACCTGCGGCTACCAGGGACTTAGAGGACTCTAAGTTGCTTGACGTTGTCAGGGCCTTGAAAATATATGTTTCCAGGACGGCTGGAGTCAGAAAATCTGACTCGCTGTTTATCCTGTATGCACCCAACAAGCTGGGTGCTCCTGCTTCTAAGCAGACGATTGCTCGTTGGATTTGTAGTACAATTCAGCTTGCACATTCTGTGGCAGGATTGCCACAGCCAAAATCAGTAAAAGCCCATTCCACAAGGAAGGTGGGCTCATCTTGGGCGGCTGCCCGAGGGGTCTCGGCTTTACAACTTTGCCGAGCAGCTACTTGGTCAGGGGCAAACACGTTTGCTAAATTCTACAAATTTGATACCCTTGCTGAGGAGGACCTGGAGTTCTCTCATTCGGTGCTGCAGAGTCATCCGCACTCTCCCGCCCGTTTGGGAGCTTTGGTATAATCCCCATGGTCCTTACGGAGTCCCAGCATCCACTAGGACGTCAGAGAAAATAAGATTTTACTTACCGATAAATCTATTTCTCGTAGTCCGTAGTGGATGCTGGGCGCCCATCCCTAGTGCGGATTGTCTGCAATACTTGTATATAGTTATTGTTACAAAAATTCGGGTTATTATTGTTGTGAGCCATCTTTTCAGAGGCTCCTTTGCGTTTATCATACTGTTAACTGGGTTCAGATCACAAGTTGTACGGTGTGATTGGTGTGGCTGGTATGAGTCTTACCCGGGATTCAATATCCTTCCTTATTATGTACGCTCGTCCGGGCACAGTATCCTAACTGAGGCTTGGAGGAGGGTCATAGGGGGAGGAGCCAGTGCACACCACCTGATCCTTAAGCTTTTATTTTGTGCCCTGTCTCCTGCGGAGCCGCTATATCCCCATGGTCCTTACGGAGTCCCAGCATCCACTACGGACTACGAGAAATAGATTTATCGGTAAGTAAAATCTTATTATTCCGCAGCGCTTTACAGAGAATATTTGCCCATTCACATCAGTCCCTGCCCCAGTGGAGCTTACACTCTATTTTCCCTACCACATGTACAAACAGACACATTCACGCTAGAGTTAATATTGTTGGAGCCAGTTAGCTTACCAGTATATTTTTGTATTGTGGGAGGAAACCGGAGTACCCGGAGGAAATCCACGCAAGCACATGCACATACAAACTCCACACAGTTAGGGCCATGGTGGGAATCAATGACCGCAGTGCTGGGAGGCAGTAATGCTAACCATTACAAATGTCTGTCCTATTGCATACAGGTCTGTGCAGATTGCAAATGTTCTTACTGGGTTGTATGATAAGGTCACACAGCAATATTGGCCAGGGGTCAGGAGGATGTGAACGTGAAGAAAGACAAAATATGTGAGGTTATGTATGGACTGCACAGAGAGGATGAAATTAGATAAGGAGGCATGGGTCCAGAACTTATAAGACCCCGACTCCATACTTTCACCTGAGGGACTGGGAAGTGGTGGGCGGGGCGGCTGAAGTTTTGCCTAGGGTGCCGAGAAACCTTGCACCGGCCCTGGGTAGCATCACAGGAGTAGTCAGTACCAGATCTCACTATTGGTACACTGTATACTAGGGAGCATGACAGGAGTAGTCAGTACTAGATCTCACTCTCGGTACACTGTATACTAGGAAGCATCACAGGAGTAGTCAGTACTAGATCTCACTCTCAGTACACTGTATACTAGGGAGCATGACAGGGGTAGTCAGTACCAGATCTCACTCTCGGTACACTGTATACTAGGGAGCATGACAGGAGTAGTCAGTACCAGATCTTACTCTCGGTACACTGTATACTAGGGAGTATCACAGGAGTAGTCAGTACCAGATCTTACTCTCGGTACACTGTATACTAGGGAGTATCACAGGAGTAGTCAGTACCAGATCTTACTCTCGGTACACTGTATACTAGGTAGCATCACAGGAGTAGTCAGTACCAGATCTCACTCTCGGTACACTGTATACTAGGGAGTATCACAGGAGTAGTCAGTACCAGATCTTACTCTCGGTACACTGTATACTAGGTAGCATCACAGGAGTAGTCAGTACCAGATCTCACTCTCGGTACACTGTATACTAGGGAGTATCACAGGAGTAGTCAGTACCAGATCTTACTCTCGGTACACTGTATACTAGGGAGTATCACAGGAGTGTTCAGTACCAGATCTCACTCTTGGTACACTGTATACTAGGGAGCATCACAGGAGTAGTCAGTACTAGATCTCACTCTCTGTACACTGTATACTAGTGAGCATCACAGGAGTAGTCAGTACCAGATCTCACTCTCTGTACACTGTATACTAGGGAGCATGACAGGAGTAGTCAGTACCAGATCTCACTCTCGGTACACTGTATACTAGGGAGTATCACAGGAGTAGTCAGTACCAGATCTTACTCTCGGTACACTGTATACTAGGGAGTATCACAGGAGTGGTCAGTACCAGATCTCACTCTTGGTACACTGTATACTAGGGAGCATCACAGGAGTAGTCAGTACTAGATCTCACTCTCTGTACACTGTATACTAGGGAGTATCACAGGAGTAGTCAGTACCAGATCTCACTCTCTGTACACTGTATACTAGGGAGCATGACAGGAGTAGTCAGTACCAGATCTCACTCTCGGTACACTGTATACTAGGGAGTATAACAGGAGTCGTCAGTACCAGATATCACTCTCGGTATGTCACAACTGAGGGTCTAGGCTGACAGGAGGAAGCATCAGTTGTAGGGGCTGAGGTAAAGTTGAACCTGGGAGGTTTAATCAGACCCTTAGACATGTAAGTGTTGTGTAGAAGGATTACCCGAAGGTGTGACCATGACAACCAGGGTTAAAAAGTCAATAAAAAGTTTATTAACAAAAACTCCGTATTAACACAGCAGGTAATGATGAGAATAAACAGTGATGAAATGGTACAGTTCCTGGATCACAAAGAACTTGGCAGGCGCCACAGAGCACTGGTAGGATGAGGAACAGGTATTAAAGTCCCAGTGATGGAATGACCTTACCAGGCCTGTCTGTAGTAGTGAGGGTAGCCGAGCAACATGCCAGCAGGTGTAACAGGTGGAGCTGGTAACACTGTAGCTTGAGCAGACTGCTGTGGATGCTGGATGGAACCAGCCAGGTGGTGGAAACACAGAGTGGATGCTGAATGGATTCAGCCAGGTGATAGAAACACGGAGTGGATGCTGGATGGAACCAGCCAGGTAGTAGGATGATGCTAGGGAGTGTGGATACAGGAAGAAATGATAGGTGGGTACCGATGGTCTGCGGATATAGCTGGTACGTGGGTATCCGCTGGAACAACACCGGCACTTAAGGGAAGCTGGATACTGCTGGAAGCGGACCGCTGGAAGCAGATGGGTAGTAGCTGGAAGCTGGAGTAGTCACGGAGGACTGCGGAGTCAGGCTGCACTGCAAGATGGAAAGCAGGTACGGGTCTCTTAGTGGAGGCTGGAGACAGGAGCTGGAAACCTGGAGAAACAACCACAGGAGAGAGAGACTGGAATTAGGTTTGACAACCAAAGCACTGACGATTTCCTGGTTCAGGCACAGTATACTTATACCTGCAGCAAGGCAGGCATTGGCTGAACAATTATGCAGATTCCAACAGCGCAGCGGATTGGTGGAGACTGAAGCATGTGACTGAAACCAACATGGCTGCGCCCATGTTAGCACTTGGAGGGAAAGTTAGTTTGGAAACCATGTGGAGATTCAGCAGTAATGGTGGCGCAGGCCGCGGAGGACAGGAGATGCCAGACTGACAACTTGTACACTGGAACCACATGGATGACAGCGGAGGCCGTGGCAGGCATGAGGCGCCACACTGACAAACCTGTATACTGGAAACACAGAAACGGTGGCCGCGGAGGGCGAGAGGCGCCATTCAGAGACTAAACATGGCTCCGCTGTGACATTGTCTCAGAGTGACAGGAGGGAGATGCAGAGTGTGGACATCAGTAACACAGATGAGATCTGGCCCTGGCACGCTGAGCCAGCCTCAGGAGACATCTAAAAAGCGAGTAATGTCGTCCAGATATCCGGATCGTGACAGCACCCCCCTTCCCCTTTAGGAGTGGCCCCAGGACACTTTTTAGGCTTCTGAGGAAACTTAGAGTGGAAATTCTGGACCAAGGCAGGAGCATGGACATCTGAAGCATTGGTCCAAGAGCGTTCTTCAGGACCATAGCCCTTCCAGTCAATAAGATATTGCAACTGACCGCAACGGAAACATGAATCCAGAATCTTGGCAACTTCATACTCAACTCCCCGTTGAGTCTGGACTTTAGGAGCCGGAGGTAGTGCAGAATGAAACCGATTCAGAATCAGCGGTTTCAGAAGGGAAACATGGAATGTCCTAGGTATTTTCAAGAAGGGGAGTAACTGGAGTCTGTAAGCAACAGGATTGACGACTTGTTCAACTTGAAAAGGACCGATGTAACGAGGTGCAAACTTCATGCTGAGAACTCTTAACCTCAAATTCTTTGTAGACAACCACACACGATCACCCACCTTGAGAGCAGGAACTGCCCTACGCTTCTTATCTGCAAACTTCTTGTATCTAAACGATGCTTTGAGCAGAGCCGCTCGCACATTTTTCCAGTTATTTGAAAACTAGCGCAAGGTGACATCCACTGCTGGTACAGAAGTTGCTGGAAACGGTTGGAATTCTGGAACTTTAGGGTGGAATCCATAGTTGGTGAAGAATGGTGTTGAAGAAGATGAGGAATGATATTGGTTGTTATGGCTGAACTCGGCCCTGGGAAGTAGTTGAACCCAGTCATCTTGAGAGGAAGACACATAGATGCGGAGGAAGGCCTCCAAGTTCTGATTCACCCTCTCAGTTTGACCATTGGTCTGAGGATGGTAAGCTGTAGAAAACTTTAATTTGACTTGGAGGGCTTGACACAAACTTCGCCAGAATTTGGCTACAAATTGTACTCCTCTATCAGAGATGATCTCTTCAGGAAGACCGTGGAGTCGGAAGATTTCTTGAATGAATACTTGAGCCAACTTGGAAGCTGACGGAAGACCGGTGAGAGGAATGAAATGTGCCATCTTGGTGAACCGGTCAACTACCACCCAGATGGTATTAAACTTGTTGCACATAGGCAGGTCTGTAACAAAGTCTATCGACGAATGGGTCCACGGTCGACGGGGAACGGATAATGGAACCAGTTGCCCCGCAGGCGACTGGCGGGATACTTTGTGTTGGGCACATTTTGGGCAAGATGCAATAAACTCCATGACGTCCTTCTTCAGAGTTGGCCACCAATAAGACCTAGAGATAAACTCAAGGGTTTTCTGAATGCCTGTATGTCCGGCAAAACGGGAAGCATGGGCCCAATGCATGAGCTTCTTCCTTAACACCGGCTTCACCAAACTTTTCCCTGGTGGGTGCGTAGAGTCCATCCTGACCGTGGAGAATGCCAACGGATTAATAATAGGATGCTTGTCAGAAGACTCCGACTCATTTTCTTGCTCCCAAGAGCGGGAAAGGGCATCGGACTTGCGATTCTGAGAGCCCGGACAGAACTGGCGTTTAAAGTCGAACCTGGAAAAGAAAAGTGCCCATCTGGCCTGACGAGGGTTAAGACATTGTGCGCCTTTCAGATATAAAAGATTCTTGTGGTCGGTAGGTATAGTGACTGAATGAGAAGCTCCCTCCAACAGGTATCTCCACTCCTCTAGAGCGAGTTTGATTGCCAGCAACTCCTGATCGCCAATGGCATAGTTGCGCTCAGCTGGGGAGAACTTCCGGGAGAAGAAACTGCAAAGATGTAGATGACCATCTTTAGCTCTCTGGGATAACACCGCTCCTACTCCAACGGAGGAGGCATCCACCTCAAGGATGAAAGGAGAGTCGATGTCAGGCTGTTTCAGAACCGGTGCAGAGATGACCCGTTGCTTTAATAGATGAAAAGCTTGCGTAGCTTCTTCAGACCACTTGGACGGATTAGCACCCTTCTTGGTCAACGCAGTGATAGGCGCCACAATGGGGGAAAAGTCTCGTATAAACTTTCTGTAATAATTGGCGAATCCTAAAAACCTCTGGACCCCTTTGAGGGCTAAGGGTATCGGACAATTCTGGATTGCTTGTAGTTTCTCAGGATCCATCTCTAGTCCGGAACCGGACACAATGTAGCCTAGAAACGGAATGGTTTTGACTTCAAAAACACACTTTTCTAATTTGCAGTAAAGGTGATTGACACGGAGACGGGACAGAACCTCCTTTACCCAGAAATGGTGTTCCTCTAGATTATTGGCAAAGATAAGTATATAATCTAGATAAACCACGACATGGTGATATAAGATGTCTCTGAAGATCTCATTCACAAAATGCTGGAAGACAGCTGGAGCATTACTTAATCCGAAGGGCATGATGAGGTACTCATAATGTCCATCACGGGTGTTAAAGGCGGTCTTCCACTCGTCACCCTCTCGGATCCGGATGAGATTGTAGGTACCCCTCAAATCCAACTTTGTAAAGATGGTTGCTCCGCTAACTCTATCGAAGAGTTCTGTAATCAAGGGTAAAGGATATCGGTTCTTGACGGTAATGTCGTTCAAGCCTCTGTAGTCGATGCACGGCCGCAGGCCACCGTCCTTCTTAGCAAAAAGAAACCTGCACCTGCTGGAGAAGAAGAAGGACGAATGAAACCCTTCACCAGATTCTTTTTAATGTACTTCTCCATGGAATGCGTCTCTGGTAAGGACAACGGATAAGTTCGGCCTCAAGGTGGAACCTTCCCTGGGAGGAGATCGATTTGACAGTCCCATTCCCTATGAGGAGGAAGGATATCAGCAGAAGCTTTACTGAACACATCCGTGTAGTCTCTTGATATGGAGGAGGTGGAACATCAGACGACCTGGAGGAGGAAGAACAAACAGGAAGCACTTTGGACAAACAGGTCTCAGCACAGGAGGGACCCCATGCCAGTATTTGCGTAGTCATCCAGTCAATCGATGGATTGTGGAGACGAAGCCATGGAAGGCCCAAAACCACTGGATGTGTGGCTCTTGGAATCACTAGAAAATAAATAAATTCTGAATGAAGAACTCCTACTCTCAGACGAACAGGTAGAGTCCTTAGAGAAATAAATGCGTCAAAAATCTTCTATCCACGGCAGTCAAGGAAATGGATGAGGGAAGTCTCTCGGTGGGTAGGGACCACCGTTTAACATATGCTTCAGTTATGAAATTCCCAGCTGCTCCGGAATATAGGAGGGCAATGACGTTCCTATAACGTTGAGCAACTTGAAGCGAGACTGGGAGATTACAATCATGAGGAGATGGAGAGGAGATCATTACTCCTAGCCGGCCCTCTCCTTGGCAAGCTAGGATTTGAAGTTTCCCGGACGTTTGGGACAGGCATTGATTGCGTGAGACGGAGCTGCACAGTAGAGACAGAGAGACTCGGAAAGACGTCTTCGGCGCTCAGCAGGAGATAGACGGGAACAACCAATTTGCATGGGCTCATCTTTGGATGGAGACGGTTGACGAGGAGGAGGAGCAGAAGATTTTGGAGTAGATGACCTTCCCCGCTCAGTTGCTCTTTCTCTGAACCGCAGATCAACTTTTGTGCATAATGATATTAGCTCATCCAACTTAGAGGGCAAGTCTCTGGTAGCTAATTAATCCTTGATGCGTTCTGATAAGCCATGCCAGAATGCAGCATACAGGGCTTCGTCGTTCCATGCCAGTTCGGATGCCAGGATCTTGAACTGGATAAGATACTGTCCTACAGTACGCGTTTCCTGGCGCAAACTGAGAATCTCAGAAGAAGCTGAAGTTACTCGGCCTGGCTCGTCGAAGATGCGCCTGAATGTTGTTACAAAGTCAGTATAGCAGGACAGCAGGGTATTCGGACTTCTCCCATAAAGGTGATGCCCAGTCAAGGGCTGAGCCACTGAGAAGGGAAATAATATAGGCAATTTTAGTACGATCACTAGGGAAACTGCCAGGTTGTAGCTCAAAATGGATTTCACATTGATTGAGAAATCCCCTGCAGAATAGTGGAGATCCATCAAATTTTGCTGGCGTTGGAAGATGAAGACGTGGAGCAGAAATGGGTAAGGTGGGTGGGGTTACAGCTGGTGTCACTGTGGTGGACGCACCTGATCTACGGAGGATCGTTTGAATCCCATCCAGCCGAGTAGAGAGATCTTGGAGAAAGCGGATGATGTGGCCTTGTGCAGCCTCCTGATGTTCGAGTCTGGCTGCCAGTTCTTGCATCGGCCTGGCCTCTTGATCCTGGTCTCCGGCTGGATTCATATGGTCAGTGCTTACTGTCACAACTGAGGGTCTAGGCTGACAGGAGGAAGCATCAGTTGTAGGGGCTGAGGTAAAGTTGAACCTGGGAGGTTTAATCAGACCCTTGGACATGTAAGTGTTGTGTAGAAGGATTACCCGAAGGTGTGACCATGACAACCAGGGTTAAAAAGTCAATAAAAAGTTTATTAACAAAAACTCCGTATTAACACAGCAGTAAATGATGAGAATAAACAGTGATGAAATGGTACAGTTCCTGGATCACTAAGAACTTGGCAGGAGCCACAGAGCACTGGTAGGATGAGGAACAGGTGTTAAAGTCCCAGTGATGGAATGTCCTTACCAGGCCTGTCTGTAGTAGTGAGGGTAGCCGAGGAAAACGCCAGCAGGTGTAACAGGTGGAGCTGGTAACACTGTAGCTTGAGCAGACTGCTGTGGATGCTGGATGGAACCAGCCAGGTGGTGGAAACACGGAGTGGATGCTGAATGGATTCAGCCAGGTGATAGAAACACGGAGTGGATGCTGGATGGAACCAGCCAGGTAGTAGGATGATGCTAGGGAGTGTGGATACAGGAAGAAATGATAGGTGGGTACCGATGGTCTGCGGATATAGCTGGTACGTGGGTATCCGCTGGAACAACACCGGCACTTAAGGGAAACTGGATACTGCTGGAAGCGGACCGCTGGAAGCAGATGGGTAGTAGCTGGAAGCTAGAGTAGTCACGGAGGACTGCGGAGTCAGGCTGCACTGCAAGATGGAAAGCAGGTGCGGGTCTCTTAGTGGAGGCTGGAGACAGGAGCTGGAAACCTGGAGAAACAACCACAGGAGAGAGACTGGAACTAGGTTTGACAACCAAAGCACTGACGATTTCCTGGTTCAGGCACAGGATACTTATACCTGCAGCAAGGCAGGCATTGGCTGAACAATTATGCAGATTCCAACAGCGCAGCGGATTGGTGGAGACTGAAGCATGTGACTGAAACCAACATGGCTGCGCCCATGTTAGCACTTAGAGGGAAAGTTAGTTTGGAAACCATGTGGAGATTCAGCAGTAATGGCGGCGCAGGCCGCGGAGGACAGGAGACCCCAGACTGACAACTTGTACACTGGAACCACATGGACGACAGCGTAGGCCGCGGCAGGCATGAGGCGCCACACTGACAAACCTGTATACTGGAAACACAGGAACGGCGGCGGAGGCCGCGTAGGGTGAGAGACGCCATTCAGAGACTAAACATGGCTCCACTGTGACAGCGTCTCAGAGTGACAGGAGGGAGATGCAGAATGTGGACATCAGTAACACAGATGAGATCCGGTCCTGGAACGCTGAGCCAGCCTCAGGAGACATCTAAAAAGCAAGTAATGGCGTCCAAATACCCGGATTGTGACACGGTACACTGTATACTAGGGAGCATAACAGGAGTAGTCAATACCAGATCTCACTCTCGGTACACTGTATACTAGGGACCATCACAGGAGTAGTCAGTACCAGATCTCACTCTCAGTACACTGTATACTAGGGACCATCACAGGAGTAGTCAGTACCAGATCTCACTCTTAGTACACTGTATACTAGGGAGCATCACAGGAGTAGTCAGTACCAGATCTCACTCTCGGTACACTGTATACTAGGGACCATCACAGGAGTAGTCAGTACCAGATCTCACTCTCGGTACACTGTATACTAGGGAGCATCACAGGAGTAGTCAGTACCAGATCTTACTCTCGGTACACTGTATACTAGGGAGCATCACAGGAGTAGTCAGTACCAGATCTCACTCTCAGTACACTGTATACTAGTGAGCATCACAGGAGTATTGGGGGCTAATACGAGAAAGTCCATACAATCACAGAAGAAATACAAATAATACTCATTTCTAAACTTTTTTTTATATATTCTGTTACAGTAGTTGTTTGTTTTAAATAAAATTAAAAAAAAAGTCATTCAAATTCAAAACAAGTTTGTTTTATTTTTACATACAATATTGGCCCTCATTCCGAGTTGTTCGTTCGCTTGCTGCTTTTAGCAGCTTTGCACACGCTAAGCCGCCGCCTACTGGGAGTGAATTTTAGCTTTGCAGAATTGCGAACGAAAGATTCGCAGAATTGCGAAAAGAAATTTCTTTGCAGTTTCTGAGTAGCTCGAGACTTACTCTGCCACTGCGATCAGTTCAGTCAGTTTCGTTCCTGGTTTGATGTCACAAACACACCCAGCGTTCGCCCAGACACCCCCCCATTTCTCCAGCCACTCCCGCGTTCTTCCGAGAAACGGCAGCGTTTTTTCGCACACACCCATAAAACGTCCAGTTTCCGCCCAGAAACACCCACTTCCTGTCAATCACACTCCGATCACCAGAACGAAGAAATTTCTTCGTTAAGCCGTGAGTAAAATACCAAACTTTTTTGCAAATTTACTTGGCGCAGACGCACTGCGAACATTGGCCCTCATTCCGAGTTGTTCGCTCGCAAGCTGCTTTTAGCAGCATTGCACACGCTAAGCCACCGCCTACTGGGAGTGTATCTTAGCTTATCAAAATTGCGACCGAACGATTCTCAAAAATGCGAATAGACACTTCTTAGCAGTTTCTGAGTAGCTCCAGACTTACTCGGCATCTGCGATCAGTTCAGTGCTTGTCGTTCCTGGTTTGACGTCACAAACACACCCAGCGTTCGCCCAGGCACTCCTCCGTTTCTCCAGCCACTCCCGCGTTTTTCCCGGAAACGGTAGCGTTTTTCCCACACTCCCATAAAACGACCTGTTTCCGCCCAGAAACACCCACTTCCTGTCAATCACATTACGATCACCAGAACGAAGAAAAAAACCGTGAGTAAAATACCTAACTGCATAGCAAATTTACTTGGCGCAGTCGCAGTGCGGACATTGCGCATGCGCATTAGCGACTAATCGCTCCGTTGCAAGAAAAAAATAACGAGCGATCAACTCGGAAAGACCCCCATTGTGCAAGCGTAGTTTGCGACTAATCGCTCCGTTGCGAAAAACACTAACGAGCGAACAACTCGGAATGAGGGCCATAGTTATGAAAATAGAGGAATTTTCTTACAATTCTTAATTTGATTCTGATAGCTACAAAAAGCAAACTTTTTTGGGTAAAACTATTTTTTTTTTAATTAGTAATGTGGAAGAAATAAAATCAGATATGCAGAACCCAGACTCAAAATTCGTGTTGATCGATGTAGTCAATTTGAGTCTATGATTTTATAATTTGAGAGGTAACCTCTAAATTTTTCACACTGGTGGTGCTCCGCAGGTGATAACTGCATACCCACATTAGGGGGACATGAAGAAAGAAGTACTCTTATTACTATGTAATATCACGATAACATTATACTTAACTTATAATGATGTATTCTATAGAATCTCCTATATATTAGCCCAGGGGTGGCCAACCAATCAGAAACAAAGAGCCAAAAAATCTTGTTAGGCACGTCAAAGAGCCGACATCGAGCCGCAGGCGCACATGCAAAAATGTAGTGTGGCCTTGTGCCTGCTAGGCCACGCCTCTGGTATAAAATACATTTAAAAAGCCAGATCCACATAAAATAAATTTTTAACGCCAGATCCAACATAAAATACATTTAAAAATCCACTTCCACATTAAATAATTGAGAAAGAAAGGAAATATATAGAAAAAGCCACATTTACATAATACACTTCAGCTCCCCCATGTGTCACTCCAGCCAGTACCCTGCTGTGTCACTTCAGCCAGCTACCTCATGTGTCACTCCTGCTAGCACACTCCTATAGTATGTCACTCCAGCCAGCTCCCCCATGAGTCACTCCTGCCAGCACTCTCCTGTGTCTTCCTGCCAGGACCCTCATGTGTCACTACAGACCCCCCGAAAACACACCTCGTGCCATTGCAGCAGCCCCTTATGTGTCCTCTGTTTGTCAGTGGGTGTCTCACATCTAGTATCTGGCTCTCTCAGATGTATTAACCTGGAGAAGGCATAAGGAAGTGATAAACCAGTGATATGTGCAAGGTGATAAAGGCACCAGCCAATCAGCTCCAATATGTAAATTAACAGTTAGGATCTGATTGGCTGGGGCCTTTATTACCTTGCACATATCACTGGTTTATCACTTCCTTATGCCTTCTCCAGGTTAATACATCTGCCCCTCAGTCCCCGTAGTGCTGCTGCTGCCTGTCTGGCTGGAGTGCAGCAGTTTCCGGATCTGTTGTGGTCACGTAACTTCGAGTGTCGGGAGCCACATTTGAATAAAGAAAGAGCCGCATGAGGCTCAAGAGCCACAGGTTGGCCACCGCTGTATTAGCCCAACTCTGTGATTCTGTGCCTGGCCGTAACGCTGGGCAGAGTCACAGGCACAGATCTGGCCAGGAACAGTCCCCTCCCCATCTCCGCCCAGTCCCCTCCCCATCTCCGCCCAGTCCCCTGTCTCCCTCCTCCCCGTACACTCTGTCTGGTGACACCGCAGCCGCTGACTGTGAGCGGAACTCACACTACCCGCCTCACAGTCTTGCGGCTGCCGCTGAGTCAGGGGGACATGCTGAACAGTCACTCGCCCCCCACTCCCACCCGCGGCAACCACCCGCATTTGCCTCCCTCCCGCGGCACTCCCGCCCTCTCCCCCTCCCGCAGCACCAACATCCGCAGCATCAACCCGCGTCACTCCCGCCCTGAGTCGTCACTTACTTTTATAACACCCGGTGCGGTCGCGGGCGAAAAGGGGGCGTTGCTTCGCGGAAGGGGGCGTGGCTTAACGTCCCGACCGCCGTTTTCAGCACATTGTGGGTCGGGGATACGGCCTTCACCCGGACACTGCTGAATCTGCAGTGCTGGCTTCTGCGCTGTGACAGGAGCAGGCACTTTGGTGTCACCACTCAGAGGGTAACACCCGTGTGCGGGCCGCACCCCCCGCACCCACGTTGTGGCGCCACTGCTCCTGCCCCCTCCCCCACCCGTAGCACAAACACCCGCCGCATCCACCCACCACCCGCGGCACTCCCGTCCCCTCCCCCACCCAGAGCACAAACACCCGCTCCACCCACCCGCGGAACTCCCGCCCCCTCCCTCACCCACAGCACCAACACCCACTGCCCCCCCCCCCTGCGGCTCAAAATGCATTTCCCACATTCGCTCCGACCCGCGGCACTCCCGCCCCCACCCGTAGCTCCCACTCCTGCAGCACCCCCCGCCCCTCCTCCACCCGCTGCAACCCTGCCCCACCCCCATACCCACCCTCTCCCCCACCCGCAGCACCAACACCCGCGCCACCTACCCGCGGCACCCACCGCATCCACCCACCACCCGTGGCACTCCACCCCCTCCCCCACCCGCAGCACCTACACCCGCACCACCCGTGGCACTCTGCCTCCTCCCCCACCCACAGCACCAACACCCGCTGCCCCCCCCTGCGGCACCCAACGCATCCCCCACATCCGCTCCCACCCGCGGCACTCCCGCACCCACCCGTAGCTCCCACACCTGCAGCACCCCCCCGCCCCTCCCCCACCCGCTGCAACCCTGCCTGCCCCTCCCCCATACCCAACTCTCCCCCCCCCGCTGCACCCTTCACCCAACCCACACCACCACCGCATATGCCCCTCCTGCACCCAACCCTCCCCCACCCGCACCACCCCCCCAACCCTCGGAACCCCAGCAGCTGCCTCCCACCACCCAACTGCACCACCACTGCTCCAGCCCCTGCCCCCCCTCCGCACCTGTCCCCCCACCCATGGCACCACTGACCCTCCACTACGCACAGCACCCCTGGTCCCGCACTCCCACCACTCCCCTACCTGCAGCACCCCCCCACCCGCCCCTGCAACCATAGCACCCTCACACCCACCCACCACCAACCGCACCACCCCGGCTAACTGCCCCCTCCCCCACCCGCGGCAAAGCCGTGCAGAGGTTAACGGAGCGTAGCCCCTAACGACGATGTGAAGAGCGCCCGTAGGGTGCGATGAATTGCCTAATATAGAATATATACCACATTACTACAATAACCCTACAGGTAACAGGGTAAGTGAAAAAGTTTAATCAGTATCCAAAAGTAGAAAAGTATGGCCCTCATTCCGAGTTGATCGGTCGCAAGGCGAATTTAGCAGAGTTACACACGCTAAGCCTACGCCTACTGGGAGTGTATCTTAGCTTCTTAAAATTGCGACCGATGTAATCGCAATATTGCGATTACAAACTACTTTGCAGTTTCTGAGTAACTTCAACCTTACTCTGCCTGTGCGATCAGTTCAGTGCTTGTCGTTCCTGGTTTGACGTCACAAACACACCCAGCGTTCGCTCAGACACTCCCCCGTTTCTCCAGCCACTCCTGCGTTTTTTCCGGAAACGGTAGCGTTTTCATCCACACGCCCATAAAACGCCGTGTTTCCGCCCAGTAACACCCATTTCCTGTCAATCACATTACGATCGCCGGAGCGATGAAAAAGCCGTGAGTAAAAATACTATCTTCATTGTTAAATTACTTGGCGCAGTCGCAGTGCGAATATTGCGCATGCGTACTAAGCGGATTTTCATTGCGATGCGATGAAAAATACCGAGCGAACGACTCGGAATGAGGGCCTATATTTCTAGCAACATTACTATTAGTAAAACATAGACTTAACTCAGCTATGCTATAAAAAGATGAGATATTAGTATTGCAGTATCCTATAGAATAAAAGTCTAAAGCTGTTCCTCACCTCTTAAGGGGGAATGCAAGTGTTTTGTGCACCGGCGGCCACTAGATGGCACCCAACAGAGCAATTCACTTATTGCTCCGTTCGGACGCGTACAGCCCCAGCACTGACATTACTGTTTATGTTCCTATACATTCCTGTTAGAGATGAGCGGGTTCGGTTCCTCGGAATCCGAACCCGCCCGAACTTCATTTTTTTTTACACGGGGCCGAGCGACTCGGATCTTCCCGCCTTGCTCGGTTAACCCGAGCGCGCCCGAACGTCATCATCCCGCTGTCGGATTCTCGCGAGGCTCGGATTCTATCGCGAGACTCGGATTCTATATAAGGAGCCGCGCGTCGCCGCCATTTTCACACGTGCATTGAGATTCATAGGGAGAGGACGTGGCTGGCGTCCTCTCCGTTTATAGAGAAGAGAGTGAGACTAGAGCAGAGAGAGACACAGTAGTAATTTTGGGGAGCATTAGGAGGAGTACTACTACTTGCTGAAGTGATAGATAGATAGTGTGACTGTATAATGTATATCTGACTTGTGGGGGAGACACTGACAGTGGGGAGCAGTTAGAGTCTGAGAGCAGGACTCAGGAGTACATATAACGTACAGTGCACACTTTTGCTGCCAGAGTGCCACACTGCCATTGTGACCACACTGACCACCAGTATAATATATATTGTGATTGTCTGCTTAGGAGTACTACTTGCAAGTTGCTGATAGTGTGACCAGTGACCTGACCACCAGTTTAATAATCACCACCAGTTTAATATATATAATTGTATATAATATATATATAATATTGTATACCACCTACCCGTTTTTTTTTTTTTTTTCTTTCTTCTTCTTTATACATACTACTATAGTAGCTTACTGTAGCAGTCTCCGGTGCTGCTGAGCTGACAGTGTCCAGCAGGTCCGTCATCAGTCATTACATAATAAATATATATACCTGTCCGGCTGCAGTACTAGTGATATTATATATATATATATTGATTTCATCTCATTATCATCCAGTCTATATTAGCAGCAGACACAGTACGGTAGTCCACGGCTGTAGCTACCTCTGTGTCGGCAGTCGCTCGTCCATCCATAATTGTATACCACCTACCCGTGGTTTTTTTTTTTTCTTTCTTCTTTATACATACTACTATAGTAGCTTACTGTAGCAGTCTGCTGTGCTGCTGAGCTGACAGTGTCCAGCAGGTCCGTCATCAGTCATTACATAATAAATATATCTACCTGTCCGGCTGCAGTACTAGTGTGATATAATATATATTGATTTCATCTCATTATCATCCAGTCTATATTAGCAGCAGACTCAGTACGGTAGTCCACGGCTGTAGCTACCTCTGTGTCTTTTAGTTGTGCCTATTAAAATATGGAGAACAAAAATGTTGAGGTTCCAAAATTAGGGAAAGATCAAGATCCACTTCCACCTCGTGCTGAAGCTGCTGCCACTAGTCATGGCCGAGACGATGAAATGCCAGCAACGTCGTCTGCCAAGGCCGATGCCCAATGTCATAGTACAGAGCATGTAAAATCCAAAACACCAAATATCAGTAAAAAAAGGACTCCAAAATCTAAAATAAAATTGTCGGAGGAGAAGCGTAAACTTGCCAATATGCCATTTACCACACGGAGTGGCAAGGAACGGCTGAGGCCCTGGCCTATGTTCATGGCTAGTGGTTCAGCTTCACATGAGGATGGAAGCACTCAGCCTCTCGCTAGAAAAATTAAAAGACTCAAGCTGGCAAAAGCACCGCAAAGAACTGTGCGTTCTTCGAAATCCCAAATCCACAAGGAGAGTCCAATTGTGTCGGTTGCGATGCCTGACCTTCCCAACACTGGACGTGAAGAGCATGCGCCTTCCACCATTTGCACGCCCCCTGCAAGTGCTGGAAGGAGCACCCGCAGTCCAGTTCCTGATAGTCAGATTGAAGATGTCAGTGTTGAAGTACACCAGGATGAGGAGGATATGGGTGTTGCTGGCGCTGGGGAGGAAATTGACAAGGAGGATTCTGATGGTGAGGTGGTTTGTTTAAGTCAGGCACCCGGGGAGACACCTGTTGTCCGTGGGAGGAATAGGGCCGTTGACATGCCTGGTGAAAATACCAAAAAAATCAGCTCTTCGGTGTGGAAGTATTTCACCAGAAATGCGGACAACATTTGTCAAGCCGTGTGTTGCCTTTGTCAAGCTGTAATTAGTAGGGGTAAGGACGTTAACCACCTCGGAACATCCTCCCTTATACGTCACCTGCAGCGCATTCATAATAAGTCAGTGACAAGTTCAAAAACTTTGGGCGACAGCGGAAGCAGTCCACTGACCAGTAAATCCCTTCCTCTTGTAACCAAGCTCACGCAAACCACCCCACCAACTCCCTCAGTGTCAATTTCCTCCTTCCCCAGGAATGCCAATAGTCCTGCAGGCCATGTCACTGGCAATTCTGACGATTCCTCTCCTGCCTGGGATTCCTCCGATGCATCCTTGCGTGTAACGCCTACTGCTGCTGGCGCTGCTGTTGTTGAATTATAATCAATTCCTCCGTGGAGACATTGACCAGCAGCAATTGCCTCCACAAAGTACACAGGGAGCTGAGATGGTGGATTCCAGTGGGGACGAATTGATAATCTGTGAGGAGGGGGATGTACACGGTGATATATCGGAGGATGATGATGAGGTGGACATCTTGCCTCTGTAGAGCCAGTTTGTGCAAGGAGAGATTAATTGCTTCTTTTTTGGTGGGGGTCCAAACCAACCCGTCATTTCAGTCACAGTCGTGTGGCAGACCCTGTCACTGAAATGATGGGTTGGTTAAAGTGTGCATGTCCTGTTTATACAACATAAGGGTGGGTGGGAGGGCCCAAGGACAATTCCATCTTGCACCTCTTTTTTCTTTAATTTTTCTTTGCGTCATGTGCTGTTTGGGGAGTGTTTTTTGGAAGGGCCATCCTGCGTGACACTGCAGTGCCACTCCTAGATGGGCCAGGTGTTTGTGTCGGCCACTAGGGTCGCTTATCTTACACAGCTACCTCATTGCGCCTCTTTTTTTCTTTGCGTCATGTGCTGTTTGGGGAGTGTTTTTTGGAAGGACCATCCTGCGTGACACTGCAGTGCCACTCCTAGATGGGCCCAGTGTTTGTGTCGGCCACTAGGGTCGCTTAGCTTACTCACACAGCTACCTCATTGCGCCTCTTTTTTTCTTTGCGTCATGTGCTGTTTGGGGAGTGTTTTTTGGAAGGGCCATCCTGCGTGACACTGCAGTGCCACTCCTAGATGGGCCAGGTGTTTGTGTCGGCCACTAGGGTCGCTTATCTTACTCACACAGCTACCTCATTGCGCCTCTTTTTTTCTTTGCGTCATGTGCTGTTTGGGGAGTGTTTTTTGGAAGGGCCATCCTGCGTGACACTGCAGTGCCACTCCTAGATGGGCCCGGTGTTTGTGTCGGCCACTAGGGTCGCTTATCTTACTCACACAGCTACCTCATTGCGCCTCTTTTTTTCTTTGCGTCATGTGCTGTTTGGGGAGTGTTTTTTGGAAGGGCCATCCTGCGTGACACTGCAGTGCCACTCCTAGATGGGCCCGGTGTTTGTGTCGGCCACTAGGGTCGCTTATCTTACTCACACAGCTACCTCATTGCGCCTCTTTTTTTCTTTGCGTCATGTGCTGTTTGGGGAGTGTTTTTTGGAAGGGCCATCCTGCGTGACACTGCAGTGCCACTCCTAGATGGGCCCGGTGTTTGTGTCGGCCACTAGGGTCGCTTATCTTACTCACACAGCTACCTCATTGCGCCTCTTTTTTTCTTTGCGTCATGTGCTGTTTGGGGAGTGTTTTTTGGAAGGACCATCCTGCGTGACACTGCAGTGCCACTCCTAGATGGGCCAGGTGTTTGTGTCGGCCACTAGGGTCGCTAAGCTTACTCACACAGCTACCTCATTGCGCCTCTTTTTTTCTTTGCGTCATGTGCTGTTTGGGGAGTGTTTTTTGGAAGGGCCATCCTGCGTGACACTGCAGTGCCACTCCTAGATGGGCCCGGTGTTTGTGTCGGCCACTAGGGTCGCTTATCTTACTCACACAGCTACCTCATTGCGCCTCTTTTTTTCTTTGCGTCATGTGCTGTTTGGGGAGTGTTTTTTGGAAGGGCCATCCTGCGTGACACTGCAGTGCCACTCCTAGATGGGCCCGGTGTTTGTGTCGGCCAATAGGGTCGCTTAGCTTAGTCATCCAGCGACCTCGGTGCAAATTTTAGGACTAAAAATAATATTGTGAGGTGTGAGGTATTCAGAATAGACTGAAAATTAGTGGAAATTATGGTTTTTGAGGTTAATAATACTTTGGGATCAAAATGACCCCCAAATTCTATGATTTAAGCTGTTTTTTAGTGTTTTTTTAAAAAAACACCCGAATCCAAAACACACCCGAATCCGACAAAAAAAATTCGGTGAGGTTTTGCCAAAACGCGGTCGAACCCAAAACACGGCCGCGGAACCGAACCCAAAACCAAAACACAAAACCCGAAAAATTTCAAGTGCACATCTCTAATTCCTGTATACATATACTGCGCTCAGACACTAGATGGCGAGCTAATACTACTGCATTATATTGGAGGTTGAGCAGGACGCAAACAGGAATATTTATATATGCCGCTTAATAATAACGACAAACAATTAGACTTTCATTCCAGGGAATTGATATATACATGCAATAATTTACGCTCTCAGTACACTGTATACTAGGGAGTATCACAGGAGCAGTCAGTACCAGATCTCACTCTCGGTACACTGTACACTAGGGAGTATCACAGAAGTTGTCAGTACCAGATCTCACTCTCGGTACACTGTATACTAGGGAGCATGACAGGAGTAGTCAGTACCAGATCTCACTCTCGGTACACTGTATACTAGTGAGCATCGCAGGAGTAGTCAGTACCAGCATAGATGCCGACATTCTGGCTGCTCTCTGCGGGAGAGAGCAGCCAGGTCGGCTCAGAGGGCGGGCAGGGGAGGCTAGACGAAGAGGAGGGGGTGGGCTGGAGGCAGGACAGGGGCGGAGCAAGGGCGGTGGGGGCGGAGCAAGGGTGTGGTCAGGGTGACGCCTCCTCTAAGCCACGCCCCCCGCTCTGTAATGCCGCGATCACCGGCATTACACTGAAGGGGGCGTGGCTATGATGACGCGATTCTGCAAGAATCGCGTCATCGACTGCCCGGACCGCCCACTTTACACACTAAGTGGGCGGACGGGCAGGGGGGGACCCCGCAAATCGGGAGACTTGCCTGCTCTTCCGTGGGGCCGGGAGGGTCACCCGATTTTCGGGAGCCTCCCGGCCATTCCGGGAGAGTAGGTAAGTATGGTACCAGATCTTACTCTCGGTACACTGTATACTAGTGAGCATCCAAGGAGTAGTCAGTACCAAGGCCCTCATTCCGAGTTGTTCGCTCGCAAGCTGCTTTTAGCAGCTTTGCACACGCTAAGCCGCCGCCTACTGGGAGTGAATCTTAGCTTCTCAAAATTGCGAACGACGGATTCGCAATATTGCGATTAGACCTCTCTTAGCAGTTTCTGAGTAGCTCGAGACTTACTCTGCCATTGCAATCAGTTCACTCAGTGTCGTTCCTGGTTTGACGTCACAAACACACCCAGTGTTCGCCCAGACACTCCTCTGTTTCTCCAGCCACTCCCGCGTTTTTCCCAGAAACTGTAGCGTTTTTTCACACACACCCATAAAACGGCCAGTTTCCGCCCAGAAACACCCACTTCCTGTCAATCACATTACGATCGCCAGAACGAAGAAAAAACCTCGTAATGCTGTGAGTAAAATACCTAACTGCATAGCAAATTTACTTGGCGCAGTCGCACTGCGGACATTGCGCATGCGCGTTAGCGACTAATCGCTCCGTTGCGATAAAAAAATAACGAGCGAACAACTCGGAATGACCACCCAGATCTCATTCTCGGTACACTGTATACTAGGTAGCATCACAGGAGTAGTCAATACCAGATCTCACTCTTGGTACACTGTATACTAGGTAGCATCACAGGAGTAGTCAGTACCAGATCTCACTCTCGGTACACTGTATACTAGTGAGCATCGCAGGAGTAGTCAGTAACAGATATCACTCTCGGTACACTGTATACTAGTGAGCATCACAGGAGTAGTCAGTACCAGATCTCACTCTTGGTACACTGTATACTAGAGAGCATTACAGTAGTAGTCCGTACCAGATCTCACTCTCAGTACACTGTATACTAGGGAGCACGACAGGAGTATTCAATACCAGATCTCACTCTCGGTACACTGTATACTAGAGAGTATCACAGGAGTAGTCAGTACCAGATCTTACTCTCGGTACACTGTATACTAGGGAGTATCACAGGAGTAGTCAGTACCAGATCTTACTCTCGGTACACTGTACACTAGGTAGCATGACAGGAGTAGTCAGTACCAGATCTCACTCTCGGTACACTGTATACTAGTGAGCATCGCAGGAGTAGTCAGTACCAGTTCTTACTCTTGGTACACTGTATACTAGTGAGCATCCAAGGAGTAGTCAGTACCCAGGCCCTCATTCCGAGTTGTTCACTCGCAAGCTGCTTTTAGCAGCTTTGCACACGCTAAGCCGCCGCCTACTGGGAGTGAATCTTAGCTTCTCAAAATTGCGAACGACGGATTCGCAATATTGCGATTAGACCTCTCTTAGCAGTTTCTGAGTAGCTCGAGACTTACTCTGCCATTGCGATCAGTTCACTCAGTGTCGTTCCTGGTTTGACGTCACAAACACACCCAGCGTTCGCCCAGACACTCCTCTGTTTCTCCAGCCACTCCCGCGTTTTTCCCAGAAACTGTAGCGTTTTTTCACACACACCCATAAAACTGCCAGTTTCCGCCCAGAAACACCCACTTCCTGTCAATCACATTACGATCGCCAGAACGAAGAAGAAACCTCGTAATGCCGTGAGTAAAATACCTAACCGCATAGCAAATTTACTTGGCGAAGTCGCACTGCGGACATTGCGCATGCGCGTTAGCGACTAATCGCTCCGTTGCGATAAAAAAATAACGAGCGAACAACTCGGAATGACCACCCAGATCTCATTCTCGGTACACTGTATACTAGGTGTTAGGGTCTCCTGCCCTGTGCTGCCACGTCGTCATGGCAACCGGGAGACAAGTACTAGCGGAGTAACCTGAGCGCAGCTGATACTCCGGTTCGGGTCTTTTGCTGTGCAGTGGTTACAGGCTCTGTGCACGGCAGGGGATCCGGTGCTGGTTTTTGTGCTCACAGTCTGTGAGGTCTGAGTGGGGCGTGGACAGCACCTGCTTTATAAACCCTCTTCTCAGGTTAAGCAGATGCTGCTGAATCTTTGTTGGTTAGTTAGTTCCTGAAAGTTAGCCAGTACTGTGTAGCTTTGTATGTGTTGTTGCTTACTGCAAATAGGCCTGGGGATTTGGTACTACACTCTGCCAATCCAGACCTAGCAATAAGACTGGAGTCAGTCGTTTAACTTGCTGGGGTTCTTTTGCTACTCTGTGAACTTAGCAAGTTTGCGGCTGTATTCTCAGACTTGCCTGCCTAAATCCTTTCTCACTGTGCAAGGTGTTCAGGTGTCAGCTTGGTGGCAGTAAGCTGAACCTGTGCACTGCAAGTGAGGATTAGGATTGTGGAGACTCTCCTCGTGTCTATCATTCCATCTCTGACCAAGGAGTTTACTGCCACACCCGTTGGTAACCCTTTAGGGTTTTGCTGTTGCCCGTAGCAACAGCATTTCGGGTTCTCTACGTATTAAAACACAACATCTTGCTTTTTCCATCTAAGCATTCCTAATACTAGGGAGACACCCAGTTTCTTAGCCTCTGGGCTTCTCTGTTCACTTTGTGTTTATTTCGTTACCCTATCAACTTCTGTGTACGTAATGTCATATTCCCCAGTCTGTCTGTGCGTTCATTTGTTTTGCATCCCTATCCATTCAGATACCAGTACATTCCTGCAGGCACTGGTGTGCATAACAGTTCAGACACC
Source organism: Pseudophryne corroboree (assembly GCF_028390025.1). Taxonomy (NCBI): domain Eukaryota; kingdom Metazoa; phylum Chordata; class Amphibia; order Anura; family Myobatrachidae; genus Pseudophryne; species Pseudophryne corroboree. The sequence goes on from NC_086455.1 coordinate 70,212,481, forward strand.
AGTACATTCCTGCAGGCACTGGTGTGCATAACAGTTCAGACACCAGTACATTCCCGCAGGCACTGGTGTGCATAACATATTCAGCAGCCTAATACTCCTGTTGAAATTTTGTGGGAATATGGAGCATACCCCTCAAAATACGTTGCAACAGGTGGTCGATCAGGTGCAGGTCCTGACTCGACAATTTAATGATTTGTCCATTAAAATGCACACCTTCCAGGCCGCTGGCGGAGCTCCCGCAGCAGCAGCACCTTCAGGGGTTAAGGAGCCGAAAGTAAATCTCCCGGATCGTTTTTCTGGAGATCGCTCGCAGTTCTTTTGTTTCAAAGAGAGCTGCAAGCTATACTTCCGGCTTAGGCCTCAGTCTTCTGGGTCGGAGTTTCAGCGGGTGGGCATAGTGATTTCCTTGCTACAAGGAGACCCACAGGTCTGGGCATATGGGTTGCAGCCTGACTGTCCGTCGCTTAAAAGTGTTGATGCTTTTTTTACGGCACTGGGCATGTTGTATGATGACCCTGACAAGACGGCCTCAGCCGAGGCTCAGATTTCGATCCTTAAGCAAGGGTGAAGGCCAGTTGAGGTTTACTGTACGGAGTTTCGGAGGTTGGCCCATGATACCCAGTGGAATGACCCAGCCCTGAGACACCAGTACCGAAGAGGTCTTTCTAACCAGATAAAAGACCAACTGGTACAATTTCCCTTGCCTGATAGCTTGGATCAGCTCATGCAGTTATCCATCCGGGTGGATAGACGGCTGAGAGAGCGTAAGCTTGAAAGGGAGACCGAGGTTTCCTTCTTTCCCAAGGGAACCTCAGACTCTGAGGAATTTTCCGAGGAGCCTATGCAGATTGGGGCTACCCGCCTCTCCTCGCGTGAGAAGACGCGGAGGAGACAGCAGGGGTTGTGTTTGTACTGTGGGAATAAAGGTCATGTGGTAGTATCATGCCCAGAAAAGCCGGAAAGCCTGAGGTTGATGGGAAATATCCTGTCAGGCTGTCACTCACCGCGGGCAGCGGCGGCCGCGCCTGTCCCTGCGGGTGACCTGGTCTGCCCGGCACCTCTCCTTCCCCCGGCGGTCTCCGGTCCCGGTGGCGGGTCGGCGCGTCCTCCGGCGGCTTCCCGGAGCGTCGTCGCGAGGGTAAACTTTGCCTTTACTGTGGAGCCGCAGATCTCTTTCTTAAATTTTGTAAATCCCGTCCGGGAAACGGGCAGGCCTAGCTTGTTCCGGAGGAGTCAAGCTGGGGGTTACGACAAAAGCTTTTCCAACTTCGGACTGTTTGCTTCCTGTAACTCTAGTCTCCGATTCAGCCTCCAAGTCTTGTGAAGCCCTGTTGGATTCCGGGGCTGCGGGGAACTTCGTTTCTTCCTTCTGTGCCCAAAGCTTGGGTTTAAAGTTACGGCCTATCGAGCGGCCAATTTCATTGACGGCTATCAACGGGACCAGAATTTCCAAGGGTCTTATAATGTGGCGCACGGGGCCAGTTAAGCTGCAGGTCGGGGCTCTACATCAGGAAGGTCTGGAACTCTTGGTAATCCCAGAAATGCACCATGATCTGGTTCTTGGAATGCCTTGGCTAAAAATTCATAATCCCCACATTGACTGGAAGTCTTCACAAATTCTGTCCTGGAGTTCCTTTTGTCACGTTAATTGTCTTACTCCTGTTTGTCCGCTCCGTGTCTCCTCCAAGACGGATGAAGAGCATTCCGGAGGCGTATCAAGGGTACAAGGACGTATTTTCGGAACAAGCAGCTGATCTGTTACCACCTCATAGGCCTTGGGACTGTCCTATTGACCTTGTCCCAGGGAAGACGCCACCCCGTGGTCGCACATATCCCCTGTCACTTCCCGAGACTCAAGCTATGTCGGAGTATATTAAGTCCAATCTGCTCAAGGGATTTATTCGCCCCTCTTCCTCCCCTGCTGGAGCGGGCTTCTTTTTCGTAAAGAAGAAGGACGGGGGGTTGAGACCATGCATTGACTACCGCGGCTTAAACGATATTACTATCAAGAATAAATACCCCTTGCCACTAATCACAGAGTTATTTGATAGGGTTCGCGGTGCCCGCGTTTTCTCCAAACTCGACTTGAGGGGAGCTTATAATCTTATACGCATCTGAGAAGGGGATGAATGGAAGACTGCCTTCAATACCCAAGATGGGCATTACGAATACTTGGTGATGCCGATCGGTCTCAGTAATGCTCCTGCTGTTTTCCAGGGATTCGTCAACGAAATCTTTCGTGACATGTTATATCAGAGCGTTGTGGTATATTTGGACGACATACTGATCTTTTCCAAGAATCTTGTCGAACACAGGACTCAAGTCAAAGAGGTGCTCCACCGTTTACGAGAGAATCATCTCTATGCTAAGCTTTCCAAATGTACCTTTGAAGTAACATCTATTCCGTTCCTCGGTTATATCATCTCGGGGACGGAGCTTCGCATGGATCCGGAAAAGCTGTCTGCCATTCGTGACTGGACTCAGCACCTTTCTTTGAAAGCAATACAAAGGTTCCTGTGTTTTGCAAACTACTACAGGAAATTCATTAGGGGTTTCTCAACCATTGTTGCGCCCATTACTGCCCTGACGAGAAAGGGTTCTAATCCAAGTTTGTGGCCTCCCGAAGCCATTGAGGCTTTTTCCCACTTAAAGTTAGCTTTCATGACGGCTCCAGTTCTCCAACAACCAAATTTCGATGAACCTTTCTTCCTAGAGGTTGATGCATCTTCAGTGGGGGTTGGGCTGTTCTCTCTCAATACTCCTCTGATAAGAAATTACATCCGTGTGGCTTCCATTCTCGTAAATTCTCTCCGGCCGAACGAAATTACACTATTGGAGACCAGGAACTCTTGGCGATTAAATCCGCCTTGGAAGAGTGGAGATATCTTTTGGAAGGGGCTAAACATGTGTTTACCATTTACACGGATCACAAAAATTTGCTGTACATCAAATCCGCACAATGCTTGAATCCTCGTCAAGCGAGATTGGCACTTTTCTTTTCCCGATTCTCGTTTGTTATCAAGTACCGGGCCGGGACTCTCAATATTAAAGCAGATGCGCTTTCCCGTTCACAAGCTTCCACAGACGAGGATGAATCTCCTGAGCGGGGTTTAATTCTAAATCCAGTTTCTGTCTCTGCTGCTTTAACTACTCCAGCTCCTCCTCCTGGGAGAATGTCCGTACCAGCTAGATTCCGGCCAAGAATACTACAGTGGGTCCATAACTCCAAGTTTTCCAGTCATCCCGGTGCCCAGAAGATGTACAAGTTTCTACAAAGGTCTTACTGGTGGAACACCATGAGGAAGGATGTACAAGATTTCGTTAATTCTTGTCCACAGTGTACACAACATAAATCTCCTCGCCTGCCTCCTGCAGGGTTACTTCGTCCTCTGCCTATTCCTATGAGAACCTGGACTCACATTTCCATGGACTTAATCACTGACTTGCCCTGTTCCAAGGGTTACAACACCGTTTGGGTAATCGTTGACCGTTTTTCGAAGATGGCACACTTCGTGCCTTTGACTGGTCTCCCGACAGCTCCGAAACTGGCTCTACTGTTCGTCCAAGAACATTTTCGATTGCATGGGTTGCCACAGGAAATAGTTTCTGACCGTGGGGTACAGTTCACCACCAGGTTTTGGAAAGCCCTCTGTTCAACTCTACAAATTAAACTTAAGTTTTCGTCCGCTTATCATCCCCAGACAAATGGTCAAACGGAACGAGTCAATCAAGATCTAGAGACTTTCCTTCGTTTGTATCTCTCCCCTTCACAGGACAACTGGGTGGAGTTATTGCCTTGGGCGGAGTTTGCCCATAACCATTCGTTTCATTCTTCCACTGGGGAATCACCATTCTTCGTCAACTACGGGTTCCATCCACGTGTTCCAGAATTTCCAAGCCTTCCGATAGAAGAGGTTCCAGCTGTAACGTCCACTCTACGACACTTTGGACAAATTTGGAGAAAGGTTCATGCTAATCTTAAGAAGGTTTCAGTCCGGTACAAGTTCTTCGCAGATAAGAAACGGCGAGCTGCACCTCAATACAAAGTTGGGGACAGGGTATGGCTGTCCACACGTAATCTGCGGTTGAAGGTGCCCACCATGAAGTTCGCTCCAAGGTTCATCGGTTCTTACCCTGTGCTACAAGTCTTAAATCCTGTGGTCTGTAAACTGGTTTTGCCTTCCCACCTTCGAATACCTAACGCCTTTCATGTTTCTCTCCTCCGTCCCCTCATTTTGAATCGGTTCCACTCAGCATCCCCTAGGCCAACGTCTGTAGTGACAGAAGCTGGAACGGAGTTTGAAATCAAAGCTATTCTTGACTCTCGTTATCTTCATAAAAAATTACAGTACTTGGTAGACTGGAAGGGTTACGGTCCTGAGGAGAGAAGTTGGATTAATGCTACTGAAGTAACGGCTCCTCGACTGGTTCGGATCTTCCACTCCAGACATCCAACTAAACCCGGGAAGTGTCCAGGGGCCACTCCTGGAGGAGAGGGTACTGTCACTCACTGCGGGCAGCGGCGGCCGCGCCTGTCCCTGCGGGTGACCTGGTCTGCCCGGCACCTCTCCTTCCCCCGGCGGTCTACGGTCCCGGTGGCGGGTCGGCGCGTCCTCCGGCGGCTTCCCGGAGCGAGGACCCCGCCATCATGGTGAAGTCAGGGAGGCGGAGCAGGAGTGACGTCACCTGCCTGCTCCGCGAATCATGCAAGGGCGGGGAGTTTAAAACCAGACGCCGGGCAGAGATCCGGTGCCTGAGTTTCTTCGTTTCTGCCTCAAGAAGCTGTGATTCCAGAGCTCCCACGTTCCTGCGATCTCCGTGCCTCCAAGCACCTCCGTGCCTCAAAGCATCTCCGTGCCTCCAAGCGCCTCCGTGCCTCCAAGCGCCTCCGTGCCTCCAAGCACCTCCGTGCCTCCAAGCACCTCCGTGCCTCCAGCACTTCAGTTCCTCCAGTGCACCTCTGTGTCTCAGTACCTGTACCACCAGCACCTAAGTGTCCCAGCACCTTAGTGCCTCCAACACCACAGTGCCTCCAACACCACAGTGCCTCAGCACTCAGCAATTCTGTGCCTTCGGCACCGCCGTGCCTCAATACCTCTGTGCCTCAGCATTCAATATCTCTACAAGTCTTGTCTTTCAGGAAACCTACAAGAATTCTTCCGTGCTTCCTGGCAGCCGTCTTAATCCTGCATGAGGAAGACCTATATCCGGCCATCTCTACTGCAACCCGGTAGCGGTTCCTCTTCCCGGTCATCGGAAGAAGCCCCGAGTCCACAACACTCCCAAATCAGGTCAGTGATACAGGCCAGAAGTCAGAATTTCCCAAGAAGACTTTTATCATTCCGGTGACCTTGAAGATCCTCGGTCAAACTGTCAAGACGGAGGCCTTTGTGGACAGTGGGGCCGACGGGGTTTTTATGGACCGCCAATTCGCCCTGAAACACTCTGTTCCCTTAGTACCCTTGGCATTGGAAATTGAGATTTGTGGGTTAAACGGGGAACCATTATCCCAAGGTAAAAGTACCTATTGCACTAGCCAGATTTCTTTGTTTATTGGAGCCACACACTCTGAAAAATTGTCCTTTTTTGTGACTGTCTGTACTTTTTGCCCCATTGGTGTTGGGATTACCCTGGTTAAGGGACCACAATCCTCAATTTGACTGGGTCTCTGGGGAGATTCTTAGTTGGGGTACTGATTGTTTCAGGAGTTGCTTGAGCCTTCCAGTCAGGCTCTCGCAGCTAAGTTTGCCAGGATTGCCAGGGTGTTATGCAGATTTTGCGGACGTGTTCTCCAAAAAAGTTGCAGAGGTAATACCTCCCCACCGCCCCTATGACTGCGCCATTGATTTGTTGCCGAATGCTAAGCTTCCCAAGAGCAGGTTGTACTCCCTGTCACGTCCTGAGACTCAGGCTATGGCAGAGTACATTCAGGAGAACTTGGCTAAGGGATTTATCAGACCTTCACAGTCTCCGGTTGGGTCGGGGTTCTTCTTCGTGGGTAAAAAGGACGGTTCGTTGCGACCCTGCATCGACTTCAGGGAATTGAACCGTATCACGATTAAAAACTCATACCCACTGCCTCTCATTTCGGTCTTGTTTGACCTGCTTCGTACTGCCACCATTTTTTCTAAGATTGACCTACGCGGGGCGTACAATCTAATCCGAATAAGAGAGGGGGATGAATGGAAGACTGCCTTTAATACCCACTCAGGGCATTATGAATATTTGGTGATGCCTTTTGGGCTCTGTAATCTCTGTAATCGGCAGTCTTCCAGGATTTCATGAACGATGTACTCAGGGAATATTTGGATAGATTCTTAGTTGTATTCTTAGATGACATCCTAATCTTCTCCCATTCCCTGGAGGAACATCGGAAGCATGTACGCTTAGTCCTCCAGAAACTCATAGACCACCGGCTTGGGGCGAAGCTGGAGAAGTGCGAATTTGAAGTTCAGCAAATCGCATTTCTAGGATATATTATCTCCCCAGAAGGTTTCCATATGGAGGGTTCCAAGGTACAGGCAGTCCTGGATTGGGTGCAGCCCACTAGTTTGAAGGCGCTTCAGCGTTTCCTGGGCTTTGCGAATTTTTATAGACGATTTATCGTTGGATTTTCGTCTATAGTGGTGCCCTTGGTGGCACTCACTAAGAAAGGGGCGGATGTTGCTCACTGGTCTTGTAAGGCTAAAGCGGCTTTTGCCCGTCTCAAAAGGGCATTTGTCTCGGCCAAGGTGCTGCGACACCCAGATCCAGAGCGTCCTTTTGTGGTGGAGGTGGATGCCTCTGAGATGGGTATTGGGGCAGTGCTCTCTCAGATGGGAGTGTCTGATAATCGCCTTCATCCCTGTGCTTACTTTTCCCGTAAATTTTCGCCTGCCGAGATTAATTATGACGTGGGTAACCGGGAATTGTTGGCTATTAAGGATGCACTCGAGGAGTGGAGACACTGGCTTGAGGGGGCTAAGTTTGTGGTCTCAATTCTCACCGACCATAAGAATCTGGCATATTTAGAGTCAGCGAAGCGTCTCAATGCCAGGCAGGCACGATGGGCTTTGTTTTTTGCTCGCTTTAATTTTTTGATAACATATCGCCCTGGGTCAAAAAACATCAAGGCTGATGCGCTCTCGCGGAGTTTTGCTCCAATCCAGGAGACCACCGAGGAGCCGTTGCCCATTGTGTCCCCATCATGTATTAAAGTGGGCATTACCCAGGACCTCTTGTCATTAGTCCTTAGAGCACAGGAGCAGGCTCCTCCAGACCTTCCGGTAGGTCTTTTGTTTGTGCCTCCTAGGTTAAGACAGCGAGTGTTCCTGGAATTCCATGCCAAGAAGTCGGCAGGTCACCCGGGTATTGCCAGAACTCGGGAGTTGCTATCTAGGGCGGTGTGGTGGCCCTCAGTGGCTAAGGATGTGGATCAGTGGGTTCGGGCATGTGACATCTGTGCCCGAAATAAGACTCCTAGAGGGGTTCCTGTTGGCCCATTACATCCACTCTCTATTCCATCTAAGCCATGGACCCACATTTCAATGGATCTTGTGGTGGACTTGCCCAAATCCTCGGGGATGACAGCCATCTGGGTTGTCGTTGACAGGTTTTCGAAGATGGCGCACTTCGTTCCACTGGTTGGGCTGCCATCGGCCAGACGCCTGTCTGAATTATTTATGCTGCATGTTGTGCGTCTCCACGGGTTGCCACTTGATGTGGTCTCTGACCGCGGATCCCAGTTTGTGGCCAAATTCTGGAGGGCATTTTGTTCCGATCTCCAGATTTCTGTCAGCTTGTCGTCAGGCTACCATCCGCAGTCTAATGGGCAGACTGAAAGGGTGAACCAGTCCTTGGAGCAGTTCCTCAGGTGTTATGTCTTCAAGTGTCAGACTGACTGGGTTGCTCATCTGTCCATGGCGGAGTTTGCCTATAACAACGCGGCTCACTCTGCTACAGGGATCTCTCCCTTCCTTTGTGTGTATGGGCATCATCCTAAGGCCAATTCTTTTGACCCCCTGGACTCCACGCCTGGTGGTTCCTCTGTGGTTTCGGTCCTTAGAGGTATTTGGAGGAAAGTGAAGAAAGCCCTTGTGTCTGTGTCATTAGTGACCAAAAGGGTTTTTGATAAGCGGAAAAGACCCTGCAGCTTCAAATTAGGAGACTTCGTCTGGTTGTCTACCAAGAATTTGAAGTTGAGACAGCCATCTCATAAGTTAGGCCCCCGGTTCATCGGCCCTTATAAGATCAGCAGGGTTATCAATCCGGTGGCATTTCAGTTAGATCTGCCCCGTTCTTTGGGTATCAATAAAACATTTCATTGTTCCCTTTTAAAACGGGCGATTAGTTATCCTTCTTCCAGTGGAAGACCTTCCCCTCTTCTGATACGTGGCCAGAGGGAGTTTGTTGTTGAAAGGATTCTTGACTCCAAGATGGTTCGGGGTCGGCTGTCATTTTTGGTGCACTGGAAGGGGTATGGCCCGGAGGAGCGGTCGTGGGTGCGCAGTTGTGATCTTCATGACCCCAGACTGATACGCTCTTTCTTCTCGCAGTTCCCCGATAAACCCGGTGGTAGGGGTTCTTTGACCCCTCGTCAGAGGGGGGGTACTGTTAGGGTCTCCTGCCCTGTGCTGCCACGTCGTCATGGCAACCGGGAGACAAGTACTAGCGGAGTAACCTGAGCGCAGCTGATACTCCAGTTCAGGTCTTTTGCTGTGCAGTGGCTACAGGCTCTGTGCACGGTAGGGGATCCGGTGCTGGTTTTTGTGCTCACAGTCTGTGAGGTCTGAGTGGGGCATGGACAGCACCTGCTTTATAAACCCTCTTCTCAGGTTAAGCAGATGCTGCTGAATCTTTGTTGGTTAGTTAGTTCCTGAAAGTTAGCCAGTACTGTGTAGCTTTGTATTTGTTGTTGCTTACTGCAAATAGGCCTGGGGATTTGGTACTACACTCTGCCAATCCAGACCTAGCAGTAAGACTGGAGTCAGTCGTTTAACTTGCTGGGGTTCTTTTGCTACTCTGTGAACTTAGCAAGTTTGCGGCTGTATTCTCAGACTTGCCTGCCTAAATCCTTTCTCACTGTGCAAGGTGTTCAGGTGTCAGCTTGGTGGCAGTAAGCTGAACCTGTGCACTGCAAGTGAGGATTAGGATTGTGGAGACTCTCCTTGTGTCTATCATTCCATCTCTGACCAAGGAGTTTACTGCCACACCCGTTGGTAACCCTTTAGGGTTTTGCTGTTGCCCTTAGCAACAGCATTTCGGGTTCTCTACGTATTAAAACACAACATCTTGCTTTTTCCATCTAAGCATTCCTAATACTAGGGAGACACCCAGTTTCTTAGCCTCTGGGCTTCTCTGTTCACTTTGTGTTTATTTCGTTACCCTATCACCTTCTGTGTACGTAATGTCATATTCCCCAGTCTGTCTGTGCGTTCATTTGTTTTGCATCCCTATCCATTCAGATACCAGTACATTCCTGCAGGCACTGGTGTGCATAACAGTTCAGACACCAGTACATTCCTGCAGGCACTGGTGTGCATAACAGTTCAGACACCAGTACATTCCCGCAGGCACTGGTGTGCATAAAACTAGGTAGCATCACAGGAGTAGTCAATACCAGATCTCACTCTTGGTACACTGTATACTAGGTAGCATCACAGGAGTAGTCAGTACCAGATCTCGCTCTCGGTACACTGTATACTAGGTAGTATCACAGGAGTAGTCAGTACCAGATCTCACTCTGTACACTAGGCAGCATCACAGGAGTAGTCAGTACCAGATCTCACTCTCGGTACACTGTATACTAGGGAGTATCACAGGAGTAGTCAGTACCAGATCTAACTCTCGGTACACTGCATACCAGGTAGCATCACAGGAGTAGTCAGTACCAGATCTCACTCTTGGTACACTGTATACTACTAGGTAGCATCACAGGAGTAGTCAGTACCAGATCTCACTCTCGGTACACTGTATACTAGGTAGTATCACAGGAGTAGTCAGTACCAGATCTCACTCTCGGTACACTGTACACTAGGCAGCATCACAGGAGTAGTCAGTACCAGATCTCACTCTCGGTACACTGTATACTAGGGAGTATCACAGGAGTAGTCAATACCAGATCTTACTCTCGGTACACTGCATACCAGGTAGCATCACAGGAGTAGTCAGTACCAGATCTCACTCTTGGTACACTGTATACTAGGGAGTATCACAGGAGTAGTCAGTACCAGATCTTACTCTCGGTACACTGCATACCAGGTAGCCTCACAGGAGTAGTCAGTACCAGATCTTACTCTCGGTACACTGCATACCAGGTAGCATCACAGGAGTAGTCAGTACCAGATCTCACTCTCGGTACACTGTATACTAGGTAGCATGACAGGAGTAGTCAATACCAGATCTCACTCTCAGTACACTGTACACTAGGGAGCATGACAGGAGTAGCCAGTACCAGATCTCACTCTCGGTACACTGTATACTAGGGAGCATCACAGGAGTAGTCAGTACCAGATCTTACTCTCGGTACACTGTATACTAGGGAGTATCACAGGAGTAGTCAGTACCAGATCTTACTCTCGGTACACTGTATACTAGGTACCATCACAGGAGTAGTCAGTACCAGATCTCACTCTTGGTACACTGTATACTAGGGAGCATGACAGGAGTAGTCAGTACTAGATCTCACTCTCAGTACACTCTATGCTAGGGAGCATGACAGGAGTATTCAGTACCAGATCTTACTCTCGGTACACTGTATACTAGGGAGTATCACAGGAGTAGTCAGTACCAGATCTTACTCTCGGTACACTGTATACTAGGGCGTATCATAGGAGTAGTCAGTACCAGATCTCACTCTCAGTACACTGTATACTAGTGAGCATCACAGGAGTAGTCAGTACCAGATCTCATTCTCGGTACACTGTATACTAGGTAGCATCACAGGAGTAGTCAATACCAGATCTCACTCTCGATACCCTGTATACTAGGTAGCATTACAGGAGTAGTCAGTACCAGATCTCACTCTCGGTACACTGTATACTAGGTAGTATCACAGGAGTAGTCAGTACCAGATCTCACTCTCTGTACACTGTATACTCGGGAGCATGACAGGAGTAGTCAGTACCATATCTCACTCTCTGTACACTGTATACTAGGGAGTATCACAGGAGTAGTCAGTACCAGATCTCACTCTCGGTACACTGTATACTAGGGAGTATGACAGGAGTAGTCAGTACCAGATCTTACTCTCGCTACACTGTACACTAGGGAGCATGACAGGAGTAGTCAGTACCAGATCTCACTCTCGGTACACTGTATATTAGGTAGCATCACAGGAGTAGTCAGTACCAGATCTCACTCTCGGTACACTGTATACTAGGGAGTATCACAGGAGTAGTCAGTACCAGATCTTACTCTCGGTACACTGTATACTAGGGAGTATCACAGGAGTAGTCAGTACCAGATCTTACTCTCGGTACACTGCATACCAGGTAGCATCACAGGAGTAGTCAGTACCAGATCTCACTATTGGTACACTGTATACTAGGGAGCATCACAGGAGTTGTCAGTACCAGATCTCACTCTCGGTACACTGTATACTAGGTAGTATCACAGGAGTAGTCAGTACCAGATCTCACTCTCGGTACACTGTATACTAGGTAGTATCACAGGAGTAGTCAGTACCAGATCTCACTCTCGGGTACACTGTACACTAGGCAGCATCACAGGAGTAGTCAGTACCAGATCTCACTCTCAGTACACTGTATACTAGGGAGTATCACAGGAGTAGTCAATACCAGATCTTACTCTCGGTACACTGCATACCAGGTAGCATCACAGGAGTAGTCAGTACCAGATCTCACTCTTGGTACACTGTATACTAGGGAGTATAACAGGAGTAGTCAGTACCAGATCTTACTCTCGGTACACTGCATACCAGGTAGCATCACAGGAGTAGTCAGTACCAGATCTTACTCTCGGTACACTGCCTACCAGGTAGCATCACAGGAGTAGTCAGCACCAGATCTCATGCTCGGTACACTGTATACTAGGAAGCATGACAGGAGTAGTCAATACCAGATCTCACTCTCAGTACACTGTACACTAGGGAGCATGACAGGAGTAGTCAGTACCAGATCTCACTCTCGGTACACTGTATACTAGGAAGTATCACAGCAGTAGTCAGTACCAGATCTTACTCTCGGTACACTGTATACTAGTGAGTATCACAGGAGCAGTCAGTACCAGATCTTACTCTCGGTACACTGTATACTAGTTACCATCACAGGAGTAGTCAGTACCAGATCTCACTCTTGGTACACTGTATACTAGGGAGCATAACAGGAGTAGTCAGTACTAGATCTCACACTCAGTACACTGTATACTAGGGAGCATGACAGGAGTATTCAGTACCAGATCTTACTCTCGGTACACTGTATACTAGGGAGTATCACAGGAGTAGTCAGTACCAGATCTTACTCTCGGTACACTGTATACTAGGGTGTATCATAGGAGTAGTCAGTACCAGATCTCACTCTCAGTACACTGTATACTAGTGAGCATCACAGGAGTAGTCAGTACCAGATCTCATTCTCGGTACACTGTATACTAGGTAGCATCACAGGAGTAGTCAATACCAGATCTCACTCTCGGTACACTGTATACTAGGTAGCATTACAGGAGTAGTCAGTACCAGATCTCACTCTCGGTACACTGTATACTAGGTAGTATTACAGGAGTAGTCAGTACCAGATCTCACTCTCGGTACACTGTATACTAGGTAGTATCACAGGAGTAGTCAGTACCAGATCTCACTCTCGGTACACTGTATACTAGTGAGCATCGCAGGAGTAGTCAGTACCAGATCTCACTCTCGGTACACTCTATACTAGTGAGCATCACAGGAGTAGTCAGTACCAGATCTCACTCTCGGTACACTGTATACTAGGTAGTATCACAGGAGTAGTCAGTACCAGATCTCACTCTCTGTACACTGTATACTCGGGAGCATGACAGGAGTAGTCAGTACCATATCTCACTCTCGGTACACTGTATACTAGGGAGTATCACAGGAGTAGTCAGTACCAGATCTCACTCTCGGTACACTGTATACTAGGGAGTATGACAGGAGTAGTCAGTACCAGATCTTACTCTCGCTACACTGTACACTAGGGAGCATGACAGGAGTAGTCAGTACCAGATCTCACTCTCGGTACACTGTATATTAGGTAGCATCACAGGAGTAGTCAGTACCAGATCTCACTCTCGGTACACTGTATACTAGGGAGTATCACAGGAGTAGTCAGTACCAGATCTTACTCTCGGTACACTGTATACTAGGGAGTATCACAGGAGTAGTCAGTACCAGATCTTACTCTCGGTACACTGCATACCAGGTAGCATCACAGGAGTAGTCAGTACCAGATCTCACTATTGGTACACTGTATACTAGGGAGCATCACAGGAGTTGTCAGTACCAGATCTCACTCTCGGTACACTGTATACTAGGTAGTATCACAGGAGTAGTCAGTACCAGATCTCACTCTCGGTACACTGTATACTAGGTAGTATCACAGGAGTAGTCAGTACCAGATCTCACTCTCGGGTACACTGTACACTAGGCAGCATCACAGGAGTAGTCAGTACCAGATCTCACTCTCAGTACACTGTATACTAGGGAGTATCACAGGAGTAGTCAATACCAGATCTTACTCTCGGTACACTGCATACCAGGTAGCATCACAGGAGTAGTCAGTACCAGATCTCACTCTTGGTACACTGTATACTAGGGAGTATAACAGGAGTAGTCAGTACCAGATCTTACTCTCGGTACACTGCATACCAGGTAGCATCACAGGAGTAGTCAGTACCAGATCTTACTCTCGGTACACTGTATACTAGGGTGTATCATAGGAGTAGTCAGTACCAGATCTCACTCTCAGTACACTGTATACTAGTGAGCATCACAGGAGTAGTCAGTACCAGATCTCATTCTCGTTACACTGTATACTAGGTAGCATCACAGGAGTAGTCAATACCAGATCTCACTCTCGGTACCCTGTATACTAGGTAGCATTACAGGAGTAGTCAGTACCAGATCTCACTCTCGGTACACTGTATACTAGGTAGTATCACAGGAGTAGTCAGTACCAGATCTTACTCTCGGTACACTGCCTACCAGGTAGCATCACAGGAGTAGTCAGCACCAGATCTCATGCTCGGTACACTGTATACTAGGAAGCATGACAGGAGTAGTCAATACCAGATCTCACTCTCAGTACACTGTACACTAGGGAGCATGACAGGAGTAGTCAGTACCAGATCTCACTCTCGGTACACTGTATACTAGGAAGTATCACAGCAGTAGTCAGTACCAGATCTTACTCTCGGTACACTGTATACTAGGGAGTATCACAGGAGCAGTCAGTACCAGATCTTACTCTCGGTACACTGTATACTAGTTACCATCACAGGAGTAGTCAGTACCAGATCTCACTCTTGGTACACTGTATACTAGGGAGCATAACAGGAGTAGTCAGTACTAGATCTCACACTCAGTACACTGTATACTAGGGAGCATGACAGGAGTATTCAGTACCAGATCTTACTCTCGGTACACTGTATACTAGGGAGTATCACAGGAGTAGTCAGTACCAGATCTTACTCTCGGTACACTGTATACTAGGGTGTATCATAGGAGTAGTCAGTACCAGATCTCACTCTCAGTACACTGTATACTAGTGAGCATCACAGGAGTAGTCAGTACCAGATCTCATTCTCGGTACACTGTATACTAGGTAGCATCACAGGAGTAGTCAATACCAGATCTCACTCTCGGTACCCTGTATACTAGGTAGCATTACAGGAGTAGTCAGTACCAGATCTCACTCTCGGTACACTGTATACTAGGTAGTATCACAGGAGTAGTCAGTACCAGATCTCACTCTCGGTACACTGTATACTAGGTAGTATCACAGGAGTAGTCAGTACCAGATCTTACTCTCGGTACACTGTATACTAGGTAGTATCACAGGAGTAGTCAGTACCAGATCTCACTCTCTGTACACTGTATACTAAGGAGCATCACAGGAGTAGTCAGTACCAGATCTCACTCTCGGTACACTGTATACTAGGGAGTATCACAGGAGTAGTCAGTACCAGATCTCACTCTCGGTACACTGTATACTAGGGAGTATCACAGGAGTAGTCAGTACCAGATCTTACTCTCGCTACACTGTACACTAGGAAGCATGACAGGAGTAGTCAGTACCAGATCTCACTCTCGGTACACTGTATACTAGTGAGCATCGCAGGAGTAGTCAGTACCAGATCTCACTCTCGGTACACTCTATACTAGTGAGCATCACAGGAGTAGTCAGTACCAGATCTCATTCTCGGTACACTGTATACTAGGTAGCATCACAGGAGTAGTCAATACCAGATCTCACTCTCGGTACACTGTATACTAGGTAGCATCAC
This sequence comes from Pseudophryne corroboree, assembly GCF_028390025.1. NCBI lineage: Eukaryota > Metazoa > Chordata > Amphibia > Anura > Myobatrachidae > Pseudophryne > Pseudophryne corroboree. The sequence continues at coordinate 70,227,940 of NC_086455.1, forward strand.
AGGAGTAGTCAGTACCAGATCTCACTCTCGGTACACTGTATACTAGGTAGTATCACAGGGAGCATGACAGGAGTAGTCAATACCAGATCTCACTCTCGGTACACTGTACACTAGGGAGCAGGGCCGGCACCAGGCCTACTAGCACCCTGAGCGAGAAAATGTCAAAGCGGCCCCCCCCCCACCCATCCATGCGTGCGCCGAAGGCGCGCACGCTCCCGGAAAAGTGGGTGTGGCCTCTGGAAAAGCGGGCGTGGCCTCGTAACTTCATATCATCAAACTAAATTTTCACACAATTAGCAGCCTTACACATAGCCACAGTAGTGTTCCTTACACACAATGTCTCCAGTATAGTGCCAGATACACATAATGTGCAGTGCCAGATAGACATGACATGCCCCCCAGCAGTGCCAGCTACACATGACATGCCCCGCAGCAGTGCCAGCTACACATGACATGCCCCGCAGCAGTGCCAGCTACACATGACATGCCCCGCAGCAGTGCCACCTACACATGACATGCCCCCCAGCAGTGCCAGCTACACATGATAGTGTTCACTTTTTAGGGCATGGTGCTGATCACAGGGAGGGCACATTTTTAAGTTAGGAGGGCAAAATGATGTACATACTGCTTGTTGTTCCCATACCTATATGCCAAAGCACGGACAGTGCGCGCCGAAGGCGTGCAGCAAAAATTAAGGGGAGTTACTTCGTGGGGAAGGTACGTGGCCACATAATAGTGGCAATTTGCATTACACCACACAGTAGTGCAGCTAATACACACTGCACCAGGTAGAACCTCCTATACACTTTGCGCCAGGCACAGCACTGAGACACATTGCACCAGGGAGAGCACTGAGACACATTGCCTAGCCACAGACGCCTAGCGGGAACACTACATGACATGCCCCCCAGCAGTGCCAGCTACACGAGACATGCCCCCCAGCAGTGCCAGCTACACGTGACATGCTCCCCAGCAGTGCCAGCTACACGTGACATGCCCCCCAGCAGTGCCAGCTACACGTGACATGCCCCCCCAGCAGTGCCAGCTACACGTGACATGCCCCCCCAGCAGTGCCAGCTACATAAATGGCCACACAGTGCCAGATATGCACCCACAGTTAAGATACATAAATGCCCCCAGTGCCAGATACATAAATGCCCCCAGTGCCAGATGCATAAGTGCCCACACAGTGCCAGATACATTATTGCCCCCCACAGTGTCAGATACATTAATGCCCCCAGTGCCAGATATGCCCCCACAGTGCCAGATACACTAATGCCCACAGTGCCAGATATGCCTCCACAGTGATAGATACATTAATGCCCCCAGTGCCAGATATGCCCCCACAGTGCCAGATACATTAATGCCCCCAGTGCCAGATATGCCCCCACCAGTGGCGGAACTAGCGAGCGGTGGGCCCAGGTGCGACAAAATGCTTTGGGACCCCCCCCCCCCACACACACACACACACACACACACACATCCCATCCAAGTCCACCCCCTCACCCCTGGAGAGGATCTGGTGAGGGGGACCTGCTCAGGGCCAGAGAAATGGATACCTAGCAACAGTGCCGTAACTAGACATTTTAGCACAGTGTGCAAGAAACGGCATCGGAGCCCCACCCCTGCATGCAAAACAGGGGCAGTGCGCGCCATAGGCGTGCGCAAAAATACATAGTGGCGTGGCTTTGTGGGGAAGGGGTGTGGCCACAAAATAATACCAATTCATAAAACGGTGCACAGTAGTCTCCATTCTTCAAATTACGCCGCACAATAGCACCACTACACCAGGTAGAGACCCTTTTACACCTTACAGCGGACAGATTCCTCTTTTTACACATAACGGCAGACAGCGTGCACTTTTTACACATAACGGCAGACAGCGTCCCCTTTTTACACATAACGGCAGACAGCGTGCCCTTGTTACACATAGCGGCAGACAGCGTACACTTTTTACACATAACGGCAGACAGCGTGCCCTTGTTAAACATAGCGGCAGACAGCGTACACTTTTTACTCATAACGGCAGACAGCGTGTCCTTGTTAAACATAGCGGCAGACAGCGTCCCCTTTTTACACATTACGGCAGACAGCGTACACTTTTTACACATAACGGCAGACAGCGTCCCCTTTTTACACATTACAGCAGACAGCGTGCCCTTGTTACACATTACGGCAGACAGCGTCCCCCTTTTTACACATTACGGCAGGCAGATTCCCCCTTTTTACACATTGCGGCAGGCAGATTCCCCATTTTTACACATAGCGGCAGGCAGTCCCCCCTTTTTACACATTGCGGTAGGCAGTCCCCCCTTTTTACACATAGCGGCAGGCAGATTCCCCATTTTTACACATTACGTCAGGCAGTCCCCTCTTTTTACACATTGCGGCAGGTAGATTCCCCATTTTTACACATTACGTCAGGCAGTCCCCCCTTTTTACACATTACGGCTTGCAGATTCCTCAGTTTTACACATTGCGGCAGGCAGATTCCCCATTTTTACACATTGCGGCAGGCAGATTCCCCATTTTTACACATTGCTGCAGGCAGATTCCCCAGTTTTACACATTGCGGCAGGCAGATTCCCCATTTTTACACATAGCGGCAGGCAGATTCCCCATTTTTACACATTACGTCAGGCAGTCCCCCCTTTTTACACATTGCGGCAGGCAGATTCCCCATTTTTACACATTGCGGCAGGCAGATTCCCCCTTTTTACACATAGCGGCAGGCAGTCCCCCATTTTTACACATAGCGGCAGGCAGTCCCCCATTTTTACACATAGCGGCAGGCAGTCCCAACAAAGACAGAAAGAGAAAGAAAGAAAGAAAGAAAGAAAGAAAGAAAGAAAGAAAGAAAGAAAGAAAGAAAGAAAGAAAGAAAGAAAGAAAGAAAGAAAGAGAAAGAAAGAAAGAAAGAAAGAAAGAAAGAAAGAAAGAAAGAAAGAAAGAAAGAAAGAAAGAAAGAAGGATTATACTTAAACATAGCGGCAGACAGCGTCCCCTTTTTACACATTACGGCAGACAGCGTACACTTTTTACACATAACGGCAGACAGCGTCCCCTTTTTACACATTACAGCAGACAGCGTGCCCTTGTTACACATTACGGCAGACAGCGTCCCCCTTTTTACACATTACGGCAGGCAGATTCCCCCTTTTTACACATTGCGGCAGGCAGATTCCCCATTTTTACACATAGCGGCAGGCAGTCCCCCCTTTTTACACATTGCGGTAGGCAGTCCCCCCTTTTTACACATAGCGGCAGGCAGATTCCCCATTTTTACACATTACGTCAGGCAGTCCCCTCTTTTTACACATTGCGGCAGGTAGATTCCCCATTTTTACACATTACGTCAGGCAGTCCCCCCTTTTTACAAATTACGGCTTGCAGATTCCTCAGTTTTACACATTGCGGCAGGCAGATTCCCCATTTTTACACATTGCGGCAGGCAGATTCCCCATTTTTACACATTGCTGCAGGCAGATTCCCCAGTTTTACACATTGCGGCAGGCAGATTCCCCATTTTTACACATAGCGGCAGGCAGATTCCCCATTTTTACACATTACGTCAGGCAGTCCCCCCTTTTTACACATTGCGGCAGGCAGATTCCCCATTTTTACACATTGCGGCAGGCAGATTCCCCCTTTTTACACATAGCGGCAGGCAGTCCCCCATTTTTACACATAGCGGCAGGCAGTCCCCCATTTTTACACATAGCGGCAGGCAGTCCCAAGAAAGAAAGAAAGAAAGAAAGAAAGAAAGAAAGAAAGAAAGAAAGAAAGAAAAAGAAAGAAAAAGAAAGAAAGAAAGAAAGAAAGAAAGAAAGAAAGAAAGAAAGAAAGAAAGAAAGAAAGAAAGAAAGAAAGAAAGAAAGAAAGAAAGAAAGAAAGAAGGATTATACTTACCCTCTCCGCTGGCTCAGGCTCCTCGGTGCAGCTTCTGGTCACGATTCCCGGGCAGTAGAGAAGGAGGAGGACGGAGGTGAAGGAGGGAGCCGCAGCAGCGCTTTGTTACTGGTGGAGGCGCTGCTGCTGCTGCTGCCCCTCTGCTTCACTATAGGCTGTTCTCGGAAGACAGCCTATAGTGAAGCAGAGGGGCAGCAGCAGCACCTGCACCAGTAACAAAGCGCTGCTGCGGCTCCCTCCTTTACCTCCCTCCTCCTCCTTCCCCCGTCCGTACCGCTGCTCCTCTCCTCTCCGGGTGGCTGTGCACTGCGGGCAGCGGTTGCCCGCAGCGCACAGCGGCATGTAATGAGTCAGTTTGACTCATTACATGCTTGGGCCCCTGGACAGAGGCGGGCCCCAGTGCAACGCACTGCTTGCACTGACGGTAGTTCCGCCTCTGGCCCCCACAGTGAGAGATACCTTAATGCCCCCAGTGCCAGATATGCCCCCACAGTGCCAGATACATTAAATGCCCCCAGTGCCAGATATGCCCCCACAGTGCCAGATAAAAAAATGCCCCCCCACAGTGCCAGATAAATAAATGCCCCCCCACAGTGCCAGATAAATAAATGGCCCCCACAGTGCCAGATAAATAAATGCCCTCCACAGTGCCAGATAAATAAGTGCCCCCGCAGTGCAGATATACCCCCACAGTGCCAGATACATAAATGCCCCCACAGTGCCGATATGCCCCCACAGTGCCAGATACAGAAATGCCCCCACAGTGCCAGATACATAAATGCCCCCACAGTGCAGATACATAAATGCCCCCACAGCACAGATATGCCCACACAGTGCCAGATAAAAAAATGCCCCCCACAGTGCCAGATAAATAAATGCCCCCCACAGTGCCAGATAAATAAATGCCCCCCACAGTGCCAGATAAATAAGTGCCCCCACAGTGCAGATATACCCCCACAGTGCCAGATACATAAATGCCCCCACAGTGCCGATATGCCCCCACAGTGCCAGTTACAGAAATTCCCCCACAGTGCCAGATACATAAATGCCCCACAGTGCAGATACATAAATGCCCCCACAGCACAGATATGCCCCCACAGTGCCAGATATGCCCCCACAGTGCCAGATACATAAATGCCCCCCCACAGTGCAGCTGACCCGACAGTGCCAGATATGCTCCCACAGTGACAGATCCGTAAATGCCCCCACAGTGACAGATCCATAAATGCCCCCACAGTGCAGATGACCCCACAGTGCCAGATATGCCCCCACAGTGCCAGATACATTAATGCCCCCAGTGCCAGATATGCCTCCACAGTGCCAGATACATTAATGCCCCCAGTGCCAGATATTCCCCCACAGTGCCAGATACATTAAATGCCCCCAGTGCCAGATATGCCCCCACAGTGCCAGATAAATAAATGCCCCCCACAGTGCCAGATAAATAAATACCCCCCACAGTGCCAGATAAATAAATGCCCCCCACAATACCTGCGGCGCGGGAGGGAGGCACTGCTGCTGTCAGAGGGCGCGGGCCTGGACCGGAGGACTCTTCCAATGGTGCGGTGGTGTGATCTGCAGGGAGCGGGAGTGTGGCTGTCTGCAGGCGGTGGTCGGTGTGCTGTAAGCGCGATGCGCGTCGCCGGCGTCTGACGTCAGACGCCGGCGCCGCGCAGCGCGCATATCTCGCACCACAGTTAAAGGCCGGGAACTCGGGGAGAGCTGCACAGCAGGGTCGGCTCCAGGTACGAATATGGCGGCGCCAGCGCGCGGCGCCCATTAAGGGTGGCGTCCTGCGCGGCCGCTCTATTCGAACATGCCTGGATCCGTCCCTGCTAGGGAGCATGACAGGAGTAGTCAGTACCAGATCTCACTCTCGGTACACTGTATACTAGGGAGTATCACAGGAGTAGTCAGTACCAGATCTTACTCTTGGTACACTGTATACTTGGGAGTATCACAGGAGTAGTCAGTACCAGATCTCACTCTCGATACACTGTATACTAGGTAGCATCACAGGAGTAGTCAGTACCAGATCTCACTCTTGGTACACTGTATACTAGGGAGCATGACAGTAGTAGTCAGTACTAGATCTCACTCTCAGTACACTGTATACTAGGGAGCATGACAGGAGTATTCAGTACCAGATCTCAGTCTCAAGTACACTGTATACTAGGGAGTAACAAAGGAGTAGTCAGTACCAGATCTTACTCTCGGTACACTGTACACTAGGGATCATGACAGGAGTAGTCAGTACCAGATCTCACTCTCGGTACACTGTATACTAGGTAGCATGACAGGAGTAGTCAGTACCAGATCTCACTCTCGGTACACTGTATACTAGTGAGCATCACAGGAGTAGTCAGTACCAGATCTCACTCTCGGTACACTCTATACTAGTGAGCATCACAGGAGTAGTCAGTACCAGATCTCATTCTCGGTACACTGTATACTAGGTAGTGATGAGCGGGTTCGGATCCTCGGGATCCGAACCCGCCCGAACTTCACCTTTTTTTTCACGGGTCCGAGCGACTGGATCCTCCCGCCTTGCTCGGTTAACCCGAGCGCGCCCGAACGTCATCATCCCGCTGTCGGATTCTCGCGAGATTCGGATTCTATATAAGGAGCCGCGCGTCGCCGCCATTTTCACACGTGCATTGAGATTGATAGGGAGAGGACGTGGCTGGCGTCCTCTCCGTTATAGTAGAAAAGAGTAAAGACTGAGTGACTTAGTTATAATTGTGGGGAGGATTGGGGACGGGGAGCAGCTGTTAGGGAGTACAGTGCAGGGTTTTGATTATACCACCAGTGAGTTTGATCCGTTGTTTCTCTGCCTGAAAAAAAACGCTCCACCATATCTGTGCTCACTCAGTGTGCTGCACTGCTGCATATATCTGTGCTGAGTGCACTGCTCACACTGCCTAATTGTGCGGACTGGGGAGCAGTTATAGCAGGAGTACAGTGCACAGTTTTGCTGACAGTGACCACCATTCCAGTATACGTCTGTCTGCCTGAAAAACACTCCTGTGGTGGCTTTTTTTTTCTTCATACTAGTTTAGCAGTCTGCTGACAGTGTCCACCAGGTCCGTTATTATTATACAGTATATTATTTATTATATATATATAGCAGTACGGTAGGCCACGGCTGTACCTACCTCTGTGTCATCAGTGCACTCGTCGTCCATAAGTAATATAATACTATACTATCCATCCATCTACATTGTATACCTGTGGTGGCTTTTATTTTCTTCATACTAGTTTAGCAGTCTGCTGACAGTGTCCACCAGGTCCGTTATTATTATTATACAGTATATTATATATATAAGCAGTACTGTAGGCCACGGCTGTACCTACCTCTGTGTCGTCAGTGCACTCGTCGTCCATAAGTAATATAATACTATACTATAGTATCCATCCATCTACATTGTATACCTGTGGTGGCTTTTTTTTTTTTCTTCATACTAGTTTAGCAGTCTGCTGACAGTGTCCACCAGGTCCGTTATTATTATTATACGGTATATTATATATATAAGCAGTACGGTAGGCCACGGCTGTACCTACCTCTGTGTCGTCAGTGCACTCGTCGTCCATAAGTAATATAATACTATACTATAGTATCCATCCATCTACATTGTATACCTGTGGTGGCTTTTTTTTTCTTCATACTAGTTTAGCAGTCTGCTGACAGTGTCCACCAGGTCCGTTATTATTATACAGTATATTATATATATAAGCAGTACGGTAGGCCACGGCTGTACCTACCTCTGTGTCGTCAGTGCACTCGTCGTCCATAAGTAATATAATACTATACTATAGTATCCATCCATCTACATTGTATACCTGTGGTGGCTTCTTTTTTTTTTCTTCATACTAGTTTAGCAGTCTGCTGACAGTGTCCACCAGGTCCGTTATTATTATACAGTATATTATATATATATAGCAGTACGGTAGGCCACGGCTGTACCTACCTCTGTGTCGTCAGTGCACTCGTCCTCCATAAGTAATATAATACTATAGTATCCATCCATCTACATTGTATACCTGTGGTGGCTTTTAGTTGTGCGCATTAAAATATGGAGAACAAAAATGTGGAGGTTAAAAAAATAGGGAAAGATCAAGATCCACTTCCACCTCGTGCTGAAGCTGCTGCCACTAGTCATGCTCGAGACGATGAAATGCCATCAACGTCGTCTGCCAAGGCCGATGCCCAATGTCATAGTACAGAGCATGTAAAATCCAAAACACAAAAGATCAGTAAAATGAGCCAAAAATCAAAATTAAAAGCGTCTGAGGAGAAGCGTAAACTTGCCAATATGCCATTTACGACACGGAGTGGCAAGGAACGGCTGAGGCCCTGGCCTATGTTCATGGCTAGTGGTTCAGCTTCACATGAGGATGGAAGCACTCAGCCTCTCGCTAGAAAAATGAAAAGACTTAAGCTGGCAAAAGCACAGCAAAGAACTGTGCGTTCTTCGAAATCACAAATCCCCAAGGAGAGTCCAATTGTGTCGGTTGCGATGCCTGACCTTCCCAACACTGGACGGGAAGAGCTTGCGCCTTCCACCATTTGCACGCCCCCTGCAAGTGCTGGAAGGAGCACCCGCAGTCCAGTTCCTGATAGTCAAATTGAAGATGTCAGTGTTGAAGTACACTTTTTTTCTTTGCGTCATGTGCTGTTTGGGGAGTATTTTTTGGAAGGGCCATCCTGCGTGACACTGCAGTGCCACTCCTAGATGGGCCAGGTGTTTGTGTCGGCCACTTGGGTCGCTTATCTTAGTCACACAGCTACCTCATTGCGCATCTTTTTTTCTTTGCGTCATGTGCTGTTTGGGGAGTATTTTTTGGAAGGGCCATCCTGCGTGACACTGCAGTGCCACTCCTAGATGGGCCAGGTGTTTGTGTCGGCCACTTGGGTCGCTTATCTTAGTCACACAGCTACCTCATTGCGCATCTTTTTTTCTTTGCGTCATGTGCTGTTTGGGGAGTATTTTTTTGAAGGGCCATCCTGCCTGACACTGCAGTGCCACTCCTAGATGGGCCAGGTGTTTGTGTCGGCCACTAGGGTCGCTTAGCTTAGTCACACAGCTTCCTCATTGCGCCTCTTTTTTTCTTTGCGTCATGTGCTGTTTGGGGAGTATTTTTTTGAAGGGCCATCCTGCCTGACACTGCAGTGCCACTCCTAGATGGGCCAGGTGTTTGTGTCGGCCACTTGTGTCGCTTAGCTTAGCCATCCAGCGACCTCGGTGCAAATTTTAGGACTAAAAATAATATTGTGAGGTGTGAGGTGTTCAGAATAGACTGGAAATGAGTGTAAATTATGGTTATTGAGGTTAATAATACTATGGGATCAAAATGACCCCCAAATTCTATAATTTAAGCTGTTTTTTAGGGTTTTTTGAAAAAAACACCCGAATCCAAAACACACCCGAATCCGACAAAAAAAATTCGGTGAGGTTTTGCCAAAACGCGTTCGAACCCAAAACACGGCCGCGGAACCGAACCCAAAACCAAAACACAAAACCCGAAAAATTTCCGGTGCACATCACTACTTTTATGAAGTGTAGATCTATTTATACCGTGTTCCGAGATTTTAGGTGTTACTGAATGACTAATAAAGTTATTTAAACAGAGCTGACTTTGCATAGATGATACATATTTGCATTCATGTGCATTAAGTCTACGATAATGTGAATATAAATATTTGACATTTATTTCATAGTGATAATAGTGACTGTATGAAAATTAAAAGTTCCCCTCTTCCTACATTCCTCAATAACAGCATTAGGGTAATGAGATTTTATAATAAGCTGCTTTGCCAGTGTTAATCCACATACTTTACGTAATCAATTACATCCCAAGAAGCGAATGTTCACAAATATCAGTAAAAACAGAAATGAGGCTTATTACAATGCTAACACTAAGTAGTTGCATCCTGAAATATTCTCAACCAAGGGAGATTTAGTTATCATAATTTAAATCGATGTACAGTACTGCCACAGTTTTTAAAATCATATAGGCTTATCCCTCAAGAAGATTTTAGACTCCCTTCAAATTGTGTCTGCACCTCTGTCTACCCCATCTGTGTCTGTCTCTCCCTTTGTATTTGTCCTTCTGTGTACAGTTTTGAAATGTAAACCTCTCTCTGTTGCCCTTTGTGTGCCTCTGCTGCCTCCCATTATTATTATTATCCTTAATTTATATGGCGCCACATGGGATCCGCAGTGCCCAATTACAGAATTTGCAAATAAACAAAAAAAAAGAAAATGACTTAGAGTTGAATACAATAAAAAACAAGTACAGGGTATTAGTGATGAGCGGGTTCGGTTTCTCGGAAACCGAACCCCCCCGAACTTCAGCCTTTTTACACGGGTCCGAGGCAGGTTCGAACCTTCCCGCCTTGCTCGGCTAACCCGAGCGCGCCCGAACGTCATCATCCCGCTGTCGGATTCTCGCGAGGCTCGGATTCTATCGCGAGACTCGGATTCTATATAAGGAGCCGCGCGTCGCCGACATTTTCACACGTGCATTGAGATTGATAGGGAGAGGACGTGGCTGGCGTCCTCTCCGTTTATAGAGAAGAGAGTAGAGAGTTAGAAACACTATTTGGTATTTACTAATTTTGGGGAGCATATTAGGACTGGAGTACTACTACTTGCTGATAGTGTGACCATTGACCACCAGTTTAATTAATCCGTTCTCTGCCTGAAAAAAAACGATACACAGTGTGACACAGTCACATACCATATCTGTGCTCAGCCTCAGTGTGCTGCATCATCATATGTAATACTGTATATCTGACTGTGCTGAGTGCTCACTGCTCACACAGCTTAATTGTGGGGGAGACTGGGGAGCAGTTAGAGCAGGAGTACATAAATAAATAATATATTTTAAGTACAGTGCACACTTTTGCTGCCAGAGTGCCACACTGCCAGTGTGACTGACCAGTGACCACACTGACCACCAGTATATTGTGATTGTCTGCTTAGGACGGAGTACTACTTGCTGATAGTGTGACCAGTGACCAGTGACCACCACCAGTTTAATTAATCCGTTCTCTGCCTGGAAAAAAAACGATACACAGTGTGACACAGTCACATACCATATCTGTGCTCAGCCCAGTGTGCTGCATCATATGTAATACTGTATATCATTATCTGACTGTGCTGAGTGCTCACTGCTCACACAGCTTAATTGTGGGGGAGACTGGGGAGCAGTTATAGCAGGAGTACATATTTTAGGTACAGTGCACACTTTTGCTGCCAGAGTGCCACTGCCAGTGTGACTGACCACTGACCACCAGTATATTGTGATTGTCTGCTGACCACCAGTATATTGTGATTGTCTGCCTGAAAAAGTTAAACACTCGTCATGTGGTGTTTTTATAAACGCATTCTGCAGACAGTGTCCAGCAGGTCCGTCATCATTACATAATATATATACCTGTCCGGCTGCAGTACTAGTGTGATATATATATATATATATATATATATATATATATATTTTAATTTTATCTCATTATCATCCAGTCTATATTAGCAGCAGACACAGTACGGTAGTCCACGGCTGTAGCTACCTCTGTGTCGGCAGTCGCTGGTCCATCCATAATTGTATACCACCTACCCGTGTTTTTTTTTTTCTATCTTCTTGATACTAGTAGCTTACTTTAGGAGTCTGCAGTGCTGACAGACAGTGTCCAGCAGGTCCGTCATTACATAATATATATACCTGTCCGGCTGCAGTACTAGTGTGATATATATATATATTTTATTTTTATCTCATTATCATCCAGTCTATATTAGCAGCAGACACAGTACGGTAGTCCACGGCTGTAGCTACCTCTGTGTCGGCAGTCGCTGGTCCATCCATAATTGTATACCACCTACCCGTGGTTTTTTTTTCTATCTTCTTGATACTAGTAGCTTACTTTAGGAGTCTGCAGTGCTGACAGACAGTGTCCAGCAGGTCCGTCATTACATAATATCTATACCTGTCCGGCTGCAGTACTAGTGTGATATATATATATATTTTTTATTTTTATCTCATTATCATCCAGTCTATATTAGCAGCAGACACAGTACGGTAGTCCACGGCTGTAGCTACCTCTGTGTCGGCAGTCGCTGGTCCATCCATAATTGTATACCACCTACCCGTGGTTTTTTTTTCTATCTTCTTGATACTAGTAGCTTACTTTAGGAGTCTGCAGTGCTGACAGACAGTGTCCAGCAGGTCCGTCATTACATAATATATATATACCTGTCCGGCTGCAGTACTAGTGTGATATATATATATATTTTATTTTTATCTCATTATCATCCAGTCTATATTAGCAGCAGACACAGTACGGTAGTCCACGGCTGTAGCTACCTCTGTGTCGGCAGTCGCTGGTCCATCCATAATTGTATACCACCTACCCGTGGGTTTTTTTTCTATCTTCTTGATACTAGTAGCTTACTTTAGGAGTCTGCAGTGCTGACAGACAGTGTCCAGCAGGTCCGTCATTACATAATATATATATACCTGTCCGGCTGCAGTACTAGTGTGATATATATATATATATATATATATATATTTTATTTTTATCTCATTATCATCCAGTCTATATTAGCAGCAGACACAGTACGGTAGTCCACGGCTGTAGCTACCTCTGTGTCGGCAGTCGCTGGTCCATCCATAATTGTATACCACCTACCCGTGGTTTTTTTTTATATCTTCTTGATACTAGTAGCTTACTTTAGGAGTCTGCAGTGCTGACAGACAGTGTCCAGCAGGTCCGTCATTACATAATATATATATATACCTGTCCGGCTGCAGTACTAGTGTGATATATATATATATTTTTTATTTTTATCTCATTATCATCCAGTCTATATTAGCAGCAGACACAGTACGGTAGTCCACGGCTGTAGCTACCTCTGTGTCGGCAGTCGCTCGTCCATCCATAAGTATACTAGTATCCATCCATCTCCATTGTTTACCTGAGGTGCCTTTTAGTTGTGCCTATTAAAATATGGAGAACAAAAATGTTGAGGTTCCAAAAATAGGGAAAGATCAAGATAGACTTCCACCTTGTGCTGAAGCTGCTGCCACTAGTCATGGCCGAGACGATGAAATGCCAGCAACGTCGTCTGCCAAGGCCGATGCCCAATGTCGTAGTACAGAGCATGTAAAATCCAAAACACCAAATATCAGTAAAAAAAGGACTCAAAAATCTAAAATAAAATTGTCGGAGGAGAAGCGTAAACTTGCCAATATGCCATTTACCACACGGAGTGGCAAGGAACGGCTGAGGCCCTGGCCTATGTTCATGGCTAGTGGTTCAGCTTCACATGAGGATGGAAGCACTCAGCCTCTCGCTAGAAAAAAAGAAAAGACTCGAGCTGGCAAAAGCACAGCAAAGAACTGTGCGTTCTTCGAAATCCCAAATCCACAAGGAGAGTCCAATTGTGTCGGTTGCGATGCCTGACCTTCCCAACACTGGACGTGAAGAGCATGCGCCTTCCACCATTTGCACGCCCCCTGCAAGTGCTGGAAGGAGCACCCGCAGTCCAGTTCCTGATAGTCAGATTGAAGATGTCAGTGTTGAAGTACACCAGGATGAGGAGGATATGGGTGTTGCTGGCGCTGGGGAGGAAATTGACAAGGAGGATTCTGATGGTGAGGTGGTTTGTTTAAGTCAGGCACCCGGGGAGACACCTGTTGTCCGTGGGAGGAATAGGGCCATTGACATGCCTGGTGAAAATACCAAAAAAATCAGCTCTTCGGTGTGGAAGTATTTCAACAGAAATGCGGACAACATTTGTCAAGCCGTGTGTTGCCTTTGTCAAGCTGTAATAAGTAGGGGTAAGGACGTTAAACACCTCGGAACATCCTCCCTTATACGTCACCTGCAGCGCATTCATAATAAGTCAGTGACAAGTTCAAAAACTTTGGGCGACAGCGGAAGCAGTCCACTGACCAGTAAATCCCTTCCTCTTGTAACCAAGTTCACGCAAACCACCCCACCAACTCCCTCAGTGTCAATTTCCTCCTTCCCCAGGAATTCCCATTGTCCTGCAGGCCATGTCACTGGCAATTCTGACGAGTCCTCTCCTGCCTGGGATTCCTCCGATGCATCCTTGCGTGTAACGCCTACTGCTGCTGGCGCTGCTGTTGTTGCTGCTGGGAGTCGATGGTCATCCCAGAGGGGAAGTCGTAAAAGACCACTTTTACTACTTCCACCAAGCAATTGACTGTCCAACAGTCCTTTGCGAGGAAGATGAAATATCACAGCAGTCATCCTGCTGCAAAGCGGATAACTGAGGCCTTGGCATCCTGGGTGGTGAGAAACGTGGTTCCGGTATCCATCATTACTGCAGAGGCAACTAGAGACTTGTTGGAGGTACTGTGTCCCCGGTACCAAATACCATCTAGGTTCCATTTCTCTAGGAAGGCGATACCGAAAATGTACACAGACCTCAGAAAAAGAGTCACCAGTGTCCTAAAAAATGCAGCTGTACCCAATGTCCACTTAACCACGGACATGTGGACAAGTGGAGCAGGGCAAGGTCAGGACTATATGACTGTGACAGCCCACTGGGTAGATGTATGGACTCCCGCCCCAGCACGTCCCATGTTTTGCACATACCTTGAATTTGGTGGTGCAGAATTATTTAAAAAACGAGAGGGGCGTGCAAGAGATGCTGTCGGTGGCCAGAAGAATTGCGGGACACTTTCGGCGTACAGGCACCACGTACAGAAGACTGGAGCACCACCAAAAACGCCTGAACCTGCCCTGCCATCATCTGAAGCAAGAAGTGGTAACGAGGTGGAATTCAACCCTATATATGCTTCAGAGGTTGGAGGAGCAGCAAAAGGCCATTCAAGCCTATACAATTGAGCACGATATAGGAGGTGGAATGCACCTGTCTCAAGCGCAGTGGAGAATGATTTCAACGTTGTGCAAGGTTCTGCTGCCCTTTGAACTTGCCACACGTGAAGTCAGTTCAGACACTGCCAGCCTGAGTCAGGTCATTCCCCTCATCAGGCTTTTGCAGAAGAAGCTGGAGACATTGAAGGAGGAGCTAACACAGAGCGATTCCGCTAGGCATGTGGGACTTGTGGATGGAGCCCTTAATTCGCTTAACAAGGATTCACGGGTGGTCAATCTGTTGAAATCAGAGCACTACATTTTGGCCACCGTGCTCGATCCTAGATTTAAAACCTACCTTGGATCTCTCTTTCCGGCAGACACAAGTCTGCTGGGGTTCAAAGACCTGCTGGTGAGAAAATTGTCAAGTCAAGCGGAACGCGACCTGTCAACATCTCCTCCTTCACATTCTCCCGCAACTGGGGGTGCGAGGAAAAGGCTCAGAATTCCGAGCCCACCCGCTGGCGGTGATGCAGGGCAGTCTGGAGCGACTGCTGATGCTGACATCTGGTCCGGACTGAAGGACCTGCCAACGATTACGGACATGTCGTCTACTGGCACTGCATATGATTCTCTCCCCATTGAAAGAATGGTGGAGGATTATATGAGTGACCGCATCCAAGTAGGCACATCAGACAGTCCGTACTTATACTGGCAGGAAAAAGAGGCAATTTGGAGGCCCTTGCACAAACTGGCTTTATTCTACCTAAGTTGCCCTCCCACAAGTGTGTACTCCGAAAGAGTGTTTAGTGCCGCCGCTCACCTTGTCAGCAATCGGCGTACGAGGTTACTTCCAGAAAATGTGGAGAAGATGATGTTCATTAAAATGAATTATAATCAATTCCTCCGTAGAGACATTGACCAGCAGCAATTGCCTCCACAAAGTACACAGGGAGCTGAGATGGTGGATTCCAGTGGGGACGAATTGATAATCTGTGAGGAGGGGGATGTACACGGTGATATATCGGAGGATGATGATGAGGTGGACATCTTGCCTCTGTAGAGCCAGTTTGTGCAAGGAGAGATTAATTGCTTCTTTTTTGGTGGGGGTCCAAACCAACCCGTCATTTCAGTCACAGTCGTGTGGCAGACCCTGTCACTGAAATGATGGGTTGGTTAAAGTGTGCATGTCCTGTTTATACAACATAAGGGTGGGTGGGAGGGCCCAAGGACAATTCCATCTTGCACCTCTTTTTTCTTTAATTTTTCTTTGCGTCATGTGCTGTTTGGGGAGTATTTTTTTGAAGGGCCATCCTGCGTGACACTGCAGTGCCACTCCTAGATGGGCCAGGTGTTTGTGTCGGCCACTAGGGTCGCTTAGCTTACTCACACAGCTACCTCATTGCGCCTCTTTTTTTCTTTGCGTCATGTGCTGTTTGGGGAGTATTTTTTTGAAGGGCCATCCTGCGTGACACTGCAGTGACACTCCTAGATGGGCCAGGTGTTTGTGTCGGCCACTAGGGTCGCTTAGCTTACTCACACAGCTACCTCATTGCGCCTCTTTTTTTCTTTGCGTCGTGTGCTGTTTGGGGAGTGTTTTTTGGAAGGGCCATCCTGCGTGACACTGCAGTGCCACTCCTAGATGGGCCAGGTGTTTGTGTCGGCCACTAGGGTCGCTTAGCTTACTCACACAGCTACCTCATTGCGCCTCTTTTTTTCTTTGCGTCATGTGCTGTTTGGGGAGTGTTTTTTGGAAGGGCCATCCTGCGTGACACTGCAGTGCCACTCCTAGATGTGCCAGGTGTTTGTGTCGGCCACTTGGGTCGCTTAGCTTAGACATCCAGCGACCTCGGTGCAAATTTTAGGACTAAAAATAATATTGTGAGGTGTGAGGTGTTCAGAATAGACTGAAAATGAGTGGAAATTATGGTTTTTGAGGTTAATAATACTTTGGGATCAAAATGACCCCCAAATTCTATGATTTAAGCTGTTTTTTAGGGTTTTTATAAAAAAACACCCGAATCCAAAACACACCCGAATCCGACAAAAAAAATTCGGTGAGGTTTTGCCAAAACGCGGTCGAACCCAAAACACGGCCGCGGAACCGAACCCAAAACCAAAACACAAAACCCGAAAAATTTCAAGTGCACATCTCTACAGGGTATATCAACATAGCTGCGTCAGTATACAGCACTGAAATAAACATCAGGGTGGCAGAAAACTGCAGGATTTGATGCCATCAAAGGGAGTATTGAAAAGATGATAGGTTATGTAAGAGACGTAAACGCACATGAGGGAAGCGGACCCTGCTCGTCAAAGCTTACATTCTAATGGGAAAGAGCACAAAGACTGGGGTGACACAGATGGGGTAGGAAGTGAGCGTGGGCCACAGAAGGCTTAGGATGACAGATGGCTGGGTGTGTCTTAAGAGCCCGTTTAAAGTTTGTAGAGAGGTGGAGAGTCTGAGGGGGAGAGGTAGAGAATTCCAGAAAAAGGGAGCAGCACGTGCAAAATCTTGGACGTAGGAGTGGGAGGAGGTAATCAGAAGGCAGTAGAGGCGGCGTGCATTAGCAGAGCGAAGAGGACGGGCGGGAGTGTAAAGGGAGTTAAAGTCAGGGATGTAACTGGGAGAGGGGTGAGTGAGGGCTTTGTAATTGAGCGTGAGAAGCTTGAAATGGATTCTGAAGGGGAAGGGGGCTAGTAAGAGAGGAGAGGTGGAGGTAGTGCGTTTGGTGAGGAAGATAATCCGGGCAGCAGCATTGATGATAGATTGGAGTGGAGCAGGGGTGTATCTACCCATTGGCCAGGATGGCACTCGCCAGGGGCGCCAGGCAAGGAGGGGCGCCTCTTGGTGGTGCCACCCACGGCCAAAGGGTAGAAAAGTAGTACTGTCAGACTGTACCTGGTGAGAGTCTGTTACTGCTGGAGCGGCACCGGTGTCCGGCAGCACAGCACTTGTAATCAGACTCAAAATAAACTACAGCTCCAGCAGCCCTAGTTGCTGGGAGCTCACGACAGCAAGGGAGCTGCACCGGCAGTAACAGACTGTCACCAGGTACACAGCAATTGTTATATAGCACAGTGCTATAGATCTATTTGTTGTTGAAGATAATAAAAAAGTGTCAGTGTTTGGGAGAAGGGACTGTAGTACCTGGAAAACTACACGATTTTTATGCATGTTAGATGTAAGTAAGTAAGCGAAAACTTTAACATGTTGAGTGTAATAAAGAATATACATATCTTACCTATTTCAAGGCCAGGTTCAAGGAAATGTATATCAGTTAATTGTATAATTGATCATTTTATCTTGGAAGTGATGGCACCCTGATGCTTCTTCTAACAGGAAGCATTTCTACCACCCAACTAATTGTGTTTGGGTAATGGCTGGGCCCATGTGAGGCTCATCTCAATAGCATTTAATTTGAGATGCAGTCAAGATGCCAGCGTTTGGCATCCCGGCGGTCAGAAAGCGGACGCCAGCATCCCGAAACTACCAAAATTCGGATTGAGTTGGTGACAAAGTCTCCACTGACAATCCGCATGGGAGGGTTAGGCTGCAGGGAAGGAGATTAGGAAGGGTGGGTCAGGGTTAGGCACCAATGAAGAGGCGGGGGGTCGGGTTAGGGTCAGGCTGTGGGAAAGGTGGGTTAGGGGTAGGGGGGAGGGATGGTTTATCATGAATACGAGACACTACTGTGCGGTATAATGTGAATGAGGGACACTACTGTGTGGTATAATTTGAATTGGGGTACTATTGTGTCCTCGCCCTTACCCCACAAGACCATGCCCTTTTCCAATACTAATTTCAAATGTGTGTAGGGGGTGGTGGTGGTGGTGGTGGGGGGGCGCCAGCCCCTTACTTTGCCAGGGGCGCTCGGACCCCTAGATACACCCCATGAGTGGAGAGATGTATGTGTTAGGGATGCCAGTCAGGAGGAGATTACAGTAGTCCAGTCTGGAGATAATCAGTGAGTGGATAAGAGTCTTAGTAGCATCCTGGGTGAGAAAGGGTCTGATCCTGGAAATATTTTTGAGATGAAAATGACAGGTTTGTGAGAGGTGCTGAATGTGTGGTTTGAAGGAGAGGGAGGAGTCAAGGATTACTCCAAGACAGCGCACTTGGGGGCTAGAGGAAATAGTTGTGCCATCGATAGATAATGAAATTGTGGGAGGTGAGGTTGTGCGGGAGGATGGGAAGATGATCAGCTCAGTCTTAGACATGTTAAGTTTAAGAAAGTGCTGGGACATCCAAGAAGACATAGCAGAGAGACAGTTGGATACACGAGTGAGGAGAGCAGGTGAGAGGTCAGCAGTGTTGGACTGGGGCATGTAGGTCCCACCGGGCGAATGCAGTGGTAGGGGCCCATGTTAGGGGTGTGGCCAGTCTGCAGAGGGTGTGTGGCCGGCCACCTCATTGGTTTGACTAACCATTAGAGAGTGCAACGTCTGGGCCCCTTCATAAATATATACAGTAAATTCAGTGGCTGCATGCATAATATTGTACCAGATTATTAACAGCAATGCACTGTAGAAAATACACCATAGTCCAGTATAAGGTAACATATGTATAATCTATAATTCAAGTGAACAGTCTGGAACCTGATCCTTAGAGCAGAAGGTGAGCCCCCAGGCAGTAGGGCCCACCGGTGGTTTCCCCTGTACCCCTGTGGGCCAGTCCAAGCCTGGAGGTCAGGGGAGGAAAGGAAGGTTTGAGTGTCATCAGCATAGAGATGATATTGTAAGTCAAAAGAGCTAATGAGTTCTCCTAAAGAGGATGTATAGAAAGAGAAAAGGAGAGGACCAAGAACAGAGCCTTGGGGGACATCTACAGTTAGTGGAAGTGGGGAGGAGGTGGAGTCATGAGAGGAGACAGAGAAGGAATGGTCAGAGAGGTAGGAGGACAGCCAGGAGAGGGCAGTATCACGCAAACCAAGGAAGTGAAGGATTTGCAGAAGGAGAGGGTGGTCCACAGTGTCAAAAAGAGCAGAGAGGTTAAGGAGAGTAAGCAAAGAGTAGTGACCCTTGGATTTAGCAGATAGGAGATCATTGCAGACTTTTGTGAGGGTAGTATCAGTGGAGTGGAGAGGACGGAAGCCAGACTGGAATGGGTCAAGTAGTGAGAGGGAGAAAAAGAAAGGCAGTCAGGCGGTTATAGACAAACACGCTCAAGGAGTTTGGAGTTTTTTAAGAATAGGGGAGACAAGTGCATGCTTGAAGGCAGAGGAGACAGTGCCTGATGAGAGGGAGAGATTGAAGAGGTGGGCAAGATGGGAGCAGGCAGAGAGAGAGAGAGGGGTAGCGGAGGAGGCGGGAGGGGATAGGGTCAAGTGGGGAGGTGGGTGAGGAACAAATGAGGGCCATGACTTCCTCACCAGATACATGGGAGAAAGATGTCAGAGTTGGTAAGAGGAAGGGGAGGACTGATAAGGATAGGAGGTGGCTGGTTGTTGATTTTTTTGGTGGTATGGGATGTCCTGACGTATGGAGTCAATTTTGGATGTGAAGCAAGTGGCAAAGTCAAGAGCAGAGACTGAGGAGGGGGGGGGGAGAGGTGGGGGGGGGGCGGAGGAGGGAGTTGAGAGTAGCAAAGAGGCGCCAGGGGGTTGGAAGACTGGGAGGATATGAAGTTCTTGAAGTATGACTGTTTAGCGAGGGACAGGGCAGCACTGAATAATGAGAGCATACTGTATGTTTGAAATGGAGGAAGTCTGCCTTAGAGCGTGATTTCCTCCACTGTCGCTTGGCAATATGTGAGCATTTTTGCAATTATCTGGTGCATTTGGTGTGCCAGGGTTGAAGTGTTGATCTGCGAGGATGAATAGTGGTTGGTGGAGCAACAGAGTCAAGAGCAGAAGTAAGGGAGGCATTGTATAGGGATGTGGCTTGTTCAGGGCATGAGAGAGACAGTATAGGAGAGAGAAGTGAGTCAAATAGGGAGGATAGGGATGCGGTGTCGATAGCCTCAATGTTGCGTTTAGTGATGGTAGCCTTAGGAGATAGAGATGGAGTAGCAGAGAGAGATAAGTTAAAGGAGAGCATGTGGTGGTCTGAGAGGGGAAATGGGGAGTTGGAGAAATCAGAAATATCACAGCGGTGATTGAAGACCAGATCCAGTGAGCTTCCATTCATATGGACGGTGGAGGAGGTCCACTGGGAGAGACTGAGTAAAGATGTAAGGTTAAGGAGTTTAGAGGCAGAGGATTTTGTGGGGATATCAATTGGAATGTCAGAAGTGAGGAAGTGAGGAAGCCTGGAAGCAAAGTTGCCAAGGAATTTGGAAGGCAAGCCAGGGGGGCGGTAAACGACAGCTACTCGTAGATGGACAGGTTGAAAGAGGCGTATAGCATGGACCTCAAATGTAGAGAATGTAAGGGATGGTTCTGGGGTGATGAGTTGGTAGGAGTAGTTAAAGGGTAAAAGGATCCTAACACCACCACCTAGGCGACCTCGGGGTGTATGTGAGAATGTGAGGCCCCCAGTAGAGATAGCAGCAGGAGAAGTGGTGTCATAGGAAGTAATCCAGGTTTCTGTATGGCCAGGAGATGCAGCGAGTTGGAGATGAAAAGGTCATGGGTGGGGACCAGTTTGTTACAAACAGATCTGGCATTCCATTTGGCACAGGATAGGGGTTGTGAGTTTGAGGGAGAGATGCAAATTAGATTATCAGGGTTGCTGTAGCATTGAGGTGTTATTCATTTGGATGGAAGGGATAAAGCGGGCATAGTGTTAGTGTGGGTTTCTGAACTATGAGGGGACACTGCAGTAGGAGGGCAGGGAGGGAATGCAGTGTGATGTGGATGGAGATAAGGTGAGGTGACAGAGAATGGAGGGAGGGAACTGGGCTCAGTGGTGGGGTAGTATGACCATCATGGAGCAGAAGTGACTGAGAGTGGACGTGAGGTGACAGGAAGAGAGGAGGGGAAGGGAGGGAGAGGGGTGGATGGGAAACAGAGGAGGGGAGAGAGTAGGAAATGTAGGAGACTAGGGGGGAGGGATAGACGTGGAAGGTGCAGAAGAAAGAATTAGGTAGACAAGGGGTGATAGGGAGGGTTGATTTAAACCTGGACATAGTATGGGTAAGGTAAATGGGTGTAAAAATAAAAAAATTATAATAATATATAACTATGGGTCTGGGGTAACACGGATGGTGTAATGGTTAGCATTACTGCCTCCCAGCACTGAGGTCATAAAATCGATTCCCAACATGGCCCTAACTGTGTGGAGTTTGTATGTTCTCCCCATGCTTGCGTGGGTTTCCTCCAGGTACTCCGGTTTCCTCCCATATTCACAAAAATATACTTGTAGGTTAATTGGCTCCTAACAAAAATTAACCCTAGTGTGTAAGTATGTGCGTGTACATGGGCAGACTAGATGGGACAAGTACAGTGGCTTATTTATAATGGGTGCAGTGTGTGTGGTGCACACGGGCCCCTGGAGACCGCACACCCTTCGCCCATTTTTTAAATACCTCTCCGGAGTTTGCGGTAAATGGCCACCTTGCCATTTCACTGGAGATTTGCACATGCAGAATAGAGTCTGTGCCTCTCTAATGCTCAGACTTTATTGCGCTGATGGTCTACAGAGGATGAAGGAGGATGGACACGGGCCTTCTTCTCTGATAACATGCCCCTGACCAACTGGTTCTTATCTGCTGTCAAATTACAGTGGGTGAAGGAGGTAAAACTTTTTCTAGTTATATAAGCGAAAGGAGAAAAACAAAAGGCGGAATATTAAAACTAAATATAGAGACTGTGAGTCTTGGTGTAATAGCAGATCATCTTAATAATTATTTTTGCTCAGTATTCACTACTAAAAGAGAGGGGAAGGGGCCACAGTTAAGTTGCAGGGATATTCAGGAAAATGAAGCAAGTACATTTACAGAGGAGAAGGTCCTAACAGAACTCTCAAAGCGGAAAGTGGACAAATCTATGGGGCCAGATGGGATACATCCAAGGATACTACAAGGAGCTTAAAGAGGTGCTGGTAGCACCATTAACAGAATTATTCAACCAGTCATTAGCTACAGGAATAATTCCAGAGGAATGGAAAAAAGTGAATGTAGTCCCACTGCACAAAAGTGGAAGCAACGAAGAGGCAAACAACTACAGACCAGTGAGTCTTACTTTAGTACTAGGGAAATTGATTGAAACACTCTTAAAAAAAAAAGTTGTAGGTTATCTCAAATCCACCAATATACAGGATCCAGATAGCATGGATTCACTGGATGTCAAACAAACCTTTCTGACTGTGTGACTAAAGTGATGGATAAAGGTGGAGCCATGGATATAGCTTATGTAGACTTTGGTAAGGCTATTGATACTGGTGCACATTGCAGACTGCTAAATAAACTCAAAAGCTTGTTATTGGATACTAAGATTGTTGGATGGATAAGATCTTGATTGCAGGATAGAAAACAGAGAGTTGTGGTAAATGTATTGCATTCACAGGAGGGAAATTTTACCAGTGGAGTACCCCAGGGAACTGTACTTGGACCAGTGCTTTTTTTTAAACTTTATTGGTGACATTGCAAATGGCATTAAGGGGAAAGTATGCCTTTTTGCAGATGACACAAAGGTATGCAACAGGGTAGACACATCAGGTGGGGTAAAACAAATGATTGATGATCTATGTAGACTAGAGGAATGGTCAAGAGCGTGGCAATTACAGTTTAATGCCAAAAAATGCAAAATCATGCACTTAGGTCTCAAAAAAACCTAGGGCTAAATATAGTATTAATGGCACTATACTGGAAAATACTGAGGAGGAAAGGGATCTTGTTTTAACAGTCTCCCCACTCCATGGCACAAATGTATTAAGCTTTAATACGAGATAAAGTGGAGATGGATAAAAAGAGATAAATGACTAGGCAATCAGTTCCTAACTGCCATTTTTCAAACACAGCCTGTGACATGGCAGTTAGGGAGCTGATTGTCTGGTCATTTATCACTCTTCATTCGTCTCCACTTTATCTCTTGTTACAGCTTAATACATTTGGGCCCTTATCTTACATATGGAGACTTACATTATTATTAAAAAAAAACATCAGGGTGGTGAGTTGCAGTGTAAATTTATGGTTTTCTGTAACTTTTTTTTGGTTATTTTGCCTTTATTACATCCGACACCTACAGTACATCTATCAGAGACTGTGTTTTAAAATGTACTTTCCTGGGCAAAGCTGCTGGATGCCTACAATATATACTTAGAGATCCATCAAACTTCCTTATTTTCTGTAATCTGAAGCATTCTTGCCGACAAACTAGCTGATCCCTCAGGGATGGGGCACCCAGCCGTGAGCTATGGTGGGAAGGATGGGTTGAGGCACTGCCAGGTGGGCATTGTGGGGTTTTGGTGCTGTGATTGTGCAATCATGTCCCTGCTCCGCTATAGAATGCTGAAAAGTGAGTTCCAGGGTTAAAATGACAAATGCACTGCCCACTACTCTAGGGAAGTGGGTGGTTTCAAGGGGCATGCTGGAGAGATTTGGTTATTTTTCTGGTGGTCGAGGAGAGCAAACCAAGATTTACGAGTTGGGTTATAGTAAACGCTGCAGGACCCTCCTCATAAACTCAGCAATAGCTATTAGTTCAGCTAGTTGTGTCAGGTACAATACTCTTCCCTCTTTAGAACACTTTGGTTATATTTACTAAACTGCGGGTTTTTAGAAATGGGGATGTCGCACATACTGTAGCAACCAATCAGATTGTACTTATCAATTATCTAGCACCTTTTAGAAGATACTAGCTAGAACCTGATTGGTTGCTATGGGCAACATCTCCACTCCTAAAAATGCGCCCTTTAGTACATATACCCCTTTCAATCAAATGTATTTTCCTGAATTATAAATAAGATACAGGCAAGATAATACAAATACAAATTATTATTATATGGCTGGAAAAGACCAGAACAATGGGCAATAATAATTCCCTTTACATTACACATTTTGGTAATTTTTTTTTTCTCACGAGAAAATATTGTTTACCTAATTATTTTTAAGTTATGTGTAATAATGTATGTAAAATTATCAAATGGTGATATACTGTATATTTCTCCTACTATTAACCAGCTCCTTAGTAATAATTTAGAATCACTGTATGATTACTTAAATTTTATTAAATAAACATATTAAACATGGAACATTTTTTGTTATTTATGTATTGTATACAGCTGCTGTATTTATCTGACATCTAGAAAAAAAATGCATGTGAATGCATAGGTACAATCTTAAAGAGTTTTATAAAAAAAAAAATCATTATGGAATCAGATGTATGTTTAATTTCTTAAACGTTTTTGCGTTACTTCCTGTTTATAAAAAAGAAAAGGTAAAAAAAAACCAATTCAGAAGCACCATCTAGTGGTGATATTTAGTATAGCATCATCTTGAGGTACTGTAGTTGAAAATGTTTAGCGTTAGCCATCCATTTACTGTACACCCAGTAAGGGCTACGGGCGGGATGTACTAAAGCAAAAATGCGTTAAAACCCCCGAAAACGGGGGTTTTACCGCATTTTCAAATTTACTAAGACCGTACCGCAGCGTTTTCGGCGTCCAGGGTATCGCCATCTCTGGATGGCGATACCCTATAGAAGCCTATGGGCTTCTTATCGCCGACCGCCGCAACCCGCCGACCCCCCTTTCCCCCCGGCTTACCTTCCTCCAGGGCAGGTAATCTCCTTCTCCCCCTAGCAACGCAGCCGGACGTCCTTGCGGCTGCAGGGAGGAGGAGGAGGCGCCGGGGGCAGCCTGCTGCTGCTACCCGGCATCAAGGCAGTGTGGGGACCCCATGGAGGTGACGAAGACCCCCCGCAGACCACCTAACAGGTATCGCGGGGGGCCTCCGTCACCGCATCGCGATATTGATCGCATATGTTAGTACATATGCGATCAACATCGCAGCGGTAAGCGGCGAGGGGCGGCGATGTATCTTAATATATCCCGCCCTACACATGTCTAAGGATGTCACTATTTCCTGGTGTATTGTGAGGCTGCCATTAAATAAAGGTTGTGTCTATGTTACCTTCGTGCTCAGGATCTGGAAGTGACAAAACGAGAGGGCAGGAGAGAACTTTCGCCCTTACAGCACCTAAATGTTTTCTTCGTTCTCCGTTCGTTTGGGGTAATTTTATTTTTATATGCAACATTGGACCCTCGTGGGCTTGGTGTCTTGCTCCTCTTCGCTCGCCACACTTTACTATTCCAAATAGTTTGTGACATGGACCCAGGGGGTTATGGGAAAGGTCCTCTCCACGAAGGTAAACTAGACGCTACCATTAAATAAATACTGGCTCAGTCAACAAACACTGTCTGCAGAGGAAATATCTACATTTTAAACATTACTTAAATCTGTCATCTTCAAATATTCTTTTGATTTGCATTATGATCAGTAAACTATACTTATTCTCAAATTTTATAATAAAATAAATGTAGTGAGCAGCCAGTTTCTTGAGTTTCTGATTCACAATTATTTCTGATCTGTTTGAAATTTTGGATAGAGTTTTATTTCTGCCCCATCAGTAATAGTGGCCACTGCACACAACCAACTGCTCTTTATGCAGTAGTCTGGCAGTGCTTGTTTACAGTCACGCTTTGTACATACAGATGTTCCTCAGTCAGTGCGTGGTCTTAAATCCTAATAAATGCCTTTTCCTGCTGATCTTTATATACAGTAGAAATGCGAAAGCCCTCACTAACTGACTGACTGACTCATCACTAATTCTCTTACTTCCCGACATGTTAGGTAGATGAAATGTAACATAGGTTTTCTTCAGGTGGGAAATAGGAAAACTACGTAATTAGAATTTTTATAAATCTCCCCTAAGGGGATGAAAAGGGGATCCGGTCTCTAGGTCGACAGTATCTAGGTCGACAGTATCTAGGTCGACCCCTACTGGTCGACAGAGTTTTTTGTGTGCATTTTTTTATTTAATAGGAGTATGTCCTCCGGAGCTCAGCCTCCCTGCGCGGCTGTAGCAGCTGCCTCTGCTCCGTTACATACCATTGAGAGGCTGGCTGCTGCATGCAGGGAGAGCAGCTTCTCTCAGGCTGTTTTCGTTTGTGTGCTGCTTGAGAGGTGAGAAGCGCATGGTAGCGGCGCTCCGTCACACTGTACAAAGGAGCGGCTGCTGATAAAACTTGGATGCGGCAACCAGTTAATTCTGACTGCGTCACACACCAGTTGTGTGACAGTCAGTAAGTACCGTCTACTCTACTACATTTAATAATTATATAGTGTGCCTGCCTGCCTGCTGCATCATATATATATTAGTATAACGTGCTCTACCTGGTGCAATGTGTATAATGTGCTCTGCCTGGTGCAATATGTAAAATGTGCTTTACCTGGTGCAATGTGAATAATGTGCTCTACCTGGTGCAATGTGTGTAACGTGCTCTGCTTGGTGCAGTGTGTATGTAACGTGCTCTGCCTGGTGCAATGTGTGGAACGTGCTCTTCCTGGTGCAAAATGTATAATGTGCTCTTCCTGGTGCAGTGTGTGTAACGTGCTCTGCCTGGTGCAGTGTGTGTAACGTGCTATGCCTGGTGCAATGTGTGTAACGTGCTCTGCCTGGTGCAATGTGTATAATGTGCTTTACCTGTTGCAATGTGTATAATGTGCTCTACCTGGCGCAAAGTGTATAATGTGCTTTACCTGGTGCAATGTGTATAATGTGCTCTGCCTGGCGCAAAGTGTATACCGTGCTCTACCTGGCGCAAAATGTAGAACGTGCTCTATCTGGCGCAATATGTATAACGTGCTCTATCTGGTGCAATATGTATAACATGCTCTACCTGGCGCAGTGTGTATAGGAGGTTCTACCTGGTGCAATGTGTATAAGCGGCACTACTGTGTGGTTGTAATGTGAATTGGCACAATTATGCGGCCACGCCCCTTCCCCAAGAAGCCACACCCCTAAAATTTTGCGGCATGCCTACAGCGCGCACTTCCAGTCCCTACATATGGTCAGGCCTTCAGAGCAGTACTCCTGCCCACTTGACAGATTCCACCCCCTCAACAGACCCCACCCCTATTAGGGCTGCTTCCATAAATTTCCCGGGCTGGTTTTTGATCCCAATCCATCACTGGCACCCCTAAAGAGCACACACTGACCCCACCCAACGCCACCACCCACAGAGAGACAGAGGTCTGTTTCCCTTACTCTCCAAGTCCGGAGTGAAAATGGCGGCCTTATATGGAATCCAAATCCCGCAAGAATCCGACAGCGGGATTATGATGTTTTGCCTCATTCTGGGATCCAAGTATGGTGGTAAGTCCCGAGCCGGACTCGGATCCGGGCTCAGATGCTGAAGTCCGGGGGAGTTCGGATCTCGGAGATCCAAACCCACTCATCCCTAATAAGAACCTGTATAAATATAAATAAATAAATAAAATAAGTTTGCACGCAGCAGTAGTTGATGCCTATAAGAAAACAACTGTCCTGTGTACATGGGTCAGAATACCAGCAAAGACACTTAAAGCGGCAGCAAATTTATCATGCATGCAAACTCCTCTCACCTGCGTTTCTCATATATGATCATTAAGCTTAGACAATGTAGCTGTGTAATATATTAATGTGTTATAGAAATAATTATAAAATAATAGTGGAATGGACAGACAGACAGCTCATAAAAAATCCTCTGTGTATAGGAGGACTAATCTCTGCTGCAGTTTCATGCCTTGTATAAAAAAAAAACAGCCATTCATAGATGGGTAACCCAAGAGCTAGCTACCAACGCTGGGATCCCATCTGCTAGTATGCGGAACAGGGGACGAGCACAACGAAGCCCCTTGTGGGCTCGCTGCACTTGCACCAGGTTCTATTCCCACTCTATGGGAGTAGTGGACACCAGCTAGTGGGAATAGTCCCTGTTAGCCGGTATTCTGGCAGGTGGCATTGTCAGTCTTCGGGATCCAGATGTCGTTAGGCTGACCACCAGGATCCCGTGCGCTGGCCACGTAACCTCATCCCACTGAATCATAGGACTACAGGGAAAAGGAGCACGTACTCTACCAGTATAAGCCATGCATCACTTTTCAGTAGGCTTTGCTGGAAAGCTAACTCCATAATGGTGTGCATCACAAACCCCCATCACCGCTTCTACCATTTACACTGGGAAAAGCCAGGTAGTGGGAACAAAATGATATAAATAAGAGATACAGGAAACCAGGGGGTAAATTTACTAAGATGGAAGTTCTATTTAAGATGGGATGTTGCCCGTAGCAACCAATCATCGTAGTAACCAATGCACCGTGTGGGGTCCAGAGGACCGAGTTTGAAAACCTATGTCCTAACAGTCCCACTAGTCTGGAGGACTGTCCTTCCATCGTCATACCTCCCAACATGACCCTCTCCAGGAGGGACACAATGCTCTGCTTCTGGATTTCTCTCTTAATGTATGATTGCTGGCAACTGTTTTGAACAGGTTAATGCAGAGGTTCCCTAACGTGGTCCTCAATGCACTCCAACTGTCCAAGTTTTAGGTATCTCCATGGCTCAGCACAGATGGTTAAATCAAATTGACTAAGGTGTGGCCAAGCATGGATACATTTAAAACCAGGACCATTGGGGTGCCATGAGGACCGCGTTTGGGAACCTCTGGGTTAATGGATAAGAAAGATGTTTCACCACAGGTGATAGCAATCACAAATAAAGAGGGAAGTCCAGGAGCAGAGCATTCTGTCCCTCCTGGAGAGGATCATGTTGGGAGGTATGCATCGTTCAATGTATGGGGGGTGGGGCATACTTGCCTACCTGACCCTCTCCATGAGGGAGAAAATGCTCTGTTCCTGGACTTTCCTGGTAATGTATGATTGCCATCACCTGTGGTGAGCTAGTTATTTGATAAGAAAGGTGTTTCACCACAGGTGATGGCAATCATACATTATGAGGAAAGTCCAGGAACAGAGCATTTTCTCCCTCATGGAGAGGGTCAGGTAGGCAAGTATGGGGTGAGGTGAGGTGGTGCGGACCTCTGCAGCGCGTCATAAATGCATATGCCTTCATGGCGTGCAGCATAAAAAACCTGCATTTTTCCCAAAAGAACATATTATTTTCCATTTATTCAGTTTTTCTTTTCAGTGTTTTGCATTCTTTACAGCCATTATTTACAGAACAGATGGTGTAATGGTTAGCATTACTGCCTCACAACACTGAGATCATGGGTTCAATTCCCATCATGGCCCTAACTCTGGGGAGTTTGTATGTTCTCCCCGTATCTGCATGGGTTTCCTCAGAGTACTCCGATTTCCTCCCACATGTGGTAGGGAATACAGATTGCAAACCATACTTGCCTACCAGAGGCGTAACTAGGGTCTTTGTAGCCCAGGGCAAGATCAACAAAGGTGCCCCCCCTTTATTTCTAGTCAACGTTTTGCTGACACATGACACACACAATCTCTCCCTTCGCAAAACAAACTCTGTACTGATGCTAATGCTCTTCACCATCTCTTGGCTCTTTCATACAGTTACACATGCCTACAAATAATTGGAAACCACCTTAAATGTGATTGTTCTTAATAATGGTTGCAATGGGGAAATAGAAGTGATTGCATGGTAATACTCCTGCCACCAGTTGAGATTAAGGGGCAGATTTATTAAGCTTGGTAAAGTGATAAAGTGGAAGGTGATAATAGACCAGCCAGTCAGCTCCTAACTGTCATTTTTCAAACCCAGCCTGTGACATGGCAGTAATGATCTGATTGGCTGGTCCTTTATCACCTTCCACTTTATCACTTCACTGAGCTTAATAAATCTGCCCCTAAGTCACTTAGTAAAAAAAAATAGCTATTATTATTATCAATTATTTTTGAGGTGCTTGAATTGAAAAGGGAAATTGTTGGGGATAATGGGTATACGTGGTATAAACACGTAGATTCTCCAATAATTAGACTGTGTTACATGCTTCTCTGGTCTGAAATGACCGCAATACAGTCTAATCCCTCCTCACAAATGTCATGTTTCTTATAAAATATAAATTTTAATGTCATAATATGGGCCGGTACATTTTATATAGGTAGAATTAAGACACTTTCTACATATCTTACACAATTTAAAGTTTGGACAGAAAGAAACTTTCTTATACATCAACTGCCATAAAATGTAGATGATGTTTAGGACTAGGCTCAGCTGCACAATTGTGACATCACAGTCACTGCTGACATCACAGTCATTGCTGACATCATGCAGCTACTTCTACCGCTGCTGAAGCCCCTGAGAACCAGTCTTCAGACGCTCTAGACTGAAGACACATCTTGCGTTATATTCTCTAAAGGGCCCTGTTCCTGTCGGATGACAAAACATGGGAACGAATAGGAGAAAAAAAATACGAGAAAAAGCATGGAGATCCAGAGACAAGAGGCAGAAAAGAAAGAAGTGCCGAGGAAAACAGAACCGAAGAGGAAAGCAGGCAGGCCGGACCAACTCAGCAGCCAGAAAGGTGAGGAGATTTGTTGCACGATTACAGAGAGGATGGAACATGTTGGCAGCATTTCTGGAAAAGAAACAGGATCAATTCATAAAAGCATGTAACCGATGTCCCAGATTTTGGCGTGACAGGAGAAACGCTGACATTACTGAAGATCCAGGGGAAGGGTGCAGCCATATGGCAGGCCCGGTTTCCCTTTCAGCGAAAAAAATCACTAGGAAGGGATCACGAAGAAACTGGGACAGAATTGCAGCATTTCTAAAAAATAAAAAAGATCAATTCATAACAGCATTTAGAAGAGGCCGACCAGGCGCTACGCCCACCAGCCAACAAAACACCGATACTGCCCCCTTAACAGTGGACAAATTCACTTTCCACTCAATACTTGGAGAGGGAGGCTACGGAAAAGTGCTGCTGGCAACAGACGCTCTTCGCAGGGAAAGAGTGGCAATTAAGATCTTAAAGAAGACAGCCCTAATAGAGAACGAGGGCAGCTTGGTCGAGTTTCGGGTCCTTCAGCTGGCACATCAGAGCAATTTCCTTACTCATGGATATGCAGTCTTCCAAACACATCGTTATCTATACTGTGTAATGGAACTGGCTAGTGGAGGAGATCTGTTCGATTTTCTTGAGACATCAGAGATGGACCTTCCCACAATAACATTTATAGCGGCGGAATTGGTTTGTGGATTACAGTTCATGCATTCTAAAGGAATAATTCACAGAGACATCAAACTGGAAAATGTTCTGCTGACTGCAGACGGCCATTTGAAGATCACAGACTTTGGTCTAGCCCTAATGAATGTGTATGGAGTAATTGATAATGCAGGTATTTGCGGGACACCTGGCTATACTGCTCCAGAAATGATAACCCGCCAGCCATACAGTGCAGCTGTGGACTGGTTCGCATTAGGGGTTATATTATATATGCTCGCTACAGGATCGGAGCCTTTCCCTGGAGAATCCGTGTCAGAGATAGCAGCAATGATCATTGCAGAGGAACCATCATACGAAGGCCTTACTGGAGTAACAAAGGACTTTTTATCCAACCTCCTGTGTAAGGACCAGTTCCTCCGGCTTGGGGTAAATGGCAACGTGCGAGAACACCCCTTCTTCTCTTCTATTAACTGGGAAGAGGTAGAGAGTGGAAAAACAGCATCCCCACTCACAGTGCTCAAGAACGCCATGGATCTAGATAAACAGAATATTCCTGTGCCCCACAGTGAAATTTTCAGACAACCAATTCCTGCCGTGGACCAGGGGCTATTTGACAACATTCAATTTGTATGCCCTGTATGGAGAGAAACGTACCATAATGTGCCAATGCAATCAGATATTATGCCCTAGACATGCACTAGCGTGAAATAGAAACATCTGCAATCCTTAAAACATCTTGTTCCTGTTGCATCAGCTGCCTGTTCCAACCTCCAGTGCATCCCTCACCATACACTGTCTGCCGCCTGCCCTGACCTCGGCTATGTCTCTGGAAATGCACCTGACCCACCCCGGCTACGTCCCAGGAGATCTGCCTACTGCAATATAGTGGTAGGCTGGACATATAAGCTAGGGTAGGGCCTTGCAGAAAATTGGGGTCCCTTGACGATGGGCTGCAAGCTTAAATATTTTGATCAAAATATGATAAAATACCCTCTGTTTTATTTGCTACATGCACACAGATTTGCAATATATTATTGTTAGCAGCGACAGCAAAATGTTTTTTTTTGTATACAGATGTGTCCTGCTATCCTTGGGACAGCGCAGCATAGCGGGGCGCATGTGATCACATGCTTCCACTATGCTATAGACTTGAATAGGAGCCGGCACGCACACGCGCCCGACTCCCATTTACTTCAAAGGGACCGGCTGCGATGCAAACACTTGCGGCATACAACAATGCGTTTGCATCACGATCCAGCTACAGAGTGTTGCTATAGTCAGCAGCGCCACAACAGGATACATCTGTACATATATGGCATTAATACTGCCA
Source organism: Pseudophryne corroboree (assembly GCF_028390025.1). Taxonomy (NCBI): domain Eukaryota; kingdom Metazoa; phylum Chordata; class Amphibia; order Anura; family Myobatrachidae; genus Pseudophryne; species Pseudophryne corroboree. The sequence continues at coordinate 70,261,098 of NC_086455.1, forward strand.
TGCAGCTGGTACTATGCACACAATTGGTGTAACCAAGCACAGGCCTAGTCTGCTATCATGGCAGCTTTCAGTCACGGCTATAAAAGGCCTAACTGGGTGCGGCTCACTAGCCAGCCCTGTATAGATGCTCCCCTCTGTATCTGGGAGGGGAGTACATGTAACTGCAATGTAATGGTGTGCTGGGCATATATGCTAGTGTAAAACAGAAACTTGCAGGAAATTGGGCTCCCTTGATGATGGGCTGCAAGCTGAAATATTTTGATCAAAATATGACCAAATCCCCAATGTTTTATTTACTACAAGCACACAGATGTGCAGTATATTATTATTAGTGCAGACAGCAAAAGTCTTAGTTTTGTATACACATTAATACTGCCACACAGCTGGTACCATTACAAGATGCAAACCCGCTCTGGCAAAATACCTCAGGTAAGTCACCTGTATATATATGTACCAATGTGACACAGTAATGGCAATAATATATAAATGTAATAGCAGCTGAATGAGCCTCCTTTGGAGTAAGCTGCCATCCTACTCCAAACGTCCACTTGCACATTTAGACCCACTGACTTCCCCAACTATGTCATGCCCCCCTAGCCAGGGCCGTAACTACGTGTGTGCCAAGTGGGCTTGGCACACAGCGCAGTTGCCCTGAGGGCGCACGGCCAGCGGCATGTAATGAGTCAAATTGACTCATTACATGCCGCCTCTGTTGTGTGCGCCGTGCGCCACGCTGTGGAGGGAGAAGTCTGCAGCGCCGGGCAGGTGAGAAGGAGGAGGAGGGAGGGGGAGCAGGGAGCCGCAGCAGCGCTATTTCATTGGTAGTAAGCGCCGCTGCAGCATCCCCCTCTCCTTCCGTATTGGCTGCCCGGCGCTGCTGTGGATGCTGGGATGCGGTTTCTCTATCCCAGCATCCACAGCAGCGCCGGGCAGCCAATACGGAAGGAGAGGGGGATGCTGCAGCGGCGCTTACTACCAATGACATAGCGCTGCTGCGGCTCCCTGCTCCCCCTCCCTCCTCCTCCTTCTCACCTGCCTGCACCGAGGGAGCTGCATGAGGAGCCTGACATGGTAAGTATGTATCTCTCTTTCTCTTTCTCTCTCTCTCTCTCTCTCTCCCTCTCTCAGCAGGACACTGTCTGCCGCAATGTGTAAAAAGGTAAAAAGGGGGACGGGCTGCCGCAATGTGTAAAAAGGGGGACTGGCTGTCGCAATGTGTAAAAAGGGGGCCTAGCTGCCGCAATGTGTAAAAAGGGGGACTGGCTGCCGCAATGTGTAAAATGGGGACTGGCTGCCGCAATGTGTAAAATGGGGACTGGCTGCCGCAATGTGTAAAAAGGAGGATTCGGGAGGGGAGTACATGTAACTGCAATGTAATGGTGTGCTGGGCATATACGCTAGTGTAGAACAGAAACTTGCAGGAAATTGGGCTCCCTTGATGATGGGCTGCAAGCTGAAATATTTTGATCAAAATATGACCAAATCCCCAATGTTTTATTTACTACATACACACAGATGTGCAGTATATTATTATTAGTGCAGACAGCAAAAGTCTTAGTTATGTATACACATTAATACTGCCACACAGCTGGTACCATTACAAGATGCAGACCAGCTCTGGCAAAATACCTCAGGTAAGTCACCTGTATAAATATGTACCAATGTGACACAATAATGGCAATAATATATAAATGTAATAGCAGCTGAATGAGCCTCCTTTGGACAAGAAATACAAAAGGGATTTTTCCCACGCACTCTGCTGGCTGTTAGTAAGAAGAACTATATACACTATGTAATAATAGAAAATTTAGAGCTCTTCGTTACATATGTTTTGCAAAAGATATGATAAGCCTCCAGGCCACTTCACGGCTGCTCTATTACTGGAGGTCCCTAACTAAGCATAAGTCCAGGGCTTGGACCCCACAAAGTCGGCTCAGGCCGACCACTCTAGGGCAGCACACCATTGAAATACTAAAGTGTTAATATGTGTTAAGAAAGAAGCAGAAGCTATGGGTTAGAAAGTGCTACAAAAATAAGGGTGTTAATAAAATACTCAAAAGAGTAATATTAGTGAAAAAATAGGAGTGTTACATAAGTGCTAAATAAATAATATGGCGTGCTACCCCAAGGTGGCCCAGCCCCACCAGACCCGGGGGGTACCACTCCCCAAACCCATACACAGAATAATAATAATAATAATAATAATAATAACATCCACTATGGGTCATACAATTGCTTAATGTATGGCCACATGATAATGGCACATACAAAACATATCCAGATTGAGAGCTAGTTTAGCTGGAGGCACCCCTGTATCCTCCAAATGGGAGCTGCATGAGGAGCCTGACATGGTAAGTATGTATCTCTCTTTCTCTTTCTCTCTCTCTATCTCTCTCTCAGGGGGACACCATCTGCCGCAATGTGTAAAAAGGGGGACTGGCTGCCGCAATGTGTAAAAAGGGGGCATGGCTGCCGCAATGTGTAAAATGGGGACTGGCTGCCGCAATGTGTAAAATGGGGACTGGCTGCCGCAATGTGTAAAATGGGGGACTGGCTGCCGCAATGTGTAAAAAGGGGGACTGGCTGCCGCAATGTGTAAAACGGGGGCCTGGCTGCCACAATGTGTAAAATGGGGACTGGCTGCCGCAATGTGTAAAAAGGGGGACTGGCTGCCGTAATGTGTAAAAACGGGGACGCTGTCTGCCGTAATGTGTAAAAAAGGGGACGCTGTCTGCCGTAGTGTTAAAAAAGGGGACGCTGTCTGCTGTAATGTGTAAAAAAGGGGACGCTGTCTGCCGCAATATGTAAAAAGGGGGACTGGCTGCCGCAATGTGTTAAAAGGGAGACTGTCTGCTGTAATGTGTAAAAAGGGGGATGCTGTCTGCTGTAATGTATAAAAGGGGCTCTACCTGGTGTAGTGGCGCTACTGTGCAGCGTCATTTGAATAATGTAGACTACTGTGCACCGTAGTATGAATTGCTATTATTTTGTGGCCACGCCCCTTCCCCGTGTGGCCACGCCCCTATACATTTTTTGCGCGCCTACGCCGCGCACTGCCCCTATCTTACATGGGGGGCGCCACTGTCGTTTCTTGCACACAGCGCTAAAATGCCTAGTTACGCCACTGCCCCTAGCACCCTGTACATACTCGTGCTGCTGACAGCAGTGGTACGGGCATCTGTCATGGTGGGGGGTTCTCTGCTTTGTAAGAAAAGAAAGCCAATCTTAAGAGACTACGCACCCCCAGAAACCCCTCAAAAAGACTGTTAGCAATCCTTGCTAAAACAGATTATATTTTAATTTATACACACACACACACTAACGTTTGCCCGTGCCTTTGTTCACATGGATATCTGCTGTTGCTCAGCGGAACTAATTTTACAAGGACATTAGTGCAATGTAATATTGTGATTATATGTACACATTGGGCATGGTTCAATTCGATGACAGTTGAATAGCGGTGGGAATTAGCTCCTGGGGCTATTCAATACAGCGCAGTGGTAAGTCAGAGAATGTCCGTTCTCCCGGACTAAACAGGGTGTCATCAACTGTCATCAAATTGAATCGTGCCCATTGATCAAAAAATGTATTTGTAAACAATATATGCAGGGGATGCCGTGGCCTGTATTCTGACCGCCGGCATCCCGGCCGCCGGAATATTCTACCCAACCCGTGTAGGGTCTGCACATTCCAGATGGAAGGAGGGGGGCAATGTCATAGTGGGTAAGTGTACCGCATATAAGTGGCAGTACATATCTGACAGTGTACCACATATAAGTGGCAGTACATATCTGAAAGTTTACCGCATATAAGTGGCAGTACATATCTGAAAGTGTACCGCATATAAGTGGCAGTACATATCTGAGAGTGTACCACATATAAGTGGCAGTACATATCTGAAAGTGTACCGCATATAAGTGGCAGTACATATCTGAAAGTGTACCGCATATAAGTGGCAGTACATATCTGAAAGTGTACCGCATATAAGTGGCAGTACATATCTGAAAGTGTACCGCATATAAGTGGCAGTACATATCTGAAAGTGTACCGCATATAAGTGGCAGTACATATCTGAAAGTGTACCGCATATAAGTGGCAGTACATATCTTAAAGTGTACCGCATATAAGTGGCAGTACATATCTGAAAGTGTACCGCATATAAGTGGCAGTACATATCTGAAAGTGTACCGCATATAAGTGGCAGTACATATCTGAAAGTGTACCGCATATAAGTGGCAGTACATATCTGAAAGTGTACCGCATATAAGTGGCAGTACATATCTGAAAGTGTACCGCATATAAGTGGCAGTACATATCTGACAGTGTACCGCATATAAGTGGCAGTAAATATCTGAAAGTTTACCGCATATAAGTGGCAGTACATATCTGAAAGTGTACCGCATATAAGTGGCAGCACATATCTGAAAGTGTACCGCATATAAGTGGCAGCACATATCTGAAAGTGTACCGCATATAAGTGGAAGTACATATCTGAAAGTGTACCGCATATAAGTGGCAGTACATATCTGAAAGTTTACCGCATATAAGTGGCAGTACATATCTGAATAGCAGGAGGGTACAGACTCGCCTCTGTGGCTAAACATGCAGGGTTACCTATTTTATGCTGTGTAGATGCAACATTTACGGATAAAAAACAGCATATGTTCCAATAATATTCCTCAACAAGCTGGTATAAGCAGACGTCATGTAATAACAAATGAGAACCTCCGTTTATGGAACTTATGTTGTATGATGTCATAGCTAACAGTGGCACACAGTCCTGTGCTTAGATATAGTGTTACACTGATGGAAATTGATACCCGAGTAATCTAGTGCTACATTTGTATCATATCACGCTGTTCCTGAGATTACATTTATATCTTACTCTCTATAATCAGTGTTCTCATACATGTTCTAAGAAATAAATAAGAAATGTTTACTTGACACTGGATGTTTAATAAGACAGATATAATAAATGTATCAATTATTATAGTTGTGTTACATTACACTGCTCTTAAATCTATATCTGTACCCAACTGACATTCTATTTATAACCAGTACTACAACAACTAAATGGGGTTTTAATATTAAGTTACCCGCTACTGTAACTTATATGGGCATGCAAAGTTGGTCTGCATATGTTATATATTACCAGTAGCGGATCTTGCCACGGGCAAGCAGGACTTTTGCCCGGGGTGCCGCCTTCCGGAGGGCGCCGGCGCCATCCGGAGAGCACCGCACCATGGCAAGATCCGCTACTGCTGTACCCCTTGCTGCCCACTGTGTCCCCCCGCTGTGTCACCATGTGAAGGGAACTAGACGCTACGCGTCTAGTTTCCCTTCGTGGAAAGGACCTTTGCTGTGCGGTGCGCGATGACGTCATCGCACACCGCTCATCATTTCAGTGGCGCTACTCTACTGTACAGGGGGCGTAACTGACCATGCCCCCTGTACGAAGCCACACCCCTATTTCCCGCCCGGGGCGCAAATAGGGCTAGAACCGGCCCTGTATATTACTATTAGGAGACACATGAAATCATAAACCTATTGTGGCCCACAGATGACTGGTTGGTAATATTTGATCTAACATTATATTTTATTGAGAGTGTAAAATTGGTGCAACAGGCCATTTGTGACCTGAATCACAATACCTATAACCTGTGCTATCACCAGTTCTGATATATACTCACTATAGGGTGATTACTGCTAGTGGCAGAGATGGTTCATTTCATTTTGACCACACAAGCGAAATCAATCTGATATAACATGGCACAGAATGCCTCTGTTAGTAGGTGGATAATACCTTACTCAGCTACTAACAGAACATATCAGGAAACTCAGAGTATTCCAAGCCACCGTCAGCAGACTTTTCCAGAGGACTATACCAATGGATACAAAGTGATAGATACCATCTATACCAGAGGTTCTCAAACTTGGTCCTCGTGGGCCCACACAGTGCATGTTTTGCAGGTAACCCAGCAGGTGCACAGGTGTATTAATTACTCACTGACACATTTTAAAAAGGTCCACAGGTGGAGCTAATTATTTCACTTGCGATTCTGTGAGGAGACCTGCAAAACATGCACTGTGTGGGCCCCCGACGACAGAGTTTGAGAACCTCTGATCTATACTCTTTGGGGGTGATTCAGATCTGATCGCTGGGCTGATCACTTTGCTGTCCTGCGTTCAGATAGTCGCCGCCTCCAGGGCGAGTGTAAATTCGCCGTGCAAGTGTGCGATCCCATGTGTACGCCGAGCTGCAAACATCCCCTGTGTGCAGTCTCTATGCAGCCCAGAACTTACTCCTCCAGTGCAATGAGAAGAGGCTGATCGGGGCCGGAGCTGACATCAGACACCCTCCCTGAAAACGCTTGGGCACGCCTGTGTTTTTCAGGACACTCCCCATAAATGCTCAGTTACCACCCACAAATGGCCTCTTCCTGTCACTCACCTTGTGAACACCTATGCGATTAGATTTTTCGCACCATCCTGACGCTGACCAGCGATGCCCTTTTGTTGTTGTCTGACGCACGTGCGCATTGCGGTGCATAGTATGTGCAGTTAGGACCTTATCGCCCGCTGTGCGACAACACACAGCATCAATCAGGTATGACTCAGGCCCTTTAGCTAATCAGTCTGCAGAAAAGACGAGGGAAAGGGCAGCACAGTTACTAGATGTATTATGGCTATGTGGATACCAGAGAACTCTTCAACATAAGCAGTAATGGGCCCTACACACCGCGATATGCTGCCGAGGTGCCCAACTGCCGATACGGCCGACGGGTGACCGGCAGCGCGCGTGGGGTGTGTGGGTGGGGTGGGGGGGTGACGGGGGGAGTGAAGTTTCTTCACTCCTCTGTCACCCAGCCCCATAGCCCTGCATGCTAATATGGACGAGATTGTCCATATTGGCTGACGAAAGGGGTTCAGCCCCTGAAACGTAGAGAATACTTTTCTTCTATTTGCAAGTCTCTGAGTGGCGCCTGCTCCTTCTGGACATTTGCACGTCTACACATTGATTTGGGAAGGCAACGGGGCACATTTCCACAGAGAGTGACGAATTATCTGCTGCCTCTATATGTGTATATATATATATATATATTGTCAAAGTCAGAAAAATATCACGCTACACGTTGCCATATATTCACCTCATGCGCTTGCCCGCTGCACATACACTTTCTCTGGCGTGCGTGCACATATTCGCAAATGCGTGACGGCGCCTCTACGGGCGTGCGCTCGAGCGCATGGTATGTGCATTTACGGTAGAGTTTGTGTGCGTCTAGCGAGCGACTCAATCGCTCCTTAATAAATCCATATAGCAGGTTTTATAGGTAATGTTCCCCTTAGTGATAACTGTAAGTTTGTTTAAAGTGACTTGCTCATGGACATGGGAATCCCTCTTTTCGTGATACAAAGGGTCTGTCTAAGGTTGAACAGTGGTGTCTGGTACCTAACCGAAGAGTATTTTAATAGCAACAATCCGGTGTTGGTTAGGTATAGATTAAACGCTCCTGCGTATAGTTATGGCCATTAGTAATTTCTGGACATATCCTATATTTGCAGTTCATTATCCATGCGGCGGGAATCCGGAGATTCCCTCCCACCTGAGCTGTTTGAAATAGTCACAGCCCACCTGTTCAAATCCACCTATGACCTTTTGTTATAGTGCAGAGAGACATTCCTGTGTCCAATGAACAATAAGGTTGTAGGGCCCTTTGAAGTACACTGTATGTTGTGTATATAAGGGTCACTGTCCCCAGACCGGCCAGTACTCTCTCTTCAACATTTATCTCTGATAATTGGAGAACTGGATTCCGGTTGCACCTGCGAGTGTTCCCCGTATGGTATGTTTCTCTGTGGCCACTTTGTTACCCGTGTAATGTTAGTCATTCATACTTAGTCTATGTATTTGTATTTGTGATCGTTTACTATTGTGTATATTTCTGTCTAGATATTCTGTTAGAATTATATGTTAGTTTGTAGCGTATGACTTGTCAACTGTTTCCCCTTTTCGATATAACTAAAAGCTTGTTAGTAAAGGTTTTGGAACCTTAGTAAAGTATCGTGTGTTCATTACATTACTGTGGGTAATAGGAGCATCTCGATCGCTCAAGCAGCTTCAGCATTAACAAGGTTAAGCAGCGTTACATCGCTGCAGTATTTCATAACAAGGTTTACAGCATAAGAGTATCCTTTCTGAGTGTTGCATTCAAGGTTTACAGAGTGTCATCCTGTGGGCGTCTGCGCTGCTCGTGTTCCCCTCGTGGACTCGAGCATCCGCTACGCTGGTAGCGTATCATTACGGTAGTCGGCAGCCTATAGCGTGCTTGACTCTACGCATTAAGCCGTAGGCGAACGTGCCGCTCATGCGTCTCGACCACGGCTAAGCGTCTGCTACGCTAAGTGCGTACCCTTACGGTACCCTTTACGCCAATTGCGTACTGTGTCTCTTACCCATATATAGTGAACATTATAAGGTAATCAAATCGACATTATCAATATATATATATCTATCTATCATTGGTGTATCTATAATGGGTGCAGTGTGTGCGAGACACACGGGCCCCCAGGGTCCTGGGGGGCCCACCCCGCACCCATTTGTTTAATACTTACCACTCTGGAGTCCCCCGTCGGAGCCATCCCTTCTCAGCAGCGTAATAGAGTTTGAACACTAGGGGGAACAAACTCTATTGCGCTTGCTGAAAACTCCGGAAAGATGGCACGGCGCCCATTTTTCCGGAGTTTCATGCATGCGCATTAGCAAAATCTTAGGGAAAATGGCCGCCGCGCCGTGTTCCCGGAGGTTTGCGCATGCGCAATAGAGTCTGCTCTCAGACTCTATTGCGCTGCGGAGAGGGATGGCACCACCGGAGGACCCAGGAGAGGTAAGTATTAAAATACCTGTTCATCAGTCAGAGAGGAGGGGGGCCCTGAAGCAGAAGGCTGCACACGGGCCTCCCCCTCTCTTAAAACGCCCCTGATATATATATATATATATATATATATATATTATATAGCCTATAGGAAGTATATGATGGCCTCCCAACACACCACACACCCAATGACGCTGCGTTGGAGGAAATGCCACCCAATCCCACTGCTACTGGCTGGGTGGCTTTAACCCCTCTTCGGAAGAAGCTGGCATTCGCCCGGCGGAGTCTGTGTTCCCCTCCCAGTCCCAGTCCCCTGTGCAAGTCAGGAAGCAGGGATGGCATACCACCGCCGCCGATACAGTACTAGTATGTACACTCTGATTAAATAAAAAACACACTGCCACCGGCGCCGGGTAATACTGCGCATACACGACCTGGACGGTGGCGCACCCCTCTGTCAGGTCTCCACAGCGCCCAGGGCACCTGTCCCGCTCGCCCTGCCTTAGTTACGCCTCTGTTGCCTACCTGACCCTCTCCATGAGGGAGAAAATGCTCTGTTCCTGGACTTTCAGTGAGGAAGCTAATGAAGAAAGGGGGGGGGGAGTATTGGAGGGGGTGGACTTGTGTAAAGTGGCGACCAGACATAGATACAGTGGGCAGGATGGTCGGAGGGACTCACCGTTGGGGCTGTAGGCGGCTGCTGCAGGCTGTGAAATAGTCCAGTATCCAGAGGCGTCACCAGGTGTGGGAGACCAGTCTGTACTATGATATTGCCTCCCCCGCCCCCCCCCCCAATGCACGGCGAAATGGGGGCGTGGCCTAGAGTAAAGGGGCGTGGCCTCACGTGTCTTTTCTCTCTCGCTCCGGGGGTGTTTCCAGCTTGCCTGTAGATGCTGGCAGCCCCCGGAGACTGGAGTGTGTGTGCCGACTGTGTGACAGGAGGAGAGTGCTGCAGGAGATGATTTACAGACTTGGGCAAATATATAGGAAATTGTAAAAAAAAAAAAAGTTTATATAATTTTGTAGAAATACTTTAATCAATGTTAATTTAAAGAAAGAATGACCCTCTGGGGTGATTTTCAGGCAGGTTATGCAGCATTCAGACTATTTTCAACAATAAGAAAAAGGCAGCACAGTCAGGTTTTACATGTAATTATTTGCAAAGTAACTTTCGTGTCACAGCATCAAACATTATTAAAGGTTACAGTAAGCGATCCAACAGCAATTTTTAAGAAAAAGACGCAGGTGCATGCTCAGCGTCCGTCCTGCGCATGCGCCGGTATTTTCTGCACAGGGGCCGCAGAAAATGCGATCACCTCTGCCTGTCAATCAGGCAGAGGTGGTCGCCGGGCAGGGAGGCGGTCATTGCTCCTTTTCCAGGGAGGAGATGGAGCATTGCGGGGTCAGTACGGCACAAACAGGAGTGGAGGTGGCCAAACGGGGGCATGTCGGGGGCCTAATTACGGCAGCTGCATGACGTCACACGCAGCCGCCGCAATCGTGAACTTGGCGGCGGGACTCTTGTGGGCAGGAGGCTTCCACAGTTTCTGCTAACAAGCAGAAACTGCAAAGCGTTTGCAATTTCAGCTTGTTGAACTGGAGGAGGCGGCGGTCAGCATGCTGGGTGGCCCTGCGCAGCGATGAGCGGCCCACAGCATGCGTCCTAAAGGATAACAAATTCTGCTACTGTAATTAGCAGAATTTGTGTCCTTACTGAATTAGGCCGACTGAGTACATTAAAGACCATTCACAGTACACTAGGGGCAACTAGCACGCAGAGCTCATCTATTTCTGCAAGAGCACCTGACTGTGTGCATGGGGCCTGATACAGGCATAGGCGTGCGCAGCACATTTTATTAGGAGGTGCACTATTGGAGTGGCATGTCTAGCACTGCCTATTGGGCGTGACTAACACCACCGATTGGGGCATGTCTAACACCGCCTACTGGGCGTGACTTACACCTCCCATTGGGGCATGTCTAGCACTGCCTATTGGGTGTGACTTACACCTCCCATTGGGGCATGTCTAGCACTGCCTATTGGGCGTGACTTACACCTCCCATTGGGGCATGTCTAGCACTGCCTATCGGGCATGTCTAGCACTGTATACTGGCTCCTAATTGCAAACTAAATAATATAGGGAATCTGATTAAATAGAGTGTACAGCACTGGCACATCATTGGCATCTGATAGTTGCCCCATATATTACAGCAGATATATTATATTGCCTGTTTTGTGAATGGCTTAGAAGGTGGGTGTTGGTGGTTTATTTAAGAAACTCTGTACATTAAAAAAAAGAAAAAAAATCCACATATATATTGTGACAAGAACACTGGGATAGTGTTTGAGGGCAGGTATATTTGTCCCAGGTTCTTGTCTTACATGTTTTAGAAAATGTTAACTTCTAGGAAAAATGCTTTTTGTTTTGTCTGAACCTTTTCAGTTTGCTGTAAAAGCTGGGTAAAGGCTCTGAGAGAGAGATAAGGCGAGTTCTAGACATTGGGCCCAGTTCGGGTCTTTGGCCTCACAGAGGGCTAATCAGGGTTTCAGCTGTGTAAGAGTGATATAGTGCTTCTAACCTGATTAGTATGGGCAGACTGCAGGATCTGTGTGTGAGAGACACGCTTTCTGATGCAAGTAAGCTATACAGTATGTACTGAAGAACTCTGTGTTTTGTTTAGTGACAGTTAGGAACATCTTATGTTTAGTTAGTGCCGGACAGGCAAGGTATTTTTATTTTGGGGTTTGTTTTATTTTCTGTTTCAATAAAACTGGCCGGGTTCAGTTGTACCAGAAACTGGACTTGTGTTGTTCCTCAGCTGCTGCGTGCGGCCATATTCCCCAGGAAAAGGCGCCTTGCACCCCTACAGTGTTACAACTTGGTGGAGAATGCGAGCAGGCCGTTCTGCGCATAAGTGAAAGCAGCAGCTTTGTGAGGCCTGCAGAAAACGGTGGTTTATGCAGATACAGCCCAGTGTGAAGTTACTGAGACTCACCCCTGAGGGTTTGATATATGTCCTGGGTGAAAGCAGCTGCAAAGCCGCCTGAAAAATCTGTTGACATGGAGGATCTGCTTAAAGCCTTGCTGCAAGCTACAGCGGCTCAGCAGGAGGCCAACCGACAGCAGCAGGTGGCAATGGAGGAAAATTGGAGACTACAGCGTCAGGATAGAGAGGCCTTAGCAGAAGTGGTGCAGAGACTTGCAGCTCGGGTTGGAGATGTGGCCGTCAGTGCTCCAACCAGCTCTAGTTCTATACGGGCCAGTCACTTCCTGCAGAAAATGACAGAGGCTGATGATGTGGAGGCCTATCTGACCACGTTTGAAAGGACTGCCGAGCGTGAGAACTGGCCGAAAGCACAGTGGGCCAGTCTGCTGGCACCTTTCCTGTCAGGTGAGCCCCAAAAAGCTTACTTTGATTTAAGCCCTGCTGAGGCTCGGGACTATGATAAACTAAAGACTGAGATCCTGACCCGCCTGGGAGTCACGCTGTCAGTACGAGCGCAACGGGTGCACCGTTGGCTGTACGCCATGGAGAAGCCTCCGCGCTCCCAGATGCACGACCTTATTCAGCTAACAAAAAAATGGCTGCAGCCAGAGACATTAACTGGTCCCCAGATGGTGGAAAGAGTCGTCATGGACCGCTACTTGAGATCTTTGCCCATGGTCCTGCGCAAGTGGGTGAGCCATGGAAACCCGGGTACTGCTGACCAATTAGTGGACATGGTAGAGAGGTATTTGGCAGCAGAGGAACTACTGATGACCACCCAGCAACCCATAGATCCTCGACAGCGCCCTTCAGTAAAGACTGGTAAGACTGTTCCGTGGGAAAACGTTGCTGGGCGGTTAAGAGAACGCAAGGCTGGAGAGACTGTAAACACTGGCCCTGGAAACAGGCCAATGGGGCTAGAACGGTCTATGCTGCCCAAATGGGTTGGTAATCGTGTGGTTAAATGTTTTAGGTGTGGTATGCCAGGTCATGTTATTGCCAATTGCCCAGTCACGCAAGAACCCATGCAATGTGATGCTGCCTTTGAATGTCGCAGAATGTCTTTCTTTGCTAGGTTAGCCTGTACTGTGGTACCTTCACCTGAGCTGGAAAAACAAATATGTGATGTGTTCTTAGAAGGTAACCGGGTAGAGGCCTTGCTAGATTCAGGAAGTTTAGTTACCCTCGTGAAAGCTGGGTTAGTGAACCCCTTAAAGGTCCAGCAAATACCTATTGGGGTAACTTGCATACATGGGGATACCCAATATTATGCCACTGCTGAGGTGAATATAGAAACTTGTTGTGGGTCAGCAATGGTTAAAGTGGGACTGGTCCCTACCTTGGTGCATGAGGCCATAATAGGGAGGGATTTTCCTCATTTTTGGAAACTGTGGGAATCACGGTTATCAACAGATGTGAGAAGTAAAAAGCCAGTTGATAATACCGGTGATTTTTTGGATGTACGTGGGTCTTCGGAACTTTCTGGCCCTTTGCCTTTTGCTAGTTTGGCTGGGGAAGTGACAGATGGGGAGTCCAGTGAGGACCCTCTTGCCGGGAACAGAGACATAGTAGTTAGAACTGAAAGCGTGCCTGACCTGGAGGTAAAGAAGGATCTGTTTGCGTCTGAACAGTTAAAGGATCCTACCTTAATAAAGGCTAGAGAGAATGTTAAGGTTGTTAATGGGGAACCTGTGGTACCAGGTGACAGGGTTACGTATCCCCACATGGCCATCTGTAATGAGCTCTTGTACCACATTGTCAAAAGGGGTGAGGATGTGGTGGAACAGCTGGTAGTTCCCCAGCCTTATCGGAGAACGGTACTAGATTTAGCTCATAGTCACGTTACCGCAGGACATTTAGGGGCAGAAAAAACCACTGAAAGAGTTTTACAAAGGTTCTTTTGGCCAGGGGTTTATAAAGAAGTGTCTGAATATTGTTCTTCCTGTCCTGAATGCCAGTATCATGCCCCTAGACCCCATTTCAGGAGCCCACTAGTTCCCATGCCTATTATAGAGGTCCCGTTTGACAGAATAGCCATGGATCTCGTGGGGCCCTTGTTAAAGTCTGCTCGGGGCCATCAGTATATCCTGGTAATTATGGACTATGCCACTCGATATCCTGAGGCTGTCCCTTTACGCACTATCACAACCAAGGCGATAGCTAGGGAGCTGGTGCAGGTATTTAGTAGAGTGGGAATACCAAAAGAAATTTTGACTGACCAAGGTACTCCATTTATGTCAAGGATCATGAAAGAATTGTGCAAGTTATTTAAGGTCACTCACCTCAGGACGTCCATCTACCATCCCCAAACTGACGGGTTGGTGGAAAGGTTTAATAAAACATTAAAAAGTATGTTAAAAAAGGTTGTTGAGAGAGATGGGAAAAACTGGGATTGTTTGTTGCCCTACTTGTTAATGGCCATCAGAGAAGTTCCTCAGTCCTCTACGGGGTTTTCTCCATTTGATTTGTTGTATGGTAGACACCCCAGAGGGCTGTTGGATGTTGCCAAAGAGACGTGGGAAGGACAGCCCACTCCTTATAGAAGCGTTATTGAGCATGTAACACAAATGCAGGATAGGATTGCAGCCGTGGTACCTGTTGTCAGAGAACACATGGAACAGGCCCAAAGTGCTCAACAGAGGGTCTATAACCGGAGTGCCAAGATACGGGAATTTGCTCCTGGAGATAGAGTTCTTGTTTTGGTACCCACTGTGGAAAGCAAATTCCTAGCTAAATGGCAGGGTCCATTTGAGATTAGGGAAAAAGTGAATGAGGTTAATTACAAAGTATACCAGCCGGGAAAGAGAAAACCCGAACAGATCTACCATGTTAACTTAATCAAACCCTGGAAAGATAGGTTGTCTCTGTCAGCGGAGCCTTGCCCTTCGGTGTCTTCACCCCGGTTGCTTCCCGCAGTGAAGGTGTCAGAGACATTATCAGCTGATCAGAACAATCAGGTTAAAGAATTTCTCATCCAAAATAGGGAGGTATTTTCAGAGCTGCCTGGCCGAACGACCATAATAAAACATGACATTGTCACAGAACCAGGGGTCAAGGTTAATTTAAAGCCATATAGGATTCCTGAAGCTCAGCGAGAAGCTATTTCTAAGGAAGTTAAAACCATGTTAGAACTTGGAGTCATAGAGGAGTCTAACAGTGAGTGGTCCAGTCCCATAGTGCTCATCCCGAAGCCCGACGGTAGCATACGCTTCTGTAATGACTTTCGTAAGTTAAATGAGGTGTCCAAGTTTGACGCATACCCCATGCCCCGTGTGGATGAGCTTGTAGAAAGGCTGGGAACAGCCAGGTTTCTCACCACATTGGACCTGACCAAAGGTTACTGGCAAATACCTTTATCTGATAGCGCCAAAGAAAAAACAGCCTTTTCGGTTCCGGAGGGGCTGTACCAGTATAAGATGTTACCCTTTGGGTTGCATGGGGCTCCAGCAACCTTTCAACGGGCGATGGATAAAATTTTGAGGCCCCATAGAAAATATGCAGCTGCCTATTTGGATGATGTGGTAATTCACAGTACAGACTGGGGGTCACATTTGGTTAAAGTACAAGCAGTACTGGACTCAATCAGAGAGGCAGGGTTAACTGCTAACCCAAAGAAGTGCTGCCTCGCAATGGAGGAGGTCAAATACTTGGGCTTCACCATAGGCAGAGGTCTGATTAGGCCCCAATTGAATAAAGTTGATGCTATTCAAAACTGGCCTCGTCCAGTGAATAAAAAACAGGTAAGGGCTTTTTTGGGAATTACTGGGTACTATAGACGGTTTATTCCTAATTTTGCGACCACAGCGGTGCCGTTGTCAGACCTTACCAAAGGGAAGCAGTCAAATGTGGTGAAATGGAACCCTGATGCAGAAAAGGCGTTCCAAGCGTTAAAAGTGGCTTTGTGTTCACAACCGGTGTTGATAACACCAGATTTTTCAAAAGAATTTGTGGTACAGACAGATGCCTCAGAGGTAGGGATAGGTGCTGTGCTGTCCCAAACCAGAGATGGGGACGAACACCCTATCATTTATTTGAGTAGGAAACTCAATGAGCATGAAAAAAGGTATGCCATTGTGGAAAAGGAGGCTTTGGCCATTAAGTGGGCACTAGATACCTTGAGATATTACCTCTTGGGTAGACAATTCAGACTAGTGACAGACCATGCCCCTTTAAAATGGATGTATGTAAATAGAGGCAAGAATGCTCGTGTAACTAGATGGTTTCTAGCGTTGCAGGACTTTAAGTTTACTGTCGAACATAGACCGGGAACACAATTGGCCAACGCAGATGCATTGTCTCGCATCTTCTGTTTGGGGGCTACAAGTGTTCCGGCCCCTAGGTCGAAACAGGGGAGGGGGATATGTGACAAGAACACTGGGATAGTGTTTGAGGGCAGGTATATTTGTCCCAGGTTCTTGTCTTACATGTTTTAGAAAATGTTAACTTCTAGGAAAAATGCTTTTTGTTTTGTCTGAACCTTTTCAGTTTGCTGTAAAAGCTGGGTAAAGGCTCTGAGAGAGAGATAAGGCGAGTTCTAGACATTGGGCCCAGTTCGGGTCTTTGGCCTCACAGAGGGCTAATCAGGGTTTCAGCTGTGTAAGAGTGATATAGTGCTTCTAACCTGATTAGTATGGGCAGACTGCCTGGGAAGGCTGCAGGATCTGTGTGTGAGAGACACGCTTTCTGATGCAAGTAAGCTATACAGTATGTACTGAAGAACTCTGTGTTTTGTTTAGTGACAGTTAGGAACATCTTATGTTTAGTTAGTGCCGGACAGGCAAGGTATTTTTATTTTGGGGTTTGTTTTATTTTCTGTTTCAATAAAACTGGCCGGGGTCAGTTGTACCAGAAACTGGACTTGTGTTGTTCCTCAGCTGCTGCGTGCGGCCATATTCCCCAGGAAAAGGCGCCTTGCACCCCTACAGTGTTACAATATATATATATATATATATATATATATATATACACTACGCACGGAGGCGGCACTCGTAAGTCTTTTCAATGGACGAATAAAGAGACGGACAGCGTCTGTGTATCTTACATTGCTCGGTTGGTAGATTTTAAGTCAACACTTTTATCTCTCAATTACTTTATTTTTGTCTACACATTTGTTCGACACATTCGTATTGTTGCTTAGCATGTACTAGTTTTGACGTGTTGCTTTTTCCGTTTACAGGTTGCCATGGCTACCACTAGGTTTCCTCTATTCTTCCGGATGACGGGTCACGTGCTGCGTCTCAGGCAGCCAGCGCCGGAAGTGGTCACCAGAAGGGAGGAGGTCAGGTGACCGGACCGAAGGCGGTGGTTAGCGAAAGTGACCAGCGCGGTAACGTCATCGGACGGGGACTCGAGGTGACCGGGAAGCGGGCATGGCGGCCTGGACGGCTTTCACTATTTAAGGTAAGATTTCACATGTTGTAGTTTGTTCTTGAAAAAAGTCCAATAAGACTGAAACGTTGATACACAGACGCTGTCCGTCTCTTTATTCGTCCATTGAAAAGACTTACGAGTGCCGCCTCCATGCATAGTATATGAGAGTCCAGGTGACTTGAGGAGGGCACCGGAGCAGACTTGTGGGACAGTAAGCGAGTGCCGACTCATTTTCGCATATATATATATATATATATATATATATATATATATATTAGCTGATCCAAGCATTCAGTAGCTCAAGAAACTACTGAATGCTTTGCTCAGCCACTATACATAATGTTTTTTTTAAATACTTAAATTAATTAATGAGTGCACCCACAGATCTCATTTTTTTCTTTTTTGTATCTTACTGTATTTGGCTATATACATGAAGTTCTGTGGATGCACTCAGGAAAAAATAAATAAATAAATAAAAAGAGAATAATGGTTATATAAATATATTTCTCAAGATCTCACTAGTGCCATAACTAGAAGTTCTGCACCCACAAGCCAAAAAAGTTTCCGTTATGCCACACACAACAATGCCCCTGACACATTATGCACCACAGTAAAGATTCAAATTACTTTTAAATTACCTGCTCGTTGCCAGGGGGTTCGCGCTCTGGGTGTCATGCTCGTTGCCAGGGGTGTAATGCTCTGGGTGTAATGCTCGTTGCTAGGTGTCTTATGCTCTTGGTGTCATGTTTGTTTGCCAGGGGTCTCATGCTCTTGGTGTCATGCTCGTTGCCAGGGGTTTCATGATCTGGGTGTAATTCTCATTGCTAGGGGTTTCATGCGCTGGGTGTCATGTTCGTTGCCAGGGGTGTCATGCTTATTGCCAGGGGTGTAAGTGGCTGGCACTGCCGCCAGCACTGAGCACTCCCGGCACATCCGGGTAATGCTGCTGTGCTGCATAGGGACAGGGGAGTCTGATGCTAGAGGTCAAGTATGACCTCTAGCATCTGTCTCCTCCAAGGCTGCAGCCATTTTTGGAGGTCACTGAGACAGCTGATTGCGTGCTGCAGCCTGCCCTGTTGCTGAGCCTGCAGGGGAATGACACGGGGCCAGGCCAGCCACGGGGAATAAAATTATGTAGCACAGGTTGAGTATCCCATATCCAAATATTCAGAAATATGGAATATTCCGAAATACGGACTTTTTTGAGTGAGGGTGAAACCTTTGTTTTTTGATGACTCAATGTACACAAACTTTGTTTAATACACAAAGTTATTAAAAATATTGTATTAAATGACCTTCAGGCTGTGTGCATAAGGTGTATATGAAACATAAATGAATTGTGTGAATGTAGACACACTTTGTTTAATGCACAAAGTTATATAAAATATTGTCTAAAATTACCTTCAGGCTGTGTGTATAAGGTGTATATGAGACATAAATGCATTCTGTGCTTAGACTTGGGTCCCATCACCATGATATCTCATTATGGTATGCAATTATTCCAAAATACGGAAAAATCCGATATCCAAAATACCTCTGGTCCCAAGCATTTTGGATAAGGGATACTCAACCTGTATATGTTTACAGCAGTACATCCAGGATAGTTAGTTAAAAAAAAAAAAAAATGAGATCCACTGATGTAACTACAGCTCCCGCAGCCACTGTGGGGGATGGAGGCTCCAGGCTTTCAGGGGGGAACAAAGCCAAGCCCCCGCAGTTGCTGCAGGAGCTGTAGTTGTGTCAGTGGATCTCGTTTTTTTGGTTTTGTAACAAACTATCATGAATGTACTGCTGTAAACATATACTACATCATTTTATTCCCCATGGCTGGCCTGGCCCCTCTCTCTTTCCCCTGCAGGCTCAGTAGTAGGGTTGGCTGCAGCACGCAGTCAGCTGTCTCAGTGACATAGACTGAGAGAATATCACCCTCTGCTAAACTGTCTCTGGCTCCCTCAGCTGTGTCCTCTGCTCTGGGCTCCGAGTCCTCCTGAGAGTAGCTGCATGGGCTGGGCCAGTGGCATCGGCCAGGCGGAAGGTGCAGGGGCCAGGGCCAGAGCCGGCCCTAACCAATATGATGCCCTAGGCAAGATTTTGGCTGGTGCCCTCTAGCACCACCGCTGGTTCTGCCTCTGACCTTGCACCTCTTTCCCAGCACCATCACCCCTCACCCATAGCAGTCCTTGTACCCCCTATATTTTAAATAGGAACAGTTCGCATATTTGACACACAGCCCAAAAAGGGGCATCTCCTTGCTGGGAAGGGGCATGGCCACACAATAGTAACCCCAATTCCGCCACACAGTACTGCAACTTTATTCACATTTTATCTTGCGATAGTGTCCATAATTCATATTACATCCCACAGTAGTATCACTTTACCTTATAAACGTTACTCCTCACAGTAGAGCCCCTTATTCACATTACATCACACTGAATAGCTCCTTATTCACATTACACCATACCTTATTGCTCTTTATTCACATTAAACGAGACAGTAGTGCCCTTTCTATATGCAATGCCACATAGTAGAGCACCTTATACACATAATGCCACACATTAGTAATGCATTTCTACACAATTCCACACAGTAATGCCCCTTACACATATGAGACACATTAATGTCCTTATAAACATAATGCACCTTACACATTATGACAACCTTTATTAATGGCCTTTTACACATAATGTCCCTTACACATATGGTGCACATTATTAATGCCCTTATACACATAATGACACACATAGTGCCCCCTACACATTTGCTGCACATTATTAGTGCTCCTATACACATAATGACACACATACAGTAGTACCCTGTTACACATATGCCGCACATTATTAATGCCCTTATACACATAATGACACATAGTGGCCCTTTACACATATGTTGCACATTATTAATGCATTTTTACATGACACACATAATGCTCCTTACACATATTCCGAACACTACTGCACATCCAACCCACTCACATGCACACAGCACTCACACTGCCAGTAACACTGACCTCTGCCTCTGCTTGGATACAGATGTGTCCTCACAAATCTTGCATCAATGCTAACGTCGGGCACATTTTGTTGTGGGCTCAGAGTTTCTTCCGGTGACCGGGAAGAGGAACCGCAGCAGAGATGACCGAATCTAGGTTTTCCTCATGCAGGATTTGGTCGGCAGACAGGAAGTAGGTATGGATGCTGGAGGTCTCCTGAAAGACAGAACTTGAAAAGGTGCTGAGGAAAGAATTAAGGAGTACCGGATGCTGGAGACACCAACTACGCTTGTGAGCACTGGGTTTTTGAGGCACTGAGGTGCTTGGAGGCACTGAGGTGCTAGGAGGCACTGAGGTGCAGAAGTGCCTGGAGGCACGGAGGTGCTTGGAGGCACGGAGGTGCTTGGAGGCACGGAGATGCTGAGGCACGGAGATGCTGAGGCACGGAGATGCTGAGGCACGGAGGTTCTTGGAGGCACGGAAGTGCTGAGGCACGGAGGTTCTTGAAGGCACGGAAATGCTGAGGCACGGAGGTTCTTGAAGGCACGGAAGTGCTGAGGCACGGAGGTTCTTGGAGGCACGGAAGCCACAGGGATACGGGAGCTCTGGAGATCACAACTACAACAGCAGTAAAAATGAAACACGGCAGCTGTGGTTTTCAGTGGAGACTATGGAATACAGTAGTGTGCCTTTAAGATGAACCACTGCAGCTGTGCCTTTACATTGAGACTCATGGAAATAGTGAATATCAGTGGCAACAGAAAAGTAAACCAAACAGGGTAACAAGGGAACAGAGTTTCCACAGGAACTTAAGTACAAAGGTTACCTTTATGGAGCTCAGCTTTAAGACTCACACAGAGCTGTGTGTGACACGAAGAACTGGCCCAGTTTCCAACTCAGCCTCGCGACTTATACTTCCTGGTCCTTGGTGATTGGTGAGCAGGATTAGGTGATGCAGAGAGTCTCAGGCTGGCAGAGGATTGGACAACTCTGGGTCAGGTGAACAGTCACTGACATGTGACTACACTAGACTAGGCTGTGATGTAGAATGAGGCCTAGCAGGCCGAGAGAACACTAAAGCCTGAACTTATAGCATACCTCCCAACTTTTAGGATGCTGATAGCGGGACTCTTGCGCGACGAAGCCGCGCGGCGCTCCGAAAAGGGGGCGTGGCCTCGATCGTGATGGGCGTGGCCACACTCAAGTGGGCATGGCCTCGCCAAATGGTCCATTTTTTTTATTTTGGGGGCGTGCCCAACGCTCTCCCAGCAGCTGGGCAGCCTCTACTCCCCTCCTAGCTCTGAATACATGCCGTGCGCATGCGCACAGCATGTATTCAGTGATCACCGGCTGCTTTGCAGAGCAGAGCAGCGGGTGATCAAAGCCTCCCCTAACTGCCCCCCCACCCGCGGGACACTGCTGCCCGCGGGTGGGACAGCGGGACAGGGTCCAAATAGCGGGACTGTCCCGCTGAAAGCGGGACAGTTGGGAGGTATGCTTTTAGGCCTAAACTTCAGATTACTGAATTCAGCCTCACACAGGAGCTCACCACATGTGGAGCTAATTAACTATTACCTTTCAGGCAGAGAACTCAGGAAAACTCATAGTGCTGACAAGCTGTTTAACTCAGTGAGAAAAAGACACAGGATCCGGGACAGATGGCAGGGGTAAGTCACCAAATATGAAACCTACAGTCAGGATTGTGACACTTCCTCTCTGTAGTTATGCTTCACCTTCCGTGTCCACAGACTGCAGCCTTTGGGCGGGAGGAGTCTGGTACGAGACAGCTGATGCCCAGGACTAAATGTAAGTATAAAAAACACGCACACCCACGCACCCACGCACTCACTTACTCACACTCACTCTCATGTAAAAGGGAACTCTACCTGCTGTAATGTGTAAAAGGGGGCTCTACCTGCCATACTGTCTAAAAGGGGACTGTACCTGCCGTACTGTATAAGAGGGGCCTCTACCTGCCATACTGTGTAAAAGGGGACTCTACCTGCCGTACTGTGTAAAAGGGGACTCTACCTGCCGTACTGTGTAATAGGGTGCTCTACCTGCCATACTGTGTACAAGGGGACTGTACCTGCCATACTGTGTAAAAGGGGGCTCTACCTGCCGTACTGTGTAAAAGGGGACTCTACCTGCCGTACTGTGTAATAGGGTGCTCTACCTGCCATACTGTGTACAAGGGGACTGTACCTGCCGTACTGTGTAAAAGGGGACTGTACCTGCTGTACTGTGTAAAAGGGGACTCTACCTGCTGTAATGTGTAATAGGGGGCTCTACCTGCTGTAATGTGTAATAGGGTGCTCTACCTGCTGTAATGTGTAATAGGGTGCTCTACCTGCCATACTGTGTACAAGGGGACTGTACCTGCTGTACTGTGTAAAAGGGGACTCTACCTGCTGTAATGTGTAATAGGGTGCTCTACCTGGAATAATGTGTGACAGGGTCTCTACCTGGCGTAATCTGTAAAAGGAGCTCTACATGGTGTAATGTGTGTAAGTAGCACTACTGTACGGTGTAATTTGAATAATGGAGACTACTGTACAGTGTATTATGAATTGGTATTATTTTGTGGCCACGCCTCTTTCCCATGAAGTCACGCCCCTGTATTTTTGGCAAGGGGGGGCCATGATGCTGTTTCTTGCACACAGCACTAAAATGTCTAGTTATAGCACTGTAAGCATCACTTGGCCCATCTAGTCTGCCCCCTTTTTTTTTTATTCTTTAGGTAATCTCAAGCCCTTTTGAACCTTAGTTCTTTGTAAGGATATTCATATGCCTATCCCAAGCAAGTTTAAATTGCTGTACTGCCTTAGTCTCTACCACCTCTGATGGGAGGTTATTCCACTTATGCACTACCCTTTCTGTGAAGTAATTTTTCCTTAAATTTCCCCTGAAGCTGTCTCCCTCCAGTTTCAGTGTATGTCCTCAAGTTCTAATACTTCTCTTCCTTTGAAGAATGTTTCCCTGCTGTACTTTGTTAAAACCCCTGCGTATGCACCGCAATGCGCAGGCGCGTCACCAAACAACGACGGGATGGTGCAAAAATTTCGATCGTACGGCTCTTCGCATGGTGATTGACAGGAAGAGGACGTTTGTGGGTGGTAACTGGACGTTTTCTGGGGGTGTCTAAAAAACGCAGGTGTTCCCAAGCATTTTCAGGGAAAGTGTGTGATGTCAGCTTCGGCCCAGATCAGCCTGATTCTATTGCACTGGAGGAGTAGGTCCTGGGCTGCGCACAGACTGCACAGAATGGGAAAAACATTCGATGGTGAGTGTGATGTGAACGGTTTTGCAGCTTTCCGCTGGCAGGGGAATTTTCACACAGCATACACATGCAATCGCACACATGCACGAGGTGAATTTTCACTCCGCCTGGGTGGCGACTATCTGATCGCAGGACAGTGTAATTTGCAGCACAGCGATCAAGTCTGAATTAGGCCCCAAGTATCAGTGAGTTGTGAGGGTATAAGCTCAGGAGGAGAGGAAGTAGAGTGATAAGATAAAAGTGTAGATACTTCCAGCTCAATTTACTAAGCTGCGGTTTGGTGTTATTTAGAAACCCCAGGAAACCACCATCAATTGATGACAGCTTCTATGCTAATTGCATACCTCCCAACTGTCTCGCTTTTGGCGGGACAGACTCGTTTTTCGCGGTCTGTCCCGCTGTCCCACCCGCGGGTTGCTCTCACAGCGCTGTTCATGCCCCCATAATGATGAAAACGGGGCGTGGCTTGTGATCACAGCACTTGCTGTGAGGCCACGTCCCCTTTTCGGCAGGCCATGCCCCTAAAATCAGGCGCGCACCTTCGGCGTACGATGTTGTTCCTCCTACGCTGATGTCAAAGTTGGAAGGTATGTAATTGATAGCATTTACTAAGCAGTGGTTTTGGTGTCTAAACTGAATCTGCCACCGTATTTGTAAATGACAATACGTCATGTCATGTTCTATGTGGCAGAGGTTTCTTTTATAAACACTGCAAATTAGAAGCTATTCTATATATATTCAGGCTTGGACTGGCCCACGGGGGGTACAGGGTCAACCACCGGTGGGCCCTACTGCTTGGGGGCCCACTTTCTGCTCTAAGGATCAGGTTCCAGACTGTACACTTGAATTATACATTATACTATAGTTGCCGACTTCTGGGCTGCTCTCTCCGGGAGAGAGCAGCCGGTCGGCTCAGCAGGGGGGGCGGGCAGTGAGGTGACGTGACAGGGAGGTGGGCCAGAGGCGGAACGGGGGTGTGGCTTCTGGATCACGTCATTCAAGCCACGCCCCCCGCTGTGTAATGCCGCTATTACCGGCATTATACAGCAGGCGGTGTGGTTATGATGACGCGATTCAACAAGAATCGCGTCATCGCCTGCCCGGGCCGCCCACTTTACTCGCTAAGTGGGCGGCGGGCAGGGGGTGACCGCCGGAAATCAAGAGACTTGCCTGCCTTTCCGAGGGCCGGGAGGGTCACCCGTTTTTCGGGAGACTCCCAGCCATTCCTGGAGGGTAGGCAAGTATGCATTATACATATGTTACCTTATACTGGATTATGGTGTATTTTCTACAGTGCATTGCTGTTATTAATCTGTTATTAATCTGGTACATTATCATGCATGCAGCAGCTGAATTTACTGTATAAATTTAAGAAGGGGCCCAGACGTTGCACTCTCTAATGGTTAGTCAAACCAATGAGGTGGCAGGCCACACCCCCTCTGCAGAGTGGTCACACCCCTAAACATGGGCCCCTACAACAGCATTTCCCCGGTGGGCCCTACATGCCCCAGTCCGACACTGTATATATTCCTTTAATTGTGCTTTTACAGAAACAACATTCAATTAATGTCATATATCCCTTTCACACTAGAGGCAAAATTCCAGGTTATTGCATGTGCACACGCAGCAACATGGAATTTTGTTTAGTGTGAAAGCAAACAACCAAGGACTAGCCCCGGATCCCAGACCACGCTTTTTACCATGGATGGGGCTGAGATGCAGGAATTTGATAGCTGTAAGACACGGCTAAGGGGGTCATTCATACTTGCCAACATTCTGGCTGCTCTCTGCGGGAGAGAGCAGCCAGGTCGGCTCAGCAAGGGGGCAGGGGAGGGCTATGACGTGGGGAGGAGGTGGACCGGAGGCGGGATGGGGGTGTAGCAGGGGCGAGATGGGGGGCGGAGTTTCAGTGACACATCCTTTAAGCCACGCCCCCGCTTTGAAATGCCGCGATCGCCGGCATTACACTGCAGGGGGCGTGGCTATGATGACGCGATTCAGCAAGAATTGCGTCATCAACTGCCCGGACCACCCACTATACACACTAAGTGGGCGGACGGGCAGGGGGACCCCTGATTCCGGGAGACTTGCCTGCTCTTCCGGGGTGCCGGGAGGGTCACCCGATTTTCGGGAGCCTCCCGGCCATTCCGGGAGAGTAGGCAAGTATCGGATCATTCCGAGTTGATCCCTCGCTAGCAACTTTTTGCTGTGCTGCGATCAGATGGTTGCCGCCTATGGGGGAGTGTTTTTTTGCTTTGCAAGTGTGCGAACGCTTTTGCAACCGATGGCACAAATTTTTTCTTTGTAGTTTCTGGGTAGCTCTGGACTTACTCAGCCGCTGCAATCACTTCAGTCTTTTTGGTCCCGGAATTGACGTCAGACATCCGCCCTACAAACACTTGGACACGCCTGCGTTTTTCCAAACACTCCCAGAAAATGGTCAGTTGACACCCATAAACGCCCTGTTTCTGTCAATCACCTTGCGATCGGCTGTGCGAATGGATTCTTCGTTAAATCCATCGCCCAGAACCGATCCTCTTTGTACCCGTACGACGCACCTGCGCATTGCGGTGCATACGCATGCGCAGTTTGGCCGAGATTTAACGTGATCACATCGCTGCAAAACGTTGCTAGCGAGTGATCAACTCGGAATGACACCCTAAATCTGAAAGCAGCAACAGAAACAGATCACAGTGGATTAGAACTTGTTATTATTCACATTTACTTCATGGGGCTTTTACAGAAATAACATTCACCTGACATCATAGAAACAGACAGCTGGTTACTATCACTTTGTGGGTTTGTAAGGAGTTTAAGTGGAGAAGGAAAAAGCTGTAGGAAAGTATCAAAAGAATATTTAAAGCTTATCTTCGGTTCGCGGTCGAAAGGGGTGGGGCCTCGGGGGAAAGGATGGGCCTCGGAAGAAGAGGCGGGTCTCAGGTTTCATAATTTTGAGGGCATGCCCAGTGCTACCTTAGCAGCTGGGCAGCCCTCTACTCACCTCCCCACACTGTTTAGATGCCATGCACAAGCACACGGCATCTATTCAGTGATTACCAGCTGCTTTCCAAACTTCTCCCAGCGGGACAGTCTCCGACTAATCGGACAGTTGAGAGGTATGTAACTATAAAGTGATTGCTAATTGTGAAAACATTTTTTAAATAAATTGTCTTGTTTCTTGTTCTGTATTTGTCTATTCCAGGTGTGCTTTCTATATACTCTTTTTTTTACTTTCAATTTGTTAAAGGCCTATGTGAGATTTTTATGTGTTATTGTAATGTAATTATGTGTTTGTGTTTTTTTTTGTTTTTTGTTTATGTATTCCTGTCAAAGACCAGACCTACCTGGTGAGAGACATCATAGGTGGTCATTCCGAGTTGTTCGCTCGCAAGTTGCTTTTAGCAGCTTTGCACACGCTAAGCCGCCGCCTACTGGGAGTGAATCTTAGCTTATCAAAATTGCGAACGAAAGATTCTCAAAATTGCGATTACACACTTCTTAGCAGTTTCTGAGTAGCTCCACACTTACTCGGCATCTGCGATCAGTTCAGTGCTTGTCGTTCCTGGTTTGATGTCACAAACACACCCAGCGTTCGCCCAGACACTCCTCCGTTTCTCCAGCCACTCCCGCGTTTTTCCCAGAAACTGTAGCGTTTTTTCACACACACCCATAAAACGGCTAGTTTCCGCCCAGAAACACCCACTTCCTGTCAATCACATTACGATCACCAGAACGAAGAAAAAACCTCGTAATGCCGTGAGTAAATTACCTAACTGCATAGCAAATTTACTTGGCGCAGTCGCACTGCGGACATTGCGCATGCGCATTAGCGACTAATCGCTCCGTTGCGAGAAAAAAATAACGTGCGAACAACTCGGAATGGGGGCCATAATCCTCCACATTCCAAATGGATTATAAACCTGTCAATTCATTGTTGCCTATCAAAATCAGTTAATCTACCTGCTGTTTCAGCAAACACGTCTATCTGAAGCCGGTAATTTTTTCTGGCTGGTTTTATGCCGATTTTGAGATCCACCGCTTCATAAATCGTGGGTTTCTATTCTATTCTCTCCATGGTCTAAAACATTGATGGTGCTTTGATATTCAGTTTTGTTCTGTCCTATTCTAAAGTGTGCTTTCTCTGCGGTTTTGCAGTGGTTTTCGCATTAGTAAATTAGCAGATTGAAAAAACGCTGCCAAATCTCTACAAAACTTCCTGGGTTTACAATCCGTTACTTAGTCGATTTTGCCCTTGTGGGATAAAAAGGAAGAGAAGGTGCCAGAGGGTTCAGGAAAAAAAATGAGCAGGTTGTTGGCTGAGGAAGAACATTCCATTTCATTTCAGATCTTATAAATCTTGCCCTTGAAATAGGAAGTAGGCTGACCATATTATCCCTTTAACCTGGGACATTCATGAATTACACAGGTTCTGTGGCTGGCTGACTACAAGCCTGCATTTCACCTGGTTTTACGCAGCCACAGAACCTGTGTAATTCATGAGTGTCCCAAGTTAAAGGGATAATGGGGGTCATTCCGACTTGATCGCTCGCTGCAGTTTATCGCAGCGCAGCGATCGGGTCGGAACTGCGCCGGCGCATGCCAGCCGTCATTGCCTAGCAATCACCTCTGAGGCAGAGGCGGTCGCTGGGCGGGAGGGGGCTGGACCTGCCATTTAGGGACCATTGGGGGGGCGAGCCGCGGAGGCTGCATGACATCACATGCAGCACACTGTAATCTGTATTTTTATTTCTGATTATGTAATCATGTAGCTCATTGCTTTGCTGCATATGTTGTACTCATGCTGCCAGTAGTAATTATCAGTGGTGGAATCTACCTTTGGGCTACAGGACTGGAGCCCCCCAGTTAAGATCCGGCACTCAGCTCAGTGAACCAGATGCAGTCCGTGAGGCTGCACTGGCTTCACTGTGAATGGCAGTGACTTCCTATTGGAAGTCCTACCTGCCAGTCACCAGCATGACAGGTGTTTCCTCCCTCCAGGACTGCCAAAAGCGGGCTGCGATTGGCAGAGAGCTGTCTTCCTGTAGGAACCCACTTCCTGCCTAGCCGGCTTCTAAGGACTGCAGCTGATGCAGTCCATAGAAGCCGGGAGTTTACGCATGCGCACTGAAGCCACCGCTTGTGCATATGCGCTGAGTCCTGGCGCTTGTCAGAATCAAGAACCACTTCCTCCTAATGCTGAAGCTGCTGCTACTAGTCATGACATAGATGATGAAATGCCATCAACATCGTCTGCCAAGGCCAATGCCCAATGTGATAGTAGAGGGCATGTAAAATCCAAAAAGCCAAAGTTCAGTAAAAAAAAATAATAATAATAATTTAAATCGTCTGAGGAGAAATGTAAACTTGCCAATATGCCATTTACGACACGGAGTGGCAAGGAACAGATAAGGCCCTGGCCTATGTTCATGACTAGTGGTTCAGCTTCACCTGACGATGGAAGCCCTTATCCTCCCAAAATGAAAAGAGATAAGCTGGAAAAAGCACTGAAAAGAACTGTGCATTCTAAGATGGTATCACAAATTCTCAAGGAGAGTCCAAGTGTGTCGGCGGTTGCGATGCCTGACCTTCCCAATACTGGATGGGAAAAGGTGGCTCCTTCCACTATTTGCACGCCCCCTGCAAGTGCTGGAAGGAGCACCCACAGTCCAGTTCCTGATATTCAAATTGAAGATGTCACTGTTGAAGTACACCAGGATAAGGAATGGATATGGGTGTTGTTGGCGCTAAGGAGGAAGTTGACAATGAGAATTCTGATGGTGATGTGGTTTGTTTAAATGAGGCACCGGGGGAGACACCTGTTGTCCATGGGATGAAGAAGCCCATTGTGATGCCTGAGCAAAATTCACAAAAAGCCACCTCTTTGGTGTGGAATTATTTATCCACAAATCTGGACAACAGGTGTCAAGCCGTGTGTTGCCTCTGTCAATCTGTAATAAATAGGGGTAAGGATGTTAACCACCTAGGAACATCCTCCCTTATATGTCACCTGCAGCGCATTCATCAGAAGTCAGTGGCAAGTTGTGAAACTTTGGGTAAGAGCGTTAGCAGTCCACTGACACCTAAATCCCTTCTTCCCGTTGTACCCAAGCTCCTGCAAGCCACACCACCAATTCCCTCAATGTCAACTTCCTCCTCAGCCATGAACATCAGTAGTCCTGCAGGCCATGTCCCTGGCAAGACTGACGAGTCCTCTCCTAACCGGGATTCCTTGGGATCATCCTTGAGCGGAACGCCTACTGCTGCTGTTGCTGCCGCTGCTGCTGTTGTTGCTGCTGGGAGTCGACCGTCATCCCATAGGGGAAGTCGGAAGACCACTTGTACTACTTCAAGTAAGCAATTGACTGTCCAACAGTCCTTTGTCAGGAAGATGAAATATGACAGCAGTCATCCTGTTGCAAAGCGGATAACTGAGGCCTTGACACTTATGTTGGTGTTAGACGTGCGTCCTCTATCCGCCATTAGTGCAGTGGGATTTAGACAATTGATGGAGGTATTGTGTCCCCGGTACCAAATCCCATCTAGATTCCACTTCACTAGGCATTCGATACCGAGAATGTACAGAGACACCAGAAAAAGTGTCACCAGTGTCCTAAAAAATGCGGTTGTATCCAGTGTCCACTTAACCACGGACATGTGGACAAGTGGAACAGGGCAGACTAAGGACTATATGACTGTGACAGCCCACTGGGTAGATGTATTGCCTCCCGCAGCAACAACAGCAGCAGTGGCACCAGTAGCACCATCTCGCAAATCCAAACTCGTTTCTAGGCAGGCTATGCTGTGTATCATTGCTTTCCGTAAGAGGCACACTGCTGACAACCTCTTACGGAAACTGAGGGACATCATCGCGCATTGGCTTACACCACTTAGACTCTCCTGGGGATTTGTGATATCGGACAATGCCACCAATATTTTGTGTGCATTACAACTGGGCAAATTCCAGCTCTTCCCATGTTTTGCACATACAATTAATTTGCTGGTGCAGAATTTTTTTTAAGATGACAGGGGCGTGCAGGAGATGCTGTCGGTGGCCCGAAAAATTGCAGGACACTTTCGACATTCTGTCACTGTGTGCCGAAGACTGGAACACCAGCAAACACTCCTGAATCTGCCCTGTCATCAACTGAAGCATGAGGTGGTAACGAGGTGGAATTCAACCCTCTATATGCTTCAGAGGATGGAGGAGCAGAAAAAGGCCATTAAAGCCTATACATCCACCTACGATACAGGCAAAGGAGGGAGAATGCACCTGACTTAAGCACAGTGGAGAATGATTTCCGTTTTGTGCAAGGTTCTCCAACTCTTGGACCTTGCCACACGTGAAGTCAGTTCAGACACTGCCAACGTGAGTCAGGTCATTCCCCTCATCAGGCTTTTGCGGAAGCAGCTGGAGAAATTAAAGGAGGAGCTAAGATGGAGCAATTCCGCAAAGTATGTGGGACTTGTGGATGGAGCCCTTCATTCGCTTTGCCAGGATTCAAGGGTGGTCAATCTGTTGAAATCAGAGCACTACATTTTGGCTACCGTACTCGATCCTAGGTTTAAAGCCTACGTTGTATCTCTCTTTTCGGCAGACACAAGTGTGCAGAGGGGCAGAAACCTGCTGGTGAGTAACTTGTCAACTCAAGCAGAATGTGACCCGTCAACAGCTCCACCTTCAATTTCTCCCACCACTGGGGCTGCAAGGAAAAGGATAAGATTTCCTAGCCCACCCGCTGGCAGTGATGCAGGGCAGTCAGGAGCGAAAGCTGACCTCTGGTCCGGACTGAAGGACCTGCCAACGATTACCGACATGTCACTGCATATGATTCTGTCACCATTAAAAGAATGGTGGAGGATTATATGAGTGACTGCATCCAAGTAGGCATGTCAGACACTCCGTATATGTATACTGGCAGTAAAAAGAGGCAATTTGGATGCCCTTGCACAAACTAGCTAAATTTTACCTAAGTTGCCCCCACCCCTCCAGTGTGTACTCCGAAAGAGTGTTTAATGCAGCCGGTAACCTTGTCAGCGATCAGAGTAGGAGGTTACTTCCACAAAATGTGGAGAAGATTATGTTCATCAAAATGAATTATAAATTTCTCCAGGAAGACCTTGACCAGCAATTGTCTCCGGAATGCACACAGGGACCTGTGATGGTGGATTCCAGTGGGGATGAATTAATACTCTGTTAGGAGGGGGATGTACACAGTGAAAGGGGTGAGTAATCGGAGGATGAGGATGAGTCAACATCTTGCCTCTGTAGAGCCAGTTTGTGCAAGGAGAGATTGATTGCTTCTTTTTTGGTGGGGGCCCAAAGAAACCAGTCAGTTCAGGCTCAGTTATGTGGCAGACCCTGTCGCTGAAATTATTGGTTTGTTAAAGTGTGCATGTCCTGCTTATACAACATAAGGGTGGGTGGGAGGGCCCAAGGACAATTCCATCTTGCACCTCTTTTTCTTCTTTGCTTCATGTGCTGTTTGGGGACTATTTTTATAAAGTACCATCCTGTCTGACACTTCTGTATATGTCCAGTGGTACTATCATATAATTCCAGTGATATTGCTGTATAATTCCAGTGGGAATTGTTTGTGTCGCTTGGCTTAGTCATACAGCTACTTCATTGCACCTCTTCTACATCTTTGCATGAGGTGCTGTTTGGGGCCTAGTTTTTGAAAAGTGCCATCCTGTCTGCCACTGCAGTGCCACTCCTAGATGGGCCAATTGTTTGTGTCACCTGGCTTATTCATACAGCTACCTCATTGCACCTCTTCTACATCTTTAGATGAGGTGCTGTTTGGGGCCTTTTTTTTTTATATCTGCCCTCCTGTCTGACACTGCAGTGCCAGGTGTTTGTGTTGTCCAATTGTGTCGCTTAGCTTAGTCATCCAGCAACCTCAGTGCAACCTTTTGGCCTAAAAACAATATCATGAGGTGTGAGGTGTTCAGAATAGACTGGAAATGAGTGGAAATTAATGTTATTGAGTTTAATAATACTATTGGATCAAAACTACCCACAAATTCTGTGATTTTAGCAGTTTTTTTATGTTTTTTTCAAAAATCATCCAGATCCAAAACCAAAACAGAAAAGGGTGGTTTTGGCAAAACCAAGCCAAAACCAAAACACGAAAGTGGAATTAGAACTAAAACCAAAACACGAAACACAAAAAGTGCCAGCCGCACATTTCTAATACTAGGTAGCATCACAGGAGTAGTCAATACCAGATCTCACTCTCGGTACACTGTATACAAGGTAGCATCACAGGAGTAGTCAGTACCAGATCTCACTCTCGGTACACTGTATACTAGGTAGTATCACAGGGAGCATGACAGGAGTAGTCAGTACCAGATCTCACTCTCGGTACACTAGGAAGCAGGGCCGGCTCCAGGCCTACCAGCACCCTGAGCGAGAAAATTTAAAAGCGCCCCCCCCCCCCCACCCATGCGTGCGCCGAAGGCGCGCGCTCCCCCCCCCCCCCCCCCCCCCCCCCCCCCCCCCCCCGGGAAAGTGGGCGTGGCCTCTGGAAAAGTGGGCGCGGCCTCGTAACTTCATATCATCAAACTATACATTTTCACACAATTAGCAGCCTTACACATAGCCACAGTAGTGTTCCTTACACACAATGTCTCCAGTATAGTGCCAGATACACATAATGTGCAGTGCCAGATAGACATGACATGCCCCCCAGCAGTGCCAGCTACACATGACATGCCCCGCAGCAGTGCCAGCTACACATGACATGCCCCGCAGCATTGCCAGCTACACATGACATGCCCCGCAGCAGTGCCAGCTACACATGACATGCCCCCCAGCAGTGCCAGCTACACATGATAGTTTTCACTTTTTAGGGCATGGTGCCTTCGGCGCGCAGCAAAAATTAAGGGGAGTTACTTCGTGGGGAAGGTATGTGGCCACATAATAGTGGCAATTTGCATTACACCACACAGTAGTGCAGCTAATACACACTGCACCAGGTAGAACCTCCTATACACTTTGCGCCAGGCACAGCACTGAGACACATTGCACCAGGGAGAGCACTGAGACACCTTGCCTAGCCACAGACGCCTAGCGGGAACACTACATGACATGCCCCCTAGCAGTTCCAGCTACACGAGACATGCCCCCCTAGCAGTGCCAGCTACACGTGACATGCTCCCCAGCAGTGCCAGCTACACGTGACATGCCCCCCAGCAGTGCCAGCTACACGTGACATGCCCCCCAGCAGTGCCAGTTATACGTGACATGCCCCCCCAGCAGTGCCAGCTACACGTGACATGCCCCCCCCAGCAGTGCCAGCTACATAAATGGCCACACAGTGCCAGATATGCACCCACAGTTCAGATACATAAATGCCCCCAGTGCCAGATACATAAATGCCCCCAGTGCCAGATACATAAATGCCCCCAGTGCCAGATGCATAAGTGCCCACACAGTGCCAGATACATTATTGCCCCCCACAGTGTCAGATACATTAATGCCCCCAGTGCCAGATATGCCCCCACAGTGCCAGATACATTAATGCCCCCAGTGCCAGATATGCCTCCACAGTGATAGATACATTAATGCCCCCAGTGCCAGATATGCCCCCACAGTGCCAGATACATTAATGCCCCCAGTGCCAGATATGCCCCCACAGTGAGAGATACCTTAATGCCCCCAGTGCCAGATATGCCCCCACAGTGCCAGATACATTAAATGCCCCCAGTGCCAGATATGCCCCCACAGTGCCAGATAAAAAAATGCCCCCCACAGTGCCAGATAAATAAATGCCCCCCACAGTGCCAGATAAATAAATGCCCCCCACAGTGTCAGATAAATAAATGCACCCCACAGTGCCAGATAAATAAGTGCCCCCACAGAGCAGATATACCCCCACAGTGCCAGATACATAAATGCCCCCACAGTGCCGATATGCCCCCACAGTGCCAGATGCAGAAATGCCCCCACAGTGCCAGATACATAAATGCCCCCACAGTGCAGATACATAAATGCCCCCACAGCGCAGATATGCCCCCACAGTGCCAGATATGCCCCCACAGTGCCAGATACATAAATGCCCCCCACAGTGCAGCTGACCCGACAGTGCCAGATATGCTCCCACAGTGACAGATCCGTAAATGCCCCCACAGTGACAGATCCATAAATGCCCCCACAGTGCAGATGACCCCACAGTGCCAGATATGCCCCCACAGTGCCAGATACATTAATGCCCCCAGTGCCAGATAAGCCTCCACAGTGCCAGATACATTAATGCCCCCAGTGCCAGATATTCCCCCACAGTGCCAGATACATTAAATGCCCCCAGTGCCAGATATGCCCCCACAGTGCCAGATAAATAAATGCCCCCCACAGTGCCAGATAAATAAATTCCCCCCACAATACCTGCGGCGCGGGAGGGAGGCACTGCTGCTGTCAGAGGGCGCGGGCCTGGACCGGAGGACTCTTCCAATGGTGCGGTGGTGTGATCTGCGGGGAGGGGGAGTGTGGCTGTCTGCAGGCGGTGGTCGGTGTGCTGTATGCGCGCTGCGCGGCGCCGGCGTCTGACGTCAGACGCCGGCGCCGCGCAGCGCGCATATTGCGCACTACAGTTAAAGGCCGGGGATTCCGGGAGAGCTGCACAGCAGGGTCGGCTCCAGGTACGAATATGGCGGAGCCAGCGCGCGGCGCCCATTAAGGGTGGCGCCCTGCGCGGCCGCTCTATTCGAACATGCCTGGAGCCGGCCCTGCTAGGGAGCATCACAGGAGTAGTCAGTACCAGATCTCACTCTCGGTACACTGTATACTAGGGAGTATCACAGGAGTAGTCAGTACCAGATCTTACTCTTGGAACACTGTATACTTGGGAGTATCACAGGAGTAGTCAGTACCAGATCTTACTCTCGATTCACTGTATACTAGGTAGCATCACAGGAGTAGTCAGTACCAGATCTCACTCTCGGTACACTGTACAGTGTATACTAGGGAGCATGACAGTAGTAGTCAGTACTAGATCTCACTCTCAGTACACTGTATACTAGGGAGCATGACAGGAGTATTCAGTACCAGATCTCACTCTCAAGTACACTGTATACTAGGGAGTATCACAGGAGTAGTCAGTACCAGATCTTAGAGATGAGCGCCGGAAATTTTTCGGGTTTTGTGTTTTGGTTTTGGGTTCGGTTCCGCGACCGTGTTTTGGGTTCGACCGCGTTTTGGCAAAACTTCACCGAATTTTTTTTGTCGGATTCGGGTGTGTTTTGGATTCGGGTGTTTTTTTCCAAAAAACCTAAAAAACAGCTTAAATCATAGAATTTGGGGGTCATTTTGATCCCAAAGTATTATTAACCTCAAAAACCATAATTTCCACTCATTTTCAGTCTATTCTGAATACCTCACACCTCACAATATTATTTTTAGTCCTAAAATTTGCACCGAGGTCGCTGGATGACTAAGCTAAGCGACCCTAGTGGCCAACACAAACACCTGGCCCATCTAGGAGTGGCACTGCAGTGTCACGCAGGATGGCCCTTCCAAAAAACACTCCCCAAACAGCACATAACGCAAAGAAAAAAAGAGGCGCAATGAGGTAGCTGTGTGAGTAAGATAAGCGACCCTAGTGGCCGACACAAACACCGGGCCCATCTAGGAGTGGCACTGCAGTGTCACGCAGGATGGCCCTTCCAAAAACACTCCCCAAACAGCACATGACGCAAAGAAAAAAAGAGGCGCAATGAGGTAGCTGTGTGAGTAAGATAAGCGACCCTAGTGGCCGACACAAACACCGGGCCCATCTAGGAGTGGCACTGCAGTGTCACGCAGGATGGCCCTTCCAAAAAACACTCCACAAACAGCACATGACGCAAAGAAAAAAAGAGGCGCAATGAGGTAGCTGTGTGAGTAAGATAAGCGACCCTAGTGGCCGACACAAACACCGGGCCCATCTAGGAGTGGCACTGCAGTGTCACGCAGGATGGCCCTTCCAAAAAACACTCCACAAACAGCACATGACGCAAAGAAAAATGAAAGAAAAAAGAGGTGCAAGATGGAATTGTCCTTGGGCCCTCCCACCCACCCTTATGTTGTATAAACAGGACATGCACACTTTAACCAACCCATCATTTCAGTGACAGGGTCTGCCACACGACTGTGACTGAAATGACGGGATGGTCTGGACCCCCACCAAAAAAGAAGCAATTAATCTCTCCTTGCACAAAATGGCTCTACAGAGGCAAGATGTCCACCTCATCATCATCCTCCGATATATCACCGTGTACATCCCCCTCCTCACAGATTATCAATTCGTCCCCACTGGAATCCACCATCTCAGCTCCCTGTGTACTTTGTGGAGGCAATTGCTGCTGGTCAATGTCTCCATGGAGGAATTGATTATAATTAATTTTAATGAACATCATCTTCTCCACATTTTCTGGATGTAACCTCGTACGCCGATTGCTGACAAGGTGAGCGGCGGCACTAAACACTCTTTCGGAGTACACACTTGTGGGAGGGCAACTTAGGTAGAATAAAGACAGTTTGTGCAAGGGCCTCCAAATTGCCTCTTTTTCCTGCCAGTATAAGTACGGACTGTGTGACGTGCCTACTTGGATGCGGTCACTCATATAATCCTCCACCATTCTTTCA
Organism: Pseudophryne corroboree; assembly: GCF_028390025.1. NCBI lineage: Eukaryota > Metazoa > Chordata > Amphibia > Anura > Myobatrachidae > Pseudophryne > Pseudophryne corroboree. Next base: position 70,298,218 of record NC_086455.1, read on the forward strand.
ATGGGGAGAGAATCATATGCAGTGACAGTAGACGACATGTCCGTAATCGTTGTCAGGTCCTTCAGTCCGGACCAGATGTCAGCATCAGCAGTCGCTCCAGACTGCCCTGCATCACCGCCAGCGGGTGGGCTCGGAATTCTGAGCCTTTTCCTCGCACCCCCAGTTGCGGGAGAATGTGAAGGAGGAGATGTTGACAGGTCGCGTTCCGCTTGACTTGACAATTTTCTCACCAGCAGGTCTTTCAACCCCAGCAGACTTGTGTCTGCCGGAAAGAGAGATCCAAGGTAGGCTTTAAATCTAGGATCGAGCACGGTGGCCAAAATGTAGTGCTCTGATTTCAACAGATTGACCACCCGTGAATCCTTGTTAAGCGAATTAAGGGCTCCATCCACAAGTCCCACATGCCTAGCGGAATCGCTCCGTGTTAGCTCCTCCTTCAATGTCTCCAGCTTCTTCTGCAAAAGCCTGATGAGGGGAATGACCTGACTCAGGCTGGCAGTGTCTGAATTGACTTCACGTGTGGCAAGTTCAAAGGGCAGCAGAACCTTGCACAACGTTGAAATCATTCTCCACTGCGCTTGAGACAGGTGCATTCCACCTCCTATATCGTGCTCAATTGTATAGGCTTGAATGGCCTTTTGCTGCTCCTCCAACCTCTGAAGCATATAGAGGGTTGAATTCCACCTCGTTACCACTTCTTGCTTCAGATGATGGCAGGGCAGGTTCAGTTGTTTTTGGTGGTGCTCCAGTCTTCTGTACGTGGTGCCTGTACGCTGAAAGTGTCCCGCAATTCTTCTGGCCACCGACAGCATCTCTTGCACGCCCCTGTCGTTTTTTAAATAATTCTGCACCACCAAATTCAAGGTATGTGCAAAACATGGGACGTGCTGGAATTTGCCCATATTTAATGCACACACAATATTGCTGGTGTTGTCCGATGCCACAAATCCACAGGAGAGTCCAATTGGGGTAAAGATAACGAAAAAAGAGGAGAGAGAAGCGCTCATGTGTTCAAAATGGATACTCAATTAATCTATACAGAGCCGGTATAATGATATAAAAATTTATTAATTAATAAGTACACCAATAATAATGTGATTAGTAAACCTAATAAAATCAAAATAGAATAAATAAAATAATATATTTAACGTGCTGGCCAGCAGTTTTCAGTTGACACATATAATTCTAAAAAAGTCCCTGTTAAGGACCAAAAAAGTGTCAGCGTATAATGAGCTGTAATAAAAGTTACTTATGTGTCAATGGTTCCACTAGATGTGATTGTCCTGGAGAGACATCAGCGTGTTGTTACTTTGTAGCAATCAAACAGTAGATGCAGTACGCTGGAATGATAAAGGTGAACTGGCAGATAGCAGCATTAGACAATTTAAGTCCGATTACCTCCCTGTTGGAAATGCGGTGTGGTCCTACCCCCGGTAACCGAGCGTCCTCGGTGTCGGATGTTGCACGGGGGGTGCCTTTTTGGTATCACCGACTGTAGCTTCCTTCACACTTGTAGGAGGAATTGGTGCAACGGACTTCTGTAGTTGGAGCCTGCTTCGGCAATGGTGTTGCTATTGCTGGTGACTGACCACGGGTAATTCGTTTTGTATTCCCGTGTGCTGCTCCCGCTGTAATGGACAGTTCACCTGTGGCTTAATGATGAACACTGCTGCAGCTTCGAAAAAGGGGCGGAGACTGACGCGTTTCGTCACGGATCACGTGACTTTTTCAAAGTAGTACCTCCTCTCCCACTTGAGGTTACTTTTAAAGGCACTGTTTAATGTCCTCAGCTGTGGAACGTATTCAAAGATTTAAAACACCTAATCACTCTGCAATTGTTTACCGGCTCTGTATAAAACTATCTGATGTTTTCTGTTCTACATCATCTGATAATTCTTTCTATTCAAACAGTATAGAGTTATATGACAATTAAAAAATTAAATTTAAATATGTGTAATTTTATGGCTGATCAAAAGGAGATGTTCAATAATAAGTACATAATAAATAATTAATTATTAATAATAATGAGAAATTACTAGTATAAAACAAAAGTAAATTAATATAAAAAATAAAAATAAAAATAAGTAATTAAATAGAAATTCATATTTAATTTCTATTTAATTACTTATTTTTATTTTTATTTTTTATATTAATTTACTTTTGTTTTATACTAGTCAGATCAGATGATGTAGAACAGAAAACATCAGATAGTTTTATACAGAGCCGGTAAACAATTGCAGAGTGATTAGGTGTTTTAAATCTTTGAATACGTTCCACAGCTGAGGACATTAAACAGTGCCTTTAAAAGTAACCTCAAGTGGGAGAGGAGGTACTACTTTGAAAAAGTCACGTGATCCGTGACGAAACGCGTCAGTCTCCGCCCCTTTTTCGAAGCTGCAGCAGTGTTCATCATTAAGCCACAGGTGAACTGTCCATTACAGCGGGAGCAGCACACGGGAATACAAAACGAATTACCCGTGGTCAGTCACCAGCAATAGCAACACCATTGCCGAAGCAGGCTCCAACTACAGAAGTCCGTTGCACCAATTCCTCCTACAAGTGTGAAGGAAGCTACAGTCGGTGATACCAAAAAGGCACCCCCCGTGCAACATCCGACACCGAGGACGCTCGGTTACCGGGGGTAGGACCACACCGCATTTCCAACAGGGAGGTAATCGGACTTAAATTGTCTAATGCTGCTATCTGCCAGTTTACCTTTATCATTCCAGCGTACTGCATCTACTGTTTGATTGCTACAAAGTAACAACACGCTGATGTCTCTCCAGGACAATCACATCTAGTGGAACCATTGACACATAAGTAACTTTTATTACAGCTCATTATACGCTGACACTTTTTTGGTCCTTAACAGGGACTTTTTTAGAATTATATGTGTCAACTGAAAACTGCTGGCCAGCACGTTAAATATATTATTTTATTTATTCTATTTTGATTTTATTAGGTTTACTAATCACATTATTATTGGTGTACTTATTAATTAATACATTTTTATATCATTATACCGGCTCTGTATAGATTAATTGAGTATCCATTTTGAACACATGAGCGCTTCTCTCTCCTCTTTTTTCGTTATCTTTGCAATATCTAGGGGTCCATACAGCCCCTTGAGTACAGCGAGCGTGGTTCTGATGGATACTTTATAGTTTATAATATTGGTCAGTCATAGACACAGGCGCTTCAATTATTTTTCTCCAATTGGGGTAAGCCATTCCGCGATGATCTTCCTCAGTTGCCGTAAGAGGTTTTCAGCTGTGTGCGTATTCTGGAAACCGGTGATACAAAGCGTAGCCTGCCTAGGAAAGAGTTGGCGTTTGCGAGATGCTGCTACTGGTGCCGCCGCTGCTGTTCTTGCGGCGGGAGTCCATACATCTACCCAGTGGGCTGTCCCAGTCATATAGTCCTGACCCTGCCCTGCTCCACTTGTCCACATGTCCGTGGTTAAGTGGACATTGGGTACAGCTGCATTTTTTAGGAAACTGGTGACTCTTTTTCTGAGGTCTGTGTACATTTTCGGTATCGCCTGCCTAGAGAAATGGAACCTAGATGGTATTTGGTACCGAGGACACAGTACCTCCAACAAGTCTCTAGTTGGCTCTGCAGTAATGATGGATACCGGAACCACGTTTCTCACCACCCAGGATGCCAAGGCCTCAGTTATCCGCTTTGCAGTAGGATGACTGCTGTGATATTTCATCTTCCTCGCAAAGGACTGTTGGACAGTCAATTGCTTGGTGGAAGTAGTAAAAGTGGTCTTACGACTTCCCCTCTGGGATGACCATCGACTCCCAGCAGCAACAACAGCAGCGCCAGCAGCAGTAGGCGTTACACGCAAGGATGCATCGGAGGAATCCCAGGCAGGAGAGGAATCGTCAGAATTGCCAGTGACATGGCCTGCAGGACTATTGGCATTCCTGGGGAAGGAGGAAATTGACACTGAGGGAGTTGGTGGGGTGGTTTGCGTGAGCTTGGTTACAAGAGGAAGGTATTTACTGGTCAGTGGACTGCTTCCGCTGTCACCCAAAGTTTTTGAACTTGTCACTGACTTATGATGAATGCGCTGCAGGTGACGTATAAGGGAGGATGTTCCGAGGTGGTTAACGTCCTTACCCCTACTTATTACAGCTTGACAAAGGCAACACACGGCTTGACACCTGTTGTCCGGATTTCTGTTGAAATACTTCCACACCGAAGAGCTGATTTTTTTGGTATTTTCACCAGGCATGTCAGTGGCCATATTCCTCCCACGGACAACAGGTGTCTCCCCGGGTGCCTGACTTAAACAAACCACCTCACCATCAGAATCCTCCTGGTCAATTTTCTCCCCAGCGCCAGCAACACCCATATCCTCCTCATCCTGGTGTACTTCAACACTGACATCTTCAATCTGACTATCAGGAACTGGACTGCGGGTGCTCCTTCCAGCACTTGCAGGGGGCGTGCAAATGGTGGAAGGCGCATGCTCTTCACGTCCAGTGTTGGGAAGGTCAGGCATCGCAACCGACACAATTGGAGTCGGACTCTCCTTGTGGATTTGGGATTTTGAAGAACGCACAGTTCTTTGCAGTGCTACTGCTTTTGCCAGCTTGAGTCTTTTCATTTTTCTAGCGAGAGGCTGAGTGCTTCCATCCTCACGTGAAGCTGAACCACTAGCCATGAACATAGGCCAGGGCCTCAGCCATTCCTTGCCACTCCGTGTGGTAAATGGCATATTGGCAAGTTTACGCTTCTCCTCCGACAATTTTATTTTAGGTTTTGGAGTCCTTTTTTTACTGATATTTGGTGTTTTGGATTTGACATGCTCTGTACTATGACATTGGGCATCGGCCTTGGCAGACGACGTTGCTGGCATTTCATCGTCTCGGCCATGACTAGTGGCAGCAGCTTCAGCACGAGGTGGAAGTGGATCTTGATCTTTCCCTAATTTTGGAACCTCAACATTTTTGTTCTCCATATTTTAATAGGCACAACTAAAAGGCACCTCAGGTAAACAATGGAGATGGATGGATACTAGTATACTTATGGATGGACTGCCGAGTGCCAACACAGAGGTAGCTACAGCCGTGGACTACCGTACTGTGTCTGCTGCTAATATAGACTGGATGATAATGATATGAAATCAATATATATATGTATATATAATATCACTAGTACTGCAGCCGGACAGGTAGATATATATTTATTAGGTAATGATGACTGATGACGGACCTGCTGGACACTGTCAGCTCAGCAGCACCGCAGACTGCTACAGTAAGCTACTATAGTAGTATGTATCAAGAAGAAAGAAAAAAAAAACCACGGGTAGGTGGTATACAATTATGGATGGACTGCCGAGTGCCGACACAGAGGTAGCTACAGCCGTGGACTACCGTACTGTGTCTGCTGCTAATATAGACTGGATGATAATGATATGAAATCAATATATATATGTATATATAATATCACTAGTACTGCAGCCGGACAGGTAGATATATATTTATTAGGTAATGATGACTGATGACGGACCTGCTGGACACTGTCAGCTCAGCAGCACCGCAGACTGCTACAGTAAGCTACTATAGTAGCATGTATCAAGAAGAAAGAAAAGAAAAAAACCACGGGTAGGTGGTATACAATTATGGATGGACTGCCGAGTGCCGACACAGAGGTAGCTACAGCCGTTGACTACCGTACTGTGTCTGCTGCTAATATAGACTGGATGATAATGATATGAAATCAATATATATATGTATATATAATATCACTAGTACTGCAGCCGGACAGGTAGATATATATTTATTAGGTAATGATGACTGATGACGGACCTGCTGGACACTGTCAGCTCAGCAGCACCGCAGACTGCTATAGTAAGCTACTATAGTAGTATGTATCAAGAAGAAAGAAAAAAAAAACCACGGGTAGGTGGTATACAATTATGGATGGACTGCCGAGTGCCGACACAGAGGTAGCTACAGCCGTGGACTACCGTACTGTGTCTGCTGCTAATATAGACTGGATGATAATGACATGAAATCAATATATATATGTATATATAATATCACTAGTACTGCAGCCGGACAGGTAGATATATATTTATTAGGTAATGATGACTGATGATGGACCTGCTGGACACTGTCAGCTCAGCAGCACCGCAGACTGCTACAGTAAGCTACTATAGTAGTATGTATCAAGAAGAAAGAAAAAAAAACCACGGGTAGGTGGTATACAATTATGGATAGACTGCCGAGTGCCGACACAGAGGTAGCTACAGCCGTGGACTACCGTACTGTGTCTGCTGCTAATATAGACTGGATGATAATGATATGAAATCAATATATATATGTATATATAATATCACTAGTACTGCAGCCGGACAGGTAGATATATATTTATTAGGTAATGATGACTGATGACGGACCTGCTGGACACTGTCAGCTCAGCAGCACCGCAGACTGCTACAGTAAGCTACTATAGTAGTATGTATCAAGAAGAAAGAAAAAAAAAAAACACGGGTAGGTGGTATACAATTATGGATGGACTGCCGAGTGCCGACACAGAGGTAGCTACAGCCGTGGACTACCGTACTGTGTCTGCTGCTAATATAGACTGGATGATAATGATATGAAATCAATATATATATGTATATATAGTATCACTAGTACTGCAGCCGGACAGGTAGATATATATTTATTAGGTAATGATGACTGATGACGGACCTGCTGGACACTGTCAGCTCAGCAGCACCGCAGACTGCTACAGTAAGCTACTATAGTAGTATGTATCAAGAAGAAAGAAAAAAAAACACGGGTAGGTGGTATACAATTATGGATGGACTGCCGAGTGCCGACACAGAGGTAGCTACAGCCGTGGACTAACGTACTGTGTCTGCTGCTAATATAGACTGGATGATAATGATATGAAATCAATATATATATGTATATATAATATCACTAGTACTGCAGCCGGACAGGTAGATATATATTTATTAGGTAATGATGACTGATGACGGACCTGCTGGACACTGTCAGCTCAGCAGCACCGCAGACTGCTACAGTAAGCTACTATAGTAGTATGTATCAAGAAGAAAGAAAAAAAAAACACGGGTAGGTGGTATACAATTATGGATGGACTGCCGAGTGCCGACACAGAGGTAGCTACAGCCGTGGACTAACGTACTGTGTCTGCTGCTAATATAGACTGGATGATAATGATATGAAATCAATATATATATGTATATATAATATCACTAGTACTGCAGCCGGACAGGTAGATATATATTTGTTAGGTAATGATGACTGATGACGGACCTGCTGGACACTGTCAGCTCAGCAGCACCGCAGACTGCTACAGTAAGCTACTATAGTAGTATGTATCAAGAAGAAAGAAAAAAAAAAAAACACGGGTAGGTGGTATACAATTATGGATGGACTGCCGAGTGCCGACACAGAGGTAGCTACAGCCGTGGACTACCGTACTGTGTCTGCTGCTAATATAGACTGGATGATAATGATATGAAATCAATATATATATATGTATATATAATATCACTAGTACTGCAGCCGGACAGGTAGATATATATTTATTAGGTAATGATGACTGATGACGGACCTGCTGGACACTGTCAGCTCAGCAGCACCGCAGACTGCTACAGTAAGCTACTATAGTAGTATGTATCAAGAAGAAAGAAAAAAAAAACCACGGGTAGGTGGTATACAATTATGGATGGACTGCCGAGTGCCGACACAGAGGTAGCTACAGCCGTGGACTACCGTACTGTGTCTGCTGCTAATATAGACTGGATGATAATGATATGAAATCAATATATATATGTATATATAATATCACTAGTACTGCAGCCGGACAGGTAGATATATATTTATTAGGTAATGATGACTGATGACGGACCTGCTGGACACTGTCAGCTCAGCAGCACCGCAGACTGCTACAGTAAGCTACTATAGTAGTATGTATCAAGAAGAAAGAAGAAAAAAAAACCACGGGTAGGTGGTATACAATTATGGATGGACTGCCGAGTGCCGACACAGAGGTAGCTACAGCCGTGGACTACCGTACTGTGTCTGCTGCTAATATAGACTGGATGATAATGATATGAAATCAATATATATATGTATATATAATATCACTAGTACTGCAGCCGGACAGGTAGATATATATTTATTAGGTAATGATGACTGATGACGGACCTGCTGGACACTGTCAGCTCAGCAGCACCGCAGACTGCTACAGTAAGCTACTATAGTAGTATGTATCAAGAAGAAAGAAAAAAAAAACCACGGGTAGGTGGTATACAATTATGGATGGACTGCCGAGTGCCGACACAGAGGTAGCTACAGCCGTGGACTAACGTACTGTGTCTGCTGCTAATATAGACTGGATGATAATGATATGAAATCAATATATTTATGTATATATAATATCACTAGTACTGCAGCCGGACAGGTAGATATATATTTATTAGGTAATGATGACTGATGACGGACCTGCTGGACACTGTCAGCTCAGCAGCACCGCAGACTGCTACAGTAAGCTACTATAGTAGTATGTATCAAGAAGAAAGGAAAAAAAAAACCACGGGTAGGTGGTATACAATTATGGATGGACTGCCGAGTGCCGACACAGAGGTAGCTACAGCCGTGGACTACCGTACTGTGTCTGCTGCTAATATAGACTGGATGATAATGATATGAAATCAATATATATATGTATATATAATATCACTAGTACTGCAACCGGACAGGTAGATATATATTTATTAGGTAATGATGACTGATGACGGACCTGCTGGACACTGTCAGCTCAGCAGCACCGCAGACTGCTACAGTAAGCTACTATAGTAGTATGTATCAAGAAGAAAGAAAAAAAAAACCACGGGTAGGTGGTATACAATTATGGATGGACTGCCGAGTGCCGACACAGAGGTAGCTACAGCCGTGGACTACCGTACTGTGTCTGCTGCTAATATAGACTGGATGATAATGATATGAAATCAATATATATATGTATATATAATATCACTAGTACTGCAGCCGGACAGGTAGATATATATTTATTAGGTAATGATGACTGATGACGGACCTGCTGGACACTGTCAGCTCAGCAGCACCGCAGACTGCTACAGTAAGCTACTATAGTAGTATGTATCAAGAAGAAAGAAAAGAAAAAAAACACGGGTAGGTGGTATACAATTATGGATGGACTGCCGAGTGCCGACACAGAGGTAGCTACAGCCGTGGACTACCGTACTGTGTCTGCTGCTAATATAGACTGGATGATAATGATATGAAATCAATATATATATGTATATATAATATCACTAGTACTGCAGCCGGACAGGTAGATATATATTTATTAGGTAATGATGACTGATGACGGACCTGCTGGACACTGTCAGCTCAGCAGCACCGCAGACTGCTACAGTAAGCTACTATAGTAGTATGTATCAAGAAGAAAGGGGAAAAAAAACCACGGGTAGGTGGTATACAATTATGGATGGACTGCCGAGTGCCGACACAGAGGTAGCTACAGCCGTGGACTACCGTACTGTGTCTGCTGCTAATATAGACTGGATGATAATGATATGAAATCAATATATATATGTATATATAATATCACTAGTACTGCAGCCGGACAGGTAGATATATATTTATTAGGTAATGATGACTGATGACGGACCTGCTGGACACTGTCAGCTCAGCAGCACCGCAGACTGCTACAGTAAGCTACTATAGTAGTATGTATCAAGAAGAAAGAAAAAAAAAACACGGGTAGGTGGTATACAATTATGGATGGACTGCCGAGTGCCGACACAGAGGTAGCTACAGCCGTGGACTAACGTACTGTGTCTGCTGCTAATATAGACTGGATGATAATGATATGAAATCAATATATATATGTATATATAATATCACTAGTACTGCAGCCGGACAGGTAGATATATATTTATTAGGTAATGATGACTGATGACGGACCTGCTGGACACTGTCAGCTCAGCAGCACCGCAGACTGCTACAGTAAGCTACTATAGTAGTATGTATCAAGAAGAAAGAAAAGAAAAAAACCACGGGTAGGTGGTATACAATTATGGATGGACTGCCGAGTGCCGACACAGAGGTAGCTACAGCCGTGGACTACCGTACTGTGTCTGCTGCTAATATAGACTGGATGATAATGATATGAAATCAATATATATATGTATATATAATATCACTAGTACTGCAGCCGGACAGGTAGATATATATTTATTAGGTAATGATGACTGATGACGGACCTGCTGGACACTGTCAGCTCAGCAGCACCGCAGACTGCTACAGTAAGCTACTATAGTAGTATGTATCAAGAAGAAAGAAAAGAAAAAAAACACGGGTAGGTGGTATACAATTATGGATGGACTGCCGAGTGCCGACGCAGAGGTAGCTACAGCCGTGGACTACCGTACTGTGTCTGCTGCTAATATAGACTGGATGATAATGATATGAAATCAATATATATATGTATATATAATATCACTAGTACTGCAGCCGGACAGGTAGATATATATTTATTAGGTAATGATGACTGATGACGGACCTGCTGGACACTGTCAGCTCAGCAGCACCGCAGACTGCTACAGTAAGCTACTATAGTAGTATGTATCAAGAAGAAAGAAAAAAGAAAAAAACACGGGTAGGTGGTATACAATTATGGATGGACTGCCGAGTGCCGACACAGAGGTAGCTACAGCCGTGGACTAACGTACTGTGTCTGCTGCTAATATAGACTGGATGATAATGATATGAAATCAATATATATATGTATATATAATATCACTAGTACTGCAGCCGGACAGGTAGATATATATTTATTAGGTAATGATGACTGATGACGGACCTGCTGGACACTGTCAGCTCAGCAGCACCGCAGACTGCTACAGTAAGCTACTATAGTAGTATGTATCAAGAAAAAAAAAAAAAAAAACACGGGTAGGTGGTATACAATTATGGATGGACTGCCGAGTGCCGACACAGAGGTAGCTACAGCTGTGGACTACCGTACTGTGTCTGCTGCTAATATAGACTGGATGATAATGATATGAAATCAATATATATATGTATATATAATATCACTAGTACTGCAGCCGGACAGGTAGATATATATTTATTAGGTAATGATGACTGATGACGAACCTGCTGGACACTGTCAGCTCAGCAGCACCGCAGACTGCTACAGTAAGCTACTATAGTAGTATGTATCAAGAAGAAAGAAAAAAAAAAACCACGGGTAGGTGGTATACAATTATGGATGGACTGCCGAGTGCCGACACAGAGGTAGCTACAGCCGTGGACTAACGTACTGTGTCTGCTGCTAATATAGACTGGATGATAATGATATGAAATCAATATATATATGTATATATAATATCACTAGTACTGCAGCCGGACAGGTATATATATTTATTATGTAATGACTGATGACGGACCTGCTGGACACTGTCAGCTCAGCAGCACCGCAGACTGCTACAGTAAGCTACTATAGTAGTATGTATAAAGAAGAAAGAAAGAAAAAAAAACACGGGTAGGTGGTATACAATTATAATATTATATATATATTAATTATATACAATTATATATATATATATTAATTAAACTGGTGGTGATTATTAAACTGGTGGTCAGGTCACTGGTCACACTATCAGCAACTTGCAAGTAGTACTCCTAAGCATACAATCACAATATATATTATACTGGTGTGGCACTCTGGCAGCAAAAGTGTGCACTGTACGTTATATGTAGTATATGTACTCCTGAGTCCTGAGTCCTGCTCTCAGACTCTAACTGCTCCCCACTGTCAGTGTCTCCCCCACAAGTCAGATAATACAATACAGTCACACTATCTATCACTTCACTTCAGCAAGTACTATTAGTAGTAGTACTCCTCCTAATGCTCCCCAAAATTACTACTGTGTCTCTCTCTAGTGAGACTGTCTCACTCTCTTCTCGAATCTCTATAAACGGAGAGGACGCCAGCCACGTCCTCTCCCTATGAATCTCAATGCACGTGTGAAAAATGGCGGCGACGCGCGGCTCCTTATATAGAATCCGAGTCTCGCGATAGAATCCGAGCCTCACGAGAATCCGACAGCGGGATGATGACGTTCAGGCGCGCTCGGGTTAACCGAGCAAGGCGGGAGGATCCGAGCCTGCTCGGCCCCGTGTAAAAAACCCTGAAGTTCGGGCGGGTTCGGATTCCGAGGAACCGAACCCGCTCATCTCTACCAGATCTTACTCTCGGTACACTGTATACTAGGGAGTATTACAGGAGTAGTCAGTACCAGATCTTACTCTCGGTACACTGTACACTAGGGAGCATGACAGGAGTAGTCAGTACCAGATCTCACTCTCGGTACACTGTATACTAGGTAGCATCACAGGAGTAGTCAGTACCAGATCTCACTCTCGGTACACTGTATACTAGTGAGCATCGCAGGAGTAGTCAGTACCAGATCTCACTCTCGGTACACTGTATACTAGTGAGCATCGCAGGAGTAGTCAATACCAGATCTCACTCTCGGTACACTGTATACTAGTGAGCATCACAGGAGTAGTCAGTACCAGATCTCATTCTCGGTACACTGTATACTAGTGAGCATCACAGGAGTAGTCAGTACCAGATCTCACTCTCGGTATACTGTATACTAGGTAGCATCAGAGGAGTAGTCAGTACCAGATCTAACTCTTGGTACACTGTATACTAGGTAGTATCACAGGAGTAGTCAGTACCAGATCTCACTCTCGGTACACTGTACACTAGGGAGCATGACAGGAGTAGTCAGTACCAGATCTCACTCTCGGTACACTGTACACTAGGGAGCATGACAGGAGTAGTCAGTACTTGATCTCACTCTCAGTACACTGTATAATAGGGAGCATGACAGGAGTATTCAGTACCAGATTTCACTCTCGGTACACTGTATACTAGGGAGTATCACAGGAGTAGTCGGTACCAGATCTTACTCTCGGTACACTGTATACTAGGGAGCATGACAGGAGTAGTCAATACCAGATCTCACTCTCGGTACACTGTACACTAGGTAGCATCACAGGAGTAGTCAGTACCAGATCTCACTCTCTGTACACTGTATACTAGTTAGTATCACAGGAGTAGTCAGTACCAGATCTCACTCTCGGTACACTGTATACTAGCGAGCATGACAGGAGTAGTCCGTACATGCTTACCTACTCTTTTGCCTCCTCCTCCGGGAGGAGGTAGCGTTGTAGGTGTATGGGGGGCGTGGCCGGCAGCAGGATAGGCGGGTCGGGGCGTGGCCGGCAGCAGGATAGGCGGTCTGGGGGCGTTCCATCCCGGTCGTGTCATCGTGACTCCGCCCCCCGCTGTGCTGTGCCGAGAAACGAGGCACTGCATAGCGGGGGGCGGAGCTACGATGACGCGATTCAGCGCGAATCGCGTCATCGGACCCCCTCGGGCCGCCCGCTTGTTCTCTGTTGCGGGCGGCCGAGGGGGAAAGCGGGAGGCTTGCCCACCTTTCCGGGGGGCCGGGAGGGTCACCCGATTTTCGGGAGCCTCCCGGCCATTCCGGGAGGGTAGGCAAGTATGAGTCAGTACCAGATCTCACTCTCGGTACACTGTATACTAGGGAGTATCACAGGAGTAGTCAGTACCAGATCTCACTCTCTGTACACTGTATACTAGGGAGCATGACAGGAGTAGTCAGTACCAGATCTCACTCTCTGTACACTGTATACTAGGGAGTATCACAGGAGTAGACAGTACCAGATCTTACTCTCGGTACACTGTATACTAGTGAGCATCACAGGAGTAGACAGTACCAGATCTTACTCTCGGTACACTGTATACTAGTGAGCATCACAGGAGTATTGGGGGCTAATACGAGAAAGTCCATACAATCACAGAAGACATACAAATAATATTCATTGCTAAACTTTTTTTTATATATTCTGTTACAGTAGTTGTTTGTTTTAAATAAAATGTAATGAAAAGTAATTAAAATTCAAAACAAAAGTTTGTTTTATTTTTACTTACAATATTGGCCCTCATTCCGAGTTGTTCGCTCGCTAGCTGCTTTTAGCAGCTTTGCACACGCTAAGCCGCCGCCTACTGGGAGTAAATTTTAGCTTTGCAGAATTGCGAACGAAAGATTCGCAGAATTGCAAAAAGAAATTTCTTTGCAGTTTCTGAGTAGCTCGAGACTTACTCTGCCACTGCGATCAGTTCAGTCAGTTTCGTTCCTGGTTTGACGTCACAAACACATCCAGCGTTCGCCCAGACACTCCCCCGTTTCTCCAGCCACTCCCGCGTTTTTCCCAGAAACGGCAGCGTTTTTTCGCACACACCCATAAAACGGCCAGTTTCCGCCCAGAAACACCCACTTCCTGTCAATCACACTCCGATCACCAGAACGAAGAAATTTCTTCGTTAAGCCGTGAGTAAAATACCAAACTTTTTTGCAAATTTACTTGGCGCAGACGCACTGCGAACATTGCGCATGCGCAGTTTGCGACTAATCGCTCCGTTGCGAAAAACACTAACAAGCGTACAACTCGGAATGAGGGTCATAGTTATGAAAAAAATAGAGGAATTTTCTTACAATTCTTAATTTCATTCTGATAGCTACAAAAAGCAAACTTTTTTGGGTAAAACTATTTTTTCTTTAATACGTAATGTGGAAGAAATGAAAATCAGATATGCAGAACCCAGACTCAAAATTCGTGTTGATCGGTGTAATCAATTTGGGTCTATGATTTTATAATTTGGGAGGAAACCTCTAAATTTTTCCCACTGTTGGTGCTCCGCAGGTGATAACTGCGTACACACATTAGGGGGACATGAAGAAAGAAGTACTCTTATTACTATGTAATATCACGATAACATTATACTTAACTTATAATGATGTATTCTATAGAATATAGAATATATACAACATTACTAAAATAACCCTACAGGTAACAGGGTAAGTGAAAAAGTTTAATTAGTATCCAAAAGTAGAAATTGTATATTTCTAGCAACATTGCTATTAGTAAAACATAGACTTAACTCAGCTATGCTATAAAAAGATGAGATATTAGTATTGCAGTATCCTATAGAATAAAAGTCTAAAGCTGTTCCTCACCTCTTAAGGGGGAATCCAAGTGTTTTGTGCACCGGCGGCCACTAGATGGCACCCAACAGAGCAATTCACTTATTGCTCCGTTCGGACGCGTACAGCCGCCAGCACTGACATTACTGTTATGTTACTATACATTCCTGTATACATATACTGCGCTCAGACACTAGATGGCGAGCTAATACTACTGCATTATATTGGAGGTTGAGCAGGACGCAAACAGGAATATTTATATATGCCGCTTAATAATAACGACAAACAATTAGACTTTCATTCCAGGGAATTGATATATACATGCAATCATTTACGCACTCAGTACACTGTATACTAGGGAGTATCACAGGAGTAATCAGTACCAGATCTCACTCTCGGTACACTGTATACTAGGGAGTATCACAGGAGTAGTCGGTACCAGATCTCACTCTCGGTACACTGTATACTAGGGAGCACATGATGCAAAGAAAAAAAGAGGTGCACCAAGGTCGCTGAATGGCTAAGCTAAGCGACACAAGTGGCCGACACAAACACCTGGCCCATCTAGGAGTGGCACTGCAGTGTCAGGCAGGATGGCACTTCAAAAAAATAGTCCCCAAACAGCACATGATGCAAAGAAAAATGAAAGAAAAAAGAGGTGCAAGATGGAATTGTCCTTGGGCCCTCCCACCCATCCTTATGTTGTATAAACAGGACATGCACACTTTAACAAACCCATAATTTCAGCGACAGGGTCTGCCACACGACTGACTGAAATGGCTGGTTGGTTTGGGCCCCCACCAAAAAAGAAGCAATCAATCTCTCCTTGCACAAACTGGCTCTACAGAGGCAAGATGTCCACCTCCTCCTCATCGTCCGATTCCTCACCCCTTTCACTGTGTACATCCCCCTCCTCACAGATTATTAATTCGTCCCCACTGGAATCCACCATCTCAGGTCCCTGTGTACTTTCTGGAAGAAATTGCTGGTGAATGTCTCCACGGAGGAATTGATTATAATTCATTTTGATGAACATCATCTTCTCCACATTTTCTGGAAGTAACCTCGTACACCGATTGCTGACAAGTTGAGCGGCTGCACTAAACACTCTTTCGGAGTACACACTGGAGGGTGGGCAACTTAGGTAAAATAAAGCCAGTTTCTGCAAGGGCCTCTGAAATTGCCTCTTTTTCCTGCCAGTATACGTACGGACTGTCTGACGTGCCTACTTGGATACAGTCACTCATATAATCCTCCACCATTCTTTCAAAAGTGAGAGAATCATATGCAGTGACAGTAGACGACATGTCAGTAATCGTTGGCAGGTCCTTCAGTCCGGACCAGATGTCAGCACTCGCTCCAGTTTGCCCTGCATCACCGCCAGTGGGTGGGCTCGGAATTCTTAGCCTTTTCCTCGCACCCCCAGTTGCGGGAGAATGTGAAGGAGGAGCTGTTGACAGGTCACATTCCGCTTGACTTGACAATTTTCTCACCAGCAGGTCTTTGAACCTCTGCAGACTTTTGTCTGCCGGAAAGAGAGATCCAACCTAGGTTTTAAATCTAGGATCGAGCACGGTGGCCAAAATATAGTGCTCTGATTTCAACAGATTGACCACCCGTGAATCCTGGTTAAGCGAATTAAGGGCTCCATCCACAAGTCCCACATGCCTAGCAGAATCGCTTTGTTTTAGCTCCTCCTTCAATGTCTCCAGCTTCTTCTGCAAAAGCCTGATGAGGGGAATGACCTGACTCAGGCTGGCAGTGTCTGAACTGACTTCACGTGTGGCAAGTTCAAAGGGTTGCAGAACCTTGCACAATGTTGAAATCATTCTCCACTGCGCTTGAGTCAGGTGCATTCCCCCTCCTTTGCCTATATCGTAGGCAGATGTATAGGCTTGAATGGCCTTTTGCTGCTCCTCCATCCTCTGAAGCATATAGAGGGTTGAATTCCACCTCGTTACCACCTCTTGCATCAGATGATGGCAGGGCAGGTTCAGGACTGTTTGCTGGTGCTTCAGTCTTCGGCACGCGGTGGCTGAATGCCGAAAGTGGCCCGCAATTCTTCGGGCAACTGACAGCATCTCTTGCACGCCCTGTTGTTTTTTAAATAATTCTGCACCACCAAATTCAATGTATGTGCAAAACATGGGACGTGCTGGAATTTGCCCAGATGTAATGCATGCACAATATTGCTGGCATTGTCCGATGTCACAAATCCCCAGGAGAGTCCATTTGGGGTAAGCCATTCTGCGATGATGTTCCTCAGTTTCCGTAAGAGGTTGTCAGCTGTGTGCCTCTTCTGGAAAGCGGTGATACAAAGCCTGCCTAGGAACGAGTTGGCGTTTGCGAGATGCTGCTACTGGTGCCGCCGCTGCTGTTCTTGCTGCGGGAGGCAATACATCTACCCAGTGGGCTGTCACAGTCATATAGTCCTGTGTCTGCCCTGCTCCACTTGTCCACATGTCCGTGGTTAAGTGGACATTGGGTGCAACTGCATTTTTTAGGACACTGGTGACTCTTTTTCTGAGGTCTGTGTACATTTTCGGTATCGCCTGCCTAGAGAAATGGAACCTAGATGGTATTTGGTACCGGGGACACAGTACCTCAATCAAGTCTGTAGTTGCCTGTGAATTAACGGTGGATAACGGAAACACGTTTCTCACCGCCCAGGCTGCCAAGACCTGAGTTATCCGCTTTGCAGCAGGATGACTGCTGTGATATTTCATCTTCCTCGCAAAGGACTGTTGGACAGTCAATTGCTTACTGGAAGTTGTACAAGTGGTCTTCCGACTTCCCCTCTGGGATGACGATCGACTCCCAGCAGCAACAACAGCAGCGCCTGCAGCAGTAGGCGTTACACTCAAGGATGCATCGGAGGAATCCCAGGCAGGAGAGGACTCGTCAGACTTGACAGTGACATGGCCTGCAGGACTATTGGCATTCCTGGGGAAGGAGGAAATTGACACTGAGGGAGTTGGTGGTGTGGTTTGCAGGAGCTTGGTTACAAGAGGAAGGGATTTAGTGGTCAGTGGACTGCTTCCATTGTCATCCAAAGTTTTTGAACTTGTCACTGACTTATGATGAATGCGCTGCAGGTGACGTATAAGGGAGGATGTTCCGAGGTGGTTAACGTCCTTACCCCTACTTATTACAGCTTGACAAAGGCAACACACTGCTTGACACCTGTTGTCCGCATTTGTGTTAAAATAATTCCACACCGAAGAGGTGATTTTTTTTTTGTAATTTGACCAGGCATGTCAATGGCCATATTCGTCCCATGGACAACAGGTGTCTCCCCGGGTGCCTGACTTAAACAAACCACCTCACCATCAGAATCCTCCTTGTCAATTTCCTCCTCAGCGCCAGCAACACCCATATCCTCATCCTGGTGTACTTCAACAGTGACAGCTTCAATTTGACTATCAGGAACTGGACTGCGGGTGCTCCTTCCAGCACTCGCAGGGGGGCGTGCAAATGGTGGAAGGCGCCACCTCTTCCCGTCCAGTGTTGTGAAGGTCAGGCATCGCAGCCGACACAATTGGACTCTCCTTGGGGATTTGTGATTTAGAAGAACGCACAGTTCTGTGCTGTGCTTTTGCCAGCTTAAGTCTTTTCATTTTTCTAGCGAGAGGGCCTCAGTCGTTCCTTGCCACTCCGTGTCGTAAATGGCATATTGGCAAGTTTACGCTTCTCCTCGGATGCTTTTAATTTTGATTTTTGGGTCATTTTACTGAACTTTTGTGTTTTGGATTTTACATGCTCTCTACTATGAAATTGGGCATCGGCCTTGGCAGACGACGTTGATGGCATTTCATCATCTCGGCCATGACTAGTGGCAGCAGCTTCAGCACGAGGTGGAAGTGGATCTTGATCTTTCCCTATTTTGCCCTCCACATTTTTGTTCTCCATTGTTTAATGTGTGGAATTATATGCCAGTATCAATAGCAATGGCCTACTACTATATATACTGCGCACAACTGAAATGCACCACAGGTATGGATGGATAGTATACTTGACGACACAGAGGTAGGTAGAGCAGTGGCCTACTGTACCGTACTGCTATATATTATATACTGGTGGTCAGCAAACTGTGCAAAACTGAAATGCACCACAGGTATGGATGGATAGTATACTTGACGACACAGAGGTAGGTAGAGCAGTGGCCTACTGTACCGTACTGCTATATATTATATACTTGTGGTCAGCAAACTGTGCAAAACTGAAATGCACCACAGGTATGGATGGATAGTATACTTGACGACACAGAGGTAGGTAGAGCAGTGGCCTACTGTACTGTACTGCTATATATTATATACTGGTGGTCAGCAAACTGTGCAAAACTGAAATACACCACAGGTATGGATGGATAGTATACTTGACGACACAGAGGTAGGTAGAGAAGTGGCCTACTGTACCGTACTGCTATATATTATATACTGGTGGTCAGCAAACTGTGCAAAACTGAAATGCACCACAGGTATGGATGGATAGTATACTTGACGACACAGAGGTAGGTAGAGCAGTGGCCTACTGTACCGTACTGCTATATATTATATACTGGTGGTCAGCAAACTGCAAAACTGAAATGCACCACAGGTATAGATGGATAGTATACTTGACGACACAGAGGTAGGTAGAGCAGTGGCCTTCTGTACCGTACTCCTATACTCCTATATATTATATACTGGTGGTCAGCAAAATTATGCACTGTACTCCTACTATATACTACTATGCAGCACAGATATGGAGCGTTTCTCAGGCAGAGAACGTATAATACTGGTGGTCACGGGTCAGCAAAACTCTGCACTGTAATCCTCCTAAATAATACTGCTGGTCCCCAGTCCCCACAATAAAGCAGTGTGAGCACAGATATATGCAGGGGCGGATCCAGAAGAAAATTATAGTGGGGGCACCATGGAAGGGGCAAGACATTTGCGTGCGGCTTCGGTGCATGTGAGGTGGCGCTTCTGATACAATGCCCACAGTTGTAGCGCTCATTATGCAATGTCCACTGTACTGGTAGTGCCCCTTATATAGACCCCATAGTAGTGGTGCCCCTTATGCAATGCCCGTATTGCCCCCAGTAGTAATGTTGCCTGTAGTAATGCCCCCAGTCATTATGCCCCCAGTGGTAATGCCCCTGCAGTTATGACCCCAGTAGTTTACCCCCCCCCTTTAGTTTAGCCTCCCAGTGGTAATGCCCCCACTAGCTTAGCCACCAGTAGTAATGCCCCCCTGTAGTTTGCCCCATTGTAGTTTAGCCCTTGTAGTTATGCCCCCCTTATAGTTTAGCCTCCAGTAGTAATGCCCCCAGTAGTTTGGCCCCTGTAGTTATCCCCCAGTAGTTTGGCCCCTGTAGTTATGCCCCCAGTAGTTTGGCCCCCAAGTAGTAATGCCCCTGTAGTTAAGCCGCCAGTAGTAATGCCCTCCTGTAGTATGCCCCCAGTAGTTGGCACCTTTGTAGTTGGCCCCCAGTAATAATGTCCCCCAGTAGTTTGCCCCCAGTAGATGCCACCCAGCAATAATGTCCCCCAGCAGTTTGCCCCAGTAGGTGCCCCCCAGTAATAATGTCCCCCAGTAGTTTGCCCCCAGTAATAATGTTCCCCAGCAGTTTGCCCCCAGTAGATGCCCCCCAGTAATAATGTCCTCCAGTAGTTTGCCCCCAGTAGTAATGTCCCCTAGGACTTTGCCCCCTATAGATGACCCCCCAGTAGTAATGCCCCCAGTAGCTGCCCCCCAGTAATAATTCCCCCAGTAGCTGCCCCCAATAGATGACCCCCCCAGTAGTAATGCCCCCAGTAGATGCCCCCCAGTAATAATACCCCCAGTAGATGGCCCCCAGTAAAAATGTCCCCCAGTAGCTGCCCCCAATAGATGACCCCCCCAGTAGTGATGCCCCCAGTAGATGCCCCCAGATATAATGCCCCCAGTAATAATGCCCCTTGTTGATGTCCCCCCGTAGTTTGCCCCCAGTAGATGCCCCCGCTGCATTAAGGAAGAAAAAAAACATACTTACCGAGCCCCGTTCCCGCTTCCAGGCCGCTGCAGTCATCCTCCTCCCTGGGCGTCCGCTCCTCAGTAAGCACTATGAGAGAGACGTCATGACTGACGTCTCTCCCATAGCGCACGGCGCACAGTGACAGCACCGGAAGCCGGAGCTCAGTACAGAGCTCCTGCCTCCAGCTGCCGCTGTGCAAGGAGACGGGCGCCCGCTGGTAACACACGGGCGCCCGTCATCTCCCTGTGCGGCGCCGGGGGGTGAAACGGGGTGGAGGCCGCAAATGACAGGGGGGGCACGGGCCCGAGTGCCCACCCCCTGGATCCGCCACTGGATATATGCAGCACACTGAGCACAGATATGGAGCGTTTTTCAGGCAGAGAACGTATAATACTGGTGGTCACTGGTCAGCAAAACTCTGCACTGTACTCCTCCTATATAATACTGCTGGTCCCCAGTCCCCACAATAAAGCAGTGTGAGCACAGATATATGCAGCACTCTGAGCACAGATATGGAGCGTTTTTCAGGCAGAGAACGTATAATACTGGTGGTCACTGGTCAGCAAAACTCTGCACTGTACTCCTCCTATATAATACTGCTGGTCCCCAGTCCCCACAATAAAGCAGTGTGAGCACAGATATATGCAGCACACTGAGCACAGATATGGAGCGTTTTTCAGGCAGAGTACGTATAATACTGGTGGTCACTGGTCAGCAAAACTCTGCACTGTACTCCTCCTATATAATACTGCTGGTCCCCAGTCCCCACAATAAAGCAGTGTGAGCACAGATATATGCAGCACACTGAGCACAGATATGGAGCGTTTTTCAGGCAGAAAACGTATAATACTGGTGGTCACTGGTCAGCAAAACTCTGCACTGTACTCCTCCTATAATACTGCTGGTCCCCAGAATAAAGATATTTGCAGCCCCCTGAAAGTTCTGAAACAAAGTGAGAGGACGCCAGCCACGTCCTCTCACTATAATTTCCAATGCACGAGTGAAAAATGGCGGCGACGCACGGCTCCTTATATAGAATCTGAATCTCGCGAGAATCCGACAGCGGGATGATGACGTTCGGGCACGCTCGGGTTAACCGAGCAATACTGGAGTATCCGAGTATGCCTCGGAACCATGTAAAATGTGTGAAGTTCGGGGGGGTTCGTTTTCCGAGGAACCGAACCCGCTCATCACTAGTCAGAACCAGATCTCACTCTCGGAACACTGTATACTAGGTAGCATGACAGGAGTAGTCAGAACCAGATCTCACTCTAGGTACACTGTATACTAGGGAGCATGAACGGAGTAGTCAGTACTAGATCTCACTCTCGGTACACTGTATACTAGGTAGCATGACAGGAGTAGTCAGAACCAGATCTCACTCTCAGTACACTGTATACTAGGAAGTATCACAGAAGTAGTCAGTACCAGATCTCACTCTCGGTACACTGTATACTAGGGAGTATCACAGGAGTAGTCAGTACCAGATCTCACTCTTGGTACACTGTATACTAGGTAGCATCACAGAAGTAGTCAGTACCAGATCTCACTCTCTGTACACTGTATACTAGGGAGCATCACAGGAGTAGTCAGTACCAGATCTCACTCTTAGTACACTGTATACTAGGGAGCATCACAGGAGTAGTCAGTACCAGATCTCACTCTCTGTACACTGTATACTAGGGAGCATCACAGGAGTAGTCAGTACCAGATCTTACTCTTGGTACACTGTTTTCTAGGGAGTATCACAAGAGTAGTCAGAACCAGATCTCACTCTCGGTACACTGTATACTAAGGAGCATGACAGGAGTAGTCAGTACCAGATCTCACTCTCAGTACACTGTATACTAGGTAGCATCACAGGAGTAGTCAGTATCAGATCTCACTCTCAGTACACTGTATACTAGGTAGCATCACAGGAGTAGTCAGTACCAGATCTCATTCTCAGTACACTGTATACTAGGGAGCATCGCAGGAGTAGTCAGTACCAGATCTCACTCTCGGTACACTGTATACCAGGGAGCATCACAGGAGTAGTCACTACCAGATCTCACTCTCGGTACACTGTATACTAGTGAGTATCACAGGAGTAGTCAGTACCAGATCTCACTCTCGGTACACTGTTTTCTAGGGAGTATCACAGGAGTAGTCAGTACCAGATCTCACTCTATGTACACTGTATACTAATGAGTATCACAGGAGTAGTCAGTACCAGATCTCACTCTCTGTACACTGTATACTAGGGAGTATCACAGGAGTAGTCAGTACCAGATCTTACTCTCGGTACACTGTATACTAGGGAGCATGACAGGAGTAGTCAGTACCAGATCTCACTCTCAGTACACTGTATACTAGGTAGCATGACAGGAGTAGTCAATACCATATCTCACTCTCGGTACACTGTTTACTAGGGATCATCACAGGAGTAGTCAGAACCAGATCTCACTCTCTGTACACTGTATACTAGGGAGTATAACAGGAGTAGTCAGTACCAGAACTCACTCTCGGTACACTGTATACTAGGGAGCATGACAGGAGTAGTCAGTACCAGATCTCACTCTCGGTACACTGTATACTAGGGAGCATGACAGGAGTAGTCAGTACCAGATCTCACTCTCGGTACACTGTATACTAGTTAGTATTACAGGAGTGGTCAGTACCAGATCTCACTCTCGGTACACTGTATACTAGGGAGCATGACAGGAGTAGTCAGTACCAGATCTCACTCTCTGTACACTGTATACTAGTGAGCATCACAGGAGTAGTCAGTACCAGATCTCACTCTTTGTACACTGTTTTCTAGGGAGTATCCCAGGAGTAGTCAGTACCAGATCTCACTCTCGGTACACTGTATACTAGGTAGCATCACAGGAGTAGTCAGTACTAGATCTCACTCCCGGTACACTGTATACTAGGGAGCATCACAGGAGTAGTCAGTACCAGATCTCACTCTCGGTACATTGTATACTAGGTAGCATCACAGGAGTAGTCAGTACTAGATCTCACTCTCGGTACACTGAATACTAGGGAGCATCACAGGAGTAGTCAGTACAAGATCTCACTATCGGTACACTGTATACTAGGGAGTATCACAGGAGTAGTCAGAACCAGATCTCACTCTCTGTACACTGTATACTAGGGAGTATAACAGGAGTAGTCAGTACCAGATCTCACTCTCGGTACACTGTATACTTGGGAGCATCACAGGAGTAGTCACTACTAGATCTCACTCTCGGTACACTGTATACTAGGTAGCATCACAGGAGTAGTCAGTACCAGATCTCACTCTAGGTGCACTGTATACTAGGGAGTATCACAGGAGTAGTCAGTACCAGATCTCACTCTCGGTACACTGTATACTAGGGAGCATGACAGGAGTAGTCAGTACCAGATCTCACTCTCAGTACACTGTATACTAGTTAGCATCACAGGAGTAGTCAGTACCAGATCTCACTCTCAGTACACTGTATACTAGGTAGCATCACAGGAGTAGTCAGTACCAGATCTCATTCTCAGTACACTGTATACTAGGGAGCATCGCAGGAGTAGTCAGTACCAGATCTCACTCTCGGTACACTGTATACCAGGGAGCATCACAGGAGTAGTCACTACCAGATCTCACTCTCGGTACACTGTATATTAGTGAGTATCACAGGAGTAGTCAGTACCAGATCTCACTCTCGGTACACTGTTTTCTAGGGAGTATCACAGGAGTAGTCAGTACCAGATCTCACTCTATGTACACTGTATAGTGTATACTAGTCAGTATCACAGGAGTAGTCAGTACCAGATCTCACTCTCGGTACACTGTTTTCTAGGGAGTATCACAGGAGTAGGAAAAAACTGTGTTCCCTAATGCACACCGAGTGAAAAATATTACTACATAATACTATAGTCAGATAATACGGAGATCTTAGTTGCGTATATCTGCAGATATAGGGTTAAGCCCCCAGGCTGATCGACAAGGCTTATCCGTCACTGGGGGTCCCTAATACTAGGTATGGGTCCGGGGTGCAGGACCCCACGATGTTGGCACAGGTCGGCCACCCCAGGTCATCACACAGGTGAGAATTAATAGGGGTTAATTAATAGGGGTTAATAAGAAGCACAGAAGTGCCATAGGGGAAGCCAGGGGTATCCCCAGGTAAGCTGGCATCACAGGAGTAGTCAGTACCAGATGTCACTTTCGGTACACTGTATACTAGGTAGCATCACAGGAGTAGTCAGTACCAGATCTCACTCTCGGTACACTGTATACTAGGTAGCATCACAGGAGTAGTCAGTACCAGATCTCACTATCGGTACACTGTATACTAGTTAGTATCACAGGAGTGGTCAGTATCAGATCTCACTCTCTGTACACTGTATTCTAGGGAGCATCACAGGGGTGGTCTTCTGTTTGCCGGCGGTCGGGCTCCCGGTGCTCAGTATACCGGCGCCGGGAGCCCGACAGCCGGCATACCGACAATTATTTTCCCTCGTGGGGGTCCACGACCCCCATAGAGGGAGAATAAATTAGTGTGGCGCGCGTAGTGCGCCACCGTGCCCGTAGCGTGGCGAGCGCAGCGAGCCCGCAAGGGGCTCATTTGCGCTCGCCAAGCTGTCGGTAAGCCGGCGGTCGGGCTCCCGGCGCCGGGATGCTGGTCGCCGGGAGCCCGACCGCCGGCCAGCCGTAGTGAACCCCATCACAGGAGTAGTCAGTACCAGATCTCACTCTATGTACACTCTATACTAGTGAGTATCACAGGAGTAGTCAGTACCAGATCTCACTCTCTGTACACTGTTTTATAGGGAGTATCACAGGAGTAGTCAGTACCAGATCTCACTCTCGGTACACTGTATACTAGGGAGCATCACAGGAGTAGTCAGTATCAGATCTCACTCTCTGTACACTCTATACTAGTGAGTATCACAGGAGTAGTCAGTACCAGATCTCACTCTCTGTACACTGTATACTAGTGATTATCACAGGAGTAGTCAGTAGTACAGTACCAGATCTCACTCTATGTACACTGTATACTAGTGAGTATCACAGGAGTGGTCAGTATCAGATCTCAATCTCTGTACACTGTATACTAGGTACCATCACAGGAGTAGTCAGTACCAGATCTCACTCTATGTACACTCTATACTAGTGAGTATCACAGGAGTAGTCAGTACCAGATCTCACTCTCTGTACACTGTATACTAGTGAGTATCACAGGAGTAGTCAGTACCAGATCTCACTCTCTGTACACTTTATACTAGTGAGTATCACAGGAGTGGTAAGTACCAGATCTCACTCTCTGTACACTGTATACTAGGGAGCATGACAGGAGTAGTCAGTACCAGATCTCACTCTCAGTACACTGTATACTAGGTAGCATCACAGGAGTAGTCAGTACCAGATCTCACTCTCAGTACACTGTATACTAGGTAGCATCACAGGAGTAGTCAGTACCAGATCTCATTCTCAGTACACTGTATACTAGGGAGCATCGCAGGAGTAGTCAGTACCAGATCTCACTCTCGGTACACTGTATACCAGGGAGCATCACAGGAGTAGTCACTACCAGATCTCACTCTCGGTACACTGTATATTAGTGAGTATCACAGGAGTAGTCAGTACCAGATCTCACTCTCGGTACACTGTTTTCTAGGGAGTATCACAGGAGTAGTCAGTACCAGATCTCACTCTATGTACACTGTATAGTGTATACTAGTCAGTATCACAGGAGTAGTCAGTACCAGATCTCACTCTCGGTACACTGTTTTCTAGGGAGTATCACAGGAGTAGGAAAAAACTGTGTTCCCTAATGCACACCGAGTGAAAAATATTACTACATAATACTATAGTCAGATAATACGGAGATCTTAGTTGCGTATATCTGCAGATATAGGGTTAAGCCCCCAGGCTGATCGACAAGGCTTATCCGTCACTGGGGGTCCCTAATACTAGGTATGGGTCCAGGGTGCAGGACCCCACGATGTTGGCACAGGTCGGCCACCCCAGGTCATCACACAGGTGAGAATTAATAGGGGTTAATTAATAGGGGTTAATAAGAAGCACAGAAGTGCCATAGGGGAAGCCAGGGGTATCCCCAGGTAAGCTGGCTCTCAGATGCTGTAGGAGCCATTACCATGTGGCCTTACACTGGGAATTTAACCCAGACATATTTGTAATTACTTATGGGGTGGGTGTGGGGTGCGGTGGCCCCTGTGTCGGTATAGCTGGGCTGCTTCATGTCGGCACACCCTAACACTTTATTAACACTTATTATTTTTCCTATCACTTTGTATATATTTTAATCACACCACTTACATAGCACTTCTGTGCTTCTTATTAACCCCTATTAATTCTCACCTGTGTGCTGACCTGGGGTGGCCGACCTGTGCCGACATCGTGGGGTCCTGCACCCCGGACCCATACCTAGTATTAGGGACCCCCAGTGATGGAGAAGCCTTGTCGATCGGCCTGGGGGCTTAACCCTATATCTGCAGATATACGCAACTAAGATCTCCGTATTATCTGACTATAGTATTATGTAGTAATATTTTTCACTCGGTGTGCATTAGGGAACACAGTTTTTTCCTACACAGAATTACCCCTCCCTTTTAGCACCTGAGTGACATTACAATCTGATTGAGCAGCTTTCCATTTTGTGTATAGTATCACAGGAGTAGTCAGTACCAGATGTCACTTTCGGTACACTGTATACTAGGTAGCATCACAGGAGTAGTCAGTACCAGATCTCACTCTCGGTACACTGTATACTAGGTAGCATCACAGGAGTAGTCAGTACCAGATCTCACTCTCGGTACACTGTATACTAGTTAGTATCACAGGAGTGGTCAGTATCAGATCTCACTCTCTGTACACTGTATTCTAGGGAGCATCACAGGAGTAGTCAGTACCAGATCTCACTCTATGTACACTCTATACTAGTGAGTATCACAGGAGTAGTCAGTACCAGATCTCACTCTCTGTACACTGTTTTCTAGGGAGTATCACAGGAGTAGTCAGTACCAGATCTCACTCTCGGTACACTGTATACTAGTGAGCATCACAGGAGTAGTCAGTATCAGATCTCACTCTCTGTACACTCTATACTAGTGAGTATCACAGGAGTAGTCAGTACCAGATCTCACTCTCTGTACACTGTATACTAGTGAGTATCACAGGAGTAGTCAGTAGTACAGTACCAGATCTCACTCTATGTACACTCTATACTAGTGAGTATCACAGGAGTAGTCAGTACCAGATCTCACTCTCTGTACACTGTATACTAGTGAGCATCACAGGAGTGGTCAGTATCAGATCTCAATCTCTGTACACTGTATACTAGGTACCATCACAGGAGTAGTCAGTACCAGATCTCACTCTATGTACACTCTATACTAGTGAGTATCACAGGAGTAGTCAGTACCAGATCTCACTCTCTGTACACTGTATACTAGTGAGTATCACAGGAGTAGTCAGTACCAGATCTCACTCTATGTACACTTTATACTAGTGAGTATCACAGGAGTGGTCAGTACCAGATCTCACTCTCTGTACACTGTATACTAGGGAGCATGACAGGAGTAGTCAGTACCAGATCTCACTCTCAGTACACTGTATACTAGGTAGCATCACAGGAGTAGTCAGTACCAGATCTCACTCTCAGTACACTGTATACTAGGTAGCATCACAGGAGTAGTCAGTACCAGATCTCATTCTCAGTACACTGTATACTAGGGAGCATCGCAGGAGTAGTCAGTACCAGATCTCACTCTCGGTACACTGTATACCAGTGAGCATCACAGGAGTAGTCACTACCAGATCTCACTCTCGGTACACTGTATATTAGTGAGTATCACAGGAGTAGTCAGTACCAGATCTCACTCTCTGTACACTGTATACTAGTGAGTATCACAGGAGTAGTCAGTACCAGATCTCACTCTATGTACACTTTATACTAGTGAGTACCACAGGAGTGGTCAGTACCAGATCTCACTCTCTGTACACTGTATACTAGGGAGCATCACAGGAGTAGTCAGTACCAGATCTCACTCTATGTACACTCTATACTAGTGAGTATCACAGGAGTAGTCAGTACCAGATCTCACTCTCTGTACACTGTTTTCTAGGGAGTATCACAGGAGTAGTCAGTACCAGATCTCACTCTCGGTACACTGTATACTACGGAGCATCACAGGAGTAGTCAGTATCAGATCTCACTCTCTGTACACTGTATACTAGGGAGCATCACAGGAGTAGTCAGTACCAGATCTCACTCTATGTACACTCTATATAAGTGAGTATCACAGGAGTAGTCAGTACCAGATCTCACTCTCGGTACACTGTATACTAGTGAGTATCACAGGAGTAGTCAGTACCAGATCTCATTCTCTGTACACTGTATACTAGTGAGCATCACAGGAGTAGTCAGTACCAGATCTCACTCTCTGTACACTGTTTTCTAGGGAGTATCCCAGGAGTAGTCTGTACCAGATCTCACTCTCGGTACACTGTATACTAGGGAGCATCACAGGAGTAGTCAGTACCAGATCTCACTCTCGGTACACTGTATACTAGGGAGCATCACAGGAGTTGTCAGAACCAGATCTCACTCTCGGTACACTGTATACTAGGGAGCATCACAGGAGTAGT
Organism: Pseudophryne corroboree; assembly: GCF_028390025.1. Classification (NCBI taxonomy): domain Eukaryota; kingdom Metazoa; phylum Chordata; class Amphibia; order Anura; family Myobatrachidae; genus Pseudophryne; species Pseudophryne corroboree. The sequence continues at coordinate 70,327,957 of NC_086455.1, forward strand.
CACTACTAGATCTCACTCTCTGTAAACTGTATACTAGGTAGCATCACAGGAGTAGTCAGTACCAGATCTCACTCTAGGTACACTGTATACTAGTGAGTATCACAGGAGTAGTCAGTACCAGATCTCACTCTCGGTACACTGTATACTAGGGAGTATCACAGGAGTAGTCAGTACCAGATCTCACTCTCAGTACACTGTATACTAGGTAGCATGACAGGAGTAGTCAATACCAGATCTCACTCTCGGTACACTGTTTACTAGGGAGCATCACAGGAGTAGTCAGAACCAGATCTCACTCTCGGTACACTGTATACTAGTTAGTATCACAGGAGTGGTCAGTACCAGATCTCACTCTCGGTACACTGTATACTAGGGAGCATGAACGGAGTAGTCAGTACCAGATCTCACTCTCGGTACACTGTATACTAGGGAGCATGACAGGAGTAGTCAGTACCAGATCTCACTCTCGGTACACTGTATACTAGTTAGTATCACAGGAGTGGTCAGTACCAGATCTCACTCTCGGTACACTGTATACTAGGGAGCATGACAGGAGTAGTCAGTACCAGATCTCACTCTCTGTACACTGTATACTAGTGAGCATCACAGGAGTAGTCAGTACCAGATCTCATTCTCTGTACACTGTATACTAGTGAGCATCACAGGAGTAGTCAGTACCAGATCTCACTCTCTGTACACTGTTTTCTAGGGAGTATCCCAGGAGTAGTCTGTACCAGATCTCACTCTCGGTACACTGTATACTAGGTAGCATCACAGGAGTAGTCAGTACTAGATCTCACTCCCAGTACACTGTATACTAGGGAGCATCACAGGAGTAGTCAGTACTAGATCTCACTCTCGGTACACTGTATACTAGGTAGCATCACAGGAGTAGTCAGTACTAGATCTCACTCTCGGTACACTGAATACTAGGGAGCATGACAGGAGTAGTCAGTACCAGATATCACTCTCAGTACACTGTATACTAGGGAGCATCACAGGAGTAGTCAGTACCAGATCTCACTCTCGGTACACTGTATACTAGGGAGCATCACAGGAGTAGTCAATACCAGATCTCACTCTCGGTACACTGTTTACTAGGGAGCATCACAGGAGTAGTCAGAACTAGATCTCACTCTCTGTACACTGTATACTAGGGAGCATCACAGGAGTAGTCAGTACCAGATCTCACTCTCGGTACACTGTATACTAGGGAGCATCACAGGAGTAGTCAGTACCAGATCTCACTCTCGGTACACTGTATACTAGTGAGCATCACAGGAGTTGTCAGAACCAGATCTCACTCTCGGTACACTGTATACTAGTGAGTATCACAGGAGTAGTCAGTACCAGATCTCACTCTCGGTACACTGTATACTAGGTAGCATCACAGGAGTAGTCAGTACCAGATCTCACTCTCGGTACACTGTATACTAGGTAGCATCACAGTAGTAGTCAGTATCAGATCTCACTCTAGGTACACTGTATACTAGGTAGTATCACAGGAGTAGTCAGTACCAGATCTCACTCTCGGTACACTGTATACTAGGGAGCATGACAAGAGTAGTCAGTACCAGATCTCACTCTCGGTACACTGTATACTAGGGAGCATGACAGGAGTAGTCAGTACCAGATCTCACTCTCGGTACACTGTATACTAGGGAGCATGACAGGAGTAGTCAGTACCAGATCTCACTCTCGGTACACTGTATACTAGTTAGTATCACAGGAGTGGTCAGTAACAGATCTCACTCTCGGTACACTGTATACTAGGGAGCATGACAGGAGTAGTCATTACCAGATCTCACTCTCTGTACACTGTATACTAGTGAGCATCACAGGAGTAGTCAGTACCAGATCTCACTCTCTGTACACTGTTTTCTAGGGAGTATCCCAGGAGTAGTCAGTTCCAGATCTCACTCTCGGTACACTGTATACTAGGTAGCATCACAGGAGTAGTCAGTACTAGATCTCACTCCCGGTACACTGTATACTAGGGAACATCACAGGAGTAGTCAGTACCAGATCTCACTCTCGGTACACTGTTTTCTAGGGAGTATCACAGGAGTAGTCAGTACCAGATCTCACTCTCGGTACACTGTATACTAGGAAGCATCACAGGAGTAGTCAGTACCAGATCTCACTCTCGGTACACTGTATACTAGGGAGTATCACAGGAGTAGTCAGAACCAGATCTCACTCTCGGTACACTGTATACTTGGGAGCATCACAGGAGTAGTCACTACTAGATCTCACTCTCTGTACACTGTATACTAGGTAGCATCACAGGAGTAGTCAGTACCGGATCTCACTCTAGGTACACTGTATACTAGGGAGTATCACAGGAGTAGTCAGTACCAGATCTCACTCTCGGTACACTGTATACTAGGGAGCATGACAGGAGTAGTCAGTACCAGATCTCACTCTCAGTACACTGTATACTAGGGAGCATCACAGGAGTAGTCAGTACCAGATCTCACTTTCGGTACACTGTATACTAGGGAGCATGACAGGAGTAGTCAGTACCAGATCTCACTCTCAGTACACTGTATACTAGGGAGCATCACAGGAGTAGTCAGTACCAGATCTCACTCTAGGTACATTGTATACTGGGTAGCATCAAAGGAGTAGTCAGTACCAGATCTCACTCTCAGTACACTAGGGAGTGTAAAGTGCAATGGAATATGCTGCGGTACTTAAGAAACTGTTAATATATCAATCAATCAATCAATCAATCACAGGAGTAGCCAGTACCAGTACATGTTCTCAGTACACTGTATACCAGGGAGTTTTTGAAGGTAGGAGACGCCTTCATCCTAATTTAGCACCCTGCCCCACCCACCCCTCTGATTTTAAATAGTCCAACACTCCAGCCTTTACACTTGGAATGAGCACACTGTGGTAAGACTCCTACATTTTGTTTAATATGGCAGTCCATAATGGGGGGAATTCTCTGGGGTGCAGGGCTCCCTGTGCCTACCGTGGCTGGGTGTCCCTGGGGCATCGCAATTTAACATTATTTCATCACTCCATGGCACTTAGTTTGTTTTATATATATGTAACACCTTCACATAATTTTGTTTTACAGCTCACATTATTCACACATGCAGCAACAGCTGCTCCTACCACTTTAACCCTATAATTTTATCACTCCTGCGATGCCCTGGGGTTGTCTGGCTGGGTGGCTCTGGGGTGTCCTGCCCCCCGGACCTGAACCCCTATAGTTAGTAGATATGAGCGGGTTAGGTTCCTCGGAATCCGAACCCCCCCGAACTTCAGCCTTTTACACGGGTCCGAGGCACACTCGGATCTTCCCGCCTTGCTCGGTTAACCCGAGCGCGCCAGAACGTCATCATCCCGCTGTCGGATTCTCGCGAGGCTCGGATTCTATCGCGAGACTCGGATTCTATATAAGGAGCCGCGCGTCGCCGCCATTTTCACACGTGCATTGAGATTGATAGGGAGAGGACGTGGCTGGCGTCCTCTCCGTGTAGAATAGATTAGAGAGACACTTGATTTACTACTTGGGGAGCATTAGGAGTACTCAGTACAGTGCAGAGTTTTGCTGCTAGTGACCAGTGACCACCAGTTTTATTTATAATCCGTTCTCTGCCTGAAAAAAAACTATACACAGTCACATACCATATCTGTGCTCAGCCTCAGTGTGCTGCATGACAATATCATCTATGTATATCTGACTGTGCTGAGTGCTCACTGCTCACACAGCTGAATTGTGGGGGAGACTGGGGTGCAGTTAATAGCAGGAGTACAGTGCACACTTTTGCTGCCAGTGTGACTGACCAGTGACCACCAGTATATTGTCTGCCTGAAAAAGTTAAACAAACACTCCTGTGGTGTTTTTTTTTTTTTATTCTATAAACGCATTCTGCTGACAGTGTCCAGCAGGTCCGTCATTCATTATATTATATAAATATTTACCTGCAGTAGTGTTATATTTTTTTTGTTCATCTCTATCATCTTTATCATCTCTATATTAGCAGACGCAGTACGGTAGTCCACGGCTGTGGCTACCTCTGTGTCGTCAGTGCTCGTCCATAATTGTATACCTACCTGTGGTGGGTTTTTTTTTTCTATCTTCTTCATACTAGTAGTTTAGGAGTCTGCTGACAGTGTCCAGCAGGTCCGTCATTATATTATATATACCTGCAGTAGTGATATATATATATATTTTTTTATATCATTATCATCTCTATACTAGCAGACGCAGTACGGTAGTCCACGGCTGTGGCTACCTCTGTGTCGTCAGTTCGTCCATAATTGTATACCTACCTGTGGTGAGGTTTTTTTTTCTATCTTCTTCATACTAGTAGTTTAGGAGTCTGCTGACAGTGTCCAGCAGGTCCGTCATTATATTATATATACCTGCAGTAGTGATATATATATATTTTTTATATCATTATCATCTCTATACTAGCAGACGCAGTACGGTAGTCCACGGCTGTAGCTACCTCTGTGTCGTCAGTGCTCGTCCATAATTGTATACCTACCTGTGGTGGGGGGTTTTTTTCTATCTTCTTCATACTAGTAGTTTAGGAGTCTGCTGACAGTGTCCAGCAGGTCCGTCATTATATTATATATACCTGCAGTAGTGATATATATATATTTTTTATATCATTATCATCTCTATACTAGCAGACGCAGTACGGTAGTCCACGGCTGTAGCTACCTCTGTGTCGTCAGTGCTCGTCCATAATTGTATACCTACCTGTGGTGGGGGGTTTTTTTCTATCTTCTTCATACTAGTAGTTTAGGAGTCTGCTGACAGTGTCCAGCAGGTCCGTCATTATATTATATATACCTGCAGTAGTGATATATATATATATATTTTTTATATCATTATCATCTCTATACTAGCAGACGCAGTACGGTAGTCCACGGCTGTAGCTACCTCTGTGTCGTCAGTGCTCGTCCATAATTGTATACCTACCTGTGGTGGGGTTTTTTTTTCTATCTTCTTCATACTAGTAGTTTAGGAGTCTGCTGACAGTGTCCAGCAGGTCCGTCATTATATTATATATACCTGCAGTAGTGATATATATATATTTTTTATATCATTATCATCTCTATCCTAGCAGACGCAGTACGGTAGTCCACGGCTGTGGCTACCTCTGTGTCGTCAGTGCTCGTCCATAATTGTATACCTACCTGTGGTGGGGTTTTTTTTTCTATCTTCTTCATACTAGTAGTTTAGGAGTCTGCTGACAGTGTCCAGCAGGTCCGTCATCATATTATATATACCTGCAGTAGTGATATATATATATATTTTATATCATTATCATCTCTATACTAGCAGACGCAGTACGGTAGTCCACGGCTGTAGCTACCTCTGTGTCGTCAGTCACTCGTCATCCATAAGTATACTAGTATCCATCCATCTCCATTGTTTACCTGAGGTGCCTTTTAGTTGTGCCTATTAAAATATGGAGAACAAAAATGTTGAGGTTCCAAAAATAGGGAAAGATCAAGATCCACTTCCACCTCGTGCTGAAGCTGCTGCCACTAGTCATGGCCGAGACGATGAAATTCCATCAACGTCGACTGCCAAGGCTGATGCCCAATGTCATAGTACAGAGCATGTAAAATCCAAAACACAAAATATCAGTAAAAAAAGGACTCAAAAATCTAAAATAAAATCGTCGGAGGAGAAGCGTAAACTTGCCAATATGCCATTTACCACACGGAGTGGCAAGGAACGGCTGAGGCCCTGGCCTATGTTCATGGCTAGTGGTTCAGCTTCACATGAGGATGGAAGCACTCAGCCTCTCGCTAGAAAAATGAAAAGACTTAAGCTGGCAAAAGCACAGCAAAGAACTGTGCGTTCTTCGAAATCACAAATCCACAAGGAGAGTCCAATTGTGTCGTTTGCGATGCCTGACCTTCCCAACACTGGACGTGAAGAGCATGCGCCTTCCACCATTTGCACGCCCCCTGCAAGTGCTGGAAGGAGCACCCGCAGTCCAGTTCCTGATAGTCAGATTGAAGATGTCAGTGTTGAAGTACACCAGGATGAGGAGGATATGGGTGTTGCTGGCGCTGGGGAGGAAATTGACAAGGAGGATTCTGATGGTGAGGTGGTTTGTTTAAGTCAGGCACCCAGGGAGACACCTGTTGTCCGTGGGAGGAATATGGCCATTGACATGCCTGGTGAAAATACCAAAAAAATCAGCTCTTCGGTGTGGAAGTATTTCAACAGAAATGCGGACAACAGGTGTCAAGCCGTGTGTTGCCTTTGTCAAGCTGTAATAAGTAGGGGTAAGGACGTTAACCACCTCGGAACATCCTCCCTTATACGTCACCTGCAGCGCATTCATCATAAGTCAGTGACAAGTTCAAAAACTTTGGGCGACAGCGGAAGCAGTCCACTGACCAGTAAATCCCTTCCTCTTGTAACCAAGCTCACGCAAACTACCCCACCAACTCCCTCAGTGTCAATTTCCTCCTTCCCCAGGAATGCCAATAGTCCTGCAGGCCATGTCACTGGCAATTCTGACGAGTCCTCTCCTGCCTGGGATTCCTCCGATGCATCCTTGCGTGTAACGCCTACTGCTGCTGGCGCTGCTGTTGTTGCTGCTGGGAGTCGATGGTCATCCCAGAGGGGAAGTCGTAAGACGACTTTTACTACTTCCACCAAGCAATTGACTGTCCAACAGTCCTTTGCGAGGAAGATGAAATATCACAGCAGTCATCCTGCTGCAAAGCGGATAACTGAGGCCTTGGCATCCTGGGCGGTGAGAAACGTGGTTCCGGTATCCATCATTACTGCAGAGCCAACTATAGACTTGATTGAGGTACTGTGTCCCCGGTACCAAATACCATCTAGGTTCCATTTCTCTAGGCAGGCGATACCGAAAATGTACACAGACCTCAGAAAAAGACTCACCAGTGTCCTAAAAAATGCAGTTGTACCCAATGTCCACTTAACCACGAACATGTGGACAAGTGGAGCAGGGCAGACTCAGGACTATATGACTGTGACAGCCCACTGGGTAGATGTATTGACTCCCGCCGCAAGAACAGCAGCGGCGGCACCAGTAGCAGCATCTCGCAAACGCCAACTCTTTCCTAGGCAGGCTACGCTTTGTATCACCGCTTTCCAGAATACGCACACAGCTGAAAACCTCTTACGGCAACTGAGGAAGATCATCGCAGAATGGCTTACCCCAATTGGACTCTCCTGTGGATTTGTGGCATCGGACAACGCCAGCAATATTGTGTGTGCATTAAATATGGGCAAATTCCAGCACGTCCCATGTTTTGCACATACCTTGAATTTGGTGGTGCAGAATTATTTAAAAAACGAGAGGGGCGTGCAAGAGATGCTGTCGGTGGCCAGAAGAATTGCGGGACACTTTCGGCGTACAGGCACCACGTACAGAAGACTGGAGCAACACCAAAAATGCCTGAACCTGCCCTGCCATCATCTGAAGCAAGAAGTGGTAACGAGGTGGAATTCAACCCTCTATATGCTTCAGAGGTTGGAGGAGCAGCAAAAGGCCATTCAAGCCTATACAACTGACCACGATATAGGAGGTGGAATGCACCTGTCTCAAGCGCAGTGGAGAATGATTTCAACGTTGTGCAAGGTTCTGCAACCTTTTGAACTTGCCACACGTGAAGTCAGTTCAGACACTGCCAGCCTGAGTCAGGTCATTCCCCTCATCAGGCTTTTGCAGAAGAAGCTGGAGACATTGAAGGAGGAGCTAACACTGAGCGATTCCACTAGGCATGTGGGACTTGTGGATGGAGCCCTTAATTCGCTTAACAAGGATTCACGGGTGGTCAATCTGTTGAAATCAGAGCACTACATTTTGGCCACCGTGCTCGATCCTAGATTTAAAACCTACGTTGTATCTCTCTTTCCGGCAGACACAAGTCTGCAGGGGTTCAAAGAACTGCTGGTGAGAAAATTGTCAAGTCAAGCGGAACGCGACCTGTCAACATCTCCTCCTTCACATTCTCCCGCAACTGGGGGTGCGAGGAAAAGGCTCAGAATTCCAAGCCCACCCGCTGGCGGTGATGCAGGGCAGTCTGGAGCGACTGCTGATGCTGACATCTGGTCCGGACTAAAGGACCTGACATCGATTACGGACATGTCGTCTACTGTCACTGCATGTGATTCTCTCACCATTGAAAGAATGGTGGAGGATTATATGAGTGACCGCATCCAAGTAGGCACGTCAGACAGTCCGTACGTATACTGGCAGGAAAAAGAGGCAATTTGGAGGCCCTTGCACAAACTGTCTTTATTCTACCTAAGTTGCCCTCCCACAAGTGTGTACTCCGAAAGAGTGTTTAGTGCCGCCGCTCACCTTGTCAGCAATCGGCGTACGAGGTTACTTCCAGAAAATGTGGAGAAGATGATGTTCATTAAAATGAATTATAATCAATTCCTCCATGGAGACATTCACCAGCAGCAATTGCCTCCACAAAGTACACAGGGAGCTGTGATGGTGGATTCCAGTGGGGACGAATTGATAATCTGTGAGGAGGGGGATGTACACGGTGATGAATCCGAGGATGATGATGAGGTGGACATCTTGCCCTTGTAGAGCCAGTTTGTGCAAGGAGAGATTAATTGCTTCTTTTTTGGTGGGGGTCCAAACCAACCCGTCATTTCAGTCACAGTCGTGTGGCAGACACTGTCACTGAAATGATGGGTTGGTTAAAGTGTGCATGTCCTGTTTATACAACATAAGGGTGGGTGGGAGGGCCCAAGGACAATTCCATCTTGCACCTCTTTTTTCTTTCATTTTTCTTTGCGTCATGTGCTGTTTGGGGAGTGTTTTTTGGAAGGGCCATCCTGCGTGACACTGCAGTGACACTCCTAGATGGGCCAGGTGTTTGTGTCGGCCACTAGGGTCGCTTATCTTAGTCACACAGCTACCTCATTGCGCCTCTTTTTTTTCTTCTTTGCGTCATGTGCTGTTTGGGGAGTATTTTTTGGAAGGGCCATCCGGCCTGATACTGCAGTGCCACTCCTAGATGGGCCAGGTGTTTGTGTCGGCCACTAGGGTCACTTAGCTTACTCACACAGCTACCTCATTGCGCCTCTTTTTTTCTTTGCGTCATGTGCTGTTTGGGGAGTGTTTTTTGGAAGGGCCATCCTGCGTGACACTGCAGTGCCACTCCTAGATGGGCCAGGTGTTTGTGTCGGCCACTAGGGTCACTTATCTTAGTCACACAGCTACCTCATTGCGCCTCTTTTTTTTCTTCTTTGCGTCATGTGCTGTTTGGGGAGTATTTTTTGGAAGGGCCATCCGGCCTGACACTGCAGTGCCACTCCTAGATGGGCCAGGTGTTTGTGTCGGCCACTAGGGTCGCTTAGCTTACTCACACAGCTACCTCATTGCGCCTCTTTTTTTCTTTGCGTCATGTGCTGTTTGGGGAGTGTTTTTTGGAAGGGCCATCCTGCGTGACACTGCAGTGCCACTCCTAGATGGGCCAGGTGTTTGTGTCGGCCACTTGGGTCGCTGAGCTTAGTCACACAGCTACCTCATTGCGCCTCTTTTTTTCTTTACGTCATGTGCTGTTTGGGGAGTGTTTTTTGGAAGGGCCATCCTGCGTGACACTGCAGTGCCACTCCTAGATGGGCCAGGTGTTTGTGTCGGCCACTTGGGTCGCTGAGCTTAGTCATCCAGCGACCTCGGTGCAAATTTTAGGACTAAAAATAATATTGTGAGGTGTGAGGTGTTCAGAATAGACTGAAAATGAGTGGAAATTATGGTTATTGAGGTTAATAATACTTTGGGATCAAAATGACCCCTAAATTCTATGATTTAAGCTGTTTTTTAGGGTTTTTTGAAAAAAACATCCGAATCCAAAACACCCGAATCCGACAAAAAAAATTCGGTGAGGTTTTGCCAAAACGCGTTCGAACCCAAAACACGGCCACGGAACCGAACCCAAAACCAAAACACAAAACCCGAAAAATTTCCGGTGCACATCTCTAATATTAGTTAGTGTTAGGGACTTACCCAATGAGAGGCTACCTTGATGCGGTGGGTAAGCTCATAGCCCTGGCCAGGAATATGCTAAATGCCTCTGGTTACTACAGGTTGAGCTAGTGTGAGATTGTGCACCTGCTACTTTTCCTCTTTGTACAATATATCAATCAATCAATCAATCAATCAATCAATCAATCAGAGGAGTAGCCAGTACCAGTACATGTTCTCAGTACACTGTATACCAGGGAGTATCACAGGAGCAGTCAGTGTAGAACCTGTCCCCGGCACTGCTACAGTGACAATCCCAGCTCCTCCAGTGTAATCTGTCAGTTCTGTGTCTCTCTTATAGGAATGGTAATCGATACAGAAGATAGTGTTTCTTTTTATTTTCTGCATTTAAGTACAAATGATTTCTTAATTACTAACGGGCTTTCGATAGTCCCTCAGTAATTATTTATTTTTAAACCAATATTTTACTGGCTCCGGCAGCCAGATTACTCCCCGAGTAGTGCGCCTGATTCTGAGTCACATGCAATGTTGATGTTCAAGGTCTTGAGCAAGATTTGGCTATCAGTTATGCAACACTTTTTTACCTCCCAGTCACCGCCCAAGGCCTAATACAATACTGCGTACACACTGACTTTAAACTACTTAGATGCATGCGGAGTTTAAAAACATTGACAATTTCTGTAAAATCGGCATTGCATCTAACTCAGAATCAGGTCCACAGTCACACTGGGCTGGATTTAGTGTTGGAACTGCGTATTCAGAAACAGCAGATACGTGGGAATATGCTAATGACGTTTCCACAGGAATTTGTACAGAGATGCCCAGTGACAGTGTGTCTGATCCGCCGCTTGCCTACATAGATGCAGCAGCGGTCACACAGTCGGTCAGAATGTCTGTCGCAAGTACTACTGGAGCCTTTACAACTGCATATGAACTTGGTCGCAGACTGCTGCTAAATAAATGCTCATGACGGAATACATACCTATTACTGGCGGCCGGGATCCCGGCTGTCATGATCCTGACAGCAGGATTCCAGCCGCCAGTATGCCGACAGCAGGGCGAGCACTAGAAAGCCCATTGCGGGCTATCTGCGCTTGCAACGCTGCGGCACAGTAGCGCGCTGCACTCGACACAGGTTATATTCTCCCTCTATGGGTGTCATGGACACCGACAGAGGGAGAAAAGCCTGTGGCGCCGGTATTCCGGCAGCGGCATTTCACCACCTTTCAGGATTCCGCCATCGGCATTGTGTCTGCCGGGATCCTGACAGGCGGTCTTGTGATTCCCTACCCTCACGGCATGTCCGTGTTTGACTAGCCAGCCATCACTGCTACCACCAATAAATGTTCTGACTGTCAATCACACTGCATACACATTTTCAATGCTTTCACTGTCTCAAAACCTTCGAGGTAGGGATGACCAGCAACCATCGATGATTTGAAATCATCTATGGTCTATGACCAATGGTGAATACTTTTACAATCGATACAAGGGCGTAGCTACCATAGGTGCAGGGAGTGCAGCTGCTACGGGGCCTAGAGCTGAGAGGGGCCCACCTTCCCTGCTAATGTTCCATGAGTTCTATACATTTTTCACCATTGGGTGGTACATAGGGGCTCTTACAATCTTTTGCCTTGGGGCCCGCATTTAATTTATGTATGCCCCTGGACCTGCTCATTGTAATGTGGTTCTGGAGGTCATTATAATGTTATATAAGGAGCTTTATGGTAGACTTACAATTGTTAAATCTCTTTCTGCGAGGTACACTGGATTCCACAGGGAATAACATTGGGGTGTAGAGTTGGATCTTGATCCGAGGCACCAACAGCTTAAAGCTTTGACTGTTCCCAGGATGCACTGTACCGCTTTCTCTATAGCCCCCGCCTCCAGGCACTGGAGCTCAGTTTTGTTAATCAGTCCAATGCAGTAGCAGGTAAAATAGAGACAGTAGATGTTAGTCACATAGAACCACATTCTCATGACAGGAGAACGTACCAGCAGCTAATGCCATACAAACCCAAAGAATCTAAGTGCGTCAGGGTGGGGCGCCCTGTGGAATCCTGTGTACCTCGCAGAAAGACATTTAACAATGGTAAGTCTACCATAAATCTCCTTTTCTGCAGCGGGGTACACTGGTATTCCAAAGGGAATATCATAGGGATGTCCTAAAGCATAGGAGGGGATGCACTGTAGCGGGCACAAGAACCGGGCGTCCACAGGAAGCATCCTGGGAGGCGGAAGTATCAAAGGCATAGAACCTGATGAACATGTTCACAGAGGACCACGTAGCCGCCTAGCACAATTGTTCAGCGGACGCACCATGGCGGGCTGCCCAAGAAGGTCCAACAGACCGAGTAGAATGAGCCTTGAAAAAGATCCGTAGCAAATTGGGTGGAAACGCGTTGGTTATTGAGGGACAAACAGTGAACTCCAAAGTTCCTGTTTAAACATCTGGACTGCTGAATCATTACCAGGAACTGGCTCCAGTGAACTTTTCCGGAGAGACCCTTGGTGACCAGTAAAGAATCTGTTTGAGAACTGTTTACCACCGGTTCTCAAACCTGCTGGTAATTATTCTGACTCTCCCCTAGCAGGACTGTGCAAGTCCCTGTATATATGTGTCATTTTATGTGTGTCTGTGTATCATTAAAATTGTGAATTTACTACACATGATACCCATTCCTTTTTTTCACATGTGAATCTATGGGAGCACATTAAGTGAAGACAAACTTTTTTGGATGTTCATCTCAGGATAAGGGACGTATAATTTCCTTTTTTCATTTGTTTTGTTATGCCAGTGGTGAGCGCTTGAGGGAACACATCTCCAATACCCTTATTACATTGACTATATTGTGGAGTACTTTGGAGAGTTACCCCTTGGGGATTGTGTGTACCTTGAAGCTGCTATGTTGATTTTGCTCAATTTAAGGTTGTCCAAAAGGACTATTTTATTTTCCTTGATAGCAGCAGGGGCTGGGAGCCCAGCCTGCGCATAAGCTTCTGCAATCACCATTCTAATCCATCTGGCCAAGGTTTGCTTATTCGCAGGCCAGCTACGTTTGTGGAAACCAAAAAGTAAAAAAAGGGAATCTGTCCTCATGATAGAGGCAGTCCTTTCCACATAAACGCGGAGAGCCCGTGCCACATCCAAAGATTTTTCTTTAGAGGATAGACCAGAAGAGGTGAAGGCCGGAACTACAAGGTGAAAAGATGATACCACTTTAGGAAAATAACCAGGGCGAGTTCGAAGAACAGCCTGGTCATGGTGAAAAATCAGAAAAGGTGGACAACATCCGACACCCTCCTAGCAGAGGCGATAGCCAACAGAAATACGACTTTAAGCGTAAGGCATTTAAGGTCCACAGGCTCAAGAGGTTCAAATGGATACTCTTGCAGGGCATTCAAGATGACAGACAGATCCCATGGAGCCACAGGATGGACATAGGGAGGCTGAATCCATAGAACACCCTGAGTGAAAGTGTGAACGTCAGGAAGAGACGCAATATTTCTCTGAAATCATACCGACAAGGCAGATATATGAACCTTTAGGGAGGCCAGACGAAGGTCTAGTTTAGGCCTTGCTGTAGAAAAGCCAAAAGTCTGGAAGTTTTGAAAGTATATGCATCATAATACTTAGCAGCACACCAGGTGAAGTAAGAATTCCAGACCCTGTAATAAATCTGAGCCGATGCTGGTTTACGGGCTTTCAACATAGTTTGAATGACCGCTTCAGAGAATCCTTTTGCTCTCAGGAGTGATGCTTCAAGAGCCACGCCGTCAAAGCCAGTCTGGCCAGGTCCAGGTAGACACAAGGGCCCTGAACGAGGAGGTCTGTGCGTTGAGGAAGCAGAAGAGGACGCTCTATCGGGAGACCCTGCTGGTCTCAGAACCAATGCCGTCTGGGCCACGCTGGAGCTACTAGAAGTAGTATTCTTCCTTCTTGCTTGAACTTCCGTATTACCCTGGGTGGGAGTGACACTGGAGGGAACGCGTATGGCAGCCGAAAGTTCCATGGAATTGCCAGTGCATCCACGAATGCTGCTTGAGGATCCCTTGTCCTTGCTCTGAAGACCGGAACCTTGTGATTGTGTCGAGACGCCATCAGGTCTACATCTGGTAGGCCCCACTAGGAGTTGAAAGACTTTGGGATGAAGACTCCACTCCAGGCGTGTACATCCTGATGACTGAGGAAGTCCGCTTCCCAGTTGAGGATCCACAGAATAAACACTGCCGAAATGGCTGGCAGATGGCGTTACGCCCATTGGAGGATTTTTGACACTTCCATCATTGCCATGCGGCTTCAAGTGCCGCCTTGATGATTTATGTACGCCACCGTGGTGGCGTTGTCTGACTGTACTTGAACAGGCTGTTGTAATATACGACAGATATTGTCTGGCAGTGTCAGAAAATTCCTGAGGTAGCTCATACTCAATTGCCTGAACCCATGCTTCGATTCCTTTTGCTACCCAAGAGATAGCCATAGTGGGTCTATGTACAGCACCGGTAAGAGTGTAAATAGACTTCAGGCATCCCTCCACACGCTTATCTGTCGGTTCCTTCAGTGAGGTGACAGTGGTGACAGGCAGAGTAGATGACACCACAAGACGGGTGACATGAGAGTCCACTGGCGGTGGAGTTTCCCACTTGTTACTCAACTCCGCAGGGATAGGATATGATAGGAGCTAGCATCTTTTTAGACAGGGAAAACTTCTTTCCTGGAGATGACCAGGATTCCTGACGCATGTCAATTAAAAGGTCAGAAAACTACTTTAGCAACCTTCTGACATTTAAACTTATCAGGTTTCTTAGATGTAACAGGAGGCTCAAAGTCATCATCAAGTTGGATAATCAGCATGATAGCCTCCACAAGGTCAGGAACATCAATCTGGGTTGTAGATTCTTCATTAGAAGCAACTGTATCAGTGTTTGATGGATCAGTATATTCCCCATCTTCATCGGAAGAATTATCCGAAATATTAGTGGATTGTGAGGAAGAAATGGCCCACTTAGATGACCCCTTGGCCCCAAAGGGACGTGGAGTGGACTTTTGTCTAACCAAAGTCTGATTTAATTGTTGTAACTGGGTAGACAAAGTATCCGCCCATGGCGGATTAACTACAGGGACAATATGTGGCTGTAATGGCACAGGAGGCCCCACAGTGGGCGTGAGACGTGTTACAAGCGTAGTCAGCATATCTGTAAAAAAAAACTGCCCAAGGTGGGTCCTGATTGACCACAGTTGCCACAGATGGACTTTGAGATGTATGACCCCCAGCGCCTGAACTAACAGCTAACGCTTCCTCCACTGGTGAATCCGTGACAACAGCACTACATGATGCAGGAGCGTCCGCGGATGTCCCAACCTGTGTAATTAGACATTGTATGGGATGTAGCCTTAGGATGTAACAGTACAATATAGCCAGACAAACACAAAAACCAGCAAATAATCCCGTGTTTTGTGACAGTAAATACAGAGCACAAACAGAGGATTTACGTTGTGTGGGGTGACTGAAAAACACAGTAAGAAATACAAACAGTATGTGTAGCACTATATATTATATGAGACCCTGGTTCCCCAAGGTACAGAATATAGGGGGTCATTCCGAGTTGATTGCTCGCTGCCGATTTTCGCAGCGCAGTGAACAAGTAAAAAAATGGCAAAACTGCGCATGCGTATGCACCCCAATGTGCAGGCACGTCGTACGGGTACAAAGAGGATCGGTGCTGGGCGATGGATTTAGCGAAGATTCCATTCGCACAGCCGAACGCAAGGTGATTGACAGAAGATAGCCGTTTATGGGTGTCAACTGACTATTTTCAAGGAGTGTTTGGGAAAACACAGGCGTTTGTAGGGCGGGTGACTGACGTCAATTCCGGCACCAAAAAGACTGAAGTGATCGCAAGGGCTGAGTAAGTCCAGAGCTACTCTGAAACTGCACAAATTTTTTTGGCTGCACTTGGCTGCAAAGGCGTTCACACACTTGCAAAGCGAAAATACACTCCCCTGTGGGCGGCGACTATGTGTTTGCACGGCTGCTAAAAGTAGCTAGCGAGCGATCAACTCGGAATGACCCCCATAGTGACAGCAAATGTGTGATACACAAGAATGGAATCCACACAGCAGCTACAGGCACACTCAGTCACAAGTATAATGCAGGAATTATTACATATAAACAATAAAAGTGCATTGGACTAGTAATTACATATAAGTATGTATGTCTACAGATATAACAATGCACAGTAAACACTGGATGTATATCACAGAATACTTGTACTAAATATTCAGATAGCAGTACACTTGTTCTTAACTAACACTGTCTAAAATGACATGTAGAATACTTAAGTGTCCGTAAATGCACAGCGCTGATGATACAGGCGGATTTACAGAGGAGACAGTCCCGAAGATCAGCCCAGCTTTGTAATGGTGCCAAAATCTCTTCAGGGAGTGAGGGAGAGAGATGCAGTTCCAGGGCGGGAACAGCAGCAGTAGATGGTGCCCGGAGCAGGGGGAGGGGCTACAGGTCAGCATCTTATCCCCTCTGCTGGACTTCACCACCGGGTACTGTGGAGCCTTTTACAAACGGATTTTAATAAATCCGACCTGTGCTCCTTACCCTGGTGGATATAGTGGGGTCCCTGTGCGACACAGTGTTCACACTAGTGGCGCGGTCCATCTTCTGGGACCACGACCGGAACGCGATTTACCGGCGGGGGGACCCTCTTACATCATCCCTTTAGTGCAGCCACGCGATCCTGGAGAATGACCGCAGTGTTGTGCCTGAAAGACCGGTGTGTCTCAGATGCAAGTACCCGGGAACCAGGCCGTAGGAGTATGCAGCGCCGCTGAGGGAGGTGATGGAGCCGCAGCACAACATGTCATAAAGACATAGAAAGTGCTGCGGCCATTGAAGTCTTCTAATAAGCTTTTTACAGGGCTGCCTAGCGCAGCCCCACCTGTTAGTGACCTGTACTGCAGGCACCAACTTACAAACTGAGCTCCAGAGCCTGGAGGCGGGGCTATAGATGAGGCACTGCAGTGCATCCTGGGAACAGTCAAAGCTTTAGCCTGTTGGTGCCTCGGATCAAGATCCAACTCTACACCCCGATATTATTCCCTGTGGAATACCAATGTACCCCACTGCAGAAAATATTAATTGGGACATTGTAATGTTGCATAATATGAACTGGGGTTCATTGAAGGTACTGTGTGGCATAATGTGTACTGGCAGCCCTACAATGTGACATAATGTGAACTAGGGCACTACTATGGTTCATAAATTATGAACCAGGGCATTATTGTGGGGCATAAAATTAACAACAGCTGGGGAGAGGTGTGTCTCTCAAAACATTGGGACAGGGGCCCCTTCAAAATTTTGCAGTGGGCCCCCATCTGGTGGCTAAGCCCCTGAATCGATACAAAGTTATCCATCAATGGTACCATCGATGGTTTCCATCAATGGATAACCCACCAATGGCCATCCCTACTTCGCGACACATTCACTGTGCGACTCTGACGCATGCTCAGTACAACAATGGCTCACAGCGCAAATATTGGCAATGCAAACATTGCAGATCCATCCTCAAGCCCTCTGTGTGAGACCTTACTACCAAAGACACAGATTATTATATTTACTGATTTGTGATATTTTGCACAGCAGAGATCGACGTACCACAGCCAAGTCCATGTTATTATCGACTTTATTTTGACCTTATTGAAACAACCGATTTTTTAATTTTAATTTTATTATGGTCAGGAAACGTGATCCTGTGTTCATCCAGATGGTAGCGTCTAGTTTACCTTCCTGGAGAGGACCTTTCCCATAACCCCCTGGGTCCATGTCACAATCTATTTGGTATAGTAAAGTGTGGCGAGCGAAGCGGAGCAAGATACCGAGCCCGAAGCGTGGCGAGCGAACCGAGCCCGCGAGAGTCCAATGCTGCATAGCAAAAAAAAATTACCCCAAACTAATGGAGAACAAAGAAAACATTTTGGTGCTGTAAGGGCGGAAGTTCCCTCCTGCCCTCTCGTTTTGTCACTTTCAGGTCCTGAGCAGAAAGGGGACAGAACCCCTTTCAGATCGACACGCCCACTGCCCTCACACCTTTACAGAATGACGTAACTGCTGTGCCCTTTTTCCTGGTTCCATCTTATTGGTTGTGGGCCTATGAGTTCTCGCTTCCTATTGGTTTATGTATTTAGACGGCGCTTTGTGATTGGCCAGCACTGTACTCTGTGTGATTGGCTGAAACGATGAGCGCTGCCTGTGGTTGGCTAGCTGTAACTCCGCTCTGTGAGTCCGGGGTGTCCCGGGAACACTGAGCAATGTACGGGCTGTGCTGTTCGGGTGCTACCCGGTTCCTACCCCTGGCCCGGGGGTGCTCCAGGCTCCACGGTCGGGGCCACAGGTAATGTTGCTTTCTGTGTAATCTGCCAGTGCTGACACACACACCCTCACTGTGAAACTACAAGTCGTCTCACAGCTGGCTGGGTAGCAGGGATAGCTGAGACTTGTAGTTCTTTAAAGTGTGAGATGAGGAGTAAAGGCTGAGACTGGGATTGTGCACCCCTACACTGGCATTATGCATACTACAGTGTCTGCCCTCTATGGCTGGTCCCCTCCTCTCCAGTGTTAGGGTCATAAATGTATGTATGTACATAAACAATAACTACAGCTTCCTGCAGCGTGTGCTGTAATACTGTCAGAGTATGGCCTCCCAACATGAATGCCCTCTAAAATTCCAATTCTGTGCTGTGTCTTTGTGCGCAGAGAATTTGGACAAATATGCGGTGCAGCTCAAGTGCAATACAACAAGCATGTCAGCTGCGTATGTGTCGGCATTGCGTCCATCTCTGAATCAGGCCCACTGTGTGTATGTAGGCTTAATGCTTGACTTATTTATGACTATGATAGACTTACTAGTAATTATTACAACATCAAGGCCATAAGGAAAATGCCATGCTTCCTGTTCCTTACTAAAATGTGCAGTGATAAGAAAGCAGCATTCTTACTTTATAGTATCCCTCTCACTTTATATAGCTGCCAGATGCCCCTTATTGTGGGTTGGTTACAGGACACCAGCGCTTAGGATACCAGCGGTCACAAGACCGACAGTAGCATCCCGAGGCACAAAATCCTGACACCTGGTGGGTAAGTATTCTAACCCTCCCCCCCTTTTTTTTTTTTTTTCCCCACCACTTCCCTTCCCGCAGCCTAAACCTTTGTCAGGGCGAGTCACAACTTTTAAAGTTTTGTCTCTGGAAATGTTGGTGGCACGCTGTTCCGCCTACATATGGATAACGCAGACCACACAAGCATCAGGTTCTGCATGGCCAACTTCCAACAAGTCCTGGGTAATTCCAAGTCAAACGGATGTCAGTACTAGCTCCACTTGCTGCTGAGTGGATGTAAAAGCGCGTCCGCTTGTTGATAATTTTGCAGCGGGCGTGTAGACAGAATTGTGGGTCAAGCATAGTGGATTGTAGCCGGAGAGCCGTCTGACTTCAGTCGGATCTCTTGCTCCATGGATAGGGCTGGTTTAAATGTGCGCTGATGACTACTTTCACCCGCGAATGGTGTAGATGCAGTCTAATCTGAATACCAAAACAAGTAATGCATTTGTTTAGGAACATGGAAAGCGGGTGCAATTGCATCCACTTAGCATACAACTCAGCAATAAGGCACAATATATTGAGGAGGAATATCTAAAATTCTAAAGAATTTAATATTGTTTAGAACTAGTTTCCTGAAGATGATGGTGACTGTAGTAGTCCAAGGTCGATTGAGATAGTATTGCGTTTAATGGAATAGATTACCAGGCACCGTGGCCCCCGTCATTATTCTAAAATGTTGCCAAGAATGTTGGTGACCTTTGCTGTTCTTAAGTATCTAAGAAACATATCCAAAATATGACCATACCTTACACAAGACACTGCTAAAACCCTAAGCCATGCTCTCATTATCTCCCGCATTGAATATTGCAATAGTCTTCTTATTGGTCTTACTAAGAAGAGACTCTCACCTTTACAATCCATTCTGAATGCAGCTGCAAGGCCAATATTCCTTCCTAGACGTTCATCGTCTGCAGACCCACTATGTCAGTCCCTCCATTGGCTGCCTGTATTCTACCGTATTCAATATAAAATACTAAGAAAGATGACAGCGCACTCATACATCTCAATTTCAATATAAAACACTGTTGCTTACACACAAGGCTATTAACCATACTACACCAACATACATCTCTTCGCTTATCTCAAAATATCTCCCAACCCGGCCCCTTCGCTCTTCACAAGATCTGCGTCTCACATCCACACTCAATACTTGCTCCCATCCACGATTACAGAACTTACCTCGGGCTGCACCCACTCTGTGGAATGCCCTACCACGTACAATAAGACTCTCCTCTAGTCTTCAAACCTTCAAGTGTTCCCTGAAAACTCACCTATTCAGACAAGCTTATCAAATTCCAGAACCGCTCACATTACCTTCATAGCTCTCCTATCCAATTATATCCTCACAGTATAGTCCACACATCCCCCACATATTTTCTTTCTTCACTCTCCCTCCCTCCTGACCCTGGTTCATCACTGCTGTGATGTGATATCATGCAGCCCACCAAGAACCTTTCTCTAACGTCCTTGAGGATGCTGGGACTCCGTAAGGACCATGGGGGATAGACGGGCTCCGCAGGAGATAGGGCACTTTAAGAAAGCTTTGGATTCTGGGTGTGCACTGGCTCCTCCCTCTATGCCCCTCCTCCAGACCTCAGTTTTACACTGTGCCCAGAGCGAGATGGGTGCACTGCAGGGAGCTCCCTGAGTTCTCTGCCTAGAAAGCATTTTTGTTTGGATATTTTCTACATTTTTACAGGGAGCACTGCTGGCAACAGGCTCCCTGCATCGAGGGACTGAGGAGAGAGGGGCAGACCTTCTTGTCTAAGATAGGCTCTGCTTCCTCGGCTACTGGACACCATTAGCTCCAGAGGGGGTGAACACAGGTTCTTACTGGGCGTCCATCCCCAGAGCCGCGCCGCCGTTCTCCTCACAGAGCCAGAAGAAACGAAGTCAGAAGACGTCTCAGGCGGCAGAAGCCTTTAGAGCTTCACTGCGGTAACGCACAGCACCGCAGCTGTGCGTCATTGCCCCCATACACCTCACATACTCCGGTCACTGTAAGGGTGCAGGGGGGGGGGGGGGCGCCCTGGGCAGCAATATAACACCCCTCTTATGGCAAAAAGTATATATACATGTACAGGTGGGCACTGTACATGTATATAAAAGCCCCCGCCATATTTTAGTAAGTTTGAGTGGGACAGAAGCCCGCCGCCGAGGGGGCGGGGCTTCTCCCTCAGCACTCACCAGGGCCATTTTCTCTCCACAGCACCGCTGAGAGGAAGCTCCCCGGACTCTCCCCTGCTTGACACACGGTGAAGAAGGTTTTAAAGTAGAGGGGGCGCACATATTTGGCGATTATACATTACAGCAGCGCTACTGGGTAAACATTCTGTGTTTTTTCCTGGGTTATATAGCGCTGGGGTGTGTGCTGGCATTCTCTCTCTCTGTCTCTCCAAAGGGCCTAGGGGGGAACCTGTCTTCAGATAAGAGATTCCCTGTCTGTGTGTAGTGTGTCGGTACGTGTGTGTCGACATGTCTGCGGTAAAAGGCTCTCCTAAGGAAGAGATGGAGCAAATCTGTGTGGGTGCGTGGTGTCTCCGTCGACAACGTCGACACCTGATTGAATATGTGAAATTAAGTGCTAAGATGAACTTATTACAAAAGATTAGAGAACAGACAGGGAATCTACCCATGTCGGCCCCTATGTCACAGAGACCTTCAGAGTCTCACAACGCTCACTATCCGAAATAATAGACACTGTTATCGACACGGAGTCTGACTCCAGTGTCGACTACGATAATGCAAAGTACAGCCAAGACTGGCAGAAAAGTATTCAATATATGATTATTGTAATAAAAGATGTTTTGCATATCACTGATGACTCATCTGTCCCTGACACAAGGGTACACATGTTTAAGGGAAAGAAAGCTGAGGTAAATTTCCCTCCTCTCATGAAGAAAAAGAGCTGGAATCTCCAGACAAGAAGCTGCAGCTTCCCAAAAAGAATTCTCAGGGAGTATCCTTTCCCTAATGGGGCCAGGATACGATGGAAATCTTCCCCTAGGGTGTACAAGGCATTGACACGTTTACCCAAAAAGGTAGCGCTGACTTAACAGCTATCCTCAGGGATCCTGCAGATAGCATGCAGTACAAGTACTTTGAAGTCCATTTAAACACATTCTGGTACACTACTCAGACCGGCGATTGTGTCGGCATAGGTTTATAGCGCTGTAGCAGCGTAGTCAGATACCTTATCAGCGGAGGTTGAAACCCTAGATAAGGATGCCATGTTATTGTCCCTAGTACATATATATATATATATATATATATATATATATATCTATATCTATCTATATCTATCTATATGTAAAAGATGTTGTCATATACATATATATATATATATATATATATATATATATATATATATATATATATATATATATATATATATAACATGCCCAAAGAGACGTTAGTCTACTGGGTTCTAGAGTCAACGCTATGTCGATTTCTGCTAGACTTGTCCTGTGGAACATGCAATGGACAGGTGATGCCGACTAAAAGAGGCATATGGAGGGTTTACCTCACAAGGCTGAGGAATTGTGTGGAGAAGGGCTCTCGGACCTAGTCTCCACAGCTATAGCTGGTAATTCTGATCTTTTGCCTTATATTCCCTCACAGACTAAGAAAGCACGACATTATCAAATGCAGTCCTTTCGGTCGCAGAATAACAAGAAAGTATGAGGAGCGTCCTTTCTTACCAGAGGTAAGGGCACGGGGCACAGCTAGTTCCCAGGAACAGAAGTCCCCCCCGGCCTCTACTACATCCACCGCAGGATGCGGGAGCTCCACTAAGGGAGTCCGTCCCAGGGGGAGCACGTCTTCGACTCTTCAGCCACAGCTGAGTTCACTCACAGGTGGATCCCGGGGCAATAAAAATTGTTCTCAGGGTTACAAAGGAATTCGAAAGGTGCCTCCTCGCCGGTTTTCCTTATCGGACCTACCGGCTTCTCCCCCAGAAGGGGAGTTATATTAAATACAATTCACACATTGTATCTCCAACAGGTGGTGCTCAAGGTTCTCCTCCTGCAACAAGGAAGGGGCTATTACTCAACCTTGGCTGTAGTCCCGAATACGTACGGTTTGGTCAGACCTATTTAAAATTAAATCCTCTGAACCTATACTGGAAAAGGTTCAAATTTAAAGTGGAATCGCTCAGAGCGATCATGGCCAGCCTGGAAAGGGGGGATTTGATGGTGTATCTAGACATAAAGGCTGCATACCTTCATGTTCCCATTTATCCACCCCATCAGGCGTACCTGAGAATTGCGGTACAGTATTGTCATTACCAATTTCAGGGTAATTGGCGGAAATGATGGTGCTCTGCAAGCAAGGAGTCACCGTTATCCCATGCTTGGACGATCTCCTATAAGGCGAGATCAAAAGAGCAGTTGTTGAACATCGTGTCACTTTCGCTGAAGGTGTCACAGCAATACGGCTAGTTTCTCAATATCCCGAAGTCACAGTTGGTTCCTATGACTAGTCTGCCCTTCTTGGGTATGATTCTGGATACGGACCAGAAAGGGGTTTACCTTCAGATAGAGAAGGCCCAGGAACTCATGATTCTGGTCAGGAACTTATTGAAACCAAGACAGGTGTCGGCATCACTGCACCCGAGTCCGGGGAAAATCATTCCCTTCGGCAGGTTCCATGCGAGGTCTTTCAAATGGGACCTACTGGACAAGTGGTCCAGGTCACATCTACAGATTCATCAGTTGATCACCCTCTCCCCCAGGGCCAGGGTATCTCTCCTGTGGTGGCTGCAGGGTGCTCACCTTCTATAGGGCCGCAGGTTCGGCATTCAGGACTGGATCCTGGTGACCACGGACGCAAGCTTTCGAGGTTGGGGAGCAGTCACACAGGGAAAAATACAATGTCCAAGGTCTTTGGTCAAGTCAAGAGACTTGTCTTCACTTCTTGGAACTAAGGGCCATATACAACGCCCTACGTCAGGCGGAGACCCTACTTCGCGACCAACCGATTCTGATCCAGTCAGACAACGTCACCGCAGTAGCTCATGTAAACCGCCAAGGCGGCACAAGGAGCAGAGTGGCGATGGCGGAAACCACCAGAATTCTTTGCTGGGTGGAGAATCATGTAAGCGCGCTGTCAGCAGTGTTCATTCCGGGATTGGACGACTGGGAAGCAGACTTCCTCAGCGGACACGACCTTCGTCCTGGAGAGTGGGGACTTCATCAGGAAGTCTTAGCACAGATTGCAATTCGGTGGAGACTGCCACTGATGGACATGATGGCGTCCCGCCTCAACACAAAGCCGCAGAGTTATTGCGCCAGGTCAGGAGACCCTCAGGCAGTAAGCTGTGGATGCCCTAGTGACACCGTGGGTGTTCTGGTCGGTCTCTGTGTTTACTCCTCTTCCTCTCATACCCATGATGTTGAGGATAATAAGAAAAAGAGGAGTGAGACCAATTCTCATTGTTCTAGATTGGACACGGAGGACCTGGTATCCAGATCTGCAGTAAATGCTCACAGAGAATCCGTGGCCTCTTCATCTAAGACAGGACCTGCTGCAGCAGGGGCACTGTCTGTTCCAAGACTTACCGCGGCTGCGTTTGACGGCATGGCGGTTCAACGCAGGATCCTAGCGGTAATGGGTATTCCGGAGGAGGTCATTCCTACCCTAATTAAGGCTAGGAAGGAAGTGACATTGAAACATTATCACCGAATATGGCGAAAATATGTTTCCTGATGTGAGGCCAGGAATGCTCCTACGGAGGAATTCCTTTTGGGCCGTCTGCTTCACTTCCTTCAAACTGGAGTGAACTTGGGCCTGAAATTAGGATCGATAAAGGTTCAAATTTCGGCCTTATCCATTTTCTTCCAAAAAGAATTGGCTTCTCTTCCTGACGTACAAACGTTTGTGTAGGGAGTACTGCATTTTTAGCCTCCTTTTGTACCGCCGGTGGCGCCTTGGGACCTTAACGTGGTGTTACGGTTCCTTAAGTCACATTGGTTTGAACCACTTAAGTCAGTGGTGTTGAAATATTTCACCGGGAAGGTGGTCATGTTGTTAGCCTTGGCTTCGGCTAGGCGAGTTTTGGAATTGGAGGCTTTTATCACTAAAAGCCCTATCTGATTGTCCATATGGATAGAGCGAAATTGCGGACCCGTCCTCAATTCCTGCCAAAGGTGGTCTCATCCTTTCATATGAACCAACCTATTGTCGTGCCTGTGGCTACGCGTGACTTGGAGGATTCCGAGTCCCTTGATGTGGTCAGGGCTTTGAAAATTTACGTGGCCAGAACGGCTAGGATCTGCAAAACAGAAGCACTGTTTGTCCTGTATACAGCCAACAAGGTTGGCGGCCCTGCTTCAAAGCAGACTATTGCTCGCTGGATCTGTAACACGATTCAGCTGGCGCATTCTACGGCAGGATTGCCGTTACCTAAATCGGTTTAGGCCCATTCCACTAGGAAGGTGGGCCCTTCTTGGGCGGCTGCCCGAGGGGTCTCGGCACTACAGCTGTGCCGAGCTGCTACTTGGTCGGGGTCAAATACGTTTGCAAAGTTCTGTAAGTTTGATACCCTGGCTGAGGAGGACCTCCTCTTTGCTCAATTCGGTGCTGCAGAGTCATCCGCACTCTCCCGCCCGTTTGGGAGCTTTGGTATAATCCCCATGGTCCTTACGGAGTCCCAGCATCCTCAAGGACGTTAGAGAAAATAAGATTTTATTTACCGGTAAATCTATTTCTCGTAGTCCGTAGAGGATGCTGGGCGCCCGTCCCAAGTGCGGACTTCTTCTGCAAGACTTGTATATAGTTATTGCTTACATAAGGGTTATGTTATAGTTTATCGGTTGAACCGAGGCTATGTTGTTGTTCATACTGTTAACTGGGTAGTTTATCACAAGTTATACGGTGTGATTGGTGTGGCTGGTATGGATCTCGCCCTTAGATTTACAAAAATCCTTCCTCGTACTGTCCATCTTCTCTGGGCACAGTTTCCCTAACTGAGGTCTGGAGGAGGGGCATAGAGGGAGGAGCCATTGCACACCCAGAATCCAAAGCTTTCTTAAAGTGCCCTATCTCCTGCGGAGCCCATCTATCCCCCATGGTCCTTACGGAGTCCCAGCATCCTCTACGGACTACGAGAAATAGATTTACCGGTAAGTAAAATCTTATTTTAAAATCTGGTGGACAACTATGCAATAAATAGCACCTATCCTTGTGTATCAATGCCTGTTTTCCCCATAGATTGTAAGCTTACAAGCAGGGCCTTCCTACCTCTATGACTGTTTGTTTTTACCCAGTTTTGTCTTCTCATTGTGTCCAGTTGTAAAGCGCAACGGAATTTGCTGTGCTATATAAGAAACTGTTAATAATATTAATAATAAATATTTGAAAAGTAAATGATATAATTTTCTCGTGCCGTGAGGATTAGAGACCAGTACAGATAATTCCTGTGTGCAAAAAAAAAAACCCTTTTAAAAACTTTAAATATTTTTTCAGAATAGGAGAAGTTATTTTATAGATTGTCTGGGCATTGTGTGATGTGGACATTCTAAATGGAATCTTCTATTTCTCTATCGTCCTAGTGGATGCTGGGGTTCCTGAAAGGACCATGGGGAATAGCGGCTCCGCAGGAGACAGGGCACAAAAAGTAAAGCTTTAGGATCAGGTGGTGTGCACTGGCTCCTCCCCCTATGACCCTCCTCCAAGCCAGTTAGATTTTTGTGCCCGGCCGAGAAGGGTGCAATCTAGGTGGCTCTCCTAAAGAGCTGCTTAGGAAAGTTTAGCTTAGGTTTTTTATTTTACAGTGAGTCCTGCTGGCAACAGGATCACTGCAACGAGGGACTTAGGGGAGAAGAAGTGAACTCACCTGCGTGCAGGATGGATTGGCTTCTTGGCTACTGGACATCAGCTCCAGAGGGACGATCACAGGTACAGCCTGGATGGTCACCGGAGCCTTGCCGCCGGCCCCCTTGCAGATGCTGAAGTAAGAAGAGGTCCAGAATCGGCGGCAGAAGACTCCTCAGTCTTCTAAAGGTAGCGCACAGCACTGCAGCTGTGCGCCATTTTCCTCTCAGCACACTTCACACGGCAGTCACTGAGGGTGCAGGGCGCTGGGAGGGGGGCGCCCTGGGAGGCAAATGAATACCTATTTTGGCTAAAAATACCTCACATATAGCCTCCGGAGGCTATATGGAGATATTTAACCCCTGCCAGAATCCGTTAAGAGCGGGAGACGAGGCCGCCGAAAAAGGGGCGGGGCCTATCTCCTCAGCACACAGCGCCATTTTCCCTCACAGAAAGGCTGGAGGGAAGGCTCCCAGGCTCTCCCCTGCACTGCACTACAGAAACAGGGTTAAAACAGAGAGGGGGGGCACTAATTTGGCGATATGCTTATATATATATTAAGATGCTATAAGGGAAAACACTTATATAAGGTTGTCCCTATATAATTATAGCGTTTTTGGTGTGTGCTGGCAAACTCTCCCTCTGTCTCTCCAAAGGGCTAGTGGGTCCTGTCCTCTATCAGAGCATTCCCTGTGTGTGTGCTGTGTGTCGGTACGTGTGTGTCGACAGGTAGGAGGACGATGTTGGTGAGGAGGCGGAGCAATTGCCTGTAATGGTGATGTCACTCTCTAGGGAGTCGACACCGGAATGGATGGCTTATTTAGGAAATTACGTGATAATGTCAACACGCTGCAAGGTCGGTTGACGACATGAGACGGCCGACAAACAATTAGTACGGTCCAGACGTCTCAAAAACACCGTCAAGGGTTTTAAAACGCCCGTTTACTTTAGTCGGTCGACACAGACAGGGACACTGCATCCAGTGTCGACGGTGAATAAACAAACGTATTCCTTATTAGGGCCACACGTTAAAGGCAATGAAGGAGGTGTTACGTATTTCTGATACTACAAGTACCACAAAAGAGGGTATTATGTGGGATGTGAAAAAACTACCATAGTTTTTCCTGAATCAGATAAATTAAATAAAGTGTGTGATGATGCGTGGGTTCCCCCCGATAGAAAATTATGGGCGGTATACCCTTTCCCGCCAGAAGTTAGGGCGCGTTGGGAAACACCCCTTAAGGTGGATAAGGCGCTCACACGCTTATCAAAACAAGTGGCGGTACCGTCTATAGATAGGGCCGTCCTCAAGGACCAGCTGACAAGGCTGGAAAATATAATAAAAAGTATATACACACATACTGGTGTTATACTGCGGCCAGCGATCGCCTCAGCCTGGATGTGCAGAGCTAGGGTGGCTTGGTCGGATTCCCTGACTAAAAATATTGATACCCTTGACAGGGACAGTATTTTATTGACTATAGAGCATTTCTATATATGCGAGATGCACAGAGGGATATTTGCACTCTGGCATCATGAATAAACGCGATGTCCATAACTGCCAGAAGATGTTATGGACACGACAGTGGTCAGGTGATGCAGATTCCAAACGGCACAGTATGGCCGTATAAAGGAAGAGGACTTGTTTGGGGTCGGTCCATCGGACCTGGTGGTCACGGCAACTGCTGGAAAATCCACCGTTTTTTACCCTAAGTCACATCTCTGCAGAAAAAGACACCGTCTTTTCAGCCTCAGTCCTCTCGTCCCTATAAGATCATATCTGCCCAGGGATAGAGGAAAGGGAAGAAGACTGCAGCAGGCAGCCTATTCCCAGGAACAGAAGCGTTTCACCGCGTCTGACAAGTTCTCAGCATGGCGCTGAGACCGTACAGGACCCCTGGATCCTACAAGTAGTATCCCGGGGGTACAGATGGGAATGTCGAGACGTTTCCCCTTCGCAGGCTCCTGAAGTCTGCTTTACCAAGTCTCCCTCCGACAAGGAGGTAGTATGGGAAAAAATTCACAAGCTGTATTCCCAGCAGGTGACAATTAAATTACCCCTCCTACTACAGAAAAGGGGTATTATTCCACACTATATTGTGGTACTGAAGCCAGAAGGCTAGGTGAGACTTATTCTAAAAAATTTTTTTTGAACACTTACAAAGGTTCAAATTAAGATGAAGTCACTCAGAGCAGTGATAACGAACCAGGAAGAAGGGGACTATATAGTGTCCCGGGACATCAGGGATGCTTACCTCTATGTCCCAAATTTGCCCTTCTCACTAAGGGTACCTCAGGTTCGTGGTGCAGAACTGTCACTATCAGTTTCAGACGCTGCCGTTTGGATTGTCCACGGCACCCCGGGGTCTTTACCAAGGTAATGGCCGAATTGATGATTCTTCTTCGAAGAAAAGGCGTCTAAATTATCCCTTACTTGGACGATCTCCTGATAGGGGCATAGTCCAGGGAACAGTTGGAGGTCGGAGTAGCACTATCTCGGATACTGCTACAATCAGCACGGGTGGATTCTAAATATTCCAAAATCGCAGCTGATCCCGACGACACGTCTGCTGTGCCTAGGGATGATTCTGGACACAGTCCAGAAAAAGGTGTTTCTCCCGGAAGAGAAAGCCAGGGAGTTATCCGAGCAAGTCAGGAACCTCCTAAAAACAGTGCATCATTGCACAAGGGTCCTGGTAAAAATGGTAGCTTCCTACGAAGCAATTCCATTCGGCAGATTTCACGTAAGAACTTTTCAGTGGGATCTGCTGGACAAATGGTCCGGATCGCATCTTCAGATGCATCAGCGGATAACCCAATATCCAAGGACAAGGGTGTCTCTCCTGTGGTGGTTATAGAGTGCTCATCTTCTAGAGGGCCGCAGATTCGGCATTCAGGATTGGATGCTGGTAACCACGGAGCCCAGCCTGAGAGGCTGGGGAGCAGTCACACAAGGGAAAAATTTCCAGGGAGTGTGATCAAGTATGGAGACTTTTCTCCACATAAATATACTGGAGCTAAGGGTAAATTTATAATGCTCTAAGCTTAGCAAGACCTCTGCTTCAAGGTCAGCCGGTATTGATCCAGTGGGAAAAACATCACGGCAGTCGCCCACGTAAACAGACAGGGCGACACAAGAAGCAGGAGGGCAATGGCAGAAACTGCAAGGACTTTTCGCTGGGCGGAAAATCATGTGATAACACTGTCAGCAGTTTTTCATCCCGGGAATGGAAACTGGGAAGCAGACTTCCTCAGCACGACCTCCACCCGGGAGAGTGGAAACTTCATTGAGAAGTTTTTTCCACATGATTGTAAACCGTTGGGAAATACCAAAGGTGGACATGATGGCGTCCCGTCTGGAAAAAAAAAAAAAAAAAAACGGGACAGGTATTGCGCCAGGTCAAGAGACCCTCAGGCAATAGATGTGGACGTTCTGGTAACACCGTGGGTGTACCAGTCGGTGTATGTGTTCCCTCCTCTGCTTCTCATACCTAAGGTGCTGAGAATTATAAGACGTAGAGGAGTAAGAACTATACTCATGGCTCCGGATTGGCCAAGGAGGACTTGGTACCCGGAACTTCAAGAGATGCTTACAGAGGTCTTATGGCCTCTGCCGCTAAGAAGGGACTTGCTTCAGCAAGTACCATGTCTGTTCCAAGACTTACCGCAGCTGCGTTTGTCGGCATGGAGATGGAAAGCCGGATCCTAAGGGAAAAAAGGCATTCCGGAAGAGGTCATTCCTACCCTGGTCAAAGCCAGAAAGGAGGTGACCGCACAACATTATCACCACGTGTGGCGAAAATATGTTGCGTGGTGTGAGGCCAGGAAGGCCCCACAAAGAAATTTCAACTCGGTCGTTTCCTGCATTTCCTGCAAACAGGAGTGTCTATGGGCCTCAAATTGGGGTCCATTAAGGTTCAAATTCGGCCCTGTAAATTTTCTTCCAGAAAGAATTGGCTTCAGTTCCTGAAGTCCAGAAGTTTGTCAAGGGAGTATTGCATATACAAAACCCTTTTTTGTGCCTCCAGTGGCACTGTGGGATCTCAACGTAGTTCTGGGATTCCTCAAATCACATTGGTTTATAACCAGTCAAATATGTGGATTTGAAGCATCTCACATAAAAAGTGACCATGCTCTTGGCCCTGGCCTGGACCAGGCGAGTGTCAAATTGGTGGTTTTTTCTCAAAAAAGCCCATATCTGTTTGTCCATTCGGACAGGGCAGAGCTGCGGACTCGTCCCCAGTTCTCTCCCTAAGGTGGTGTCAGTGTTTCACCTGAACCAGCTTATTGTGGTGCCTTGCACCTACTAGGGACTTGGAGGACTCCAAGTTGCTAGAAGTTGTCAGGGCCCTGAAAATATGTTCCAGGACAGCTGGAGTCAGAAAATCTGACTCGCTGTTTATACTGTATGCACCCAACAAGTTGGGTGCGCCTGCTTCTAAGCAGTCGATTGCTCGTTGGATTTGTAACACAATTCAACTTGCACATTCTGAGGCAGGCCTGCCACAGTCTAAATCGGTTAAGGCCCATTCCACAAGGAAGGTGGGCTCATCTTGGGCGGCTGCCCGAGAGGTCTCGGCATTACAACTCTGCCGAGCAGCTACGTGGTCAGGGGAGAACACGTTTGTAAATTTCTACAAATTTGATATCCTGGCAAAAGAGGACCTGGAGTTCTCTCATTCGGTGCTGCAGAGTCATCCGCACTCTCCCGCCCATTTGGGAGCTTTGGTATAATCCCCATGGTCCTTTCAGGAACCCCAGCATCCACTAGGACGATAGAGAAAATAAGAATTTACTTACCGATAATTCTATTTCTCGGAGTCCGTAGTGGATGCTGGGCGCCCATCCCAAGTGCGGATTATCTGCAATACTTGTACATAGTTACAAAAATCGGGTTATTATTGTTGTGAGCCATCTTTTCAGAGGCTCCGCTGTTATCATACTGTTAACTGGGTTTAGATCACAAGTTGTACGGTGTGATTGGTGTGGCTGGTATGAGTCTTACACGGGATTCAAAAATCCTCCCTTATTGTGTACGCTCGTCCGGGCACAGTACCTAACTGGCTTGGAGGAGGGTCATAGGGGGAGGAGCCAGTGCACACCACCTGATCCTAAAGCTTTACTTTTTGTGCCCTGTCTCCTGCGGAGCCGCTATTCCCCATGGTCCTTTCAGGAACCCCAGCATCCACTACGGACTCCGAGAAATAGAATTATCGGTAAGTAAATTCTTATTATCTCCATCCCACATGAGAAATCCCTATCACACTCTGGGGGACATGTACTAAGCAGTGATAAAAGTGGAGAAGTGAGCCAGTGGAGAAGCTGCACATGGCAACCAATCAGCTGCTCTGGATACTTTTACAGCATGCAAATTATAAATGTTACGTCAATGCTGATTGGTTTGCCATAGGCAACTTCTCCACTGGCTCACTTCTCCACTTTTATCACTGCTTAGTATATGTCCCCCTATGTGCGCAGAGGCCCCTTCCCCACCACTAGGCATGGTCAGTAGACAGGCACCCGAATTTTCATACAAAATGCGACTTCTGTCGATGTGCCTAAGTTGTGATTTGCCACACAAGATAAGATACTCATATTTGCCTGTAGAGTTTTGGGGATTGCTATGCTCCCGAACCAGTAGGTCGCCCAAGGACTATGGAGTTGCTGAGTCCCCGGAGCGTCCATAAGATGCTCTGGCGATTCTGTGGAGGCTTGCCTCCAGGACCAGAGAGAAGTTGAGGCTTAGCATTCTTTTATACTAGATCTTTAAGATTTCCAATCAGGGAAACTAATGTTCCTTGGCCAAACCATGAGAAATGGCTGAAGACCATTATTCCTCCCCCCACCACAACTTTACAGTTGGCAGAACTCATTGGGCAGGAGGTGTCTCCTGGCACTCCCGAAACTCGAATTTGTCTGCCGGACTGCTAGATGGTGAAGCTTGATGTGTCCCTCCAGAGAACATCTTTCCTGTACTTCAGAGACCATTGGTGGTGTGCTTTATACCACTGTGGCTGATGTTTGGCATTGCACTTGGTGGACTGAGGCATTTGTGCAGATGCTTGGCCATAAAAGCCCTATTCATGGAGAGTCCGATGAATGCATCCTGACATTGAAACTGAGGACAGACTGTCCTATGCCCTCATAAAAACAGCTCTTACTGCTGACTCGCCAGTGCTAACGGGGCAGAAATATGGATGGACATGTTTGAAAGGATGACATCCTATAACTGTGCCATGCAGAAAGTCACTGAGCTCTTCAGTCTGACCCATTCTATATCCTAATGTGTGACTATGGCAATTGCGTGCCTGTATGCTTGGTTTTAGGCATCTGTCAGCAATGGGGGTGACTGAAATGGGCAAGCACACTAATTAGGGGTGTTCATGCAGATTTGGGCATGTGGTCTATGTCTATCTTTCTCTGACGTCCTAGTGGATGCTGGGTACTCCGTAAGGGGAATAGACGGGCTCCGCAGGAGACTGGGCACTCTTTAAAGTAAGATTAGGTACTACATCTGGTGTGCACTGGCTCCTCCCTCTATGCCCCTCCTCCAGACCCCAGTTAGAATCTGTGCCCGGCCAGAGCTGGATGCACTCTAGGGGCTCTCCTGAGCTTCCTAGAAAGAAAGTATTTGTTAGGTTTTTTATTTTCAGTGAGATCTGCTGGCAACAGACTCACTTACGTGGGACAGAGGGGAGAGAAGCGAACCTACCTGCTTGCAGCTAGCTTGGGCTTCTTAGGCTACTGGACACCATTAGCTCCAGAGGGATCGAACACAGGCCCAGTCCTCGGTCGTCCGGAGCCGCGCCGCCGTCCCCCTTGCAGAGCAAGAAGAACCGGAGAGAAGTTGAAAATCGGCGGCTGAAGACTCCGGTCTTCATTAAGGTAGCGCACAGCACTGCAGCTGTGCGCCATTGCTCCCTCTGCACACCACACACTCCGGTCACTGATGGGTGCAGGGCGCTGGGGGGGGGGGGGGGGGGCGCCCTGGGCAGCAATTAGAGTACCTTACATGGCTAAAAAGCACATAATACAGCTAATAAACTGTATATGTGCATAATCCCCCGCCATAAAGCATATAAAAAAGCGGGAGAAGTCCACCGAGAAAGGGGCGGGGCTATCTTCCTCAGCACACGGGCGCCATTTTCTCTTCACAGTTCCGCTGGAAGGCAGCTCCCCAGGCTCTCCCCTGCAGTTTCCAGGCCTCAAGGGTAAAAAAGAGAGGGGGGCACTAAATTTAGGCGCAAACTGTGTATAATAAGCTGCTATAGGGAAAAATCACTCACTTTAGTGTAAATCCCTGGTTATATAGCGCTGTGGTGTGTGCTGGCATACTCTCTCTCTGTCTCCCCAAAGGACTTTGTGGGGTCCTGTCCTCAGTCAGAGCATTCCCTGTGTGTGTGTGTGTGTGCGGTGTGTCGGTACGGCTGTGTCGACATGTTTAATGAGGACGCTTACGTGGAGGCGGAGCAGGAGCCGATAAGTGTGATGTCGTCCCCTGCGGGGCCGACACCAGAGTGGAAGGTATTAACCGACAGTGTCAACTCCTTGCATAAAAGGTTCGATGACGTAACAGCTTTGGGACAGCCGGCATCTCAGCCCGCGCCTGCCCAAACGTCTCAGAGGCCATCAGGGGCTCAAAAACGCCCGCTACCTCAGATGGCAGACACAGATGTCGACACGGAGTCTGACTCCAGTGTCGACGAGGATGAGACAAATGTACAATCCACAAGGGCCATCCGTTGTATGATTACGGCAATGAAAAATGTGTTGCACATTTCTGACATTAACCTGGTTACCACAAAAAAGGGTATTATGTTTGGGGAGAAAAAGCAGCCAGTGACTTTTCCCCCATCTGATGAGTTAAATGAATTGTGTGAAGAAGCGTGGTGTTCCCCAGATAAGAAACTAGTGATTTCTAAACGGTTACTAATGGCGTACCCTTTCCCGCCAACGGATAGGCTACGCTGGGAGACATCCCCTAGGGTGGACAAGGCGCTCACACGCTTATCAAAAAAGGTGGCACTGCCGTCTCAGGATACGGCCGCCTTAAAGGAGCCTGCAGATAGAAAGCAGGAGGCTATCCTGAAGTCTGTGTATACACACTCAGGTACTATACTGAGACCTGCTATTGCTTCAGCATGGATGTGTAGTGCTGCAGCAGCGTGGTCTGATTCCCTGTCAGATAACATTGATTCCCTTGACAGGGATACTATTTTGCTAACTATAGAGCATATTAAAGACGTAGTCTTATATATGAGAGATGCACAGAGGGACATTTGCCGGCTGGCATCTAGAATTAATGCAATGTCCATTTTTGCCAGGAGAGTATTATGGACTCGGCAGTGGACACGTGATGCTGATTCTAAAAGGCACATGGAAGTTTTGCCTTATAAGGGTGAGGAATTGTTTGGGGACGGTCTCTTGGACCTCGTGTCCACAGCAACAGCTGGGAAGTCGACCTTTTTACCTCAGGTTCCCTCACAGCCTAAGAAAGCACCGTATTATCAAGTACAGTCCTTTCGGCCTCAGAAAGGCAAGCGGGTCAGAGGCGCGTCCTTTCTGCCCAGAAGCAGGGGTAGAGGGAAAAAGCTGTACCAGACAGCCAGTTCCCAGGAACAAATATCCTCCCCTGCTTCTACTAAGTCCACCGCATGATGCTGGGGCTCCACAGGTGGAGCCAGGTGCGGTGGGGGCCCGTCTCCGGAACTTCAGCGACCAGTGGGTTCGCTCACAGGTGGATCTCTGGGTTCTACAGGTATCTCAGGGATACAAGCTGGAGTTCGAGACGTCTCCCCCTCGCCGTTACCTCAAATCAGCCTTGCCAGCTACTCCCAAGGAAAGGGAGGTAGTACTGGCGGAAATTCACAAGCTGTACCTCCAGCAGGTGATAATCAAAGTTCCTCTCCTTCAACAGGGACGAGGTTACTATTCCACAATGTTTGTGATACCGAAACCAGACGGTTCGGTGAGACCCATTCTAAATTTGAAATCCTTGAACACTTATATAAGGAAGTTCAAGTTCAAAATAGAATCGCTCAGGGCGGTTATTGCAAGCCTGGAAGAGGGGGATTTTATGGTGTCACTGGACATCATGGATGCTTACCTACATGTCCCCATTTACCCACCTCACCAGGAGTACGTCAGGTTTGTGGTACAGAACGGCCATTACCAATTCCAGAGGTTGCCGTTTGGTCTATCCACGGCACCGAGGGTGTGTACCAAGGTAATGGCCGAAATGGTGATACTCCTTCGAAAGAAGGGAGTTATAATTATCCCGTACTTGGACGATCTCCTTATAAAGGCGAGGTCCAAGGAGCAGTTGTTGATCGGAGTAGCACTATCTCAGGAAGTGCTACAACAGCACGGCTGGATTCTGAATATCCCAAAGTCGCAGCTGGTTCCTACGACGCGTCTGCTGATATTGGGCATGTTTCTGGACACAGAACAGAAGAAGGTGTTTCTCCCGGCCAAGGAGTTGTCATCTCTGGACAGAGACCTCCTGAAACCAAAACAGGTGTCGGTGCATCATTGCACGCGAGTCCTGGGAAAGATGGTAGCTTCTTACGAAGCAATTCCCTTCGGCAGGTCCATGCAAGGAACTTTCAGTGGGACCTGTTAGACAAGTGAGGATCGCATCTTCAGATGCATCGGCTGATCGCCCTGTCCCCGAGGGCCAGGGTGTCTCTGCTGTGGTGGCTGCAGAGTGCTCATCTTCTCGAGGGCCGCAGATTCGGCATTCAGGACTGGTTCCTGGTGACCACGGATGCAAGCCTCCGAGGTTGGGGAGCAGTCACTCAGGGAAGAAACTTCCAAGGACAATGGTCGAGTCAGGAGACTTCCCTACACATAAATATTCTGGAACTAAGGGCCATTTAAATGCCCTAAGTCAAGCAGAACTCCTGCTTCAAAACCAGCCGGTGCTGATTCAGTCAGACAACATCACGGCTGTCGCCCATGTAAACCGACAAGGCGGCACAAGAAGCAGGATGGAGTTGGCAGAAGCCACAAGGATTCTCCGATGGGCGGAGAATCACGTGCACGTCAGCAGTGTTCATACCGGGTGTGGAAAACTAGGAAGCAGACTTCCTCAGCAGGCACGACCTCCACCCGGGAGAGTGGGGACTTCATCCAGAAGTCTTCACTCAGATTGTAAACCGTTGGGAACGGCCACAGGTGGACATGATGGCGTCCCGCCTCAACAAAAAGCTAAATAAGTATTGCGCCAGGTCAAGAGACCCTCAGGCGATAGCTGTGGACGCTCTAGTGACACCGTGGGTGTACCAGTCGGTTTATGTGTTCCCTCCTCTTCCTCTCATACCCAAGGTACTGAGGATAGTAAGTAAGAGAGGAGTAAGAACTATACTCGTAGTTCCGGATTGGCCAAGAAGAACTTGGTACCCAGAACTACAAGAAATGATCTCGGAGGACCCATGGCCTTTGTCTCTCAGACAGGACCTGTTACTACAGGGGCCCTGTCTGTTCCAAGACTTACCGCGGCTGCGTTTGAAGGCTTGGCGGTTGAACGCCGGATCCTAACGGAAAAGGGCGTTCCAGATGAAGTGATTCCTACGCTGTTAAAGGCTAGGAAAGACGCTGCCTGAAGTTCAGACGTTGTTAAGGGAGTGCTGCATATTCAGCCCCCTTTTGTGCCTCCAGGGGCACCTTGGGATCTCAACGTAGTGTTGGATTTCCTAAAATCACATTGTTTTGAGCCACTTCAGACCGTGGAGTTGAAGTATCTCACGTGGAAAGTGGTCATGCTTTTGGCCTTGGCTTCGGCTAGGCGTGTGTCAGAATTGGCGGCTTTGTCATGTAAAAGCCCTTATCTGATCTTCCATATGGACAGGACAGAATTGAGGACTCGTCCCCAATTTCTCCCTATGGTGGTATCAGCGTTTCATTTGAACCATTGAACCATCCTATTGTGGTGCCTGCGGCTACTCGGGACTTGGAGGATTCCAAGTTGCTGGACGTAGTCCGGGCCCTGAAAATCTATGTTTCCAGGACGGCTAGAGTCAGAAAAACTGACTCGCTGTTTATCCTGCATGCACCCAACAAGCTGGGTGCTCCTGCTTCTAAGCAGACTATTGCTTGCTGGATCTGTAGCACGATTCAACTTGCACATTCTGCGGCTGGACTGCCGCATCCTAAATCAGTAAAAGCCCATTCCACGAGGAAGGTGGGCTCTTCTCGGGCGGCTGCCCAAGGGGTCTCGGCTTTACAACTTTGCCGAGCTGCTATCTGGTCGGGGTCAAACACGTTTGCAAAATTCTACAAGTTTGATACCCTGGCTGAGGAGGACCTTGAGTTTGCTCATTCGGTGCTGCAGAGTCATCCGCACTCTCCCGCCCGTTTGGGAGCTTTGGTATAATCTCCATGGTCCTTACGGAGTACCCAGCATCCACTAGGACGTCAGAGAAAATAAGAATTTACTCACCGGTAATTCTATTTCTCGTAGTCCGTAGTGGATGCTGGGAGCCCGTCCCAAGTGCGGACTCTCTGCAATACTTGTATATAGTTATTGCTTAACTATAGGGTTATTGTTCTGAGCCATCTGTTGAATGAGGCTCAGCTATTGTTCATACTGTTAACTGGGTATAGTTATCACAAGTTGTACGGTGTGATTGGTGTGGCTGGTATGATTCTTACCCTGGATTCCAAATCCTTTCCTAGTAATGTCAGCTCTTCCGGGCACAGTTTCCCTAACTGAGGTCTGGAGGAGAGGCATAGAGGGAGGAGCCAGTGCACACCAGATGTAGTACCTAATCTTTCTTTAAAGAGTGCCCAGTCTCCTGCGGAGCCCGTCTATTCCCCATGGTCCTTACGGAGTACCCAGCATCCACTACGGAATACGAGAAATAGAATTACCGGTGAGTAAATTCTTATTTTAATGTAAGCTCTACACTCCCCAGATATATTATAGACACTTCAGACTGTATTCTCGATACTTTATAACTGGGGAATGTTGGTTGCTGCAACATTTGTTAAGCTGATCAACTGCGCCAAAGTCTTCCTGTCTGGTCTCGGTCCCACTCGATCACTCAGAATTAAAACCACTGCTATCACATCAGTGTTAAACATAAAACATGCTTTCTGGTTTGAGGCTGACTTGCACACTGGCTTTTAAAGGTAGGACCTCCGCCAAGCATGAAAGCTATAAAACCCCTAAGACACCTGCTTGTGTTTTATTAGCACTTGTTCTCTTTACCAATACTTATATTTTTATTTCAGCACATACGACGTGGTCGTTGTTGGGGGTGGGCTCGTGGGACTGGCATCTGCCCGGCAGCTCATCCTACGCCACCCAGCCTTGCGCTTTGCCATTTTGGAAAAGGAAAAGGAAATTGGTAAGATTTATTGCGAGTAGCAGTGGAATAACGGAGGACCAATTGGGTGGCATGTACTGAAGGCTGAACAAAGGAAGGTTAAGCATTCCATAAGGTAGATGGGGGGGACGGGGGGGGGGGGGGGGGGGGGGGGGAATAGACGCCGCTTTTTGTAATGTCTTCTCAAAATTCCTTTCATTTTAACGTCAAGTGTTCACATCATTCTTTTTATAAAAGGTCGGACATAAAAACATCTTTAAGTCTTTTGTTTCTCCTTTTTTTTTTTTTTTTGCACATGTTCATCTTTTTTCTACTGGCAAGTTGCCCTGATGCCACTATGTGCCAAGGTTGGTGGGAAGGGGGTTGGAGGCCAAGGTACAGTAAGGGCATGCTAACATGAATTGCTCCCAAGATGGTAGGCACAAATTTAAAGAGATGAATTTTGGTTGCTGAAATATTGGTGCAAGTTGCAAGCCAATTATGACAGCCACAAGCCGGATTTGATTGGTCGAATGCGTCTAAGACATACCCAGTATCAAATAATGGAAAACTGCTACTGCTGTGATTTAAAAGTAAAGTTACAGTGTATTGAATGGGTTGGTATCTATATACCGGCGCCCGTCATCCCGGCGGTCTGAATCCTGACCGCGGGGCGCCGGAATGCCGGCAGCAGGCTGATCGCAAAAGAGCAGCTTGCGGGCTCGCTGCGCTTGCGCAGGTCAGTCTATTTATTCTCCCTCCAGGGGTGTCGTGGACACCCCAAGAGGGAGAATAGGTGTCGGTATCCAGCCGGTCAGGATCCCGGCCCCGGTATGCTGAGTGCCGGGATCCCGACAACCGGGATATCTAATGCATCCTGTGTTGAATACTCATTGAAATAAATCAAGGGATATTTACAATTATGCTTGGGAAGCGTATGACTCCACATGTGTCGTATTACTAGCGCTTCTGCTCCTGTTACTTGACAGAGGAGGAAGGGGGATTTACTACCTCCGAACAGGTTGGAAAATGCGGTTTCTTTCTGTTTTTCCCACTGGTTGTATTTTACATTGGCGTTCAGCTTTGCATGAAGTCTCAATTATCTTTCTTGTGATCAATTACATAATTTAGTATTATAATCCAGAATAGCTTTTGTCCTACCAGGCTTCTTTCTAAATAGTTTTCTTTCGCACTTGCGGTAAATCTACACCGCCAGTGTCCCATGTGGTAACCCACCATCAGATGTAATTGACGCACGTGTGTAAAGATACTTTCTCTTGTGTTTAGCTTTCCATCAAAGTGGCCATAACAGTGGTGTGATTCACAGCGGAATCTATTACACTCCGGGGTCCCTGAAAGCCAGACTGTGTGCGCGAGGGTCTGCTCTCCTGTATGACTACTGCGACCGCAAGAGAATTCCCTACAAGCAATGTGGGAAGGTATAAAGCAATAATGTTTCTGAGATACTGTTATTATCACCTGTTATTTATATGGCACCTTACAGAGTACCTAAGCATAAACCGAGCAATCAACACAAGAGAAAAAATAAAGACTAAAGACTTACAGTAAAAAACCTTTCAGAACATTGGATAATAGCTATAGGTAATCCTGTTTAACCTATAAATTGGTGCCAATCTGGGCAGAGGAGAGCACGTGAAAGAGGGCCCTGCTCGTGAGAGGAGGTGATCATATGGCAGGAGGAGCGGCAGCCATTGGCTGAGTTAAGTGGTGGCCGGTAGTCTGGGCGGGGGGTGAGGTTGGCTTAGGGTTTTATAGGTGAGTGTAAGGAGTTGGATTCCAAAGAGTAAGAGAAGCCAGTGAAGGGGAAGGCAGAAGCAGTTTGGAGAGGAGGATGAGGGGAGCAGCAGCATTGAAGACAGATGGACGTAGAAAGGTCAGATAAGAGGAGGTTGCAGTAGTGCAGGCTAGAGATGTCTAGTGAGTGGATGAGGGTCATGGTCTCTAGGGTGAGAAACGGTCTAATCCTGGAGGTACTACAGAGGTGGAAGAGGCAAGAGAGATGATGGGCACATGGAACTTGGGGCCTTATTCAGGTTTGTTAGCAATTGAGCTAAACAATGTGCACTGCAGGTGGGGCAGGTGTAACATGTGCAGAGATTAGATTTGGGCGGGGTGTGTTCAAACTGAAATCTAAATTGCAGTGTAACGATAAAGCAGCCAGTATTTACCCTGCACAGAAACAATATAACCCACCCAAATCTAAAGGTGTGTACACACGGTGAGATATTTACTTGCGATTTTGACTATATACTCAAAATCGCAAGGAAAGTTAGTGCATATCGCAAGGTGAAAGCCACTTTTGCGATCCTGATTCGATCCTGATGCGCGGTCCCAAGGGTCGGTATCGCAAGCCTAGATAGACTGTGCAGGCAAGTCAATTTTGACTATCTAGTATAAAAGTATAGTCGAAATCGCACATAGACTGTGCTTGCGATATTGGCTATCTAGGCTTGCGATACCGACCATAGTCTATATCGCACAGTGAGAATCAAAAAGTCAAATCTCACCTTGTGTACACACCTTAACTCTCTCTGCACATGTTACATATGCCCCACCTGCAGTGCTACATGGTTTTGCCCAATTGCTAACTTTTTTTGGTTTCCTAACAAACCTGAATAACCCTCTTGGATGAAGAGTTTCTTACCAGAATGATGTTCCTTCCATATTTTGTTTTCACCTTAATTGATCTCTTGATACTGTTAAAGTATGTTGAGAATTGTATTACATTGGTTTCTAAATGATGAGACTTTGCCTAAGCCCTCATTTGATTGTGATGCTCTATGATTTTTGTTGGTTGATGTGGTTGTATAGGAGTGAGATGGTGACACAATGTTTTCTCCAGCTGATAGTAGCTGTAGAACACCAGGAGATACCAAGACTGCAAGCTTTATATGAGAGAGGGCTGCAGAACAGTGTGCCGGGGCTTCGCATCATCAGTGCAAAGGATATACGGCAGAAGGAGCCGTACTGCAGGGTAAGCGCTGTGCTGAATACAGTCAATTACCACGGTTTCGTTTTTTACACGTTCCTGTAAGTATAAAAATTGATATTGTAAACCTATTGAAGTTGCAGGACTTCACCTAACCTACAAAGATGTTACAAACATGAGGCAGCCTTGTTCACTGAGTTACAGACACCAGCATGGGGGTCTACTCACGTTTGACCTCATTTAGCGCATGATACAATGTCATTGGGCTATTGGTTGCTTTAGTTTGGAAGAGTCTCAGCAGGCAGGCTGGAGACAAACACAGCCTCATGAGTTTGATAAACGCCTGTACAGAGAATAATTAAAACCGTACGTCCACCATGTGCATTACCCTGCTGTAGGGACAATTTAGCCTTATGTTAACATAATGAAGTATAGAATGGAAAGTGAAAAAACAAAAGCATGTTCATATCCAATACACAGTCATATCTGTTTGTCTGCCAGCCAGACAGATACATAGCAGCAGGTAGTAGGTGACATGCCACAATTTAGGGAGCTAAGGACTTATCATTCTTGCTGACATTATCCTACCATGGAATAACACGAAGGTGGTCTAACAGTGCTGGCCTTATCCTACTATGAAATAAAGGGAGGATAGTCTAACAGTGCTGGCCTTATCCTACCATGAAATAACACGAAGGTGGTCTAACAGTGCTGACCTTATCCTACTATGGAATAATACGAAGATGGTCTAACAATGCTACCCTTATCCTACTATGAAATAATGGGAGGATTGTCTAACAGTGCTGGCCTTATCCTACCATGAAATAACACGAAGGTGGTCTAACAGTGCTGGCCTTATCCTACTATGAACTAATGGAAGGATGGTCTAACAGTACTGGTCTTATCCTACCATGAAATAACACAAAGGTGGTCTAACAGTGTTGGCCTTATCCTACCATGGAATAATGGGAGGATGGGGGTAACAGTGGCCTTACCTTGCCGTGGAATAATATGGTACAGAAATAATATCGCCGGAGGGCCTACCTTTATGTCTGTCTTTGCATTGCAGGGTGTGATGGCCCTGGACTCTCCATACACAGGGATTGTGAATTACAAACAAATAGCTCAGTCCTACACCGATGATTTCTGTGATGCCGGGGGCAGCGTCATCACCAGCTTTGAAGTATCTGATATAAAAATGGTGAATGAGAACCCAGCTGGGTCAGCGCAGGGTGAGTTACAATAATGTCCATCTTCCCTGCTTGGCTAATTACTAAGCAGCCACAGATTTGCTTAAAAAAACAAAACTGCAACTGCTTTGAATACTTATATATTTTATGATCTGTTCTGTGTTCATTTCTTCTGTGTTTGTGACTGATGTATTAAGCACCAGTTGATTGATTTCTCCCTAGGTTTGGAGCATCCAGTTGTACTCCGTAACACAAAGGTAATGTAGTATTCTACATATTCAAGGAGCTAATGCAACAGTAAATATTTAAATAATCACCTCTGTTACTACCCTGGACTCTGTCACTGAACCAATAAAAAACTATTGTTACTAATGACCTGTTTTTGTGTGCAGTGATAAATTGTGAGCTTGTGTGCAGGGTCTTCCTACCTCTGTAATTGTCGGTTATTACTCCGTTTTGTTTCATCACTGTTTCCAATTATAAAGAGCAATAAAATTTGCTGCTCTGTATAAGAAACTGTTAATAATAGTAAATAAATAGTCCCATAACAATACAGTATATGGTAATCAGTATAATTAGACTTTCTGGTTTGCAGTGTTTCATAATTTTGAGAATTCAGTGTTTTTATTCACATTTATTAGTTCTTTTTACGTGCAAAAAAAAAAAAAAACCCCGGTAATGTTAATGACTAAATATTCCATAAAATCCCCAAAAAACAAAGAAAAAAAGATATTTTACTGGTAACCCTGTTTTTATTTTAAACCAGAGAGCAGAGGGTGTCAGGGCAGACAACAGAAGTTTCCAGAATAGTGACATCCTATCCGCATTTTATTTTACAAAAGTGTATTTATTATTATATGTCACTGTGATGGAGAAGGGGCTTCTTTGTATTAATAAGCTTGGAGAGCTAACTCTACCAGCGAAGGTCCCTATTCAGTGCTGGCAACCATCCACACTTTCTTATCAGCCAGTCCCCCTGTTGGCCTACACTTTGACATAGGAGCAA
Organism: Pseudophryne corroboree; assembly: GCF_028390025.1. Lineage (NCBI taxonomy): Eukaryota > Metazoa > Chordata > Amphibia > Anura > Myobatrachidae > Pseudophryne > Pseudophryne corroboree. Next base: position 70,372,372 of record NC_086455.1, read on the forward strand.
ATGCTTCTGGTTAGTATTCAGTCATCATTATTTGTGGATCTCTGCCATAGCTCTTCTGATATCCTTTGGTTCTCCCCACCTGGGTACTGATGCAACTAACGGCAAGAAGAGTGTTGTTACATACATGGTACACAAGGCATTTTTATATCTATATTACAGGGAGAAGAAGTGTACTGTAAGTATGTGCTGACGTGTGCTGGGCTTTTCTCGGACCGCTTGTCCCAGGTCAGCGGATGTAGCCCAGAGCCGCGCATTGTTCCGTTCCGTGGGGATTACTTGGTGCTGAAACCAGAGAAATGTTATCTTGTAAAAGGGAACATTTACCCAGTAGGTATTACCTTTCACCTCTTCATTGGCATTTACTGTGCATGAGACGGCTAGTTTCGGGGTGTGTATTCTTGGTATACCACCATGCCACAGGTACTGTTTCTACCGGTAAAAAGTGTTATAATCTATACTTGTCTTGAATTGATGATGAAGACTGAAAACCAGTGACCACTTATAATCTAGAGATGACTCCTTCCCTGTGGTCTGGTGAGTTCACTTGGACAGCTGTATTTTGTTGCTGTGTCGGTTTCAATGTTTCATATGGCCTTAAATAGTCTAGTTGGCCTGGTGGTATATTGACTGTTATTTTCTGGGAGCCACTCTATCAACTGAGGACTACCATTTCTAGAAGTTTGAGAAGCCTACAGTGGCCAGAAATTGTTATACTGCACCATCGGTGGACTGTCCTTACAAGTCTTCATGGGTCCTAGTTAGAGCTCATTCTCAGATTGCATCTGGGCTGTACTAACCCTGCCATGCCATCCTTATACTTCTCCAGCATAATTGACTAACTACACCTGTCTGTAGGAGCTTATGTATGTGAGATTCACTCTTCTCTCCATATCGGGCTGTAGGTTCCAGATCCTCGCTTTCCCTTTCTCGGAGTCCATTTCACTCCCCGAATTGATGGTAGTGTTTGGCTTGGCCCAAATGCAGTATTGGCTTTTAAAAGAGAGGGCTACAGACTGTGTGATTTCAACAGCAGGGACTTTGGGGAATCTGTTACATACAGGTAAAGCATTAGGATATAGGCTTCTCTACACTGTATATAGTCTAAAAGTGACCGGCCACATTTGTGCATCTTCAGTGCTAGTTGTCTTGTGCAGTTGCTGATCCGCAACATAAACCATATCACCCATTATAAAATGACTCTCCCCTCAAGGACTAAATAATCAATTGTTGAGAAGAGTACTGTTTAATAATTTAGAATAATGTCATTTTATTTCTGTTTGGTTACTAGGGTGTCATTTTGCAGAGCAAAGAATTGTATCTGTTACAATAGGTCATGTTAGAAAGTCAGTGTTTGCATTATCTCCGTAATGGGCCAAGGCGTTTGCCAAGACGGTTTTGCAGACCCAGTTTGTATGTTAGGTTGCAAATGTGCTCTATGCAGGGATGACACAACATGACCTAAATCTCAATATGTCTAAAACGGCTGATCAGTCTGTCTGACTGTCACCAACACTGCAACTCCCTGCCTTGGTGGCCCCCTTCACTTCTGCTTCACTCCTCACATCTAGGGGGGTATTCAATTGTTTGAAAAGTCAGTTGGGCGTCTATTTTTTCCTATCTAATAGACAGGAGCAAACAGACACCCAACCGACTTTTCAAACAATTGAATTCCCCCTCTAGTCTGTCACAGTCCTGTCACCTTTACCTTCGAAATGTTAGAACATACCCTATTCTTACCCAAGATTCTCAATACACAACAAAGAACCTCACAACACCAGGTGCTAATTAAAATATATATATTTAAATATTGTTTATAGAAGTTTAATCATAAGCTGCAGTAAACACACACAACATGCTTGTGAACACGTACAAACGCCACACTATATACATGGATTGGAACAAAGTAATTTTTCTGACAAGAATGTGCGCTAATTTCATTAACCCCAGTCTGATATGTACCAAAAACCACCAGAAGAGTTTTGCAATAAATTTGCTTTTTTATTTTCTATCAATATAAAGAATTTTTCTTTAAAACTAGTAACATATTTCTTCTAAAAATATCACATGTATATAAGCAAGAGTATCGCATGAATGAAAACACATACATAAAAAAACAATATACTAATAATATACTTTGCACAATTATGATGGCAAATGTGGGGTGTCCTTTTTCAATAACATAGAACCTGTTTTGTAGATCACAGGTATTTATAATGGGCCCATTGTAGGTGATAATTGAAAAAAATAAATGTTCCTGAAACAGATATACTGTATATAGTGGCACCACGGCAACATGAATATATATTTCGTATAAGTATACGGAGGCTTAATCGCTATATTCCTGTGGCTGGGAAATCAGCAGTGAAGTCAAGTTGTTAGATCGTGCGCATAATCCGAGACTGCGCTCGGTATCTCACCACTATGTAGTAGTAGGTAGCGGCGACCTCCTCATTTTATCCCAATTGTGATTCTGCCTGAGTCCCAGTGCTGGTGCGTGGCTGCAGCTCCAAACATGCTGATGATGAGTACTGGTTTTCTCCTGCAGGCGGGCTGGGACCCCTCAATAATCAGCAATCTCTAACTGTTTACGCTCCTATCAGCGGAAGCTTTTTCAAAGAAATCACAATTGGGACATACCTAGTCACTGGCGTGGCATGCCTGGGGATCAAATGAGGAGGTCGCCGCTACCTACTACTACATAGTGGTGAGATACCGAGCGCAGTCTCGGATTATGCGCACGATCTAACAGCTTGACTACACTGCTGATTTCCCAGCCACAGGAATATAGCGATAAAGCCTCCGTATACTTATACGAAATATATATTCATGTTGCCGTGGTGCCGCTATATACAGTATATCTGTTTCAGGAACATTTTCTTTTCGAATATCACCTACAATGGGTCCATTATAAATACCTGTGATCTACAAAACAGGTTATATGTTATTGAAAAAGGACACCCCACATTTGCCATCATAATTGTGCAAAGTATATTAGTAGATTGTTTTTTATGTATGTGTTTTTATTCATGCGATACTCTTGCTTATATACATGTGATATTTTTAGAGGAAATATGTTACTAGTTTTAAAGAAAAATTATTTATATTGATAGAAAATAAAAAAAGCTATTTTATTGCAAAACTCTTCTGGTGGTTTTTGGTACATATCAGACTGGGGTTAATGAAATTTAGCGCACAATCTTACCCAAGATTCAGCCAAAATATATCCATTCTCTCATCTCCCAGCTTTATTACTTCATGTCCATATTCCTCTTCCTCTGACTGACGTTTCCTCATTGATCTATTTCCACTTCAGTCCATTCTGCAATAAGACTGATCTTCCTCTCCTGCCACTCCATATATACAGCACCGCTCTGAAAATATCTACAATGGTTGTCCATATTCTCCAGAATTCAGTGCCCATTATTCATCTTTGCATACAAAGGCCCCATACTTCTACATCTCAAATGTACTCTTCCTCACTTCCTCTTAGGTCAGATCTTGGCCCTCGCTTGTCTCCTCTAATAAGCGCCTCACAGGCCTGTCTATAAGACTTCTCCCGTATCGCTGTCCAGCTGGTGATCTGTACACCAGGCCTGATCAGACTCTCCCAGCCTTTATCTCTGAAAAGCCTCATCTCTGTTAGAGCTTACCCTACACCTGGTTACATTCATACTGCAGTTATTTCACATGTCATAACTGTGTTGTTAGTAGTACTGCATACATTAATATATTCTACAAGCTAGTTGAGTAATCGGGACTGTACAGGAAGCAGCAGATAAAGCCTCTTCCCTCTGCTTCACAAATGTCCGCTGTGGGGAATGTCCACTCGGATCTTTATAATACTGTAGGTGAGCACAGAACACTTTACAAGTCTGTGATCTCTCGCCCCACTGGACAAATTCTGTAGGCGAACGTCTCTTTCTGCAATAGCCACTGACTCGCGTAGCAGATCACTGTGTGGTTACTGTGAGAGACGCAGGTGCTGCACAAGACAGGAAGACGCTGGGCTGTCTGTGATACATGCGTAACACCCAGACTGCTTATCTTGTTCTGCAGTGTAAATGTAAAGGCCCATACACACTGAGCGATTTTGAGGTGAAAGCAGGTCACTTTTGGTGTGCTGAGCTGCTTTCAGCTCAAAACCGCCCAGTGTGGATTCCCCGGCGATGAGCGCTAAAGCGCGCTCCCGCTTCATCGCCGGCGGCCACTGTTCATCTGGTACTACCAGTAGATGAACGGCGGGGTGAACGGCTTTCCATAGCATCCTGCTATGGAAAGCCGTTCACCCTCGCTGACGTGTATGCACTGAGCGATTTTCAGCCCAGTGATGTCAGCCATCATCGCTGGGCAAAAACGCCCAGTGTGTATGCACCTTAATAGCTTGCGATTTGCGGGCATCGGTTATATACAGTATAAACAGTTATTTCCTTACAAAGTGAAAATCCTTTCCCCCCCCCCCTACCCCACTCTTCTTCTTTTTAAGTGGCCTCCGTAAATTAGTTCTGAAGAATCTGGTGTATGGCTTGGGAGAGATGTATCGGGCATGTTTCCTACGTGCGCAGCTTAAGGAACTGCAGAAATTCATCCCAGAGCTGTCTATTAGCGATATTCACAGGTGAGGCCTATACCTGAAGGGCACAAAGGCATTAAGTGTAACTGTCAGAAGCAATTCATTTCTGATGTGGCGACCACAGGCAGGTAATCTGAAGCTCCATATATTGCAGAACCACAGGTGACAGCATGTCCTGGCAGACTGCCATAGATTTATGAGATACTCCATTATATCTTTTATTTTTATATATACATTTTTATTAATTTTATAGTTACCCTTGGGATGTGAAATGTAATACCACTGCATGGCAAAAGGGTACTCCTTAATTGTCAGTTGCCATACCACATAGTGACACAAGAGGGTGCTGTGCATCAAACGAAAACTGCCAGTGGGGGACCAGGTTGCCAGTAACTCCATTGTTTAAGCTAAATCGAGTTACCGCAGAATTAAGGCGGACTGCATTTGGGGAGGGGGGGTTACTTATTAAAGTTTCTACTCTCGTGGGTTTTTTTAATACTCTTTTAAGAAGGGCTTTTAATTGAATCTTTGTGCTGGCAGATTTTTTATTTTATTTTCACCTTCAGAATATTTTGTTCTCTTAAGCCAATCCTCTCTCCCACAGGGGTCCCTCGGGAGTCCGAGCACAGGCACTGGATAAAGATGGGAACTTGGTGGATGATTTTGTCTTTGACGGAGGCATCGGGGACATTGCAAGCCGCATTCTGCATGTCAGGAACGCCCCGTCCCCAGCCGCCACCTCTTCCCTTGCAATAGCAGAGATGATCGCTTCGGAAGTAGAAGAAAGGTTTGGGCTGTGAGACCTGAGCCATGAGGAATCCAAGTTGTCCCTTATGAACTAATTGGCTAGCTTTATAACGAATGACCTTAGACTTTGGAGTGACAAGAAAATGATTGCTCTCAAATTGGTGATTTTGGAATCTTGCGTCAAGATAACACCAATATGTGCACTGTATCCACCTGAACTCTGCATTCTTCCTATATAAATATATTTTGACTGGGATGAATAGAATACTCTATATTGCGTTACTGGAGTGAAATCTAGTTCTTTCTATCTTTAAATGTACTGTTACATTCAGCACAACTATGCATACGCAAGTCAGGGAAGTGGGCGGGACTACAACCTATAGCAAATCTAAGTATTTGATTTTAAGTGGCAGCACAGAGCATTTCAGATCAGTCATCTGTACACATCTATGGTAGGCAGGTGGGGCTATAGCAGTGTATATCTATTCGTTATCAGCAGCTCAGACTAGGGATATAAGAGTCGTGTCAAAGGACTGAAGTAATATTGGGGTGTCCAATGCTCCTATATAAAATGAAGTTTATACATTGTTTATGGAGGATGACACAATGCATAGAAAGCTTACACAGCTTATATAAGTATAATTTATCTTAAGTCCTAGAGGATGCTGGGGTCCACATTAGTACCATGGGGTATAGACGGTCCCTTGGGAGCCATGGGCACTTTAAGAGTTTAATAGTGTGGACTGGCTCCTCCCTCTATGCCCCTCCTACCAGACTCCGTTTAGAAAATGTGCCCCGTGTAGCCGGTCACAGCTAGGGGAGCTCCTAGGAGTTCTTTTAGTTTTGTTGTTTTTTAAAAGAGTTAAGGCACAGGGAGGCTGCTGGCCACAGCCTCCCTGCTTCGTGGGACTTAGGGGGGGGGAGTAGTGTCCAACTCTAGAGGTTAATGGCCACTATCTCCGCTGACAGGACACTGAGCTCCGGAGGGTGATGATCGCAAGCCCCAGAGGCAACCGCTCACTCCCGCAGCACTGCCGCCACCCCCTAACAGAGCCAGAAGAAGTCGAGTGGTGAGTAGGACACCAGTGACCTGACAAGCGGGGAGCCGGTGAGAATGGCGGCATCAGGGTGGGAGAGGGTTGAGAGGCACAGTGTGCGGCGCTGTGAGGGGCGCCCTGGGCCAGCGCAATACCCTACAAACTGGTCACTCGAGCTATCAGGGACTCTGTCTACTGCCAGCAATGTATTACCTCAGGCCAGTATAATCTTCTAAAGTGCGGGAAGACGCGTCATTACAAGGGGGCGGAGCTTCTCAGAGCGGATCCAGCACTCGCCAGCGCCGGTGATGAGGATATACGGGGGGGGGGGGGGGGGGGGTGAGGCATATACGGGGGGGGGGGGGGGGGGGGTGAGGCATCCCTTGCTAAGTGGGTGCAGCTCATGATTGAGGCCATTAGGGACATTTTACACTTTGCTGACAAAATACCTGAGCGGGTCGAGGAGGCTTACTTTACAGACAATAAGAAAGCCCCCCTTACCTTCCCTGCGTCTAAAGAATTAAACGCACTGTTTGAAAAATCCTGGGAAAACCCGGAGAAAAAATTCCAGATCCCAAAAAGGGTTCTCATTGCTTTTCCTTTCCCTGAAGAGTATAGGAAAAAGTTGGAAAACCGCCTTATAGTAGAGGCTTCTGTATCTAGATTGTCTAAAAAGGTGGTTCCCTTATAGTAGAGGCTTCTGTATCTAGATTGTCTAAAAAGGTGGTTCCCTTATAGTAGAGGCTTCTGTATCTAGATTGTCTAAAAAGGTGGTTTTACCTGTCCCTGGGTCCACCGCTTTGAAAGAGCTGGCAGACCGCAAGATTGAGACTACGCTCAAATGCATATACACTGCTTCAGGCGTGGCGTTAAGGCCCACTATCGCTTGTGCGTGGATTTCTAAAGCCATAGTAAAGTGATCAGGCACATTACTAGAGGATTTAGATACTATGGATAGAAGTGACATTGAAATGTTTTTACGTCACATACAGGATTCTGCAGGTTTCATGGGGGAGGCCATGAAGGACCTTAGTCATCTGAATGCACGGACGTCTTCCATGGCTGTCTCGGCACACAGGGGACTCTGGCTGCGCCAATGGTCTGCGGACATGGAATCTAAGAAGAGTGTGGAGAACCTACCCTTCACAGGTCAGGCTCTATTTGGGGCAGCGTTAGATGCGTGGATCTCCACGGCAACTGCTGGTATTCAACCTTTCTTCCCTCTGCTGCAGCACGGACTAAGAAATCATATTCTACGTCTGCGATGCAGTCCTTTTGGACTGCTAAAGCAAAAAAGTCCAAATCCCCACCCACTTTCTTTAGAGGTGGCCGGAGAAAATTCAGAAAACCTACACCGCAGGTTTCCAGGAGCAGAAACCTGGTTCTGCTTCCTCAAAATCCTCGGCATGACGTGGACCCCCCAGCCTGGAGTTCGGACAGGTGGGAACAAGACTAAGAAATTTTAGTCAGGAAAAAACAAAAACACAAACAAATCTGCTTGAAGCGCCTAGAAATATTAATAAATGATTTAAACAACAGTGGGGCGCAGCCAAAGAAGCACTGTGTATGTGCCTCTGACAATTTGTACACAAGGGGAAGAGAAAGAATTAGCTGCGCCTACAGTGTTGTTAGTATATCAAAATTCATGGAGAGCTGACAACCAAGAATTATATAAAATGTATTTATTAAAATGATAACACACCAATGGAAAACTAATTATACAAATATATATAAACCTTCTAGCTTTGTATAAACTCTGAAAACCGTCGTTGTATCTAGTAAGCAGTATCCACAGATTAAAATTGTTAAAGCAATGTGTTAGATATTGACTCAGTGCGGATAAAAGTTTGTAACACTGTTTAACATTTGTAACTTTATACATCCATGCTTAATGAATTGTATCACTTAAAGGCAGTAACTCAATGACAAAGATTAGCTACAGGTGCAGAGGCAACATGCACACTCCAGCTTATAGGGACATATGAGTCCCGAGAATATGATAGCAATTAGTGCCGTGTGATTAATTGTCCTGTGGCTTGTAGACACCGAGCGTCCTCGGTAAAGTCCGCCACAGCTCACTAATTGTTTAACAGTAAAGGAGAGAATTGAGCTAAAAAGCTCTAGCAGAGGCTGCTGTATATTTACCGGCGTCTTTAAGATGGTTTTGGCCAGGAACTTCAGGTAATCTCCCGAGGGCTAAGGAGAATCCTTTAATATCCACTTGTAGATGGTAACCAGTGTTGCTAGTCAGAAGTGCTGTTGACTAGATAAGATAAGCCGTGCAGTGGCTGTGGTCGGGTGAAGCCGTGTGCTGACTGTCTACACGGAGAGACCTCTTGCAGCTGTGGGCACCGTGATGCAGCGCTGACCACAGTCGTCCTTAATTGCCGGGAGAGCCCTCTACTTGCTGTAGGCGCCGTGCAGTGGCGCTGGCCGGAGCCGCCGCTGTGTGCAGGGATTTCAACAGTGAGATGGCAGCCACTGGAAGTACAGGCTGAGGTATCAGATGGCAGCGTGAGCCGGAGCAGCCTCTTGCAGATCGGGGGAATCCTCTATATGACAACGGGACGTGTCCCCGTATGCCGACAGTGTCAGTGGATAGAGTTCAATGATCGGTGATCAGAGTTGGAGGAGGAGCTAACGCGTTTCGTCACGAATCACGTGACTTTTTTCAAAGGGATACCTCCTCTAGGAAACTACACCATATTTATAGCATAAAAAGAAATCAGATCAGGTGAAGCTGATCCACAATCAGTACATAGGCAAAAAAAGGGTGTCAGCTCTCCATAAAATATACACGGAATTGAATCCTGAAGTTTATATAAATAAATAAAAAAGAAATTTATATATAAAGAACATAATAATCAAATATAGCTCTGTTAGAAATAACTACAGTATAAAATTAACGTAGGAGACATATGTAAATTAAAAGTATATATGCCGGACTAATAATCAGACTGTGGTCAGGTGTAAAAAGAACGTGACAGAGGAAAAAACACATTTGGCACTGCTGTGCTGATATTCTATCATATAAGATTTATACCTAATTCTGTTTAATTATTAATGAATTTAGAAGGTGAACCTTATAAAGGTTTATGAGTAACCAAATTTGATATTAATTAATTAATATATATCCCCTCTTAATAAGTCCAACAGACTGAAGAGGAATAAGTATTTCTCGGAAGAATTGAAAACAGATTACTTCTCAGAGGAGAGAGAAAAAAGACAGAACATATATAATTAATACTAACACTGGAACTGAATAGCAACCATATCCAATCAGAGAGAAAATTAAATGGAATAACAAGCAAGAGTAGATAGAGATGGAAATAAAAATAGGAATGATTAGCAAATGTGTTCACAATTGTGTTCACCCAATTAACCCAATACTCTGTATAGGAGTAATGTGTGTGTATCCCTATTGGGAATAAACTTATGTATAGATTCAGCCATCGGGCCAAAAGACCGACCCCCGGGAGAGGAGATTCTAAAATTAAGGACCAAATAGTAGGATAATTAATTATAATAGAATTATATATATCTTATTTCAATAAATAATATTACAGATAGATACTTCATATAAGTTAAGAAAATGATGATAAAATAGAAGAGGACTATCACAGGAGGACAGAGAGTAGGGGGAGGAGGAAGGGAGTAAGGACTGTAAACTGTGGGCTGACGAAAATCTTGTCTGTGGAAGATGGAATGGGTATGTTGATGTTAGGGATCAAATTCTATGGTTTCATTGAGGCCATTGGGAACGAGGGTTCTCAGCTTATGAATCCAAAAGTTTTCTCGTTGACAGAGTTTCCTATATCTGTCGCCCCCCCTTGGGGTAGATGAAATGGTTTCAATACCTATAAGGTGAATATCTTGTGGGTTTTTATGATGGAATTGGACAAAGTGTCTGGAGACACTATGAAATAAATGTCCCTTAAGGATATTACGCCTATGCTCTAAAAAACGAATTCTAAGTTTCCGTGTAGTACGTCCCACATAGATGAGTTTGCAACTACAAACTAGAATATAAATAACAAAGACACTATTACAGTTGATGAAGGAATTAATAGTGTATTGTATGTTATCTGTGGAGGAAAATGCTTTAGTTTTGTTTAGTATGTAAGAGCATGTGATGGAGTGATTGGAGCCACACTTAAAACAGCCTTTTGTTTTTTTAAGCCACTGGGAGGAGTTTAGGGAGGCATTCGATTGTCCTGAAGTTCTTCTATCTACAAAGAAGCTAGGAGCAAGATGTTGTTGCAGATTTGTAGATCGTTTAAAAATGATGGAAGGTTTTTCACCGATTTCTGTTTTAAGAATAGGATCAGTAAGAAGAATAGGAAAATTGGTGACAATAATATTCCTAATTTTTGTCGGAGTTGTTAAATTGTGAAAAAAAGTGTGGTTGGTCTTGTTTAAATTTGGAGTCAACTGATTTATATTGTAAAAGGTCCTTCCTATCAATCTGGTCAACTTGTGTCCGGGCTCTTTGAATTAATTCTAGAGGGTAACCCTTATCACATAGAGATCGGGATAATTCATCCGCTTGTGTTGAGTAATTATGATGTTCGCTACAATTACGCCTGATGCGTCGTAGCTTACCATACGGAATATTTCTTATCCATGGTTTATAATGAGAACTCTCATAATGTAAGAAATTATATTTGTCTACCTCCTTCCTAAAGGTTTTAGTGGAAATCATTCCATCTATTATAGTGAGAGAGATATCAAGGAATGAGATGGAGGACTTACCTAACGTGCAAGTGAATTGTAAATTAAAATCATTATCATTTAAATAAGAAGTGAAGTTGGAAAAGAGGTTTATATCCCCATCTAGAATGAAGAAAAGGTCATCTATGTAACGGCCATAGTATACAAGGTCCGCGCCCAGACTCCGCCCCCAAACATGTGCGTCCTCAAACGCTCCCATGTATAGGTTGGCGAAGCTAGGCGCGAACCTCGTACCCATGGCCGTTCCAAGGATTTGTAAAAAGAATTGGTGATTAAACAAAAAATAATTGTGCGACAATATGAATTTGATGGAGGACAGAATGAATTCCTGAAGTTCTTTAGATAGGGTTTCAGATTTAGAGAGATGTTGGGCAACAGTAGAAATGCCTTTATTATGCGGGATATTAGAGTATAAAGCCTGTACATCACAGGTCACAAAAAAATAAGAATCCTTCCATTTTATTCTTGCAATGGAATTTAGAAAGGCTGTGGTGTCTTGGATGTGAGAAGGGAGAGTGGACGCTAGGGGCTGTAAAAAATAATCTACAAAATGTGATAGATTAGAGGTAAGGGACCCAACACCAGAAATAATAGGCCTACCAGGAGGTGCAGTAAGTGATTTGTGAATTTTGGGCAAATGATAATAAGTGGGAGTGATAGGGTGTGCAGGTATAAGGTATTTCATCTCATCCCTTGATATCGTTCCCTCCCTAAACGCGCCTTCAACAAGTTCACTAAGTGCCCTATGAAAATCACTGGATGGATCTGTTGGTAATAGAGTATATATTTTTATATCATTTAGTTGTCTATAGGCCTCAGATAGGTAATCATCTGTGTTTTGTATCACAAGTGGATATTAAAGGATTCTCCTTAGCCCTCGGGAGATTACCTGAAGTTCCTGGCCAAAACCATCTTAAAGACGCCGGTAAATATACAGCAGCCTCTGCTAGAGCTTTTTAGCTCAATTCTCTCCTTTACTGTTAAACAATTAGTGAGCTGTGGCGGACTTTACCGAGGACGCTCGGTGTCTACAAGCCACAGGACAATTAATCACACGGCACTAATTGCTATCATATTCTCGGGAATCATATGTCCCTATAAGCTGGAGTGTGCATGTTGCCTCTGCACCTGTAGCTAATCTTTGTCATTGAGTTACTGCCTTTAAGTGATACAATTCATTAAGCATGGATGTATAAAGTTACAAATGTTAAACAGTGTTACAAACTTTTATCCGCACTGAGTCAATATCTAACACATTGCTTTAACAATTTTAATCTGTGGATACTGCTTACTAGATACAACGACGGTTTTCAGAGTTTATACAAAGCTAGAAGGTTTATATATATTTGTATAATTAGTTTTCCATTGGTGTGTTATCATTTTAATAAATACATTTTATATAATTCTTGGTTGTCAGCTCTCCAGAAATTTTAGTCAGGTCTGAGCGTCCTCTTGCCTGGATCCCTGGGTACTGGAAATTGTTACCCAGGTGTACAGACTGGAGTTTCAAGAACTCCCACCTCACAGATTCTTCAAATCGGCTTGCCAGCTTTGCTGACAGAAAGTGCTATCCTACAGGAAGCCATTCAAAAATTGCGGAGGTCAAATGTTATTGTTCTGGTTACACCTCACCTACACCACAAGGGTTATTACTCAAACCTGTTTGTGGTACCGGATGGTTCGGTAAGACCAATATTAAACCTAAAGTCATTGAACCCCTACTTGAGGGAATTCAAATTCAAGATGGAGTCTTTGAGAGCGGTGATCTCAGGTCTCAGGCCTTGGATATCAAGGATGCGTACCTTCACATCCTGATCTGGCTGCCTCACCAGGCTTATCTCAGATTTGCGCTACTGGACTGTCAACTATCAATTCCAGGCACTGCCATTTGGCCTCTCCACGGCACCAAGGGTGTTCACCAAGGTGATGGCGGAGATGATGCTACTCTTCCGCACGCAGGGTGTGAACATAATTCCTTATCTGGACGACCTACTGATAAAAGCGTCTTCCAGGGAGAAGCTGTTACAGAGCATTGCTCTCAAGACTCAACTACTTCAGGATCATGGATGGATCCTGAACCTTCCAAAGTCGCATTTGGAGCCGACAAGGGGACTGTCCTTCCTGGGAATGATCCTCGACACGGAAGTACAGAGGGTGTTTCTGCCAGAGGAAAAAGCGTTGGTGATACAAACAATGGTCCGGGATGTCCTGAAGCCAGCCCGGGTATCGGTTCATCAGTGCATTTGCCTTCTGGGAAAGATGGTTGCCTCCTGCGAGGCTCTACAGTATGGAAGATTCCATGCACGGTCTTTCCAACTGGATCTCTTGGACAAATGGTCGGGATCTCATCTTCACATGCACCAGAGGATACGTCTGTCATTGAACGCCAGAATATTGCTCCTCTGGTGGCTGCAAACCTTTCACCTACTAGAGGGCCGTAGGTTCGGGATTCAGAATTGGATCCTCCTAACCACGGATGCAAGTCTCAGAGGTTGGGGAGCAGTCACCCAGGGGGAAAACTTCCAAGGAAGGTGGTCAAGTCTGGAATCCATCCTTCCGCTAAACATTCTGTAGCTAAGGGCCGTGTACAACAGTCTTCTACAAGCGGCACATCTTCTAAAGATCAGGCCATTCAAGTTCAGTCAGACAATGTAACGACAGTGGCCTACATAACCCGACAAGGTGGAACGAAGAGCAGGGCTGCAATGTCAGAGGTAACAAGAATCATCCTCTGGGCGGAAAAGCACGCGGTGGCGCTGTCAGCAATCTTCATTCCGGGAGTGGACAACTGGGAAGCGGACTTCCTCAGCAGACACGATCTCCATCTGGGAGAGTGGAGCCTCCACCCAGAAGTGTTCGCAGAGGTGACAAGTCTTTGGGGCGTACCTCAAATAGACATGATGGCCTCACGCCTCAACAAGAAGCTACGGAGGTATTGTTCCAGGTCGAGGGATCCACAGGCAGTGGATGTTGTGAGGGCTTTGAAGATTTATGTGAAGAGAACTTCTCTTCACAGAAAATCGGACGCTCTGTTTGTCCTTTTATGATCACAACAAGGTTGGGTGGCCTGCTTCTAAGCAGACGATTTCTCGCTGGATCAGGTTTACTATCCAGCATGCTTATTCTACGGCAGGATTGCCGTGTCCAAAATCCGTTAACGCCCACTCTACTCGTAAAGTGGGTTCTTCCTGGGCGGCTGCCCGGGGTGTCTCGGCTTTACAGCTTTGCCGAGCAGCATCTTGGTCAGGGTCGAAAACGTTAGCTAAGTTCTACAAGTTCGATACTTTGGCCTCTGAGGACCTACGGTTTGGTCAATTGGTTCTGCAGGAGCCTCTGCGCTCTCCCTCCCGTATTGGGAGCTTTGGTACATCCCCATGGTACTAATGTGGACCCCAGCATCCTCTAGGACGTAAGAGAAAATAGGATTTCTGCTGCGGGGTACACTGGGCTCCACAGGAAATAACATCTGGGTGTAGAGTAGGATCTTGATCCGAGGCACCAACAGGCTCAAAGCTTTGACTGTTCCCAAGATGCACAGCGCCTCCTCCTGTATAACCCCGCCTCCGTGCACAGGAGCTCAGTTTTGTAGTATGTGCCATGCAGTAAGCAGGCATACAACGGGGGTGGCTGCTACAGCAGCCCTGAGAAGAGCTTTTCTAAGCGAAGACAGAAGACTTCAAGGGCTGCAGCAGTGATAGACGTCAGTCTGACATCTCCTGCTGCAGCTCCATCACCTCCCCCAGCGGCGCTGTATACTCCCGTGCCCTGGTTGCCGGGTATCTACAGCGGAGGCTCCGGTTTGCTCCACGTTAGTCGCACACTCGCCGAAGTTCTCCTGGATCGCGTGGCCGCACTCAGGGAGGAGGTAAGTGGGTCCCCTAGGCGTGTCCCGCTGAAATGGAGGTCCGGCGGCCGGTGGACACTGTGGTTGGGCAGGGACTCCACTAAACCACCAGGGCAAGGGCAAAGGTCGGTTTTTCTTCATTAAAACCGTTTTTATTACAGCCCATAGTACCAGTGGTGAGGTCCAGCAGGGGGATAAGGCTTTGACCTGCAGCCCCTCCCCCAGCCCCAGGGCGCCATTTACAGTAATGTTCCCGCCCTGGAGCTGCATCTCTCTCTCTCTCCCTCACTCCTAGTCAGTATTTGGGCGCCATTACACAGAGCAGCACTGTTCCTGGGACTGTTTGGGCAAATCCTCCTTTGTAAAGCCACCTGCCTGTCAGCGCTGTGCATTTTACAGGACACTTAAGTATTCTACATGTCTGTTGACAGTGTTAGTTAAGAAACAGTGCATTTGGTCAGGGTTATATAGTACAAGTACCCTGTGATATACATCCAGTCTTTACTGTGCATTGATATAGCTACTAATTATATAGCTATACTGAGTATTACTTTGTATTGCTAGTCCAGTGTAGTTTTATTGCATGCCATAATTTCTGCATTGTACATTGTGACTATATGTGTGTGCATGTAGCTGCTGTGTGACCGCCATTTCGTGTCTCTCACTCAGATTGCTATCCCTGTATTCTATGACCTGAGGGGGCTCAGTGCGTCAGGTTTATTATCTGATATAGGCGTCTCACAAGATATACTCATTGTGTATTTTTCTTTGTGATTTTTAGTCACCATATACCTCTGGAATTCCCTGTTTGCGGAGTATATAAGCTGCACAGGGGGTGCTTGTCAGGTATATTGCTGCTAATATTGTACCGTGTTGCCTGAGATTGTGCTTTCAGATATGTCAGCTACAGGGGGCAACAGAGCTGCAGCTGATCCCACAGTGTGTGGAGGTGACGCTGCAGGCATGTTTGAGGAAAACTTGTCAGCAGAGAGTTCAGGTTCTGGGGGTTCCCTACCCCCCAGTGGAATAGTGGCAATGGGGGTTCAAAATGACCCACTTTGGGCTACATTATCCTCGTTTTCTCTGACGTCCTAGTGGATGCTGGGAACTCCGTAAGGACCATGGGGAATAGCGGGCTCCGAAGGAGGCTGGGCACTCTAGAAAGATTTATGACTACCTGGTGTGCACTGGCCCCTCCCACTATGACCCTCCTCCAAGCCTCAGTTAGATTTTGTGCCCGGCCGAGGTTGGATGCACACTAGGGGCTCTCCTGAGCCTTTAGAAAGAAAGTATAGAAATTAGGTTTTTTTATTTTCAGTGAGACCTGCTGGCAACAGGCTCACTGCAGCGAGGGACTAAGGGGAGAAGAAGCGAACCTGCCTGCTTGCAGCCAGCTTGGGCTTCTTAGGCTACTGGACACCATTAGCTCCAGAGGGATCGACCGCAGGCCCAGCCTTGGTGTTCGGTCCCGGAGCCGCGCCGCCGTCCCCTTTACAGAGCAAGAAGCAAGAAGATGGTCCGGAAAATCGGCGGCAGAAGACATCAGTCTTCACCAAGGTAGCGCACAGCACTGCAGCTGTGCGCCATTGCTCCTCACACACTTCACACTCCGGTCACTGAGGGTGCAGGGCGCTGGGGGGGGGCGCCCTGAGAAGCAATAATAACACCTTGGCTGGCAAAAATACCACAATATATAGCCCCAGAGGCTATGTATGTGGAAAATACCCCTGCCAGAATATAGGAAAAAGCGGGAGAATAGTCTGCGGAAAAGGGGCGGAGCTATCTCCTGCAGCACACTGGCGCCATTTTTCCCTCACAGCTCCGCTGGAAGGAAGCTCCCTGGCTCTCCCCTGCAGTCTACACTACAGAAAAGGGTAAAAAAAGAGAGGGGGGGGCACTAAATTTAGGCGCTGTATACATTTATATAGAAAAAGCAGCTATAGGGGACATAACTCAGTTAGTCCTTGCATTATATAGCGCTCTGGTGTGTGCTGGTATACTCTCACTCTGTCCCCCCAAAGGGCTTTTGTGGGTCCTGTCCTCTGTTGGAGCATTCCCTGTGTGTGTGCGGTGTGTCGATACGGCTGTGTCGACATGTTTGATGAGGATAATGATGTGGAGACGGAGCAGATGCCTTTAGAAGGGATGTCACCCCCTGCGGGGCAGACACCTGA
The DNA here is from genome assembly GCF_028390025.1 of Pseudophryne corroboree. Taxonomy (NCBI): domain Eukaryota; kingdom Metazoa; phylum Chordata; class Amphibia; order Anura; family Myobatrachidae; genus Pseudophryne; species Pseudophryne corroboree. The sequence continues at coordinate 70,389,475 of NC_086455.1, forward strand.
GTGGATGAGCTTATGGAAAGAAATGAGTGCACGTATAGACTCCTTACATAAGAAATTTGACGACATGCCAAATGTGGGACAGCCGACTTCTCAGCTCGTGCCTGTCCAGGCGTCTAAAAGGTCATCAGGGGCTCTGAAACGCCCGCTACCTCAGACCGCAGACCCAGATGTCGACACTGATACTGACACCAGTGTCGACGACGATGAGTCTAACCTGATGCCCACTAAGGCCATTCACTGCATGATTGAGGCAATGAAAGAGGTGTTACACATTTCTGATATAACTACAGGTACCACTAAAAAGGGTATTATGTTTGGGGAGAAAAAACTACCCGTAGTTTTTCCCCCATCAGATGAATTAAATGAAGTGTGTGAAGAAGCGTGGGCTTTCCCTGATAAAAAATTGGTAATTCCTAAGAAGGTACTAATGGCGTTCCCTTTCCCGCCAGAGGATAGGTCACGTTGGGAAACACCTCCTAGGGTGGATAAAGCGCTCACACGTTTGTCTAAAAAGGTGGCACTACCGTCTCCGGATACGGCCGCCCTCAAGGAACCTGCTGATAGAAAGCAGGAGGCGATCCTGAAGTCTGTATATACACACTCAGGCATTATACTTAGACCAGCTATTGCGTCAGCATGGATGTGCAGTGCTGCCGCCGCGTGGTCAGATAAACTGTCAGAAAATATTGACACACTAGACAGAGACACGATCCTGCTAACCATAGACCATATCAAAGACTCAGTCTTATACATGAGAGATGCACAGAGGGAAATCTGCCGGCTGGCATCTAAAGTAAGTGCATTGTCCATTTCTGCTAGGAGAGGCTTATGGACTCGCCAGTGGACAGGAGATGCAGATTCTAAAAGGCACATGGAAGTTTTGCCTTATAAGGGTGAGGAATTATTTGGGGATGGTCTCTCGGACCTAGTTTCCACAGCAACGTCTGGGAAGTCAGCATTTTTACCCCATGTCCCCTCACAGCCTAAGAAGGCGCCGTTTTATCAGGTTCAGTCCTTTCGGACCCAGAAAAACAAGCGTGGAAAAGGCGGGTCTTTTCTGTCCAGAGGCAGAGGTAGGGGAAAAAGGCTGCAACAAACAGCAGGTTCCCAGGAGCAAAAGTCCTCCCCCGCTTCTTCTTCCAAGTCCGCCGCATGACGGTGGGGCTTCACAGGCGGAGCCAGGTACGGTGGGGGGCCGCCTCAAGAATTTCAGCGATCAGTGGGCTCGCTCCCAGGTGGATCCCTGGATCCTTCAAATAGTATCTCAGGGGTACAAACTGGAATTCGAGGCGTCTCCACCCCACCGGTTCCTAAAATCTGCCTTGCCGATTGCTCCCTCAGACAGGGAGGCGGTGCTAGCGGCAATTCACAAGCTGTATTCCCAGCAGGTGATAATCAAGGTACCCCTACTTCAACAAGGCCGGGGTTACTATTCCACACTATTTGTGGTGCCGAAACCGGACGGTTCGGTGAGACCCATTTTAAATTTGAAATCCTTGAACACATACATAAAAAAATTCAAGTTCAAGATGGAATCGCTCAGGGCGGTTATTGCAAGCCTGGACGAGGGGGATTACATGGTATCCCTGGACATCAAGGATGCTTACTTGCATGTCCCCATTTACCATCCTCACCAGGAGTACCTCAGATTTGTGGTACAGGATTTCCATTACCAATTCCAGACGCTGCCGTTTGGACTGTCCACGGCACCGAGGGTATTTACCAAGGTTATGGCGGAAATGATGATACTCCTTCGAAAAAAGGGAGTTTTAATTATCCCGTACTTGGACGATCTCCTAATAAAGGCGAGATCCAAGGAACAGTTGTTGGTGGGAGTAGCACTATCTCAGGAAGTGCTGCACCAGCACGGCTGGATTCTGAATATCCCAAAGTCACAGCTGGTTCCGACGACACGGCTACTGTTCCTGGGTATGATCCTGGATACAGTCCAGAAAAAAGTGTTTCTCCCGGAGGAGAAAGCCAGGGAGTTGTCATCTCTAGTCAGAGACCTCCTGAAACCAAAACAGGTATCGGTGCATCACTGCACACGGGTCCTGGGAAAGATGGTAGCTTCTTACGAAGCAATTCCCTTCGGCAGGTTCCATGCCAGAATCTTTCAGTGGGACCTATTGGACAAATGGTCCGGATCGCATCTTCAGATGCATCGCTTAATAACCCTGTCTCCAAGAACCAGGGTGTCTCTACTGTGGTGGCTGCAGAGTGCCCATCTTCTGGAGGGCCGCAGGTTCGGCATACAGGACTGGGTCCTGGTGACCACGGATGCCAGCCTTCGAGGCTGGGGGGCAGTCACACGGGGAAGAAACTTCCAAGGACTATGGTCGAGTCGGGAGACTTCCCTTCACATAAATATTCTGGAACTAAGGGCCATTTACAATGCCCTAAGTCAAGCAAAATCCCTGCTCCTACACCAGCCGGTGCTGATCCAGTCAGACAACATCACGGCAGTCGCCCATGTAAATCGACAGGGAGGCACAAGAAGCAGGATGGCAATGGCAGAAGCCACAAGGATTCTCCGATGGGCGGAGAATCATGTGCTAGCACTGTCAGCAGTGTTCATTCCGGGAGTGGACAACTGGGAAGCAGACTTCCTCAGCAGACACGACCTCCACCCGGGAGAGTGGGGACTTCATCCAGAAGTCTTCCAGATGCTGGTAAACCGTTGGGAAAAACCACAGGTGGACATGATGGCGTCCCGCCTCAACAAAAAGTTAAAAAGATATTGCGCCAGGTCAAGGGACCCTCAGGTGATAGCTGTGGACGCTCTAGTGACACCGTGGGTGTACCAGTCGGTTTATGTGTTCCCTCCTCTGCCTCTCATACCAAAGGTATTGAGAATAATAAGAAAGCGAGGAGTAAACACAATTCTCGTGGTTCCGGATTGGCCAAGACGAGCGTGGTACCCGGAACTTCAAGAGATGATCTCAGAGGACCCGTGGCCTCTGCCGCTCAGACAGGACCTGCTACAGCAGGGGCCCTGTCTGTTCCAAGACTTACCGCGGCTGCGTTTGACGGCATGGCGGTTGAACGCCGGATCCTGAAGGAAAAGGGTATTCCGGAAGAAGTCATTCCTACGCTTATTAAAGCCAGGAAAGATGTTACGGCAAAGCATTATCACCGCATATGGCGGAAATATGTTGCATGGTGCGAGGCCAAAAAGGCCCCAACAGAGGAATTTCAACTAGGTCGATTTCTGCATTTCCTGCAAGCAGGAGTGAATATGGGCCTAAAACTAGGCTCCATTAAAGTACAGATCTCGGCTCTGTCGATTTTCTTTCAAAAAGAACTAGCTTCAGTACCTGAAGTTCAGACATTTGTGAAAGGAGTGCTGCATATTCAGCCCCCGTTTGTGCCTCCTGTGGCACCTTGGGATCTCAACGTGGTGTTGAGTTTCTTAAAATCACATTGGTTTGAGCCACTAAAAACCGTGGATCTAAAATATCTCACGTGGAAAGTGGTCATGTTATTGGCCTTGGCTTCAGCCAGGCGAGTGTCAGAATTGGCGGCTTTATCATGTAAAAGCCCTTATCTTATTTTCCATATGGATAGGGCAGAATTGAGGACTCGTCCCCAGTTTCTCCCTAAGGTGGTGTCAGCGTTTCACCTGAACCAGCCTATTGTGGTGCCTGCGGCTACTAGGGATTTGGAGGACTCCAAGTTGCTAGACGTTGTCAGGGCCCTGAAAATATATGTTTCCAGGACGGCTGGAGTCAGAAAATCTGACTCGCTGTTTATCCTGTATGCACCCAACAAGCTGGGTGCTCCTGCTTCTAAGCAGACTATTGCTCGCTGGATTTGTAGTACAATTCAGCTTGCACATTCTGTGGCAGGCCTGCCACAGCCAAAATCTGTAAATGCCCATTCCACAAGGAAGGTGGGCTCATCTTGGGCGGCTGCCCGAGGGGTCTCGGCTTTACAACTTTGCCGAGCAGCTACTTGGTCAGGGGCAAACACGTTTGCAAAATTCTACAAATTTGATACCCTGGCTGAGGAGGACCTGGAGTTCTCTCATTCGGTGCTGCAGAGTCATCCGCACTCTCCCGCCCGTTTGGGAGCTTTGGTATAATCCCCATGGTCCTTACGGAGATCCCAGCATCCACTAGGACGTCAGAGAAAATAAGAATTTACTCACCGGTAATTCTATTTCTCGTAGTCCGTAGTGGATGCTGGGCGCCCATCCCAAGTGCAGATTGTCTGCAATACTTGTAAATAGTTATTGCTAACTAAAGGGTTATTGTTGAGCCATCTGTTGAGAGGCTCAGTTGTTTTCATACTGTCAAACTGGATATAGTATCACGAGTTGTACGGTGTGATTGGTGTGGCTGGTATGAGTCTTACCCGGGATTCAAAATCCTTCCTTATTATGTCAGCTCGTCCGGGCACAGTGTCCTAACTGAGGCTTGGAGGAGGGTCATAGTGGGAGGAGCCAGTGCACACCAGGTAGTCATAAATCTTTCTAGAGTGCCCAGCCTCCTTCGGAGCCCGCTATTCCCCATGGTCCTTACGGAGTTCCCAGCATCCACTACGGACTACGAGAAATAGAATTACCTGTGAGTAAATTCTTATTTTCTCCTTCGTCCTAGAGGATGCTGGGGACTCCAAAAGGACCATGGGGTATAGACGGGATCCGCAGGAGACATGGGTACTTTAGGACTTTAAATGGGTGTGAACTGGCTCCTCCCTCTATGCCCCTCCTCCAGACCTCGGTTAGATTCTGTGCCCAGAGAGACTGGACACACACTAGGGGAGCTCTACAGAGTTTCTCTAGAAAAGACTTTCTGTTAGGTTTATTGTTTTCAGGGAGCACTGCTGGCAACAGGCTCCCTGCTTCGTGGGACTGAGGTGAGAGAAGCAGACCTACTTCTGTGAGTTAAAGGCTCTGCTTCTTAGGCTACTGGACACCATTAGCTCCAGAGGGTCCGATCACTTGGTATAGCCTAGCTGCTCGTTCCCAGAGCCGCGCCGTCGCCCCCCTCACAGAGCCAGAAGAGAGAAGCTGGGTGAGTAACCGAAGCAAAGAAGACTTCAGTGAAGGCGGCAGAAGACATCAGTCTCGGAGGTACTGCGCAGCGCGCCATTGCTCCCGCTCACAAACGGCACTACACGGGTGCAGGGGGGGCGCCCTGGGCAGCAATAAAACCTCTTTTAAGATCTGGCACAGAGGTATACAGTGCGCAGGCACTGTATACAGACCCCCGCCAGTATAAAAATAAGCGGGACACAAGCTTGCCATTTAGGGGGCGGGGCTTCGTCCTTCCAGCTCTTATCAGCGCCATCTTTTCTCTTCACAGCAAGCTGCAGAGACGCTGGTCCTGGCCCTTCACTTCTGTCACAAGTAACAGGGTGCAAAAACAGGGGGGGCACAGCATTTTTGGTGTTGAATATATAAAAGCGCTGCAAGGTCTGGGGCATTGTTTATTCCTGCAGACCGGGTGAGGTGCTGGGTGTGAGCTGGCAAACTCCCCCTCTGTCTCTCTGAAGGGCCTTACTGTAGGTCTGTTCCCTATAGCCCAGTGTGATAGTTGGTGTTGGTACGCGTGTGTCGACATGTCTGAGGCTGAATGCTCTTCCCAGGAGGAGGCTGGTGTGGGGACAGAACAGAATGTGGGAGTGACTCTGTCGGTGCCGCCGACTGCTGATTGGGTAGATATGTGGAGTGTTCTAAGTGTGGCTTCGTTGCATAAGAGATTAGACAAATCTGAGTCTCAGAACCAAGCATGGAGACAATCCATGGAAGATGTTTTGTCACAAACTCAGACCCCCTCAGGGTCACAGAAACGTTTGTTTACCCAGATAGCAGACACAGATACCGACACGGATTCGGACTCCAGTGTCGACTATGGTGATGCCAGGTTGAATCCTAAACTGGCTAAGAGCATTCAGTACATGATTGTGGCAATAAAAGAAGTGTTACATATCACGGAAGACCCTTCTGTTCCTTAGACAAGGGTCTGTATGTTTAAAGGAAAGAAACCTCCGGTAACGTTTCCTCCCTCTCATGAACTGAACACTCTTTTTGAAAAGGCTTGGGAAATTCCTGACAAAAAGTTGCTGATTCGCAAGAGAATTATTATGGCATACCCGTTTCCCTCTGAGGATAGGAAAAAGTGGGAGTCGACCCCCAATGTGGACAAGGCTCTAGCACGGCTGTCCCAAGAAGGTGGCGCTCCCGTCCCCTGACACAGCGGCCCTAAAGGATCCTGCGGATCGTAAGCAGGAAACTACCTTGAAATCTATTTTTGTCACTACGAGTACACTGCTCAGACCTGCAGTGGCATCGGCATGGGTGAGTAGTGCTATTGAAAAGTGGGCAAATAACTTATTATCTGACTTGGACACCCTGGATAGGGATAGCGTTCTTTTGACGCTGGGTCATATCAGGGACGCTGCAGTCTATCTAAGGGAGGCTGCGAGAGATATTGGCCTCTTGGGATCAAGGGCCAATGCCATGGCAATCTCGGCTAGGAGAGCATTATGGACTCATCAATGGAATGGTGATGCTCACTCTAAGAGGGCTATGGAGGCTCTGCCATATAAAGGTGATGTTTTGTTTGTTGAGGGCCTCACAGACCTGGTCTCTACAGCTACCGCGGGTAAGTAATCTTTAATACCTTTTGTCCCTCCACAGCAAAAGAAAACGCCTCAGTATCAGATGCAGTCCTTTCGGTATAATAAATTCAAAAAAGGACGAGGGTTCTCCTTCCTTGCTGCTAGAAGTAAGGGAAGGGGAAAAAGATCACCGGCTGTGGCAAGCTCCCAGGAGCAGAAGTCCACCCCGGCTTCTACCAAGTCCACCGCATGACGCTGGGGCTCCGCTGCGGGAGTCCGCGCTGGTGGGGGCACGTCTTCAGCTCTTCAGTCGGGGCTGGGCTCACTCAGGCCTGGATCCTTGGGTGCTGGAAATTGTAGCCCAAGGATACAAACTGGAGTTTCAAGATGTGCCCCCCCCCCCCCCCCCCCCCCCCCCCACCGATTTTTAAAATCGGCATTGCCAGCTTCTCTTCCGGAAAGAGAAGTAGTGTGCGCTGCAATACAAAAGCTGTGTCAACAGCAAGTCATTGTCACGGTACCCCCGTCACAACGGGGAGAAGGGTTTATTCAAGCCTGTTCGTGGTCCCGAAGCCGGATGGCTCGGTCAGACCGATTCTGAACATAAAATCCCTCAATCTATATTTGAAAAGATTCAAATTCAAGATGGAATCTCTCCGAGCAGTGATTTCCACTCTGGAAGGGGGGGATTTTATGGTATCAGTCGACATAAAGGATGCTTACCTACATGTCCCCATATATCCTCCACATCAGGCTTACCTGAGGTTTGCTGTTCAGGATTGTCATTACCAATTACAGATGTTGCCGTTTGGTCTTTCCACGGCCCCGTGGATTTTCACCAAAGTAATGGCGGAAATAATGGTGCTCCTGCGCAAGCAGGGTGTCACAATTATCCCGTACTTGGACGATCTCCTGATAAAGGCAAGATCAAAGGAGCAGTTACTAAAAAAACGTTGCGCTCTCCCTGACAGTTCTGCAACAACATGGTTGGCTCCTAAATTTGCCAAAGTCACAGTTGATTCCGACAACACGGCTGTCGTTCTTGGGCATGATTCTGTACACGGAACTGCAGAGAATTTTTCTCCCGATGGAAAAAGCTCTGGAAATACAGAACATGGTCAAGGGGATTCTGAAACCGGCAAGAGTGTCGATTCATCAATGCACTTGGGTGCTGGGGAAGATGGTGGCGGCCTACGAGGCCATCCCGTTTGGCAGGTTCCATGCCAGGGTTTTTCAGTGGGACCTCTTGGACAAGTGGTCCGGGTCTCACCTACACATGCACCGGAAGATAAGCCTGTCTCCCAGGGCCAGGATTTATCTCCTGTGGTGGCTCCAAAGTTCTCACCTTCTAGAGGGACGCAGGTTCGGGATCCAAGATTGGATCATAGTAACCACGGATGCAAGTCTCCGAGGTTGGGGAGCAGTCACACAGGGACAAAATTTCCAGGGAAAATGGTCAAGCCAGGATGCTTGTCTGCACATAAACATTCTGGAATTAACGGCCTTCTACAAGCAGAACATCTTCGCGGCCTGCCCGTCCTGATTCAGTCGGACAACATAACAGCAGTGGCGCACATAAACCGCCAGGGCGGAACAGGTGATACTCGTTGTTCCAGATTGGCCACGGAGGGCCTGGTATCCGGATCTTCAGGAATTACTCATAGGAGTTCCCTGGCCTCTTCCTCTAAGAGAGGATCTGTTACAGCAAGGGCCGGTAGCTCTTAGCTTAGACATATTGTAGTAAGGAGCCATTATCATGTGGCTCCTTGCTGGTTAATCTTAGACCCAGATTGGGGTAATGGAGGTGTGAGGTGTGGTGCCTCTGGACTGGCTGAGCTGGATGGCTTTAGTGTGGCATACCTTTACATTCTACTAACACTTTTCACTTATTAATTTTTTTACACTATTTCTCTATTTTAATTGCATTTCATTTTTGTATCACTTTCTCTATAGCTTCGGCTTCCTAAATACTAATTTATTAACACTATAGTTTTTTCACTGGTATGCTACGCTGGGCTTTCTGGCTTATGCTGGTGTTTTGGGGTGCCACACCCTGCACCTAGATATAGCGCTAGGGACCCCAAACATATAGAGACGCCTTGATGCGGCTTTGGCGCTTATTCACACATTTGCACAAATATGTGTAACGAAGATCTCTGAATTCTATTATTATGTGGAATTTATATCTGGTTACGGTTATCATTCAGGGTGCTGGGGGAAACAAATACCTTTTTTTCGTTTCACATGAACCAACCTATTGTGGTACTTGTGGCTACGGAAGCCTTGGCTGATTCAAAGTCTCTCGATGTGGTCAGAGCTTTGAAAATTTATGTAGCCAGAACGGCTCGTATTAGGTAAACGGAGGCTCTGTTTGTCCTGTACGCTTCCAACAAGATTGGGGCTCCTGCTTCTAAGCAGACTATTGCACGCTGGATCTGTAATGCGATTCAGCATGCTCATTCTACGGCTGGATTGCCGTTACCGGAATCAGTGAAGGCCCATTCTACCAGGAAGGTGGGCTCATCTTGGGCGGCTCCCCGGGGAGTCTCGGCGCTACAACTTTGCCGAGCAGCTACTTGGTCGGGTTCAAACACGTTTGCAAAATTCTACAAGTTTGATACCCTGGCTGATGAGGACCTCATGTTTGCTCAGTCGGTGCTGCAGAGTCATCCGCACTCTCCCGCCCGGTCTGGAGCTTTAGTATAAACCCCATGGTCCTTTTGGAGTCCCCAGCATCCTCTAGGACGAAGGAGAAAATAGGATTTTAATACCTACCGGTAAATCCTTTTCTCTTAGTCCGTAGAGGATGCTGGGCGTCCGTCCCAGTGCGGCCTGTATCTGCAGTACTTGTTCATAGTTATTGCTTTTGTTACACAAAGGTTGTGTTTTGGTTAAGATCAGCCTGTTGCTGATTTTTTTGGTTCATGCTGTTAACTGGTTTTAGTTAAATGCCATGTTGTATGGTGTGTTGTGGTATGAGCTGGTATGTATCTCACCCTTGGTTAACAAAAATCCTTTTCCTCGAAATGTCCGTCTCCCTGGGCACAGTTTCTATAACTGAGGTCTGGAGGAGGGGCATAGAGGGAGGAGCTAGTTCACACCCATTTAAAGTCTTAAAGTGCCCATGTCTCCTACGGATCCCGTCTATACCCCATGGTTCTTTTTGGAGTCCCCAGCATCCTCTACGGACTAAGAGAAAAGGATTTACCGGTAGGTATTAAAATCCTATTATTAACTACGCTTGTAACAAAACTTGCGCCCCCTATGGGACCTCCTGTGCCAGTACAACAGATTATGGTTCCTGCAGTTAATCCGCCATGGGCAGATCAAATCTCCAATCAGTTACAGCAATTAAACCAGTCGCTGACTAAAAAGAAATCTGACTCTCGCCCGCCTAAGACCAAGGGGTCATCTAAATGGGCCTTTACTTCCTCAGAGTCTACCACTGTCCGAGACACTTCATCTGATGAGGATGGTGTCTATACTGACCCCTCAGATTCTGATCCTGATAGTTATGATGGGGAGGCTGGTTCACAGGTAGATGTTCCTGACTTGTTGGAGCGATCAGGATGATTCTTCAGGTCACCGACGCAGAGCCTGATGCCGTTCCTAAGAAACCGGACAGGTTCAAACGTAAGAAAGTGGTTAAGCAAGTTTTACCTCACTCTGACCACTTAGTGGACATACGTCAGGAATTCTGGGAAACTCCAGGTAAGACATTCACACCTCACAAGAAGATGCTGGCTCGCTATCCTCTTGCTGCGGAGCTAAGTAAATATTGGGAGACTCTCCCGCCAGTGGATTCGCAGGTGGCGTGGCTGGTAGTATCCTCAGCTCTGCCTGTGACTACAGTCACATATCTGAAGGAACCGACGGATAAGCGCGTGGAGGGTTGTTTAAAGGCGATTTACACCCTAAGGGTGTGTACACACGGTGAGATAAATCTGTGAGATTTTGACTATATAGTCAAAATCTTATGAAAAGTTAGTGCATATTTCAAGGTGTTAGGCAGCTTGCGATACAGATTCGATCCCGATGCGTGCTCCCGTGGGGTCGGTATCGTAAGGCTAGATAGACTGTGCAGGCAAGTCAATCTTGACTATCTAGTGTACAATCTAGTACAAAGTATAGTCAAAATTGGCACTTAGTCAAAATCGTACATAGACAAAATCTCAAGCACAGATAGTCAAAATCTGTACAATCTGTGCTATCTGAGCTCTGGGGGAGTTCAAGGGAAATCGCATAGTCAAAATCGAACATAGCAGGGATCTCACCGTGTGTACACAACCTAACTGGTGCTGCGCATAGGCCCACTATTGCAGCAACTTGTGCTGCAGAGGCCATTGAGGCGTGGGCCCAGGAGTTGGAGACAGAGTTGCCTTCCAATGCTTCTGATCACGTTAGACAATGCCTGTCGTATATTGTCACAGCTTCCCATTATGTGAAGGAGGCGGCTTCTGATGCCGGTATTCTGGCGGCCAAGACTTCTACTACATCTATCCTGGCTCGCCAGATTCTTTGGTTGCCGTTATGGTCCGTAGATCTGGACTCCAAGAAAACCCTGGAGGTGCTCCCTTTTAAGGGAGACATTCTTTTTGGAGAAGACCTCAACAAGACAGTGTCTGACTTAGCTTCAGTTAAAACGGCATGTCTGCCTAGTACTGCTCCTTCGGCGCCGAAGGCCAAGAGTACTTCCTCTCGTTCCTTTCGTCCTCCGGGAAAAGCAAAAGGTCAGGCGTACCCGAAACACGTTAGCACTTCCAAACCTGCTAAGCCCAAACGGCCCTGGGCTGCCCGTCAGCTTGCTTCCAAAACTGACCAGCCTGCCGCATGGTGTCTGCTTTCGACATGGTAGAGTACGCGCAATTCCATTCACGCCCTCTGCAGAAACTGATTCTTGCCAAATGGGACGGCCTGCCTCACCGGATCAGATCTCACATGTTCTCCTTGTCTCCGGAGGTCCGTCTGTCACTGAGCTGGTGGCTGCAGGACCGACGTTTGAGCGGGGGTCGTCCCTTCTTGATCTCCATCTTCTGAAGACTGATGCCAGTCTGAGAAGCTGGGGCGCGGTGTTGGAGCAACACTCCCTTCAGGGTCGATGGACCAAGGAGGAGTCTCGCCTCCCGATAAATATTCTGGAACTGCGGGCGGTGTTCAACGCGCTGAACCTGGCCCAGCATTTAATTCAGAACAGACTGGTTCAGGTACAGTCGGACAACGCCAACACGGTAGCGTACATAAATCATCAAGGCGGCACTCGAAGCCGCATGGCAATGAGGGAAGTATCAAGGATTCTTCAGTGGGCGGAACGCCATCTGCAAGCCATATCGGCGGTGTTCATTCCGTGGGTCCTCAACTGGGAAGCGGACTTTCTCAGTCGTCGGGATGTGCACGCCGGGGAGTGGAGCCTCCATCCAGAAATATTTCAACTCCTCGTGGACAAGTGAGGCACTCCAGATATAGATCTGATTGCGTCTCGACACAACCACAAGGTTCCGGTCTTCGGAGCAAGAACAAGGGATCCTCAAGCAGCGTTCGTGGATGCACTGGCAATCATGTGGAACTTTCGGTTGCCATATGTGTTCCCTCCAGTGTCTCTACTGCCCAGAGTGATAAGGAAGTTCAAACAAGGAGGCATACTACTTCTGATTGCTCCCGCGTGGCCCAGACGGCATTGGTTCTCAGACCTCCAGGGCCTCTCGTTAGAGCGTCCCCTTCTACTTCTACAACAACCAGACCTCCTCGTTCAGGGCCGTTGTGTCTACCTGGATTTGGCCCGACTGGCTTTGACAGCGTGGCTCTTGAAGCTTCCGTACTGAGGGCCAAAGGTTTTTCTGAGGCGGTCATTCAAACTATTTTGAATTTACATAGGGTCTGGAGAGAAATTGCATCTCTGCCTGATGTTCATACCTTCACTCAGGGTGAGTTGCGCATTCAGCCTCCTTATGTCCCGCCTGTGGCCCCTTGGGATTTGTCGGTGGTTTTGGAGGCCTTGCAGGAATCTGCATTTGAACCTCTTGCATCCGCAGATCTTAAGTGGCTTTCCCTTAAGGTCTTGTTTCTGCTAGCCATTGCTTCTGCTAGACGTGTTTCAGACTTGGGTGCCTTATCCTTTAAGTCCCCCTATCTGATTTTTCACCGTGATCGGGCAGTTCTTAGAACACGCCCTGGTTACCTACCTAAGGTGGTGTCTTCTTTCCACCTTAACCAGGAGATTGTGGTTCCTGCCTTTAATTCTCCGGAGTTGTCTTCCGGAGAGCGGTCTTTGGATGTGGTACGGGCTCTCCGTATCTATGTGAAGAGAACTGCTTCTATTCGGAAGTCTGAATCTCTCTTCGTACTGTTTGGTTTTCACAAACGTCGCTGGCCTGCTAATAAGCAGACCTTGGCCAGATGGATTAGAATGGTGATTGTACATGCTTATATACAGGCTGGTCTTCCAGCTCCTGCTACCATTAAGGCCCATTCTACTCGGTCTGTTGGACCTTCTTGGGCGGCCTGCCGTGGTGCGACCCTTGAACAATTGTGCAAGGCGGCTACCTGGTCCTCAGTGAACACGTTCCTAAGGTTCTATGCCTTCGATACTTCCGCCTCCCAGGATGCTTCCTTTGGATGCCGGGTTCTTGTGCCCGCTACAGTGTGTCCCCTCCCATAAGGAACTGCTTTAGGACATCCACAATGTTATTCCCTGTGGAGCCCAGTGTACCCCGCAGCAGAAAACGAGATTTATGGTAAGAACTTACCGTTGTTAAATCTTTCTGCGAGGTATACTGGGCTCCACAGGGTGCCCACCCTGACGCACTTAGCTTCTTTGGGTTGGTATGGCATTAGCCACTGACACCCTCTCCTGTTGTGAGTGTGTGTTGTATGTGGCTACTAACGTTTGTCGTCTTTTACCTGCTACTGCATTGTACTGGTTAACCAAAGCTGAGCTCCTGTGCACGGAGGCGGGGTTATAGAGGAGGCGGTGCTGTGCATTTTGGGAACAGTCAAAGCTTTGAGCCTGTTGGTGCCTCGGATCAAGATCCTACTCTACACCCCGATGTTATTCCCTGTGGAGCCAAGTGTACCTCGCAGAAAGAGATTTAGCAACGGTAAGTTCTTACCATAGATCTCGTTTTTAATTACCTACCGGTAAATCCTTTTCTCATAGTCCGTAGAGGGTGCTGGGCGCCCACCCAGCGCTTCGTTCTTCTGCAGTTGTTACTTGGTTCGGTACTACCTTGTTCCTTGGTTTAGTACTGCATTGTTACTTGGTTAAGTACTGTTGTTAAGCTGTTGCTGACTTGTTCAAGCTGGTTAGCTTGGTTTGCCTTGTTATGTGTGAGCTGGTGTGAATCTCACCACTATCTGTGTATTTCCTTCTCTCGAAGTATGTCCATCTCCTCGGGCACAGTTTCTAGACTGAGTCTGGTAGGCGGGGCATAGAGGGAGGAGCCAGCCTACACTATTAAACGCTTAAAGTGTCCATGGCTTCCAAGGGACCCGTCTATACCCCATGGTACTAATGTGGATCCCAGCATCCTCTACGGACTACGAGAAAAGGATTTACCGGTAGGTGATTAAAATCCTTTATTAACACCAGGCCAGAACGTATACCAATATGGGATGCATGTAATGGTTTTCCTCGTAAGTTTGATCAGCCGCTCAGTGGTAGAGCCAGAACACCAAAATAATTGTAAACGGTAACGGCAGTTCCGTGCTCTCTATTCAACATTTACATGCTTATCTCAGCTGCACACCTAGTGCATGTCACACGAGTGCTAGTAAGCTTTGTGAGGGCTGAAAGCCATCAACGCAGCCACGTGTCACCAGCCTAAAGCATTCACTTGTTTGATAAAACTCCATCTCTTTATCATGCTGGTCATTTGTATCCGAAGTTATATTTTTACTTTTAATTAACCCTTTTCTTGATCTGTATAATGTGTGTGCTACTGTCACTATGTACAGATGTGTCCTCTTACATCTTTGCTCCGTGTACTCTTAAGTCACATTACACATACCGTGTGAGGGGATGTAGTTAACGTCCTATCGGTCAGGATCCCAGTGGGCAGAATACCGACGGCGGGATCCTTACTGCCGAGAATGCCGACAACTGCGCCAGAGTGGGAATAGAACCTGTGGCGAGCCCGCAAGGATCTTTCTAGCGCTTGCCCCGCTGTCGGCCCGGGATCCCAGTGTCTGTATATTGACCCCCGGGATTCCATCCCCAACCCCATGTGAGTGCCGTGTGACTCAGAAGCGCTGAGCTTCTTTGCTTGCGTTTTTTCCAGAGACACGTCATAAGAGTATTCAATGCATGTCTGATCCTTTCCGACGGAAAGGATCCGACAATACAGTAATCAATTTACGCCCAAATCTGACATGTTTTGGCTGTTCTCGACAATGTCAATCCGACTTTTTTTAGTCAGATTGACATTGTCAAAAACGGTACTAAAAGCTGTTGGATTTGGCCGCAAATCCGACAAAACACGTGGTTCCCTGTGTTTTCCGACAAGTCAGAATTGCTGATCTGTCGGAAAAACGGCATCCCCTTTGAATAGGTCGAATCACGTTTCTACCTAAAAAAGTTGGAAATTGCAGTCTTTCCGACAAGGCGGCAGTCCCGACTAGAATTAAATACACCCCTTAGTTGCAAAGTAATGCAATAACTTGATATGCAGCATGCCTATATTCTGTTTGTGACTGTATTTGCATACAAAATGCTATGCTACAGTGTTTTCCTAAAACACTAACGTGGCATTTCAGATGCAGATACAGCTGCAATTACACACAATATAGGTATGCTGTATATAATTTTAATCAGCAGACACTGCTCATCTGTCAGATTGCATTACTTTGAGACTAAGACGTTTTCGCGAGGGGGGAACGCAAAAAACGAGGCTGGTCGCTACAGAGTCCCCCCACGGCATGGCGCACCTTCAAGGGCTGTTTAGCGTGACTGCAGCAAAGATACAAAAGGACACATCTGTAACAGTAAAGGAGACAGGGTATTGCTTGGGTTGTTGCTAATCTCTTGCTTGTTTTTTTTAACGATGTTTGTAACAGGATTATAGAGCCAGTTAGAAAAGGCTAATATGGACCTATCACTTTATTTAAATTGGCCAGCTCCCTTCCCGTGGCATTGTTTGTTTTTAGACAATATGTAACCGGCCCAAGATTTACATTACAGTTCCTCCTACCACAGACACACCTTTCCGAATAAAACCTGGTTTTCCCACTGTATCAAATCTCTTAATGTTATTGTGGCAAGAGCCTGGCGTCTGGCACACCCCAGATAATCCCTGCACAATGTATATTCTGGTTGTGCCTTCTGGGCAGTGTTATTAATGTACGGTGCCCGATTGCATTGTTTATAGTGATAAAGCATGTTGTTTTTGAATGCTACCATGTGGCTGTTGTGTGTAAAAATGATGTTCTTCGTGAGGGAACATAAGCATTGGACTGAAAAAGCCCCTCCTGAGTTATCTCATAAAGCATGGAGTGTAATCAGGCACAGAGTGGATTATAACCTCATTGTCTCTGTTTTCCATCAATTTTTAAACAATGGTTCCACTAGGTTTTGGGGAGGATTACCTTGAGCAAGACACATGGGAGATGAATTCTGGTATTGTTTCCTCCAAGTGGATTGCCCGTGGAGAGGAGGACTCTTGCACCTCGGGTAGCATTGTCAAGAAAGACCAGTTGTGGAAAAGGATACTGCTCTCCTGATGCGTCAGACGCGTGTAGAAGTGGTGGCTGCAATTGGAAAAGCTACTAGGAACAACATGAAGGACTACTTTAAAGTCAACTTCAAGAACTACAGCGTCTGAGAGACTCTGGTGCATTTATTACCCTATTCATCCTGAATTGGTCCCACCCTATCAATTCCTTTGAAATTAAAGGAATAAGATTGCCCTTCAGGTAGCTAGCAAACCAACATTTTCATGGCTTGCGTTCATTTGTATCGAGTCAATGATCTGGGGGGAGGTGGATGTCACATTACTAGAGGATTTGCCAACCCATATTATCCTGGGGAAATTTGGGGCAAGGACTGGTCAACTGCTTTGTGGGGGCCAATCGCGATCCAGGAAACCAAACCCTGCCATGCTAACTCTGGGAGTTCCAGATGGAATAGCCACCAAAAAAATGAACAGTCACCAGTGAGCATTGTTGAAGCTGATATAGCGAAGTGAGGTGGACTTTGGGGAGCTCCAGCATAATTTATTCTGTATTGGAATCCACCAAGACATAACTATCCTCTTGTGAAGTGTGCCAACATCTTGGGGGCCTACCGCACTGGGCAGCCCTATAAACAATGCCCATAATTTGTGAACCCTTTCCATGGGTTCAAGGATGATGTAGACGGTTTTAAGAAACCCAGTCTGACAGGGATGTGGTTAAGGGGGACATGTATTAAGCAGTGATAAAAGTGGAGAAGTGAGCCAGTGGAGAAGTTGCCCATGGCAACTAATCAGCTGCTCTACTTTTATAGTATGCAAATTATAAATGTCATGTCAATGCTGACTGGTTGCCATGGACAACTTCTCCACTGGCTCACTTTTATCACTGCTTAGTCCATCTCCCCCTTATTCTTATAAGGGGATGTAGTTATGTGACAGGCGGTCACAATACCTCCCACTACATCCCGCCCCCTCACAATCCCGACGGTCGGCATGCCGACCCACAGGTACTATTCCCACTTGTGGGTGTCTATGACACCCATAGAGTGGGAATAGAACCTGCGGTCGCCACCGAGCCCGCAAGGGGCTTGTTGCGCTCACCACCCCCTCCTGGGGTCGGTATGCAAGACCACCGGTCATGCATACCCAACCCCTTATAAGGGGTCTATTCATGAAGTAGTGAAAACTGGAGTAACAGACCAGTGAAGAAGTTGGCCATTGCAACCAATCAGCATCTCCCTTACATTTTATGGAATGTACTTCTTTCAAAGCTGATTGGTTGCTATAGGCACTGGTCCTTTTCTCCACTCTTTTCACTGATTTATGAATAGACCTGTGGTAGACTACGCTACAGCCTATCCTGAAACTGTGGCGCTAGTGTCCATAAATAATGAGCATGTCACTCAGGCTCTCAATATCTTTAGCTTTCTGGAGAAAATAATAAATGATCAAGAGATGCAATTTCAGTGGTACAAGTTTTGTGTACATTACCTCCGCACCACCCCAAGATGAATGGACTGTGCAGAGTTCAGCGGGACTCCCTGTGCTGCATCTCACACCTGTAGCCCAGCCTCCCTGTGGTGCATCACCCTCATCCTCCCACCTATATCCCGGCTCCCCTGTGCAGCATCCCCCCATCTGTATCCCAGATCCCCCGTGCAGTATCCCCCTCATCCTGTCACCTCTATCCCGGCTCCCCTGTACCGTATCCCCCTCATCCTGTCACCTGTATCCCGTCTCCCCTGTGCCGTATCCCCCTCATCCTGTCACCTGTATCCCGGCTCCCCCATGCCGTATCCCCCACATCCCGTCATCTGTATCCCGGCTCCCCTGTGCAGTATCCCCCTCATCATGTCACCTGTATCCCGGCTCCCCTGTGCCGTATCCCCCTCAACTTGTCACTTATATAGCTCCCATGTGCCGTATACCCCTCATCCCGTCATCTGTATCCCAGCTCCCCCATGCAGCAGCCCCCCATCCCGTCATCTGTATCCCGGCTCCCCCCCGTGCAGTATCCCCTTCATCCTGTCACCTGTATCCCGGCTCCCCTGTGTCGTATCCCGGTCACCTGTACCGTATCCCGTCTCCCCTGTGCCGCTTCCCCCTCATCCTGTCACCTGTATCCCGGCTCCCCCATGCCGTATCCCCCACATCCCGTCATCTGTATCCCGGCTCCCCTGTGCAGTATCCCCCTCATCATGTCACCTGTATCCCGGCTCCCCCGTGCAGCATTCCGGCTCCCCTGTGCCATATCCCCCTCATCCTGTCACCTGTATCCTGGCTCCCCTGTGCCGTATCCCCCTCATCTTGTCACTTATATAGCTCCCATGTACCGTATCCCCCTCATCCCGTCATCTGTATCCCTGCGCCCCCATGCAGCAGCCCCCCATCCCGTCATCTGTATCCCAGCCCCCCCCCCCCCCCCCCCCGTGCAGTATCCCCTTCATCCTGTTATCTGTATCTCGGCTCCCCCGTGCTGTATCCCCCTCATACTGCCACCTGTATCCCAACTCCCCTGTGCAGCATCCCCCCCATCCTGTCACCTGTATCCCGGATCCCCCGTGCAGTATCCCCCTCATCCTGTCACCTGTATTCCGGCTCCCCCGTTCAGCATCCCCCTCATCCTGTCACCTGTATTCCGGCTCCCCCGTTCAGCATCCCCCTCATCCCGTCACGTGTATCCCGGATCCCCCTCATCCTGTCACCTGTATCCCGGCACCCCGTGCAGTATCCCCCACATCCCGTCACCTGTATCCCAGCTCCCCCGTGCAGTATCCCCCTCATACTGCCACCTGTATCCCAACTCCCCCGTGCAGCATCCCCCTCATCCCGTCACCTGTATCCCGGCACCCCCGTACAGTATCCCCCTCATCCCGTCACCTGTATCCCGGCTCCCCTGTGCAGCATCCCGTCACCTGTATCCCGGCTCCCCCGTGCAGTATCCCCCTCATACTGCCACCTGTACCCCGGCTCCTCCGTGCAGTATCCCCCTCATACTGCCACCTGTATCCCAACTCCCCTGTGCAGCATCCCCCCATCTGTATCCCGGATCCCCCGTGCAGTATACCCCTCATCCTGTCACCTGTATTCCGGCTCCCCCGTTCAGCATCCCCCTCATCCCGTCACGTGTATCCCGGATCCCCCGTGCAGTATCCCCCTCATCCTGTCACCTGTATCCCGGCACCCCTGTGCAGCATCCCCCGCCCTCATCCCGTCACTCCGTGCAGTATCCCTCTCATCCCGTCACCTGTATCCCGGCTCCCCTGTGCGGCATCCCCCTCATCCTGTCACCTGTATCCCGGCTCCCCTGTGCGGCATCCCCCTCATCCTGTCACCTGTATCCCAGCTCCCCGTGCAGTATCCCCCTCATCCCGTCACCTGTATCCCGGCTCCCCTGTGCAGCATCCCACCATCTTGTCACCTGTATCCCGGCTCACCGTGCAGCATCCCCGCATACCGTCACCTGTATCCCAGCTCTCCTGTGCAGCATCCCCGCTTACCGTCACCTGTATCCCAGCTCTCCTGTGCAGCATCCCCGCTTACCGTCACCTGTATCCCAGATCTCCTGTGCAGCATCCCCGCATACCGTCACCTGTATCCCAGCTCTCCTGTGCAGCATCCCCGCATACCGTCACCTGTATCCCAGCTCTCCTGTGCAGCATACCCGCTTACCGTCACCTGTATCCCGGCTCCCCTGTGCCGCATCCCCGCTTACCGTCACCTGTATCCCAGATCTCCTGTGCAGCATCCCCGCATACCGTCACCTGTATCCCAGCTCTCCTGTGCAGCATCCCCGCTTACCGTCACCTGTATCCCAGATCTCCTGTGCAGCATCCCCGCATACCGTCACCTGTATCCCAGCTCTCCTGTGCAGCATCCCCGCTTACCGTCACCTGTATCCCAGATCTCCTGTGCAGCATCCCCGCATACCGTCACCTGTATCCCAGCTCTCCTGTGCAGCATCCCCGCTTACCGTCACCTGTATCCCAGATCTCCTGTGCAGCATCCCTGCAAACCGTCACCTGTATCCCAGCTCTCCTGTGCAGCATCCCCGCATACCGTCACCTGTATCCCGGCTCCCCTGTGCCGCATCCCCCCTTCCCGTTGGTTGTATCCCAGCTCTGGCGTCCGCGCTGTCCCCGTCCCCCCGTCCTTGCTCCCTGACTGGGAGGCTGCTGAGCGGCTCCTCCTCCCGCCCGTGGCCGCCTCCCTCCCCCAGGTTCCGGGCATGCTCCGTGGCGTCGGTGCGGGGCAGTGGGAGGACAGCTGGGGCTGAGATTGCAGGACAGTGTCCCTGAGGACGCCGGATCCCATCACAACAACCAGCAGCAGCCTCCACCCCCCTCCCCGGCCTCCATCACTCCGGCCCCCCAGAATGAGGCAGCGGGGGGCGGCCATGGCCCCCTGCCCCGGAGCACCGCCTGCCCTGAGAGCCTGACGCTGGCGGCATGTAGCAGCAGCAGCAGGCCGGGGATCCTGTTCTCCCGGGGGACATGCCGGCTGCAGAGCTCCAGATACAGACACACAGCTAGCGGTCAGCAGCGAGCTCCCGGGCTGCGGCCTGAGCGGCCCCCCTGCCCCGGCCTGTGCTTGGCGGCCAGCGGGCTGACGTCCCATGAGGCCGGGATCATGCAGCAGCCACCGCACAACTACGACTTCTTCAGCGAGGAGAACGGCAGCAAGTGGCGGGGGCTCTTCGTGCCGGCCTTACGGAAGGTGAGGGGGGAGAGGTGCCTGGCTCCTGGCGCTGTGGAATCACAAGTCCCAGCGTGCCCTGACAGACATTACATGGTAGAGCATGCTTGGACTTGTAGTTCCACCACAGCTGGAGAGTAGCCACTGCCTACCTTTGAATATATGAGTTTTGTAGGCTGACTGCTTCCTAGTGCTGTGAAACTACAAGTCCCAGCATGTCATAAGAGACATTTAATAACAGAGCATGCTTGGACTTGTAGTTCCACCGCAGCAGGTGCTAATTTCTGAATTATTTGACTATATGTCCTTCTGCTGCTCTGGAACCGGCATGCCCTGGCAGACACTAACTGATGAACAATGCTTTGACTTGTAGTTCTCCAACAGCTGAAATGCATAAGGATGCTTACATGTATATTATCCTGTTGGTGTTCTGTCCAGGTGCTATGGAACCACAAGTCTTAGAATGCCTAGTGGAACAGATGCTGGTGGGGCATGCTTGGATTTGTAGTTCTACAACAGCTGGCGAGCCGCATGTTGCCTGTCTCTAACTTTGTTGGATATTGATACCGTGGTGCTTGCCATAGGGACTTCCAGGTGATGGTCATGCTAGACTAGGGATGAGGAGCCACAGATAGACATCCTCTTCACCATATGCATGGCCAGTTCATGTTAGTGGCAGAGTATGCTGAGACTTGTAGCTCCACAACAGTCACCAAGTTACAGGTTACACAAGCACGGCCCGAGAGGACAATTGGTGGGTTGTCTCCTGTGACTTCTGGTAGGATGGAGGCGCAATTTATGAGCAACTGGTAATTCCTAGTGTTTCAAGAGGGAGAGACTGCCGTGTCCTGGAATACGTCTTGGTTAATGGGAATGTTGGGGCAGGTGAGGAACATAATGGAACATGCTGCTGTCTCGAGAGACATTAGATGCATTGAGCGCTCCTGATGCTGGAGTGTGCTGCAGTTCATAAGGTTCCTCTGTATAATGAGGATCCGCTGTATATGTAAGATTTGTATTGTGCATTGCTTTGCATGGATTGTAAGCTTACAAGCAGAGCCCTCTTATCACTCTGTAATATCAATACCCAGTCGTGTTTATTACTTTGTCCCCATTTGTAAAACATTACAGGATTTGTTTGCGCTATACAAGAAAAAATGGCATTAGTAATAATAAAGGGGGTATTTATCAAAGTTTAGGGCAATATATCATAGCCTGCTATGTGCGGGAAGCTGAGTCTCCTTGTAATTTTAAAGCGGCAATTGTTTACAAGGTAAAACAGACTTGGTTTTGCCTTGTAAATGGTTGCTGCTTTAAAAATACGGGCAGACCTGCAGAACTTCCTGCACATTGCAGGCTATTACATATTGCCCCACGAGAGAGAAAATTGGAGAGGTAAATTACCAATCAGCTGTACTCATTTTTCAAACAGCCTGTACATTGTAAGGAAGAAGCTGATTGGCTGGTACTTTATCTCACAATTTTATGTCTCTCCCAGCGTTAATAAATTCCCCCTAAGAGTGTCAAGAATTTGAGATGTTTGGCGTTAGTTCATATTTGTAATAGCGGTAAGAAGATGAAGGACCAGACTACCATATTTTACTTGTCCGATCTCGGAAACTAAGCAGGTGAGGCCAGGTCAGTACTTGGATGGGAGGCCGCTTGGGAATACTAGGTGCAGTGGGCAATTTTTCCAGGAGACTATTGGGCCCTACACACTGGCAGATAAAACAGAACGATATGAATGTTCTCATTCATATCGTTCTGTGTGTAGGCACCAACGATTAACGATGCGCGGCCCCGTGCTAGTTACTCGTTGGTGCCCCGTTGCTTATGCATGCAGGCCAATATGGACGAGATTGTCCATATTAGCGTGCAGTGCTATGGAGCCGGGTGACAGGGGGAGTGAAGAAACTTCACTCCGACACCAGTCACCTCCCCACCCGTATCCGCCGTTGGGCAGCTCGGCGGCGGATCGGTATGTGTGTAGGGCCCTTATCACTCTACACTGATTACTCTGCAGCCTATTTTCTGGCCCTGTCATTATTATTGTCACAGCTTGTCAATTAAGCTAATAAATATCCTAATTTATTCAGTGATCATTTGGATATCCTTCAATTTATATACAGGAATCCTGAACACATTCTTTGATATTTTCACCATTACCTCATTTTGAACCTTATTTGTTAAAAAGGCAATCGAGTTTTTATGATAAATCGATTTGTTCATCGTTATGATCAATAGTTTACTTAGGAACTAATTAAAGGTTAAGTTTTATATCAATATTTACACTTGACTAAAACATTTTTCTTTATCATTTACTAACGAGTGCTCCCAAAAAAGGTTATTTTGTCTTTCTCTTCCCTAACTGTAGTACCATATCTTACTCCGAGATGACCGGTTAGTAGATAATAGCGCGGCCATTCGGAACTAAAGATTGTAAGCTCGCAAGAGCAGGGATTTCTTTCCTCATGTGCCTTTTCGTTTTCTTACTTACACAATCTTATACGCCATACTCCCTTTTATAGCGTAGAAAACCCCATGTTTTCTATACCTGTGCTATATTGTCTTGAACTGTAAGTGCTGTTTTCTTGTTTACTCATTTGATTATGTACTGTGTAACGCGCGCTGCAGATCCCTTGTGGCGCCAATAAAGATTGTAATATCTCACACGTAGAGCCTGGTCTCCTTGGGGTGGATTTAGTAAAACTTCTCAAGAAGAAAAGTGGTGGCGTTGCTCATAGCTATCATTTCTCTATTGCATTCTGGAAAATGTTAGAATCTGGTCGCTATCGGCGACACTACCACTTTCCCTTTTTAGAAGCCTTTAGTACAGGCATGTCCAAACTGCGTCCCTCCAGCTGAGGTGAAACTACGTATCCCAGCATGCCCTGACAGTTTTGCTGGGATGTGTAGTTTCTCAACAGCTGGAGGGCCACAGTTTGGACATGCCTGCTTTAGTAAATGTTTGTTATCCCATCCACTCACGCCTCACCCACTTGTGCGTACGTCTGTCATTCCTATCTACAGTCCTAGTATACTTACCTAACTTATGTCTTCGGAACAACATTATTATTTATTCCTTGCTTTTATGCTTCTTGAAGTTCTGTATTTTGGCTTTTACTTTTCTTCTATTTTACTTTTGGCCCTCCACATCTTTGCAGTATGCTCTATTACCGAGCTGTACCACGCTGCAAAACTCTGTAGCATCCTATCAACATTGATGCTAATAATTAGCCTATAATAATGTACGTTAAAGGTCTGTGTGCACAATTCAATTCAGTGACAGTTGAATAGCGCCGGGAATTAGCTTGTGGCGCTATTCAGAACGGTGCCATGTGACACCCAACGATGGGATTTTTTCCCGAATCCCCGGCAGGTGCGAGCAGAAATCCGACAAAAGTGCTGGCACAATGCTGATTTCTGCCCTTAGCGTGGCGGAAACAGCGTCGCACCGGGCAGTTACGTCGGAGAATGCCTGTTCTCCCGATAAAACACCCTGTTTAGTCCGGGAGAACGGGCATTCACCGACTTACCACTGGGCTGTATTAAATAGCGCCAGGAGTTAATTCCCAGCGCCATTCAACTGTCACTGAATTGAATCGTGCCCTATATGTTTTAAAAGTATGTCTGAATTTCTCCATATCCATTGTTTTACACTATAGTGTTTGGGAGGGAATTAATCTATTGGTAGTGACCAGCAAAATATACACACCGATGAATAGTATGGAAACAAGATTAGTAAATGCACAAATGCCAATTTGTATTGGTTGACAGCAACTAATTACCCCAATGGTAAATCTGTAATTGATAGATTAAATGTACAACCTTGTGTAGGTGAATGTAGGTTTCTTTTCTTGCAAGAAAAGACTGAATGGTCATTTACACATTGCTTTGTTCTGGGATCATTACTGACCAAGTTTAGGGACTTATCGGTGAGACACTGATATCCTGCAGGTTGCATTGCATGTTTTGGTACATACGGGAAGTAAGTGTTTTGATGCTGGGTTTTTTTATGAGAAACCGCATGGACATTTATGGAAGTGATACACTGTCTGTTGCTTTCAAGGTCTGAGATCCATTTATAGAAGCCATTAAATTACTGAATCCGTCTCCCTTGCTTTCTAGTCTCGCAATAGCCTGTTTCACGTGTTTAACTTTTCTGCTTGTGTTCACATGCATATACTGACTGGTTCATAGGCAGAAAACCTATGTCAAGCAATGGGACTTGTAGTTCTTTATCAGCTGACGAGCCACAGTTTGCCTGCCATTGTCCAAAATATATGTTCTACAAAGTGGACAAAAATTCCGTATTAATTTGGGGGGAAACAATAAGCAGCTGAAAATTGTATCAAAGATATGGATAAATCTATTACACGGATGATGCTTAGGTGTGAGTTTCTTTCCTAAAACTCGTATACATCGCACAAATGGGCGTACCCAAGAAATGCTGTGTCCAATGACAAATACCTATCCGCAGTAGTCGCGGTAAGGTTGTACACATTTTCTACAAATTGCTATCTGGTAAAAGTGTGAAAAAATGGAGTGACCTTCCTGGATACAGTAAAGTGACAGCTGACAAACAGGAGCACATAGAAGGCAGTTAGGGGCAATAAGGAGAGTACTGGAATTTATTAAACTGTATCAAATGGATGATTTTTGCACTATATGGTTTAAAAATGATAGCCAGCAAGTGTTTTTCAGCAAATTAAAGTCTTACCAACATTTCTGGGGACCAAAAAATGTTCTATAGTAATTTGTTTTTAGTGTTTTTATAGAAGTTTGTAAAAAGTTGGAATAAACACTTTACCTCTCATCTGCAATTGAGTACCTGTCCCACATCATTTATACCCATCATTGAGCATTTTAGAGAAATTCACCTGAAAACTCCTCTTTAATGGCCAAATTATACTATTTTAATCCTTCCAAGTGCATGATTGTTTATTAGGAGGGATGTACAGTACCAGAGGTTCTATACTGTCCCAACATTTGCAGGTCAAAATAGAGATGTTCCCTACTTTTCACCTGCTCAGGGGGTTATGTAAACAAATCACCCCCCCCCCCCCCCACCAAAAAAAAAAAAAAAACACAAACAAAAACAAACCACTAATTTCATCTAGAATATCAGTGCAGGTTTGGAATTGGATTGCAACTGTAATTCATGGTGCGAGTTCATCGTGAGAATGGCTCACAGCACCCAACTCGCACTTAATTGAATTGAAACCTTAAAGCAGTGTTTCCCAACTTCGGTCCTCAAGGCACACGAACAGTCCTGGTTTTAGTGATACCCAGGCTTGAACAACGGTTACTTAATTAGTACCTCAGTTATTTTGATTTACCCATCTGTGCAGAAGCCTGGATATCCCTAAAACCTGCACTGTTGGTGTGCCTTGAGGACTGCGGTTGGGAATGCCTGACTTAGAGGCTCATTTATCACTGAGTGATCAAACTTGATGTGAATGATAAAACGCTGTGCCTATGATAACTGGTGCTCCAGCCAATCAGCTCCCAAATGTCATGTGTTTGACAAATGACAGTTGGAAAATGATTGGCTGGAGCACCATTAATCCTACGCAAGGAGTTTTATTATTCACGACGTGTTTTATCACTCATCGATAAATGGGCCCTTTAATTTACTATGAATTGGTTTATTTACAATCTTTTTATTTATTTTTTACTTAAAACTTGTATTGTGCTCTCATATCAGAGGGAATACTATGCATTGTTACAGTAGCAGACCTAAATTATTACAAACCAGTGTTTCGGATGCATTTCTGTCGTTCTGCCAGTTGGGATTTGATACTTAAAATCCTGTATGCTGAATTTGTGTAGTAATGTTTTAATAGTAAATCGCATGTAAGAACTGTATAGTGGTTATATACTTCCATATAGTTACTTAGGAATTTGGTTCTGTTACAGTATTTCAACAGTGATGTGTTAGGAAATAATGGGGCAGATGTATTAACCTAGAGAAGGCATAAGGAAGTGATAAACCAGTGAGAAGTGCAAGGTGATAACCCACCAGCCAATCAGATCCTAACTGTTAATTTACATATTGGAGGTGATTGGTTGGTGCGTTTATCACCTTACTTTTATCACCTTGCATTTATCACTGGTTTATCACTTCCCTATGCCTTCTCCAGGTTAATACATCTGCCCCATTGATTCATATGGTATCTCTGCCTGCAGCTACGTCCCAGTGCTACAGAAGCTGCAAGATGTCCTTGAGAATAGTTATAGGTTGCAGGCTTTTCCCTTGTTTATATTAGGGATTTATTTTTCTTTGTTGCTATTAATATTTGTAGATTATTTGAGGGCAATAAGAGCTAATGGGGTATATGCAATTGCGGTCGAATTGCCGCAAATGTCGAAAACGGGGGCATTTTCGACAAAAAAAACTGATTCGACAATGCAATACAGTACTTTTCGACAAAAAAACTGCCGTTTCAGATTTGACTTTTTGCAATTCGACATTTGTCAAATTCGACATGTCTGCAATGGTAAAAATGCAGCTTTTTCGACAAAAGTATATTCAATTGGAGAATGTCGATTCGACAACAGTGCTTTTCGACAGTCATTTCGCCAATTTCAGTCCGCCTCATTTTGCTGGCGTGATCTAATAATTTTTTTTACAGCAGGGCTGGACATAGCAAGTGTCAGGGAGCTACACCGCTGAAATATCTGCTGTCTCTTTACTTTCTACCTAGTCTCCATATGTATTGTAGACCCTACCGACTGGCTCCTGATTGACTAATGTCAGAGTTAGTCGCAAGAAAGTGTAGTTTCCTGGCTCCGTAAACTTGTTCGAAGGCCACGTTTTGCTTTCTTTTCATAAGATCATAGGTTTGGTATTTGCATGTGGACACCAGCCAAGTCTGTGCCGCGAAGGAAACAAACCTGGGTAATAAGTCATTATTCAGATTCAGGTTTCGGGTCTGTCACTACGATTTCTTTAAAAATTGTTGGTGTCTCTCGTTTGCCTTGTTTGCTGTTTTTATCAGCCTCCTGCATTGGCATCAGAAGTCCTCTGTTTATTAAGAATAATGATGGTCTGAGCCTTCTTTCAATTTGATGGCTTTCCAAAGTAAATGAGGCACTTCCTCAAGACCCTTTACATGGCCAGGTGATTGATCACCAGTTGGAGATGAATTTAAAGGGACGTTTCGTAAATAATGGACATAGGATTTGGGAGCTATGTGATCCTAGTTGCTGTCAGCACACATTTCTAGAATAAATGTATCTTGCAAATAGTTGTTCCAGTATCCCTGGCACCAGCCGCTTAATAAAAGTACCATTTTGTGCCATTACCTGCTTGGTGTACGTCAGGGGTGGCCAAACAGTCGATCGCGGACATGCGACCAGTCGATCGCGATCCGCCGCCCAGCCACCCGAAGCCGCGCCTCTCCTGCCTGCCGCTCTGCCTCCTCAGTCTGGTCTGCGGCAGTGATGGCCGAGTGTATAGCTCAAATCAGGTGCCGGTTCGTTAGCCAATGAGAGCTCGCGGACCGGCACCTGATTTGAGCCATACACGCTGCCGTCACCGCCGGAGATCAGACTGAGGAGGCAGAGCGGCAGACAGGAGAAGCGCGCGCTGCGCTCTCCACACACCAACGGTGAGCTCTTCTATGGGGGCGTATCTGGCATTGTGGGCACATAGCTCAGTGGGGGCATATCTGGCACTGTGGGGTCATATGTGGCACTGGGGGCATATCTGGCTCTGCGGGCACATGGCACTGTGGGGGCATATCTGGCACTGTGGGGGCATTTCTGTAATCTGGCGCTGTGGGGGCATATCTGTATCTGGCACTGTGGGCGCATATCTGGCACTGTGGGCACATGGCACTGTGAGGGCATATCTGGCACTGTGGGCACATGACACTGTGGGGGCATATCTGGCACTGTGGGGGAATATCTGTAATCTGGCACTGTGGGGGCATATCTGGCACTGTGGGCACATGGCACTGTGGGGGCATATCTGTATCTGGCACTGTGGGGGCATATCTGGCACTGTGGGCACATGGCACTGTGGGCACATGGCACTGTGGGGGCATATCTGGCACTGTGGGCACATGGCACTGTGGGCACATGGCACTGTGGGGGCATATCTGGCACTGTGGGCACATGGCACTGTGGGCACATGGCACTGTGGGGGCATATCTGGCACTGTGGGGGAATATCTGTAATCTGGCACTGTGGGGGCATATCTGGCACTGTGGGCGCATGGCACTGTGGGGGCATATCTGTATCTGGCACTGTGGGCGCATATCTGGCACTGTGGGCACATGGCACTGTGGGGGCATGTGTATCTGGCACTGTGGGGGCATATCTGGCACTGTGGGCACATGGCACTGTGGGGGCATATCTGTATCTGGCACTGTGGGGGCATATCTGGCACTGTGGGCACATGGCACTGTGGGGGCATGTGTATCTGGCACTGTGGGGGCATATGTGTTTGAGGTTTTTACCTGTGGGGGCCAATGTGTTATTTCGTGTGAGGCAGTCATTACACTCTGCGCAGCAAGGCTACGTCCCTTTAAGTTATACCACGCCCACTTTTTGTTATGCCACGCCCATATATAATTATTATTATAGTTTATATGGTGCCACAAGGGTTCTGCTGTGCCTAATAAAGTACAGAAATGCGCAAAACAAGATATATGACCATTTCTGCATCAGGGGACAGGACACTGACTTAAGCATCAGGGTGACAGAAGCCAAGGGTTAGGTGCCATTGTAGGGAGTACGGAGGAGAAATAAGAGAGGGAAAAGCACATGAGGGAATTGACAGCGTGGGAGGGGGGGTGCGCAACAAGCCCCTTGTGGGCTCGGTGTTCTATTCCCACTCTATGGGTGTTGTGGACACCCGCGTGTGGGAATAGTCCCTGTTGGTCGGCATGCTGACCACTGATATTGTGAGGGGGCGGGAAGTTTGGGGGAGGTATTGTGACCATCGGTCGCATAACTATATCCCGTATTTTAATACATTCTGGCAAATTTTAATGTCTTAAGGGCCCTACACACTGGCCGACATGACTGCACGATATGAACGAGATAACGTTCATATCGTGCAGTGTGGAGGCTCCAGCGATGAACAATGCGCGGCCCTGCGCTCGTTCATCACTGGTGCCCCGTCGGCTGTACATGCAGGCCAATATGGACGATCTCGTCCATATTTGCCTGCAGTTCTATGGAGCCGTGTGACGGGGGGAGTGAAGAATCTTCACTCCCCCCTTCACTGCCGCCGGGTTGCCCGTCGGCCGTATTCGCCGTCGGGCAGCTCGGCGGCGGATCGGCCAGTGTGTAGGGCCTATTAGTCACAAATATAAGCAATGAGAAATTATAATTATTGGGTCTAGGACAAGATAATAAATATGCTCCTAAGACTGCAAATACTAGCTATATTGTTATGTTTGGGTTTATTAATGCTGGTTAAATGATTCATTTTCTTTCCGTGCACATTCTCCCATTCATGTTTTTATGTCACTTTTTATACTTTGCCTTTAGTACTCTGTTCTCAACCAACTATATTTTGCTATATTGTATATATGTGCTGGTGTCGTTTCTGCTGTTTGTTTCCTATAGTGGCTATGTATCAGTAATGTGTCTCGCCTGGCGTTCCTACAGACTCTTTGCTTCTCTGCTTTGAAGTGGTTGTTGACCCTTCTGCAATTCGCACCTGCAGCAAGTGTTTGACTACACTTGGCTTGTAAATAGCTGTACACTTCTATTACTATAGTTTTGCCTAGGGCATGTAAGTCTGGCAGGACTGTTGCTGACCAAATGTTAAATGACAGCCCCAATGTACTGAAGACATGATCTACTGCAGTGAGCGATCTGGAAGCTTTTATGGGAAAGAATATTTAACCTACATGTCATAAATTCTCTTTGAGTTGAAGAAACAGAAGTGTATGTTCTGTTGTCCCTCATTGTGCCCTCCCTTATTATACTTTTTTCTGCCAGCACAGAAATGCCCCAGCTTCCCGCGCTGCTGCTTATCATATACATATGCCCTTTCCTGGAAACGCTCCCCCTGACCTTGCTGCGGCTGCACAGAATAGACTGTCTGTTTCCTGATTTCATTCTTGTGACCGTTTTAATGTCTAGAAAGGAATACCTCACTGACTCGTGCAAAATGCCTTTATAATATCCAGGAGAGGAGTACCTCACTGACTCGTACATAATGCCTTTATAATATCCAGGAGAGGAGTACCTCACTGACTCGGGCATAATGCCTTTATAATATCCAGGAAAGGAATACCTCACTGACTTGTGCAAAATGCCTTTATAATATCCAGGAAAGGAATACCTCACTGACTCGTACAAAATGCCTTTATAATATCCAGGAGAGGAATACCTCACTGACTCGTGCAAAATGTCTTTATAATGTCCAGGAAAGGAATACCTCACTGACTTGTGCATAATGCCTTTATAATGTCCAGGAAAGGAATACCTCACTGACTCGTGCAAAATGTCTTTATAATGTCCAGGAAAGGAATACCTCACTGACTCGTGCAAAATGCCTTTATAATGTCCAGGAAAGGAATACCTCACTGACTCGTGCATAATGCCTTTATAATATCCAGGAAAGGAGTACCTCACTGACTCGGGCATACTGCCTTTATAATATCCCGGAAAGGAATACCTCACTGACTTGTGCATAATGCCTTTATAATGTCCAGGAAAGGAATACCTCACTGACTCGTGCAAAATGCCTTTATAATGTCCAGGAAAGGAATACCTCACTGACTCGTGCAAAATGCCTTTATAATGTCCAGGAAAGGAATACCTCACTGACTCGTG
The DNA here is from genome assembly GCF_028390025.1 of Pseudophryne corroboree. NCBI lineage: Eukaryota > Metazoa > Chordata > Amphibia > Anura > Myobatrachidae > Pseudophryne > Pseudophryne corroboree. The sequence continues at coordinate 70,421,199 of NC_086455.1, forward strand.
CAAAATGCCTTTATAATGTCCAGGAAAGGAATACCTCACTGACTCATGCAAAATGCCTTTATAGTATCCAGGAAAGTAATACCTCACTGACTCGTGCAAAATGCCTTTATAATGTCCAGGAAAGGAATACTTCACTGACTCGTGCAAAATGCCTTTATAATGTCCAGGAAAGGAATACCTCACTGACTCCTGCAAAATGCCTTTATAATATCCAGGAAAGGAATGCCTCACTGACTCGTGTAAAATGCCTTTATAATGTCCAGGAAAGGAATACCTCACTGACTCGTGCAAAATGCCTTTATAATGTCCAGGAAAGGAATACCTCACTGACTCGTGCAAAATGTCTTTATAATGTCCAGGAAAGGAATACCTCACTGACTCGTGCAAAATGCCTTTATAATATCCAGGAAAGGAATACCTCACTGACTCGTGCAAAATGCCTTTATAATGTCCAGGAAAGGAATACCTCACTGACTCGTGCAAAATGCCTTTATAATGTCCAGGAAAGGAATACCTCATTGACTCATACAAAATACCTTTATAACGTCCAGGAAAGAAATGCCTAATTGACTTGTGCAAAATGCCTTTATAATATACAGGAAAGGGATACCTCACTGACTCGTGCAAAATGCCTTTATAATATACAGGAAAGGGATACCTCACTGACTCGTGCAAAATACTTTTATAATATACAGGAAAGGGATACCTCACTGACTCGTGCAAAATGCCTTTATAATATACAGGAAAGGAATACCTCACTGACTCGTGCAAAATGCCTTTATAATGTCCAGGAAAGGAATACCTCACTGACTCGTGCAAAATGCCTTTATAATATCCAGGAAAGGAATGCCTCACTGACTCGTGTAAAATGTCTTTATAATGTCCAGGAAAGTAATACCTCACTGACTCCTGCAAAATGCCTTTATAATGTCCAGGAAAGGAATACCTCACTGACTCGTGCAAAATGCCTTTATAATATCCAGGAAAGGAATACCTCACTGACTCGTGCAAAATGCCTTTATAATGTCCAGGAAAGGAATACCTCACTGACTCGTGCAAAATGCCTTTATAATATCCAGGAAAGGAATACCTCACTGACTCGTGCAAAATGCCTTTATAATGTCCAGGAAAGGAATACCTCACTGACTCATGCAAAATACCTTTATAACGTCCAGGAAAGAAATGCCTAATTGACTTGTGCAAAATGCCTTTATAATATACAGGAAAGGGATACCTCACTGACTCGTGCAAAATGCCTTTATAATATACAGGAAAGGGATACCTCACTGACTCGTGCAAAATGCCTTTATAACTACTGAATGCACAATTACAAGGGTTATCCTAAGACAAGTGTAAGACTGTGACTGGATAATGCAAAAACTAAAAAAATACACATGTATTTCTACATGAAGAGGGTGGATTGATTTCTCCAGCGCTGTCAGCTACTGAAACTAGTGGATTCCAGGGTTCATCCCCATATGTGGAGGTGCAAGTTGCACCTTAAGGGGTTGCTTAAATGTAGATAACTGCTTCTAATTGCTCAATATACACTGACCAACATAACTATGACAGGATACTTCTGCTAGAAGATAAATGTTTTGATAAGTGTTCATTCCAACATTCTGCACCTGTCGCAACCTGTGCAGTTCCTCTTTCCTGCCTAGGGTGTCACTCTGCTCTGGTGCTTCTAACACACTCTGATTTGTATCCCAGTGCTACATGTCTACATAGGGGGGTATCCAATTAACCCTGATCTGTTTTTCGCTGATGAAACCAGCCAGATGTTGCGATTAATGACTGATGGTCATAATTGCGGTATCCTTTTACAGGTCGTTTTCATGGACCCGAGATCGCACAAAAAACACATGGGATCTGGGATAAGTCCCCAATCCCATGTGTTAGCGCAACTCCAGCAGCCTGCTTATTGCGGATTATGCTTCGGGTGCCTTCCGCGATAAGTGCCGGCATCAGGGGCAGGAGTGCGCTGCATCGGGGCTAATAGGATAGCCCCCGGTGATACAATTAACCGCGGTCATTGACCCCCATAGTGTAGAAGCACTAGATCAGACAGCGACACACCATAGCAGGAAAACACATTGCAGTCGTGTTTTTTTTTAATCAATGTCAAAATGACCGAATTATGGGCGTATGCCCAACAATGCCTTTTATTGCTGCATGTGTGCGGACGGGTCATCATTTGATCTTATTGTTCATAGGTAGTGTGATACCCAAACTTGCTGTATGTAACCAAACTTGCTATCTCCCAAGGATTATTTGTTGTTACCTAACAAATTATCTATTTCGTTATTTGTCAACAACTATGTATGTAGTGCACACATATTACTCTACTCTTTACAGAGAGTATTTCAGTCATTCTCATTAGTCCCTGACTTCAGAACTGTGAGGCAGTAATGCTAACCACCCTGCCAACTGTGCTGCCCCCCAGTGCACAATATTTGGATCCTTGATGGGAGCTTCTGTATTGGCTTTGTTTACTTGCATACTTTTTTTATGTTTATCTTTTTGGATTGTATTTGTTTACATTGCACATTAGTTATCTATATGATGTGTATCTCCTGCAAAAAAATAAAAATAAAAAATTTAAATATATATATATATTTATATTTCTCTTACGTCCTAGGGGATACTGGGAATCCATTTAGTACCATGGGGTATAGAAGGGTCCACTCGGAGCCTTGGGCACTTTAAGAATTTGACAGTGTGTGCTGGCTCCTCCCTCTATGCCCCTCCTACCAGACTCAGTTTAGAAAATGTGCCCGGAGGAGCCGGTCATGTCTCTGGAAGCTCCTGAAGAGTGTTCTGCATTTATTTTATCTGTTATTTTCAGGCAGGATTGGATGGCACCCTCCTGTCTACTTCGTGGGACTTAGGTGGGGGACGGGGGACTAACGGCCCAACCTCTCTCAGGGTTAATGGTCCCGTTCCCCGCTGACAGGACACTAGCTCCTCAGGGAACTATTCGCAAGTCCCACCACGGCAAGCGTATATTCCCGCAGCACGCCGCCACCCCTAACACAGCCAGAAGAAAGAAGAGTACTAAGCCGGCGTTCCAGTTAACGGGTCGCCGGTCATTGTTGCGGCAGGAGGGTACGGAGACGCACGGCTTCTAAATGGGGCGGATGGGTCTCCAGACTCGGTACACAGTGCAGACGCACAGCTCCTGAGGGGGCAAACGGAGTCTCAGTACACTATATGTGTACACTACCCAGACTGGCATGACAGACTTAAAAGGGAGTTGACTCAATTTTAGGCACAAAATTACCTCAGCCAGTATAAATAAGAGCGAGAAGACCGCGCGCCATTGAAGGGGCGGGGTTTCACTATGAGTGGATCCAGCAGCTCACCAGCGCTATTTTCCCTCTGCAGCGGACACAGACACTGACTGACAGGGACACGCAGCTCCTCCGGAGAGACTCAGCGTTATCAGGGGGTCAGGGGGGCGGGGAATGATTATTAGTGTACAGAGTCCCTTTTCCAGGTACTTAGTCTGCGACCCGGCTAAGCTTGGCATTAGCAGTAAAGGCACCGTGTGCTGGCTCCATACTATGTCTGTGTGTCCCTGGAAGGGCTGTTTGTGGGTTATTTGTGCATTTAACCTTTTCCTGTGTGTGTGTGTGTGTGTGTGTGTGTGTGTGTGTGTGTGTGTGTGTGTGTGCTGTCACTGTCACAGTATGTCAGGCAAAGAGTGTGTTTCATGTAAGGCATAGTGTTCCTTTTCTCCAGGGGGTTCACTGCTGTGTACTCAGTGTAGTGTACCTTCCCAGACTAGCGGTGCAGAGCCAGCATGGCTGGACTCCATTAAGGGAACGATTTCCAATATTTCTACTAAATTGTCCTGCAGTGAGAAAGAGTAGCAAAACTTGAGACAATCGATGACTGAGTTTATGAAAAGTACCCAAACCAGCGTCTCGGTCCCCTACCATTTGTCCGCAAAAACGTACTTTGGCCCATATCCTGCAGTCTGACTCTGATGATGAAGTATCAGACATGGAGGAGGGGGAGGTGGACTCAGAGGTGGAGGAGGCTACTCTGTCACAGGGAATAGAGACTCTCATAGAAGCTATCAGAGAAGTTCTGCATATCCCTGATAAGGTAACAGAGGAGAGTGAGTAATCTTATTTTAATATAAAAAAGAAATCCTCAGCCACTTTTTTTGTATCAAAGGAATTAAATACCCTGTTTGAAGAACCATGGGTTAATCCTGATAGGAAATTTCAAATCCCTAAAAGGTTGATAACATCTTTTCTTTTTCCTCCTCAGGATAGGGAAAAATGGGAAAATCCACTGATAGTGGATGCATCAGTATCCAGGCTGTCACAAAAAATTGTATTGCCTGTCCCGGGTGCAGCCTCCCTGAAAGACGCAGCTGATCGTATAATTGAGGCCACACTCAAATCCTTATAAACAGCTGCGGGAGTGGTCCAGAGACCCACTATAGTATGTGGGTGGATTACTAAAGCCATTGCTAAATGGGTAGGGTAAGCTAATTGAGGGGTTAGATACCTTGCCTCAAGGGGAGATTCTTTTACTCCTGCAACATATGCAGGACTCTGCGAACTTTATGGTGGAAGCCATAAAAGAAATAGGCTTGCTTAATTCACACACCACTGCTTTGGCAGCGTCAGCAAGCAGGGGCTTATGGCTAAGCCAGTGGACTGCTGACACGTACTCCATGAAAGGCATGGAGAAGCTTTATTTGGAGATGAACTAGACAAATGGGTCTCCAAAGCTACTGCGGGTAAGTCCACATATCTTTCTTCTGCAGCTCCCCCAGCCAGGAAGGCTTACTCAGGTTCCAATTTACAGTCCTTTCGGATGGCCAAGTTTAGGGGCAAAACCAGAGGTTCTTCTACAGCCACCAGTGGTGCTAGAGGTAAACCACGCAAACCAGCAACTGCCGGTTCTCAGGAACAGAGCTCAAGCTCTGCTTCCTCAAAACCTTCAGCATGATGGTGGACCGCAATGCCTGGAAGACCGGCGGGTGGGAGCCCGACTACAATTTTTCAGTCACATCTGGACAAGTTCGTGCCAGGATCTCTGGGTCATAGATCTTATTTCCCAGGGCTACAGACTGGAGTTCCAGGAGCTCACACCTCACAGATTCTTTAAATCAGGCTTACCAGTTTCACAAGAGACAAGTATAACTTTACAGGACGCCATTCAAAAACTGGTACAGAGTGACTCATTGTTCCAGTTCCACATCATCTGCAAAACAAGGGATATTATTCCAACTTGTTTGTAGTACTGAAACCGGATGGTTCGGTAAGACCGATTTTGAACCTCAAGTCGTTGAACCCGTACTTACGAGTGTTCAAATTCAGGATGGAGTCTCTGAGAGCGGTGATCTCAGGTCTGGAGGAGGAGTAATTCCTAGTGTCACTGGATATCAAGGATGCATACCTTCACATTCCGGTCTGGCCGCCTCATCAGGATTATCTACGGTTTGCATTGCACGACTGTCATTACCAGTTCCAGGCCCTGCCATTTGGTCTCTCCATGGCACCGAGAGTGTTCACCAAGGCAATGGCAGAGATGATGTTTCTACTCTGCAAACAGGGAGTGAACATAATTCCGTACCTGGACGATCTTCTGATAAAGACACCGTCCAGGGGGGGTAATTCAGAGTTGATCGCAGCAGCAAATTTGTTAGCAGTTGGGTAAAACCATGTGCACTGCAGGTGTGGGAGATATAACATTTGCAGAGAGAGTTAGATTTGGGTGGGTTATTTTGTTTCTGTGAAGAGTAAATACTGGCTGCCTTATTTTTAAACTGCAATTTTTAGATTTCAGTTTGAAGACAACCCACCCAAATCTAACTCTCTGCACATGTTATATCTGCCCCACCTGCAGTGCACATGGTTTTGCCCAACTGGTAACAAATTTGCTGCTGCTGCGATCGACTCTGAATTAGGCCCAGGGAGCGGTTGTTAGACAGCATTGGCCTCTCAACCAGACTACTCCTGGATCACGGGTGGATTCTGAACTTACCAAAATCTCACCTGGAACCAACGCAGAGGCTCCTTTCCTGGGAATGATACTGGACACAGAGTCTCAGAGAGTGTTCCTTCCCTTGGAGAAGGCTATGGTAATCCAGTTGATGGTTCAGGCTGTCCTGAAGCCAACCCGAATCCCGTGCATCTCTGCATTCGCCTTCTGGGGAAAATGGTGGTCTCTTACGAGGTGCTTCAGTACGGTAGGTTTCATACAAGGCCCTTCCAGCTGGATCTGTTGGACAAATGGTCTGGATAGCATCTTCACATGCACCAGAGTATCCGTCTGTCGCCAAGAGCCAGGATCTCCCTTCTGTAGTGGCTACAGATTTCTCACCTCGTTGAGGGTCGGTGGTTCGGGATTCAGAATTGGAGTTTGCTAACCACAGACGCAAGCCTCAGAGGTTGGGGAGCAGTCACCCAGGGGGTGCAGTTTCAAGGAAGATGGTAAAGTCGGGAAGTCGTCCTTCCAATAAACATCTTGGAACTCAGGGCAATCTACAACACCCTTCTGCAGGCCTCATCTCTACTTCGGAATCAGGCCATTCAAGTCCAGTCAGACAATGTAACAGCAGTAACGTATATAAACCAACAGGGTGGAACGAAAAACAGAGCAGCAATGTCAGAGGTGTCAAGAATTCTCCTCTTGGCGGAAAAACACGCCGTGGCGTTGTCGGCGGTCTTCATTCAGGGAGTAAACAACTGGGAAGCAGTCATCCTCAGCAGACACGACCTGCACCCAGTGGTTGACATGTTGGTGGGGATATCCACAGATCGACATGATGGGCTCTCTTCTCAACAAGAAGCTCAAGCGGTATTGTTCCAGGTCGAGGGACCCACAAGCAGTGGTGGTAGATGCTCTAACAACTCCGTGGGTCTACCAGCTGGTGTACGTGTTTCCTCCACTTCCTCTGATCCCAAGAATTCTAAAGAGAATAAAAAGGGAAAAGGTTCAAGCAATACTCATTGCTCTGGACTGGCCACGAAGGGCCTGGTACGTGGATCTTCTCGAGATGCTGATCGAAGACCCGTGGCCTCTACCTCTTCGCGAGGATCTTCTGCAACAGGGCCCGTTCATCTGTCAGGACTTACCGCGGCTACGTTTAACGGCATGGAAGTTGAACGGCTGATTCTAGCCAGGAGAGAGTTTCCTGACAAGGTCATCCCGTCTATGATCCAAGCCAGGAAGGGAGTAACATCTAAACATTACCACGATATATATGGAAGAAGTATGTCTCTTGGTGTGAAAGCAGACAATATTCTGTGGTGGAGTTTCATCTGGGACATCTGCTTTTTCTGCAGTTGGGAGTGGATGTGGGCCTACGTCTAGGCTCCATTAATGTCCAGATTTCGGCCTTGTCTATTGATTTATTTATTTTCAGAAACAATTGGCTTCTCTCCCTGAGTTCCAGACGTTCTTGAATTATGTTTTGCACTTCCAACCTCCCTTCGTGCCTCCCACGGCACCGTGGGATCTCAATTTGGTTCTGCGCTTCCTACAATCGGACTGGTTGGAACCGTTATAGGAGTTGAATGTAAAGTACCTTACGTGGACAAACGTCACACTGCTGGCCTTGGCTTCAGCAAGACGTCTGTCTGAGCTGGGGCCATTGTCTTACAGGAGCCCCTACTTAATTTTCCATGAGAACAGAGCTGAACTCAGGACTCGTCAGCAATTCTTCCTAAGGTGGTGTCCGCATTTCACATCAACCAACTTATAGTGGTTCCGGTTGTTACGGAAACCTCTACTACTGTCTTTGGATGTTGTGAGGGCTTTGAAGGTGTACGTAAAGAGGACAGCTCGTCACAGGGAATCGGACTCTGTGTCCGTTCTTTATGATCCCAATAAAATTGGGTGTTCTGCTTCAAAGCAGTCTATTGCACGCTGGATCAGGCTCACTATCCAGCATGCTTATTCCACGGCAGGCTTGCCGGTTCCAAAATCTGTACAGGCCCACTCTACTAGGTCGGTGGGTTCTTCTTGGGCGGCTGCCCGGGGTGTTTTGGCTGTATAGCTCTGCCGTCAGGTTCTAACACGTTTGCAAAGTTTTACAAGTCCGATACTTTGGCCTCTGAGGACCTTCAGTTTGGTTAATCAGTTCTGCAGGGGCCTCCGCACTCTCCCTCCCGTACTGGGAGCTTTGGTACATCCCCATGGTACTAATGTGGACCCCAGCATCCTCTAGGAGGTAAGAGAAAATAGGATTTTAATTACCTACCGGTAAATCCTTTTCTCTTTGTCCGTTGGGGATACTGGGCGCCTGCCCGGTGCTTCGTTCTTCCTGCACTGTTACTTGGTTAAGTATTCTGGTTGGTTAAGCTGTTGCTGTTCCTGGTTTCAAGTTTGGTTAGCATGGCTTTCCTCTTGTTTTGTGTGTGCTGGTTCGTAATCTCACCACTTTCCTTATCTATCCTTCTCTCAAAGTATCTCCGTTTCCTCGGGCACAGTTTCCTTTACTGAGTCTTGTAGGAAGGGCATAGAGGGAGGAGCCAGCGCTCTTGTTACCGTTCCTGATATGAATATAGGTGACGACATTTAGCTCCTGTTTTTTTGTTGTTTGTTTTTTAACCCCTAAATCTGGATGCTCATCTTTGCGTGATTGTGTCAGCCAAAAAACAGTCGGGTTGCACTTTCTTTAATAGAGGTAGGTTTTTCTGCTGCGGGGTACACTGGGCTCCACAGGGAATGACAATTTGGGTGTAGAGTAGGCTCTTGATCCGAGGCACCAACAGGCTCAAAGCTTTGACTGTTCCCAGAATGCCTAGTCCCGCCTCCTCTATAACCCCGCCTCCATGCACAGGAGCTCAGTTTTGTAGTTGGTGCCATGCAGTAAGCAGGCATACAACTTGGGGGCTGCTCCTGCAGCCCTGAGAAGAAGCTTTTAAAGAAAAATTAAGACTTCAAGGGCTTCAGCAGAGACACTGACTGTGTTAGATGTCAGTCAGACATCTCCTGCTGCAGCTCCCCCACCTCCCCCAGCGGCGCTGTACACTCCTGCTCCCTGGCTGCCGGGTACCGACAGCGGAGGCTCCAGTTTTCTTCCAATTAGTCACACACACGACCGCTGTTCTCCTGGATCGCGTGGCCGCATTCAGGGAGGAGGTAAGTGGGTACCCCTGGCGGGACCCGCTGTAAATCGCGATCCTGCGCGGCCGGTGGGAGGCGGGACGCGCATGCTGGCGTGGACACTGTGGCAGTACAGGGACCCCACTAGACCACCAGGGCATGGGCACAGGTCGGTTTTCTCTCATTTTATTTAAGCCCCCAGTACCCGGTGGTGAAGTCCAGCAGGAGGATAAGGCTTTGACCTGTAGCTCCTCCCCCAGCCCCAGGGCGCCGTTTAGAGTAAATGCTCCCGCCCTGGAGCTGCATAGCGCTCTCTCCCTCACTCCCTGTCAGCGTTTTGGCGCCATTAGGACAAGCTGAGCTGATCCTGGGACTGTTTGGGCAAATCCTCCTCTGTAAAGCCACCTGCCTGTCAGCGCTGTGCATTTTACAGGACATTTAAGTATTCTACATGTCTGCTGACAGTGTTAGTTAAGAAAGAGTGCATTTAGCCAGGGTTATATAGTACAAGTACCCTGTGATATACATCCAGTCTTTACTGTGCATTGTTATATCTATTAAGTGTATAGCTATACTTAGTACTACTATGTATTGCTAGTCCAGTGCAGTTTTATTGCATGTCATAATTTTTGCATTGTACAAACTGTGACTCTGTGTGTGTGCATATAGCTGCTGTGTGACCTCCATTTCGTATATCTCACTCAGATTGCTAACCCTATATTCTTAAACCTGAGGGGGCTAGGTGTGTCAGGTTTTTCATAAAATAGGTAGTTCACAGGATATACCCAGTGTGTATTTTTCTCTGTGATTTTTAGTCACCAAGTACCGCTAGAATTTCCTGTTTGTGCTGAAATACACTGCACAGGGGGTTCTTGTCAGGTACTGTGCTGCTGATATTGTACTGTGTTGCCTTGCATTGAGCTTTTGATCATGTCCGCTACAAAGGGCAACGGTGCTGGGGCTGATCCCACATTGCGTAGTGTTGACGCTGCAGACACATTTGAGGATAACATAGCAGCTGAGGGTTCAGGTTCTGGGGATTCCTTACCCCCCCAGTGGGACTGTAGCAATGGGGGTTCAAAATGACCCACCTTGGGCTACCTTCTCTACGCTATTGAATACACTAGTAACTAGACTAACACCCCCTATGGGACCTCCTGTGCCGGTACAACCACTTATGGTCCCCGCGGTTTACCCGCCTTGAGCAGATCAACTGTCCAATCAGTTACAGCAATTGAACCAATCACTGACTACTCAGAAGTCTTACCCTCGCCCGCCTAAGACCAAGGGGTCCACTAAGTGGGCAATTACTTCCTCACAATCCACCAACGTCCCAGACACCTCGTTTGATGAAAATGGCGTTTATACTGACCAGGGAGGCCAATCCCGGGCCGTTTTTTCAATCCCGGGATTCAGGATTGAAAAACGCTCAATCCCGGGATTGCAGTAGGGATCAGTGAAGGGCAGTGGAGAAGGGTGTAGGTAGCTGCACGGGAGGGTTGGTGTGGGTAGTGGTACGGAAGGGAGGGTGTAGGTAGCGGTGCAGGAGGGAGGGTTGGTGTAGGTAGCGGCGCGGGAGGGAGGCTGTTAGAGAGCACTGCACGGATGGAGGGTGGGTGTAAGTAATACTACTTACTATTAGGTGGGCGGCAGCCATGGACACACTGAACGCGGCGGCATTTCAAATGAAGCGCCGTCCGCCAGCCAACCAGAGCTGGCGGACCGGCAGCCAATCAGGGAAGCGGCCGCAGCAGTCACTCATGATTGGACGCCGCTGCTGCGGCAGCTTCCCTGATTGACTGCTAGTCCGCCAGCTGATTGGCTGGCGGCCGGCGCTACATTTGAAGTGCTGCCGCGTTCAGCGTGTGTCCATGGCTGCCGCCCGCCTAATAGTAAGTAGTATTACTTACACCCACCCTCCCGCACATGCGCAATGTAATCCCGTGAATCCCGGGATTGGAGGCTCCAATCCCGGGATTCAAATCCCGGCATTTTTGGGCCCAAATCTCGGGATCCCGCCGATCCCAGGATTGGCCTCCCTGATACTGACCCCACAGATTCTGATCCCGATGCTTCTAATGGGGAAGCTGTTTCTCAGGTGGACTTGTTGGAGGCTATCTGGCTCATTCTTCAAGTTGATGATGACCCGGAGCCTGATGCTTCCCGTAAGAAACCTGACAGGTTTAAACGTCAGAAAGTTGTTAAACAAGTTTTACCTCACTCTGACCATTTAGTTGACATACGTCAGGAGTCCTGGGGAAATCCGGAAAGAAATTCATGCCTCACGAGAAGATGCTGGCTCGCTACCCCCTCGCTGCGGAGCTAAGTAAAAATTTGGAAACACCCCCGCCAGTGGATTCGCAGGTGGTGCGGCTGGTGGTATCTTCAGCTCTGCCTGTAACTACCATCATGTCCCTGAGACAGCCGACGGATAAGCGTGTGGAGGATTGTTTAAAGGCAATTTACACCCTAACCGGTGCTGCGCATAAGCCCACCATTGCAGCGACATGGGCTGTGGAAGCGTGGGCTCAGGAGCTGGAGGTGGAGTTGCCTTCCAACGCTTCTGATCATGCTAGACGATGCTTGTCATATATTGTCACAATGTCTCATTACATTTAAGGAGGCGGCTTCTGATGCCGGTATTCTGGCGGCCAAGGCTTCTACTACGTCCATTTTGGCTCGCCGGATTCTCTGGTTACGGTTCTGGTCTGTGGACATGGACTCTAAGAAAACCCTGGAGGTACTTCCTTTTAAGGGAGACGTTCTCAACAAGATAGTGGCTGACTTAGCTTCTGCTAAAACAGCATGTCTACCTAGTACTACTTCTTCAGTGCCGAAGGCCAAGAGTACTCCTTTTCGCCCCTTTCGTCCTTCAGGGAAAGCAAAAGATCAGGCGTACCCGAAACAGGTTTGCAGTTCCAAACCCAAATGGGCCTGGGCCGCCCATCAGCCTGCTTCCAAAACTGACAAGCCTGCCTCATGACGGGGTGGGCCTCCCTCTGGGGGATCCCAGGGTGGGGGGCCGACTTCTAAGGTATACCCAGGAATGGTTCAAGACCACTTCCGATTCCTGGCTACGGAAAGTCGTCACTCGAGGTTACGCCGTATCATTCAAGAATCGTCCCCCTCATCGATTTTGCCTGACAGACGTCCCTTCGGATCAGGTGAAGGCAAAAATTCTTCATTCGGTGGTACAGTCCCTCCTGGACACAGGAGTGATAGTACAGGTGCCTCTGGCTCAGAGAGGCAAGGGGTACTATTCACCGCTGTTCCTAGTCCCGAAACCGAATGGGTCCTCCCGGTCCATTCTCAACCTCAAGTCCTTGAACAGATTTGTGAGGGTCTCCAAGTTTTGCATGGAAACTCTTCGCTCTATTGTTCTGGCTTTGGAACATGGGGATTATATGGTCTCCCTGGACATACAGGATGCTTACCTGCATATTCCCATTGCAGTTTCGCATCAGCAATACCTGAGGTTTGCTGTTAGCAACCTCCATTACTAATTTCGGGCGTTACCTTTTGTTTTGACCACAGCTCCGCGAGTTTTCACCAAGGTCATTGCGGTAATGACGGCTGTACTCCGCCGTCAGGGGGTCAGGATCCTACCGTACCTGGATGACTTGTTGATCCTGGCAAATTCCCCAGACATTCTCCTACGCCATCTGGATCTGACTCTCTCCAGTATCTGCAAGCCCACGGGTGGCTCCTCAACTGGAAGAACTCTTCCCTGGTCCTTGCTCAGAGCATGGTGCACCTGGGGGCGTTGTTGGACACTCACAACCAGTGGTTGTTCTTGTCTCAGGAGAAAGTCCTGAAGCTTCAGGACAGGATTCGATACTTCCTATCTCGTCCGCAAGTGTCAATACATTCGGCAATGCAAGTGCTAGGTCTCATGGTGTCGGCTCAATTCCATTCCCGCCCTCTGCAGAAGCTGATTCTTGCCAAGTGGGATGGCCTGCCTCACCGGATCAGGTCTCAAATGATCTCCTGGTCTCCGGAGGTCCGTCTGTCACTGAGCTGGTGGCTTCAGGAACAACGATTGAGCAGGGTCGTCCCTTCTGGATCTCCAACTGGGTCCTTCTGACGACGGATGCCAGTCTGAGAGGTTGGGGCGCGGTGTTGGAGCAACACTCCCTTCAGGGTCGGTGGATCAAGGAGGAGTCTCTCCTCCCGATAAACATTCTGGAACTGCGGGCGGTGTTCAATGCTCTGAACTTGGCCCAGCGTTTAATACAGAACAGACCTGTTCAAGTACAGTCGGACAACGCCACCACGGTGGCGTACATAAATCATCAAGGCGGCTCTCGAAGCCGCATGGCAATGAGGGAAGTATCACGGATTCTTCAGTGGGCAGAACGCCATCTGCCAGCCTATCGGCAGTGTTCTTTCCGGGGGTCCTAAACTGGAAAGCAGACTTTCTCAGTCGTCAGGACGTACACGCCGGAGAGTGGAGCTTCCACCCAGAAGTGTTTCAACTCCTCGTGGACAGGTGGGGCCTTCCAGATGTGGACCTGATGGCGTCTCGACACAATCACAAGGTTCCGGTCTTCGGAGCAAGGACAAGGGTTCCTGAAGCAGCATTCGTGGACGTGCTGGCAATTCCATGGAACTTTCGGCTGCCATACGTGTTCCCTCCGGTGTCACTCCTGCCCAGAGTAATAAGGAAGTTCAAGCAAGAAGGAGTAATCCTACTTCTGATCGCTCCCGCGTGGCCCAGACGGCATTGGTCCTCAGACCTTCAGGGTCTCTCGATAGAGCGTCCTCTTCTACTTCCACAGCGCACAGATCTCCTCGTTCAGGGCCCCTGTGTACATCAGGATTTAGCCCGGTTGGCTTTGATGGCATGGCTCTTAAAGCTTCCATCTTGAGGGCCAAAGGATTTTCTGAGGCGGTCATTCAAACCATGTTGAAGGCCCAGAAATCGGCTTCTGTTTGGATTTACCATAGGGTCTGGATTCTTACTTTGCTTGGTGCGCATCTAACAATCATGACGCTTACAAGTTTAGTACTGCCAAACTTTTGGCCTTTCTACAACAGGGCCTGGACTTGGGCCTTCGTCTGGCTTCCATCAAGGTTCATATTTCTGCCTTGTCGGTTTGGTTCCAGAGAATAATTGCGACTTTACCTGATGTACATACGTTCACTCAGGGTGTGTTGCGGATTCAGCCTCCTTATATCCCGCCTATGGCCCCTTGGGACTTGTCGGTGGATTTGGAGGCGTTGCAAGGGTCTCCGTTTAAGCCTCTTGAATCTGCAGACCTTAAGTGGCTTTCTCATAAGGTGTTGTTTCTGCGGGCTATTGCCTCTGCTAGAAGGGTGTCGGATCTGGGTGCCTTGTCTTGTATGTCACCATTTCTGATTTTTCACCATGATCGGGCTGTTCTTAGGACACGTCCCAGGTATTTACCTAAGGTGGGGTCTTCTTTCCACCTTAATCAGGAGATTGTGGTTCCGGCCTTTGCATCTCCTGACTTGTCTTCTAAAGAGCGGTCTTTGGATGTGGTACGGGCTCTCCGTATCTATGTGAAGAGAACTGCCTCCATCAGGAAGTCGGATTCTCTCTTTGTTCTGTTTGGTTTTCACAAACGTGGCTGGCCTGCTCACAAGCAGATCCTAGCCAGATGGATTAGAATGGTGATTGCACATGCTTATGTACAGGATGGCCTTCCGGCTCTTGCTACCATAAAGGCCCATTTTACTCGGTCGGTTGGACCTTCTTGGGCAGCCCGCCGTGGTGCGACCCTTGAACAATTGTGCAAGGCGCCTACGTGGTCCTCAGTGAACACGTTCATAAGGTTCTATGCCAGCGGTGGCCAACCCGCGGCTCTTTCATCCACCGCATGCGGCTCGAGTCGATCCGCTCCTGGCCACCGCTGCCCCACACAGTGCACACGCTGACACACTCACAGCCGGGCGCACAGACTTCTAAGGTCTCCGGCAGCGGTGTGTATCTGAAATTCGGCGCCGGCCCGTGAGCCAATCAGAGCTCGCGGACCGGCAGCTGAGGCTCCTGATAGGCTGCCGGACCGCGAGCTCTGATTGGCTCACGGGCCGGCACCGAATTTCAGATACCGCCGCCGGAGACTGAGGGGTAGGAGAGGCGCGCACTGCGCTCTCCTACCCTCACAGCAGCAGCGTGGTGAGCAGCACGGGGGGGGGGAGAAGCACACCGTGGGGGCATGTGTATCTGCACTGGGGGCATATCTGGCACACTGTGGGGGCATGTGTATCTGCACTGGGGGCATATCTGGCACACTGTGGGGGCATGTGTATCTGCACTGGGGGCATATCTGGCACACTGTGGGGGCATGTGTATCTGCACTGGGGGCATATCTGGCACACTGGGGGCATGTGTATCTGCACTGGGGGCATGTGTATCTGCACTGGGGGCATATCTGGCACACTGTGGGGGCATGTGTATCAGCACTAGGGGCATATCTGGCACACTGTGGGGGCATGTGGATCTGCACTGAGGGCATATCTGGCACACTGTGGGGACGTGTATCTGCACTGGGGGCATATCTGGCACACTGTGGGGGCATGTGGATCTGCACTGGGGGCATATCTGGCACACTGTGGGGGAATGTGGATCTGCACTGGGGGCATATCTGGCACACTGGGGGCATGTGGATCTGCACTGGGGGCATATCTGGCACACTGTGTGGACGTGTATTTGCACTGGGGGCATATCTGGCACACTGGGGGTATGTGTATCTGCACTGGGGGCATATCTGGCACACTGGGGGCATGTGAATCTGGCACTGGGAGCATATCTGGTACTGTGGGGACGTGTATTTGGCACTGTGGGGCATATATGTATCTGGCACTGTAGGGACATGTGTGTATCTGGCACTGTGGAGGCATTTTTATATGTACTGGGGAATTATATGTATGTGGCACAGTACAACATGACTAAAAACGGGGTTATGACACAAGGTCATACTCCTACAAACGTAGTACCGAAAGGTGTGTGCAAAAAAAGGGGCGTGGCTTTGTGACAACTAGACTACGCCCCCATTTTTTGTACACGCGCCTTCAGCGCGCGCATGATAGTGGCTCTTATCCCTTGACTACGGAACTTTTCTGTCTCTTTGCCTCTGACTGGTTGGCCACCCCTGTTCTATGCCTTCAATACTTCCGCCTCCCAGGATGCTTCCTTTGGACGCCGGGTTCTTGTGCCCGCTACAGTGCGTCCCCTCCCATCAGGAACTACTTTAGGACATCCCCAATGTCATTCCCTGTGGAGCCCAGTGTACCCCCCAGCAGAAAATGAGATTTATGGTAAGAACTTACCCTTGTTAAATCTCTTTCTGCGAGGTACACTGGGCTCCACAGGGCGCCCACCCTGACGCATTTAGCTTCTTTGGGTTGGTATGGCATTAGCCGCTGACACTTTATCCTGACGTGAGAATGTGGTGTATGTGGCTACTAACAGTTGTCGTCTCTTTTGCCTGCTACTGCATTGGACTGGTTAACAAAAACTGAGCTCCTGTGCACGGAGGCGGGGTTATAGAGGAGGCGGCGCTAGGCATTCTGGGAACAGTCAGAGCTTTGAACCTGTTGGTGCCTCGGATCAAGATCCTACTCTACCCCCCGAATGTCATTCCCTGTGGAGCCCAGTGTACCTCGCAGAAAGAGATTTAACAACGGTAAGTTCTTGCCATAAATCTCGTTTTTAATTTGATCTATTAAAACTGTTTTTCCATCGATCAGTAACATGCAGGAATCTCTCCAATGTTCCCTGCACTGTAATACTATTCTGATCTGAGGTTGCTGATTGCACCGTCTCCTACTGAATTCATAACTTAGTGACCGTTTACGTATGCAAGTTAAAATAATAATAGCAATGTCCGTAGCATAGAACAGTATGTCGGCTGTATACTGAAAGAGAAAACGTGAATAATGTTGTGTATGTTAGAGCATAAAGAGGAGATTAGTAGCCTTGCCGGATGGTCTTGCTTTGTTTTTGCTTTCTGGTTTTATTTGGTTGTTCTTTCCATGTCCTCCTCTTCCAAGAATTTCTGACTGTTGAATGTTTGCTGAATTTTGTGGTGTAGCGAGAGTGTGAAATGATTCGCAAGAGAACAAGCGTCTCTCTCTACTTTCCCTGTGATTCTGTTACCAAACACTGGCTGTCAGGACCACTTGTGCTGCTCGTAAATTGTCGCTGAGCAGTGTATATGCACATTAAGTGAAAGGGTCCTAACACAGCTTTTTAAAATTGGTTAAATATGGTCCAGATCTGACTAGCGTATTTTTAACCGCATCCCGCCCAGACTGGGCCCTCTGCTTCCCCAAATACTTTAGAAAAGCCGCTATTGTAGGTCGTGGCTTGTTACTGTTTTTTTTTTTTTTTTTTTATAAACTGTGCTGTTAACCAGATAAGAAAATTATGACCATATACTGTGGTATAAATATATTTGCAATATTATTGAAAATACCAAAATAGTATAAAGGCTAAAGGCCCATACACACTTGCCGATAAAATGAGCGACGTCGCTCATTTTCCCCCTCCCTGAGTGACGTCGCTCATTTTATCGGCAAGTGTGCATGCCGCCAGCGACGACCGATGCGCGGCCCCGCGGGTCGGCAACGATCGTCGCTGTCGCCAGTGCATGCATGCAGGATCTGGACTGTCGTCCACGACCTGCATGCAGGGCTGGCGGAGGCGTGACGTCACTGAGCGGTCATATCGCGCAGAGTGTACAGTCGGCCGCCGACCGGCCGGCCCGGGAGTGGGAAACTTTAGACGACATCGCTCACAGAGCGACATCGTCTAATGTGTACGGACCTTTATTACTGTGCTGTTTATTATCATTATTATTGTTATTATATTTCTTGTGAGTTCATCTCATTTCCAGTAGTATATACCACCAATATATCAGGGTTGGTATCGATATATCACGGAGCACAGAATCCCTACAGCGTCATCGCCACGTCAACCCTAATCCTAACCCCCCCTTCCCGCAGCCTAACCCCAACAGTCATCCACTCCCCATCCCCTTGCAGCTTTACCAATCCCCTAGTGCCCAACCGTAACCCCAGTACTTACCGCTATGATTCTGACTGCTGGGATCCTACTGTGTCGGCATTCTGACCGTCAGGATCCTGAGCGCCGGGATAATACTACATTAACATTATCACAGCAGATACTGTAGTCTAGTTGTCAGCGTGTCCTTATTACTGTACAGAGATTGGCTGTCCCTTTATTGGGGGGGTCATAGCATTGAAACGGTTTCTTCGTTAGAGTTAAAGGGGATTTTAAACGGTTTATCTGTTGCCAGCCTCTCAAATCTGGCAGCAGAAACTGACCATGTACAGTTCTCGCCTGCAAGGAAATCTCTACAGCAGCCTGACATTTTGCTGATTGGTGCTGGATGCGCTAGGATGCCATTAAGATCGCATTAATATTTGCTCAGTAAACAGCTGCAATGCATGCACTACATGACTGTCTCTCTAAATGATGTTTGCTCCCTCTGCTTCCTAGGAACTTGTGCTGGGTATCCAGATGATAGATCTACATTGTGTAGATAGACAGTCAGGAGGTTGACGCCATATGTCGACAGATAAAAGGTAGATAGTGCTTAAGATCGACAGGTTCAAAAGGTTGACATGGCAAAGGTTGACACACACATGGTCGACACATTTTTTTTGGGGGGGGGGGTTCACATATTTTTACATTTTTGTTTGATTTACGCGGACTGCGATTGGGAATAGTAACCTCTAGTGGAGCGAGCCACCTTGCCCGAAGCATGGCGAGCAAGCAACTGTCTACATTTGTTATAATTGGGGCCACATATAATGAAACATAGAAAATGACACCTTGTCGACCTTTTGACCCTGTCGACCTTTTTTGCTGTCAACCTTTTTCCATGTTGACCTTTTGACCCTGTCAATCTAATGCATGTCGACCATATGGGGCAAACTTAATGACTGTCTGTCTAATTACTGTAGATCGTCTATACCAGTGGTTCTCAACTTCCGTCCTCAAGTATCCCCAACAGTTCATGTTTTCCAGGTCTCCTCACAGGATTGCAAGTGAAATAATTTGCTCCACCTGTGGTTCTTTTATAATGTGTCAGTGAGTAATGAATACACCTGTTCAACTGCTAGGTGACCTGGAAAACATGAACTGTTGGGGGTACTTGAGGACCGAGGTTGAGAACCACTGGTCTATACCATACTTATTGCGCTGATGAAACAAATAGTTTTTCATACTAATGCCTATATAATTTGAAATGGTTTTCAGATGAAAATAAATATTTAATACAACCTTTTGTCTCTCTCTTTTTATATTTATATATATATATATATATATATATATATATATATATATATATATTTATGTGTATGTGTTATGTATGCTTTTTTCCTGACGACGGGACTCAGCGTCCCGAAACGTTGAAGTAAAACTTTTTCTATTATTCACAAACCCTGCAGTGCCGCGTATTACTCTCTCTGCCAGGAGAGTTCTTTGCTGTTTATTTATATATATATATATATATATATATATATATGGTCAATGTACGGACCGGCACTCCTCCTGATGGACTCAATTGCTCCGGTGCCTCCAGAAAGCATGTAATGTAAAACGAGGGCAAAAAACTGTGGCACTCAGAGACTTAATGCAAAACTCAGAGTTTTGCATTAAGTCTCTGAGTGCCGCAGTTTTTTGCCCTCGTTATATATATATATATATATATATATATATATATATATATATAATGTGTGTAATATATTTTTTATGTGGATTTGGATTCGCTGTGATCTTTGCAAGCTGTCATTTTCACCGAGGCAAACAAGAATCCATTAATACCCCCAAAGTGTTTGGAAAATGAGATGTAGTCATTGAATGCAGCTCAGGTTACATACTATTATTGCCTCTAGGAATTGGAGAGAGCGGTTCGCTTAAGGAAAGGCACTCACCATTGCAGGCTATTTGTAGATGCATATTATGCGTATGCTGCATTTTTTAACCCTTCTACACAGAATACATTGGGAGTGTGCTTTTTAATAGGCCGATCAATAAAACATGTACCTGTGGCCTGTATGTAGAGAAAGCAGCCATTTCTGCAGGTTCAACTGTTACTAAGGAGAATATAGGCTATCCAGGAACTAGTGGCATCTCTGAGGCGTGAGACACTTGGCACCTCATGCTTCTGTTACAGTAAAGCACTAGTGCATAGAGATGCATTTCATTATGCATTTGTACTGGAATTGTGCAAGCTTTCACCATATAGAAATACGCGGCGGTATAGAACGGCACGCGCTGATTAGAAGGTGGCATCGCAGGGCTTTGGACCATTGGTAGGCAGTGCTTTCCACCGCATGACTCTATTTGCTCTATCTCTGGTAGTAATGGAGTAATTAGGACGGATCACAGATGATTTGGCTGGGATCTTCCAGCATGCACCGTACAGTGTTGTTATAAAATGCACCTCTGAATGTAATCAGTGCTACCCAAGCATTTCTGTCCAGACAAGTCATAGGAATTCCTCGTTAATCAGGCAACTTATTATTGAAGTGTGTATTGAGGATTACGTATGAACTATTTTTTTTTTTTTTTTTTTTTCATTTCTTGCTAACACAAATCAGCTGATTTTGAAAAATACAGAAACAGGTTTGGAGTTAGTGTGACAAGACTCGCAGCATTGAGGACAAAGGTTTGGTTACCACCATGGATCGAATTGTGGAGTTTGTATATTCTCTCCTGAGCTTGCTTGGGATTTCTCCAGGTATTCCGATTTCCTCCAACAATCCGAAAATATGATTGGTTCCCAACAAAAAATGAACCCTAGTGTGTAAGTGTGTGCACGTACATGTGTTTAGGACGGGATGTAATCGCGTAACCAGTGGTCGGCATCCCGGCGGTCAGGATAGGCCGCATCACATACCCAACCCTTTAGGGCAGGCTAAATGGGCCTAGTAGTTTTTATCTGCTGTCAAAATCTATGTTTAAGACAAATGTCTCTGCCGCCCTGCGTGTGGGGAAAGTGGTTTTATCGATTCCTCTTGGGGTTTCTTCTTCCCTTTATACCCTTTTCAGACTGACAATAGCCGGGTCGCACCTGGGAATATGTACACGGGTGCTTCCCAGGTGCGACCCGGCTTGAGACCCCTTCAGACTTGCAGCCCAACCCGGCATATTGCCGGGTTGGTGATGTCACCGCTGATGCTACCGGAGGCGGTGCTTGGAGATGATCATCTCCAAGCACCGCCTCCTCCTATGCAGAGAAGGGGTGCCGGGTTGCCTTGACCCGGCTTACCCATTCACACTGCATGCATCCCGGGTAGATTCCGGATTCAACTTAGGTCGAGACTTGGGATGAAATGCCGGGACGCTCGACCTGGGATATTCTTTCAGGACCCTTTCACACTGAGCAAACTCCGGGGTTGATGCGCGTTCATGTGCAATAACCTGGGAAATATTTGTCAGTGTGAAAGGGTATTAGTAACCCGCTGTTACTTCTTCTACTGGAGTTTTTCTCTTACGTCCTAGAGGATGCTGGGGACTCCGTAAGGATCATGGGGTATAGACGGGCTCCGCAGGAGACATGGGCACTATAAAGAACTTTAGAATGGGTGTGCACTGGCTCCTCCCTCTATGCCCCTCCTCCAGACCTCGGTTAGATCCTGTGCCCAGAGGAGACTGGGTGCATTACAGTGAGCTCTACTGAGTTTCTCTGAAAGAGAATTTTGTTAGGTTTTTTATTTTCAGGGAGCACTGCTGGCAACAGGCTCCCTGCATCGTGGGACTGAGGAGAGAAGCAGACCTACTTAAATGATAGGATCTGCTTCTTAGAAGCCGGGGGAGTATAAGAAGAAAAGAAGACTTCAAGGCGGCAGAAGACTAAGGATCTTCACTGAGGTAAGCGCGCAGCGGTAACGCTGCGCGCCATTGCTCCCACACACACTACACACACTAGCGGGCACTGATGGGTGCAGGGCGCAGGGGGGGGCGCCCTGGGCAGCAATAAAACCTCTGGATCTGGCATAGACACTGCGGAGGCAGTAATTCTTTATATCCCCCGCCAGTTTTAAATATTTTGAGCGGGACCGAAGCCCGCCGCCGGAGGGAGCTTGGTCCCTCAGCACCAACCAGCGCCATTTTCTCCACAGAGATCTGCAGAGAAGCTGGCTTCCCGGTCTCTCCCCTGCTGAACACGGTGACACAGGGCTGAAAAGAGGAGGGGGGGGGGGGGACACTTGTAAGGCGCAGTGAGTGTATTACACAGTAATCTAATATAAAAGCGCTATATTATCTGGGACATTATTTTCCAGTGTCAGTTGGCGCTGGGTGTGTGCTGGCATACTCTCTCTCTGTCTCTCCAAAGGGCATTATTGGGGAACTGTCTCCTTATAACTATATCCCTGTGTGTGTGGGGGTGTCGGTACGAGTGTGTCGGCATGTCTGATGCGGAAGGCTCAGCTAAGGAGGAGGTGGAGCAGATGATTGTGGTGTCGTCGTCGGCAACGCCGACTCATTATTGGATGGACATGTGGAATGTTTTAAATGCAAATGTGACCTTATTACATAAGAGATTGGACAAAGCAGAGTCCAGGGAAAGAGCAGGGAGTCAATCCACGGCTTCGGCTGGGTCACCGGGCCCTTCTGGGTCTCAAAAACGTCTCCTATCCCAGATAGCAGACACTGATACCGACACGGACTCTGACTCCAGTGTCGACTACGATGAAGCGAGGTTGCACCCGAGGGTGGCAAAAAGTATTCATTATATGATTATTGCAATAAAAGAGGTTTTGCATATCACAGATGACGCATGTATAAGGCAAAGAAACATGAGGTAACCTTTCCCCCATCCCATGAACTTAACGAGTTATTTGAAAAGGCTTGGGAAACTCCTGATAAAAAAACTGCAGATTCCCAAGAGGATTCTTATGGCATATCCTTTCCCTGCACGGGACAGGGTACGTTGGGAATCCTCACCCAGGGTGGACAAGGCTTTAACACGCCTGTCCAAGAAAGTGGCGCTACCGTCTCCGGACATGGCAGCCCTAAAAGATCCTGCTGATCGCAGGCAGGAAACTACTTTAAAGTCTATTTATGCGCATACAGGTGCTTTGCTCAGACCGGCAATAGCATCGGCATGGGTGTGCAGTGCAGTTGCAGCTTGGACAGATACCTTGTCAGCTGACCTTGATACCCTAGATAGGGATACCATTTTATTAACCTTAGGCCACATTAAAGACGCAGTCTTATATATGAGGGATGCTCAAAGAGACGTTGGGCTGTTGGGGTCGAGAGCCAACGCCATGGCGGTTTCTGCTAGGCGTGCCCTGTGGACTCGCCAATGGACGGGTGATGCAGACTCAAAGAAACATGGAGGTTTTGCCATACAAAGGTGAAGTTTTATTTGGGGAAGGTCTCGCGGACCTGGTAGCCACAGCTACCGCGGGTAAATCTACCTTTTTGCCTTTTGTTCCCCCACAGCAAAAGAAAACTCCACAGTATCAGATGCAGTCCTTTCGGTCGCGTAAGTCCAGAAGAGGTTGGTGCTCATCTTTCCTCGCCAGAGGTAAGGGTAGAGGGAAAAGAATGCCTGCTACGGCTAGTTCCCAGGAGCAGAAGTCCTCCCCGGCTTCTACTAAATCCACCGCATGACGCTGGGGCTCCACTGAGGGAGTCCGCACCGGTGGGGGCATGTCTTCGACTTTTCAGCCAGGTCTGGGTTCTGTCAGACGTGGATCCTTGGGTGATGGATATTGTATCCCAAGGCTACAAACTGGAATTCGAAGAGGTGCCCCCTCGACGATTTTTCAAGTCGGACTTGCCAGCTTCTCCCCCTGAGTGGGAAGTAGTGTTCGCTGCAATTCAAAAGCTGTATCAACAGCAAGTGATTGTCAAGGTTCCCCTAGTCCAACAGAGGACAGGGTACTATTCGACCCTGTTCGTGGTCCCGAAGCCGGATGGTTCGGTCAGACCCATTTTAAATCTAAAATCCCTAAACCTGTACTTGAGAAAGTTCAAATTCAAGATGGAATCGCTCCGGGCTGTGATCTCCAGTCTGGAAGGGGGGGATTTTATGGTGTCGCTCGACATAAAGGATGCATACATTCATGTCCCCATATATCCTCATCAGGCGTACCTCAGATTCGCTGTACAGGACTGTCATTACCAGTTTCAGACGTTGCCGTTTGGGCTTTCCACGGCCCCGAGGATTTTCACCAAGGTGATGGCGGAAATTATGGTGCTCCTGCGCAGGCAGGGAGTCACAATTATCCCATACTTGGACGATCTCCTGATAAAAGCAAGATCGAGAGATCAAATGCAGAAGAGCGTGTCGCTCTCCCTGAGAGTGCTACAACAACACGGTTGGATTCTCAATCTGCCAAAGTCACAATTGATTCCAACGATTCGACTATCATTCCTAGGCATGATTCTGGACACGGAACAGAAGAGGGTTTTTCTCCCGATGGAAAAAGCCCAGGACCTCCAGAATATGGTCAGAGACTTGCTAAAACCAAAAAGAGTGTCTGTTCATCAATGCACTCGAGTTCTGGGGAAAATGGTGGCAGCCTACGAGGCCATCCCCTTCGGCAGGTTTCATGCAAGGACGTTTCAGTGGGACCTCCTGGACAAGTGGTCCGGGTCCCATCTACTAATCCATCAGAAGATAAGCCTGTCCCCCCGGGCCAGGGTGTCTCTCCTGTGGTGGCTGCAAAGTGCTCACCTTCTAGAGGGTCGCATTTTCGGCATTCTGGACTGGGTTTTGGTGACCACGGACGCGAGCCTCCGAGGATGGGGAGCAGTCACACAAGGAAGAAATTTTCAGGGGCTATGGTCAAGCCAGGAGGCTTGTCTACACATCAACGTACTGGAATTGAGGGCCATATACAACGGCCTACGACAAGCGGAGTATCTTCTTTGCGACCTACCGGTTCTGATTCAATCAGACAACGTCACAGCCGTGGCTCATGTAAACCGCCAAGGCGGGACAAGGAGCAGAGTGGCAATGGCGGAAGCCACCAGGTTTCTTTGCTGGGCGGAAAATCACGTAAGCGCTCTGTCAGCGGTCTTCATTCCGGGAGTCGACAACTGGGAAGCAGACTTCCTCAGCAGACACAATCTCCATCCAGGAGAGTGGGGACTTCATCAAGAAGTTTTTACAGAGATAACAAGTCTTTGGGGAATTCCTCACATAGACATGATGGCATCACGCCTCAACAAGAAGCTTCGGAGGTATTGTGCCAGGTCAAGGGACCCGCAGGCAGTAGCGGTGGACGCCTTGGTGACACCTTGGGTATTTCAGTCGGTCTATGTGTTCCCCCCTCTTCCTCTCCTCTCAAAAACATTGAGAATCATAAGACAAAAAAGGGTGAAAACAATACTCATTGTTCCAGATTGGCCTCGAAGGGCCTGGTATTCAGATCTTCAGGAGATGCTCACAGAAGATCCCTGGCCTCTTCCTCTCAGGGAGGACCTGTTACAACAGGGGCCCTGCGTGTTCCAAGACTTACCGCGGTTACGTTTGACGGCATGGCGGTTGAACGCCGAATCCTAGCTGGGAAAGGTATTCCGGAGGAAGTCATCCCTATTCTGATAAAGGCTAGGAAGGAGGTGACGGCAAAACATTATCACCGTATCTGGAGGAAGTATGTTTCTTGGTGTGAAGTCAAGAATGCTCCTACGGAAGATTTCCATCTGTGCCGTTTTCTCCACTTTCTACAGACAGGAGTGGATATGGGCCTAAAATTAGGCTCCATTAAGGTACAGATTTTGGCCCCATCTATTTTCTTTCAGAAGGAATTGGCTTCTCTCCCAGAAGTCCAGACTTTTGTAAAGGGAGTACTGCACATCCAGCCTCCTTTTGTGTCACCTTGGGACCTTAACGTGGTGTTACGGTTCCTGAAGTCTCACTGGTTTGAACCTCTTCAAACGGTTGAATTGAAATTTCTCACTTGGAAGGTGGTCATGTTGTTGGCCTTGGCATCTGCAAGGCGGGTGTCCGAATTGGCGGCCTTGTCTCACAAGAGCCCCTATTTGACCTTCCATGTGGATAGAGCAGAGTTGAGAGTCCTCAATTTTTGCCTAAGGTGGTTTCTTCATTTCATATGAACCAACCTATTGTGGTGCCTGTGGCTACGAGTGACTTGGAGGATTCCAAGTCCCTGGATGTAGTCAGGGCCTTAAAAATCTATGTAGCCAGGACAGCTCGAGTTAGGAAAACAGAAGCACTGTTTGTCCTGTATGCAGCCAACAAAGTTGGCGCTACTGCTTCGAAGCAGACTATTGCTCGCTGGATCTGTAACACGATTCAGCATGCTCATTCTACGGCAGGATTGCCTTTAACAAATTCGGTAAAGGCCCATTCCACTAGGAAAGTGGCCTCTTCTTGGGCGGCTGCCCGAGGCGTCTCGGCTTTACAGCTTTGCCGAACAGCTACCTGGTCAGGTTCAAACACTTTTGCAAAGTTCTGTAAGTTTTATACCCTGGCTGATGAGGACCTTGCGTTTGCTCAGTCGGTGCTGCAGAGTCGTCCGCACTCTCCCGCCTTGTCTGGAGCTTGGTATAAACCCCATGGTCCTTACGGAGTCCCCCGCATCCTCTAGGACGTAAGAGAAAATAAGAATTTAAACCTACCGGTAAATCTTTTTCTCCTAGTCCGTAGAGGATGCTGGGCGCCCCTCCCAGTGCGGACAAAATCTGCAAGGCTTGTATATAGTTGTTGCTTACATAAGAGTTATGTTACAGTTGAGATCAGTCTTTAGCTGATACTGTTTTGTGTTCATACTGTTAACTGGTTGCGTATATTCCAGTTTATACGGTGTGGATGGTGTGGGCTGGTATGAATCTTGCCCTTAGATTAACAAAATCCTTTCCTCGTATTGTCCATCTCCTCTGGGCACAGTTTCTCTAACTGAGGTCTGGAGGAGGGGCATAGAGGGAGGAGCCAGTGCACACCCATTCTAAAGTTCTTTATAGTGCCCATGTCTCCTGCAGAGCCCCTCTATACCCCATGGTCCTTACGGAGTCCCCAGCATCCTCTACGGACTAGGAGAAAAAGATTTACCGGTAGGTTTAAAATCTTATTTTTGGCCATTAGAGAGGGTAAATGCCAACTGCAAACAGGTTATAAGAGAGACGACCGGGGTCGGGTGGCCGGCGTTCAGCATACCGACGCTGGAATCCCGGCTGGCAGGGGTGCGAGCGCAATGAAGCCCCTTGCGGGCTCGCTGTGCTCGCCATGCTGCGGGCTCGATGGCTTGCTGCGTTTGCCACAGGTTCTATTCCCACTCTATGGGTGTCTTGGACACCCACAAGTGGGAATAGTCCTGGGCCCCCTGCCGGCATTCTGGCGGTCAGGATCCCTGCGTCGGTATGTTGACAGCTGGGATCCCAAACGCCGGGATGGCAACTACATCCCATAAGAGAGTAGTCTCTGCCACCACCATACTCCTAAAGCCGCTGTCTGCTGTTGTGTTATATAATATTGGGCAGTCTAATCTGTCCTCTGTCATCTGGTCAGCTGCACTATGGTGCATTTATAGAGTATAAATGGAGTTCTGCTACGGTCCCCCACGCAGTACTGCAGAAGTGGAGAAAGAGTAGAAGCTGCTGGGTATTGGCGAGTTCTCCTATTACTCCTAAAACAGATAAATACCGACTATCATGCAACTTGTGGAGGCCCTCCGATTATTGGGCTGTTTGCTCCTCCCCTGTCAGCTGCACTGTGGTTCAGTGTTTGCCCAGCTTAACTCGGGGTATTAGGACCGCAGGGTTATAGGCAGAGCCATTTGCTCAGGGTGCTGTTTTCAACACAGGGCAGTTAGGGATGGATTAGAAACTGCTCTTACCCATGGCTGGATTGGCCATGTACCTCTTCTGGCAAATGCCAGAAGGGCCATTGGCCTGATGGGCCGACTCGGCCACACAGAGAGACTGGTGCTGGCAGAGCAGCTCCACCTAATGGCACTCTGCTAGGCCACTTGGCATACACAGACACAGGCCATGAGCTGTGGCCATGCTCCCTTGTTGCCAGGGATGTTATGGAGCACCAGTCATCCCTGCTCCTACCTGCAGGGTACAGGATGTCAGCAGATAAAGGAGTCCCGCAGAAAAAGAGCAGCATTTTTAGGCAAACCAGTTTGATTTATTGCTTTGTGGTAACTACTTAAAGAACTGTTACACACCACTGAGAAGTTGTGATCTACACTTATTGCAAAAGAGCTTTCCGTGCAGTGATATTACATACTTTCACATTGCAAACCCTGCTTTTAAAAGGTTTCTTAAAACGGGTCTGAGCAGTTAAACCCCCTTCACATCGCATGTTGTAACCAGTATATTACCATTTCATTACCGTTTTGGTACCTTTCACACTGAACCCGTTTCACCCATAGAAAACAGTGATTGTCATTGTAAATGGACTTTTCTGGCCCACACATTATTAATAATTATTAATTAATTATTAATAATTTGGCTAGTCGTACGATGGAACCCAGCAGCTTCAAGCATCTTTACCATGTTTTTGTAGATTACTGCATCCTTCACTGTCCCAGTGATTTTTCTACATATTTCTTCATCCCCTCTGATCCTAAGCAGCTCCCTAACCTCCTCATCACTCCAATTTGCCATTTTAAACTGTATTCTGTATAATAAAATGCTTCTTCACTCTCATGTGTTTCCTCCAGTTTATTTCCTGCTTCTGCCTGGTGACATCACGCATGGAGACAGCCTATCACCTTCTGTGGTTTGGAAATGCCGTTTCTGAGCCTTTCACACTGCACAATGAAACGGGTCTGAACCGTGTAGGACCCTGCTTTTTAACCGTTTCAAAATACCGGTATTTTGAAAACGGTTATTCAAGGTGGCCCTTTCACACCGCAGCTAGAACCGTTTTGGAAGGCTTAAAAATCGACAATTTACCGGGTTAAAGCTGCGGTGTGAAATGGGTATTATGGTTCCCATCAGTGTAGAGCTCTGGGTACAGGAAACAATGTGTCTAAAATTAGGACTTAAACCCAATTGACAGTAATCTGTAACAATTGCAGTGTTGATTGGTAGGGTTTACACTACTAGCTCTAACATACATACTATAGGTCAGATGTATCAAGCCTGAGAGAGTGACAAAGTGGAGAAGTTGACAAAAGCAACCAATGAGCTTCTGTCATTTGCCAAGCTCAGCTTTTGAAATGACAAGTATAAACTTTATCTCTCTCCAAGGCTTGATTCATCTCCCCTTATATCCTTAGGTAGAAGCAGATCAACTGCTATGGGCAGCCTCTCCATTCTTTTCATTGGTTGATACATCCCCCCCTTAATTACAGTATTGCATAAACCTGTTGTATGCAACGAGATGGTAGCAGAAGTCCTGCGCTTGGGATGCTGGCATACATATCACCAACAGTTTTTATTAGAGGTTTTAAATGCATCAACAGGTAGGGGGAAAGTTCCCACACAAACACAGGTAGAAAAACATCAATATCAACAGTGCATAATCATTAAATACAAGTCGAGTTGTACAGATGTCAAAGGGAAGAGTAAACAGCCCTGTGGGAACGAATAGGTGTGTTAGGGGTGGCGTTTACTAAGTGATGTAGGAGATAAATTTATCCTGTATCCGTGAAGGCGCCTCCACACCTCATGAATATATAGAGTAATAGAATAAAGAGAGTCAAAGAATAGGGGCGCCCGAGGGCGATAAGATAGAAGTAGAAAAATGTGTGGGGTAAGAAAGGAAGAGGGTAAGAGAAGGACGGAGGGGGGGGGGGGGGGGTTACCACTTAATAAGGTTATGGGATGTAGCGAAGAAAAATTTCAGTTACCATCCAAGGGAGTGGCCAGATAGGCTTGGGAGGTCTTGTATTCCAACCAAGGGGCCCATGTGGTATCGAATTCACTAGATTTGCCTATCGATGAGAGGAACAGATCCTCCATTCTCATAAAATAGTTCAATTTAGTGAACCATGCACGACTCGTGGGTGTAATTTGGGATCTCCACTTGGCTGGGATCACAGCACGTGCTGCATTGCTTAAGTGTCGTAGTTGGGAGTGTTTGTGTTGAGACATTGGAATTGTTGAATGATTGATAAGCCAGAATGCTGGGTCATGTGGGATTTGGGTCTTAAGGATGATCTGGGAGATGTGTATAACTTCCTGCCAGAAGGGTTGTGTTAGTGGGCATGTCCACCAAATGTGTAGAAGGGTGCCAGAAGGGGAGGAGCAGCGCCAACAGAGTGCCGACGAGGAGGGGTACATGGCATGGAGAAGGGAGGGGGGCCTATACCATCTTGTCATGACTTTATATTGAGTCTCTCTTACTTGGACACAAACAGAGCTTGTATGGGTTTTTAAGCATATTTTTTCCCAGTCTCTACATGACAGAGAAATGCCTAGGTCTCTTTCCCATGCCGCAGCATAGGATGGAACGTCGGAAGGTTGGGTATGGCTGACAATCTTGTAAAGAGTGGAGATAGTATGAGTCGGGTCATGGGCGGCGACACAAAGTTTCTCGAAAAGGGTCATCTCTCTGGCGGCTTTCTGGAGTCTAGAGCTAGATATCAAGAAGTGTCTTATTTGCAGGAATTTCCAAAAGTCCTGTTGGGGGATGTCCCATTTTGCCCTAAGGTCTGAGAACTGCTTAACTCCAGTTGATGACACCATCTGGCCGACCCTGAACAAACCTGTTGATGCCCAGTGTGAGAAGTGGGCTGGGTTGATTCCCGGAGCAAATTCAGGGTTGGCCAGGAAGGACGTCAGGGGACTGAATTTAGAAGAGATGTAGGGTAATGTGCGCAATGATTTCCACGTAGCAAGTGTAGGAGTCATGGTGGGATGAGGGTTGAGCAGTTTGGGGGGGGAGGGTAGCCAGGGAAATATTTCTGGAAATTGGTGTACGTACAGACCCTCCAACTTCACCCATTGTTTAAGCTCTCGGTATCTCGTCCAATCTATAATTCTATTCAAAAGGATAGCATGGTAGTAATTTTTTATGTCGGGAAGCTGAAGGCCTCCCCTTACAATCGGTTTTGACAATTGGGAGCGACTAATCCTAGGTCTCCTCCGTTGCCAGACAAATTGTTGGATCAGGAATGAAATAGATCGAAACCAGGTCTCCGGGATTTGGATCGGGAGGGTCTGCATTACATATAATAATTTTGGGAGGGTGTTCATCTTAACTACGTTTATCCTCCCAAACCAGGATAAGAGTTTCATATTCCATCTGGAGTAGTCATTCCGAATCGTTTGCAATAGGGGTAAATAGTTCAGTGAGAATAACTGAGACTCTTTAGCGCTCAACTTAACACCTAGGTATGTTATGTGGGAGGGCTGCCATGAGAAAGGAAAAGAGCGTTTAAGGGCTGTAACGGAGTCTGCAGGAGCGGATATGTTAAGAGCACTAGATTTATTATAATTAATTTTAAAATTGGAGAGATGTCCAAATAGGTCTAGTTCTTTCATTAGGTGCGGAAGGGAGTCAGTAGGGTGTGATATTATGGCCAAGAGGTCGTCGGCAAATAAGGCTAGTTTATATTCATCATCGCCTACGGTGAAACCTTTGA
Organism: Pseudophryne corroboree; assembly: GCF_028390025.1. Classification (NCBI taxonomy): domain Eukaryota; kingdom Metazoa; phylum Chordata; class Amphibia; order Anura; family Myobatrachidae; genus Pseudophryne; species Pseudophryne corroboree. The sequence continues at coordinate 70,452,795 of NC_086455.1, forward strand.
TATCCTGGTTAGCCCGAATGGACCTGGCCAATGCCTCAATACATAGCACGAAAATCAAAGGAGATAGTGGGCAGCCCTGCCTGGTACCATTGGTTATGTTGAATGGGTCCGACAGGGTGCCGTTTACGCGAACCCTTGCCGTCGGGGAGTCATATAGGGCCATTATCCATGTGAGTGCATTGGGACCTAAGCCTATGTGCTCTAAGATGGTTTCCATAAATTTCCAACTGACCCTGTCAAAAGCCTTTTCGGCGTCAGTAGAGAGCAGAATGGTGGGGGTAGAACTGTGGGATGCTAGGTGGATAAGATTGAGGATTTTGGTGGTGTTGTCTTTGGCCTCTCGGCCCACCACAAAACCTACCTGGTCGCTATGGACCAGGAGAGGGATCAGTACGTTAAGTCTGTTTGCCAAAATCTTCGCATAGATTTTCAGGTCCACGTTGAGGAGGGAGATGGGTCTGTAGCTGGAGCAGGCCGAAGGGTCTTTGCCCTGTTTCGGTATCACCGATACGTGGGCCTCAAGTGAATCGCGGGAAAAGTGGGAGCCAGATGATATTGAGTTAAATGCACGGAGCAGGAGAGGGAGCAGTCTATCTTTAAACACCTTATAGTATGCGATAGTGAAGCCGTCGGGGCCAGGACTTTTCCCCGACGTCATAGAGGAGATGGCCCGGTCTATCTCTTGGGTAGTGAAGGGGGCTTCTAATGTATTAAGCTTCGAAGGTGGAAGAACAGGGTAGTCGATGGACTTCAGGTAGTCCTTTATTTTTTGGTGTAGAAGGTGGGGATCTGCATCAGGGGATGTGTTCTCTAGATTATAAAGCAAGGTGTAAAAGTGTGCGAAACAGGCCCCAATCTCAGGTGATTTAAATTTGGGAGTCCCTCCGGCGTCTTTCACTGAGCCAATAAATGAGGCCGAATGTTGGGCTCGTATCGCATGGGCTAGGACTCGGCCAGGCTTGTTGCCCCACTGGTAGTATTTCTGTTTACATTTACGGATGGAATGGATTATGTTGTTAGAGAGGAGCTTATTCAGCTGGGAGCGGGCTTCTGACAGTTCTACTAGGGTCACATCTGACAGGGATACTTTGTGGGATGTCTCGAGGGTGTGAATTTTATGTAAAAGACCTGTGATCAGAGACTGTCTCTGTTTCTTTTTGTGGGTGCCCAGTTGTATCAACTTACTGCGAAGGACACATTTATGCGCTTCCCACACGGTGAGATGGGAGACATCATCTGTGACGTTCGTGGCAATATAATCATCTAGAGTTTTGTCTAAGGTTTCTTTACAGAGTGTGTCATATAGGAGGGACTCATTGAGTCTCCAGGTCCATTGTTTATGAGAGCCGTGAGGGAGGGTCAAGGTTAGGGTCACCGGGGCATGGTCAGACCATGTGATCGAGCCAATAGTGGCATCTATAAGAAGCGGGAGGTGTCTGTGACTGAGGAATAAATAATCAATGCGGGAATAAACCCTGTGGGGATGGGAGTAATAGGAATAGTCACGTCCTGAGGGGTTAAGGGTTCTCCAGGAGTCGGCCAGTTGTTGTGTGTGGAGTAGGTGTTTAACGCGGCGGTATTTAGATGCACCAAATCTAGAGGTTTGGGATGAGGTGTCAGTATTAGGGTCTAATGTCCAGTTGAAATCACCACCTAAAACCGTGACACCTTGCATCAAAGAATCTAATTTCGGGAGGTAGGAGTTAAAGAAGGATAGTTGGGCCTGGTTAGGGGCGTACATCACCGCAAAGGTGAATATTTGCTCGGAGATCTTGCAAGTCAAAATAAGGAACCTTCCCGGAACCACCCTGTGTACGGCTACGTCCGAGACATGTAAATCCCTGGAGAGAACAATAGCCACTCCCTTGGATTTGCTACCGGGGGTGTTACTGTAGAACGCTATTGGAAAGTAGCGATTGGTGATAGAGGGGTTACGGATCCCAACCTTGAAATGGGTCTCCTGCACTAATGCAACGTCTGCTCTTTCAGACCTTAACAGACGTAGAAGACTGGATCTCTTCTCCGGAGAGTTGAGACCACGTGCATTGAGGGATAGTACTTTAATCTTCCCCGGGGTGCTCATGGCGGAATGAAGTAGAACACGTTCCTAGGAACCTTAAAGTGGAGGGAGGAGGAGGGGGGAGAAGGAAGAGCAAGCATGGAAAAAGAAATAAAAGAGAAAGGAGTACAAAAACAATGTAATAACATCAGCAAAAGACCCGCAGGAGAGAGACTGAACCGTAATCCCGTCAGTCTCCCTACCGACAAATAGTCAAAGGCGGGTATTGTAGGGGGAATGGGGGTGAACCGCAACCCGAACCATGATAACAGCAATAACATATTTAAACTGACACAGGAAAAGGGGGAGGGGAGAGGGATAAGAGGGGGGTGGCCGGAGGGGGGACAAGGGCAGCGATCAAGTCCGCTACCCCCTCCCCTCGCCGGTCAGCATATGCAGGAATGTTAACCATTTATCAACGACTTCCTTAAATAACTGGGAAATGACATGTGACCTCGTCGTGTCCCATTCGAGAATGAAAATTACCCTCCCATATTGCTTTAACAGCAATCATTTCTGTTGGAGGGAATAACAATATCAATCAGAAGGGTCTTTTACAGCTAGTTGGTTTTGGAAGGAGATGTAGTTGACTGGGATCTTCTCCCAGTGCCTCGAACCTCTTGCCATGGTTCCACGTTAGAAGCCCGTTTAGGAGGAGGTATATCCGAAAGAGGAAATTCCCAGTCCGGAATGGACAGTGGAGGGAGGCCTAGGGAGGTACAGGAGGGGATGAGGCCTGTGTGGGAAGACAGGGTGTACCATTTCCCCGAGGAACAGGCTTGAAGGTGAAAGGGAAATCCCCAGCGGTAGCGAATCTGACGTTTCCGTAGCTCGTCTGTCAGGGGTTTCAGGGATTTCCGCTGCTGGAGTGTGTACCAGGAGAGGTCTTGATAGAGGCTTATGGAGCTGCCATTGAAATCAATACCATCAAGTTGTCTGGCTTTAAACATGATTTCCTCCTTCTGGGCGAAGTAATGGAGTCGGCAGATAACATCACGAGGCCGGTCAGTGGCGAGGCTCCTTGGTTTAAGAGCCCTGTGGGCTCTGTCGAAAGTGATGACGTTATCCGAGTTTGTTCCCAAAAGTTTGTTGAATATCTTGGTCAGGGCGTCCACTAGCCCAGATTGGGGAACCTCCTCCGGGAGACCTCGGACTCGGATGTTGTTCCGTCTGCCCCTGTTGTCGATATCTGTCATTCTAGATTGTAAAGCTCGGATTTCTTTGGAATGAGCAAGGACAGAGTCTCTCAGCTGGGATACACAGGAAGCGCTGGCTTCTTGGTCTTCCTCTAGGGTAACCACCCGGTCGGATAGGTGTGTAATATCGCTTTTGATGGAGGCGAGCTCGTTCCTGATGGTGTCTTGAAGGTCTTGCTTCGTAGGAAGGGACTTCTTGAAGGTCAGGATATCTCTGAGCTCGCGACTACTAGCTGCCGTAAGGTCAGCCATCTCATCAGCTGGATTCGAGGTCGAAGAAGCTGAAGGAGAGGTAGGGGAGCGGGGGGAGGAACGGCTCTCCATCTGTGGGGATATCGTGGGGTGAAGGAAGGGCCTCAGGTCGGTTTGAGATCTCGTGACTTTTCGTGGTTGGTTGTTTTTGCTCCGTCTAGAGTATCTCGAGGTACGTCTCATATTCCGGAAGGGGGACAGTAGGGAGGATGTTTGCAAGTAGCTCAAGGTGTGTCAGGATCAGCAGGATACATATGGCGACATGGCTCTTAGGAAGCGGTCATCCCCCGTGGCCTGATTTCAGAAGACCATCAGGTGGCTTCGGGTAGAGTAGTAGGAAACAAAGGTCCAGGACAATACATGGTGATATGTGGGCGTCAGGCAGCAAGAAGGAGAAGCTTGGAGGCTGGAGGGACTCTGCAGATGCGGAGAATATTGGCGGGAGGGAGCAGACGAGAGCGTTCACGGTACCTCTCCACCGGAGGGGGGTGTAATATGACCTGATGAGGCCGTTTATAGCGTTGACCCCCGTTCAGAAAACGCGGAAGCATGGCCCGGACACGGACCTGCCAGTGACCGGGGCGTCTCCACTCTGCGGGGGATGAGGACTGTAGCTGGGAGAGGGGGATCACCGGCTGGGTTCGGAGCTAGCTCCGGTGAGCATTTATATAGAAGTGGGGTGGATCTCCTGCAGGATCTAGTGCCAGCAATGTTTCTGGCCTCTGTGGGGATAGCAATGGAGGGGGGACGGCATGCAGCTTCAGTGCCCCTCCGGATATGCTACTGCAGTCAGCAGCGGCAAAGCTGGCTGGGGGGATGTGCACTTGCAGGAAGAGCAGGAGAGAGGGGCCTTCCTGGGGCTTGTTAGGGGGCTCCCAGGTGGGCTAGTCGGGTCCGTGACCAGTGGGCGGGCCGTCTTCTTACTTGAGGTCCCGGCTCCGGCCCCGCGGTTAGGCCTCAACTCTTTGCGGCTCCGGAGAACGGGTCTTAGGGCTAGGGGTGCAGGGAGAGTCAGCCTCTCGACTTACCCCGTTGCCCACGTCCGATCCCGTCTCCTTCCGGCTAGCGGGTCCGCGGTGTGAGCTCCAGGCGCATCAGTCGGGTCACGAGCCGTCCGCAGTATGAGGGAGCAGGAGGTCTCAGTCGCTCGTTCCGTCCTTTGGTGCGGCTCCGGAGGTGCTGGGGATCGCTTGTAGAAAGGTAGAGAGGCGATGGGCTCTTGTGGGACGTCCGTCCCGTTCCGTCGATCCAGCCCCAAAATCGAGCTCCAGGCTTTAGGCCGGGGGGAAGGCCGCAATCCGCGGGAGTGCTTAAAAGCACTCCCCGACTCCGCGGGTCCCCTGCAGCAGTTGCCAGAGAGTATTAAGGCTCTTTATAAGTAATTAGGGGCAGTCTGGCGGTGACTAGGAGTGTATATGGCTTGAAAAGAGGGTTAATTAAGCAGGAGCTCTGGGATCCACATGCACACTCCAGGATATCCAGGCCACGCCCCCCATGGTGAGATTCTAATATTATGATGTTGGCATTTTGTCAGTGTTGACATTCAAACATTCATATGTCAACATTCTAGTGTCTACATGCTGCATGTCGGAATTGTGACTACTTCACACTGCAAGGGTAGTGGTGAAGGCTTGTTTCTATTCTCAGGCTGTACCGGCTTCCAAGTTATTCCACCAAAACTATCCCTCTCCTCCAGTTACTGACATACATGCCGTATGTTTTGTTTCTGTCCACTGCATTGACATCTGTCGTCGTCTTCAAGCACCCCGTGGTGCAGTCTACCTGACATCTTCCAGCCCACGGACATACCCTCTCTCATTCTAGAGACTCTTGTCCCCATCGACCAGCGTGTCTGGCACTGCCACTTCACACTCCTCTCTTCCTTAATCCTTTTGGTGTTTCTCAGTGTCAGTGGACATTATCTACCACTCATCTCACTGCCCCCCCCGGACCTCTTCTGCCATCTCCATCTTCTCCAACTCTATCCACACTTGTGTCCCAACCTGCTTCCTTTTGCCTCACTCAGCCTCCTTGCACCCAAATCAGTATGCACATATTGTCGTCCTGATTCTCTTGTCAGCCTCTCCTGTACTTCTGCTATCTCCTACCTTGTCATGTGTCTTACTACAACACAACAGTTACTGCAGCTATAGGCGAGACATAATGCCTCTGCTGCTGGACAATAACCTCGACTCAGTACAGTATCTCCTATATAACCCATGCCCCAAATGCTGACTCCCACCAGTCCTCTGCTTTTGCAATGTTTGGGGAACTTCCAATCTGTCCCATTCATTGATAGTTTTGCAGAATATTTTGTCTTGGTAGGGTAGGTTGGACCTGATGTTCTCCTGCTGCCGCCACACCCTGTCCTGGCAAGTTTGCACCTAGTTACTGGTTTTGCCTGTTAGTCAAGTTCTTGTGTCATAGATTTATCCATTTTTTTTTTAACCATTCATTCATTATCGACGCCTGCGGCAGTGAATCTTCAGCAAGAGCAACACCAAAATGTTTTGCTGTTGTAGCATGTGTTTATGAGACCTGTATGTATTAACACAGGGTTTCCTTCAGTGGCTAGAAAGCTAATGGCTTGCTTATTATTGAACATGATTTAATATGTGTATTTAGGAGCCAGTCTCTTGTATATCTATTAAAGCGTTATCATCATCTACGCATAGCGAGGCTGCCATTTTCTTGGTAATTTTCCTGAGAATGCAGCCTTTGCGCTCACTATTGTTCATTCTAGCACCCTGCACCTGTCACAACCCTTGCAGTTCCTCTATCCTGCCTGGGGTATAACACTGTACTCCTCTTCTAACCCACCCTGCTCAGTGCCCAAATGTATTAAGCCTTAAAAAGTGATAAGGTGGAGTACTTAAAGTGTGCCAGCCAATCGGCTTCCTCGCTGCCACGTTGCACACATTATCACTTTTTAAGGCTTAATACATTTGGGCCTAGAGTGTGCAAGAAGCACCAGAGAAGAGAGCGAAACCCCAGACAGGAAAGAGGAACTGCACGGGTTGTGACAGGTGTAGGGTGCTAAAATGAGAAAGAGACATCTCTGAGGCACAATGTCACTGGTCCGTAATGAATGGTTGCTTCCTTTTGTTTTAATTGGTTTATATAAGAAAAGTACAGCATTGCCTGCTCTTGTGCAGAATATTACCCCGCAATAAATGACCCTATTACAAAATGGGGATGCGTTTAGCATCCCGATGGACGGGATGCCGGTGGTCATGTGACCGACGCCGGAATCCCGACTCCACTCTGAAGATCTGCGAGGGAAGACCGACGGCCGACATCCTGAAGGCAAGATTCAGGCTAACTGTTAGGGTTAATGCCCGAGGGGGGAGGGTTAGGTTTAGGCACTGGGGGCGAGTTAGGTTTAGGCACTAGGGGGGCTAGCCATAGTCACCACCCCTTCGAGGGTTAGCCCTTGCCACCACCTCTGGAGGGGTAGGGGAGATGGGGGTGGTAAAAATACCCTCTCCAATGTTGGGATATTCATTGTCGGGATGCTGGTGTCGGTCATGTGACCGCCGGCATCCCGGCGAGCGATCTATATTATACTGAACCCACAAAATGGCTGTCTCTGTTAGACAATGGGTTTATATTGGGAGCTGTATGTATATAGTTCTTTAACAGCATACTGCTTTAAGCAGTTGAACATTTGCAATTATTATGTAATCCTATATACGAATACAGGACACCTTCCTTGGTAATGACTGGTGTCTATTACAGTTTGTGAGTTATTGGCTGGGAACAGTTATTTTATTAGACAAATGTTGGACATTGTGTTTTGTTTGGTAAAGTGTCCTAGAACTATGGCATAACCTGGTTACATTATGTACCTCAGAGAGCATTAGAGCATTTTCTGAGGAAGGTTCTATGCATTCAGAGACTATGTGCTGACTATCCTGTTGCTTTTCAGGTCCAGCAGCAAGTTCATCCCACACTGTCTGCCAAAGAAGACTCCTTGTACTACATAGAAGAACTCATCCTCCAGCTGTTGAATAAATTATGCATTGCTCAGCCCAGGACTGTTCAAGATGTGGAGGTAAGCCATGTTGTGGTGCACAGGTCACCTAGAGACCACCTGTCCTTTTACCAGGATACAATGACATCACTGATACGCAGAAGGTCTCGTTCATGTCAATGGTCCTTAGCAAATGTGTGCAGTGTTTCTAACACTGGCGTCACCATCAAAATGGAGGATCCAGTTTTCCAACTCTTTTATTCTTATTCCCTGTAGCTTTTATTTCATGTACTAACGCTTCAGGATATTCTTGTGTAGTCTTCAGTCTTTGTTACTTAAGTTTTCATTTAGAAACCATGTGAGTCACAGCATCAGTCAGGCTTGCAGTAGTAGAAACATAAGGGGCTGACGCACAGTGGGACGTAGCCAGGTTGTGTCACATAAAATGCACAAACTGCCGATGCCTGCAAACATGGACGCACGCCTGTGTGCTTACTCCTAGAGAGGCAGGTTGGTGCAGTGTAGATCGAGTCCAGTAAAAGTGATTTCACGTAACCTATGCAGAGACTCTGAGATATGTCACTGTATCGTTTCCATGTATCGGAGGTGCTGATGACAACGGACGCCATGTACCGGAGGTGCTGGTGACGCCGGACACCATTGCTCACACTCCTACCTGCTGTAATAGAGATGGTTTTGTCTGTTATTCACACCTAGTGGCAAATCCGTATTACGCTATCCAAACACTACTCATGCAGTCTCTTGTGATTAGTCCATCTTTACATGGGATGTAGTTAAGTGACCGCCGGTCACAATACCACCACCTACATCCCGACCACCCACAATACCGACAGTCGGCATGCCAACTAACAGGGACTATTCCCACTCGTGGGTGTCTACGACACCCATAGAGTGGGGATAGAACCTATGGTGGACGCAGTTCGCCACCGAGCCCGCTGCTGCTTAGTGCTGGGTAATAAGCCCCATTCAGACCATAGTGTTGGATACTTTAATGATATGTTAGTATACCAGGCTGGCTACACATCAGGACAGTGTATATCTCAGCCATCCCAAGGACTGATGCTACAATATACCATTACCTGCCGCATTCACCTGCACACCACTGTCAGCGGAGTAGGCCCGTCTGACGTGCAACAATGGAAAATGAGACAAACCCACTGGCGATGGCCAGGAGCGCACAGTCGCGGGTACACCCTGACCCATATGGAGGATGTATCTTTCCTGCGTCGAATGAACGATGTCGTCCAATATGTTGCCTGATGTATATCCACAAGTAGGCAATGATTCGCCCATGGTCCCTCCCTGAGCATTTTTGGCTGGTAGTAAGAAACAGTTCCTCCGCAGCACCACTGACCACTCACCAGCAGCGTTCCGGGTTTACTGTGATTAAAGCTAAATATTTACCTTTTAACATAAGCTATTTACTAATACCGTAAAGCCGTAATGGCCGCTAAACCTCGTGCACGTGCTACGCACTTTGTACGCTATTTGCGAACAAAGACCGCACACGTGGTACGCTAGTTACGTACGCACGCTGCGCTGGGTGTACGGAATACACACAGTGAGCGTACACACAGACAGTAACCTTTATAAACTTTAAACACAGAGTATGCTTACACTGTAAACCTTAATACCTTGGTACTATGCAAGCTGTTTGAGCAATTGAGATGCCCTGAAACCCTTAGCACTTATATGGTGAATCAAACAAACACTTGTTAAGGTTCCAACACCTTACCAGATGATTTTTAGTAAATAAAAGGGAAAAGAATACAGATTACAGCTTATACACTACAAACCTAACATTAATAACTAAACAGAATATCTAGACAAAAATATACACAATGGCGAACGAACGCAAACACAAATACATAGAATAAGAATGAATGGCTTACATTAAACGGGTAACAAAGTGGCCACAGAGAAACATACCATACGGGGGAACACTCGCTAGCGCAACCGGATCCAGTCCTCCAATTATCCGACTGATAATTGTTGATGAGAGAGAGTACTGGCCGGTTAGGGGACAGTGGCCTTTATATACACAACATACAGTACACTACAATGGGCCCTACAATCTCATTGTTCATTGGACACAGGAATGTCCCTCTGCATTATAACAACAGGTCATAGGTGGATTTGAACAGGTGGGCTGTGACTATTTCAAACTGCTCAGGTGGGAGGTATCCACAGGATTCCCGCCGCATGGATAATGAACTGCAAATATAGTAAATGTCCATAAACTTCTTATAGACATAACTATACGCAGGAGCGATTAATCTCTTCCTAACCAACACCGGAATGTTTCTAATAAAATACTCTTCAGTTAGGTACTAGACACCACTGTTCAACCTTTGTCAGACCCTTCGTATCATGCAAAGAGGAATTCCCATGTCCATGAACCATTTACACTAAACATACTAGCAGACATTATTAAAGGGATTAATATCTACAAAACACACTATAAAGGTTAACTATGCTATAAACGAGTTGCCCGCTACAAGCTCATAAACTCTACCGTAAATACGCATATACCGCGCGTAATCGCCGGAGCGAGCGTACGCAATTTGCGGACATGTGCACGTACGGCAGACTGAATGCACGAGCAGCGGGCATGTGCATGGGGTTAGTATATGGCAACGTGAAGCACGATATTTTTCGACTTTTACAACTGTCAGCTCCATCCATAGTTGGCTTAATTGAGAATCACAGCTTCTGCTTATTCTTCACCATAACACAATTGCTGGCTTGTTCTGTCCTGGTGTGTCGTGATTAAACCATTTCTAATGGGTCTGACAGTGACTGAATTAGATGTGAAATCTGCTTTTACAGGTAGAAATGTATAATTCATACAGTTAATAATATAATGTACCTGTGCATGTGTACAAAACAACAGGATTTAATAGCTAAGCCACACAGCAGGCCCTCATTACTCCTCTCTGTGGGATAGACCTGCACCTTGGACCTGGCTGTTCCTATGCTCCAGGCTGGCATGGCTTCTGCTGGTTTGTAGCCAAGACCTACATTTGATGTGTTGGCAGACGCTTCGTCTCGCACTAGCCACTAGTCTCTCTAGACTATTTTCTAGGAACAGTCTGTGGTCTCTCCCTCAGTGGCGTATTAGCCGTCACCGCAGACTGGGCCGGAAGTTACATGTTGGAAACATAGCATGAAAGTGTTAATGTCCGCACACTAGACTGAAAAGTTCAATGTTATCACACTGTGTTAATGCTAACATTTCTTCTACTGGCTGGCTATTACACTAGACTGTAACCTAGCCACAGATGAAATCCGATGATACTAGCCTTCCTGTCAACAGCATGTTTTGTCTCGGCGTACTGCAGTGTACATATAGTGGACTGAATTCCCTTTGGCCCAGACAATGCCTGATTGCCTGTACACACCAGGCCGTTGTACTGAAGAACGGAACAATCATTGTTATGTCTTTATTACAAAGAGCTGAGTCACATGCAATATCTATCGGTTGATCATACTGCAAGGAAAACCGGAGGATGTTGCATACGACCGGCGGGAGCGCGCAATTATGCGTACACCCTACATCAGCAGTGGCCAACCCGTGGCTCTTTCTTTATTCAGATGTGGCTCCTGACACTCAGTCACATGACCACAAGAGATCTGGAAACTGCTGCATGCCAGCCAGACATGCAGCAACACTACAGGGACGAAGAACTGAGGGAGCCACCGGCAAACAGAGGACACATAAGGGGCTGCTGCAATGGCACGAGTTGGGGGGCAGCATTGGTGACATATGAGGGCGTACTGCAGTGACACAAGGGGGAGCTGGCTGGAGTGACACAGGAGGGTCTTGACAGGAGAGACAAAGGGGGAGTGACACATTGACACATGGGGGAGCTTGCTGGAGTGACAAAGGAGGGTGCTGGCAGGAGTGACACATTAACACTTGGGAGAGCCGGCTGGAGTAACATAGGAGGGTGCTGGCAGGAGTGACACATGGAGGAGCTGGCAGGAGTGACACAGGAGGGTGCTGGCAGGAGTGACACAGGAGGGTGCTGGCAGGAGTGACACAGGAGGGTGCTGGCAGGAGTGACACAGGAGGGTGCTGGCAGGAGTGACACAGGAGGGTGCTGGCAGGAGTGACACATGGGGGAGCTGGCAGGAGTGACACAGGAGGGTGCTGGCAGGAGTGACACATGGGGGAGCTGGCAGGAGTGACACAGGAGGGTGCTGGCAGGAGTGACACAGGAGGGTGCTGGCAGGAGTGACACAGGAGGGTGCTGGCAGGAGTGACACAGGAGGGTGCTGGCAGGAGTGACACAGGAGGGTGATGGCAGGAGTGACACATGGGGGAGCTGGCAGGAGTGACACAGGAGGGTGCTGGCAGGAGTGACACATGGGGGAGCTGGCAGGAGTGACACATGGGGGAGCTGGCAGGAGTGACACAGGAGGGTGATGGCAGGAGTGACACAGGAGGGTGATGGCAGGAGTGACAGGAGGGTGCTGGCAGGAGTGACACAGGAGGGTGCTGGCAGGAGTGACACAGGAGGGAGCTGGCAGGAGTGACACATGGGGGAGCTGGCAGGAGTGACACATGGGGGAGCTGGCAGGAGTGACACATGGGGGAGCTGGCAGGAGTGACACATGGGGGAGCTGGCAGGAGTGACACATGGGGGAGCTGGCAGGAGTGACACAGGAGGGTGATGGCAGGAGTGACACAGGAGGGTGCTGGCAGGAGTGACACAGGAGGGTGATGGCAGGAGTGACACAGGAGGGTGCTGGCAGGAGTGACACAGGAGGGTGATGGCAGGAGTGACACAGGAGGGTGCTGGCAGGAGTGACACAGGAGGGTGCTGGCAGGAGTGACACAGGAGGGTGCTGGCAGGAGTGACACAGGAGGGTGCTGGCAGGAGTGACACAGGAGGGTGCTGGTAGGAGTGACACAGGGGGGAGCTGGCAGGAGTGACACATGGGGGAGCTGGCAGGAGTGACACAGGAGGGTGCTGGCAGGAGTGACACAGGAGGGTGCTGGCAGGAGTGACACAGGAGGGTGCTGGCAGGAGTGACACATGGGGGAGCTGGTAGGAGTGACACATGGGGGAGCTGGCAGGAGTGACACATGGGGGAGCTGGCAGGAGTGACACAGGAGGGTGCTGGCAGGAGTGACACAGGAGGGTGCTGGCAGGAGTGACACAGGAGGGTGCTGGCAGGAGTGACACATGGGGGAGCTGGCAGGAGTGACACATGGGGGAGCTGGCAGGAGTGACACAGGAGGGTGATGGCAGGAGTGACACAGGAGGGTGATGGCAGGAGTGACACAGGAGGGTGCTGGCAGGAGTGACACAGGAGGGTGCTGGCAGGAGTGACACAGGAGGGAGCTGGCAGGAGTGACACATGGGGGAGCTGGCAGGAGTGACACATGGGGGAGCTGGCAGGAGTGACACAGGAGGGTGATGGCAGGAGTGACACAGGAGGGTGATGGCAGGAGTGACACAGGAGGGTGCTGGCAGGAGTGACACATGGGGGAGCTGGCAGGAGTGACACATGGGGGAGCTGGCAGGAGTGACACATGGGGGTGATGGCAGGAGTGACAGGAGGGTGCTGGCAGGAGTGACACATGGGGGAGCTGGCAGGAGTGACACAGGAGGGTGCTGGCTGGAGTGACACATGGGGGAGCCAGCAGGAGTGACAGAGGAGGGTGCTGGCGACACATGGTGGAGCTAAAGTGCATTATGTGAATCTGGCTTTTTCAATATACTGTGTGTATCTGGCTTTTTCAATGTATTTTATGTTGGATCTGGTTTTAAAATGTATTTCATGTGGCTCTGGCTTTTTCAATGTATTTTATAGCATGGGCGTGGCCTAGCAGGTACAATGTCACACACCATTTTTGCACATGCGCCTTCTGCTCGATGTCGGCTCTTTGACTTACCTAACGAGATTTTTTGGCTCTTTGTCTCTGACAGGTTGGCCACCCCTGCCCTACATGATTTGTCATTCCAATATGGCAAATCGGTGCAATATCATTCTGGTGTGTACCCACCCTTACATGACAATCAGATCTCATATTTGCTTTTTGTTTATTTTTTTGTTATATTTTATCTTTATATAGCTTTGCTCTATTAGTTTAAGAATCCAAGATCAGGCTACATGTCAGATCGTTACAACCCATAAGCAAACGTGGTTTCAGTATAGTGAATATTGACTGTATATTAAGATTTGATGGAAAGAAGCAATTAAAAATAAACAACATTTGCACAAAATAGTACAAATGTAGCCTTTGTGTAACACACATGTGCCGTTCCAAAGGTCATATATATACACATCAATTTACTATATAGACTATTTTGATAATACGGTCTGATACCTTTTAAAATATATACCCTGAATGCTTATAACATCTGCTGCTGCAGTGGTGCAGCCAAAACGCAATTAAGACTAGGGGGCGCACACTACTTTTTGCACATGTCGCGCCAAAATGCATCGTGTTTAGATGCATAAAGCTATCAGACGGCAATGCTTTATTTCTTCTTTATGTCTCTTTTTCTCAGAGCTGGCTCTGGTGGCCGGGTAAGTCCGCCCCCTCCTGTGAGTGGCCTGCCACCTGGCATTTCTATCGATGGGTGCAATCCATCTGTGTTTCCCCACCTGCCTTTATGCCATTGATTTTTTTTAACCCACCAATGGCAATTCTGAATCTCCGCTAGTTTTCCAGCACGCTCTATGGTGTTATAAATGAGCAAAGATACATCTCTGCGGAGCACCTTCACGACTGTTCCAGAAACACTCTGCGGAACATCACGGAGATTTGAATAGTCTGCATGGAATCTTGTCTTTGTGTTATACAATGCCTTCAGTATTCTGGATATGCGTTTTTGCTAATATAGAACCGCAGTGGTGATTGAAATCTTCTCCGTTCCAGTGCCAGAACATTCTTTATTGTGTCTCTCTCTAAATGCTGCTGTTCCTGACCTTTTCCCTTTGATCTGTGTAGGAGCGAGTGCAGAAAACCTTTCCTCACCCGATTGATAAATGGGCCATCGCTGATGCTCAGTCTGCCATAGAAAAACGGAAAAGAAGGAATCCCCTGCTTCTACCTGTTGATAAAATCCATCCCTTATTGAAGGTAATTGCTGTTCTCCTTTTTTTGTGTTATGTAGAGATGTATGTTGGCACTCATTCACCTTTACGAGCTATGCTTTGGGGATTTTCATTACAATTTTTTTTTTTCATTTTGGAATGAATCTTTATGGGTATATTCAATTAGCGTCGGATCCATTTCGACATGCATTTGTCGTAATGGATCAGACAACCCCTATTCAAATCTCATCTCAATTCGACTTTTTCAAGTTGAATTGAGATGAGGGACCAAGAGGAGGTGAGGGGGGGAGCCGCGGGGAGACCAGCGGGAACAGCCGCCGGCAGCCAGAGGAGATCATCGCCACAGTAGCGCTGCAGGAGGACGTCACACAGCCGCCGAACCTCATGGCAGTGTCCACCCGGCTCCAGCAAGCGTGACCTCACTTGCTGGAGCCGGGTGGAAGCTGCCGTGAGCGGCGCGGCTGTGTGACATCCTGCTGCAGCGCTCTGCTGTAGCGCTGATCTCCTCCGTCTGCCGGCGGCTGTCCCCCGTCTCCCTGCGGCTCTACCCCCTCTCCTGCTCTGGGTCCACATCTCAGTCCGACATTTTTTTATGCCCTGACTGAGATGGTCGAAAAGGGGGCCAAATGCACGTGAATCGGCAGCTATACCGCCAACCCACGTGCTTTTCGACAAGTTGAATTCCTCAACTTGTCGAGAATATTGAATAGGTTGGAACCCCTTCCGACCTAAAAAAAAAGTCTTTTCGACAGACTGCAGCTTTCGACATCAATTGAATATACCCCTTAGTATCAAAATATGCCTTTCTCATTCATCCTATCTGGAGGGCGCTGCTTGACCTTGGGGTGTGGAATGCACTGTGGCTGGAGTTGGCCCTTCTGCAACCTAAAACTTGTTGTTTCCAGTCCATTCCCTTCTACACCCCTCCACCAAAAAGAAGTTAGGGCCTAATTCAGGTTGGATTGCAAAACGCGATCCAACTGCAAAAATTACAAAAAAGATGCGGACGCATGCGCTGCGCCTGTCCTGCGCATGCACCCACATATTCTGCAGGGGACCGCAGAAAATGCAATCGCCTCTGCCTGCCAATCAGGCGCAGGGGGTGGCGCAACGCTCCGTTTCCTATACGGAGCATTGCGGGGGCGGAGCCAGTGAAACGGGGGCTGCGTTAAAAGGGGGCGTGGCATGGACGAGATCGGAGAGATGGTGGCGGGTTTCCTGCAGACGCAGCTAAGCTGCGCCGAGAGGAGGCAACCTTAATTTCTCTGACGTCCTAGTGGATGCTGGGACTCCGTAAGGACCATGGGGAATAGCGGCTCCGCAGGAGACAGGGCACAAGAATAAAAGCTTTAGGATCAGGTGGTGTGCACTGGCTCCTCCCCCTATGACCCTCCTCCAAGCCTCAGTTAGATTTTTGTGCCCGAACGAGAAGGGTACAGGCTAGGTGGCTCTCCTGAGCTGCTTAGAATAAAAGTGTTTTTTAGGTTTTTTATTTTCAGTGAGTCCTGCTGGCAACAGGCTCACTGCATCGTGGGACTAAGGGGAGAAGAAACGGACTCACCTGCGTGCAGAGTGGATTGGGTTTCTTAGGCTACTGGACATTAGCTCCAGAGGGACGATCACAGGTTCAGCCTGGATGGGTCCCGGAGCCGCGCCGCCGGCCCCCTTACAGAGCCAGAAGAGCGAAGAGGTCCGGTGAAATCGGTGGCAGAAGACGATCCTGTCTTCAGACTAAGATAGCGCACAGCACCGCAGCTGTGCGCCATTGCTCTCAGCACACTTCACACTCCGGTCACTGAGGGTGCAGGGCGCTGGGGGGGAGCGCCCTGAGACGCAATATAACAGATGATACCTTAGGTTGGCAAAAGAATACATCACATATAGCTCTTGGGCTATATGGATGTATTTTAACCCCTGCCATTTTTACAGCAAAGAGCGGGAGATAAGGACGTCGTGAAGGGGCGGAGCCTATCTCCTCAGCACACAAGCGCCATTTTCCCTCACAGCTCCGCTGGAAGGACGGCTCCCTGACTCTCCCCTGCAGACTTGCTACAGAATCAGGGTAAAAAAGAGAAGGGGGGGCACTATTGGCAGCTAAAAATTATATAAACAGCAGCTATAAGGGAATAACACTTATATAAGGTTATTCCTGTATATATATATATAGCGCTTGGTGTGTGCTGGCAGACTCTCCCTCTGTCTCTCCAAAGGGCTTGTGGGGTCCTGTCCTCTATCAGAGCATTCCCGGTGTGTGTGCTGTGTGTCGGTACGTGTGTGTCGACATGTATGAGGAGGAAAATTATGTGGAGGCGGAGCAATTGCCTGGGTTAGTGATGTCACCCCCTAGGGAGTCGACACCTGACTGGATGATCGTATTTAAAGAATTAAGTGATAATGTCAGCACTTTGCAAAGAACGGTTGATGACATGAGACAGCCGGCAAATCAATTAGTGCCTGTCCAGGCGTCTCAGACACCGCCAGGGGCCCTAAAACGCCCGTTACCTCAGTGGGTCGACACAGACCCAGACACAGATACTGAGTCTAGTGTCGACGGTGAGGAGACAAACGTAATGTCCAGTAGGGCCACACGTTACATGATCACGGCAATGAAGGAGGCATTGAACATTTCTGACACTACAAGTACCACAAAGAAGGGTATTATGTGGGGTGTGAAAAAACTACCAATAGTTTTCCCTGAGTCAGATGAGTTAAATGAGGTGTGTGAAAAAGCGTGGGTTTCCCCCGACAAAAAACTGCTAATTTCTAAAAAATTATTGGCACTATATCCTTTCCCGTCAGAGGTTAGGACGCGTTGGGAAACACCCCCTAGGGTAGATAAGGCGCTCACACGTTTATCTAAACAAGTAGCGTTACCGTCTCCTGATACGGCCACCCTCAAAGAACCAGCAGATAGAAGGCTGGAAAATATTCTTAAAAGTATATACACACATACTGGTGTTATACTGCGACCAGCAATCGCCTCAGCCTGGATGTGCAGTGCTGGAGTCGCGTGGTCGGATTCCCTGACTGAAAATATTGATACCCTGGATAGGGACAATATTCTGTTAACTATAGAGCATTTGAAGGATGCATTAATATATATGCGTGATGCACAGAGGGATATTTGCACCCTGGCATCAAGAGTAAGTGCTATGTCCATTTCTGCCAGAAGAGCGTTATGGACGCGACAGTGGTCAGGCGATGCGGATTCCAAACGACATATGGAAGTATTGCCGTATAAAGGGGAGGAGTTATTTGGGGCTGGTCTATCGGACCTGGTGGCCACGGCAACGGCTGGAAAATCCACCTTTTTACCCCAGGTCACTTCACATCAGCAGAAAAAGACACCGTCTTTTCAAACTCAGTCCTTTCGTTCCCATAAGTACAAGCGAGCTAAAGGCCATTCCTTCCTGCCCCAGGGCAGAGGAAGGGGAAAAAGACTGCACCATGCAGCCGCTTCCCAGGAGCAGAAGCCCTCCCCTGCTTCTGCCAAGTCTTCAGCATGACGCTGGGGCTTTACAAGCAGACTCAGACATGGTGGGGGCCCGTCTCAAGAATTTCAACGCGCAGTGGGCTCACTCGCAAATGGACCCCTGGATTCTACAGGTAGTATCGCAGGGGTACAAACTGGAATTCGGGGCGTTTCCCCCTCGCCGGTACTGAAGTCTGCTCTACCAAAGTCTCCCTCCGACAGGGAGGCAATTTTGGAAGCCATTCACAAGCTGTATTCCCAGCAGGTGATAATCAAGGTACCCCTCCTACAACAGGGAAAGGGGTATTATTCCATGCTGTTTGTGGTACCGAAGCCGGACGGCTCGGTGAGACCAATTTTAAATCTGAAATCCTTGAACACTTACATAAAGAGGTTCAAATTCAAGATGGAATCACTCAGAGCGGTGATAGCAAACCTGGAAGAAGGGGACTATATGGTGTCTCTGGACATCAAGGATGCTTATCTCCACGTCCCAATCTACCCGTCTCACCAAGGGTACCTCAGGTTTGTAGTACAAGACTGTCATTATCAGTTTCAGACGCTGCCGTTTGGGTTGTCCACGGCACCTCGGGTCTTTACCAAGGTAATGGCCGAGATGATGATTCTTCTTCGAAGAAAAGGCATCTTAATTATCCCTTACTTGGACGATCTCCTGATAAGGGCAAGGTCCAGGGAACAGTTAGAAGTCGGAGTAGCACTATCTCAGGTAGTGTTACGTCAGCACGGGTGGATCCTAAATATTCCAAAATCGCAGCTGATTCCAACGACACGTCTACTGTTCCTAGGAATGATTCTGGACACAGTCCAGAAAAAGGTGTTTCTCCCGGAGGAGAAGGCCAGGGAGTTATCCGAGCTAGTCAGGAACCTCCTAAAACCAGGCCAGGTGTCAGTGCATCAGTGCACGAGGGTCCTGGGAAAAATGGTGGCTTCTTACGAAGCGATTCCATTCGGAAAATTCCATGCAAGAACTTTTCAGTGGGATCTACTGGACAAATGGTCCGGATCGCATCTTCAGATGCATCAGCGGATAACCCTGTCGCCAAGGACAAGGGTGTCTCTTCTGTGGTGGCTGCAGAGTGCTCATCTACTAGAGGGCCGCAGATTTGGCATTCAGGATTGGATCCTGGTGACCACGGATGCAAGCCTGAGAGGCTGGGGAGCAGTCACACAGGGAAGAAATTTCCAGGGCTTGTGGTCAAGCATGGAAGCATCTCTTCATATAAACATTCTGGAACTAAGGGCCATTTACAATGCCCTAAGTCAAGCGAAACCCCTGCTTCAGGGTCAGGCGGTATTGATCCAATCGGACAACATCACGTCAGTCGCCCACGTAAACAGACAGGGCGGCACGAGAAGCAGGAGGGCAATGGCAGAAGCTGCAAGGATTCTTCGCTGGGCGGAAAATCATGTGATAGCACTGTCAGCAGTGTTCATTCCGGGAGTGGACAACTGGGAAGCAGACTTCCTCAGCAGACACGACCTCCACCCGGGAGAGTGGGGACTTCACCCAGAAGTCTTCCACCTGATAGTAAACCGTTGGGAAGAACCAAAGGTGGACATGATGGCGTCCCGTCTAAACAAAAAAGTAGACAGATATTGCGCCAGGTCAAGGGACCCTCAGGCAATAGCGGTGGACGCCCTGGTAACGCCGTGGGTGTACCAGTCAGTGTATGTGTTCCCTCCTCTGCCTCTCATACCAAAGGTACTGAGAATCATAAGAAGGAGAGGAGTAAGAACTATACTCGTGGTTCCGGATTGGCCAAGAAGGACTTGGTACCCGGAACTTCAAGAGATGCTCACGGACGAACCGTGGCCTCTACCTCTGAGAAAGGACCTGCTCCAGCAGGGGCCTTGTCTGTTCCAAGACTTACCGCGGCTGCGTTTGACGGCATGGCGGTTGAACGCCGGATCCTGAGGGAAAAAGGCATTCCAGATGAAGTCATCCCTACCCTGGTCAAGGCCAGGAAGGACGTAACCGCAAAACATTATCACCGCATTTGGCGAAAATATGTTGCGTGGTGTGAGGCCAAGAAGGCCCCTACAGAGGAATTTCAACTGGGTCGTTTCCTCCATTTCCTGCAAACAGGACTATCTATGGGCCTAAAATTAGGGTCCATTAAGGTTCAAATTTCGGCCCTGTCGATTTTCTTCCAGAAAGAACTGGCTTCAATGCCTGAAGTTCAGACATTTGTAAAAGGGATACTGCATATACAGCCTCCTTTTGTGCCTCCAGTGGCACCTTGGGATCTCAATGTTGTGTTGAGTTTTCTAAAGTCACATTGGTTTGAACCACTCACCACTGTGGACTTCAAATATCTCACATGGAAGGTGACGATGCTGTTAGCCCTGGCTTCAGCCAGGCGTGTGTCAGAATTGGCGGCTTTATCATATAAAAGTCCTTACTTAATTTTTCATTCTGACAGGGCAGAATTGAGGACTCGTCCTCAATTTCTACCTAAGGTGGTTTCTGCATTTCACATGAACCAACCTATTGTGGTACTTGCGGCTACTAGGGACTTGGAGGACTCCAAGTTGCTTGACGTTGTCAGGGCCCTGAAAATATATGTTTCCAGGACGGCTGGAGTCAGAAAATCTGACTCGCTGTTTATCCTGTATGCACCCAACAAGCTGGGTGCTCCTGCTTCTAAGCAGACGATTGCTCGTTGGATTTGT
This sequence comes from Pseudophryne corroboree, assembly GCF_028390025.1. NCBI lineage: Eukaryota > Metazoa > Chordata > Amphibia > Anura > Myobatrachidae > Pseudophryne > Pseudophryne corroboree. Next base: position 70,473,536 of record NC_086455.1, read on the forward strand.
AGTACAATTCAGCTTGCACATTCTGTGGCAGGCCTGCCACAGCCAAAATCGGTAAAAGCCCATTCCACAAGGAAAGTGGGCTCATCTTGGGCGGCTGCCCGAGGGGTCTCGGCTTTACAACTTTGCCGAGCAGCTACTTGGTCAGGGGCAAACACGTTTGCGAAATTCTACAAATTTGATACCCTGGCTGAGGAGGACCTGGAGTTCTCTCATTCGGTGCTGCAGAGTCATCCGCACTCTCCCGCCCGTTTGGGAGCTTTGGTATAATCCCCATGGTCCTTACGGAGTCCCAGCATCCACTAGGTCGTCAGAGAAAATAAGATTTTACTTACCGATAAATCTATTTCTCGTAGTCCGTAGTGGATGCTGGGCGCCCATCCCAAGTGCGGATTGTCTGCAATACTTGTATATAGTTATTGTTACAAAAATTCGGGTTATTATTGTTGTGAGCCATCTTTTCAGAGGCTCCTTTTCGTTTTATCATACTGTTAACTGGGTTCAGATCACAAGTTGTACGGTGTGATTGGTGTGGCTGGTATGAGTCTTACCCGGGATTCAATATCCTTCCTTATTATGTACGCTCGTCCGGGCACAGTATCCTAACTGAGGCTTGGAGGAGGGTCATAGGGGGAGGAGCCAGTGCACACCACCTGATCCTAAAGCTTTTATTCTTGTGCCCTGTCTCCTGCGGAGCCGCTATTCCCCATGGTCCTTACGGAGTCCCAGCATCCACTACGGACTACGAGAAATAGATTTATCGGTAAGTAAAATCTTATTTTCTGCATTCAAGCAGAAATTGCGAAGCGATCACAATTTCTGCTTGATCAAGGGGGGAGGTGAAAGTCAGCATGCTGGGCAGCCTTGCCCTGCGATGGGCGCCCCCCCAGCATGCGTTCAGAGTGATTGCGAATTCTGCTAATTAGCAGAATTTGCAATCCTTACTGAATTAGGCCCTTAGTTTGTAACTTAGTATTCATGGTAATAGACTGGCATGTTTATAATCCCAACAATTCCTCAGAAACGGAACATTTGTGGATGTTAAAATGCAATTATGTTAATATTTTTATTAGGTGTATTAATAAATGACATTTTCTGAGATAAAGATCTATGCCCCTGGTATACCTCCTAAATGTAGAGTTGCGCATACTCAGGCTTACCATACTATCCCTTTAGACCGGGACACTCATGAATTACACAGGTTCTGTGGCTGGCTGACGGCAAGTCTGCTTTTCACCTGGTTTAAATCAGCCATAGAACCGGTGTAATGCATGAGCGTCCCAGTTTAAAAGGGTGGAATGGTAAACCTACCCATGCTAAATATTTGGACGATGCATTTTGTTGTTTTACATGTTAATGGAGATGAGCCAATGAGCTGGCAGGAAACTAGTGTGTGGACGGTGTGTCATGTCCTCTGCCGACACTTATTGGGCCCTGTGTGATTTGTTTGCTTTGCAATTCAGTATATGCATGTTACTCATCCACATGAATATTGCAAAGAGTTCCCGTCTCTTGTCAGTGTTTGCGCTGCCTTGGGTTTGGTTTTCAGTTGCATTAAGTCTTTGAGCTTTCATACCAACACATATATTGGTGCAAGTGAACCTGTGACCTTATGGCATTGTACAGCCAATTGAAAAGGTAAAGGATCTGCATATTCCAGTGACAGTGATAGCTCTTTCTGACATAGGGGGTCATTCCTAGTTGATCGTAGCTGTGCTACGATCATGTTCCCAGACAAGCGGGGGGATGCCCAGTACAGGGCTAGTCCGCCCCGCATGTATGTTTGGCATCCCCCTCCCCCGCACAAGTACAAAAGCATCGCACAGCGGCGATGCTTTTGTACTTGCTGAGTAACTCCCGGCCAGCGCAGCTCCTGCGGCTGACCAGGAGTTGCTCGTTGCTGCCCCTGGTCGCAGCTGCGGCGTGTGACGTCACACAGCCGCTGCGGCCCGCACGGTCCGGCCAAGCCTGCTTTGGCTGGACTGCGCCCCCATAACGGCAGCAAAATGCCGCCGTTCCGCCCCCTCCCGCCCAGCGATCGCCTCTGCTCGTCAATCAAGCAGAGGCGATCGCAAGGGAACAACGGCCTTTGGTGGTCCAGCATGCGCCGGCGCACTGCATCGCCGGCACATGCGCAGATCCGACCCGATCGCTGCGCTGCAATAAACTGCAGCGAGCGATCGGGTCGGAATGACCCCCACAGTCTAATCATCTCAAGAATGCAAAAAGAAATGCTAGTCAGTTCCTGAGAGAATCAGTAGGTGTTTGCACGTCTAAGTCCTATCTTAATCTAAATACAGTGCATCCGGAAAGTATTCACAGCACTTCACTTTTTCCACATTTTGTTATGTTACAGCCTTATTCCAAAATGGAATAAATTCATGTTTTTCCCTCAAAATTCTACACACAATACCCCATAATGACAATGTGAAAAAAGTGTTTGAGATTTTTGCTAATTTATTAAAAAATAAAAAACTAAGAAATCACATGTACATAAGTATTCACAGCCTTTGCTCAATACTTTGTTGATGCACCTTTGGCAACAATTACAGCCTCAAGTCTTTTTGAATATGATGTCACAAGCTTGGCACACCTATCTTTGGGCAGTTTCGCCCATTTCTCTTTGCAGCACCTCTCAAGCTCCATCAGTTTGGATGGGAAGCGTCTGTGCACAGCCATTTTCAGAGATGTTCAATCGTATTTAAGTCTGGGCTCTGTCTGGGCCATTCAAGGTCATTCACAAAGTTGTCCTGAAGCCACTCCTTTGATATATTGGCTGTGTGCTTAGGGTCGTTGTCCTACTGAAAGTTGAACCGTCGCCCCAGTCTGAGGCATGGAGCAGGTTTTCATCCAGGATGTCTCTGTACATTGCTGCCTTCATCTTTCTCTCTATCCTGACTAGTCTCCCAGTTCCTGCCGCTGAAAAACATCCCCACATGCTTCACTGTAGTGGTGGTATTGGCCTGGTGATGAGCGGTGCCTGGTTTCCTCCAAACATGACGCCTGGCATTCATGCCAAAGAGTTCAATCTTTGTCTAATCAGACCAGAGAATTTTGTTTCTTGTGGACGTAGAGTCCTTCATGTGCATTTTGGCAAACTCCAGGCAGGCTGCCATGTGCTTTTTACTAAGGAGTGGCTTCCGTCTGGCCACTCCACCATAAGGCCTGATTTGTGGATTGCTGCAGAGATGGTTGTCCTTCTGGAAGGTTCTCCACTCCCCACAGAGGAATGCTGTAGCTCTGACAGTGACCATCGGGTTCTTGGTCATCTCCCTGACTAGGGCCCTTCTCCCCAGATCGCTCAGTTTAGATGGCCGGCCAGCTCTAGGAAGAGTCTTGGTGGTTCCGAACTTATTCCATTTACGTATGATGAAGGCCACTGTGCTCGTTGGGTGCTTCAAAGCAGCAGATATTTTTCTGTACCCTTCCCCAGATTTGTGCCTCGAGACAATCCTGTCTCGGAGGTCGGCAGACAATTCCTTTGACTTCATGCTTGGTTTGGCTCAGACATGCACTGTCAAGTGTGGGACCTTACATAGACAGTTGTGTGCCTTTCCAAACATGTCAAATCAACTGAGTTTACCACAGGTGGACTCCAATTAAGCTGTAGGAACATCTCAGTGATGATCAGTGGAAACAGGATGCACCTGAGCGCAATTTTGAGGTTCATAGCAAAGGCTGTGAATACTTATGTACATGTGATTTCTTAGATTTTTTATTTTTAATAAATTTGCAAAAATCTAAAAAACACTTTTCACGTTGTCATTATGGGGTATTGTGTGTAAAATTTTGAGGAAAAAAATGAATTTAATCATTTTGGAATAAGGCTGTTACATAACAAAATGTGGAAAAAGTGAAGCGCTGTGAATACTTTCCGGATGCACTGTAGTCTTATGTCCTTTGTGTGTGTGTGTGTGTGTGTGTGTGTGTGTATACATATGTAATACAGGTTGAGTATCCCTTATCCAAAATGCTTGGGACCAGAGGTATTTTGGATATGGAATTTTTCCGTATTTTGGAATAATTGCATACCATAATGAGATATCATGGTGATGGGTCCTAAGTCTAAGCACAGAATGCATTTATGTTTTATATACACCTTATACACACAGCCTGAAGCTAATTATGGCCAATATTTTTTATAACTTTGTGCATTAAACAAAGTGTGTGTACATTCACACAATTCATTTATGTTTCATATACACCTTATACACACAGCCTGAAGGTCATTTAATACAATATTTTTAATAACTTTGTGTATTAAACAAAGTTTGTGTACATTGAGCCATCAAAAAACAAAGGTTTCACTATCTCACTCTCACTCAAAAAAGTCCGTATTTCGGAATATTCTGTATTTCGGAATATTTGGATATGGGATACTCAACCTGTACTCAAAAATGAGTCCTCCTTCATGAGGATTTACATTGCAGCCTTGTTTGTTAATGTTTACTTGTTTACTTACCGGTAAATCTATTTCTAACGTCCTAGTGGATGCTGGGGACTCCGTAAGGACCATGGGGAATAGACGGGCTCCGCAGAAGACAGGGCACTTTAAGAAAGAATTTGGATTCTGGTGTGTTCTGGCTCCTCCCTCTATGTCCCTCCTCCAGACCTCAGTTTGAATCTGTGCCCGGACGAGCTGGGTGCTACTTAGTGAGCTCTCCTGAGCTTGCTATAAGAAAGTATTTTGTTACATTTTTTATTTTCAGAGAGATCTGCTGGCAACAGACTCCCTGCATCGTGGGACTGAGGGGAGAGAAGCAGCCCTACTCTCTGCAGATAGGTCCTGCTTCTTAGGCTTCTGGACACCATTAGCTCCAGAGGGATCGTACACAGGATCTCACCCTTTGTCGTCCGATCCCGGAGCCGCGCCGCCGTCCCCCTCGCAGTGCCGGAAGACAGAAGCCGGGTGAAAGAAGCAAGAAGACTTCGAAATCGGCGGCAGAAGACTCCAGTCTTCAAACTGAGGTAGCGCACAGCACTGCAGCTGTGCGCCATTGCTCCCACACTACACCCACATACTCCGGTCACTGTAGGGTGCCCTGGGCAGCAATTAGGACCTCTTGGCAAAAGTGGGCATATATACAGTTGGGCACTGTATATATGCATGAGCCCCCGCCAAAAATTGTACATGAAAGCGGGACAGAAGCCCGCCGTCGAGGGGGCGGGGCTTCTTCCTCAGCACTCACCAGCGCCATGTTTTTTCTCCACAGCACCGCTGAGAGGAAGCTCCCCAGCCTCTCCCCTGCAGTTACACAGTAGAAGAGGGTAAAAAGAGAGGGGGGGCACATAATTAGGCGCAAAAATCAATATAAACAGCAGCTACTGGGTTAACATTAAGTTACTGTGTTATTCCTGGGTTAATAGCGCTGGGGTGTGTGCTGGCATACTCTCTCTCTTTGTCTCTCCAAAGGGCCTTATGGGGGAATTGTCTTCAGATGAGCATTCCCTGAGTGTGTGGTGTGTCGGTACGTGTGTGTCGACATGTCTGAGGTAAAAGGCTCCCCTAAGGAGGAGATGGAGCAAATATGTGTGTGAGAGGGTGTCTCCGTCGACAACGCCGACACCTGTTTGGATATGTGTAATTAAGTGCTAATGTGAATTTATTGCACAAAAGATTAGAGAACAGACAGGGGGCGGGATGTACTAATGTACATCGCCGCCCATCGCCTCCCTGCGCCACGATGCTGATCGCATATGTACTAACATATGCGATCAGCATTGCGGAGGACAGCTCTTCCGATAAGAGCTGTCATCCGCGATGCGCAGAGGCAGCCTGACTTCCGTGATTCTGCCCCAGAAGTCAGTCTGCGCATGCGCGGGGTGACGGGGGCGGCCGCAGGGCATGCTGGGAGGGATCCGATCGGATCCCTCACACAGCGCCGCGGAGAGAAGCCCATAGGCTTCTATGGACGTACGCCAGCTAAAGCTGGCGTACCCCGACGCGGCGCTGTCCTGCCGGCCGGGGGTTAGTACATCAGGAAAATGCGGTGAACAGGGAGTTTACCGCATTTTCCGCTTAGTACATCCCGCCCAGGGAATCTACCCATGTCTGTCCCTATGTCGCAGAGACATTCATTCAGAGTCTCTCAATGCTCACTATCCAAAATAATAGACACTGATATCGACACAGAGTCTGACTCCAGTGTCGACTACGATAATGCAAAGTTACAGCCAAAATGGCAGGAAAGTATTCAATATATGATTATTGTAATAAAAGATGATCTGCATATCACTGATGACTCATCTGTCCCTGACACAAGGGTACACATGTTTAAGGGGAAGAAAGCTGAGGTAAATTTCCCTCCTCTCATGATGAAAAAGAGCGGGAATCTCCAGACAAGAGACTGCAGTTTCCCACAAAGAATTCTCAGGGAGTATCCTTTCCAGTGGCGTAACTAGAAATTTTTCGCCCCCCTTCATGCTCCATAATTGGGATTAAGAAAGGGATAAATATGCGCGCGCGCGGCAAAAAAGGGGCGTGGTTTCGTTGGGATGGGCGTGGTTTCGCATAAAGGGGCGTGGCATTGCAGGAAAAGACTAACTTATACCCCAGTTTTGCAACCTGCACGCCCAGACGTTGGCCACCACAGGAAAGCAAAATAATCCTGACTCATGCCCCTTACATTATTTGTCATTTTTCCTCCTTATAGTAATGCCAGTATACATTATGCCACATACTGCAATGGCCCTTAGACATTATGCCGCACACAATAATGCACATGACACAATATGCACACACTGTAATGCCCCCGACACATTATGCCACACACCGTAATTCCTGTGACACATTATGCCACACACCGTAATGCCTGTGACACATTATGACAGGAATCGCAATGCCCGTTATACATTATGCTACACACTGCAATGCCCCTGATACATTATAGCACATACAATGTCTGTGACACATTATGACACACACCGCAATGTCCGTGATACATTATGCCACACACTGCAATGCCCGATACATTATAGCACATACAATGCCTGTGACACATTATGCCACACACTGCAATGACCTTGAGACATTATACCACAATGCCCGTGATATAGTATACCATACACCGCAATGCCCTGCCCGTTATACCCCATGCCACACACCGCAATGCCCGTTATGTATTATGCCACACTGCAATGACCCTGAGACATTATACCACAATGCCCGTGATATAGTATACCACACACCGTAATGCCTGACACATTATGACACACACCGCAATGTCCGTGATACATTATGCCACACACTGCAATGACCCTGAGACATTATACCACATATCACAATGCCCGCGATATAGTATACCATACACCGTAATGCCTGTGACACATTATGACACACACCGCAATGTCCGTGATACATTATGCCACACACCGTAATGCCCATTACACATTAAGTCCTACAGTAAGGCTTCTAATTACTTTTCAATTACCTGCTCGTTGTCAGGGGTTTCATGCACTGGGTGTCATGCTCGTTGCCAGGGGTTTCATGCTCTTGGTTCCATGCACGGTGCCAGGGGTTTTCATGCTCAGGGTGTCATGCTCGTTGCCAGGGGTTTCATGCACTGGGTGTCATGCTCGTTGCCAGGTGTTTTATGCACTGGGTGTCATGCTCGTTGCCAGGTGTTTCATGCACTGGGTGTCATGCTCGTTGCTAGGAGGTAGTCCTTGTTGCTAGGGCTGTGCTCCCAGTGCCACATATGTCATCAGTGCCAGATATTCCCCCACGGTGCCAGGTACTCACATGCCCCAGTGCCAAATATAGCCCCCCCCATGTGCCAGGTACACATATACCCCCCCAGTGCCACATATGCCCCCAGTGCCAGATATTCCCCCCCAGTGCCACATATGCCCCCAGTGCCACATATGCCCCCAGTGCCAGATATGCCCCAGTGGCATATATTCCCCCCCCAGTGCCAAATATGCCCCCAGTGCCATATATTCCTCCCCCAGTGCCAAATATGCCCCCAGTGCCATATATGCCCCCAGTGCCAGATATTCCCCCCCAGTGCCATATATGCCCCCAGTGCCAGATATTCCCCCCCAGTGCCATATATGCCCCCAGTGCCAGATATTCCCCCCCCCAGTGCCATATATGCCCCCAGTGCCAGATATTCCCCCCCCCCAGTGCCATATATGCCCCCAGTGCCAGATATGCCCCAGTGCCAGATATCCCCCCCCCCCCCCTGCTTTTTGGAGGGACACGGAGGGCACAGCTCGCCTCTCCTGTGTCCCTCCTGCTGCATCATCTCCGGCGGCCGCGGGTCTAATAGGGGGAAGTGCCGGTTCGTGAGCCAATTAGAGCTCACGGACGGCACTTCCCCCTATTAGACCCGCGGCCGCCGGAGATGATGCAGGAGGGACACAGGGAGGCGCGCTGTGCCCTCCAACAAGCGGCGGAGGGAAGGAGACCGCAGACTGACATGCGGACGCTCGTCCGCATGTCAGTCTGCTGTAAATCAGTGGCGCCCCTCGCCCCCAAGCCACCGCGAGGGCTGCGGGGGCAGTAGTTACGCCACTGATCCTTTCCCCACTAGGGCCAGGATATGATGGGAATCTTCCCCTAGGGTGTCACGTTTGCCCAAAAGGTAGCCCTGACGTAACAGCTATTCTCAGGGATCCTGCAGATAGCGTGCACATTCTGGTACACTACTCAGACCGGCGATGGTGTCGGCATGGGTTTATAGCGCTGTGGCAGCGTGCACAGGTACCTTATCAGCAGAGATGGAGACCCTAGTATGTATGTGTGTATATATATATATATATATATATATATATATATATATTGTGACAAGAACAGTGGGATAGTGTTTGAGGGCAGGTATATTTGTCCCAGGTTCTTGTCTTACATGTTTTAGAAAATGTTAACTTCTAGGAAAAATGCTTTTTGTTTTGTCTGAACCTTTTCAGTTTGCTGTAAAAGCTGGGTAAAGTCTCTGAGAGAGAGATAAGGCGAGTTCTAGACATTGGGCCCAGTTCGGGTCTTTGGCCTCACAGAGGGCTAATCAGGGTTTCAGCTGTGTAAGAGTGATATAGTGCTTCTAACCTGATTAGTATGGGCAGACTGCCTGGGAAGGCTGCAGGATCTGTGTGTGAGAGACACGCTTTCTGATGCAAGTAAGCTATACAGTATGTACTGAAGAACTCTGTGTTTTGTTTAGTGACAGTTAGGAACATCTTATGTTTAGTTAGTGCCGGACAGGCAAGGTATTTTTATTTTGGGGTTTGTTTTATTTTCTGTTTCAATAAAACTGGCCGGGGTCAGTTGTACCAGAAACTGGACTTGTGTTGTTCCTCAGCTGCTGCGTGCTGCCATATTCCCCAGGAAAAGGCACCTTGCACCCCTACAGTGTTACAACTTGGTGGAGAATGCGAGCAGGCCGTTCTGCGCATAAGTGAAAGCAGCAGCTTTGTGAGGCCTGCAGAAAACGGTGGTTTATGCAGATACAGCCCAGTGTGAAGTTACTGAGACTCACCCCTGAGGGTTTGATATATGTCCTGGGTGAAAGCAGCTGCAAAGCCGCCTGAAAAATCTGTTGACATGGAGGATCTGCTTAAAGCCTTGCTGCAAGCTACAGCGGCTCAGCAGGAGGCCAACCGACAGCAGCAGGTGGCAATGGAGGAAAATAGGAGACAACAGCAGGTGGCAATGGAGGAAAATTGGAGACTACAGCAGGAGGCCAACAGACAGCAGCAGGTGGCAATGGAGGAAAATAAGAGACAACAGCAGGCAGTTGTTGATGAACTTTACAGGCAACAGCGTCAGGATAGAGAGGCCTTAGCAGAAGTGGTGCAGAGACTTGCAGCTCGGGTTGGAGATGTGGCCGTCAGTGCTCCAACCAGCTCTAGTTCTATACGAGCCAGTCACTTCCTGCAGAAAATGACAGAGGCTGATGATGTGGAGGCCTATCTGACCACGTTTGAAAGGACTGCCGAGCGTGAGAACTGGCCGAAAGCACAGTGGGCCAGTCTGCTGGCACCTTTCCTGTCAGGTGAGCCCCAAAAAGCTTACTTTGATTTAAGCCCTGCTGAGGCTCGGGACTATGATAAACTAAAGACTGAGATCCTGACCCGCCTGGGAGTCACGCTGTCAGTACGAGCACAACGGGTGCACCGTTGGCTGTACGCCATGGAGAAGCCTCCGCGCTCCCAGATGCACGACCTTATTCAGCTAACAAAAAAATGGCTGCAGCCAGAGACATTAACTGGTCCCCAGATGGTGGAAAGAGTCGTCATGGACCGCTACTTGAGATCTTTGCCCATGGTCCTGCGCAAGTGGGTGAGCCATGGAAACCCGGGTACTGCTGAACAATTAGTGGACATGGTAGAGAGGTATTTGGCAGCAGAGGAACTACTGATGACCACCCAGCAACCCATAGATCCTCGACAGCGCCCTTCAGTAAAGACTGGTAAGACTGTTCCGTGGGAAAACGTTGCTGGGCGGTTAAGAGAACGCAAGGCTGGAGAGACTGTAAACACTGGCCCTGGAAACAGGCCAATGGGGCTAGAACGGTCTATGCTGCCCAAATGGGTTGATAATCGTGTGGTTAAATGTTTTAGGTGTGGTATGCCAGGTCATGTTATTGCCAATTGCCCAGTCACGCAAGAACCCATGCAATGTGATGCTGCCTTTGAATGTCGCAGAATGTCTTTCTTTGCTAGGTTAGCCTGTACTGTGGTACCTTCACCTGAGCTGGAAAAACAAATGTGTGATGTGTTCTTAGAAGGTAACCGGGTAGAGGCCTTGCTAGATTCAGGAAGTTTAGTTACCCTCGTGAAAGCTGGGTTAGTGAACCCCTTAAAGGTCCAGCAAATACCTATTGGGGTAACTTGCATACATGGGGATACCCAATATTATGCCACTGCTGAGGTGAATATAGAAACTTGTTGTGGGTCAGCAATGGTTAAAGTGGGACTGGTCCCTACCTTGGTGCATGAGGCCATAATAGGGAGGGATTTTCCTCATTTTTGGAAACTGGGGGAATCACGGTTATCAACAGATGTGAGAAGTAAAAAGCCAGTTGATAATACCGGTGATTTTATGGATGTACGTGGGTCTTCGGAACTTTCTGGCCCTTTGCCTTTTGCTAGTTTGGCTGGGGAAGTGACAGATGGGGAGTCCAGTGAGGACCCTCTTGCCGGGAACAGAGACATAGTAGTTAGAACTGAAAGCGTGCCTGACCTGGAGGTAAAGAAGGATCTGTTTGCGTCTGAACAGTTAAAGGATCCTACCTTAATAAAGGCTAGAGAGAATGTTAAGATTGTTAATGGGGAACCTGTGGTACCAGGTGACAGGGTTACGTATCCCCACATGGCCATCTGTAATGAGCTCTTGTACCACATTGTCAAAAGGGGTGAGGATGTGGTGGAACAGCTGGTAGTTCCCCAGCCTTATCGGAGAACGGTACTAGATTTAGCTCATAGTCACGTTACCGCAGGACATTTATGGGCAGAAAAAACCACTGAAAGAGTTTTACAAAGGTTCTTTTGGCCAGGGGTTTATAAAGAAGTGTCTGAATATTGTTCTTCCTGTCCTGAATGCCAGTATCATGCCCCTAGACCCCATTTCAGGAGCCCACTAGTTCCCATGCCTATTATAGAGGTCCCGTTTGACAGAATAGCCATGGATCTCGTGGGGCCCTTGTTAAAGTCTGCTCGGGGCCATCAGTATATCCTGGTAATTATGGACTATGCCACTCGATATCCTGAGGCTGTCCCTTTACGCACTATCACAACCAAGGCGATAGCTAGGGAGCTGGTGCAGGTATTTAGTAGAGTGGGAATACCAAAAGAAATTTTGACTGACCAAGGTACTCCATTTATGTCAAGGATCATGAAAGAATTGTGCAAGTTATTTAAGGTCACTCACCTCAGGACGTCCATCTACCATCCCCAAACTGACGGGTTGGTGGAAAGGTTTAATAAAACATTAAAAAGTATGTTAAAAAAGGTTGTTGAGAGAGATGGGAAAAACTGGGATTGTTTGTTGCCCTACTTGTTAATGGCCATCAGAGAAGTTCCTCAGTCCTCTACGGGGTTTTCTCCATTTGATTTGTTGTATGGTAGACACCCCAGAGGGCTGTTGGATGTTGCCAAAGAGACGTGGGAAGGACAGCCCACTCCTTATAGAAGCGTTATTGAGCATGTAACACAAATGCAGGATAGGATTGCAGCCGTGGTACCTGTTGTCAGAGAGCACATGGAACAGGCCCAAAGTGCTCAACAGAGGGTCTATAACCGGAGTGCCAAGATACGGGAATTTGCTCCTGGAGATAGAGTTCTTGTTTTGGTACCCACTGTGGAAAGCAAATTCCTAGCTAAATGGCAGGGTCCATTTGAGATTAGGGAAAAAGTGAATGAGGTTAATTACAAAGTATACCAGCCGGGAAAGAGAAAACCCGAACAGATCTACCATGTTAACTTAATCAAACCCTGGAAAGATAGGTTGTCTCTGTCAGCGGAGCCTTGCCCTTCGGTGTCTTCACCCCGGTTGCTTCCCGCAGTGAAGGTGTCAGAGACATTATCAGCTGATCAGAACAATCAGGTTAAAGAATTTCTCATCCAAAATAGGGAGGTATTTTCAGAGCTGCCTGGCCGAACGACCATAATAAAACATGACATTGTCACAGAACCAGGGGTCAGGGTTCATTTAAAGCCATATAGGATTCCTGAAGCTCAGCGAGAAGCTATTTCTAAGGAAGTTAAAACCATGTTAGAACTTGGAGTCATAGAGGAGTCTAACAGTGAGTGGTCCAGTCCCATAGTGCTCATCCCGAAGCCCGACGGTAGCATACGCTTCTGTAATGACTTTCGTAAGTTAAATGAGGTGTCCAAGTTTGACGCATACCCCATGCCCCGTGTGGATGAGCTTGTAGAAAGGCTGGGAACAGCCAGGTTTCTCACCACATTGGACCTGACCAAAGGTTACTGGCAAATACCTTTATCTGATAGCGCCAAAGAAAAAACAGCCTTTTCGGTTCCGGAGGGGCTGTACCAGTATAAGATGTTACCCTTTGGGTTGCATGGGGCTCCAGCAACCTTTCAACGGGCGATGGATAAAATTTTGAGGCCCCATAGAAAATATGCAGCTGCCTATTTGGATGATGTGGTAATTCACAGTACAGACTGGGGGTCACATTTGGTTAAAGTACAAGCAGTACTGGACTCAATCAGAGAGGCAGGGTTAACTGCTAACCCAAAGAAGTGCTGCCTCGCAATGGAGGAGGTCAAATACTTGGGCTTCACCATAGGCAGAGGTCTGATTAGGCCCCAATTGAATAAAGTTGATGCTATTCAAAACTGGCCTCGTCCAGTGAATAAAAAACAGGTAAGGGCTTTTTTGGGAATTACTGGGTACTATAGACGGTTTATTCCTAATTTTGCGACAACAGCGGTGCCGTTGTCAGACCTTACCAAAGGGAAGCAGTCAAATGTGGTGAAATGGAACCCTGATGCAGAAAAGGCGTTCCAAGCGTTAAAAGTGGCTTTGTGTTCACAACCGGTGTTGATAACACCAGATTTTTCAAAAGAATTTGTGGTACAGACAGATGCCTCAGAGGTTGGGATAGGTGCTGTGCTGTCCCAAACCAGAGATGGGGACGAACACCCTATCATTTATTTGAGTAGGAAACTCAATGAGCATGAAAAAAGGTATGCCATTGTGGAAAAGGAGGCTTTGGCCATTAAGTGGGCACTAGATACCTTGAGATATTACCTCTTGGGTAGACAATTCAGACTAGTGACAGACCATGCCCCTTTAAAATGGATGTATGTAAATAGAGGCAAGAATGCTCGTGTAACTAGATGGTTTCTAGCGTTGCAGGACTTTAAGTTTACTGTCGAACATAGACCGGGAACACAATTGGCCAACGCAGATGCATTGTCTCGCATCTTCTGTTTGGGGGCTACAAGTGTTCCGGCCCCTAGGTCGAAACAGGGGAGGGGGATATGTGACAAGAACACTGGGATAGTGTTTGAGGGCAGGTATATTTGTCCCAGGTTCTTGTCTTACATGTTTTAGAAAATGTTAACTTCTAGGAAAAATGCTTTTTGTTTTGTCTGAACCTTTTCAGTTTGCTGTAAAAGCTGGGTAAAGTCTCTGAGAGAGAGATAAGGCGAGTTCTAGACATTGGGCCCAGTTCGGGTCTTTGGCCTCACAGAGGGCTAATCAGGGTTTCAGCTGTGTAAGAGTGATATAGTGCTTCTAACCTGATTAGTATGGGCAGACTGCCTGGGAAGGCTGCAGGATCTGTGTGTGAGAGACACGCTTTCTGATGCAAGTAAGCTATACAGTATGTACTGAAGAACTCTGTGTTTTGTTTAGTGACAGTTAGGAACATCTTATGTTTAGTTAGTGCCGGACAGGCAAGGTATTTTTATTTTGGGGTTTGTTTTATTTTCTGTTTCAATAAAACTGGCCGGGGTCAGTTGTACCAGAAACTGGACTTGTGTTGTTCCTCAGCTGCTGCGTGCTGCCATATTCCCCAGGAAAAGGCACCTTGCACCCCTACAGTGTTACAATATATATATATATATATATATATATATATATATAGAGAGAGATATATATATAGAGATATATATATTAAAGATGCTGTCTTAAGATATATATATATATATATATATATATATATATATATATATAAAACATGCCCAAAGAGACATGAGTCTACTGGGTCCTAGAGACAAAGCTATGTCGATTTCTGCTTGACGTGTCCTGTAGAATATGCAATGGACAGATGATGCCGACTTAAGAGGCATATGGAAGGCTGAGGATTGTGTGGAGGGTTCTCGGACCTGGTCTCCACAGCTATAGCTGGTAATTCTGATATTTTGCCTTATAGTCCTGCACAGCCTAGGAAAGCACGACATTATCAAAAGCAGCCTTTCGAACAAAGAAACAAGAAAGTCCGAGGTGCGTCCTTTCTTGCCAGAGGCGGGGGCAGAGGAAAGAAGCTGCACAACACAGCTAGTTCCCAGGAACAGAAGTCCTCCCCGGCCTCTACAAAATCCACCGCATGTCGCTGGGGCTCCACAGGCGGAGCTAGGCCCGGTGGGGGCACGCCTTCGTAAGTTCAGCCACAAGTGGGTTCACTCCCTGTTAGATCCCTGGGCAATAGATATTGTGTCTCAGGGATATAAGCTGGACTTTGAGGAGATGCCCCCTCACCGACGGCTCTGCCGGCTTCCCCCCACGAGAGGGAAACAGTGTTAACTGCAATTCACAAATTGTATCTTCAACAGGTGGTGGTCAAGGTTCCCCTCCTTCAACAAGGAGGGCATTATTATTCGACCATGTGGTAGTCCCGAAACCAGACGGTTCGGTCAGACCGATATTGAATTTAAAATCCCTGAACATATACCTGAAAAGGTTCAAGTTCAAGATGGAATCGCTAAGAGCGGTCATTGCAAGCCTGAAAGGGGGAGATTTTATGGTGACTCTGGACATAAAGGATGCATACCTTCATGTCCCCATTTATCCACCTCATCAGGCGTACCTCAGAATTGCGGTACGGGATTGTCATTACCAATTTCAGACGTTGCCGTTTGGTCTCTCCACGGCCCCGAGAATATTCACCAAGGTAATGGCGGAAATGATGGTGCTCCTGCGGAAGCAAGGTGTCACTATTATCACGTACTTGGACGATCTCCTCATAAAAGCGAGATCAAGAGAGCAGTTGCTGAACAGCGTATCACTTTCTCTGGAAGTGTAACGGAAACACGGCTGGATTCTATATATTCCAAAGTCGCAGTTGGTTCCTACAGCTCATCTGCCTCTCCTAGGCATGATCCTAGACACAGACCAGAAAAGGGTTTATCTCCCGATAGAGAGAGCTCAGGAGCTCGTGACACTGGTCAGGAATCTATTAAAACCAAAACAGGTGTCAGTGCTTCACTGCACTCGAGTCCTGGGAAGGATGGTGGCATCATACGAGGCCATTCCCTTTGGCAGGTTCCATGCTAGGACCTTCCAATGGGACTTACTGGACAAGTGGTCCGGATCACATCTTCAGATGCATCGGTTAATCACCCTATCCCCCAGGGCCAGGGTGTCTATCCTGTGGTGGCTGCAGAGTGCTCACCTTCTCGAAGGTCGCAGATTCGGCATTCAGGACTGGGTCCTGGTGACCACGGATGCAAGCCTCCGAGGGTGGGGGGCAGTCACACAAGGAAGAAATTTCCAAGGGCTGTGGTCAAGTCAGGAGACTTGCCTTCACATCAACATCCTGGAACTAAGGGCCATATACAACGCCCTACGTCAAGCGGAGTCCCTGCTTCGCGACCAACCGGTTCTGATTCAGTCAGACAACATCACCGCAGTGGCTCATGTAAACCGCCAAGGCGGCACAAGGAGCAGGGTGGCGATGGTAGAAGCCACCAGAATTCTTTGCTGGGCGGAGAATCACGTAAGCGCACTGTCAGCGGTGTTCATTCCGGGAGTGGACAACTGGGAAGCAGACTTCCTCAGCAGGCACGACCTCCACCCGGGAGAGTGGGGACTTCATCAAGAAGTCTTCACGCAGATTGCAAGTCGGTGGGAACTGCCACAGGTGGACATGATGACATCCCGCCTCAACAAAAAGCTGCAGAGATATTGCGCCAGGTCAAGAGACCCTCAGGCGATAGCTGTGGACGCCCTGGTAACACCGTGGGTGTTCCAGTCGGTCTATGTGTTTCCTCCTCTTCCTCTCATACCCAAGGTGCTGAGAATAGTAAGAAAAAGAGGAGTGAGAACAATACTCATTGTTCCAGATTGGCCAAGAAGGACTTGGTACCCGGAACTGCAAGAAATGCTCACAGAGGACCCATGGCCTCTGCCTCTCAGACAGGACATGTTGCAACAGGGGCCCTGTCTGCTCCAAGACTTACCGCGGCTGCGTTTGACGGCATGGCGGTTGAACGCCGGATCCTAGCAGAAAAAGGCATTCCGGATGAGGTCATTCCTACGCTGATAGAGGCTAGGAAGGATGTGACGGCTCAACATTATCACCGTATATGGCGAAAATATGTGGCTTGGTGTGAGGCCAGGAATGCCCCTACGGAGGAATTCCAGCTGGGCCTTTTCCTTCACTTCCTACAGTCGGGAGTGACTTTGGGCCTTAAATTGGGTTCCATTAAGGTTCAGATTTCGGCCTTATCCATTTTCTTTCAAAAAGAACTGGCTTCTCTGCCTGAAGTTCAGACGTTTGTAAAGGGAGTGCTGCATGTTCAGCCCCCTTTTGTGCCTCCAGTGGCACCTTGGGATCTTAACGTGGTGTTGAGTTTCCTGAAATCACACTGGTTTGAACCACTCAAAACGATGGAAGTAAAATATCTCACGTGGAAGGTGGTCATGCTATTAGCCTTGGCTTCGGCTAGGCGTGTGTCAGAATTGTCGGCTTTGTCACATAAAAGCCCTTATCTGGTTTTCCATGCGGATAGAGCAGAATTGCGGACCGCCCACAATTTCTGCCGAAAGTGGTTTCATCCTTTCATATAAACCAACCTATTGTGGTGCCTGTGGCTACTACTGACTTGGAGGATTCCGAGTCACTGGATGTAGTCGGGGCTTTGAAGGTTTATGTAGCCAGAACGGCTAAGGTCAGGAAAACAGAATCTTTGTTTATCCTGTATGCTTCCAACAAGCTTGGGGCGCCTGCTTCAAAGCAAACTATTGCTCGCTGTAACACGATTCAGCAGGCTCATTCTGCGGCTGGGTTGCCGCTGCCTAAATCAGTTAAGGCCCATTTCACAAGGAAGGTGGGCTCTTCTTGGGCGGCTGCCCGAGGGGTCTCGGCATTACAGCTTTGCCGAGCAGCTACTTGGTCAGGTTCAAACACTTTTGCAAAGTTCTACAAGTTTGATACCCTGGCTGAGGAGGACCTTGTGTTTGCTCATTCGGTGCTGCAGAGTCATCCGCACTCTCCCGCCCGTTTGGGAGCTTTGGTATAATCCCCATGGTCCTTACGGAGTCCCCAGCATCCACTAGGACGTTAGAGAAAATAAGATTTTACTTACCGGTAAATCTATTTCTCGTAGTCCGTAGTGGATGCTGGGCGCCCGTCCCAAGTGCGGACTTCTTCTGCAATACTTGTATATAGTTATTGCTTAAATAAGGGTTATGTTATGGTTGCATCAGGGTTGATCTGATGCTCCGTTGTTGTTCATACTGTTAACTGGGTATGTTTATCATAAGTTATACGGTGTGATTGGTGTGACTGGTATGAGTCTTGCCCTGGATTCCAAAATCCTTTCCTTGTACTGTCAGCTCTTCCGGGCACAGTTTCTCTAACTGAGGTCTGGAGGAGGGACATAGAGGGAGGAGCCAGAACACACCAGAATCCAAATAATTTCTTAAAGTGCCCTGTCTCCTGCAGGGCCCGTCTATTCCCCATGGTCCTTACGGAGTCCCCAGCATCCACTACGGACTACTAGAAATAGATTTACCGGTAAGTAAAATCTTATTTTCTCTTACGTCCTAGAGGATGCTGGGGTCCACATTAGTACCATGGGGTATAGACAGGTCCCTTGGGAGACATGGGCACTTTAAGAGTTTAATAGTGTGGGCTGGCTCCTACCTCTATGCCTCTCCTACCAGACTCAGTTTAGAAAATGTGCCCGGTGGAGCCGGTCACAGCTAGGGGATCTCCTAAGAGTTCTTTTAGTTTTATTTTATTTTTTAAAGAGTTAGGTACAGGGAGGCTGCTGGTAACAGCCTCCCTGCTTCGTGGTACTTAGGGGGGGTGTAGGATCCAACCCTCTGAGGTTAATGGCCCCTATCTCCGCTGACAGGACACTGAGCTCCTGAGGGTGTCGATCGCAAGCCCTGAGGCGACCGCTCACCCCTGCAGCACTGCTGCCACCCTCTGACAGAGCCAGAAGATGCGGTGGTGAGTATGAGGCCGGCGCCCCGGTAAGCTGTTAGAGTATTTCTCTCAACTCAACTGCTCCAGGATCATGGATGGATCCTGAATCTTCCAAAGTCGAATTTGGAGCCGACAAGGAGGCTGTCCTTCCTGGGGATGATCCTCGACACAGAAGTTCAGAGGGTGTTTCTGCCGGAAGAGAAGGCGTTGGTGAGATAAGCAATGGTCCGGGATGTATTGAAGCCAACCCGGGTATCTGTTCATCAGTGCATTCGCCTTCTGGGGAAGATGATAGCCTCCTACGAGGCTCTACAGTACGGAAGATTTAATCCATGGTCTTTTCAACTGGATCTCCTGGACAAATGGTCAGGATCTCACCTTCACATGCACCAGAGGATACGTCTGTCACCGAAGGCAAGAATATCGCTCCTCTGGTGGCTGCAAACCTCTCACCTACTAGAGGGACGCAGGTTCGAGATTCAGAATTGGATCCTCCTAACCACGGATGCAAGTCTCAGAGGTTGGGGGGCAGTCACACAAGGGGAAAACTTCCAAGGAAGGTAGTCAAATCTGGAATCCATCCTTCCGATAAACATTCTGGAACTAAGAGCCGTGTACAACTGTCTTCTACAAGCGGCACATCTTCTGACAGATCAGGCCATTCAGGTTCAGTCGGACAATGTAACGACAGTGGCCTACATAAACCGACAAGGCGGAACGAAGAGCAGAGCTGCAATGTCAGAGGTAAGACAAAAATCATCCTCTGGGCGGGTAGGAACGCGGTGGCACTGTCGGCAATCTTCATTCTGGAGTGGACAACTGGGAAGCGGACTTCCTCACCAGACACGATCTCCATCCAGGAGAGTGGGGCCTCCACCCATAGGTGTTTGAAGAGGTGACAAGTATTTGGGGCGTACCTCAAATAGACATGATGGCCTCACGCCTCAACAAAAAGCTTTGGCGGTATTGTTCTAGGTCGAGGGATCCACAGGCAGTGGCGGTGGACGCCCTGGTAACTCCGTGGGTGTTCAAGTCAGTGTATTTGTTCCCTCCACTTCCACTTATCCCAAGGATTCTCAAAATAATCAAAAGAACAAGAGTTCAGGCGATCCTCATTGCTCCGGACTAGCCAAGAAGGGCTTGGTACAGATGGGTCCATGGTTATCTTGGCTTCTTTGCTGTGTCTAGGCACACCATGGTTTATTAACATAAACCCTTCATCTATTGTTCTCAAATGCAATGCAATACAGAGAACAATACAGCAGGGGATTAACTCATTAAAGCAGGAGATTAAGTCCGACTGCCCACTCCCACTCCCAGTTAATCCAATTTAAAGGTCAAGATAAACATGGACCCATCTGTACGCGGATCTTCTGGAGTTACTGCTGGAAGATCCAAGGCCTCTTCCTCTTCGAGAAGACCTTCTGCAACAGGGGCCGTTCGCTTATCAAGACTTATCACGGCTACGTTTGATGGCATGGAGGTTGAACACCAGATCTTAGCTCGGAAGCGCATTCCGAACAAAGTTATTACTACCCTGATACAGGCTAGGAAAGGAGTAACGTCAAAACATTACCATCGGATTTGGAAAAAGTACGTGTCTTGGTGTGATTCCAAGAAGTTTCCTACGGTGGAGTTTCAACTTGGACGGTTTCTCCTCTTCCTGCAAGCAGGGGTGGATGTGGGCCTGCGCCTGGGCTCCATAAAAGTCCAGATTTCGGCCTTGTCCATTTTCTTCCACAAACAATAGGCTGCCCTACCTGAGGTTCAGACTTTCTTGAAAGGGGTTCTGCACATCCAACCTCCCTTTGTGCCTCCTACGGCACCTTGGGATCTTAACGTGGTACTGCAGTTCCTGTAATCGGATTGGTTTGAGCCTTTACAGGAGGTTGAGGTCAAGTTTCTTTCTTGGAAGACTGTCACACTGTTGGCATTGGCATCTGCTAGACATGTGTCAGAATTAAGTGCATTGTACTACAAGAGTCCCTAATTGATTTTCCATGAAGATAGAGCTGAGCTCAGGAAGCGTCAGCAATTTCTTCCGAAGGTTGTGTTGGCTTTTCATATCAACCAACCTATTGTGGTGCCAGTGGCTACTGAGTCCTCATTTACCTCAAAGTCCTTGGATGTTGTACGGGCTTTGAAGATTTATGTGAAGAGAACGACTCGTCACAGAAAGTCGGACGCTCTGTTTGTCCTTTTATGATCCCAACAAGGTTGGGTGGCCTGCTTCTAAGCAGACGATTTCTCGCTGGATCAGGTTTACTGTCCAGCATGCTTATTCTACGGCCGTATTGCCGTGTCTGAAATCCATTAAGGCCCACTCTACTCGTAAAGTGATTTCTTCCTGGGCGGCTGCTCGGGGTGTCTCGGGTTTACAGCTTTGCCGAGCAGCTACTTGGTCAAGGTCGAACATGTTTGCTAAGTTCTACAAGTTCGATACTTTGGCCTCTGAGGACCTACAGTTTGGTCAATCGGTTCTGCAGGATCCTCCGCGCTCTCCCTCCTGTACTGGGAGCTTTGGTACATCCCCATGGTACTAATGTGGACCTCGGCATCCTCTAGGACAGTGATGGCTAACCATGACACTCCAGCTGTTGTTGAACTACACATCCCAGCATGCCCTGCTACAGTTTTGCTATTTGGCCATGCTAAAACTGATGCAGGGCATGCTGGGATGTGTAGTTCAACAACAGCTGGAGTGTCAAGGTTAGCCATCACTGCTCTAGGATGTAAGAGAAAATAGGATTTTAATTACCTACCGGTAAATCCTTTTCTCATAGTCCGTAGAGGATGCTGGGCGCCTGCACAGCGCTTCGTTTTCCTGTAGTTGTTACTTGGTTCAGTACTGCCTTGTTACTTTGTTAAGTACTGATGTTCAGCCGTTGCTGACTTGGTTCAAGCTGGTTGCTTGATTTTTTCTGTTATGTGTAAGCTGTTGTGAATCTCACCACTATCTGTGTGTTTCCTTCTCTCGAAGTAT
This sequence comes from Pseudophryne corroboree, assembly GCF_028390025.1. Taxonomy (NCBI): domain Eukaryota; kingdom Metazoa; phylum Chordata; class Amphibia; order Anura; family Myobatrachidae; genus Pseudophryne; species Pseudophryne corroboree. Next base: position 70,495,358 of record NC_086455.1, read on the forward strand.
GTCCATCTCCTCGGGCACAGTTTCTAGACTGAGTCTGGTAGGAGGGGCATAGAGGGAGGAGCCAGCCCACACTATTAAACTCTTAAAGTGCCCATGGCTCCCAAGGGACCCGTCTATACCCCATGGTACTAATATGGACCCCAGCATCCTCTACGGACTTCTAGAAAAGGATTTACCGGTAGGTAATTAAAATCCTATTTTTAATCACAAGGTACCGATAGCATGACACAGGCCAGATCTGAACTTGAATTCTCTCCTGGCCAGCGTTGAACCTGACTTCTCTCCTGGCCAGTGCTGAACCTGAACGCTCTCCCGGCCGGCGCTGAACCTGAACGCTCTCCCGGCCGGCGCTGAACCTGAACGCTCTCCCGGCCGGCGCTGAACCTGAACGCTCTCCCGGCCAGACTCTTCCACTGTATTGTGGACCGTCATTGCAGGATAGTATTTCCTGCTCAACATATGGAGTGCTATGAAGGGAAAATGGAAACAGGAATTTCCTAATTGTCTAATTAGCTAAGTCTGGTTAATTATTACAATATGAGACCTTTTTGACTGTATACCCTTAGTGTAGCACAGCTGCGAAACATTGAATTTGCATTGTGACTTTGTACAGTATATAGAGAGCTAATGTAAGTTGGAGTTTTAGTAGTGGTGTAGCATTCACATTTGGTTCCATAGCACAGTGAGCATATATATGGTCATTTTGCTACAGGTGATCACATTGATCTGTTTTGCCATTTAAATAGGGTGTGTTTATATAGGCCCAGTTTCCATTGACAACTGCAAATGTGTATTTCCCCTTCAGTACACCATGGCAAAGGGTTAGCTCCCGTCTAAGTTAGATAGAGACAAGCGCATATAAAATACGCTGCCCCCGCTGGCTCTATACTGCTGATCTATACTTACAGATATGTACCAGCATGGACTTAATGCAGTTATGTTCTCCTTTTGTCCTACCCAGGAAGTGCTTGGCTACAAGGTGGATTACCACGTGTCTCTCTACATCGTGGCGGTGCTGGAATACATCTCCGCTGACATTCTGAAGCTGGCAGGAAACTATGTTTTCAACATTCGACATTATGAAATCTATCAGCAGGACATTAAAGTGTCTATGTGTGCCGATAAGGTAAGATACACGTTCTGATAGGCTGCAGTGGATCTGAAAGTGATCTGACTGCTTAGCCGCAGGGTCCAGTCGGCCAGATCTTGTTTCGTTTTCCCCACTCACTCGTGTGGACAAATTAAATGATGATCCTGTTGCAAAGTCCTCTGTGTGGCGAGCTTGTATGTATTGAGTTGCCTCTTTATAGTGCGCTATTACATTAGTGTTGCGTTTAAGTGGATGGAGCAGTCTGTACTGCCATAACCTTATTAGTAGATCAGTGATTAAACGGCTAGACTTGCTGCATGCTCAGGTATTTTTATTCCAAGTTTACTGAGCAAATGTGTATAGTACGTAACGGACAATAGTTTGGGTGAGGTTTGTGGGTTGTGTGCTTAGCGACAAGCTCTGTTTACAGAGTGAGCCACCAAATGCGACTTGTTCCACATCATAATGTACAGTGAAAGTGGACGGGTAATGATTGAAGGAAAAGGCTAAATATTCTGGCAATTCAGATAGTAAAATCTATACATATTATCTCAGTATTCCTGTTAAAGACACATAGGGGGTTGACTTACAAAACACATATATTAATTGGCAGTTGTTTGTAATTGATTTGATTTAGGTGCCATTTTTAATTTTACTTTCTGATTCCTCTGTATCTCGTTCAAAGCTAGTTCTAGCAAAAGTGGTGTTTTATGTTAATTCTGGTTTTCCATGTTAAACAGTTTAAAACAATACAATCCCCATACTAGTATTTAAGTGCAGGCCCTCCAGCCATTGGCCAGTCATGCAATGTCTCTATAGTTAGAATTAGCAGGACTAGACATTAGAGGCAGAGCCTGATTGGACGATCTCCACAGCCATCCAATCAGGAGGTAGGCTGGACAGGGGCTTCTATAATTGTAAGTAGGGACCCAGCTAAAGGGAAGACACAGTGTGCTGCCAGGCAGAGACCCCCGCTGCATTTAATGTCTTTATTCTGAAAAACTCCATTGGAACTTTGCTTTGTAATTTTCATTCCACCCCCAGGTTTTGATGGACATGTTTGATCAAGATGACGACATTGGATTAGTTGCCCTCTGTGACGAGGAGCCGTCCTCAACAGGAGAGCTGAACTACTATGAGCTGGTCAGGACAGAAATTGCTGGAGAGAGACAATACCTGCGTGAACTCAACCTGATCATTAAAGTCTTTCGGGAAGCATTCCTATCAAACAAGAAGCTGTTTACATCCAGCGTAAGTTATATATCTGTGTATAAAAACAGGTTTTCTCTTACGTCCTAGAGGATGCTGGGGACTCCGTAAGGACCATGGGGTATAGACGGGCTCCGCAGGAGACATGGGCACTCTAAAGACTTTAGATGGGTGTGCACTGGCTCCTCCCTCTATGCCCCTCCTCCAGACCTCAGTTAGATCCTGTGCCCAGAGGAGACTGGATGCACTGCAGGGGAGCTCTACTGAGTTTCTCTGAAAATACTTTTTGTTAGGTTTTTTTATTTTCAGGGAGCACTGCTGGCAACAGGCTCCCTGCATCGTGGGACTGAGGGGAGAGAAGCAGACCTACTTAACTGATAGGCTCTGCTCCTTAGGCTACTGGACACCATTAGCTCCAGAGGGTCGGAACACAGGTGTCGTCCTCGCTGTTCGTCCCGGAGCCGCGCCGCCGTCCTCACAGAGCCGGAAGATAGAAGCCGGGTGAGTATAAGAAGAAAGAAGACTTCACAGGTGGCAGAAGACTTCAGTTCTTCACTGAGGTACCGCGCAGGGGGGGGGGGGGGGGGGGGGGCGCACATTTAATTGGCGCAGTGAGTGTATTATTTATTCTATAAAAGAGCGCTGTACAGTCTGGGATTTTATTCCAGTGTCCAGTGGCGCTGGGTGTGTGCTGGCATACTTTCTCTCTGTCTCTCCAAAGGGCCTTATTGGGGGGCTGTCCCCATAATTGTATATCCCAGTGTGTGTGGGAGTGTCAGTACGTGTGTGTTGACATGTCTGAAGCGGAAGGCTCGTCTAAGGAGGAGGTAGAGCAGATGATTGTGGTGTCTCCGTCGGCGACGCCGACACCTGATTGGTTGGATATGTGGAATGTTTTAAATGCAAATGTGTCTTTATTACATAAAAGATTGGACAAAGCAGAGTCCAGAGAAAAAGTAGGGAGTCAATCCATGGCTTTGACTGTGTCACAAGGCCCTTCAGGCTCTCATAAACGTCCCCTGTCCCAGGTAGCAGACACTGATACCGACACGGATTCTGACTCCAGTGTCGACTACGATGATGCGAAGTTACACCCAAGGGTGGCCAAAAGTATTCATTATATGATTATTGCAATAAAAGATGTTTTGCATATCACAGAGGACCCCTCGGTGCCTGCTACGAGGGTATGCATGTTTAAGGAGAAGAAACCTGAGGTAACCTTTCCACCATCTCATGAGCTGAACGCTTTATTTGAAAAAGCTTGTGAAACTCCGGACAAGAAACTGCAGATTCCCAAGAGAATTCTTATGGCGTATCCTTTCCCCGCACAGGACAGGTTACGGTGGGAATCCTCGCCCAGTATGGACAAGGCTTTGACGCGCTTGTCCAAAAAGGTGGCGCTACCGTCTCCAGACACGGCAGCCCTCAAGGATCCTGCTGAACGCTGACAGGAGACTACCTTAAAATCAATTTATGCACATACGGGTGCCTTGCTCAGACCGGCAGTAGCGTCGGCATGGGTATGTAGCGCAATAGCAGCATGGGCAGATAACTTGTCATCTGACATTGACACCCTAGATAAGGATAGCATTTTATTGACCTTGGGTCACATTAAAGATGCAGCGTTATATATGAGAGACGCTGCGAGAGACGTTGGGTTCAAGAGCCAATGCCATGTCAATTTCTGCTAGGCGAGCCCTGTGGACCCGCCAATGGACGGGTGATGCCGATTCAAAGAGACATATGGAAACTTTGCCTTACAAGGGTGAGGTTTTATTTGGGGAGGGCCTCGCGGACCTGGTTTCCACAGCTACTGCGGGTAAATCTTCTTTTTTGCATCATGTTCCCCCACAGCAAAAGAAAACACCTCAATATCAGATGCAGTCCTTTAGGGGCTCTTCCTTCCTCGCCAGAGGTAAGGGTAGAGGGAAAAGAATGCCTGCTACGGCTAGTTCCCATGAACAGAAGTCCTCCCCGGCTTCTACAAAATCCACCGCATGACGCTGGGGCTCCACTGCGGGAGTCCGCGCCGGTGGGGGCACGTCTTCGACTCTTCAGCCAGGTCTGGGTTCTGTCAGATTTGGATCCTTGGGCGATAGAAATTGTATCCCACGGCTACAAACTGGAATTCGAAGAAGTGCCTCCTCGCCGATTTTTCAAGTCGGCTTTGCCAGCTTCTCCCCCAGAGAGGGAAATAGTTTTAGCTGCAATACAAAAGCTGTGTCGACAGCAGGTGATTATCAAGGTTCCCCTAATACAACAGGGAAAAGGGTACTATTCAACCCTATTTGTTGTCCCGAAACCGGATGGCTCGGTCAGACCCAATCTGAATCTAAAATCCTTAAACCTGTATCTAAAGAGGTACAAGTTCAAGATGGAATCTCTCTGGGCAGTGATCTCCAGCCTGGAAGGGGGGGATTTTATGGTATCACTAGACATAAAGGATGCATACCTTCATGTCCCCATTTATCCTACTCATCAGGCGTACCTGAGATTCGCTGTACAGGACTGTCATTACCAGTTTCAGACGTTGCCGTTTGGGCTGTCCACGGTCCCGAGGATTTTCACCAAGGTAATGGTGGAAATGATGGTGCTCCTACGCAGGCAGGAATCACAATTATCCCATACTTGGACGATCTGCTGATAAAAGCGAGATCAGTTGCTGAAAAGCGTGTCACTCTCCCTGAGAGTGCTGCAGCAACACGGCTGGATCCTAAATCTGCTAAAGTCGCAGTTGATTCCAACGACTCGGCTATCATTTTTAGGCATGATTCTGGACACGGAAAAGAAGAGGGTTTTTCTCCCAACGGAAAAAGCCCAGGAACTCCAGAGCATGGTCAGAGACCTGTTAAAACCAAAAAGAGTGTCCGTTCATCAATGCACTCGAGTACTGGGAAAGATGGTGGCGGCCTACGAGGCCATCGCCTTCGGCAGGTTCCATGCGAGGACTTTTCAGTGGGACCTTCTGAACAAATGGTCGGGGTCCCATCTACAAATACATCAGAAAATAAGCCTGTCCCCCAGGGCCAAGGTGTCTCTCCTGTGGTGGCTGCAGAGTGCTCACCTCGTAGAGGTTCGCAGGTTCAGCATTCAAGACTGGGTTCTGGTAACCAAGGACGCGAGCCTCCGAGGATGGGGAGCAGTCACACAAGGAAGAAAGTTTCAGGGACTGTGGTCAAGCCAGGAGGCTTGTCTACACATCAACGTGCTGGAATTAAGGGCCATATACAACGGCCTACGACAAGCGGAGACTCTTCTTCGTGACCTACCTGTTCTGATTCAATCAGACAACGTCACAGCAGTGGCTCATGTAAACCGCCAAGGCGGGACAAGGAGCAGAGTGGCAATGGAGGAAGCCACCAGGATTCTTCGCTGGGCGGAAAATCACGTAAGCGCGCTGTAGCAGTCTTCATTCCGGGAGTGGACAACTGGGAAGCAGACTTCCTCAGCAGACACTATCTCCATCCAGGAGAGTGGGGTCTTCATCAAGAAGTTTTTGCAGAGATAACAAGTCGTTGGGGGCTTCCTCAAATAGACATGATGGCGTCACGCCTCAACAAGAAATTTCGGAGGTATTGTTCCAGGTCAGGGGACCCTCAGGCTGTAGCGGTAGACGCCCTGGTGACACCGTGGGTGTTTCCGTCGGTCTATGTCTTTCCTCCTCTTCCACTCATCTAAAAAATACTGAGAATCATAAGACGAAAAAAGAGTCCAGACAATACTCATTGTTCTGGATTGGCCTCGAAGAGCCTGGTATTCAGATCTTCAGGAAATGCTCACAGAAGATCCATGGCCTCTTCCTCCCAGGGAGGACCTGTTGCAGCAGGGGCCCTGCGTGTTCCAAGACTTACCGTGGTTACGTTTGAACGCCAAATCCTAGCTAGGAAAGGTATCCCGGGGGAAGTCATCCCTACTCTGATAAAAGCTAGGAAGGAGGTGACGGCGAAACATTATCACCGTATCTGGAGGAAATATGTATCTTGGTGTGAAGCCAAGAATGCTCCTACGGAAGATTTCCACCTGGGCCGTTTTTCTCCACTTTCTGCAGACAGGAGTGGATATGGGCCTAAAGTTAGGCTCCATTAAGGTTCAGATTTCGGCCCTGTCAATATTCTTTCAGAAGGAATTGGCTTCTCTCCCAGAAGTCCAGACTTTTGTAAAGGGAGTGCTGCACATCCAGTCTCTTTTTGTGTCCCCAGTGGCGCCATGGGACCTTAACGTGGTGTTACAGTTCCTTAAGTCACACTGGTTTGAACCTCTTCAAACAGTTGAGTTAAAATTTCTCACTTGGAAAGTGGTCATGTTGTTAGCCTTGGCATCTGCGAGACGGGTGTCCGAATTGGCGGCTTTGTCTCACAAAAGCCCCTATCTGATTTTCCATGTGGATAGAGCAGAGTTGAGGACTCGTCCTCAATTTCTGCCTAAGGTGGTTTCATCGTTTCATATGAACCAACCTATTGTGGTGCCTGTGGCTACGGGTGACTTGGAGGATTCCAAGTCTCTTGATGTAGTCAGGGCCTTAAAAGTTTATGTAGCCAGGACGGCTCGGGTTAGGAAAACAGAGGCACTGTTTGTCCTGTATGCAGCCAACAAGGTTGGCGCTCCTGCTTCTAAGCAGACTATTGCTCGCTGGATCTGTAACATGATTCAGCAGGCTCATTCTACGGCTGGATTGCCGTTACCAAATTCGGTAAAGGCCCATTCCACTAGGAAGGTGAGCTCTTCTTGGGCGGCTGCCAGAGGTGTCTCGGCATTACAACTTTGCCGAGCAGCTACTTGGTCGGGTTCAAACACTTTTGCTAAATTCTATAAGTTTGATACCTTGGCTGATGAGGACCTCATGTTTGCTCAATCGGTGCTGCAGAGTCATCCGCACTCTCCCGCCCGGTCTGGAGCTTTGGTATAATCCCCATGGTCCTTACGGAGTCCCCAGCATCCTCTAGGACGTAAGAGAAAATAAGATTTTAAACCTAACGGTAAATCTTTTTCTCTTAGTCTGTAGAGGATGCTGGGCGCCCGTCCCAGTGCGGACAAAATTCTGCAAGGCTTGTATATGGTTATTGCTTACATAAGGGTTATGTTACAGTTTTGATCAGTCTTTGGCTGATGCTGTTTTGTTTCATACTGTTAACTGGTTGCGTATATTCCATGTTGTATGGTGTGGATGATGTGGGCTGGTATGTATCTTGCCCTTAGATTAACAAAAATCCTTTCCTCGTACTGTCCGTCTCCTCTGGGCACAGTCCTAACTGAGGTCTGGAGGAGGGGCATAGAGGGAGGAGCCAGTGCACACCCATCTAAAGTTCTTTATAGTGCCCATGTCTCCTGCGGAGCCCGTCTATACCCCATGGTCCTTACGGAGTCCCCAGCATCCTCTACGGACTAGGAGAAAAAGATTTACCGGTAGGTTTAAAATCGTATTATTTTCTACAGACTGTCTCTTACACTCTGTAGAGATTATAAGTAGACGATGATGCACACAAGAATGTGTATCCTATGTAATATTTTACTATATTAAGGTCTCAGGAACTTGTAAGAAGGTGAACTGTTAGATGTGGCTTTTGCTGCCTCAATTCCTCTCCTCACATCATGTCACTGCCCCTGTCACATGAAGCCCTGTTTTCACTGACACATCACTTATCTCATGGGAACCTTGCTCCTTCCACTATGTAACTGTGCTGCTGGGGACCTTGCTCCTTCCACTATGTAACTGTGCTGCTGGGGACCTTGCTCCTTCCACTGTATAACTGTGCTGCTGGGGACCTTGCTCCTTCCACTATATAACTGTGCTGCTGGGGACCTTGCTCCTTCCACTATGTAACTGTGCTGCTGGGAACCTTGCTCCTTCCACTATGTAACTGTGCTGCTGGGGATCTTGCTCCTTCCACTATATCACTGTGCTGCTGGGTACCTTGCTCCTTCCACTACATAACTGTGCTGCTGGGTACCTTGCTCCTTCCACTACATAACTGTGCTGCTGGGGACCTTGCTCCTTCCACTACATAACTGTGCTGCTGGGGACCTTGCTCCTTCCACTATATAACTGTGCTGCTGGGGACCTTGCTCCTTCCACTACATAACTGTGCTGCTGGGGACCTTGCTCCTTCCACTATAAAACTGTGCTGCTTGGGACCTTGCTCCTTCCACTACATAACTGTGCTGCTGGGGACCTTGCTCCTTCCACTACATAACTGTGCTGCAGGGGACTTTGCTCCTTCCACTATATAACTGTGTTGCTGGGGACCTTGCTCCTTCCACTATATAACTGTGCTGCTGGGGTCCTTGCTCCTTCCACTATATAACTGTGCTGCTGGGGACCTTGCTCCTTCCACTATATAACTGTGCTGCTGGGGACCTTGCTCCTTCCACTATATAACTGTGCTGCTGGGGACCTTGCTCCTTCCACTATATAACTGTGCTGCTGGGGACCTTGCTCCTTCCACTGTATAACTGTACTGCTGGGGACCTTGCTCCTTCCACTATATCACTGTGCTGCTGGGGACCTTGCTCATTCCACTATATCACTGTGCTGCTGGGGACCTTGCTCATTCCACTATATCACTGTGCTGCTGGGGACCTTGCTCCTTCCACTATATAACTGTGCTGCTGGGGACCTTGCTCCTTCCACTATATCACTGTGCTGCTGGGGACCTTACTTCTTCCACTATATCACTGTGCTGCTGGGGACCTTGCTTCTTCCACTATATCACTGTGCTGCTGGGAACCTTGCTCCTTCCACTATATAACTGTGCTGCTGGGGACCTTGCTCCTTCCACTATATAACTGTGCTGCTGGGGACCTTGCTCCTTCCACTATATCACTGTGCTGCTGGGGACCTTGCTTCTTCCACTATATAACTGTGCTGCTGGGTACCTTGCTCCTTCCACTATATAACTGTGCTGCTGGGGACCTTGCTCCTTCCACTATATAACTGTGCTGCTGGGGACCTTGCTCCTTCCACTATATCACTGTGCTGCTGGGGACCTTGCTCCTTCCACTATATTACTGTGCTGCTGGGGACCTTTCTCCTTCCACTATATAACTGTGCTGCTGGGGACCTTGCTCCTTCCACTATATAACTGTGCTGCTGGGGACCTTGCTCCTTCCACTATATCACTGTGCTGCTGGGGACCTTGCTCCTTCCACTATATCACTGTGCTGCTGGGGATCTTGCTCCTTCCACTATATCACTGTGCTGCTGGGGACCTTGCTCCTTCCACTATATCACTGTGCTGCTGGGGACCTTGCTCCTTCCACTATATTACTGTGCTGCTGGGGACCTTTCTCCTTCCACTATATAACTGTGCTGCTGGGGACCTTGCTCCTTCCACTGTATCACTGTGCTGCTGGGGACCTTGCTCCTTCCACTATATAACTGTGCTGCTGGGGACCTTGCTCCTTCCACTATATCACTGTGCTGCTGGGGACCTTGCTCCTTCCACTATATTACTGTGCTGCTGGGGACCTTGCTCCTTCCACTATATTACTGTGCTGCTGGGGACCTTTCTCCTTCCACTATATAACTGTGCTGCTGGGGACCTTGCTCCTTCCACTATATCACTGTGCTGCTGGGGACCTTGCTCCTTCCACTATATCACTGTGCTGCTGGGGATCTTGCTCCTTCCACTATATAACTGTGCTGCTGGGGACCTTGCTCCTTCCACTATATCACTGTGCTGCTGGGGACCTTGCTCCTTCCACTATATTACTGTGCTGCTGGGGACCTTTCTCCTTCCACTATATAACTGTGCTGCTGGGGACCTTGCTCCTTCCACTGTATCACTGTGCTGCTGGGGACCTTGCTCCTTCCACTATATAACTGTGCTGCTGGGGACCTTGCTCCTTCCACTATATCACTGTGCTGCTGGGGACCTTGCTCCTTCCACTATATTACTGTGCTGCTGGGGACCTTGCTCCTTCCACTATATTACTGTGCTGCTGGGGACCTTTCTCCTTCCACTATATAACTGTGCTGCTGGGGACCTTGCTCCTTCCACTATATAACTGTGCTGCTGGGGACCTTGCTCCTTCCACTACATAGGACTCAGTCTGTGGCTTCCTGCTGCCTCCAATCCCCCCCCTTTCACATCATGTCTCTGCCCCTGTCAATTGGTAGCCTTGACTTCACTAACACCATCACTCATCTCCTGATATACTCTGTGTTTCTTGGGAACCCTGCTCCTCCCACTACATAACTCAGTTTGTGGCTTCTTGCTGCCCCATTCCCCTCCTCACATCTTGTCACCTCCCCTGTCCTCACTAACACACAAGTTATTTATAGTAAAGGAGCTGTATAGCAAGCTATGAACTTTGAATGATTTAAAATTGACTTCAATGTCATCAAAATGCATCAGAGATTTTCAAGGTTAAGATAAGGCCAGTGGTGCACTGTGTGTATTGCTAGAGAGTTAGTCTAGTGGCATTACCTTGGTAGGTTTGCTTTGACTGGAACAATAAATGAATACTTGCACCAGATAGATCTATATGCTAGGTTTAAGCTGGGTACACAACAGTGTGACATGCAATGAGATGTAACGATACATCGCATAGCCGTACTCACTAAATGATCTGTGATGTATTGTTACATGTAATAACATCGTATCGGCCAAGGAATCGTGCCATTGGACGCCTAGCACATCCACTGATGGACGATTTAGTGCGGATCGAGGGTACACATTACACTGTCTATGGTATATATTTATCGCGTGCTGCTGTGCTGGAGGTGTATCGTTACTGGACAATTGGCACCATTGCGAATAACCGACATGGAAACTGCAGAGCACCACTTGCCATTGATGCGAGAGGTGAGCGTCGGCTACGAAGGTGCATGAGGGCCGACCGACACGCTACAGTGGAGCAGCTCACCATCAAAACGAATCTGGGGGCTACCAGACGTGTGTCTAAAATGACAGTTAAGCCTGTCTAGCTGCTGTCTGTGCTGCACATGGCGGATACTCTGGCTTTCTCCGGCAGGGTCCACAGGTTATCCACAGGATAACATTGGTTTATGATGACGCAACAGCGGATTTGCACCAATTGGTCAAAGCTTTCGGCTTCCCAGTGTGCAACGGTCTCGTCCATATATTCCCGACTCCTGGCTCAGGCAAATTTGTTTGGTGCGGCAGGAGCCAGACCATGCTCACTGCTCAGGCAAATCAGTTTTTTATTTGGTGTGGAGGAGACGGACCTGGGTCAAGAGGGCTGCTGGTTTTTTAGCAGCCATAGGCTTTTTTTATTTTATTTTTATAGTCTAACTATTTTTTTGCGCGATCTTTCTAAAAAGCGTCTTATATGTACCTTAGAAAGAGTCGCTCTAACAACTCCCTGCCGGATCGCAACAACGCTTACCCACAAGTACAGTGCTGTTTCGGCGGGCGTCTGTGTCGAATGTACTAGCAAGTCCAGCAGACGTTACCAGGCTGTGGCCGTAGCATGGGGAGAAGGTAAGGCATCGGTTCCGCTGCGAGGGGGAACACGGACACAGCCGCACTGTTTTGGGAGGAGACTAATAAACAGTCGCTAGGCCCTAGGGATCATAGGCTCCAGGGGTAGTATGAGGCTGCGATCCCTAGGGTTGACATCAGCAGTGGGGAGTTAGACGCCCCTTGGTCGTTTGTCCCCCCTCCCCCTTCCGGTTCATGACCAGTTTCCTCCGAGTCTCCCGCCATGAACTGATTTCCTTCTTCCGTCTGAGACACTGTGTATCTTAGGAGACCCAGTCGCAGCATAGGCGGCTGTGTGACTGGTTTGTCAGTGTACACTTGGGCGTCTGTGTTCACTGTAGGTTCACGGGGCGAGTGTGTACACTATTAGTGTCTGGATCCACTCTGCGTTCGCTAACGTATTGATCGATCCTGGAAGCGTTGTGAGTCTCCCTGCATCCCACTCTACTGAGCCAGGTAATACAGCACTAAGTTCCATAACGACCAAGTGGGTTTTGTACCCGGTCGTGAAGCTAAAGATAATACGACTAAACTCCTCAATCTAATCCATTTGGCCTCTAGCAGTAAGACATCCACTGTACTATTGTCTACAGATGCCGAAAAGGCCTTTGACAGGGTAAATTGGGATTTCATGAGAGTGGTGCTGGAGCATATTGGGCTGGGCCCACGAGCCCTCCATAGAATACTATCTTTGTATACACAACCATCAGCTAAAGTACGGGTTAATGGAACCCTCTCTGATAACTTTCTAATCAGTAATGGAACGAGACAGGGCTGCCCCTTGTCCCCCCTGATTTTCGTCCTTTGTATTGAAGCCCTGGCCAGGGCGATTAGGGCTAATGACAAGATTAAGGGACTACAAGTAGGGGATATAGATTACAAACTTGCTCTATTTGCAGATGATCTGCTGACGACGGTCACAGACCCCACACACTCGCTCCCCAACCTGATGAGCGAGTTGGACATTTTCAGCTCACTATCAGGCTTTAAAATCAACACATCCAAATCCTATGCCCTTCATATCTCAACCCCCCATTCGGTCTTAACCGGCTTGAAAGCTACATTTCCTTTTCAGTGGAGGGACTCCCACATCACATACCTGGGAGTTCAGCTATCTAGCGACCTCACACGTCTATTGTCCTTAAACTTCCACCCCATTCTCCAAGCCATTAGAAATGACTATTGCAGATGGCAATATCATAATCTTTCTTGGCTAGGTAGAATCAACGTTGTAAAGATGAACACGCCACCCAAACTGCTCTATCTTCTTCAGACCTTACCGATTCAGATCCCCGACTCCTGGTTCCGGACTGTGAGATCTTTGATCCAGCAATTTATCTGGCGTCGTAAGAGACCTAGAATCAAAAGATCAATCCTGATTCGACCACCCCAGAAGGGTGGTTTCCTGTTACCAGATATTGAAATCTACTACCAAGCAATCCTCTTGAACAGAGTCTTAGATTGGACCAGGAGCCGGGAGATTAAACAATGGGTGGTCTTAGAAGGTTTATGCTTACAACTGTTTCCAGAAGTCTTCCCGTGGCTCCCGGCCTTGCCCAAACCACTACGCCCTCACCCAACCATTTCTCCTACACTCTCTTTTTGGAAGGGGATACGACGAAGATCGTGCATCTCTTCTGTTTTTGGCCCCCTCACCTCCTTTCTGAGCAATCCGACCTTCCCACCTGGCCTCACACTGGGATATTATCAAAATTGGGCGCTAGAGGGACTCTTTAGAGTGGGGCAGTTGGTCCACCCATCCGGGGTTAAACAGTTTTCGGAGATACGAGAGAAATGGGAGATCCCACGGACAGACTTCTGGAAATTCCTGCAGGTCCGTCACTTCCTACACACAGATAATGCATACCGTGAGGCATCAAGGGAGCTGACCGCGTTTGAAAAAATGTGCGTGGCCCCTATAAATCCCATACACACTGTCTCCACCCTGTACAAACTCCTATCTGCGTCTGACTCCCTGATGCCTCCCCATTTTATTCAAAAGTGGGAGAGGGATCTAAACATCTCACTCTCGGACAAGGAATGGGACTCTATCTTTCTTAAAACCCATAATAGCTCCATTTGTATCCAAGTTAGAGAAACGCAATATAAGATCCTGATGAGATGGTACAGACACCCCACTCTCTTACACGTCATTTCCCCATCCATCTCACCTACCTGTTGGAGATGTCATGGGGACCTAGGTTCTCTACTACACATCTGGTGGACCTGCCCCCTTATTAAAAATTACTGGGATGATGTAATCTCAACTTCCAAGGCTATTTTACATACTTCCGTCCCATCTGACCCGGCCTTTTGGTTACTAAATCATTCCACTATCCCAATCTCTACCTATAAGTCATCGCTATTACGACACCTGGGCAATGCCGCACGAGCAGTGATCCCCACAATGTGGAAATCTGTCAGCCCCCCCACAAGGTATACCTGGTTCTCCAGATTAGATTATTACATGAACATGGAAGATGTATTAATGAGCGCTGGGGACAGGCGTTCGGAATTTACTGCTATGTGGTGGCCTTGGATAGACTACAAGACATCTGAGTCGTATAAGACTTACATTTCCTCTGCGAAATAGAATAGATGACGGGAACTGCTTTTTGTCTCAATTTGTAATGAGGTCCTAGACGAATAAGCTTAACTCTTAAATCATTGCACATGTCTTACTCTCCTTTTCTTAACATACTCTGTTCAGTCACCCCAATCTTTTGATGTTTTCTTTTTCTTTTTCTTGTTATATACCTATCCTTTATTATGTTTCCTTAACCCAAAATGTTAATGTGGACTATAACTGTACTGAACATGCGACTATCAATCTGTGTACGCTCATGTTGTCACACCATTTTGCCATTGAATGTTACCCAGATAAGTTAACAACTTGTTATAAGTCTATATTGTTACAATAAAAACAGATTATACAAAAAAAATACAGCACTAAGTATCTACCTTTTGAGTACGAATAGTTGGATAAGTGCCTGATGCATATGAGTCTGATAACTATTGCTGCTGTTTTCTTTCGCTGTGTGACTGAATACGGTTAAATCCTTTATAAGGTAATGCAGTAATATGTTTCTCCTACATACTTGAAATGTATTTGTAGTTGATTATGTGCTCATATTGCTTATTATACTAATGTATAACCTGTGACTAACTGATAGTGTGATTGCTGACTTTACTATAATTCTGTCAGTTTTTCTGTGTATTCCGATCCTCAATGCTGGTGCAAGGCAGGGTAGGGTCGGATTGTGTGTCACTTTAACAAATTTTAAAGTTATTACAGTCACAAATTGTGTAGTAACACTGTACAGGTGTGTGATTTATTTATCATGTCTAAGAGCGGCAAGAGGGAGGAAAATACACTTTCCACAGCAGCATCAACACTCATTTCATGTTTGTCTTACAAAGCTGGGTTAACCTCTCAGGATCTGGTTCAAAAGGGATTATGTGCAAATTGGTTTAGCTGTCTTCGAAGCCTCTTAAAATAATCCGAGGCAAAGCACAGGTTCTAGTTGAACCTCCATGGCTACCTTTTGCACAGACATTATCCAGTATAGCTGGCGTAAAAGGCCATCTCCTATACCAGGAATAGGTTACCCTATTAACCCCTGCATGCAACATTCCTCCTGGGGTTATCATATCCACCACGGGAATTGGCAGCCTCTCAACATAGGCAGGCTGAAAGGCCAGTGGTAAGTAAATCACATAGACATGAAACAACATCTTCACAGTCTACATGTTTCAGATGAGGACTCGTCGGAGGATGAGGGCTCATCGCACTTCGGGTCTGCATACAGAGACGAGGAGGAAGGCCTCAGTTCAGTGGACATACCTGAGGTAATTAGTGCTATGAAAGCCATTTTATCCTTAGAAGAGGCAGTAGTGCCTTGGTTAAAAACTAAGGCACCTGTGTTTAAACATCCCAAAACAGGACTGAGTTTCCTGGGTCAGATCAGCTGATCAGCCTATCTGCAGTGGGAATTTACTCAATAGGGAGGCAAGGAAATCGAATTCCAATGATCTAGCTGGGGATTGTTTAAAAAAGGGAGGTGGCTCCCAAAGTAGATACGCATGTCATTAGATTGGTGCGAAAAATCTACATTACTTCTGCCTTCAACATCAATAAATTATGTCAGGATTAGAGAGTCGATGGTTTTCGGGGGAAAATAAATTTCCTTGTTTTGGGCAATCATAAGACCAGCCATGGCCTCAGCCTGGATGGCGTAAGCAGTGGCAGCCTGTGCTGATGCATTGGAGGAGGACCTTTCAATGGTATCTAGAAAGCAAAAATCCCATATTGCACATATCAAACGGGCAACATTTATGGAAGCAGCCTTGGATAGGAGTACAATTGTCTCTCAGGCATCAGCTTCACCAGTAACAGCTCGTAAAGCGTGTTGGCTACGAACATGGAAAGCTGACTCAGAATCCAGGAAGGTTCTGGAGTCTTAACCTTTTTTACTGAAGATATTCTTTTTGGGTAAAGAATTAAACAGTAATTTGGAGTCAGAAGTAGACTCCAAGAAAGTGAAGTTTCCTTCCACACACAAATTCAAGCCTAGATTTCCAGCTTTTCAGCCCTTTCGGAATCAAGGGAACAGGAAAAGGTGATGGCAAACAGTCCAGTAAGTCTGGTAAGACTAAAAAGTATTGGGCTACCAGAGGACTGGCTTCAAAATCAAAAGATAAGCCATCAGCCTGATGGTGCGGGCCCCCACGGGTGTGAGGCAGATTTCTTCAGTTTGCACAGATCTAGTAGCAGTCTACTACAGATGCCTGGGTGCAAGAAGCGGTATCTCACAGTTATGCATTTGATATCAAGAAACACCCTCATCAAAGGTCTTGTACCAGCCCATCTTCAGTGGAAAAGAAGGCCAGGGCTTTGCAAGGGGCAGTTCAGAAGTTGCTTCAGTCAGGAGTGATCATTCCAGTTCCTCCTGCACAATGAGAACAAGGTTTTTATTCCAACCTATTTTAGTCCAGAAGCCAAATGGGTCGTTCCGGCCCATACTCAATTTCAAAACGCCGAAAAAGTACATTTCGGTGCCTCGGTTTTCATATGGAGACGTTGTTCCATTATTATTTTTTATATACCTGGATATCCAGGATGCTTACCTATATGTTCCTATAGCACTATCTCATCCGTGCTCTCTCAGGTTTGTTATCCACCAGCATAATTTTCAGTTTCAGACCCTACCATTTGAACTGACCACAGCTCCCAGTGTATTAACCAAAGTTATGGTGGTGATGGCATCTTATATCCATTAGCAGGGGATAAGGATTTTTCCATACCTCGACTACTTATGGCACAGTCTCAGGAATGTCATCTGCAACAGACAATAGCCATATACAGAGATACGGTTGGCTCATAAATTGGGCAAAGTCATCTCTGGTTCAGTCCCAATGGATGACTCACTTGGGAGCTGTGTTACAATTGGGTATTAAGAGAACAAAATATCCATAAGTCTTTTAAGGATGGAGTATACTTTGTTCCACTCGATACATCTGCAATGTCTGATCTTTTCCAAGTGAAATGGTTTCATCAGACAATAAAAGCTCAGATTATCATCTTTCCTCTGGAAGTTAGGAGGTCAATAGGATGTCTGTAGCCACAAGACTATCCGGACAAAGGGATACTCCTTTGGATATCAGATTGGGAAACTTTGATAATGGATGCCAGCCTTCAGGGCTGGGGAGCAGTGTCAGGAAGGAGTTGTTTCCAGGGGCAGTGGACCAAGGAAGAAGTTGCCTGCCAATAAATAAATACATTTATATATATATATATATATATATATATATATATATATATATATATATATATATATATATATATATATATAATATGGCATTTATTCAGGCAAAGAACATCCTTCAGGGGAAAACCAGTTCGAATCTGCTCGGACAATGCAATGGCAGTAGCGTACCTCAACTATCAGGGAGGAACTCGCAGCCAAAACACAATGAAGAGGGTAAGTAACACGTTAAGGTGGGCAGAACTTCATTATCCAGCCTTGTCCACAGTATTCATTCCGGGAGTCCTAAACTGGGAAGCGGATTTTCTCAGTAGACATGCCATTCATGCACAAATGGGCTTTATACTACAAAGCCTTTCAAACTCTGGCAGACAATGTGGGTTACCAGATCTCATGGTGTCCCGTCAGAACAACAAAGTTTCCAGATACAGGTCAAGAACAAAGGAACACAGAGTGACCTTTTGTAGATGACCTATCAATGAGATGGAACTTTCGTCTGGCTCATGTGTTTCCACCAACCGCCCTGTAAACCAGGGTGATGCGAAAGGTAAGACAAGGTAATGGTGCCGTGATACTAATAGCTCCGGTTTGGTCCAGAAGGCAGTGTTACACAGATCTGTAGAGGATGTCGATGGATGCTCCATTCCTACTCCCTCAACATTCAGATCTACTGGCTCGGGGTCCTTGGCTATTACAAGCACTTGGATCAACTGTCTTTGACGGCACGGCTCTTGAGACTTCAATCCTGAAAGCAAGAGGATCTCACAACAGGTAATTTAGAAAAATGCTAGGGAAGTCTTCCTTAACTCGCATTATCACCGAATATGGCAAACCTATATTCAATGGTGCAGGTACTGGAAACTTGACCTTTTAGGTTTAAAAAATTTCAGGGTCTTAGCATTTCTTTAGGCTAAGGTCTGCGGATGGCTCCTTGAGAGTACAAGTGTCAGCATTGACTGTATGGTTCTAAAAGAAAAATTGCTAACCTAAGGGATGTGCGCGCTTTTTTCCAGGGAATGCTGCAGATTCAACCTCCTTTTGTTCCTCCTACAGTGCCTGGGGACTTAAGGTTAGATCTAAAGGCCTTTCAAGTTGTCCCATTTGAACCACTAAAAAGAGTGGATCTTAAATGGTTAACAGCTAAAGTTCTCTTATACGAGCTATTGCTTGAGCTAGAAGAGTTTCAGATATAGGGGCATTGTTATGTCGCCCTCAATTTCTGATTTTTTTTATAGAGATAGAGTGGTTCTCAGAACCAAATCTGGGTATCTTCCTAAAGTGGTGTCTAAATTCCACCTTAACGTAGAAATTGTAGTCCCGGCCTTCCAGGGGGCCGGCCCTTTCTGCATGAGATGCATCATTGAATGTAGTCCGTGCCTTAAGGATCTACTGGATCATACCAGTGCCATCGGAAAGACAGACACTCTTTTTGTTATCTGCGGATTTCACAAGAGAGGATGGCCTGCTTTTGAGCAGACACTGGCGAAGTGGCTTCGGATGAAAATGTCAGAAGCATATTCTCAAGCTGATCTCCCTGTTCCGGCTAATGTCTCTGCTCACTGTTCTCATAAGGTAGGTCCATCATGGGCAGCACAATGTGGTGCTTCAGCAGAACACATATGTAAGGCAGCCACATGGTCTTCCATTAACACATTCATTAGACTAGACATTATGCCTTTGATACCTTTGCTTCTCAGGATGCTGAATTCGGGCAAAGGATTCTCCTGTCCAATCAGGAGTGTCCCCACCACTAAATTACTTTGGGACATCCCAATGTTATCCTGTGGATAACCTGTGGACCCTTCCGGAGAAATATTCGTTATGTTAAGAGCTTACCATTGACAACGTTATTTCTCCTAAGTCCACAGGGATCCCACCCTGACGCACCTGATTTGAGGATCCTTTTACTCACTAACCTCTTCCTTCTTGTACGGAAGGGTGTGCGTGTGTGTTCTTCTCGCCTGATTAGGGCTTTCTATGATGCTCCTGCCTTGAGCTTTGGAAAACAACTGATTTGCCTTAGCCAGGAGGCAGGGATATATGGACGGGCCTGTTGCATGCTGGGAGGCCGAAAGCTTTGACCGTTTGGTGCAAATCCGCTGTTGCGTCGTTATATCCCAATGTTATCCTCTGGATCCTGTGGTCTTAGGAGAAATATCGTTATCAACGGTAAGTTCTTACCATAACAAATTTATTAGCTGGTGGTCACAATAATGTGACTCACCCGTGTATATTGCTTGATAAATCTCATAGTGTGTACCCAGCTTTAAAGCTGTATGCATCTTTATAGCAAAATACAGAGGCTGACCGGTAAATTTATGGACACATTTTTCATGTAACCAACTCTAAATCAGTCTGATACTAAACTGGTCTCTTTAAATCCTAACTGATTATATGGTCACCACATGTGTTACTTTGAGAAGATTAAAGTATCTCCTCCATAATTGCTTTTCTATTGGGAGTAGGGGTATAACTAACACCAGAGCGGCCTAAGCTCCTGCTATGGGTCCATCTGCACTGAGCCCCCCAAACTGTTCTTCGGAGCACGTGTGGGAGCCAGTGGGTCCCTGCTGGGCCATTCTGTCTAAGGGCCTTCTGTGTGTTAAGTGTATATGTTTCACAGTTCAGTAGTGCAACTGTACACCGTTATATGAACAGCACATCTCCATCACCTTTTATACATGGTAGACAGTTAAGAGCATGGAGTACACATGCCCAAAGGAGTAGTAAATAGGGTGTAGTAACTCCTTTGCCCAGGGGATAGATGTTGTCCATTCCAGAATGCATAGAGCATTTGATATGCCTAGGGGCACAAGCAGCTTTTGCTGATTAAAATGATATGCGACATGCCTATATTCTGTTTTTCTCCTGCAGGCTCCACAGGTTATCTACAGGATAACAGTGGGATATGAGGTAGCGACAGCGGATTGGCACCAAACGATCAAAGCTTTCAGCCTCTCAGAATGCAACTGGCCCGTAACTATATCCCCGCCTCCTGGCTCAGGCAAATCAGTTTTCTCCAACGTCCTAGAGGATGCTGGGGACTCCGTAAGGACCATGGGGATAGACGGGCTCCGCAGGAGACATGGGCACTTTAAGAAAGACTTTGGATCTGGGTGTGCACTGGCTCCTCCCTCTATGCCCCTCCTCCAGACCTCAGTTTGATACTGTGCCCAGTGAAGACTGGGTGCTTTCAGGGAGCTCTCCTGAGTTTCCTGTTAAAGTATTTTAGTTAGGTTTTTTATTTTCAGGGAGCCTGCTGGCAACAGACTCCCTGCATCGAGGGACTGAGGAGAGAGAAACAGACCTACTTCTCTGAGTTTCAAGGCTCTGTTTCTTAGGCTACTGGACACCATTAGCTCCAGAGGGATTGGTACGCAGGTCTCACCCTCGCCGTCCGTCCCAGAGCCGCGCCGCCGTCCTCCTCGCAGAGCCGGAAGATAGAAGCCGGGTGAGTATGAGAAGAAAAGAAGACTTCAGAGGCGGCAGAAGACATCTGGATCTTCATAGAGGTAACGCACAGCGGTGAAGCTGTGCGCCATTGCTCCCATTCACCTCACACACTTTGGTCACTGTAAGGGTGCAGGGCGCAGGGGGGGCGCCCTGGGCAGCAATAAAAACCTCTCTAATGGCAAAACTACATATATACATGTACTGCTGGGCACTGTACATGTATATAATGAGCCCCCGCCATGTTTTTAAGAATTTTGAGCGGGACAGAAGCCTGCCGCCGAGGGGGCGGGGCTTCTCCCTCAGCACTCACCAGCGCCATTTTCTCCACAGCACAGCGCTGAGAGGAAGCTCCGCGGACTCTCCCCTGCTTACTGACGGTGACAGTGGGTTTTTCAAGAGGGGGGGGCACATAATTGGCGCATATACATTCATAACAGCGCTACTGGGTAAACATTCTGTGTTTTTTCCTGCGTCATATAGCGCTGGGGTGTGTGCTGGCATACTCTCTGTCTGTCTCTCCAAAGGGCCTGGTGGGGAACCTGTCTTCAGAAAAGAGCTTCCCTGTGTGTGTGTGGTGTGTCGGTACGTGTGTGTCGACATGTATGAGGTTGAAGGCTCACCTAAGGAGGAGGGGGAGTGTATGAATGTAAGGTCTCCGTCGGCAGCGCCGACACCTGACTGGATGGATATGTGGAATGTCTTAAGTGCTAATGTAAATTTATTGCACAAAAGATTAGACAAAGCTGAGGCTAGGGAACAGTCAGGAAGTCAAACCATGTCTGTCCCAATGTCGCCGGGACCTTCGGGGTCTCAGAAGCGCACACTATCCCAAATAGTTAACACAGATACCGACACGGATTCAGACTCCAGTGTCGACTACGATGATGCAAAATTACAGCCAAGAGTGGCTAAATGTATTCGATATATGATTATTGCAATAAAAGAGGTTTTGCATATCACTGAGGAACCCCCTGTCCCTGACACGAGGGTACGCATGTATAAAGGGAAAAAGCCTGAGGTCACCTTTCCATCCCCACATGAGCTGAACGAATTATGCGAAAAAGCTTGGGAAACCCCAGACAAAAGACTGCAGGTTCCCAAAAGGATTCTTATGGCGTATCCTATCCCGCAAAAGGACAGAATACGGTGGGAATCCTTTCCTAGGGTAGACAAAGCATTGACGCGCTTATCAAAAAAGATAGCGCTGCCATCCCAAGATACTGCTACCCTCAAGGATCCTGCTGACCTCAAGCAGGAGGTTACCATGAAGTCCATTTACACACATTCTGGTGCAATACTCAGACCGGCAATTGCGTCGGCCTGGGTTTGTAGTGCTGTAGCAGCATGGACAGATTCCTTATCAGCGGAAATTGAGACCCTTGATAAGGATACCATTTTAATGACCCTAGGGCATATAAAAGATGCTGTGTTATATATGAGGGATGCTCAAAGAGACATTTGTTTACTGAGTTCCAGAATAAACGCTATGTCTGTTTCTGCTAGGCGAGTCTTATGGACCCGACAGTGGACGGGTGATGCCGTCTCGAAGAAGCATATGGAGTTGTTACCTTACAAAGGTGAGGAATTATTTGGAGAAGGCCTCTCGGACCTCGTCTCCACAGCTACGGCAGGTAAATCGAATTTTTCCCTTATGTTCCCTCACAGCCTAAGAAAGTGCCTCATTATCAAATGCAGTCCTTTCGTTCAAATAAAAGCAAAAGAGTACGTGGATCGTCCTTTCTTGCCAGAGGTAAGGGCAGAGGAAAAAAGCTGCACAACACAGCTAGTTCCCAGGAACAAAAGTTCTCCCCGGCCTCTGCAAAATCCACCGCATGACGCTGGGGCTCCCCTGAGGGAGTCCGCTCCAGTGGGGGCACGTCTTCGACTTTTCAGCCACATCTGGGTTCACTCACAGGTGGATCCCTGGGCAATAGAAATTGTTTCTCAGGGATACAAGCTGGAATTCGAAGAGGTGCCCCCTCGCCGGTTTTTCAAATCGGCCCTGCCAGCTTCTCCTTCAGAGAGGAAGTTAGTGTTAGATGCGATTCAAAAATTGTATCTTCAACAGGTGGTGGTCAAGGTTCCCCTACTGCAACAAGGGAGGGGATATTACTCAACCCTGTTTGTGGTCCCGAAACCGGACGGCTCGGTCAGACCCATTTTAAATTTAAAATCCCTTAACCTATACTTGAAAAGGTTCAAGATGGAATCACTCAGGGCGGTCATCGCCAGCCTGGAAGGGGGGGATTTTATGGTATCCCTGGACATAAAGGATGCGTACCTTCATGTTCCAATATATCCACCTCATCAGGCGTACCTGAGATTTGCGATACAGGATTGTCATTACCAATTTCAGACGTTGCCGTTTGGGCTTTCCACGGCCCCGAGGATTTTCACCAAGGTAATGGCGGAAATGATGGTGCTCCTGCGAAAGCAAGGTGTCACAATTATCCTATACTTGGACGATCTCCTCATAAAAGCGAGATCTCGAGAGAAATTACTGAACAGCGTGTCACTTTCATTGAAGGTGTTACAGCAACACAGCTGGATTCTCAATATACCGAAGTCGCAGCTGGTTCCTACAACTCGTCTGACCTTCTTGGACATGATTCTGGACACAGACCAGAAAAGGGTTTTTCTTGCGTCGGAAAAAGCTCAGGAACTCATGACTCTGCTCAGGAACCTGTTGAAGCCAAAACAGGTGTCAGTGCATCACTGCACTCGAGTCCTGGGGAATATGGTGGCATCATACGAAGCCATTCCCTTTGGCAGGTTCCATGCGAGGACCTTCCAATGGGATCTACTGGACAAGTGGTCCGGGTCACATCTACAAATTCATCAGCGTATCACCCTGTCCCCCAGAACCAGGGTATTTCTCCTGTGGTGGCTGCAGAGTGCTCACCACCTAGAGGGACACAGGTTCGACATTCAGGACTGGATCCTGGTGACCACGGACGCAAGCCTCCGAGGTTGGGGAGCAGTCACACAGGGAAGAAATTTTCAATGTCTTTGGTCAAGCCTAGAGACTTGTCCCCACATCAACGTCCTGGAGTTGAGGGCCATATACTACGCCCTACGTCAAGCAGAGGCATTACTTCGCGACAAACCAGTTCTGATCCAGTCAGACAATGTCACCGCAGTAGCTCATGTAAACCGCCGAGGCGGCACAAGGAGCAGAGTGGCAATGGCGGAAGCCACCAGGATTCTTCGCTGGGCGGAGAATCATGTAAGCGCACTGTCAACAGTGTTCATTCCGGGAGTGGACAACTGGGAAGCAGACTTCCTCAGCAGACACGATCTGCATCCGGGAGAGTGGGGACTTCATCAGGAAGTCTTCGCCCAGATTGCAAGTCGGTGTTGACTGCCCCAAATAGACATGATGGTGTCCCGTCTCAACAAAAAGCTAAAAAGGTATTGCGCCAGGTCAAGAGATCCTCAGGCGGTAGCTGTGGACGCCCTGGTGACACCGTGGGTGTTCCGGTCGGTCTATGTATTTCCTCCTCTTACTCTCATACCCAGGGTGTTGAGAATAATAAGACAAAGAGGAGTGAGAACAATCCTCATTGTTCCAGATTGGCCACGAAGGACCTGGTATCCGGATCTGCAGGAGATGCTCACAGAAGATCCGTGGCCGCTTCCTCTAAGACAGGACCTGCTGCAACAGGGGCCCTGTCTGTTCCAAGACTTATCGCGGCTGCGTTTGACGGCATGGCGGTTGAACGCCGGATCTTAGCGGAGAAAGGTATTCCGGATGAGGTCATTCCTACGCTAATAAAGGCTAGGAAGGATGTGACATCTAAACATTATCACCGAATATGGCGAAAATATGTTTCTTGGTGTGAGGCCAGGAATGCTCCTACGGAAGAATTCCATCTGGGCCGCTTCCTTCACTTCCTACAAACTGGAGTGAATTTGGGCCTAAAATTAGGATCTATTAAGGTTCAGATTTCGGCCTTATCCATTTTCTTTCAAAAGGAATTGGCCTCTCTTCCCGAAGTACAGACGTTTGTGAAGGGAGTGCTGCATATTCAGCCTCCTTTTGTACCTCCGGTGGCGCCTTGGGACCTTAACGTGGTGTTAAGCTTCCTTAAGTCACATTGGTTTGAACTACTCAAAACGGTGGAGTAAAAATATCTCACTTGGAAGGTGGTCATGTTGTTAGCCTTGGCTTCCGCTAGGCGAGTTTTGGAATTAGCGGCTTTATCACATAAAAGCCCCTATCTGGTTTTTCATATGGATAGGGCGGAATTGCGGACTCGTCCTCAATTCCTACCTAAAGTGGTCTCATCCTTTCATATGAACCAACCTATTGTCGTGCCTGTGGCTACGTGTGACTTGGAGGATTCCGAGTCCCTTGATGTGGTCAGGGCTTTGAAAATTTACGTGGCCAGAACAGCTAGAGTCAGGAAGACAGACGCACTGTTTGTCCTGTATGCAGCCAACAAGGTTGGCGCTCCCGCTTCAAAGCAGACTATTGCTCGCTGGATCTGTAACACGATTCAGTAGGCGCATTCTATGGCAGGATTGCCATTACCAAAATCGGTTAAGGCCCATTCCACTAGGAAGGTGGGCTCTTCTTGGGCGGCTGCCCGAGGGGTCTCGGCACTACAGCTGTGCCGAGCTGCTACTTGGTCGGGGTCAAACACCTTTGCAAAGTTCTTTAAGTTTGATACCCTGGCTGATGTGGACCTCCTGTTTGCTCAATCGGCGCTGCAGAGTCATCCGCACTCTCCCGCCCGTTTGGGAGCTTTGGTATAATCCCCATGGTCCTTACGGAGTCCCCAGCATCCTCTAGGACGTTAGAGAAAATAAGATTTTAAACCTACCGGTAGATCTTTTTCTCGTAGTCCGTAGAGGATGCTGGGCGCCCGTCCCAAGTGCGGACTGCTTCTGCAAGACTTGTATATAGTTTTTGCTTACATAAGGGTTAGGTTATGGTTTAATCGGTTTTGGACCGATGCTATGTTGGTTTTTCATACTGTTAACTAGATAGTGTATCACAAGTTATACGGTGTGATTGGTGTGGCTGGTATGAATCTTGCCCTTGGATTAGCTAAAATCCTTTCCTCGTACTGTCCGTCTCCTATGGGCACAGTTTCTCTAACTGAGGTCTGGAGGAGGGGCATAGAGGGAGGAGCCAGTGCACACCCAGATCCAAAGTCTTTCTTAAAGTGCCCATGTCTCCTGCGGAGCCCGTCTATCCCCATGGTCCTTACGGAGTCCCCAGCATCCTCTACGGACTACGAGAAAAAGATTTACCGATAGGTTTAAAATCTTATTTTTTCTTTGGTGCAGCAGGAGCCGGACCATGGTCAGTGAGCTGCTAGTTTTTAGCAGCCATAAGCTTTTTTTTTATTTTATTTTTATAGTTTTTTCTCTAGCATTCATAAGGGATATTGGGGAGACTTGGTACGATAGGGTATAGACGGGGTCCAAAGGAGCCGGTGCACTTTAAATGTCTTCACTGGGTGTGCTGGCTCCTCCCCTCTATGCCTCCTCCCACAGGCAGTTTAGAAAAAAGTGCCCTCAGGAGAGGATGCACATCTCTGCAGCTCCAGAGAGTTTTCTTCAATTTCTTTTAAACTTTTATTATTTTTGGTATGCTGTTTGGGCAACAGCATACCTGCACCGTGGGAAGTTGGGGGGAAAGGGTGCGGTCACCGGCCTTGCGAGGTGCAGAGCCTCTTCCCCGCTGCAGGACCACCGTCCTAAGAGTTTGTTTGTTAAGCGGGGCACTGCAATCGCAGCACGCCGCGCACCCCTAACACTAGCCTGAAGGTGACAGCTGTTGTGAGTACAAACCGGGGGCACTGCTAGGGGGGGTCCCCCGGTTCAAAGTGCGGCTTAACACGGACGCAGCATGCAGGACCTTCCTTGGCTTCCTTGGGGGGAGCCGTTAGAGCCCCCTGTGTAAACTGGCTCAGGATGGCTTAAACTAGCACTGGTGCAATGTTTTTAAGCATGATTGGAGACATTGCCAGTATAAAAAACGCAGTAGCTCCGGCACCATTCGGGGGGGGGGGGGGGGGTGGAGCTACCTCAGAGCGGGACCAGAGGCATTTTGGCACTTTCCTCTGCTTACTGCAGCAGCAATCGGCACACACAGCTCTTCCTGACTCCCAAAGACACGCTGGAAAACTGGCGTAATGTATAAAAAGGGCACTAGTGTGTGGTCTAATGTGAATAAAGAGCAATATAGTGTGGTGTAATGTGAATAAGGGCACTACTGTGAAGAGTAATGTATATAAGGTAAAATGGTACTATTTTGTGAGGGACACTATCACATGATAAAATGTGAATGAAGTTGCACTGCTATGTGGCGTAATTTGAATTGGTGGTACTATTGTGTGGCCATGGCCCTTGCCAGCAAGAACGCACCTCTTTTTGGGCTGTGCGCCGAATGTGCGCACTGTTCCTATTTAAAATATAGGGGGTTAGGAGCACCAAAATGAGGACTGCTATGGGTGAGGGGTGATGGTGCTGGGAAAGGGGTGCAGGGTCAGAGGCGGAACTAGCGGTGCTGCTAGTGGGAACCAGCCAAAATCCTGCCTAGGGCATCATATTGGTTAGGGCCGGCTCTGCCAGAATGGCCTCAGTATGGATACCAAATTATCTCTTTAATCATAGCTCCACGTAGTCCTGACCTTCTCTTGCCCACTCCAGTATCTACAGTCTACCAGAAAAGAGTGTGGTCTTGTGGTGAAGGGGCATTGCTGGAGCTGATCTTGGCATGGCCTGCTGGGTCAGGGTTGTGACCCAAGTTGCCCAGATGTCCTACTGTATATTACACTGTACATCTTCTGCGGCTGATTTTACGGGTCTATTTTGGTTTTAATTTGCCACAGAGCCTGTATAAATTGCATGTGTTTTACATTTAAAGAGATTAGTTGGTAATCCTTCTCCTGTACATGATTCCAACATTATCTTCATTGTTTATCATGATTCATAACCTGCTTCATATACCTTCTCACAGGACATCGAGATGATCTTCAGTAACATTCTAGACATCCATGAGCTAACAGTGAAGCTCTTGGGTCTGATTGAGGACACTGTGGAGATGACAGATGAAAGCAGCCCACATCCTCTGGTAGGAAGCTGCTTTGAAGATTTAGCGGAGGTAAGGATTGTGGCTTGTTACCGTCTCTCAGTTCCCTCATGTCTCCGAGGCAGTAATTGTCCGATCGGGGAGGGAGGGGGAGGGCCCGCCCGCCCTTCACAAAATGTGTCCCGGTCCAGTTCTGTAGTGTAGATCGCTATATGAATTACACACATCAATCTACTTTTATACATTGCATTTCTTTAAAAAGATTGGGAAAGTTGTACAGTTTGTTGTTGTTGTTGTTGTTTTTTTAATCATTTTTGGCCTAATCTCAAATTAAAAAAGAACTGTTGTTCCTTGTCCACCGCTGGCAATTAAATTGTTTAGATATTTGAATGAGCCCTCAGGCTCTGAATTGGATATTTGGTTTGATTATTCCGTAGCAAGGTCGGTTATCAAAAACCCTAATTTCTAGATGGCCCCTCTTATACAGAATAGTGAATTAGACATCACATCACTTGATTCAGTGTGGAAACCCCTCTCCATTCCTTCCACAGGAACAAGCTTTTGACCCATATGAAACCTTATCCCAGGACATCCTTGCCACCCAGTTCCAAGAACACTTTAATAACCTCATGGCTAAGCCTACTGTTGCTCTCTATTTTCAGGTGAGTGTTTGATTTAATTGCATATTCTAGTGTTTTGTAGGAGGTCCGTCACTTCACTTACGGTAGTTGGCCGTCCCGGGTTGTGTCAGTCCACGTCCTGCTCTAACCCCACTCTAGGGGACTAGGATAATAATTTACGTCTTTACACTGGAATGTAAACGGTGTATGTGTGCTGTGTATTTCATTATTGTATGGAGGACCGCTGAGATTGTGTTACGGGAAGGGTTTAATAGTTTCATTTCCCAGTTTTATGCAGAGTGCCTTAGTGATGCCTGGTGAATTTATAGACACTCTCCTCAACATAAGGTGAAGGTTAGGATTTTTTATATTTGGAAAACTGTGATTAATTGGCTGTAAAATGTGCAGCGTTTATCTTGGATTATGATATGAAGCATGTGTTTGTTTAAGCTGTTTTCCTGCTGGCATGCAGCATTTTAGAAACAGAGTGTGATATCTGCTATTGCGGCACCCACGGCTAACAGGTCACCTTTTGGACGCTGGTTCTAGATGGCGTGGAAAATTATGTAGGGTTTGGTCATTCCCTGTAGTGAACACCAGGGCCCCTTCACTACATACCACCTCTCTGGGGGGTAAATAATAAAGCTTCTAAAAGTGAAAAGAGGTGATGTTGCCCATAGCAACTAATCATATTCTCTCTAACATTTCCTAGGATGCAATAAATACATCTTTTTACTTTTAGAAGCTATAGTAAATTTACTTCTGGGCCTCCAGACAAACCCATTTTATAACCAGCTTTCTGCAACTCTTCCTTATTACCAAGAGGGTAATTCAGATCTGATCGTAGATGTGCTAAATTTAGCCCATCTACGATCATTTTCTCATATGCGGGGGACGTCCAGCACAGGGCTAGTCTGGCCCGCATGTCTGTTCCGGGTGGTCTTCAGTATGCCGGCTGTCGGGATCCCGGTGCACAGTTTACCGGCGCCGGGATCCCGACAGCCGGCATATCGACACTTATTCTCCCTCGTGGGGGTCCACAACCCCCCTGGAGGGAGAATAAAATAGCGTGGCGCGCGTAGCGAGCCCGCAAAGGGCTCATTTGCGCTCGCCACACTGTCGGTAAGCCGGCGGTCGGGCTCCCGGCGCCGGTATGCTGGTCGCCGGGAGCCCGACCGCCGGCATTCCATACTACACCCGTCTGTTCCCACCCCCTGCAAGGGTGCAAAAGCATTGCACAGCAGCAATGTTTTTGCACCTTCTGTGTAGCTCCCTGCCAGCGCGCAGCGCTACTCACGGCGTCCTGCCCCCGCAACGGTCTGGACACACCTCCGTTGTCTGGACCGCGCCCCGCCAATGGCGTTCTAGCGCCGTTGGCATGCCCCCTCCCGCCCCGTGACCGCCTCTGCCTGTCAATCAGGCAGAGGCGATTGCAACTCTGAGACATTTCACTGGGCTCCCGGGGTGCGCACTCCACATAGGGATTCAGACTGCGATCGCTGCAGTGATCTAGTCTGAATTAGGCCCCATGTCTGTTACATTGCGATGAAAATATTGTTCACACCAAAGCTATTCTGAACAACAGATTAGTTTAAAATGTCAGTTTGTGTCCCCCCATCACATTATTATCTTTTAATATAGTGTGAACATAATCCACAATGCTGTTCTCCATGCAACAGTCTGCAGAGCCCTACCACCTTACAGGAGATTACAGAAGTGATCCACCCCTTGTAGTCAGTCCTGCTTTACATGCGTAGCAGACACGGCTGACCTTTCCCATTGTCTGTCGGAGAAGCTGGCTCACTAGTAGTATACGTGATTTTTGGATGTGATGGGGAATAGGCACAGTGCAAGCAGCCAATATATACTAACTACCATAGGGCTCCTGAAGTGCTGCTTATGGACAAACCAAGGGCAAGAGCTTGGCTCCCTGCTTTGTGCATGGTAGGAGTGAGTTAAGAAGGGCTTGTCCAATGTACAGATGAAAGATTGCAAGCCGCTAACGCTCTTAGTGCTGCAATGGTGATAAATTCATGTGCTCTAAAGAAAACAAAACATTACTTTGCAAATAGTCTTATCAATTGGTGAGAGGTACATCTGGAACATGTTAACAACAATTTGAAAGGTTGAACTGTTATGGTGTCTAGTTCCTGTAAATCTTTAAGCTCTTAGGAACGCTTTGGAAGTTATTGAACATGATCTGTTCTTAGTTGTGTGGTGTTTTTTTCTTATCATTTCATTTTCTAACACTGTGCTCCAGAAAGTTTACTCTAAGACCTCCCCGTGCCCCCAGCACAACCTCTTGTTCAGACTTTTTCTCAGAAATGTTTCCTCCTGGTGCTATGCAGACGCTTGCAATGTTTTATAAAAATGTTATTTAGTAAGTGACTGCCCCCCTCCCTTCCTCACAGAAGGTAGAACCATCATGGTCCTCAAAGACTCACATATGGAATATAGTGTAACCTACTTTAGATGGAACTTGTCCTGCTGTGACTCCTGGACGATCATGTAGTTGGAAGAAAGGGGTGGGGGTGTAATGTTGCCCTGCATTAAATAGTGATGTTAGCTATACTACAGTGCCTCTGTAACTGTGTGTATTTTCCCGTAGTCCATATCAGATGGCTTTAAAGAAGCATTGAGATACGTCCTCCCGCGTCTGATGCTTGTTCCTGTTTATCACTGTTTGCACTATTTCGAATTATTAGAGGTAAGGAAAACGGAGATTGGATATTAAAGAAATTTTTTTTCTTTCGCAAAAATTTGTTTAAGAATATAAAAAAAGGCACAAAAATGCAATTAAGAATAACATGCATTAATTGCTACTTTCAGTCTATCCCAAACGAGTAATAAATATGCGATATAATGTATGTATCTTATATCTGCCGGGCTTTATTATGGTCCTGAGAGGAGCACTAGTGTACCCTGGCTGGTACTGGCAGATTAGCACAATTTATTAAGCGAGATTTCCACTTCTTTGTTTTAAGATGTTACAAGAACGCAGCAAAGACCAAGAGGACAGAGAATGTCTGAAACAAGCCATCACCGCTCTACTGAACCTCAGATGTAGCATGGAACGCATTTACAATAAGCACTCGCCGCGACGCCGACCCGGGTAAGAGAGATCGCAAATGTACCAAGTGCTTATCTTATGGATGATTTTACTAGCAGGATAGAATCTAGGAAAAATTGATCATGGTGTTATTTAGCTGTAAGTTTGGTAACTCTGTGTGCACGCCTCTGGTGACCAATCATTTGACCTGCAGAGCCACAGATATGGTGCGCCAAGGATCTGGTGGACCACTCCTCCCACACACCCCATAGTTTCCACTACACATCTTGCATGCAAATATTATTCTGTCAAATTGTTGCATATATGGAATTACAAGTCACACGTCATTTCTGGAACATCATAGACTTCATCTGTCGTCTGTAAAAAGTGGAAGCAGGCCCGTTGTGGATTAGACCAATGCATTCTATGCTGTAGTGGTGTCTCTGGTGCCTTGTGAATTGATTGTGTGTCTTCTTACTCATCTTGGACTACTGTACAAAGCAGACGCATTTGCCGTGTGTAGTCGACATGCGCACTCTTAATTTTGTTTTGTTTTCTCTTACGTCCTAGAGGATGCTGGGGACTCCGTAAGGACCATGGGGTATAGACGGGCTCCGCAGGAGATAGGGCCCCTAAAAAGAACTTTGACTATGGGTGTGCACTGGCTCCTCCCTCTATGCCCCTCCTCCAGACCTCAGTTAGATCTTGTGCCCAGAGGAGAATGGGTGCACTGCAGAGAGCTCTCCAGAGTTTTCTGTGGAAAAATAATTTTGTTAGGTTTTTTATTTTCAGGGAGTCCTGTTGGCAACAGGCTCCCTGCATCGTGGGACCGAGGAGAGAGAAGCAGAGCTGGCTTGTTAAGTTGGGCACTGCTTCTAAGGCTACTGGACACCATTAGCTCCAGAGGGAGTCGGAACACAGGTTTCACCTGGGGTTCGTCCCGGAGCCGCGCCGCCGTCCTCCTCACAGATGCCGAAGATAGAAGCCGGGTGAGTATGAGAAGGCAAAGAAGACTTCAGGCGGCAGAAGACATCAGATCTTCATGAGGTAAGCTGCGCGCCATTGCTCCCAGTCACACACACACAAGCAGGCACTGAAGGGTGCAGGGCGCAGGGGGGGGGGGGCCCTGGGCAGCAATATTCCTCATATTTGGCATTAATAAACATGGATTAGGCTGTGGCACAGTAAATCCGGTAACCCCCGCCATTTTTTCTATACAAAGTTGATGGGACCGAAGCCCGCCGTCGGGTGGGCAGGGCTTGATCCTCAGCACTAACCAGCGCCATTTTCTCCACAGAGACTGCATGAGGAAACGCTGGCTCCCTGTTCCCTCCCCTGCTGAGCTTCACAGGCTGGAAAAAAGAGGAGGGGGGCACTTTGGCGACGCAGTGAGTGGAGATTACAATTATATACATATAACAGCGCTATCTGGTCATATATTCCAGTGTTTTTAAGCGCTGGGTGTGTGCTGGCATACTCAATCTCTCTGCCTCTCCTAAGGGCCTGGTTGGGGTTTTGTCCCCTTATAGGTTACTCCCTGTGTGTGTGGGGTGTCGGTACGTGTGTGTCGACATGTCTGAGGCGGAAGGCTTCTCCAAGGAGGAGGTGGAGCAAATGAGTGGTGTGTCCCCGTCGGTTGTGCCGACTCCAGATTGGATGGATATGTGGCATACGTTGCATGCAAGTGTGACATCTTTACATAAATGGTTTAGGGGGGACATCAGGCGGTCAATCCTCAGATTGGACCGACTCACAGGGCCCGTCGGGGTCTCAAAAGCGTCCCTTGACACAAGACACTACTACAGACACGGATTCTGATTCCAGTGTCGACTATGACGAAGTAAAATTGCACCCTAGGGTGACTAAAACCATTCAGTGCATGATTGTGGCAATAAGGGATGTGTTGCATATTGTGGATGAACCCTCGGTCCCCGACACAAGGGTACACATGTTTAAGGAAAAGAAACAGATTATTAATTTTCCCACATCTCATGAATTAAATGAGTTCTTTGGAAAAGCTTGGGAGACTCCGGATAAGAGACCGCAGATCCCCAAAAGAATTTTTATGGCATACCCTTTCCCTAAGCAGGACATGGAGTTTTGGGAATCACCCCCCACTGTGGACAAGGCCCTGACGCGCTTGTCCAAGAAAGTGGCGCTATCGTCTCCTGACACAGCGGCCCTTAAGGACCCTGCAGATCGCAGGCAAGAAACTACATTAAAGGGTATTTATTCTCATACGGGTGCTGTGTTAAGACCGACGATTGCGTCGGCATGGGTGTGTAGCGCAATTGCAGCTTGGGCAGATGAGCTAACAGATCAATTTGATACTATGGATAAGGATGCTATATTCCTAACTCTAGCCCATATAAAAGACGCAGTCTTATTTATGAGGGATGCTCAAAGAGACATTGGATTGCTAGCTTCCAGGGCCAATGCCATGTCTATCTCAGCGAGAAGATCCTTATGGACTCGCCAATGGACGGGTGATGCGGATTCCAAAAAACATATGGAAGTACTACCCTATAAGGGTGATGTATTGTTTGGGGATGGGCTGACGGACCTGGTTTCCACAGCTACAGCAGGTAAATCTAATTTTTTACCATATATTCCCCAACAGCAAAAGAAAGCAACACCCTATCAGATGCAGTCATTTTGGTCGCACAAGTCCAAAAGAGGTCGGGGATCCTCTT
Source organism: Pseudophryne corroboree (assembly GCF_028390025.1). Taxonomy (NCBI): domain Eukaryota; kingdom Metazoa; phylum Chordata; class Amphibia; order Anura; family Myobatrachidae; genus Pseudophryne; species Pseudophryne corroboree. The sequence continues at coordinate 70,529,725 of NC_086455.1, forward strand.
TCCTCGCCAGAGGTAAGGGCAGAGGCAAGAGAGCACCTGCTTCGGCAGGTGCCCAGGAACAAAAGTCCTCCCCGGCTGCTCCAAAAGCCATAGCATGACGCTGGGACTCCCCTGAGGGAGTCCGCACCGGTGGGGGCACGTCTTCGACTTTTCAGTCGGGCCTGGGTCAGTTCGGACCTGAATCCCTGGTGTTGGAAATAGTTTCCCAGGGTTACAAATTGGAATTCGAGGATGTGCCCCCGCGCCGATTTTTCAAATCGGCCCTACCAGCTTCCACATCGGAAAGGGATGTAGTGTTAGCTACAATTCAAACGCTGTGTATACAGCAAGTGATAATCAACGTTCCCCTGCACCAGCAGGGAAGAGGTTACTACTCAACCGTATTTGTGGTCCCGAAACCGGACGGTTCGGTCAGACCTATTTTGAATCTGAAATCCCGAAACCTGTACATAAAAAGATTCAAATTCAAAATGGAATCTCTCAGAGCGATAATAGCCAACATGGAGGAGGGGGAGTTTATGGTGTCTCTGGACATAAAGGATGCGTACCTTCATGTCCCCATATATGCCCCCCATCAGGAATACCTGAGATTTGCTGTACAGGATTGTCATTACCAATTTTAGACGTTGCCGTTTGGACTTTCCACGGCCCCGGGGATTTTCACCAAAATAATGGCGGAAATGATGGTGGTCCTGCGCAAGCATGGAGTCACAATTATCCCATACTTGGACGATCTCCTGATAAAAGCGAGATCAAGGGAGAAATTGCTGAGCAGTATGGCGCTCTCTCTGAGAGTGCTCCAGCAACACAGTTGGATTCTAAATCTACGAAAGTCACAGTTGATTCCGACAACTCGCCTACCGTTCCTAGGTATGATACTGGATACGGAACAAATGAAGGTCTTTCTCCCAATAGAGAAGGCCCAAGACATCCAGAACATGGTCAGAGACCTGCTAAAACCGAAAAGGGTGTCAGTTCACCAATGCACTCGAGTTCTGGGGAAAATGGTGGCGGCCTACGAGGCCATTCCCTTCGGAAGGTTCCATGCAAGGACTTTTCAATAGGACCTTCTGGACAAGTGGTCAGGGTCCCATCTGCACTTACATCGGAAAATAACTCTGTCCCCAGGAACCAGAGTGTCCCTCCTGTGGTGGTTGCAAAGTGCTCACCTGCTGGAGGGTCGCCGGTTCGGGATTCAGGACTGGATCCTGGTTACCACGGACTCGAGCCTCCGAGGATGGGGAGCGGTCACACAGGGAAAGACTTTTCAGGGTCTTTGGTCAGACCAGGAGTCCTGTCTACACATCAATGTGTTGGAACTCAGGGCCATTTACAACGGCCTTCGACAAGCGGAGAGTTTTCTTCGAAACCTACCGGTTCTGATTCAATCAGACAATGTCACAGCAGTGGCTCATGTGAACCGCCAAGGCGGGACAAGAAGCAGAGTCGCGATGGCGGAAGCCACAAGGATTCTTCGCTGGGCGGAAAATCATGTAAGCGCTCTGTCGGCTGTCTTCATTCTGGGAGTGGACAACTGGGAAGCAGACTTCCTCAGCAGACACGATCTCCATCCAGGAGAGTGGGGACTTCATCAAGAAGTCTTTGCAGACCCCCTCAAATAGACATGATCTCGTCACGCCTCAACAAAAAACTTCGGAGGTATTGCGCAAGGTCTCGGGACCCTCAGGCAGTAGCAGTAGACGCACTGGTAACACCGTGGGTGTTCGAATCGGTCTACGTGTTTCCTCCTCTTCCTCTCATCACGAAAGTGTTGAGGATCATAAGACGAAGAAGAGTACAGACGATACTCGTTGTCCAAGGCTGGCCTCGAAGGGCCTGGTACTCGGATCTACAAGAGATGCTCACAGGAGACCCCTGGCCTCTTCCTCTGAGGGAAGACCTGTTGCAGCAGGGGCCCTGTGTATTTCAAGACTTACCGCGGTTACGTTTGTCGGCATGGCGGTTGAACGCCGAATCCTAGCAAAAAAGGGGATTCCGGAAGAGATCATCCCTACTTTAATAAAGGCTAGGAAGGAGGTGACGATAAAACATTATCACCGTATCTGGCGAAAGTATGTGTCTTGGTGTGAGACCAAGAATGCACCTACGGAAGATTTTCATCTGGGTCGTCTTCTCCACTTCCTACAGACAGGAGTGGATATGGGCCTGAAATTAGGCTCGGTTAAGGTACAGATTTCGGCCCTCTCGATTTTCTTTCAGAAGGAATTGGCTTCTCTTCCAGAAGTCCAGACGTTTGTAAAGGGAGTGCTGCACATCCAGCCCCCTTTTGTGCCTCCAGTGGCACCATGGGACCTGAACGTGGTGTTGCAGTTCCTAAAATCACACTGGTTTGAACCGCTTAACAAGGTTGAGTTGAAATTTCTCACTTGGAAGGTGGTCATGTTGTTGGCCTTAGCATCAGCAAGGCGAGTGTCAGAATTGGCGGCTCTCTCACACAAGAGCCCCTACTTGATTTTTCATGTGGATAGAGCTGAATTGAGGACACGTCCGCAATTTTTGCCTAAAGTGGTTTCTTCGTTCCATATGAATCAACCTATTGTGGTGCCTGTGGCTACCGGTGACCTGGAGGATTCCAGATCCCTAGACGTAGTCAGGGCCTTAAAGATTTATGTAGCCAGGACGGCTAGAATTAGGAAAACAGAGGCACTGTTTGTCCTGTATGCGGCCAATACGATTGGCGCTCCTGCTTCAAAGCAGACTATTGCTCGCTGGATCTGCAATACGATTCAGCAGGCTCACTCTACGGCTGGATTGCCGGTATCAAATTCGGTTAAGGCCCATTCCACTAGGAAGGTGGGCTGTTCTTGGGCGGCTGCCCGAGGCGTCTCGGCTTTACAACTTTGCCGAGCGGCGACTTGGTCGGGGTCAAACACTTTTGCTAAGTTCTACAAGTTTGATACCCTGGCTGATGAGGACCTAGCGTTTGCTCAGTCGGTGCTGCAGAGTCATACGCACTCTCCCGCCCGATTGGATGCTTTGGTATAAACCCTATGGTCCTTACGGAGTCCCCAGCATCCTCTAGGACGTAAGAGAAAATAAGATTTTAAACCTACCGGTAAATCTATTTCTCCTAGTCCGTAGAGGATGCTGGGCGCCCGTCCCAGTACGGAAACTCTGCAAGACTTGTTTATAGTTGTTGCTTACATAAGGGTTATGTTACAGTTGACATCGGTCTAGGACCGTTACTGTTGTTTTTGTTCATACTGTTAACTGGTTATGTATGTTCCAGGTTACATGGTATGATTGGTGTGGGCTGGTATGAATCTTGCCCTTGGATTGCTAAATCCTGCTTTGTATTGTCCATCTCCTCTGGGCACAGTTCTCTAACTGAGGTCTGGAGGAGGGGCATAGAGGGAGGAGCCAGTGCACACCCATAGTCAAAGTTCTTTTTAGGTGCCCTATCTCCTGCGGAGCCCGTCTATACCCCATGGTCCTTACGGAGTCCCCAGCATCCTCTACGGACTAGGAGAAATAGATGTACTGGTAGGTTTAAAATCTTATTATTTAATGATATCTTGGGGTAAACGTGTTATTTGTGCTGCCAGGAGCTTATTCGATGGGTGTGCAGGTAACCCATTAGTACAACACACATATTAGGCATGATCCTAAGTCGCACAAAATGCCGATTTCTTCAGCGTCCACTAGGGGGCACGGGGAGAGACGCTAGGTATAGGCTGGCTGAGGACTGAGTCTGGGCACCAAAGAGTTACAGAACTCTTCCCAGCAGCCCTCAGTCCTCCCCTCTCCTATACCCCTCCCCTTGACCGCGGCCCGCCAGTTTTTGTTTTTTGTTTTCTTTGGTGCACGGCAGAAGCTGGGCACCTTGCGTGCAGAGCTAAACTAAGCTCCCTGTTACAGATTTCGATTCTTTTGAGTAACTATGAGGCATCCCTTTGATGCCTGCATAGTTACTCCACCGCCCAGCCCCTGCGGCGGCGACAGCACCGGCGACTGGGTTGGTGACTTCCGCTGCGGGTCTCCAGGCAGCAACACACCTCCCGGAGCCCGCAGTCGCGACCAGGCAATGGATGGTGAGTAGACCGGCTCCCTGGCTCCAGGCAGCTGCAGCAATCCATCCCACGGAGGAGAGCGTAGGGTGCAGGCGCAGTGCTAGCCCAGGTTGCTGCGCTTAGTCACTAGAACACCAGGGCATCAGCGACAGGCACAACGCTGCGTCCCTGGAGTCCTGACGTCTGAGGGGGAATGAATCCTTGGCTGTAGCTCCTCTCCCACCCCTGAGGCTCACATTTACACTGTAATCTGCCTACCTGGGGGCGGTCTCCTCCTCCTTCTCTCTTCTCCTCCCTCAGGATGCTGGGCAGCCATTATAGGCACATTGCTGCTCCAGATTCAGAAGGAGAGGGACCCTCAGCCTTTCTCTCCCCAGTACCTCGCTCTTCAGCCTGGTTCTTCGCCTGCTCCTTCCTGCTGCTTGGTAGCTGGATTGGTAGCTGTGCATTGAGAGTTTCTGTGTGCATGTAGAGTATGCCTGATATATTCTGCAACTCACTAATAGGAACAATCTGTTGTTCCTTTGATACCTGTTATTCCATTGATACCTATTATTTCTGTGCCTTACCCCATTATTTAGGGAAGGTTAGTTTACTCTTTTGCACTGTTAAGTATTTTACTGTTGTTTCAGTTTCAGTGTGGTGACTGCCTTGTATTCTGCTGACATGTGTTTCAGAAACTAGGCTAACAAGGAGGTCACTCCTCCAGAGCCTCGTACTTGTAGTGTGTCTCAATATTATGTATCCACAGGACCCAGATAACGATGGCTTATGTGTCCGCTGCTTCACGTTATCTAAGAATGTGACAGCGGTACTGCCGACACCCTCTCCTGAACCGGTTTGGGCGTAGACGTTGACACAGGTAATGTCTCAACTGGTAGATCGCCTGGCGGCTCCGCCTCCAGCTCCACTGCCAACCGCATCCGGTTGGGCCCCCGCAGGGGGGACCCACTGCTTTCCAACTTCAGATGCATCCTGTAGAACCACCTTGGATGCAGTCTTTAACTCAGTTGGTGCAGGGCTTAACACAGATGTCAGCTTTTGTTCAACAACTCTTAGAGAGAGACAGGCCTACTAGGCGTAGGTTAACAGCCCGTGATAGTTCTACTTCACTGGCCCAGTCCGACCCTGTATCAGTTTCTGACCCGGAAGACACTGGGTTGAGTAATTTTGGAGTCCTCTTCGGTTATGGAAGATTCCATGTCTCTTACTGATGTGGAGGCTCTGGGTCGAGCAGTCAGGTCGGTGCTTCAGATTGAAGACTCCGAACCATCTCCTAAAGATAAGGCTCCGTTGTTTAAACGCCAGAAAAAGGAGTCAACTCTGTTTCCTTCCTCCTCTCAGATAGAGGGTCTTCTAGAGGTTGTCTGGGCGTAGCCCACTTAACTCTTTCATGTACCTAAGCGCATGGCTTCCTTTTACCCGCTGCCTCCTAAGGAGCGTGCTAAGTGGGAATCTTCTCCACCAGTGGACGCCCATGTAGCCAGATTGGTAAGACCTTCAATCCTTCCTATTCCGGACACGTCTTCGCTTAAGGATCCTACGGATCGGAAGTTGGAAGCTTTCCTGAGAGCAGCTAATTCTCATGCTGGGGCGGTTGCTCGTCCTGCCCTGGCCTCAGCCTGGGTTGCCAGGGCCATCGGTAGCTGGGCAGAATAGTTGGAACAGGGCCTTTCTGCTGGTACCAGTAGACGGGAATTGCTCGCCCATGTAATCAATATTCGGAAGGCTAGTACATATTCAGGAGAAGCAGCCATGGATACTGGGGTCCTGACTTCCAAGGTGTCGGCAGCAACTATAGCTGCTAGACGGGCTCTCTGGCTCCCTTTCTTGTCGTGCTGATGACAACTCGAAGGAGGCTTTGGAGGCTCTTCCCTTTTCTGGAGATACTCTATTTGGGCAGGGTCTGGACAAGATTGTCACAACAGCTGCGTCTAAGACCGCCTTCAGCAACTCCGTCCAAGGCCAGGACTACCTTTTGGTTCTTTAGCCCGCAGGGCAGAGCAAAAGGTCAGGCTTCCTTGAGGTACCAGGCCCCATCCAAGGGAGCCAAGCCCTGCGCTAAGCAGCCATGGGCTACCAGACTACCAGTTCCCAAGCAGACTGAGAAGCCTGCCGAGTGACGGGGCGGGCTTCTCCCTGGGGGACCCGAGGGTGGGAGGCCGACTTCTGCGGTTTGCCCCGTTCTGGCTGGAGACCACGTCGGACACTTTGGTCAGGGACATAGTTTCTCAGGGATAAGTAATGTCCTTTCGGAAGCGTCCATGTCTCCGGCTCTTCTCCACAGGTCTCCCAGCAGATCTGGGGAAAGCAGAAGCTCTATGGGAATCGGTTAGTTTCCTTCTGGCCTCCAACGTAATTCTCCCGGTTCTTCAGTCCCAGAGAGGACGGGGTTTTATTCAACGCTGTTTCTGGTGCGGAAGCCGGATGGCTCTTACGCCCTATCCTCAATTTAAAGTAATTGAACAGGGTTCTGCGAATCCCCAAATTCCGCATGGAGTCCCTCCGTATGATTATACTCGCCTTGGAGCCCAGGGACTTTCTGGCAACCCTGGACATTCAGGATGCCTATTTACATACTCCCATTTGGGCCAGTCATCAACAGTTCCTGCCATTCAACGGTACCATTATCAATTTCAGGCGTTGCCATTCGGGTTGTCAACGTCGCCTCGAGTCTTTACAAAAGAAGTGGCAGCCAGACTACGTCCCAGAGGTGTGCAGATCCTACCTTACTTAATCGACCTGTTCCTTATGGTCCTCGGAGGTACTACTCCAGCATATTCAGCTAACTTCTGCAATCTCACGGCTGGAAGATAAATTGGCGCTTATCATCCTTAGTGCCTTCGCAGGAAATGTTGCACTTGGGAGCCCTACTCAATTCGCAGCTCTAGCGCATCTTCTACCCAGAGGACAAAATTCAGGCCCTTCAATCCAAGATTTTACGTTTTCTCCTACACCGCAGAGTGTCCATACAGGCTTGTATGCGAGTTCTGGGGTCCATGGTGGCCACGTTCGACATGGTAGCGTATGCGCAGTTTCATTCGCACTTTCTTTAGTTGGAAGTGCTGACCAAGTGGAATGGTTCCCATCTACACATCGCCAGACAATCAATTGTCCTTTCCAGGGAGGTGCGGTACTCCCTCTCGTGGTGGCTTCTTCGGTCCAATCTGAATCAGGGACTCCCCTTTTGGATCCTGCTTACCACGGATGCCAGCCTGCAAGGATGGGGTGCGGTCTCCATTCAGTATACGTTCTAGGGACGTTGGACTGCCCAGGAGAGCAAGCTTCCCATCAATGTCCTGGAGCTCAGGGCTATATACAGAGCCCTTCGAGCAGCGCGGTCTCTCCTTCAGGGTCGACCAGTCAAAATTCAGACAGCTTGACCGCAGTCGCTTACATAAATCGACAGGGCGGCACCCGCAGTTGCGGGGCCATGTGAGAAGCAACACACATCTCCCATTGGTCGGAGCAGCATCTGCCCGTGCTGTCGGCAATATTCATACCAGGAGTCCATAACTGGGAGGCGGACTTCCTAAGTCACCAGGGCGTGCATTCCGGAGAATGAGCCCTTCATCCGGAGGTCTTTCAGTTGCTGGTTCGGCGTTCCAAACATCGACATGATGGCATCTCAACATAATCACCAAGTACCAAACTTCTGCGCTCGCACAAGAGATCCGGCAGCCTTCCTTGTGGACGCCTTAACAGTTCCATGGGAGTTTCCACTGGTCTATGTCTTCCCTCCGATCTCAATGCTGCTGGTACTTTGCAAACTCAAGCTGGAGGGGGGCACAATGATTCTCATTGCCACAAACTGGCCACGTCGCGGTTGGTACGCGGATCTACAGAGTCTCTCCATCGATTCTCCTCTCAGCCTCCCGCAGCGGCCGGATCTTCTGTCTTCGGGGTCCTTGTCAGCATGCGGATCTCCACAGATTGGCTTTGACTGCGTGGCTCTTGAGACCTCCGTTCTGAGAGCGAGGCTTTTCTCGGAGGGTTATCTCTACCATGCTTTCGGGCTAGGAAACCATCTTCATCCAGAGTTTATCAGAGTGTGGAAGGCTTTCTTTGCTTGGTGTTCTAAGTGACAGTTTAGTCCGCGGTCTCTCCGTGTTTCACGGCTTTTGGCATTTCTCCAGTCGGGGCTTGATCTAGGCCTTAGACTTTCCTCTCATAAGGTTCAGGTTTCTGCCCTTTCTGTCCTATTCCAACGTCGGCTGGCTAACTTGCCGAATGTTAGTACCTTTTTGCAGGGTGTGCTACATCTACACCCGCCATTTGTGCCTCCGGTTTCTCCGTGGGACTTCGCGTTGGTTCTTCAGTCGGCACCGCTTGAACCGCTGGATAAGGTCAAACTCAAATGGCTTACGTGGAAGACAGTCTTTCTTCTGGCCATTTCGTCTGACCAATGAGTTTCTGATATAAGCGCCTTATCCTGCCGCTCTCCATTTCTGGTGTTCCATTCGGATTGTGCTGTCCTACGGACTCGGTTAGATCACTTGCCTAAGGTTGTTTCCCATTTCCACATCAATCAGGAAATTGTGGTCCTGGCTTTTTCTGCCTCCTCAGCTTCGGAGGCTACCCTGGATGTGGTACAGGCTCCCCGGGTTTAAGTCGACCATACTAAGGACCTCCAGAGGTCTGACTCTTTGTTTGTCTTGTATAACACTCACAAGCAGGGATGGCCTGCTGCAAAACAATCTATAGCTCGGTGGTTCCGTTTGACTGTCCAACATGCCTATATGACATCATGTCTTTCGATCTCTGTGAAGGTTACGGCCCATTCCACTCGTTCTGTTGGTCCCTCTTGGGCTGGTCGCCGGGGTGCCTCGGCTGAGCAGCTCTGCAAGGCGGCCACGTGGTCTACTGTGGCCACTTTTGTCAGATTTTATGCCTTTGACACTTTTGCGTCCCAGGACGCCACCTTCGGGCGTAGTGTTCTTGGCGTAGTCGAGGAGCGTTCCCAACCCTGAGGGGACAGCTTTTGGACGTCCCAGCATCTCTCCCTGTGCCCCCTAGTGGACACTGAAGAAAATTAGATTTATGTTCTTACCTAGGTAAATCTTTTTCTTCAAGTCCATAGGGGGCACAGGGCGCCCTCCCTTCACGCACCTTACTTGCTAGGCATTGTTCCTATTTTAGTAGGTGTGTACAGTTGATAGCCGTGTGTGACTCTGTCTATGTGATGGTCTTCTTTCCTCTTTTCCTCGCTCCTGCCGGGGTCTTGCTAACTAAAAACTGGCACGCCGCGGTCTGGGTGCGGGGTATAGGAGAGAGGAGGACTGAGGGTTGCTGTGAAGAGTTCTGTAACTCTTTGGTGCCCGGACTCAGCCAGCCTATACCCAGCGTCTCTCCATGTGCCCACTATGGACTCGAAGAAAAAGATTTACCTAGCTAAGAATATAAATCTTATTATTTGCGCAAATGGTTGTCTAAGTTACTAAAAATTAGTCAAAGTAGTAACTGAGAGGCTATTCAGAGGCATGGAAATGCACCGTCTGGTGGGCGCATCGCTAAACTGGTTGTGATCTCATAAGCTTATTCCCTCACTTTGGAGGCCATTCTCTGAGAGAGAATCTACACGGGGCAGGTGCAATATTCAATGGAGAGTCCGATGGTAGCGCCTAAAGACGCACCATGCAAGATTGTTACGTCTAAAAACGCACATAATGGGTGCCCCAGTCCTTGCACATTCAGACATACACTTGCATACCAGGGGTAGTGCTTTTCCTATCATCAGCATGCAGTCAGCAATAATCGCAAAAGCGGCCGCAGCAGCTCTGAATCAGGCCCTCATCAGATTAAAACATTATAGCTCCTAGGCACTATGAGGTGTAATATCACTGAGAAACAAAATGCTAACAACATGTTGGGTATAATTGTTGCTTGTGTTTTTCAGAGAGCCCATTTGGCGCCTGTACAACCGGCAAATGCGCAGCAAGCACCTGGCCATTAAGAAGATGAATGAAATCCAGAAAAACATTGATGGTTGGGAAGGCAAAGACATTGGGCAGTGCTGTAACGAGTTTATCATGGAAGGCTCCCTAACGAGGGTGGGGGCCAAACATGAGCGGCACATTTTCCTTTTTGACGGCCTGATGATCAGCTGCAAAACGAACCACGGACAATCTCGCATCCCCGGTTACAACACCGCAGAGTTTCGGCTGAAGGAGAAATTCGTCATGAGAAAGGTGCAGGTGGTCGACCGGGAGGACTCCAGCGAGTGCAAGCACGCCTTCGAGCTGGTCTCCAAAGATGAGAACTGTGTGGCTTTTGCCGCCAAGACGGCAGAAGAGAAAAACAATTGGATGGCGGCTCTGATTTCATTGCAGTACCGTAGCACGTTGGACCGTATGCTGGACTCTGTGCTGATCCAGGAGGAGAATGAGCAGCCCTTGCGCCTGCCCAGCCCGGACGTTTATCGCTTTGTAGAGGAGGACTCTGAGGAAAACATTGTCTTTGAGGACAATGTGCAAAGTAGGGGAGGAATCCCCATTATTAAGGGAGGGACTGTGGTAAAGCTCATCGAGAGACTAACATATCACATGTACGCAGGTACGTTCTTTTTCCTGGAAATATTATCATTGTCGTCCGGTTGGAGAACGTCACAAACCCAAGTAAACATGTGAAAACTTCCATTTGTGCTTTAAATGTCTACTAGCTAGTTACCAGTCATGTGTTGAGGTAATGTGGTTTTTACTTGAGCTTTACTCTTGCTGATGTCTGTCAAACATTAGCTCTCCTGTAATATAACCTTTACAGTGGACCTGAACTATGAATATTTAAATGAAAGGGACTTTGGGGACTATTCGTGAAGCAGTGGAAAGAGTGAAGAAGTGAGTCAGTGGAGAAGTTGCCCATGGCAACCAATCAGTGTTAAGGTAACATTTCCACACCTCTCCCGTTTCTGCTGATGGGCGTGGTATAATAATTTCAGCTCGCTATCCTCAGGGTAGCGAGGGTGTCCAACCCTTTACGCAGCTAAACCTGATTACTATGGGTGTGATATACGTGATAACGGGGATCACTTTAAAAAGGAGATTGGGCGTGATATATCATTTGAATACCGCCCCTAAAGTGCTTTCTATAAAATTATAAGTAGCAGCTGATTGGTTGCCATGGGCAACTTCTCCACACTTTTCACTGCTTCATGAATAGACCCCTTCATCTGCATAGACGTATAAACTGTCTATAATACCCACCCTAGTTGTGTGCTGTATAAACTGTATACAAGTTGAGTATCCAATAGCCAAATATTCCGAAATACGGAATTTTTTGAGTGAGGCGGAGATAGTGAAACCTTTGTTTTCTAATGACTCAATGTACACACACTTAGTTTAATGCACAAAGTTATTAAAAATATTGGCTAAAATGACCTTCAGGCTGTGTGTATAAGGTGTATATGAAACATAAATGCATTCTGTGCGTAGACTTGGGTCCCGTCGCCATGATATCTCATTATGGTATGCAATTATTCCAAAATACGGAAAAATCCGATATCCAAAATACTGCTGGTCCCAAGCATTTTGGATAAGGGATACTCAACCTGTAATACCCTCCCTAGTTGTGTGCTGCACTTTGTCACGTGTAGTCTGTTGCACTCTCATGGTAGCAGAACTGAAGAGGGACACACAATGCTGTCAAGCAAGTTGTAAAGGAAACCATAGACCTAAAGGTCTATTCATAAAGCAGTGAAAAGAGTGGAGAAGCGAGCCAGTGGAGAAGTTGCCTATGGCAAACCAATCCGCTTTGAGGTAACATTTATAAAGGACATTCTATAAAATGATACGTAGTTGCTGATTGGTTGCCATGGGCAACTTCTCCACTGGGTCACTTCACCACTCTTTTCACGTCTTTATGAATAAATGGATGAAATGTTAGTTACTGTTATCATACAGTTTAATACTACAGCTATAAGATGCAGAAAGTATAGCAAGAGGGTTAGTTTAATATGCCAGCAAACTGTTTATAATTATAGAATTACTATTATTTTGTTTAACATGGTTTTAAAAGGATTTCCGCAATAGCTTGTATATGGCGATAGAAACATGGGCAGGATATTTTGCTGTACAACGTTCCTTATTTTCTGTGTTTTCTTTTTTTCTTTCACCCCCTCAGATCCTAACTTTGTACGCACTTTCCTGACCACCTATCGCTCTTTCTGTAAGCCCCAGGAGTTACTAAGCCTGTTGATTGAAAGGCAAGTAAATAAAAATATATATATATATGTATTTTTAATTACAATGGCTTAAAAAGCATTCTAAATAATAGTGGTTGTATTTTTTGGGGTGGATATCTACCACGTAAAAAACAGGTTTCTAGTCTGTCTGTCGCTCCTACACACAATGATGGCAGCCATTTGTGGGCTGAACACATTGGTATGCATGCAGCCTATTAATTCCTTAGTTTGCTGGATAAAATGCTTTAGCAATTAATAGTTTTCCCACCCACAAATATGGCTGCTGTTACTTTGCTGAGGTGATGCGTCCGTTTCGTTGTTTTATTAGTGCATACGTAAATATAATTTTCCCTGCTGGTTTGTTAGGTTTGAAATACCAGATCCTGAACCCACGGAAGCAGACAGGATGGCTATTGAGAAAGGAGAGCAGCCGATCAGCGCCAACCTTAAAAGGTTTAGGAAGGAATATGTTCAGCCCGTGCAACTCAGGTGGGTTATCTGTTGTAGCAACCGACTGCCAGACATTGGGTTTTCAACCCATATATAACTCGTTACAGACACTTTCTCTCTCTCTAATGCTTAGTACATCTGTCCCCCCTGTGAGAAAGTACCAACCAATCAGCTCCCAACTGCCATGTTACAGGTTGTGTTTGAAAAATGACAGGAGCTGATTGGTTGGTGGTACGTTATATCTCTCCACTTTATCACTCTAGTACATTTGCTCCAGAGCCCTTAATATTTCAAATAGGAGCTTCCTGTAAATCTGTTCAGCCTCCATTCTGTTGCATGCTGGGAGGAAGGTGGGTAGATAGAGACACTCGCGTAGATTGAACTCTGTGGAAAGCCACCAGTGCAAATCTCATGTCTGTCTAAGCATTACAGGTGCTGGCGTAAAGTTCAACTGGTAGAGTGACGTCCTTTATGTTTACAGGTGTTTTGGGTTGCTAGTTATATATCCAGTTTTGGAAACTGAAGGTAAACTGAATTGTTGAGCTTAAGGTTTCGATGTTTATACTATAGTAGATTATATTATTAGAAGGTTCAAAAAGTGACATCTAGTAATTTACTGTCAGCTCCTATTGGCTAGCTAACAGTGACACGTGAACTTGGGGGGCGGGCAGATGTAGCAGGGAAATGGCTGAATGCTCTATCTTGGCAGCGGCTATTATATACACCCAGTCGATCCCTGGTGAGATTACCGTTCCCGCAGACTCCTGGCAATATGAAGCAGCATTTGGAGGAACAGGGAGTGTTATTGGGCTTCCCTCTGGCAACAGCAATGAAGTATCAGAACTGTCCTGGAAAATAAGAACATTTCAAAACATCTCCAGGTCACAAAAACATAGTTTGTATAATTGCCTTTTCTATACTCTTGGGGACTAGGCAATTAGGAAACAACACTTCAAACAAAAACAATAAACTTTGTTACATAGTACTCGGTGGCCTTTGCCGATGGTTTCAATGTGGCAACCTCAATAAATGCTAAATCTAAGGCTTGTTCTGCATTTATTTCTGTTGATGTTATAAATCCGATCATTGGGGGCTTCACTGTGGCCCTGCACGGCACCCATGTATCCATAGGTGTTTTTAAATGGGTCAGACATTCTAAAATAATTTACTACATACAAAAATAGTCCATATATTCCTGTGGTAACTGTACAAATAGTGTAATTTAACCAAATAAGTTCTAAACACTTCACGCAATAATGAACACCTGACATAATTTATTATTATAATCTATTTATAAGGTGCATATTCCTTCGTAGTGGTCTGCAGTACAGATTTTGTCCTCATTCACTATTGCTGCTGTTACCCAAATATCCCTTCTCATGTCAGGTCCTGTGCCACTTGGTATGCACTGAGTGTCCTCTTCATTTCCGTTGTGTTGCATATACAGTTACGGGGGCACACAGATATACAAGTGTCAAGTTAATCAGTGCAGTCTTGCAAGGCACAGTTTATCACATTGCATTACGATTATGGCGATCATTTCAGTGACAAGGGCGCTACATCACTTGGACTGGCTTATGTGCGCCAGGCATCTCGCAACGCAGTTTGAGCCTTTATGTTTAAGGACATATCTGTACATACATAAAACAGTGACTTACTAGCAGCTGTGGCTCCTATCTGGATGGAGGAGGTGACAGGTGCCAGGACCAGCACATGCTCAGTGGTGGTAACATGCGCAAACACTTGGCTTCTACGGACTGCATCGCCTGCAGCCCATAGAAGCCGGCTAGGGCTATAAGGCAGGCTAGTCTGGCAGTCCCAGAGGGAAGAAATAACTCCCAATGGGACTGCCTGCCCTGCGGGTGACTGGCAGGTAGGACTTTCAATAGCAAGTTGTTTCCCCATCTTTTGCTTGTAAAATTACTTTTCCTCTGGGTTTGCCATAGTGATTCCTTTAATTAAATGTCTCTGAAGTCCATTACCTGATTCATATATGTAACCTTTTTTTATTAGGCTGTTATTTTGTAAACTCTGATAGACGGCATTGTCTCCTGCAGGGTATTAAATGTATTTCGGCACTGGGTTGAACATCATTTCTATGATTTTGAAAGAGACCCGGAGCTTCTCGACCGAATGGAAACTTTTATATCCAATGTCAAAGGTAATCTTAGATGAACTATAGGAACTAGAGCTCCCCTGATTATATGGTGGTTTATTCTTCACTTTTGTCTTTAAGGCAAATCCATGAAGAAATGGGTCGAGTCCATCGCTAAAATAATCAGAAGGAAGAAACAAGCGCAGGCGAATGGTATTAGCCACAATATCACTTTCGAGAGCCCCCCTCCTCCTATTGAGTGGCACATAAGCCGCGCTGGCCAGAGTGATACATTTGACCTGATGACACTGCACCCTATAGAGATCGCTCGTCAGCTGACTCTCATAGAGTCTGATCTGTACAGGTAGGTGTCCTGGCCTCACTACCTTAATAGAGGTGATGTCCGTAAACTGGAGAAGCCTCTTTAGACCTGGCGGCTGTAATTGGCCATGCTGTAGGCCGAGCTCCCTCCCTGCGTTTGCACGAAAAGAATTCTCACAGGGCAGGGACATGTTTGATCACTTTGCAGTGCTTTATTCAAAGCAGTTATTGGATGAAGGCAGCAGTATGTGCAAAAGCCGCAGGAGGCGCCTTGTGTAAAAAAAATACTCCCACTGTCGGCTTCGGAAAGACGCAGCATCGGATAACTATCGCAACCATTTGGCATCTGGGTGCTACATCTCCGTTGCCAAGGCCAGTGAATCTGTGTCGGAAAAAGCAGCCACTGGCCTCAGCACTCCCACAAAGCGGACGTGACACCTCCTTTTTGAGCCACGGCCCCTGTCTCCTCCCCCAAATGGCTGCAGATCTCAGTCAGGCTGCTGCCACCCCCCACGCTGCATCTGCTATTGTAGCAGTATTGCGGTACATGTGCATTGCGCGCAGGCAACTAAGCATCGGTCAGTAGCGAATGATGCACCTATTGCATCCATGTCTGAATCGGGCACCTAGTAAGTAAAATGTTACAAGCTGAGGCAGTACTGAGCTGACTTACAGGGCGGAATTTAGAGGCTGATATGGTACTGTGCTGATTTGCATTATTTAGCTCTGCGCTTACACAGAAAGCAAATGCATGCTTGTGATTGCAGAACTGCATGCCTGTGATACTGGCGACTCCTTACAACTGTGGATCGTGGGCAGAGAAGGAGCTTTCTAATTTAGGTTGAGTACATCAAAGGCAAATGCCGCACATGTAGACCCAAACATGTACACCTGTTGGGTGGCATATCTTTTACACCTGCTGCCATTGATGAGGATGATGAGATGTGTACGGCACGGCATTAGTGCATACGGTCACTTATTTTGGGTACTCTGTAATTTGCACCCAATTTTGCTGCCATCTCTGCAGTAGCCCCTTAGTGTGTGCTGTATATTGTGGCGGATCTATAATTATTTTCTGATGAGTATTTACTGTCCCCCTCCAGGGCAGTGCAGCCGTCAGAGCTTGTAGGCAGCGTTTGGACAAAAGAAGACAAAGAAATTCATTCCCCTAACTTGCTGAAGATGATCCGTCACACGACAAACCTTACGCTTTGGTTTGAAAAGTAGGTTATGCCTATGTTCTGTCCGTGTGTGTCTAATGTCATTGGGTGCAACGTCTCAGCTCTCCTGTAAGCTAGTGAGGTCGGGGGTCACATTCTAACCTAATAATATCGGAGTCCCCAAGGTTAGGAAGTAGGAACAAGTGCTGTAGCTCAGGGCAACCAAGCATAAGCTAGCTTAAATTTCCTAGACCACGGTTTGGGAAAACTGTGAAATCTCATGATTACAGCATCTCTTCCTTTGCACCGTTTGAATACATTTCCCTCAATCCTATTGAGTAATCGTGATGTAACGACAGCAAGTGTTGAAAACTCCAGTTTCTGGATTTTTTTGTTGTTTTCTGGAGTTTAGGTGTCTTGTGGAAACGGAGAACTTTGAGGAGAGGGTGGCGGTTTTCAGTCGAATCATCGAAATCCTCCAGGTTTTTCAAGATTTGAATAATTTCAATGGTGTTTTGGAGATTGTGAGCGCAGTAAACTCCGTTCCTGTGTATCGGCTGGATCACACCTTCGAGGTTAGTTGTGACGCCTTCGCCTCCATTAGAGTAATGGTACTACCTTCATTTTTCAGGGCGGGTAGGCTGTGATGGAATATATTCTTTCTGCCCTGAAATATGGATTGTGTAATGTGGCAACATTGTCCATAGCATTGTATAATTTAACCTCATTGTATAAAATAAATATATAAAAGATGGATAATTGTATGTCCTTGATAAATTGGAATTTGCAATCTAAGGTAATATAAGAGTAGGAGAAACTCCTTCGATTGGCTGTCGCAGACACTATTGTAGATGGCCAAAGATTATTTTTATTTGCTAATTAAAAAAGGTCTAGGAAGTGATTGGATAGATTATCATAAAGTAGAATGTAAAGTATGAGACACACATGCATATATGGCAATGAGCAGTATAGTCCCATCTACGGCCCGGCTTGGGGACATAAAGGAACTACTCCTGTGCGTGACCCCTGCATTGTGTCACTGATCAGCACTGTAGAAGCTGTTAATTCAAAACCTGGCAAAATAAAATAAAAAACTGCACCAAAATAACAGCTAGTTAAAGGTAACAGAAAACATTGCTCCAAAATGTAGATGGTGTAAAGTGAGGTCATATCTGGCACTAAACACCAGAGGAAGCCGGCGTAGTATGATTTCCGATCACACGGCCATTCACCGCACATTGCTCACAGCTGGCTCCTACAGAAGTTGTTCACTGATCTTCCCACAGGCATTACAGGAAAGGAAGAAGAAGATCTTGGATGAAGCGGTTGAGCTCAGTCAGGATCACTTCAAGAAATACTTGGCAAAACTCAAGTCTATCAACCCACCTTGTGTGCCTTTTTTTGGTATGTGTCTCTGGACCCCTATCTCTTCATTGTCCTGTAATTAATTGACTAAAGGCCAGTACTGATGGGAGAGATGTGTGCTGAGCGATCTTAACACAGACCGCTCAGCACACATCTCTCCCCGCACTCAGCACAGTGCGATGTGTGCTGAGCGAGGGGGACGGACGGGGCGCTCGTTTCACCCAGCGGATGAAATTAACGTTGTGCTAGATTAAACTTGCATGCAGGCCAATCTAGTAGCACCGGCGACAGCGACGCACAGGGCCGCGCATCGATATCCCTGGGGGGGTACACACGGAGAGATCAGTGCTTAATTTCTAAGCAAACTAGTCGGATTGCTTAGAATTTAAGCACTAATCTCTCCGTGTGTACCCCCCTTAATGATCAGATTACTGACCCTTTATGTCCTATGTTCAGCAAGTTTGTTACAATTGTTAGAAAGTGGCCAACCAGGTAGGGAGCAAGAGCCTAAAGGGGGGTACTCACGGAGAGATCCATGCTTAAAATCTAAGCAATCTGACTAGCTTAGATTTTAAGCACAGATCACTCGTGTGTACCCCCCTCGGCGGTGCTAGATTGAGCCTGCATGCAGCGCAGGCCAATCTAGCACGTCGCTCATTTCACCCGCTGGGTGAAATGAGCGGCCCCCCGTCCTCCCCCGCATCGTTCAGCACAAATTGCGCTGTGCTGAGCGGCGGGAGAGATGTGTACTGTGTATATGGGCCTTAAGGATTTATCTGTCTCGCCACGTTACCCATCAGAGACCTCTCGCCACATTGTCCCATCAGAGACCTCTCGCCACATTGTCCCATCAGAGACCTCTCGCCACATTGTCCCATCAGAGACCTCTCGCCATCAGAGACCTCTCTCGATTTATCTGTCTCGCCACGTTACCCATCAGAGACCTCTCGCCACATTGCCCCATCAGAGACCTCTCGCCACATTGTCCCATCAGAGACCTCTCGCAACATTGTCCCATCAGAGACCTCTCGCCACATTGCCCCATCAGAGACCTCTCGCCACATTGTCCCATCAGAGACCTCTCGCAACATTGTCCCATCAGAGACCTCTCGCCACATTGTCCCATCAGAGACCTCTCGCCACATTGCCCCATCAGAGACCTCTCGCCACATTGCCCCATCAGAGACCTCTCGCCACATTGTCCCATCAGAGACCTCTCGCCACATTGTCCCATCAGAGACCTCTCGCCACATTGTCCCATCCTCGCCACATTGCCCCATCCGAGACCTCTCGCCACATTGCCCCATCAGAGACCTCTCGCCACATTGCCCCATCAGAGACCTCTCGCCACATTGTCCCATCAGAGACCTCTCGCCACATTACCCCATCAGAGACCTCTCGCCACATTGCCCCCGCTGTGGACACCTCTCGCCACATTGCCCCCGTCGTGGACACCTCTCGCTACATTGCCCCCGTCATGGACACCTCTCGCCACATTGCCCCCGTCGTGGACACTTCTCGCCACATTGCCCCCGTCGTGGACACCTCTCGCCACATTGCCCCCGTCGTGGATACCTCTCGCCACATTGCCCACGTCGTGGACACCTCTCGCCACATTGCCCCCGTCATGGACACACCTCGCCACATTGCCCCCACTGTGGACACCTCTCGCCACATTGCCCCCACTGTGGACACCTCTCGTCACATTGCCCCCATCGTGGACATCTCTCGCTGCGTGCCCCTATTGTGGAGTCCTCTCGCCGCACGCCCCATCGGAGATGAGTGCCGTCTTCATCATCTGATCCGCGCTCAGACACGTAGCTGCAAGGTTACTAGGGAGCCTGGCAGCTAGCTGAGATCAGCCACTTGGTGTGTGATCGGAATGTAATGCCAGGTCACTTCACACTGTGAGCAGTCAGAGTGACCTTTACATAGAATAGTTTCTTATTTATAGCTACCTATACAGTACACTTCTTTTACATATTTTAGGAATATATTTAACGAATATACTGAAGACAGAAGAAGGGAATCCTGACTTTCTGAAGAGACATGGGAAGGAATTAATCAATTTCAGCAAAAGACGAAAAGTGGCAGAAATAACAGGGGAGATTCAGCAGTACCAAAACCAGCCTTATTGCTT
Source organism: Pseudophryne corroboree (assembly GCF_028390025.1). Taxonomy (NCBI): domain Eukaryota; kingdom Metazoa; phylum Chordata; class Amphibia; order Anura; family Myobatrachidae; genus Pseudophryne; species Pseudophryne corroboree. The sequence continues at coordinate 70,549,463 of NC_086455.1, forward strand.
AAGGACCGAAGCAGATATTCAGGTACTCAACCAGAAATGAAGGTTGCACTTTGATGCCGGAACCTATAGCAATCAGTCATTTATCCTGTATACCAATTTGCATAAATTCCATTGGGAGAGAATATGTCCTATATGTCTTTATGTACCTAGTTAGTGCTGTGTTTTGGACCAAGACATTTTTCTTGGACCGTCAGGGTTATCTGTTAGCAGTACAGTAACCAATAGCAACTAATCAGACTTTGTTTTCTTGGACACCTGCACTAGATCAGCTGTCTTTCTATAAAGAACAGAGATTAAGGCTGCCAGTCCTGCAAAAACACAGACCCGGACACAGCATGTTATGTGATGGGGGATGGGGGGGGGGGGGATTTTACAGTGCATTCAGAGCTCAGAGGGGTGTTCCAAAGTGTGTCTGATCACTACATCACGTGACTGGCTGCAATGGTAGATCTTCACACTGTGCCCATTATAAAGCATTAATAGCAGCCTGAAGAAACAAACCCAGGAAAAACGGTTTTTAATAAAGCTGCAGTAATTTATGTCGTAATTACAAACAAACAAAAAAATACCAAATCTGGCTTTTTTATGGGATTGCTGCTTAAAGTGCCTGTGAGCTTAATAATATTCTATGTCTTTTCTTGCAGCGGTTCTTTGAGAACCTGAACCCTATGGGGAACACGGCTGAAAAAGATTTCACAGACTATTTGTTCAACAAATCGCAAGAGATCGAACCCCGAGGTTGCAAACAGCCTCCCAGATTTGTGCGTATTGCTCCTGCCTCGATGGCCCTTTTGAATATAAAATCGAAATCCGTTCATGGTCAGCAAAGATGATTTCATTGTTATGTCTTCTATTTATTGCAGCCACGGAAAACCACGTACCCATTGAAGTCCCCAGGTATAAGACCCAATAGCGGGAGGCACCTCTCCTCGTCTGGCACACTCCGCGGACATCCCACCCCTCTGGAGAGAGAACCGTATAAGATTAGCTTTAGCAGGATCACCGAATCAGAACACGAATCTACAACATCTCCACCTGTTTCTCCTAACACTCCCTGTACGCCTCCTGTGTCTGCCTCATCCGAACTCAGCGTGTTTTTAGACCTTGATCTGAGCAGTTCTTTCAGTAAGTATTTACTGCTTACAGTAATATCGGCTCTAACCAAGTGTCTATAAAAAGGCATCTTCACACATTAAATTACAGCGCTTGTCACTTTTCAAAAACATAAATGTGTAATAATCCAATTGAAGGCCTTAACTTGGCTTTCATAAAGCCACTACCAGCTGTGCTTGCTGCGAGGAGCCTGTAGTCTTTTTTTTTTTTTTTCCCATAATCCTATCTCCCTTGGGGAGATGTATCGAGCCTTGGAGAGATCAAGTAGAGAAGTTGCCCAAAGCAACCAATCAGCAGAGTCTTTGAAATGACAGAAGTGTTAGGAACCTTGGACTCGCTTGGCGTCAAGACTCTTGGACCCATTTTAGAATTGTGGGCCTAATTCAGATCTGATCGTAGATATGCTAAATTTAGCACATCTACGATCAGTGTCTCAGACATGCAGGGGGATGCCCAGCACAGAGCTAGTCTGCCCCACATGAGACTGTGATCGCCAGTCTGAATTAGCCGCTGTGGTTCTTGGACTTGATGAGTGTGGAAACACTTGGACTTGATAAACGTGAATATACTTGGACTTAATAAGTCTGCAGATGCTTGGACTTGATAGATGTTAAGATACTTGGACTTGCTTGATGTTGTAGGGAACTTGGTACTATTGGGGTGAGACTCCTTGAGCCCTCAAGAGGGTTTTCAACAGTAGTAACCCCCTGCTGTTCCCTTAGCGCTTGTTGCACACAATCTGTACTTGACGGGCCCACTGGACTAGATACCTTCAGCAGTAGGAGCTCACCCAATAGACTGAGAACCCCGAGTGCACTGGATCGCAGATGAGAATGAGGTACATGGCTGCCTGAGGTATGCGGCACAAGTTTGATTAACCTCAATCTAGGCAGCAGTGAAGATGGTATGCAAGCTCCCAGCCGGAGAGCAAGGTTTGGTAGATGGAGACCGCCACACCAAGCCTGGGTAATGGCAGGCAGAGCAGGATACAGGACGCTGACGGGCAGAGATTTCAGCAGAGTATCCATGGGACAACGATCAACGTAGATATAGATAACAGGGACCAGTGGTTTACACGGCAAGGGTAACCTATAACCAGCACAGAGGGAGTGGTCAGCAAGATATATAAAGGGTATCTGACCAATCAGCACGCAGGTAGTGAGGAGTGAGCAGTGATCTCTAATGACGTGTAGCTGCATTGCTGCACGTCCACCTCATCCAGGCTGAGAGCCAGAAGCCGCCTGCGTAACATTACCTAGCAACCGAGAACGCCGCCTACGTCCAGCATCCCGTTTGCTTAGCACCTGGCAGGCATTGCGGCCGCTGCACCGTGGTTGCTAGGCACCGGACGGGGGCTGAGGACTTGAGCGGCAAGAAGACAAGCAGCGTCGTGGTCGCCTGGGAATGACCGGGACCTGCGTCTGCTACGGCCCGCCCCGTGGCTAGTAATAAAAAGGTGATGCTTTGGGCGTCTACTCCACTTTATCTCTCCAAGGCTTGATACATCTCCCCGCATGTGTGGAAACCGCTATGAACTATGAACTGTTGTCCATTGTTTGGTAAGCACCAGTGGTGCAAGTAGAAAAAATGTCTTCCAGGTACTGTGTGCACGCGCCGAAGGTGCGCGCGTGCAAAAAAAATGGGTGTGGCCAAATGCCACATGGGGCGTGGCCAATGAAAATGGGGGAATGATACACATATGGGGGGAGGGGCAGATACACATATGACCCCAATAGTGCCAGATACACAAATGCCCCCACAGTGCCAGATACACAAATGCCCCCACAGTGCCAGTTACACAAATGCCCCCAGAGTGCCAGTTACACAAATGCCCCCAGAGTGCCAGTTACACAAATGCCCCCAGAGTGCCAGTTACACAAATGCCCCCAGAGTGCCAGTTACACAAATGCCCCCAGTGCCAGATATGTCCCCACTGCCAGATACACATGCCCCCCCTTCCCCTGCTGTTTACCGCGCTGCTGCTGTCTTGTGTGTGAGGGGAGGAGAGCGCAGCGGGCTGGCGCTGAATTGAAGACACTTGAGGGGTAGGAGAAGCGCACGCTGCGCTCTCCTCCCCTCATGCAACGGCGGTGAGCAGGGAGGGAGGAAGTGGCGGCCTGTCGGCGTGGGTACGGCGTACCTGCGGCTAAATTATTAAGAGTACGCCGTGCCCACCCATACCCGCCCACTTGCACCCCTGGTAAGCACTTCAGTTAAAGTGAAAGGATGATAAGTTTTGGAGAGATATTATTTCTCATACGTCCTAGAGGATGCTGGGGTCCACTTCATGACCATGGGGTATAGAAGGTTCCACAGGAGCCATGGGCACTCTTAAGACTTTTCAATGGGTGTGAACTGGCTCCTCCTTCTATGCCCCTTCTCCAGACCTCAGTTTTAGAAATGTGCCAAGGCAGACTGGATGCACTCTGAGGAGCTCTACTGAGTTTCTCTGAAAAGACTTATGTTAGGTTTTTTATTTTCAGGGAGAACTGCTGGCAACAGTCTCCCTGCTTCGTGGGACTGAGGGGGCAGAAGTAGGAACCAACATCCTGAATAGTTTCATGGCTCTGCTTCTGGCTGACAGGACACCATTAGCTCCTGAAGGGAACTGAACGCTAGCCGTGTCTAGATGCTCACTCCCACAGCACGCCGTCACCCCCCTCACAGAGCCAGAAGTCAGAAGACAGGTGAGTGTATGAAGATAGATCTTCAATCAAGCAAAGTGACGGCTGAGGTACCGCGCGGCGTGCCATTGCTGCCCACACATACAAAGGCACTGCAGGGTGCAGGGCGCTGGGGGGGGCGCCCTGGGCAGCAAATAACCTTGTAAACTGGATAAAAGGGGGCATAAGATGCCAAGGCACAGCCCTACCCCCGCCAGTATAAATATTATGTGAAAAATCTCTGAGGAGAAACACGCCATTGCGGGGGCGGAGCTTCCTCCTCAGGCAGCCAGCAGACTGTTCAGCGCCATTTTCTCTCATTCACAGACTGCAGAGAAGAAGCTGGTCCTCCTCCACTTCTGAACAAGTATCAGGGTGAAAAATGGGGGGCCTGGGTGCTAATACATATAATATAATAGCGCTTAAAGGTTTCTGTGTACGGAGTACGCAACACGGGGATTTTGTCTCTGTGTACAAAGTACGCGGTACGGGGATTTTTTCTTTGGCGCTGGGTTGTGAACTGGCTGCTCCTAAACTGTGTCCCTCTGACAGATTTTACTGTGCGTCTGTCTCCTATAAGTCCCAGTGTGTCTGTGAGTGTGTGTTGTACACGTGTGTAAGACATGTCTGAGGCAGGGAGTTCCTCTCCAGAGGAAGGCATTTTAGGGACACAGAGTTGTAATGTGGTGGCGTTGCCGGCACACCAAGAGCCTGCATGGGTGAAAGAAATTCGTGATAGTATGCATCATATCAATAGGAGATTAGATAAATCTGAATCTCATGCTGAGTGCTGGAGAAAATCTGTGGAGGATGTGATTTTTCAGGGCTCTGTTCTTTCATCCGCAGGCGACCCCTCTGGGTCACATAAGAGGAACGCGGATGCAGATTCCAAAAGAAATATGGAGGCTCTCCCATATAAAGGTGAGACCTTATTTGGCGATGGACTGGATGCGTTGGTCTCGGTGGCTACAGCAGGTAAGTCGACATTTTTGCCCTCTGCGCCTGCACCGGCAAAAAAGACATATCACCCGCACATGCAGTCCTTTCGGCCCAATAAATACAGAAAAGCAAGAGGTTCCCCCGTCTTTGCAGATAGGGGAAGGGGAAAGAAGTCCACAGCGGCTCCAGGTTCCCAGGAACAGAAGAATACCCCTACTTCTGCCAAATCTTCAGCATGACGCTGGGGCTCCTTTGCGGGAGGCTGCTCGGGTGGGGGCACATCTCAAACTGTTCAGCCAAGGTTGGATTCTGTCTGGCCTGGACCCCTGGGTTTTGCAGATGGTATCCCAGGGGTACAAGCTGGAGTTTCAAGACATTCCCCCATGCCGATTTTTCAAATCGACCTTGCCAGCTTCTTTTCCGGAAAGGGAAGCAGTAACAGCGGCAATCCAAAATTATGTCAGGATCAGGTCATAGTCCTGGTACCTTTGTCACAACAAGGAGAGAGGGGTTTTATTCAAGCCTTTTTGTAGTTCTGAAGCCGGACGGCTCGGTCAGACCGATCCTAAACCTAAAAAATCTGAATTCTACTTGAAACGATTCAAGTTCAAAATGGAATCACTGAGGGCAGTGATTTCCAGTCTGGAGGAGGGGGACTACATGGTGTCTGTAGACATAAAGGATGCTTACCTGCATGTTCCCATTTATCCTCCTCACCAGGCTTATCTGAGATTCGCGGTTCAGGATTGCCATTACCAATTCCAGACGTTACCTTTCGGTCTCTCCATGGCGCCGAGGGTATTCACCAAGGTGATGGCAGAGATGATGGTTCTCCTGCGTTAAAAAGGAGTCAATATAATTCCTTATCTAGACGATCTCCTGATAAAGGCGAGATCCAGGGAGCAGTTATTACAAAACATCACACTCTCCCTGTCAATACTCCAACAAAACGGTTGGATCATAAATTATCCAAAGTCACAGTTGGAACAGACAACAAGATTGTCTTTTCTCGGAATGATTCTGGACACAGAAGTTCAGAGAGTATTTCTTCCGGTGGAAAAGGCTCTGGAAATCCAGAAAATGGTAAAACAGATATTGAAACCATCAAGTGTGTCGATCCATCAGTGCATTCGATTGTTGGGGAAGATGGTGGCGGCCTACGAGGCCATACAGTTTGGCAGGTTCCATGCCAGAGTATTCCAGTGGGACCTGTTGGACAAGTGGGTGGGATCCCACCTACACATGCACCGGAAGATAATCCTGTCGTCAAAAGCCAGGATTTCGCTCCTGTGGTGGCTACACAGTTCTCACCTACTAGAGGGACGCAGGTTCGGGATTCAAGACTGGGTCCTGGTAACCACGGATGCAAGTCTCCGAGGCTGGGGAGCTGTCACTCAGGGGGAAAGCTTCCAAGGAAAATGGTCATGTCAGGAAGCCTGCCTTCACATAAACGTGCTGGAATTGAAAGCCATTTACAACGGCCTTCAACAAGCGGTACATCTTCTTCAAGATCATCCCGTGCAGATCCAGTCGGACAATGTAACAGCAGTCGCGTACATAAACAGGCAGGGCGGAACGAAAAGCAGAGCGGCAATGGCAGAGGTGACGAAGATCCTCCTCTGGGCAGAAAGACATGTAAAGGCTTTGTCGGCAATTTTCATTCCGGGAGTAGACAACTGGGAAGCAGACTTCCTCAGCAGACACGATCTCCATCCAGGAGAGTGGGGCCTCCACCAAGAAGTCTTCGCAGAGGTGACAAGTCTTTGGGGATTTCCTCAAATAGACATGATGGCATCTCGTCTAAACAAGAAGCTTCAGAAATATTGTTCCAGGTCGAGAGATCCTCAAGCAATAGCAGTGGATGCGCTAGTGACCCAGTGGGTATTCCGGTCAGTGTATGTCTTCCCTCCACTTCCGCTGATCCCAAAAGTACTCAGAATCATAAGAAGAACAAGGGTTCGAGCAATCTTCATTGCCCCAGACTGGCCAAGGAGGGCTTGGTATCCAGATCTTCAGGAGTTGCTCATAGAAGATCCTCGGCCTCTTCCTCTTCGCGAGGCCCTGCTGCAGCAGGGGCCGTGCGTGTATCAAGACTTACCGCGGCTACGTTTGACAGCATGGCTGTTGAGCGCCGGATCCTAGCCCGAAAGGGTATTCCCAAGGAAGTCATCCCCACCCTTATTCAGGCCAGGAAAGGAGTAACGTTGAAACATTACCACCGTATTTGGAGAAAATATGTGTCTTAGTGTGAATCCAAGAAGGCTCCTATGGAAGAGTTTTTCAGTTGGGACGTTTTCTCCATTTTCTGCAGGCTGGTGTGGGAAGCCGGCCTCCGATTGGGATCAATCAAGGTCCAGATTTTGGCCTTGTCAGTGTTCTTCCAAAAACAATTGGCCTCTCTTCCAGAGGTTCAGACCTTCGTGAAAGGGGTTCTGCACATCCCGCCTCCATTTGTGCCTCCAGTGGCACCATGGGACCTTAATGTGGTGTTGCAGTTCATTCAATCGGATTGGTTTGAGCCTCTACAAGAGATAGAGTTGAAGTTTCTCACTTGGAAAGTGGTGATGCTTTTGGCATTGGCATCCGCACGGCGGGTGTCTGAATTGGGGGCCTTGTCTCACAGGAGCCCTTACCTGATCTTCCATGAAGATAGGGCAGAGTCAACATTTCCTTCCAAAGGTGGTTTCATCTTTCCACATAAACCAACCTATTGTGGTGTCAGTAGTTACTGACACATTCACTGATTCAAAGTCTCTAGATGTGGTTAGGGCTTTGAAGATTTATGTCGCTAGAACAGCTCGCATATGGAAAACAGGCTCTGTTTGTCCTGTATGCTCCCAACAAGATTGGATGTCCTGCTTCCAAGCAGACTATTGCGCGTAGGATCAGAGGTACGATTCAGCACGCTCATACTACGGTTGGATTGCTGTTACCGACGTCGGTGAAGGCCCATTCCACTAGGAAGGTGGGCTCTTCCTGGGCGGCTGCCCGGGGGGTCTCGGCATTACAACTTTGCCGAGCAGCTACTTGGTCGGGGTCAAACACATCTGCAAAATTCTACAAGTTTGACACCTTGGCCGATGAAGACCTCAAGTTCGGTCAATCGGTGCTGCAGGGTCATCCGCACTCTCCCACCCGTACTGGAGTTTTGGTATAAATCCCATGGTCATGAAGTGGACCCCAGCATCCTCTAGGACGTATGAGAAAACAGGATTTTGATACCTACCTGTAAATCCTTTTCTCCTAGTCCGTAGAGGATGCTGGGCGCCTGTCCCAGTGCGTACTTTACCTGCAGTTTTGTTATTACAGTTACACAAGTTGTGTTATATTAGTTTCAGCATGTTGCTGTCATTGGTTCATGCCTGTTGGTGTGTGTTATGTTGAATGCCATGTTGTGCGGCATGGTTGAGGTGTGAGCTGGTATGTATCTTACCACTAGTATTAAAGTAAATCCTTTCCTCGAAATGTCCGTCTCCCTGGGCACAGTTCCTATAACTGAGGTCTGGAGGAGGGGCATAGAGGGAGGAGCCAGTTCACACCCATTGAAAAGTCTTAAGAGTGCCCATGGCTTCTGCAGAACCGTCTATACCCCATGGTCATGAAGTGGACCCCAGCATCCTCTACGGACTACGAGAAAAGGATTTACCGGTAGGTATCAAAATCCTGTTTTTCTCTTAACGTCAACAGTGTCTCAAATGTCACACTTTAATGCAAGCAAAATGATTGAATACCTGGATATCCCTGTCTTTTATAGGTTGCAACAGCATCTTTGCCCCGGTACTTCTGCCAAATTCCAGTAAGTATATTGATATTTTTTTTTTTTTGTAAAACAATTTTTTATTAATGCATCACTTCATAATACAGGAAAAGTTGTATAAGCAGTACAAAATGAAAAACGTGTTCAGATAACATTGCAAGTCAGGCATAAGTGCAATTATACCATATAGACATGAATATACAATTCACAGTTAGTCATTTTAAAAAACAAAGCTGAATACATATAGTAATGTCATTCACCTGTACCTTTGATATTAGGTATAGTACAATTCTTACTACAAAAAAAAAAAACCAACAACCTGCATCTTAGGCGAAGCGGGGAGGCCGGGGTCCCACCACACCATCAATATTCGGTTATCTAACACAATGGGGGGGTCCCCCACCGCTACCCTTGTCTCATACCACTCAGTGGCTTTAAAGGAGTGTTTAATCCTAGCTTGGAAGTCTATAGGAAGAGTAGCAACGTAACTCTCCCAGGAGTCGAAAAATCTCCCCACCAATTTATCTTTCTGTAACGTAGTTTCTAACCATTGCATCTGAAACAAATGATGGAGTTTTCCCTTAAACAAATCTAGGGTAGGCGGATCTTTATATATCCAAGATTGCAAAATAGCTTTGCGCGCAGCCGCACTAATCGCCACTAACAACCTTTTACATCCCCTCGTTACCCTTTGTCCAGCCGGAATTATTCCAAAAACCGCCCATTCTGCCGTGAGGGGAATAAAATTTATCAACTGCCCTGTGACAAATTGCCGCACCTGAAGCCAAAAGCGTCGGAGCATCGGACACAACCAGAAACAATGTATGAGATCTGCTCTCGGGGCATGACATTTCAGACACCTGTCCGAATCTACCATGCCCGCTTTGTATTGTTTGTAAGGGGAAAAATATGCCCTATGGACAATATTGTAGAACATTTCGTGATATTGTGCCGAGGGTAGTAATTTGCAAGAAAGGAGCAGGTTGTTTAGCAACGCCTCACACGTTAGTGTAGGAAAATCTGATAACCATTTTGTCATCCCCGATTTCGACCGTGAATGATCCATCGGAGCGTTAAGTGTTCTATAATGTATAGATAAGGCCTTTTTAGTGGCCGATGGTGTTCTGAGAAGGATATCGAGGTCATTCGTGTAGTCCTCCTCCGAAAGGGCGTTAAGTATCGAGCATGTGTAGTGTTGCATCTGTAAAAATGCGAGCGGGTAATTTAGAATAAACGGATAAGTCTCTTGAGCCTGCGCAAACGTCAGTGGTTTTCTAGTTCCCACGTTGACCATTTGTCTTACATCTTGATTTTTTTTTTTCTCTAACGTCCTTGAGGATGCTGGGACTCCGTAAGGACCATGGGGAATAGACGGTCTCCGCAGGAGATAGGGCACTTTAAGAAAGCTTTGGACTCTGGGTGTGCACTGGCTCCTCCCTCTATGCCCCTCCTCCAGTTTTACACTGTGCCCAGAGCAGGATGGGTGCACTGCAGAGAGCTCTCCTGAGTTCTCTGCCTAAAAGCATTTTTGTTTGGATTTTTTCTCTACTTTTTCTACTTTTTCACAGGGAGCACTGCTGGCAACAGGCTCCCTGCATCGAGGGACTGAGGAGAGAGGAGCAGACCTTCTTGTCTAAGATAGGCTCTGCTTCCTCGGCTACTGGACACCATTAGCTCCAGAGGGGGTGAACGCAAGTTCTTACTGGGCGTCCACCCCCGGAGCCGCGCCGCCGTTCTCCTAACAGAGCTAGAAGAACAGAAGACAGAAGTCGTCAGGCGGCAGAAGCCTTCAGCTTCACGGAGGTAATGCACAGCACTGCAGCTGTGCGTCATTGCTCCCATACACCTCACACACTCCGGTCACTGTAAGGGTGCAGGGCGCAGGGGGGGGCGCCCTGGGCAGCAATATAAACACCTCTTATGGCAAAAGACAATATACATGTACAGGTGGGCACTGTACATGTATATAAAAGAGCCCCCGCCATATTTTTGTAAGTTTGAGCGGGACAGAAGCCCGCCGCCGAGGGGGCGGGGCTTCTCCCTCAGCACTCACCAGCGCCATTTTCTCTCCACAGCACCGCTGAGAGGAAGCTCCCCGGACTCTCCCCTGCTTACACACGGTGAAGGGGTGTTTAAAAGAGAGGGGGGGGGGGGGGGGCACATAATTGGCGGATAACATATTATATAGCGCTGCTGGGGAAAAACATTTTGTGTTGGTCTCCAGGATCATTGCACTGGGGTGTGTGCTGGCATACTCTCTTTCTGTCTCTCCAAAGGGCCTTGACAGGGATACTGTCTTCAGGAAAGGGGTTCCCTGTGTGTGTGAAGTGTGTCGGTACGCGTGTGTCGACATGTTTGACGAGGAGGGCTCGCTTAATGTGGAGGGGGAGTGCTTGAATGTCATGTCGCCGTCGGCAGCGCCGACACCGGAATGGGTGGATATGCTGAATGTCTTGAATGCAAATGTCAATCTATTGCATAAAAGGTTAGATAAGGCAGAAGCTAGGAAACAGTCAGGTAGCCAGTCCATGCCTGTCCCTGTGGCGCCAGGCCCTTCGGGGTCTCAGAAGCGCACCATATCCCAGATCGATGACACAGATACTGACTCTAGTGTCGACTATGAAGATGAAAAATTACAGCCGAAGGTGGCAAAAGGTATTCAGTACATGATTATTGCCATTAAAGAGGTTTTGCATATTACTGAAGAACCCCCGGTCCCTGACACGAGGGTACACATGTATAAAGGGAAAAAGCCTGAAGTCACCTTTCCATCCTCATTTGAACTAAGTGAATTGTGCGAAAAGGCTTGGGAATCTCCGGATAGGAGACCACAAGTTCCCAAAAGGGTTCTTATGGCGTATCCTTTTCCACAAACTGATAGGATACGCTGGGAATCTTCGCCTAAGGTAGACAAGGCGCTGACACGCTTGTCCAAAAAGGTGGCACTGCCTTCTCAGGATACGGCTTCCCTCAAGGAACCTGCTGACCGCAAGCAGGAAATTACCTTGAAGCACATTTACACTCATTCAGGTACTATTGCTAGACCGGCTATGGCGTCGGCCTGGGTTTGTAGTGCGGTTGTGGCATGGGCAGATTCCTTATCTACGGAGATTGACACCTTAGATAGGGATGCTATTCAAATGACCATAGAGCATATCAGAGATGCTGCCTTGTATATGAGAGATGCTCAGAGAGACATTTGTTTATTAAGCTCCAGAATAAATGCTATGTCTATTTCTGCTAGGCGGCTCTTGTGGACCCGACAGTGGACGGGAGATGCCGATTCAAAGCGGCATATGGAGTCCTTGCCTTACAAAGGAGGAGTTGTTTGGAGACGGCCTCTCGGACCTTGTCTCTACGGCTACGGCTGGTAAGTCGAATTTCTTACCTTATGTCCCCCCGCAGCATACAAAAAAGGCACCTCATTATCAAATGCAGTCCTTTCGTTCCAATAAAAACAAAAAGGTACGGGGATCGTCCTTTGTTGCCAGAGGGAAAGGCAGGGGAAAGAAGCTGCACACAGCTAGTTCCCAAGAGCAAAAGTCCTCCCCTGCCTCTGCAAAGTCCACCGCATGACGCTGGGGCTTCCCGGGGGGAGGCAGATCTAAGTGGGGGCTCGTCTTCGGTTTTTCAGCCACGTCTGGGTTCACTCGCAGGTGGATCCCTGGGCATTAGAGATTGTTTCTCAGGGATACAGGCTGGAATTCGAAGACTTGCCTCCTCGACGGTTTTTCAAATCGGTGCTGCCGGCTTCCCCATCAGAGAGGGAGCTAGTGTTGGCGGCAATCCAAAAATTGTATATTCAACAGGTGATTGTCACAGTTCCTCATCTCCAGCAAGGAGAGGGATATTACTCAACCCTGTTTGTGGTTCCGAAACCGGACGGTTCGGTCAGACCCATTTTAAACCTAAAATCTCTGAACCTGTACTTGAAGAGGTTAAAGTTCAAGATGGAATCACTCAGGGCGGTCATCGCCAGCCTGGAGGGGGGGGATTGGATGGTGTCCCTGGATATAAAGGATGCATACCTTCATGTTCCGATATTCCCCCCTCATCAGGCGTTCCTGAGATTTGCAGTGCAGGACTGTCACTACCAATTTCAGACGTTGCCGTTTGGGCTTTCCACGGCCCCGAGGATTTTCACCAAGGTAATGGCGGAAATGATGGTGCTCCTGCGCAGGCAGGGGGTCACAATTATCCCATACTTGGACGATCTCCTCATAAAGGCGAGATCTCGGGAGAAGTTACTGGACAGCGTGTCTCTGTCCATGAAGACGTTGCAGATACACGGCTGGATTCTCAATATACCGAAGTCCCAGCTAGTCCCTACAATGCGTCTGACCTTTTTGGGCCTGATTCTAGACACAGACCAGAAAAAGGTTTTTCTTCCGATCGAAAAGGTTCAGGAGCTCATAGCCATGGTCAGGAACCTATTAAAACCAAAAAAGGTTTCAGTGCATCATTGCACGCGGGTCCTGGGGAAGATGGTGGCTTCATACGAAGCCATCCCTTTCGGCAGGTTCCATGCGAGGACCTTTCAATGGGACCTCATGGACAAGTGGTCCGGGTCCCATTTACGAATGCATCAAAGGATCACCCTGTGTCCCAGGACCAGGGTATCTCTCCTGTGGTGGCTGAACAGTGCTCACCTGCTAGAGGGTCGCAGGTTCGGCATTCAGGACTGGGTCCTGGTGACCACAGACGCAAGCCTCCGAGGCTGGGGAGCAGTAACACTGGGAAGAAATTTCCAAGGTCTCTGGTCAAACCTAGAGACTTGTCTCCACATCAACGTCCTGGTGTTGAGGGCCATATACAACGCCCTGTGTCAAGCGGAGGAATTGCTTCAGAGAAAACCGGTTCTGATTCAGTCGGACAACGTCATGGCAGTGGCTCATAAAAACCGGCAAGGCGGAACAAGGAGCAGAGTGGCCATGGCAGAAGCGTCTAGGATTCTACGCTGGGCAGAAGGCTATGTAAGCGCGCTATCAGCAGTGTTCATCCCGGGGGTGGACAACTGGGAGGCGGACTTCCTCAGCAGGCACGAACTGCATCCGGGAGAGTGGGGACTTCATCAAGAAGTCTTCGTACAGATCACGGATCGATGGGGACTGCCTCAAATCGACATGATGGCATCCCGTCTCAACAAAAAGCTAAAGCGGTACTGCGCCAGGTCAAGGGACCCTCAGGCGGTAGCGGTAGACGCTCTGGTGACACCTTGCGTGTTCAGATCGGTCTATGTGTTTCCTCCTCTTCCTCTCATACCCAAAGTGTTGAGAATAATAAGAATGAGCAGGGTCAGAACAATCCTCATTGTTCCAGATTGGCCACGGAGGACTTGGTATCCGGAGCTGCAAGAGTTGCTTACAGAAGATCCGTGGCCTCTTCCTCTAAGGCAGGACCTGCTGCAGCAGGGGCCCTGTCTGTTCCAAGACATACCGCGGCTGCGTTTGACGGCATGACGGTTGAAAGCCGGATCCTAGCGGAAAAAGGAATTCCGGAGGAAGTCATTCCTACCCTGATCAAGGCTAGGAAAGACGTGACGTTAAAACATTATCACCGTATATGGCGGAAATATGTTTCTTGGTGTGAGGCCAGAGCTGCTCCTACGGAGGAGTTCCATTTGGGCCGTCTGCTTCACTTCCTTCAAACAGGAGTGACTTTGGGCCTAAAATTAGGGTCCATAAAAGTCCAAATTTCGGCCTTATCCATTTTCTTTCAAAGAGAATCAGCCTCTCTTCCTGAAGTACAAACTTTTGTGAAGGGGGTGCTGCATATTCAGCCTCCCTTTGTGCCTCCGGTGGCGCCTTGGGATCTTAACGTGGTGTTACGTTTTCTCAAGTCACCTTGGTTTGAACCACTCAAAACTGTGGAGTTGAAATACCTCACGTGGAAAGTGGTCATGTTGTTGGCATTAGCTTCGGCTAGACGTGTTTCAGAATTGGCGGCTTTTTCACATAAAAGCCCATACTTGGTTTTTCACGTGGATAGGGTGAGGACTCGTCCTCAATTTCTGCCAAAGGTGGTCTCATCTTTTCATATGAACCAACCTATTGTCGTGCCTGTGGCTACACGGGACTTGGAGGATTCCGAGTCCCTGGATGTGGTCAGGGCTTTGAAGATTTATGTGACCAGAACAGCTAGAATCAGGAAGACTGAAGCTCTGTTTGTTCTGTATGCGGCCAACAAGGTTGGCGCTCCTGCTTCAAAGCAGACTATTGCTCGCTGGATCTGTAACACGATTCAGCAGGCGCATTCTACGGCAGGATTGCAGTTACCGAAATCGGTTAAGGCCCATTCCACTAGGAAAGTGGGCTCTTCTTGGGCGGCTGCCCGAGGGGTCTCGGCATTACAGTTGTGCCGAGCAGCTACTTGGTCGGGGTCTAACACCTTTGCAAAGTTCTATAAGTTTGATACCCTGGCTGAGGAGGACCTCCTGTTTGCTCAATCGGTGCTGCAGAGTCATCCGCACTCTCCCGCCCGTTTGGGAGCTTTGGTATAATCCCCATGGTCCTTACGGAGTCCCAGCATCCTCAAGGACGTTAGAGAAAATGAGATTTTACTTACCGGTAAATCTATTTCTCGTAGTCCGTAGAGGATGCTGGGCGCCCGTCCCAAGTGCGGACTTCTTCTGCATGACTTGTATATAGTTATTGCTTACATAAGGGTTATGTTATAGTTTATCGGTTGAACCGTGGCTATGTCGTTGTTCATACTGTTAACTGGGTAGTTTATCACAAGTTATACGGTGTGATTGGTGTGGCTGGTATGGATCTCGCCCTTAGATTTACAAAAATCCTTCCTCGTACTGTTCATCTCCTCTGGGCACAGTTTCCCTAACTGAGGTCTGGAGGAGGGGCATAGAGGGAGGAGCCAGTGCACACCCAGAGTCCAAAGCTTTCTTAAAGTGCCCTATCTCCTGCGGAGCCCGTCTATTCCCCATGGTCCTTACGGAGTCCCAGCATCCTCTACGGACTACGAGAAATAGATTTACTGGTAAGTAAAATCTTATTTTTTTTTATTATGATTATAATATTGTTTTTTTCATTGCAACTGTCCTGAAATTGCACAGAAGTTATATATTAAAGAGGAGTATTATGTAAGCTTGGAAGAACGTTTATAAAGGAAAGTTTCTGTCCTTCACGCTAAGTGCGATCTGTATATGAAGGACTATTAGCAATACCTATAATCTCCCTTATTTAATTTGGTGGGGGTCCTGCTTTTTAGCTTTGGGGCACCGACTCTCCGAAACTTTCAACCCCGCACAAGTCGAGAAGCCTCTACTAGAATCCTTCAAAAACAGACTCAAGACTTGCCTATTTACTGAGACATTTCACTAATGTTCCTTTATTTCCTAACAAAATACAACCCAAATGCTTAGTTCTCTTTTCGTTTAAGCTTATTTCTCCTTTTAGCCAATGGGGACACTGCAGTGACTATGGGTATAGAGTGGTGCAGCAGAGCCTGGGACCAAATAGTTAACTTTCCTTTCTCAGAAGCACAGGTTCTCCCTCCCTTATACACCGCCTCCTTAGCACTAATATCTGCAATAGCTGGTATTTCTCTGGCTGGGTCCACAGGATTATCCACAGGATAACATTGGGATATTGTCGAGCGACAGCGAAAATGGCACCAACACGGTCACAAGCTTTCTGGCCTCCCAGGATGCATTGGGGCCTCCACTATATAGTCCCGCCCACTGACTCAGTCAGATCAGTTTTTTGCTTGGTGCGGCAGGAAGCCGCATGGTCACAGGGCTGCTGTGAAAGCAGCCTTAAGTTTTCATTCATTTATTTTTATAGACTTACTGTTTTGGTTTGAGCGACTTCTCTTAACAGCGTCTTAAACGCATATTAGAAAGAGTCGCTCCAAGAACTCCCCACCGGGTCGCAACAACGCTTACCTTCGGGTATCAGTGCTGTCTCGACGGGCGTCTGTGTCGGATGTTCTAGCAGGTCCAGCAGACGTAACCAGGCTGTGGCCGGAGCATGGGGAGACGGTGAGTCTATGGACTTCCTCTTACTAGAGGGGTCAGGACACAGCTACACTGATTTGGTGGAGACTACAAACAGTGTGTTGATGCGCCGAACATCCCGGTGTGACAGCGCTACGCTCTGGGGATCATAGGCGCCAGGACTAGGTGAGGCCACGATCCTGGGAGTTTAAGTCAACAGGGGGTTTCAGACGCTCTCCTGGCCGTCCCTCCTCCGAGTTCATGGCCAGTTCCCGCGTGTCTCTCGTTTCATGAACTGAATGACCTCACTTCCGGCTCAGACGCTACCACGAGGGTACTCGGTCGCAGCTTAGACGCTGCGGTTGTGTACACTGGAGATAAAACCCGCCAGACCGAGTCGCAGGCCTTAGCGTCTGCATACACGTGGAAATCGCTCAGCGTCCGTGTCCGTCAGTGAGCGTCCGTGTCAGTTATCAGTTATCAAGAGCGGCAGTGTACATCAGTAGCGTCTGAATCCACTCAGCGTCTTACGAGCGTCTTTGCTTGGATATGGAAGTGTGGTGAGTCTCCCTGTATCCCGCTCTCCGGAGGCAGGGTATACAGTACTAAAAATTCCTTCTACTTTTTAGTATGCATTGTTAATTTTTAGTACCTATTGCATATGAGACCTGTATATTACTGTGTTTTCTGCATGTTATGTTGAAAAAAGAACCAGTTAAACAGAAGTACAATTTTCCTACTTATGTATAAGTTATTATGGAGGTTGTATTCTCATATGACAATGTTTAATGCTTTAACATGTGACTGACTGCTAGTATGCGTGCTGACTTTTCTGTGTAATGTCAGTCCTGTTCTGACCCTCAAATCAGGTGCACTGTGGTCAGATTGATTTCACCTCTATATACTGATTATAGGGTGTTTTTCAGTCACAAAATTGTGTAGTCAATATCAGATAAAATGTCTGTGAGCGGCAAAAGTGATGAGGAGAATTTGTCAAGCACTCCCATAGCCCTAACATGCTTATCTTGTAAGTCAGGGGTAATTGATATGAATCAATTGGTCACTTATGAGGGTTTGTGTGCAAACTGTTTCGCTTTTCAGCGAAGTAAAAGACAGGAGTTGGTTCAACCACCAACAGAGCCACCATGGAATATGTTTTCAAAGACTCTGTCCTCTATTGTGGACAAGTTGGCTCCAGTAGCACCACCTCAAGGGTTAGGTTACACTATGAACCCATACATGCAGCTCCCTTCCTATGGCCTGGTTCCAGTAGCCTCTACTAGCAACCAAGAGTCAGATAAGACTAAGACAGATACGTCTATGTGGCAGACTACACAAGATGATACAACGGATGATGATACAGTAGCCTCGACTCCGTATGATGATCAGTCGCAGAGTTTTAGTTCAGATGATGTTGCTGAACTTATTAATGCTGTGAAGGCTGTTCTCTCGTTAGAAGAGCCAGCCAAGACAGCGTTAAAAACTCTAGCACCTGTATTTAAACGAACAAAGGCAGTGAAAGCTGTATTCCCAGCGTCAGATGAGCTGACGGAATGATGGATGAGTCTTGGGCGGCGCCCAGTAAAAAGTATAAGATTCCTAAAAGATGGGATTCTTATTATCCATTTCCAGCTGTGGATTGTTCAAAAAGAGAAGTTCCTCCGAAAGTAGATGCACATGTTCTGCGACTCGTGCAAAAATCTGCTTTACCACTGTCACCTACCTCACTAAATGATGTCACAGACAGAAGGGTAGATAGCCTTTTGAAAAATATATTTTCTCTAGTAGGAGCAGTGGTAAGACCTGCTATGGCTTCGGCCTGGGTAGCAAAGGCAATGGGCGAATGGATAGAGGAACTAGAGAATGACATCCCTTCTCCTACTAGGGAGCAAGTGGATCGTTTTTGCCGTTTGAGACAATCTGCCCAGTATTTGGAAGAAGCAGCAATTGATATAGGTACAGTCGCTTCTAAAGCTTCAGCCTTGTCAGTAGTCGCTCTCAGAGCAGTCTGGCTACGTACCTGGAAGGCAGATGCGGAATCCAAGAAGGAATTGGAAGCATTGCCTTTTGTAGGTAATATATTATTTGGAAAACCGTTATCGGATATCCTAGAATCAGAGGCTGAATCGAAAAAGGTCAGATTTCCGGCTACCTATAACCCTAAGTCCAAGGGTTTAAAATTTAGCTCCTTTCGTTGGCAAAGCAAAGCGAAAGCTAAAGAGGAGCCTAAGCAACCCCAGTTTAAAGCCAGGGGTAGGAAGCAGTGGGCTAGCAAAAAGCCAGCTTCCAAACCTGATCAGAAACCCTCAGCCTGAAGAGACGGGCCTCCGCCTGGAGGATTCCAGGGTTGGGGGCCGACTCCTTCAATTTGCACACATATGGCAACCGTCAACAACAGATGCCTGGGTGCAGAAGGTAGTATCTCAGGGGTATGGGTTCCCATTCAGGAGGCAGCCTCCTCAAAGATATTTTTGCACCAGCCCGTCTCGTATAGAGTCGAAGGCCAATGCCCTGCAAGAAGCAGTCCAAAAATTACTGCAGTCAGGTGTGATTGTCCCAGTACCTCCATCACAAAGGGGACAGGGGTTTTACTCCAATCTATTTTTGATCCAGAAGCCAAATGGGTCATATCGACCAATTCTCAATCTGAAAATGTTAAACAAATACATTTGGATCCCGAAGTTCCATATGGAGACGTTACGCTCCATAATGTTGGCTATGGAACCGGGAGATTTCATGGTATCTCTGGATGTACGGGATGCTTACCTACATGTGCCTATAGCACTGTCTCATCAGTGTTACCTCAGGTTTGCCATCCTGCAGGAACATTTTCACTTCCAAGCCTTGCCCTTCTGGCTAGCAACAGCACCCAGGGTGTTTACCAAGATTATGGTGGTTATGGCAGCTTGTCTGCGCAAGCAGGGGATAAGAATATTCCCATACCTCGACGACCTGTTAATCTTAGCACATTTGCAAAATTTACTTTTGAGCCATCTTCAACAGACAATAGTTTGTTTACAGAGACATGGGTGGCTCATAAATTGGGAAAAGTCGTCTCTGAATCCGTCACAGCGGATGGTTCATTTGGGGCCATATTGGATTCAGACCTACAGAAAGTTCTCGTACCAGAGAAAAAGATAGTCAAGGTGCAGGTCATGGCTCAGGAAGCGTTGCACGCCCAGACAATGTCAGTCCATGCAGCAATGCGACTGTTGGGTCTGATGGTATCAACCTTCGACATGGTGGAATATGCGCAATTCCACTCCAGACCATTGCAGCACCTTATTCTGACCAAATGGAACGGAAATCATCAGACGATAAAAAAGCAGATGATAAAGTTTCCAGTAAACGTAAAAAGGTCTCTAGCGTGGTGGCTACAGACAGACCATTTAAACAAGGGGAGATCCTTTTGGATAAAAGAATGGCAAGTCCTGACAACAGTTGCCAGCCTGCAAGGCTGGGGTGCGGTACTCGGAAGCCTGTGGTTCCAGGGAAAATGGACCGCAAGGGAAAGTCGCCTGCCAATAAATCTGCTGGAAATAAGGGCCATTTACATGGCTTTAGTTCAGGCAAAGGACAGTCTGCAAGGAAGACCGGTCCAGATTCGCTCAGACAATGCGACAGCAGTAGCATACCTCAATCATCAAGGAGGAACTCACAGCAAGAGACTGATGGAGGAAGTAACTCCCATTCTAAAGTGGGCAGAACTCCATCTCCCAGCATTGTCAGCAGTGTTTGTCCCAGGTGTACTGAACTGGGAAGCGGATTTTCTCAGTCGACACACCATTCAGGAAACCGAATAGGCAATAGTGAACAGATGGGGTCTACCAGAGATAGACCTCATGGCGTCTCGTCTAAACAACAAAGTTCCAAGGTATGGATCGAGAACAAAGGATCCCGGAGCGGTCCTTGTAGACGCACTGTCAGTAGAATGGAAATTTCGTCTGGCCTATCTGTTCCCTCCAATATCTGTTACCCAGAGTAGTGAGAAAAATGAAGCAAGCAAAAGGAGCAATAATTCTAATCGCTCCAGCTTGGCCAAGAAGGCATTGGTACACAGATCTACTAACGATGTCCGTGGAAGCACCAATACTGCTCCCTCAACGTCCAGATCTGCTAATGCAGGGTCCTTGTTGGCACAGCCATCTGGATCGTCTTTGACGGCGTGGCTATTGAAACCTCTATCCTAGAAGCTAGAGGATATTCGAAACAAGTAATCCAAACTATGCTTAGAGCAAGAAAGCCTTCTTCAGCTCGTGTGTATCATAGAATATGGCAAGCCTATATTCATTGGTGTACTGGAAAAAGTTTGAATCCAAGATCTTTTAAAGTATCCAGGATTTTGGATTTCCTTCAAGCAGGATTGGATAAAGGTTTGAAAGTGGCTTCCTTGAGAGTTCAAGTATCAGAATTAACTGTATGGTTTCAGTGAAAGATTGCTGATTTACAGGATGTACGTACTTTCTTTCAGGGAGTTGTACATATTCAACCTCCATTTGTTCCTCCTGCAGCTCCTTGGGATTTGAATTTAGGCCCTCATTCCGAGTTGTTCGCTCGGTAAAAATCTTCGCATCGCAGCGATTTTCCGCTTAATGCGCAATGTTCGCACTGCGACTGCGCCAAGTAAATTTGCTATGCAGTTAGGAATTTTACTCACGGCTTTTTCATCGTTCTGGCGATCGTAATGTGATTGACAGGAAATGGGTGTTACTGGGCGGAAACAGGCCGTTTTATGGGCGTGTGGGAAAAAACGCTACCGTTTCCTGAAAAAACGCAGGAGTGGCTGGAGAAACGGAGGAGTGTCTGGGCGAACGCTGGGTGTGTTTGTGACGTCAAACCAGGAACGACAAGCACTGAACTGATCGCAGATGCCGAGTAAGTCTGAAGCTACTCAGAAACTGCTACGAGGTGTGTAATGAAAATCGCAATATTGCGAATACATCGTTCTCAATTTTAAGATGCTAAGATTCACTCCCAGTAGGCGGCGGCTTAGCATGAGCAAATCTGCTAAAATCCGCTTGCGAGCGAACAACTCGGAATGACCTCCTTAGTTCTGAAATTCCTCCAGGGTCCTCCGTTTGAACCGCTTAAGAGAGCAGATCTTAAATGGTTAACGGTTAAAGTACTTTTTCTACTGGCACTGGCATCAGCCAGAAGAGTGTCAGATTTAGGAGCGTTATC
Organism: Pseudophryne corroboree; assembly: GCF_028390025.1. Classification (NCBI taxonomy): domain Eukaryota; kingdom Metazoa; phylum Chordata; class Amphibia; order Anura; family Myobatrachidae; genus Pseudophryne; species Pseudophryne corroboree. The sequence continues at coordinate 70,571,067 of NC_086455.1, forward strand.
GTGTAAGTCTCCTTTCCTAAGTTTTTTTCCAGACAGAGCAGTTCTCAGAACGAGATCTGGTTATCTTCCAAAGGTGGTATCAAAGTTTCATCTGAATGAAGAGATTGTAGTCCCAGCTTTTCAGGTATCAGGACTATCTGCGGGAGAAGCGTCGCTGGACGTGGTCCGAGCTTTAAGAATCTACATAGATCGTACTAGTGCCATCAGGAAAAAAAATTCTCTCTTCATCCTCTACGGATTTCATAGAAGAGGATGGCCTGCTAGTAAACAGATGCTGGCGAGATGGCTCTGAATGGTAATATCAGAAGCTTATTCTCATGCAGATCTCCCTACTCTGGCTAATGTCTCTGCACACTCTACACGTAAGGTAGGTCCTTCATGGGCAGCACAACAGGGTGCTTCAGCAGAACAGATTTGTAAGGCAGCCACATGGTCTTCCATAAACACATTCATCAGACATTATGCCTTGGATACTTTTGCCTCTCATGACGCAGACTTCGGGCGAAAGGTCCTCCTGTGTAATCAGGAGCGTCCCCACCACTAAAATTGGCTTTGGGAATCCCAATGTTATCCTGTGGATAATCCTGTGGACCCAGCCAGAAAAATAGACGTTATGGTAAGATCTTACCGTTGATAACGTGATTTCTCTTATGTCCACAGGTATCCACAGGGATCCCACCCTGACGCACCTGATTTGAGGATCTTGACAATCACTAAAACTCTTCCCTCTTGTATGGAAGGGTGTGCATGTGTGTTCTTATCGCCTAAATAGGTTTCTACCTGATGCTCCTGCCTAAATCGCTGTGGAAAGAACTGATCTGACTGAGTCAGTGGGCGGGATTATATGGTGAAGCCCCGATGCATCCTGGGAGACCAGAAAGCTCGTGACCGTGTTGGTGCCATTTCCGCTGTCGCTCAACCATATCCCAATGTTATCCTGTGGATACCTGTGGACATAAGAGAAATCACGTTATCAACGGTAAGTTCTTACCATAACGTCTATTTCTCAGTCTGCACACCATTCATATAAACGAATGGGCTTTACACCTGGAAGTCTTCCTGGTCGCCAGATGGGGGTTGCCAGAGATAGATCTCATGGCGTCTCGTCAGAACCACAAGGTGCCCGCATACGGATCAAGAACAAATGATCCCAAAGCGATTTTTGTGGATGCCCTGTCAGTGAGATGGGACTTTCATCTGGCCTATGTGTTTCCTCCCATCGCCCTGTTACCCAGGGTGGTGAGAAAGGTAAAACAAGGAAAAAGTGCAGTGATACTAATAGCTCCGGCTTGGCCCAGAAGACATTGGTACATAGATCTGCAGAGGATGTCGATGGATGCTCCATTCCTACTACCTTAACGTCCAGATCTACTGATTTAGGGGCCTTGTCATCACAGACATCTGGATCGACTGTCTTTGACGGCTTGGCTCTAGAAACCTCCATCCTGAAGTCAAGAGGATTCTCACAACAGGTAATTCAAACACTAATTAGAGCAAGGAAACCCTCCTCAGCTCGCATTTATCACAGAATATGGCAAGCCTATATTCAATGGTGCAGAGAACAGAAACTTAATCCCAGGTCTTTTAGAGTTTCCAGAATCCTAGCATTCCTTCAGGCAGGAATGGATAAAGGTTTAAGGGTGGCTTCCTTGAGAGTGCAGATGTCAGCACTAACTGTATGAGTCCAAAAGAAATTTGCCAACCTACAGGATGTGTGCACTTTTTTCCGGGGAATGCTGTGCATTCAACCTCCTTTTGTGCCTTGGGACCTAAGTTTAGTTCTAAAGGCCCTTCAAGGTGTCCCATTTGAACCACTTAAAAGAGTGGATTTTAAATGGTTGACAGCTAAGGTTCTCTTTCTACTGGCCATGGCTTTAGCTAGAAGAGTTTCAGATTTAGGCACATTATTATGTCGTCCTCCATTTCTGATTTTTTTTTTATCCAGATAGAGCAGTTCTCAGAACTAAATGTGATTATCTTCCTAAGGTGGTGTCTAAATTCCACCTTAATGAAGAAATTGTAGTCCCGGCTTTCCAGGGGCCGGACCTCACTGTGGGAGATGCATATTTGGACGTAGTCCGTGCCTTAAGGATCTACGTAGATCGTACCAGTGCTATCAGAAAGACAGATTCTCTCTTTGTTCTCTACAGATTTCACTGGAGAGGATGGCCTGCTAATAAGCAGACACTGGCGAGGTGGCTTCAGTTGACTAGTTCAGAAACATATTCACAGGCTGATTTCCCAGTTCTGGATAATGTCTCTGTTCCCTCTACTCGTAAGGTAGGTCCATCGTGGGCAGCACAGCGTGGTGCTTCAGCAGAACAGATATGTAAGGCAGCCACATGGTCTTCCATTAACACACTCATTAGACATTATGCCGTAGATACCTTTGCCTCTCAGGACGCTGAATTCGGGCGAAGGATTCTCCTGTCTTATCAGGAGCGTCCCCACCACTAAATTGCTTTGGGACATCCCAATTTATCCTGTGGATACCCTGTGGACCCTGCAGGAGAAATTTACGTTATGGTAAGAACTTACCGTTGATAACAGTATTTCTCCTAAGTCCACAGGTTCCACAGGGATCCCACCCTGACGCACCTGATTTGAGGTTCCTTTTACTCACTAACCTCTTCCCTCTTGTACGGTAGGGTGTGCATGTGTGCCCTTCTCGCCTGATTAGTGCTCTGCATGATGCTCCTGCTTTAAGCTTTGGAAAACAACTGATTTGCCTGAGCCAGGAGACGGGGATATATGGACGGGCCCACTGCATGCTGGGAGGCCAGAAAGCTTTAACCGATTGGTGTAAGATCCGCTGTTGCTCAACCATATCCTAATGTATCCTGTGGAACCTGTGGACTTAGGAGAAATACTGTTATCAACGGTAAGTTCTTACCATAATGTATATTTCAGGAATGCTGGACAATACAGGAAGTGAATCGTCCGATCAGCGTCCTGTAACTCGGGGCCATTTACAAGGTCAAGTGCCTCCTTCTTCACGGGCTTGTCAAGGTGCAGTCTGACAGTGCAACAGCTGTTGTGTACCTAAATCATCAGGGGGGGTACACAAAGCAAGAGTGCCATTAGGGAAGTCCGCTGCATTTTCCAATGGGCCGAACTTTTGGGGCTGACTGCTGTTCACATCCCCAGAGTCCAGAACTGGGGGCCGACTTTCTAAGTCGCCAATATGTCCACTCAGGTGTATGGACTCTGCACCACGAAGTGTTTCTCATGTTAGTAAGTTGCTGTGGTCGTCCAGACATAGACCTGATGACAAAGCGCCACAATCACAAACTCCTTCGCTGTTGCTCCTGCAAAAAAGATCCGGAAGCCTTTCTGGTGGATGCTATAATGATCCTGTGGGCATTTCCTCTTCTGTACATGTTCCCTCCAATATCCATGATACCTCTAGTCCTGCGGAAGATCAAGCAGGGAGGGGGGCATAGTGATTCTTATCGCCCAGGACTGGGCCTGTTAGGCTTTTTACACCGACTTTCTGTCCTTGTCCGTCGACTCCCCATGTTGTCTTCTGCTCCAGCCGTACCTGCTGTCTCATTGTCATTTTCTTCACCCAGATCTGGACGCCTCGCTATAAGGGGTGGCTCTTGAGAAGTACATCTTGAGAGATAAGAGCTTGTCATCTCAGGTGATCTGTACCCTACTTAATGACTGCAAGCCTTTGTCTGCAAGGATTTAATTCCTTATTTCCAGCCTAGATTTGTCCCTCCAGTGGCTTCATAGGACCTCTCTTTGGTGCTTCGGGATCTCCAGGTGGGTCCTTTTGAACCTTCGAAGATGGTGGACCTTTGGTGGCTTACCTATTAAAGACCATCTTCCTTATTTCATTGCTTTAGTCCATAGGGTCATGGACCTTAGTGCTTTGTCCTTTCAGTCCTGACCTCTGTGCTTGCCCTTTCCACCAGGGCATACGGGGCTTCCTGGTCAGCCCATTTAGTGGTTCAGTGGAACAGCTTTGCAAGGTCGCCACGCCGGCCCATTATAGTCATTAAGTTCTACCAATTTGACACCTTTACTTCGCCAGATGCGAGTTTTGGTCATAGAGTGCCATAGAGTGCTAGGTGTAGCACAGGAGAGCATTCCCTCCCTTTAGGGGATAGCTTTAGGACATTCCATAGTCATCCCAGTGTCCACCATGGCTCATAGGAGAAAAGGGGATTTTTATCCTTACCTGTTAAATCCTTATCTCTGAAGCCATGGGGACTGGGCGCCCACCCTGATGCTGCTGCTTGCAGTACTTGTCTGCAGTACTTGTCTGCTTCCAGTTACTGCCTTAGCTCTCTCTCTTATGCGTTTGGTATGTATGCTGGTTTCCCTCTCCTCTACTCCTCCTCCATCTCCATGACCTATTGGTGCTCAGGGGACGGGGTATAGGGAAGAGGGAGCCTATGCTGCTGGGAAAAAAACAGTTAACAATTTGGTGACAAGTCTCCGCTATTCCACTCGATATCCATAGTCATCCCAATGTTCCCCATGGCTTCAGAGAGAAAAAAATTGACAGGTAAGGACAAAAATCCCCTTTTTGTATGATGTGTTTTTTAAATGCAAATGTAAAGCACTTTGGGGAATATTCAATTAAGCACACGTTTTTTTGTCAATAAATTAATGCGGCTATCTCGCCTGTTTATAAATGAACCTGGGTATGTGCATTCGCGATTCTTGCACTATCCAATTGAGAAAAACCGGTTGTAGTCCTTTTTCCAACAAAAACTTGTGGGAAATTTTAAAAACAATGTGGAAATTAGCCTGTTCCCACAAAAACTACAAATAAATATTTAGTAACAGCATAGATGTCCCTTACTGTCCCAAAGATACATACTTTGAGCTTTTAAATTGTTTGAATTGGCTGATTATTGCATTTCTTGAAAGAAAGAAAAAAAGGTTAAAAGAATAAAAATCATAAAAAGCCATTTTTTTTTTTTGTTAAATAGTTTTTAGTTAGGTATTGTGTGTGTGGGGGGGGGGGGGGTGTATTTTTTGTATTTGTTTTCATACATATCCTTTTAATTAACACTTCTGTTCCTAAACAATTTCATTAGAAGGTATTGTAGTTAAATGTTCTGTCATTGATATGTCTGAACAACTGCTGGATTTTCTTCATTTTTTCATAAATCTGTGAATCAGGAGTCCATTAATAGTAGCAACACCAGCATTCACAAAGCATGTTTGATATATTTATTTTGTTTATCATTTCATTCCAGAGTCTTTCTTCAGTTCTTGCAATAGTCTGCACAGGCTAAGTGAAGAGCCTCTGCTGCCTCCCCCATTGCCTCCACGCAAGAAGGTCGATCAGGATACCTCCAACCTCATGGTACGTGTAATTATACTGCCTCTTGGTTGCAGCATAAATAAACATCTGAATAAATAAATAGCTCCTCTTTTATTATCAATATTTCAGTGGAATAAACCAGACCCCATACTTAATACCATGACGTAATATACCATATCTGTTTCATTTCCAATATGGAGTACATAATCGCAACAATTGTGAGCCATTGCTGTTGTTGTTCTTTATTTATATAGCGCCACAAGGGATCCGCAGCGCCCAATTAAACAGTTTGTAAACAAAAAAGCAAAACAAGAAAAAAAGTGACTTACGGTTCAAGACAAAAAGGGCGTGAACAGGGTATATAAACATATCTGCATCAGCAGACGACACTGAAATAAGTGTTAGGGTGGCAGAAAACTGAGGAAACTGGGGCCGTCGAATAGAGTATGGAGTAGAAGATTGTTTAAGTAAGAGAAGGAAAGGCACATGAGGGAAGAGGACCCTGCTTGTGAGAGCTTACATTCTAAAGGGGAGGGGGTGACACAGATTGGGTAGACAGTGTGCGTTGGGTTAGCCATGGTACACAATCCATGCTGTTACCCTCATAAAACCATTAACGACAATCTTATTTGCATCAACTCCCCATACCCCCGTCAATTCTGAAATGGGACTCTCTTAAAGGGAGAGATTCAGTTCTAAGCCTGAGCCACAAAGTGCCTCTGGAGTAGCTGGGCGGAGGCATTGTTATGGCACTGTGCATAGTCTGCCATGATGTGCGCAGCCCACCATCATGGTCGCCACATTACAAAAACATAGAATCGACTCAATATATTTAGGTATTGTCCCAAAAGGTTATGCTATAGTTCATCTTGTTGTTCTCTGTATAATTTGTATAATCTCATCCACCAGGGGACACTGGGAGGTCATTACGGTGGGTATAGATGGTGGACAAGTGGAGCTGGCACTTTAAATTCTTTGAATTTAACAGCCTACTGCCCCTGTCTGTCTGCACTGTGGGAGCTGCCGGTGGGACTTTGGCACAGTTTCTTTAAACTGCAGCCATTGTCCCGGCTACAAGGACTTCAGTCCTGGAGGGACTCGTACAGACACTGCATGCAGGTCTGCTAGGGTCCCCACAGCCTAGTGCCCAGCCGGTTCACCAAGGCAGTGGTGAGTATAAATGGAGCTCTGACTAGCAGAGTCTCCGGATAACTTCCTACAGGGCACTCTGCTCCAACCCTGAGTACCGAAGCCGCTCTGTACAGCGGCAGTACTTCAGCGCTAACCGCAAGGAAGCATCTTTGAATTTCCCGCCTAGCAGGCTCGGGGGGGCGGAGCTATGCTCCAAAGCGCAGTGCTTAGAAGGCGGCGGCGGCGTCTTCCGGCAGCTCGGTGCCATTTCAGAACACGCTGCAAGTGCTGCTTGGACGTTGGGGCAGCGTTCACACAAAGGACGCTGCAGAACCAGAAGGCTCAGAGCGGTGGTCCGGTATCGTTGATACCACTATAGAGGGGGAGAGTCACTATAATATAGTAAAACTGTAAAAGGAACGCCTGTGAGTTACACTAAGTTTAACTGTCAGTTAGGGCGGCTGTGACTGGTCTCTCACCTATCTTCCCCCTCTCTATTGTCTTCTCTCTGTTTCTAACAGTTCACTACTGTACCTGTATTTTTATTTATTTATTTTCTTCATTTTTATTACTGACTGGCAGAGGCACTTCTTCCAAGGCTTCTCAGAAGCTATATGCTTGTAAGAAGTGCTCTGCAAAGTTCACTCAACAGAATGAGGGTTCATTATATTGTGATAACTGTGAAGAAAATATGCAGGATCCCACTCCACCATGGCTGGTTCAATTGTCCGGAGTCATGACAGATTTGTCGGCGGAGCTGGCAGCTTCCCGTAAAGATATAGAAGAATCCAGAGCTCAGACTTCTCTATCTGAACCAGAGTGGGCGTACTGTCTAGCCAAGTCAGTAAAGGACTTACATAAGTCTATGGGGGCATCTAAATCCCCCACCTGTGTTTCTACACAGGCAGTCTCCAAAAAGAGACCGTTACTAGCTGTTTTGCAGTCTGACGACTCAGACATGGAAGATATCCATTGCGTTAGAGGAGGGTGAAGCTCCTCAGGACTCGGATACAGAGTTAATACAGGATGACGCAGATGTTGAATCAGAGGGCTTAAATGCTCTCATAGTGGCAGTGCGCCAGGTGTTACAAATTACAGAGTCTGATCCAACTCCTCCACAGCCTGCTTTTTTTTACAAAAAAACAAGAGTGCGACCTCCTTTCCTATTTCCACAGAAATAGATGATCATTTTGCACTAGCATGGAAGCACCCTGACAGGAAATGCCAAGTTACACGTAGACTGTTACTGTCGTATCCTTTCCCAGAGGAAAATAGAGCTAAGTGAGAGAACCCTCTTCTGGTAGATCCCTCCGTATCTAGATTGTCAAAGAAGACGGTCTTACCGGTGGCTAGCGCTACCACGTTAAAGGAGCAAGCAGACCGCAGGTTAGAAAATACCTTAAAGTCTATTTACATAGCAGCAGGGATACTTATTTGTCCTACTCTGGTTGGTATGTGGGTTAACAAGGCAATAGAAGCCTGGGCAGAACAATTGGTAACAGGTTTACAATCTGGTCTCCCTACAGATCAATTGATTACTCTGGCAGAACATATCAGAGAGTCTGTGGTATATTTGGGGGAAGCATCCAAGGACGCCGGAACCATTGGATCCAGGATATCGGCCTTGTCTATTTCAGCTCGCCGTACGCTTTGGCTTAAGCAATGGCAAGCGGATTCCAAGAAGGCGGTAGAAGCAATACCGTATAATGGTGAGTTCCTGTTGGGTCAGGAACTGGACACTCTAATCTCTAAGGCCACGGGAGGTAAGTCAACACATCTTCCTTCTGCAGCTCCTCCTCCCAGAAAGACTTACTCTGGACCGTCCTTTCGACCTCCATCAAAGTTCAGAGGAAGTTCTAGAGGTGGAGCCACGTCTTTCAGAGGTGGCAGAGGACATGGTCGTGCTACAGCTGCCATACAGACGGACACTGAACCAGCCACTAAGCCTGCCGCATGACTGGCTTCACTCCCTCTTGGGGGATTCCAGAGTTGGAGCTCTGTTACTAAGTTTCGTACAGATTCGGTCGGAAACATGCACAGACGCCTGGGTAAGGGACATTATTACTCAGTGATACAGACTCAAGTTTCAGTTACATCCTCCTCCAAAATATTTTACAACAAGTTTACAGTTTCACAGGAGCGTCGGGATTCTCTTCTCTTGGCTATACAGAATCTCCTGGAGAAGGGTGTCATCGTTCCTGTACCTTTACACTAGCAGAAACAGGGATTTTATTCCAGTTTGTTCGTGGTGCCGAAGCCGGACGGCTCGGTAAGAACCATTCTGAATTTAAAGAGTCTCAATCCTTTTTTGAGAATAGTCAAATTCAAGATGGAGTCTCTGCGGTCAGTCATAAATGGTCTAGAAGCAGGGGACTTTGTGGTGTCAATAAACATCAGAGATGCCTACCTCCATATCCCGATTTGGCCGCCCCATCAGTGTTTCCATTTTGCGGAAAAGGATATACATTTTCAATTCCAAGCCTTACCTTTCGGTCGGTCTTCAGCACCTCGAGTTTTCACAAAGGTGATGGCAATAATGATGGCGCGCTTACGATCACAGGGGTCAACATTGTCCCCTACTTAGACGATCTTCTCCTAAAGGACCAGTCGGAGGAAAAGTTAGTAGACGATATGAGAACAGCACAAGACTTTCTCAGGAGACACGGTTGGATCATAAATATCCAAAAGTCTCTTACAACCGACACAGCGGCTTCAATTCCTAGGCATGATCATGGACACTGTGCTTCAGAAGATATTTCTCCCTCAGGACAAGATTCAATCCATTCAAGAGTTAGTTCGGTTGGTCTTACAACATTGCAGAGTTTCGATTCATCTTTGCATTCGTCTTCTGGCAAAGATGGTAGCAGCGTTCGAAGCAGTACAGTACGGGAGGTTCCACTCCAGACCATTTCAACTAGATCTCCTTTCCAAATGGTCCGGTTTGCATCTTTTTATGCATCAGAAGGTTCAACTAAGCCCCAAAACTCATCTGTCATTGCTTTGGTGGCTGAAGACGGCAAATCAGTCATAGGGCAGAGACTTTGCTGTCCTGGATTGGGTCATTCTCACGACGGAAGCCAGCCTCCGCGGCTGGGCAGCGGTAACTCTAGATTACCAATTCCAGGGTCTCTGGACTTTCCAAGAACAGACTCTACCTATCAATATTCTGGAACTTCTAGCTGTCTACAACGCTGTCCTGTTGGCAAGTCATCTCCTACAAGGACGAGCAGTATGCATGCAGTCAGACAATGCCACGTCTGTTGCATACATAAATCGCCATGGGGGAACCCGCAGCAGAGACGCTATGAAGGAGGTCACCAAGATCCTCTTATGGGCCGAGAGGTATGCAGTAGCAATATCGGCGTTGTTCATTCCAGGAGTGGAGAATTGGGAGGCCGATTACCTAAGTCGTCAGGATATGCATCCAAGCAAATGGGAACTAACTCCGCATGTTTTTCAGCAACTGGTTCATCGATGGGGACTCCCGCAAATCGATCTCATGGCGTCCAGATGGAACCACAACCTTCTTCGGTATTGCTCTCGCACCAGAGAGCCACAGGCAGAGGCGGTCGACGCATTGACGATACCTTGAACTTTCCAATTTGTGTACCTGTTTCCCCTATTGCCACGTCTTCTCAAGAGAATCAAACGGGAAACCGTCAAAGTTCTACATGTGGCTCCAGACCAGCCTCGAAGAACTTGGTACAGCGATCTCCTTCAGTTAGTCTGACGACCCGTGGCCGCTACCTCTGAGACGGGATTTGCCGTCATAAGGTCCTTTCGTTTATCCGGACTTACAGCGGCTACATTTGATGGCGTGGTTGTTGAGAGGGAACTTTTAAGACAAAACGGCATCCCAACACCAGTGATTCCTACTATGATGAATGCTAGAAAGGAGGTCACTTCTAGACACTATTATCGCATTTGGAGGTCATACGTCTCATGGTGTGAACAGCGTCATTTCTCGCCTACTTCCTTTAGGTTGGCCAGACGTCTCCTTTTCCTCCAGGTTGGCTTCTCGGCGGGTTTGAGCCTAGGGTCGCTAAAGGTTCAAATTTCCACCCTGTCAATTTTTTTCAAAAGAAAAAATGGGCTTTACTGCCTGCGGTACAGACTTTTCTTCAGGGGGTTATCCGCCTTAAGCCACCGTTCGTTCCTCCCACAACTCTCTGGGATCTGGATACGGTTCTTTCATTTTTGCAATCATCTCTATTTGAGCCTCTGGAATCGGTAGAGCTCAAATTCCTTACATGGAAGGTGGTGTTACTGTTGGCACTGGCCTTGGCTCGGAGGATCTCTGAGTTGGTAGCTCTCTCGTGCCGTCATCCGTATTTGATCTGCCATGAGGACAGAGCGGAACTTCGCACTCACAGATCTTTTTTTACCTAAGGTTGTTTCGGCCTTTCATATTAATCAGCCTATTGTGGTTCCAGTACTCTCAGGCGACTCTCCCTCTTCAAGATCCCTGGACGTTGTTCGGGGCCTGCGGATTTATGTAGAGAGAACCGCTACTTTACGCAAAACGGATGCTCTTTTTGTGCTCTATGATGCCGCCAAGCCAGGATGGCCGGCCTCAAAACCGATATTAGCACGTTGGATCAGATTTACTATTCGACAGGCGTATCTAGCAGCATCGCTACCTCCGCCTACTTCAGTCTCCACACATTCCACTAAGTCAGTGGGTTCTTCCTGGGCGGTTACTAGTGGCGTTTCCTTGACGCAGTTGTGTAGAGCGGCAACTTGGTCGGGGAAACATATGTTTATCAAGTTCTAGAAGTTTGATACTTTTGCGGCTTCGGCTGCTCAGTTTGGCCGAGCGGTTTTACAGGACTTTCAGCCTTTCCCGCCCGTAATGGGAGCTCTAGGACATCCCCACCATAATGACCTTCCAGTGTCCCCCAGTGTATGAAGGCGAAAACGGGATTTTGGTACTTACTGGTAAATCCATTTCTCCGATACCACAGGGGACATTGGACACCCTCCCAGCGCTGGGCGTCTTTGGGTTTAGTTTCTCCAGTGAGGAAGAATAGTCTTCAGTTTTTTTACACTAATGTGGACAGATGACAATTGTTCTTGTTTGTTTAATATATATATATATATATATATATATATCTGACGTCCTAGTGGATGCTGGGGACTCCGTAAGGACCATGGGGAATAGCGGGCTCCGAAGGAGACTGGGCACATCTAAGAAAGAATTAGGACTACCTGGTGTGCACTGGCTCCTCCCTCTATGCCCCTCCTCCAGACCTTAGTTAGAATTCTGTGCCCGGCCGAGCTGGTTGCACACTAGGGGCTCTCCTGAGCTCCTAGAAAAGAAAGTATATATTTAGGTTTTTTATTTTCAGTGAGATCTGCTGGTAACAGACTCACTGCTACGAGGGACTTAGGGGAGAGAAGCGAACCTACCTGCTTGCAGCTAGCTTGGGCTTTTAGGCTACTGGACACCATTAGCTCCAGAGGGATCGAACACAGGCCTCAGCCTCGGTCGTCCGGTCCCGGAGCCGCGCCGCCGTCCCCCTTGCAGAGCCAGAAGCAAGAAGAACGTCCAGGAAATCGGCGGCTGAAGACTCCGGTCTTCATTAAGGTAGCGCACAGCACTGCAGCTGTGCGCCATTGCTCCCCATGCACACCACACACTCCGGTCACTGATGGGTGCAGGGCGCTGGGGGGGGGGCGCCCTGGGCTGCAATAAGAGTACCTTATATTGGCATAAAACACATAATATAGTCAGTAAGACTATATATGTGTAAAATCCCCAGCCAAAAATATCCTTAAAAAAGCGGGAGAAGTCCGCCGAGAAGGGGGCGGGGCTATCTCCCTCAGCACACTGGCGCCATTTCCTCTCACAGCTCCGCTGGAGGGACGCTCCCCAGGCTCTCCCCTGCAGTTTCCAGGCTCAATAGGGTGAAAAATAAAGGGGGGGCACTAAATATAGGCGCAAACTGTATATTTATAGCAGCTATAGGGGAAAAATCACTGTGTGTAGTGTGAATCCCTGCATTATATAGCGCTCTGGTGTGTGCTGGCATACTCTCTCTCTGTCTCCCCAAAGGACTTTGTGGGGTCCTGTCCTCAGTCAGAGCATTCCCTGTGTGTGTGTGTGTGTCGGTACGGCTGTGTCGACATGATTGATGAGGAAGATTATATGGAGGCGGAGCAGGTGCCGATAAGTGTGATGTCACCCCCTGCGGGGTCGACACCAGAGTGGGTGGATATGTGGAAGGTATTAACCGACCGTGTCAACTCCTTTACATAAAAGGCTAGATGACGTACAGCAGTGGGACAGCCGGCTTCTCAGCTCGTGCCTGCCCAGGCGTCTCAAAAGCCATCAGGGGCTCAAAAACGCCCGCTACCTCAGATGGCAGACACAGATGTCGACACGGAGTCTGACTCCAGTGTAGACGACGATGAGACAAATGTAAAATCCACAAGGGCCATCCGTTGTATGATTACGGCAATGAAAAATGTGTTGCACATTTCTGACATTAACCCAGTTACCACAAAAAAGGGTATTATAGTTGGGGAGAAAAAGTATCCAGTGGTTCTTCCCCCATCAGATGAATTGAATAAAGTGTGTGAAGTGGGGTTCCCCCGATAAGAAAATAGTAATTTCTAAAACGTTACTGATGGCGTACCCTGTCCCGCCAAAGGACAGGTTACGTTGGGAGACGTCCCCTAGGGTGGAGAAGGCGCTCACACGCTTGGCAAAAAAGGTGGCACTGCCGTCTCAGGATACGGCCGCCTTAAAGGAGCCTGCTGATAAAAAGCAGGAAGCTATCCTGAAGTCTGTATATACACGCTCAGGTATTATACTGAGACCTGCAATTGCTTCAGTGTGTAGTGCTGCAGCAGCTTGCTCCGATACCCTGTCAGATAATATGGATACTAGACAGGGATACTATTTTGCTAACCATAGAGCATTTTAAAGACGTGGTCTTATATATGAGAGATGCACAGAGGGATATTTGCCGGCTGGCATCTAAAATTAATGCAATGTCCATTTCTGCCAGAAGAGTATTATGGACTCGGCAGTGGACAGGTGATGCTGATTCTAAAAGGCACATGGAGGTTTTGCCCTATAAGAGTGAGGAATTGTTTGGGGAGGGTCTCTCGGACCTAGTATCCACAGCAACAGCTGGGAAGTCGACATTTTTACCTCAGGTTTCCTCACAGCCGAAGAAAGCACCGTATTATCAGGTACAGTCCTTTCGGCCACAAAAAGGCAAGCGGGTCAGAGGCGCTTCCTTTCTGCCCAGAGGCAGGGGTAGAGGGTAAAAGCTGCACCAGACAGCCAGTTCCCTGGAACCAAAATCCTCCCCCGCTTCCTCTAAAGTCCACCGCATGACGCTGGGGCTCCACAGGCGGAGCCAGGTGCGGTGGGGGCGCGTCTCCGGAACTTCAGCGACCAGTGGGTTCGCTCACAGGTAGATCCCTGGGTTCTACAAGTGGTATCTCAGGGATACAAGCTGGAGTTAGAGGCCACTCCCCTTCGCCGTTACCTCAAATCTGCCTTGCCGGCTGCTCCCTAAGGAAGGGAGGTAGTACTGGACGCTATTCACAAGCTGTACTTCCAGCAGGTGATAATCAAGGTACCCCCCCCCCCCCTTCAACAGGGGCGGGGTTACTATTCCACAATGTTGTGGTACCGAAACCAGATGGTTCGGTGAGACCCATCCTAAAATTAAAATTCTTGAACACTTATATAAGGAAGTTCAAGATGGAATCGCCCAGGGCGGTTATACAAGCCTGGAAGAGGGTGTCCCCATGTACCCACCTCACCAGGAGTACCTCAGGTTTGTGGTACAGGACTGTCATTACCAATGCCAGACGTTGCCGTTTGGTCTGTCCACGGCACCGAGGGTATTTACCAAGGTAATGGCCAAAATGATGATACTCCTTAGAAAGAAGGGAGTTATAATTATCCCGTACTTGGACGATCTCCTGAAAAGGCGAGGTCCAAGGAGCAGTTGCTAGTCAGCGTAGCACTATCTCAGGAAGTGCTGCATCAGCACGGCTGGATCCTGAATATCCCAAAGTCGCAGCAGATTCCCGCAACGCGTCTGCTGTTCCTGGGTATGATTCTAGACACAGAACAGAAGAAGGTTTTTCTCCCGGAGGAGAAGGCCCAGGAATTATCATCTCTGCAACCAAAACAGGTGTCGGTGCATCACTGCGCGCGAATCCTGGGAAAGATGGTAGCTCTTACGAAGCGTTTCCCTTTGGCAGGTTCCATGCGAAGATCTTCCAGTGGGATCTCTTGGACAAGTGGTCCGAATCGCATCTTCAGATGCATCGGTGGATCACCCTGTCACCAAGGGCCAGGGTGTCTCTGCTGTGGTGGCTGCAGAGTGCTCATCTTCGCGAAGGCCGCAGATTCGGCATACAGGACTGGGTCCTGGTGACCACGAATGCAAGCCTCCGAGGGTGGGGGGCAGTCACTCAGGGAAGAAAACGTCCAAGGACAAAAACTTCCTTGCATATAAATATTCTGGAACTAGGGGTCATTTACAATGCCCTGAGTAAAACAGAATCCCTGCTTCAAAAACAACCGGTGCTGATTCAGTCAGACAACATCACGGCTGTCGCCCAGGTATATCGACAAGGCGGCACAAGAAGCAGGATAGCAATGGCAGAAGCCACAAGGATTCTTCGATGGGCGGAGAATCACGTGATAGCACTGTCAGCAGTGTTCATTCCGGGAGTGGAAAACTGGGAAGCAGACTTCCTCAGCAGACACAACCTCCACCCGGGAGAGTGGGAACTTCATCCAGAAGTCTTCAAGCTGATTGTACACCGGTGGGAATGACCACAGGTGGACATGATGGCGTCCCGCCTCAATAAAAAGCTAAAAAGATATTGCGCCAGGTCAAGGGACCCTCAGGCGATAGCTGTGGACGCTCTAGTGACACCGTGGGTGTACCAGTCGGTTTATGTGTTCCCTCCTCTTCCTCTCATACCCAAGGTACTGAGGAGAATAAGAAGGAGAAGAGTAATAACTATAATCATTGTTCCGGATTGGCCAAGAAGAGCTTGGTACCCAGAACTTCAAGAAATGATCTCAGAGGACCCATGGCCTCTGCCGCTCAGACAGGACCTGCTGCAGCAGGGGCCCTGTCTGTTCCAAGACTTACCGCAACTACGTTTGACGGCATGGCGGTTGAACACCGGATCCTGAAGGAAAAGGGCATTCCGGAGGAAGTCATCCCTACGCTGATTAAAGCTAGGAAGGATGTGACCGCAATACATTATCACCGCATATGGCGAAAATATGTTGCGTGGTGTGAGGCCAGGAAGGCCCCAACGGAGGAATTTCAGCTGGGTCGTTTTCTGCACTTCCTACAGTCAGGGGTGACTATGGGCCTCAAATTCGGTTCCATTAAGGTCCAGATTTCGGCTCTGTCGATTTTCTTCCAAAAAGAACTGGCTTCACGGCCTGAAGTTTTTTGTTAAGGGAGTGCTGCATATTCAGCCCCCTTTAGTGCCTCCAGTGGCACCTTGGGATCTCAACGTGGTGTTGGATTTCCTAAAGTCGCATTGGTTTGAGCCACTTAAAACCGTGGAGCTAAAATATCTCACGTGGAAAGTGGTCATGCTGTTGGCCTTGGCTTCGGCCCGGCGTGTGTCAGAATTGGCGGCTTTGTCTTGTAAAAGCCCTTGGGCGGGATGTACTAAAGCAAAAATGCGGTAAAACCCCCGAAAACGGGGGTTTTACCACATTTTCATATTTACTAACACCCTACCGCCGCGTTTTCGGCGTGCAGGGTATCGCCATCTCTGGATGGCGATACCCTATAGAAGCCTATGGGCTTCTTTTCGCCGACCGCCGCAACCCGTCGACACCGCCGCAAACGCCGACCTCTCTCCCCCCCAGCTTACCTTCCTCCATGATGCCCCGGACCCGGAAGGTAATCTCCTCCTCCCCCTAGCAACGCAGCCGGACGTCCTTCCGGCTGCAGGGGGGAGGAGGAGGCGCCGGGGGCAGCCTGCTGCTGCTACCCGGCATCAAGGCAGTGTGGGGACCCCATGGAGGTGACGGAGACCCCCCGCAGACCACCTAACAGGTATCGCGGGGGGCCTCCGTCACCGCATCGCGATGTTGATCGCATGTTAGTACATACGCGATCAACATCGCTGCGGTAACCGGTGAGGTGCGGCGATGTATGTTAATACATCCCGCCCCTTATCTGATTTTCCATATGGTTAGGGCGGAATTGAGGACTCGTCCCCAATTTCTTCCTAAGGTGGTATCAGCGTTTCATTTGAACCACTCTATTGTGGTGCCTGCGGCTACTCGGGACTTGGAGGATTCCAAGTTGCTAGATCTAGTAAGGGCCCTGAAAATCTATGTTTCCAGGACGGCTAGAGTCAGGAAGACTGACTCGCTATTTATCCTGTATGCACCCAACAAGCTGGGTGCTCCTGCTTCAAAGCAGACTATTGCTCGCTGGATCTGTAGCACGATTCAACTTGCACATTCTGCGGCTGGATTGCCGCATCCTAAATCTGTAAAAGCCCATTCCACAAGGAAAGTGGGCTCTTCTTGGGCGGCTGCCCGAGGGGTCTCGGCTTTACAACTTTGCCGAGCTGCTACTTGGTCGGGTTCAAACACATTTGCTAAATTCTACAAGTTTGATACCCTGGCTGAGGAGGATCTTGAGTTTGCTCATTCGGTGCTGCAGAGTCATCCGCACTCTCCCGCCCGTTTGGGAGCTTTGGTATAATCCCCATGGTCCTTACGGAGTCCCCAGCATCCACTAGGACGTCAGAGAAAATAAGAATTTACTCACCGGTAATTCTATTTCTCGTAGTCCGTAGTGGATGCTGGGCGCCCATCCCAAGTGCGGATTGTCTGCAATACTTGTATATAGTTATTGCCTAACTAAAGGGTTATTGTTTGGAGCCATCTGTTTGAGAGGCTCAGGTGTTATTCATACTGTTCACTGGGTATAGTATCACGAGTTGTACGGTGTGATTGGTGTGGCTGGTATGAGTCTTACCCGGGATTCCAAATCCTTTCCTTATTGTGTCAGCTCTTCCGGGCACAGTTTCCCAACTGAGGTCTGGAGGAGGGGCATAGAGGGAGGAGCCAGTGCACACCAGGTAGTCCTAATTCTTTCTTAGATGTGCCCAGTCTCCTTCGGAGCCCGCTATTCCCCATGGTCCTTACGGAGTCCCCAGCATCCACTACGGACTACGAGAAATAGAATTACCGGTGAGTAAATTCTTATTATATATACATACACATATACTGTTCTCGTTCTTTCTCCTCCTCCTTTGTCTTGTTGTATCGCGCCGTCTCCTCTCGGGCTCAGTTTTCTAAACTGGTCTGTGGGCGGGGGCATAAAGGGGAGGAGCCAGTCACTATTCAAAGAATTTAAAGTTTCGGCTCCACTTGTCCAACATCTATACCCACCATAATGACCTTCCAGTGTCCCCTGTGGAATCGGAGAAATGGATTTACCGGTAAGTACCAAAATCCCGTTTTTTAATCAATAATTTGAAATACAAATAAATTGTTGGGATTTATGTATTTATTTGATACCTTTGATATATATGTGCATTTTATTTTTACATCACTGGAGCTATACTGATTGCACGTTTCACCATTTCATCCAGGGAAATTCTAGACAAGATGAGGAACCTCCCGCCATTCCACCCAGATTGCCTCCACCTCCAAAGATCCAGCCCAGAGTTCCTGCTTATATTGGGCAGTTTGATGGACCTCTGCACAGCCCGCCTCCCCCTCCACCGAGAGATCCGCTTCCCGACACCCCACCACCAGTCCCACAGAGGCCTCCAGAACACTTTATAAACTGCCCCTTGAATCTTCAGCCTCCACCCCTGGGACGTCTTCACAGAGAGCAGGAATGGTTCAGGGAGGTCAACACAGTTCCAAACTCTCCTTGTACCCCTCCCAGTACCCCATCTCCAAGAGTGTTGCGACGCTGCTGCGGTCTTAGCGCGAGCCACAACAACCTCTTTCAGTCTGCAGCTCCTCCGGTTCCTCCCAGGCAGAACTCCAGTCCTCAGCTACCAAAACTGCCTCCAAAGACTTACAAAAGGGATTTCTCCCATCCACCTTTGCACAGACTAACCTTATTGGAAAATTCAGAAACTCCGCAATGACGTATAGCCATAACAGTCCTTGACACTGGATAGGGATCAGCAAATGGACTTATACTTCACTTTCTTTGTGTTTTTGTAATTTATTTTGGAAAAGGCACTGTACTTTCACTTTTAACCCATTCTCTGCCTGATTTATTGTCGCTTGTTTAACGACAGAGGGGTTTAACAATAACACTCTTTTTTTTTTTTTTTTAAGTGCTACTGATCGCAAACAGCAAGCGCAGGAATGAAGTCCATGGGAGGACTGTTTCAACACACTACGGCCTTCAAACACTAAAACAGCGTGTTACTGCCTCAGGTGAAAATGTGTCCTGACCTTTTGGACACACCATGCTTGTCCAGAGCTTTTTTTTCGTTTGTTACTTTTTTGTTTTGCACTGTACCCTCCGAAAGACCAAATCAGTGAGACATCGGTTATATACACGGAACCATATAATTATATGGGATTGTGTTGTTGTTTTTTTAGGAGGGATATTTTGTTACATTTATTTAAAGCACTAGTGGCCTATTTATTTCCAAACGCTGAACCGGGACATACAGCGTCATTGAACCGCCTTAGGAATCTAGAAGTTACATCATTCCACTAGGCTCTCTATTGCTGGATAAGTCCTAATAGACCCTGCAGAGCAGACAGTGCTGACCCCTGCGAAGGTGAAGGGGTTACAGTCTACCTGTCGCCTACAAGCAGCCAATGTGCGGGAGAATGCGGCCCATAAATTCATTAGGAGCTAATGACGGCAGTGAGACGCACAGTGCCTCAAGTTTATTACTGCTTCCTAGGGAATTGGAAGTCTGTTTTTTTATGTCTCCCGCAAACGGCAGCTGACTCTCTTTGCATAGGCAAGTGTTTACCGACTGTCAGAATTCAACAAAGAGAACCTAGCAAGAAACAAGTTTTCATATAGAATTGAAGTGCACTACATGTTTATTTGTCACAAACACTACCTAAAGAAATAAATAGCTACTGGATCTCGAATAATTAGTATTAAGCATGCAGCGTATTCAAATGTGCCTTTTTCCTTTATTTTAGCAGGTAAAAGCCAGACTGGGCTCATAAGTTGCCTTTTCTTTGGGGGGGAGATCTCCGCTGAATGTATACGCTATCAGGTTTGTGTGTTGGGAACTGGCAAAGGACACATCCCAGCTCCTTCAGCCATGTAATAACAATTTTCCCTTAACAGGTTCTTAAACAGTCACTTATTTTCTGAAGAATGTCTTAAGCCGCCATGGAGTGCTTTACTGCGCAGAACCAATGCCGCTGGCAAAGTGTTTGGTAGTCTTGGTAGGTCACAAAGCAAAAAGGTTGAAGCACAATATTCTCAATAAAGTCTCATGCCATGTTTTTTTTTTTTTTCAAAATCTTATCACAAATGTGTCTTAAGCACAGAATTTGCAAATGGCATGAAAAGGATTTGAAAAACAAAAATTGAACGTTCGATCAGATATTCAGTTATTGCCCTTTTATAGATATTTTTTTATAACGTAGAGTAGTCTACATCAAAACCACAGCTTAGATGTGTTGCCTGCACAGTCCATGGATGAAGCCACGTAATAGACAAGACCGTTAGTAAGAAGATAATATTGGTTTGTTAAGCGCTCATAACATCCGTGAGGAAGAGAGAACATGTTGGCTACACTCTTGTGAACATGCAACCTGTGTGTCTCCTTCCACTGGGCATGGCACAGTACAAAGTTATATTTATTTATTTTTTTCCCAAAATCATGGCACTCTCGGATAAAGTGAAGGAAAACCGTATTGTGATTAAAAACTGATATAGCTGGTATGTTGTATTCCTCTTTTACGGCTATTCTGGATCGATCTACCTGGATTTCAGCTGATGCATATGGAAGGTAACTAAATAACATTGTGATACACGAACAAGAACAAATGAAAGCATTCTACAGTCTCTTCTGATTAATCATACTTTGGTAGCGGTGGTATAAATCCGACGTCGCTTAAGGTTAAGCTCCTGATTAAATCTGCAAACTCAGTCGCAATTTTATTTTAACTGAGCCTCTAATGACGATGGTGTGGGATGTCACATGACTTATCAGGTTTCAGCAGTGTTTGTACAGATGTCTTAAGAGCCACGTTTATTTCCTGTCCTGTGGCCTTTTACTGTGCTTTGTATCTGTGTTCTTAACAGATGTAATAAATTTACAGTAGTCTTAACCCTGTGGATCTCTGATACGTTTCTGTGTCGCGTGAAGGTGTGAGACTAAGTGATCTGTATCAGATATGGTAAGCCATGCGTACATGTCAGATTCTAAGGCTGGATATGCACCAGGCGATATATCATTCGTACAGCTAACAATATATCGTAGCAACCACCTGCACATGTGTACACACACTGTCTATGTGAATGACGTCCTAAGCAGATATATCACATCGGCTGTGCTACACAAACGATGCAATATAGTGTACAGAGATATCGTTCACATCTTATGGTGTGTGTACACACGTCCAATCAACCGCACTTTTTTTTTTTTCATCTATACCTACGGATGTAGTTATGTGATCGGCGGTCTTCACAATACTGACTCCTACATCCCAACCCCTCTAAATATCAACAGTCGGCATGCCGACCAACACTCGTGGGCGACCACGACACCCATAGAGTGGGAATAGAAGTAGAACCTGTGGCGAGCGCAGCTTGCCACCGAGCCCACAAGGGGCTTCGTTGCTCTCGCCCCCGCCAGCGATCCCGCGGTCGGTATGCTGGCCGCCGGGATCCCCAGTGCCGGTCAGCCATACCTAGCCCATTCCTGCAGTACCTAACACAGTAAGGTTGAGTTTATTTGCACATTGATGGTTGTTTTAATAAAATTGGGGAAAAGGCCAGATGGAGGTATACTGTCCTGTAAAAATGTTATTAAAGGGCTCTAGCCTTATATATTTTTTCCATGTGTATAATGTAAATATTAAGAGATGCTTAATTGTTATATTTATTAACCTTTACATATATATGATATCATACTCCACAGAGACAAAGTAATACAACAAGACTAGTTATTCACAGGCAAGAGTAAGGTAGTAACGACCAGCAATAAAGGAAATGTTTGGCTAGGAGAGGGGTAGACACATTAGTGTGAACCAGATTCGTCTTACAGTAGTTAAAAAAGCAAACACCCTACTTTGGTATTCTAGTGATAATTTTAAATGTAAAGCAGCATGTTTTACATTTGGTACAATAGCGTCCACTGTTTATGGCACTGCATTCTAAAACTGGGGCAAGGTATGCTGGGATGAGTAGTTCCACAGCAGCTGCAGTGTCAGCCACACCTTGCCTACCTCTATACTACAGTAACAATATGTAAAACACAAACCCCATTGTTAAACATATTAAAATAATCCTCCAAACTGTTATCAAACTAGGACTAAAAAAAAATAAATGATTCATGCATTCCAATCAAGGTTATCTCCTTGTATTCCAAAGGAAAAAAATCTTCCTTTAATTCACTGGAAACTAAAAAAACGATGCAGTTGTTCCTCTAGGCCAGAGGTTCTCAAACTCAGTCCTCAGGACCCCAGACGAGTCTTCTCACAGATGTGAAATAGGATTTTAGTACCTACCGGTAAATCCTTTTCTCCTAGTCCGTAGAGGATGCTGGGGACTCCAAAAGGACCATGGGGTATAGACGGATCCGCAGGAGCTTGGCCACACTAAAAAGACTTTGACTGGGTGTGAACTGGCTCCTCCCTCTATGCCCCTCCTCCAGACCTCAGTTATAGGAACTGTGCCCAGGAGAGACTGACATTTCGAGGAAAGGATTTTTGTTTAAACTAAGGGCGAGAAACCTACCAGCCCACACCACAAACATACCGTACAACCGGAGTATCAGGAAACCAGATAACAGTATGAATTAACAACACAACAAGCTGAACATAACTAATACACAACCCGCGTGTAAACAAATTTAACCAGTAATAATACACTGCAAGTAACAGTCCGCACTGGGATGGGGCGCCCAGCATCCTCTACGGACTATTAGGTACTAAAATCCTATTTTCTCTTACGTCCTAGAGGATGCTGGGGACTCCAAAAGGACCATGGGGTCTATACCAAAGCTCCAGAACGGGCGGGAGAGTGCGGACGAGACTGCAGCACCGATTGAGCAAACATGAGGTCCTCATCAGCCAGGGTATCAAACTTGTAAAACTTAGCAAAGGTGTTTGAACCCACCAACGTAGCTGCTCGGCAAAGCTAAAGTGCCGAGACCCCTCAGGCAGCCGCCCAAGACGAGCCCACTCTTCTGGTAGAATAGGCCTTTACTGACTTCGGCAACGGTAGCCCAGCCGAAGAATGAGCTTGCTGAATCGTATTACAAATCCAGCGTGCAATAGTTTGCTTAGAAGCAGGATTTCCAATCTTGTTGGAAGCATACAGGACAAACAAAGCCTCTGTTTTCCTGGTAAGAGCCGCTCTGGCGACGTAAATTTTCAAAGCTCTTACAACATCAAGAGACTTTGGAACCGCCACAGCATCTGTAGCCACAGGCACCACCATAGGTTGGTTAATGTGAAACGAAGAAACCACCTTTGGCATAAATTGTTGACGAGTCCTCAATTCTGCTCTATCCGAATGGAAGATCAAATATGGACTCTTGTGAGATAAGGCCGCCAACTCTGACACTCGCCTGGCAGACGCCAGAGCCAGAAGCATGACCACTTTCCACGTGAGAAACTTCAACTCAACCTTACGCAAAGGTTAAAACCAGTGAGACATAAGAAACTGCAAGACCACTTCAAGATCCCACGGCGGCACAAATGGAGGATAGATATGCAGCCTCCCTTCACAAAAGTCTGAACCTCTGGAAGGACGGCCAATTCCTTTTGAAAGAAAATAAAGAATAAAGCCAAAATCTGCACTTTGATGGAACCCAATTTCAGGCCTGCATCGACGCCTGCCTGCAAAAAATGGAGAAACCGACCCAAGTAAAATTCCTCCGCAGGAGCAGTTTTGGTTTCACACCACAAAACATACTATCTCCAAATACGGTGATAATGTTTTGCCGTAACCTCCTTCCTAGCCTTAAGGAGAGTGGGGATGACCTCCCCAGGAATACCTTTTCGAGCTAAGATTTGGCGCTTAACTTCCATCAAACGCAGCCGCGGTCCGGAAACACGCAGGGCCCCTGCAGTAACAAGTCCTCTCTTAGAGGAAGCGGCCAAGGATCTTCCACAAGCAATTCCCGAAGATCCGGATACCAGGCCCTGCGTGGCCAGTCTGGAACGACGAGAATCGCCTGAACCCTTGTTCGTCGTATGATCCCCAGCACCTTTGGAATGAGAGGAAGTGGAGGGAACATATATACCGACTGAAACACCCACGGAGTTACCAGGGCGTCCACTGCACTGGCTTGGGGGTCTCTTGACCTGGAACAATACCTCAGAAGCTTCTTGTTGAGGCGAAACGCCATCATGTCTATCAGAGGAATTCCCCAACGCCCCGTCACTTCTGCAAATACCTCTTGGTGAAGAGCCCACTCTCCCGGATGGAGATCGTGTCTGCTGAGGAAGTCTGCTTCCCAGTTGTCCACGCCCGGGAGGAAGACTGCTGACAGAGCGCTCACGTGCTGTTCCGCCCAGCGAAGGATTCTTGTGGCCTCCGCCATAGCCGCCCTGCTCCTTGTTCCGCCTTGGCGGTTTACGTACGCCACCGCTGTTATGTTGTCCGACTGGATCAGGACAGGACGACCCTGAAGAAGGCTCTTTGCTTGTAGCAGGCCGTTGTAAATGGCTCTTAACTCGAGAACATTTATGTGGAGACAAGATTCCTGGTTTGACCATTTTCCCTGGAAATTTCTTCCTTGCGTGACTGCACCCCAGCCTCGGAGACTTGCATCTGTTGTCAGCAGGACCCAGTCCTGGATTCCGAATCTGCGTCCCTCTAGAAGGTGAGAGCTTTGTAGCCACCACAGGAGAGAAATCCTGGCCCTGGAAGATAGACTTATTTTCCGGTGCATGTGCAGGTGAGACCCAGACCATTTGTTCAGCAGATCCCACTGAAACACCTGGGCATGAAACTTGCCAAACGGAATGGCTTCATAAGCTGCAACCATCTTCCCCAGAACCCGAGTACATTGATGAATCGACACACTTGTCGGTCTCAGAAGCTCCCTGACCATTGTCTGTATTTCCAGAGCTTCGTCTTCCGGAAGAAACACTCTCTGTAACTCCGTGTCTAGAATCATGCCCAGAAAGGGCAGCCGAGTGCCCGGGATCAACTGAGACTTTGGCAAATTTAGAACCCAACCGTGTTTTCGCAGAACCGACAGAGACAGATCAACATTTCTTAAGAACTGTTCCTTGGACCTCGCCTTTATCTGGAGATCGTCTAAGTACGGGATAATTGTAACCCCTTCCTTGCGAAGGAGAACCATCATTTCTGCCATGACCTTGGTGAAAATCCTCGGGGCCGTGGAAAGCCCAAACGGCAACGTCTGAAATTGGTAATGACAATTCTGCACCGCAAATCTCAGGAAGGCCTGATGCTGAGGATATATCGGGACGTGTAAGTAGGCATCCTTTATGTCATAAAATCCCCCCCCCCCCTCCTAGGCTGGAGATCACAGCTCGAAGAGATTCCATCTTGAACTTGAAAGTTTTCAAGTATGGATTGAGGGATTTTAGGTTCAGAATCGGTCTGACCGAACCGTCCGGCTTCGGTACGACAAAGAGGCTCGAATAGAACCCCTCCCCCCGTTGGGACGGGGGAACGGGAACAATGACCCTCTGTTGACACAACTTTTGTATCGCAGCATTTACCACATCTCTTTCCGGAAGAGACATTGGCAAGGCCGAAATGAAAAAGCGGTGAGGGGGGCATCTCCTGAAACTCCAGCTTGTATCCCTGAGACACTATGTCTAGGACCCACGGATCCAGGCCTAATTGAACCCAGACCTGACTGAAGATCCGTAGACGGCCCCACACTGGCCCGGACTCCCGCACGGGAGCCCCAGTGTCATGCGGTGGACTTGGTAGAGGCGGGGGAGGACTTTTAGTCCTGGGCGCCTGATACTGCAGGCGACTTCCTTCCCCTTCCTCTACCCTTTGAAGCGAGGAAGGACGAGCCTTTTCCTCGCTTGTATTTATTGGGTCGAAAGGACTGCATCTGCTGCTGGGGTGCCTTTTTCTGTTGTGTGGGAACATAAGGAAGAAAAGATGACTTACCCGCAGTCGCCGTAGACACCAGATCAGCCAGGCCGTCACCAAACAAGACACTACCTTTGAAGGGAAGAGCTTCCATATTTTTCTTGGAGTCGGCATCCGCATTCCATTGATGGATCCACAGCGCCCTCCTGGCCGAGACTGCCATGGCATTGGCTCTTGATCCCAAGAGACCAACATCCCTCGCCGCATCCTTCAGGTAATCTGCAGCGTCCTTGATATAACCAAAAGTCAAAAGAATATTATCTTTATCAAGGGTATCCATATCAGAAGCTAAATTATCAGCCCATTCAGCAATAGCACTACTCACCCATACCGACGCCACAGCAGGTCTGAGCAATGCACCCGTATTAACGAAAATGGCCTTCAAAGACGTTTCCAGCTTGCGATCCGCCGGATCCTTGAGAGCTGCCGTGTCAGGGGACGGAAGCGCCACCTTCTTAGACAAACGGGATAGAGCCTTGTCGACATTCAGTGACGACTCCCATTTTTCCCTGTCATCCGAGGGGAAAGGATACGCCATGAAAATTCTCTTGGGAATCTGCCATCTCTTGTCTGGTGACTCCCAAGCCTTTTCACAAAGAGCATTCATTTCATGAGAGGGGGGAAACTTCACCTCAGGTCTTTTCCCTTTAAATAAACAAATCCTTGTTTCCTGCACCGCAGGTTCGTCAGATACGTAAAACATCTTTAATAGCCACAATCATGTACTGAATACTCTTAACTAGCCTTGGGTGTAAAGTAGCCTCATTGAAATCGACATCGGAATCAGAATCCGTGTCGGTATCCGTATCTACCCTCTGGGTAAACGAACGCTTTTGTGACCCTGACGGGGTCTGCACCTGAGTCAAAGCGTCCCCCATGGATTTCCTCCATACTTGTGTCTGAGACCCAGATTTATCCAACCTCTTGGACAATGAGGCCACATTTGCATTAAGTGCACTTAACATAGTAACCAAATCAGGTGTCGGCTATGCCGACAGAGCCATTTCCAGCCCCTTTTCTGCGCCCCCAATAACCTCCTCCGGGGAGTAACACTCAGCCTCAGACATGCCGACACGTAGTACCGACATACCCACACACACACTGCTCAAACCAGGGGACAGACCCACAGGGAAGCCCGGAGAGAGAAACACAGAGTATGCCAGCTCACACCCCAGCACCCATATATCACACCAATATAATATCTGAAGATAGCGCTGCCCTTAATTATAAACCAGCACCAATTTATCTGTGCCCCCCCCCCCCCCTGTTTTGCTCCCTTTTACTTGAATGGAGCCTGGAGGTCCCGGGCCAGCGTCTCATGCAGCAGCTGTGAATGAGAGAAAATGGTGCTGGTGAGCTGTGCGGCTAAGCCCCACCCCTTCCCGGCGCGCTTCAGTCCCGCAAAAATTCAAATCTCATGCTGGCGGGGGTATGAAAAACGGTGCTTGGGCACCGAATATGCCTGTCTGCCAGCTTACAATGACCCCAGTATCATGCTGCCCAGGGCGCTTCCCCCCCCCCCCCCCCCCCCAGCGCCCTGCACCCACAAATGCCGTTGGTGAAGTGTGTGGGAGCATGGAGCGCACATGCTACCGTTACTGAAGTCTTCTGCCGTCTGATGTCTTCGGATCTTCTCATACTCACCGGGCTTCTGTGAGGGGGGTGACGGCGCGGCTCCGGGAACAAGCAGCTAGGCGTATCAAGTGATCGAACCCTCTGGAGCTAATGGTGTCCAGTAGCCTAAGAAGCAGAGCCCTTAACTAAGTAGAAGTAGGTCTGACTTCTCTCCCCTCAGTCCCACAATGCAGGGAGCCTGTAGCCAGCAGGTCTCCCTGAACATAAAAAACCTAACAAAAGTCTTTTCTAGAGAAACTCAGTAGAGCTCCCCTAGTGAGTGTCCAGTCACTCCTGGGCACAAAGTCTAACCGAGGTCTGGAGGAGGGGCATAGAGGGAGGAGCCAGTTCATACCCAGTCAAAGTCTTTTTAGTGTGCCCAAGCTCCTGCGGATCCCGTCTATACCCCATGGTCCTTTTGGAGTCCCCAGCATCCTCTAGGGCGTAAGAGAAAATTAGCTCCACCTGTGGAACTTTTAAAATGTATCTGTGAGTAATACACCTGTGCATCTGCTAGGTGACCTGGAAAACGTGAACTGTTGGGGTCCTGAGGACAGAGTTTGAGAACCACTGCTCTATGAGCCCGGCTGCACAATTAGGGAGGAAATACTGGCGTGCGAGTCAGCAGCCACTTAGTTAATCACAAGCCATTTTCCACCCTTGGTCGGCATTACTTTGATTGTGTATCAAAAGAGATTAATTTGCTTTCTGTTGGGAAGCCCAATTACCACTGCTGTGCAGCTCCATTCATGTAAATGACACTTTCATTTTAGTGAAGATTACACCTCTAATTGAAACAAAAAAACAATGGGAGTGGATGGGCAAATACACCACAACACTGTTTGCTCCCATGGAGAACCATGCGCTTTTACAAGTATGGTTTGCACACGTGGAAAAGTAATATCCGGAAAAGCCACAATACAGATCCAAATGGTTCTGAACACACAGAACGAAATGGGTTTTACGTATACATATATTTGCATTTTCTTCCAAATTCTAATTAGCACCGCAGGCAACGCTGCGATACAGTGCGCACCTTAGCCCTACACACTGTAGTCCCTATGGAGCTGTGAATTATAAAAGACGATTTGGCTGCCACTGCTGGTGTTACAATGATGCATCAGCCACAATTCACCCCTAACTAAACAAACCCCCTAGTGCCTCGGGCTGTAACCAGGACACAAATAGATTGCATGTATTCAGGATATATTTGAAAATGGCAGATGACTTCATATATTTCTTCCCGGTAAGATACTCAACAATAAGGTAAGGGGTACAAGTAGACGCTTAGGGGGGGAATTCAACTGATGGTGGTAAATTCAAAAAATCCTGCTGCATGAGGTTTTTCTATTCAATTGTGGGACAGAAAATGAGATGCAGTGATTTCATTAGAAATAACCACATCTTTTTTCACACGCTCCCAGAGCAAGTCTGATTTTCCCTAAAATCGTTAATTTTAGGGAAAATCACTGGGACTTGCCCTGGCACCCCCGCTGGGGACTAAGTAAGCAATCGGAAGTTTCCAATTTGCTTAATTAGTAATTACCTTTTTGAAGGGGTCGTGATCCGGACTCCTGGAGCAGTGAGTGTGAAGTGTATTGTGAGTGTATAGTCATCCCCAGGAGCCAGTGACTGGGAGAACTACATCTCCCAGCAGCCCCTCCCCAGTGTAAAGATGGGGAGCACTCGCACCATGGAGTTTTCGGCTCTGAAAACACATTTTCTCTTACGTCCTAGAGGATGCTGGGGACTCCGTAAGGACCATGGGGTATAGACGGGCTCCGCAGGAGACATGGGCACCCTAAGACTTTAGATGGGTGTGAACTGGCTCCTCCCTCTATGCCCCTCCTCCAGACCTCAGTTAGATCCTGTGCCCAGAGGAGACTAGATGCACACTAGGGGAGTTCTCCTGATTTTCTCTAGAAAATACTTTTGTTAGGTTTTTTATTTTCAGGGAGCACTGCTGGCAACAGGCTCCCTGCATCGTGGGACTGAGGGGAGAGTAGCAGACCCTTTTTCCTGGACTGATGGGCTCTGCTTCTTAGGCTACTGGACACCAGTAGCTCCAGAGGGTCGGAACACAGGTGTCGTCCTCGCTGTTCGTCCCAGAGCCGCGCCGCCGTCCTCCTCACAGAGCTGGAAGATTGAAGCCGGGTAAGTATAGAAAGCAAGAAGACTTCAAAGGCGGCAGAAGACTTCAGATCTTCATGAGGTACCGCGCAGAGGTCGCGCTGCGCGCCATTGCTCCCACAACACACACAGGCACAGCAAGGGTGCAGGGCGCAGGGGGGGCGCCCTGGGCAGCAATTTTTACCTCACATAAGACTGGCACAAATATATAGATACTGCGGAGGCAGTATATTATAAATCCCCTGCAAGTATAATAAAAATAGCGGGACCGAAGCCCGCCATCGAGGGGGCGGAGCTTGATCTTCCAGCACTAACCAGGGCCATTTTCTCCACAGCATGCTGCAGAGAAGCTGCTCCCGGACTCTCCCCTGCTGAACAAGTAACGGGGCAAAAACGAGGGGGGGGGGGACACATTTATTTGGTGCTAATTCTATATATAAAGCGCTGTACAGGCTGGGACTTTGTTTCAGTATCTAGTGGCGCTGGGTGTGTGCTTGCATACTCTCTCTCTGTCTCTCCAAAGGGCCTTACTGTGGGTCTGTCCCCATATTCATATATCCCAGTGTGTGTGTCGACATGTCTGAAGCGGAAGGCTCATCTAGGGAGGAAGCAGAGCAGATGGTGGTGGTGTCTCCGTCGGCACAGCCGACACCTGATTGGTTGGACATGTGCAATGTTTTAAATGCTAATGTGGCTTTATTACAAGAGATTGGACAAAGCAGAGTCCAAGGACAAAGCAGGGAGTCAATCCATGGCTGTTACTGTGTCACAAGACCCTTCAGGGTCCCATAAACGTCCCTTTTCCCAGATAGCAGACACTGATACCGACACGGATTCCGACTCCAGTGTCGACTATGATGATGTAAGGTTGCACCCAAGAGTGGCCAATAGTATTCAATATATGATTATTGAAATAAAAG
Source organism: Pseudophryne corroboree (assembly GCF_028390025.1). Taxonomy (NCBI): domain Eukaryota; kingdom Metazoa; phylum Chordata; class Amphibia; order Anura; family Myobatrachidae; genus Pseudophryne; species Pseudophryne corroboree. The sequence continues at coordinate 70,601,432 of NC_086455.1, forward strand.
ATGTTTTGCATATCACAGAGGACCCCTCTGTCCCTGACACGAGGGTCTGCATGTTTAAGGAAAAGAAGCCTGAGGTAACGTTTCCCCCATCTCATGAGCTGAACGCTTTATTTGAAAAGGCTTGGGAAACTCCAGACAGGAGACTGCAGGTTCCCAAGAGAATTATTATGGTGTATCCTTTCCCCTCAAGGGACAGGTTACGGTGGGAATCCTCGCCCACGGTGGACAAGGCCTTGACGCGCTTGTCCAAAAAGGTGGAACTACCGTTCCCGGACACGGCGGCCCTAAAGGATCTTGGGGATCGCAGGCAGGAAACTACCTTAAAATCAATTTATGCGACTACGGGAGCCCTGCTCAGATCTGAAGTAGCGTCGGCATGGGTGGGTAGCGTAATTGCAGCTTGGGCAGATAACTTGTCATCTGACATTGACACCCTAGATAAAGATAGTATTTTGTTGACCTTAGGTCACATCAAGGACGCAGCGTTATATATGAGAGAGGCTGCGAGAGATATTGGGCTTTTGGGTTCAAGAGCCAATGCCATGGCCGTTTCTGCTAGCAAAAGAAAACACATCAATACCAGATGCAGTCCTTTCGGTCTCATAAGTTCAGAAAGGGGCGTGGCTCTTACTTCCTCGCCAGAGGTAGGTACACCAGCTAAGGCTAGTTCCCAGGAACAAAAATCCTCCCCGGCCTCTACAAAATCCACTGCATGACGCTGGGGCTCTGCTACGGGAGTCCGCACCGGTGGGGGCACGTCTTCGACTCTTCAGCCAAGTCTGGGTTCAGTCGGATTTGGATCCTTGGGTGGTCGAAATTGTGTCCCAAGGCTACAAGCTGGAGTTCGAAGATGTGCCTTTACACCGATTTTTCAAATCGGCCTTGCCAGCTTCTCCCCCAGAGAGGGAAATAGTTTCAGATGCCATACAAAAGCTGTGTCAACAGCAAGTGATTATCAGGGTTCCCCTAGTGCAACAGGGGAAAGGGTTTTATTCAACCCTATTTGTGGTCCCGAAGTCGGATGGCTCGGTCAGACCAATTCTGAATCTAAAATCCCTAAATCTATATTTGAAGTGGTTCAAATTCAAGATGGAATCTCTCCGGGCAGTGATCTCCAGCCTGGAAGGGGGGGATTTTATGGTGTCACTAGACAAAGGATGCATACCTTCATGTCCCCATATATCCTCATCAGGCGTACCGGAGATTCACTGTACAGGATTGTCATTACCAGTTTCAGACGTTGCCGTTTGGGCTTTCCACGGCCCAGAGAATTTTCACCAAGGTAATGGCGGAAATGATGGTGCTCTTACGCAAGCAGGAGGTCACAATTATCCCATACTTGGACGATCTCCTGATAAAGGCAAGATCAAGAGATCAGTTACTAAAAAGCGTGTCTCTCTCCCTGAGAGTACTACAACACGGCTGGATTCTAAATCTACCAAAGTTGCAGTTGGTTCCGACAACTCGGCTGTCATTTTTGGGCATGATTCTGGACACGGAAAAAAAGAGGGTTTTTCTCCCAATGGAAAAAGCCCAGGAACTCCAGAACATGGTCAAGGACCTGCTGAAACCAAAAAGAGTGTCAGTTCATCAATGCACTCGAGTATTGGGAAAGATGGTGGCAGCCTACGAGGCCATTCCGTTCGGCAGGTTCCATGCGAGAACTTTTCAGTGGGACCTTCTGGACAAGTGGTCAGGGTCCCATCTACAGATGCATCGGAGGATTAGCCTGTCCCCCAGGGTCTCTCTTCTGTGGTGGCTCCGGAGTGCTCACCTTCTAGAGGGTTGCAGGTTCGGCATTCAAGATTGGGTTCTTGTGACCACGGACGCGAGCCTCCGAGGCTGGGGAGCAGTCACACAAGGAAAAAAATTTCAGGGAATATGGTCAAGCCAGGAGGCTTGTCTACACATCAATGTGCTGGAATTAAGGGCCATATACAACGGCCTGCAACAGGCGGAGAATCTTCTTCGCAACCTACCCGTTCTGATCCAGTCAGACAACGTCACAGCCGTGGCGCATGCAAACCACCAGGGCGGGACAAGGAGCAGAGCAGCAGTGGCAGAAGCCGCCAGGATTCTTCGCTGGGCGGAAAATCATGTAAGCGCTCTGTCAGCGGTCTTCATTCCGGGAGTAGACAACGGGGAGGCAGACTTCCTCAGCAGGCACAATCTCCATCCAGGAGAGTGGGGACTTCATCAAGAGGTCTTTGCAGAGGTAACAAGTCGTTGGGGACTTCCTTAAATAGACATGATGGCGTCACGCCTCAACAGAAAGCTTCGGACGTATTTTTCCAGGTCGAGGGACCCTCAGGCAGTGGCGGTGGATGCCCTGGTGACACCGTGGGTGTTTCAGTCGGTCTATGTGTTCCCTCCACTTCCACTTATCTCAAAAATATTGAGAATCATAAGACGAACAAGAGTGCAGACAATACTCATTGTTCCAGATTGGCCTTGAAGGGCCTGGTATTCAGATCTTCAGGAAATGATCACAGAAGATCTGTGGCCTTTTCCTCCCAGGGAGGACCTGTTGCAATAGGGGCCCTGTGTGTTCCAAGACTTACCGCGGTTACGTTTGACGGCATGGCGGTTGAACACCAAATCCTAGCTAGGAAAGGTATTCCGGGGGAAGTCATCCCTACTCTAATCAAAGCTAGGAAGGAGGTAACGGCGAAGCACTATCACTGTATCTGGAGGAAATATGTATCTTGGTATGAAGCCAAGAATGCTCCTACGGAAGATTTTCAGCTGGGTCGTTTTCTCCATTTTCTACAGACAGGAGTGGATATGGGCCTAAAATTAGGCTCCATTAAGGTGCAGATTTCGGCCTTATCTATATTCTTTCAGAGGGAATTGGCTTCTCTCCCAGAAGTCCAGACTTTTGTAAAGGGAGTGCTGCACATCCAACCTCCTTTTGTGCCCCCAGTGGGACCTTAACGTGGTGTTACAGTTCCTTAAATCACACTGGTTTGAACCTCTTCAAACAGTTGAATTAAAATTTCTCACTTGGAAAGTGGTCATGTTGTTGGCCTTGGCATCTGCGAGGCGGGTGTCCGAATTGGCGGCTTTGTCTCACAAGTGCCCCTATCTGATTTTCCATGTGGATCGAGCAGAGTTGAGGACTCGTTCTCAATTTCTACCTAAAGTGGTTTCGTCGTTTCATATGAACCAACCTATTGTGGTGCCTGTGGCTACGGGTGACTTGGAGGATTCCAAGTCCATTGATATAGTCAGGGCCTTAAAAATGTATGTAGCAAAACGGCTCAGGTTAGGAAAACAGAGGCACTGTTTGTCCTGTATGCAGCCAACGAGGTTGGTGCTCCTGCTTCTAAGCAGACTATTGCTCGCTGGATCTATAACACGATTCAACAGGCTCATTCTACGGCTGGATTGCCGTTACCAAATTCGGTAAAGGCCCATTCCACTAGGAAGGTGGGCTCTTCTTGGGCGGCTGCCCGATGCGTCTCGGCATTACAGCTTTGCCAAGCAGCTACTTGGTCGGGTTCAAACACTTTTGCAAAATTCTACAAGTTTGATACCCTGGCTGATGAGGACCTCATGTTTGCTCAATCGGTGCTGCAGAGTCATCCGCACTCTCCCGCCCGGTCTGGAGCTTTGGTATAAACCCCATGGTCCTTACGAAGTCCCCAGCATCCTCTAGGACGTAAGAGAAAATAAGATTTTAAACCTACCGGTAAATCCTTTTCTCCTAGTCCGTAGAGGATGCTGGGCGCCCGTCCCAGTGCGGACAAATTCTGCAAGGCTTGTATATATTTGTTGCTTACATAAGGGTTATTTTACAGTTGAGATCAGTCTCTGGCTGATGCTGTTTTGTTCATACTGTTAACTGGTTTAGTATATACCATGTTGTACGGTGTGTATGGTGTGAGTTGGTATGTATCTCGCCCTTAGATTAACAAAAATCCTTTCCTCGTACGGTCAGTCTCCTCTGGGCACAGTTCTATAACTGAGGTCTGGAGGAGGGGCATAGAGGGAGGAGCCAGTTCACACCCATCTAAAGTCTTAAAGTGCCCATGTCTCCTGCGGAGCCTGTCTATACCCTGTCAAAGTCGAAAAATATTGCAGAACACACATCACGTACAAACTGCACACACATGCCCACTGCGCATGCACTTGTTCTGCCGTGCGTGCACATATCCGCAATTTGTGTATGGTCGCTCCCGCGGTCCTGCGCATCGGCGCGTGGTATGGGTATTTACGGCAGAGTTTGTGTACGCATGGAGAGCCATCAAAACACATTACATATTTAATCCAAATAGTGCACAATGTACACATAGTCTCCTTGCACCACATCAGAAAGTTATAGCTGTTTAAATGGTTGCAGAACAAAGGGATTCACCTTTACAGGATAAGAGGGGACAGACTAAGGTTATAAGATGGTATTTGGTATCCAACTGTTGGGTATTTTAAGGGTAACATTCCGGTGTTGTCCGGTGTTGGTCTGCGGAAGATCGCATGTTCCTGCGGATAGTTATGTGCAGAATATAGATATAAACTGTATTTACTGTATATTATGTATGCGGCGGGAATCCAGAGGAGACCACCCACAAGAGCAGTTGAGAAAGACATCACCTACCTTTTCAAATCAACCTATGATCTCTCCTGTACTGTAAAAGTGCATTCCTGTGTCCAATGGACAAAGGGATTACAGTATCCATTGTATTGCTTTTGGAAGAATTGTATAAATAAAGACTGCTGCAGCCTGGCCACACACAAGACTCACAACGTTATCTATTTGATGACGGAGGACCGGACCGGGAAGCGCACGCGAATATACTCACGTATGTACATTAACTGTAGCCCTTATTCTCTTATATTGACTTGTATTGTAGTGTATAATTTGTATTGTAAACCCCCTTTCATAAATAATCCACTGTGGTGTCGGAACCCAGCGGTAAAATCACAATTGGTGTCGTGTCCTCACTGCCCTGCTAAGGTTTAAAGTGTATTATTATTGCATAGCATTGCTGTAGAAGGTTTAAAGTGTATCTCTAGGTGTGTATGCGCTGTGAGTACTTTGTACCGTCAGCGCGGCGTGTGTACGCAAAGTCCGTACACTGTACGCTAATAGCGTAAAAGGTGCGTAGAGTGTGAATTAAGTATAGCGGCCGCAGCGGCTAAAGATTTAAAGTGTATTTAAGGTATGTTTAAGGTATAGCTTTCATTCCTGTAAAGATCATCAGCATTATCAACCCCATGGTCCTTACAGAGTCCCCAGCATCCTCTACGGACTAGGAGAAAAAGATTTACCGGTAGATTTAAAATCTTATTTTTATTTAAGTGGATACTGCAGGTAACAGATGCATGCATACCTGCAGTAATCCAAAATCAGGTGGAAAGTCTGCACTTTTTTTTTTTTTTTTTTTATTATTCACCTTGCGGCCAATTGAATTCCCCCATAACCTTTCACATTACCATTTGGCTGCTAGCTTACAATCCTTATCAATGATAATGTCACGACTGTAACACTAACACTGTCTTTAGCCATTTAATACTGTATTTCACACTATGAAGGTTATAATTCATAACCTAATTAAATAACTGCAGTCACTGTATAATGGTCACAGCTTCTCTAATCCTTAAATCAGGAACCTAGGGGTCTATTTACAAAGCCTTGGCGAGAGATAAGGTGTCAACGAGCGTCACGTACACAGACCCCCTAATGACCGGCAGTGGCTAGGTTAGCCGCTGGGGTTGATTCTCCAGCGCACAGCAGTGCGCATGCGCGGAGGGAGCCCATAGCGCCTGCCTTGCGCCACGCATGCGCAGAGCAGAGGGATCGCCGGGGCGTCATGGCGGAAGCGGCCGGGATATTCATCAGGTGTGTGGAGCGCCGGGACGGGTCCGTGCTGGAGATTCGGCAGCTGAGTTCCGGTGATGTGGGATGCGTGGTTTGGGACGCCGCCATCGTCTTATCCAAGTTCCTGGAGCGCCGGGAGTGTACGGAACCGGGCTCGCTGAGAGGGCGATCCGCGCTGGAGCTGGGCTCCGGCACCGGCATTGTGGGCATCATGGCCGCCACCCTGGGGTAAGAGAGAGACGGGTCGTCTGAGTGGTCACATGACTTGCGGCCCCACCTTCTACCCAGTCTCAGGCCGACCTACATGTGGCCACGCGAGGCATGCTGGGAGTCGTAGTTCCACAACAGCTTGTATAGATTCATATATGCGTACCTCCCAACATGACCCTCTCCAGGAAGGATACAATGCTCTGCTTCTGGAGTTTTCTCTGATACCCCTTTTCCACTAGCATAGCACGGGTCGCAGCCGTGTCGCCTGACACGGCTGCGACCCGTGCTACAGCCCCCTGCAGACAGCGCTCACCAACCCGGCCATTGCCGGGTTGGTGACGCGCTAGTGACGTGGCAGGGGCGGCGCTGGGAGATCACATGATCTCCCAGCGCCGACCTCCCTATGCACTGTGAACGGGAGCCGTATAGCCTCGACACGGCTCCCGTTCACACTAGACAGCTAGCTGTTCAACCCGGCAAGCTACCAGGGTAGGATTCCCGGATCACTTGATCCGGGAATTTGCCGGGGGACCCGTTTCCCCTAGGGAAAAACACGGGTAAATGCGCGCCCCCGCGCATTTACCTGTGTTTAAAAAATCTAGTGGAAAAGGGGTGTTAGTTTAGGATTGCCGACACCTGTTTCGAACAGGCTAATAGATAAGAAAGGTGTTCAGCACAGGTGATGGCAATCATAGAGCAAGAGGGAGCATTCTGTCCTCCTGGAGAGGGTCATGTTGGGAGATGTAGAGAGAAAGAGAGATATACACACACACACTCTATTTGCCAAACCACATGCACTTTGTTTATTTCAGGGCAGATGTTACTGTGACTGATCTAGAAGAACTGCAAGAACTGATGAAATCAAACATTGATAGTAACTCTCATCTGATCACTGGATCTTGCCAAGCGAAGGTATTAAAATGGTTTGTATTTTAGTGGTTTTCAAAAGAATTGGAAACGTTGTTCGCTTTACCATCTAAAATGCTGTTGGTGATGCCAATATGTTTTGTCTGTAGGGGAGAAGTGTCTGATTCCTTCCCCACACTTGACTACATACTGATGGCTGACTGCATCTACTATGAGGAGGTCTGTATAATAGCATTGCATTATCAGTACTAGTAGTTGATGCTCCGTGATCAGATTACAGCATCATTCTTCATTATGCAGTCCCTGAAACCATTGCTGAAGACTCTCAAGGACCTCGCCGGGCACGAGACCTGTATTTTCTGCTGCTATGAGGAAAGAATGACTGGTAAAAATCCAGAGATTGAAAGGAAGTTTTTTGAGGTGAGATATTGCAGTAGTGTAAATCTTATGCCTACATCAGGCATGTCCAAACTGCGGCCCTCCAGCTGTTGAGAAACTATACATCCCAGCATGCCCTGACACAGCTTTAGCATTCTCTGAGAGCAAAACTGTGTCAGGGCATGCTGGGATATGTAGTTTCACAACAGCTGGAGTACCGCAGTTTGGACATGCCTGGCCTACATAATCAGCAATGCTGTACGGAGGATATTCTGGCCCTGCCCCACTGGAGCTAAAATCCATATCTCTTAGCTCACAAACGCCAGTCCAATTACCTACCAGTAAATCTTTGGCGCGTTTGAGAACATACAAAGTAAGGATTAAATATGGAAGTGGTGGGGCATGTAAAACTCTGCATGGATAGGCCCTGCTCAGATGCGAACCCATGACCCCAACCCTGCAAAGCAGCAATACTAATCACTGCTCTACCTTATGCTCTTACTTAGCGTAATTGAGGGGGGGGGAGATATGAAATGCTATTTTGTTGCTCCTTCTTTTCTCTAACGTCCTAGTGGATGCTGGGAACTCCGTAAGGACCATGGGGAATAGCGGGCTCCGAAGGAGGCTGGGCACTCTAGAAAGATTTATGACTACCTGGTGTGCACTGGCTCCTCCCACTATGACCCTCCTCCAAGCCTCAGTTAGATCTTGTGCCCGGCCGAGGTTGGATGCACACTAGGGGCTCTCCTGAGCCCTTAGAAAGAAAGTATAGATTTAGGTTTTTTATTTTCAGTGAGACCTGCTGGGGGACCCGTTTCCACTAGGGACAACAGGCTCACTGCAGCGAGGGACTAAGGGGAGAAGAAGCGAACTCGCCTGCTTGCAGCCGGATTGGGCTTCTTAGGCTACTGGACACCATTAGCTCCAGAGGGATCGACCGCAGGCCCAGTCCTTGGTGTTCTGTCCCGGAGCCGCGCCGCCGTCCCCCTTACAGAGCCAGAAGCAAGAAGAGGTCCGGAAAATCGGCGGCAGAAGACATCAGTCTTCACCAAGGTAGCGCACAGCACTGCAGCTGTGCGCCATTGCTCCTCATGCACACCACACACTCCGGTCACTGAGGGTGCAGGGCGGGGGGGGGGGCGCCCTGAGCAGCAATATAAACACCTTGGCTGGCAAAAATACATCACATATAACCCCCAGGGCTATATGGATGTATATTAACCCCTGCCAGATTCCATAAAAATGCGGGAGAAAAGGCCGCGAAAAAGGGGCGGAGCCTATCTCCTCAGCACACTGGCGCCATTTTACCCTCACAGCTCCGTTGGAGGGAAGCTCCCTGGCTCTCCCCTGCAGTCTACACTACAGAACAGGGTTAAAACAGAGAGGGGAGGCACTAAATTTAGGCGCAGTATAAAATATATAAAAGCAGCTATAGGGGACATAACTCAGTTAGTCCCTGCATTATATAGCGCTCTGGTGTGTGCTGGCATACTCTCACTCTGTCACCCCAAAGGGCTTTTGTGGGTCCTGTCCTCATTGGAGCATTCCTTGTGTGTGTGCGGTGTGTCGGTACGGCTGTGTCGACATGTTTGATGAGGAGACTTATGTGGAGGCGGAGCAGATGCCGATAAATGAGATGTCGCCCCTGTGGGCCGACACCAGAGTGGATGGATAGGTGGAAGGTATTAACCGACAGTGTCAACTCCTTACATAAAAGGCTGAATGACGTAACAGCTATGGGACAGCCGGCTTCTCAGCCCGCGCCTGCCCAGACGTCTCAAAGGCCATCAACCCTCAGATGGCAGACACAGATGTCGACACGGAGTCTGACTCCAGTGTCGACGAGGTTGAGACATATACACAATCCACTAGGAACATCCGTTACATGATCCCGGCAATATAAAATGTGTTACACATTTCTGACATTAACCCAAGTACCACTAAAAACAAAGGGTTTTATGTGTGGGGAGAAAAAGCAGGCAGTGTTTTGTTCCCCCATCAAATGAGTGAATGAAGTGTGAAAAAGCGTGGGTTTCCCCGATAAGAAACTGGTAATTTCTAACAAGTTACTGATGGCGTACCCTTTCCCGCCAGAGGATAAGTTACGCTGGGAGATATCCCCTAGGGTGGATAAGGCGCTCACACGTTTGTCAAGGTGGCACTGCCGTCTTAGGATACGGCCACTTTGAAGGTACCTGCTGATAAATAGCAGGAGGCTATCCTGAAGTCTGTAATTACACACTCAGGTACTAGACTGAGACCTGCAGACTGCTGCAGCGTGGTCTGTACCCCTTTCAAACAGGGATACTATTTTGCGAACATAAGACGTCGTCTTATATATGAGGGATGCACAGAGGAATATTTTGCCGGCTGGCATCCTGAATTATTGCAATGTCCATTCTGTCAGGAGGGTATTGGAGACCCGACACTGGACAGGTGATGCTGACTTTAAAAGGCACATAGAGCCTTATAAGGGTGAGGAATTGGTTGGGGTTGGTCTCTGGGACCTCGTATCCACAGCAACAACTGGGATGAAAATATTTTACCTCAGTTTTCCTCACAGCCTAAGAAACGCACTGTATTATCAGGTACAGTCCTTTCGGCTTCAAAAAAGCAGGCGGGTCAAACGAGGGAAGAGGAAAAAAGCTGCACCAGCAGCCAGTTCCCAGAATCAAAATTCTTCCCCTGCTTCCACCGCATGACGCGGGGGCTCCACAGGCGTAGCCAGGTACGGTGGGGGGCCGCCTCAAAAATTTCAGCGATCAGTGGGCTCGCTCACAGGTGGATCCCTGGATCCGTCAAGTAGTATCTCAGGGGTACAAGCTGGAAGTCGAGGCGTCTCCCCCCCCGCCGTTTACTCAAATCTGCCTTGCCGACAACTCCCTCAGGCAGGGAGGCTGTGCTAGAGGCAATTCACAAGCTGTATTCCCAGCAGGTGATAGTCAAGGTGCCCCTACTACAACAAGGACGGGGTTACTATTCCACACTGTTTGTGGTACCGAAACCAGCCGGTTCGGTGAGACCCATTTTAAAATGGAAATCCTTGAACACTTACATAACAAAGTTCAAGATGGAATCGCTCAGGGCGGTTATTGCAAGCCTGGACAAGGCGGATTACATGGTATCCCTGGACATCAAGGATGCTTACCTGCATGTCCCTATTTACCTTCCTCACCAGGAGTACCTCAGATTGTGGTACAGGATTGCCATTACCAATTCCAGACACTACCGTTTGGACTGTCCACGGCACCGAGGGTGTTTACCAAGGTAATGGCAGAAATGATGATACTCCTTCAAAAAAAAAAAAAAAAAAAAAAAAAGAGTTTTTATTTATCCCATACTTGGACGATCTCCTTATAAAGGCAAGGTCCAGGGAGCAGTTACTGGTCGGAGTAGCACTATCTCAGGAGGTGCTACAACAGCATGGCTGGATTCTGAACATTCCAAAGTCACAGCTGGTTCCTTCCACTCGCTTACTGTTCCTGGGGATGATTTTGGACACAGAACAGAAAAAAGTGTTTCTCCCGCAGGAGAAAGCCAAGGAGCTGTCATCTCTAGTCAGAGACCTCCTAAAACCAAAAAGGGTATCGGTGCATCGTTGCACACGAGTCCTGGGAAAAATGGTGGCTTCATACGAAGCAATTCCATTCGGCAGGTTCCATGCGAGGACCTTCCAGTGAGACCTCTTAGATAAGTGGTCGGGATCGCATCTTCAAATGCATCAAATGATAACCCTGTCTCCAAGGACCAGGGTGTCTCTACTGTGGTGGATGCAGGGTGCTCATCTTCTAGAGGGCCGCAGTTTCGGCATACAGGACTGGGTCCTGGTGACCACGGATGCCAGCCTTCAAGGCTGGGGAGCAGTCACACAGGGAAGAAACTTCCAGGGCCTATGGTCAAGTCAGGAGACTTCCCTACATATAAATTCTGGAACTGAGGGCCATTTACAATGCCCTAAGTCAGGCAAGACCCCTGCTTCAAAACCAGCCGGTACTGATACAGTCAGACAACATCACGGCAGTCGCCCATGTGACCCGACAGGGCGGCACAAGAAGCAGGATGGCAATGGCAGAAGCCACAAGGATTCTCCGGTGGGCGGAAAATCACGTACTAGCACTGTCAGCAGTGTTCATTCCGGGAGTGGACAACTGGGAAGCAGACTTCCTCAGCAGACACGACCTACACCCGGGAGAGTGGGGACTGCATCCAGAAGTCTTCCTGCTGTTGGTAAACCGTTGGGAAAGACCACAGGTGGACATGATGGCGTCCCGCCTCAACAAAAAACTAAAGAGATATTGCGCCAGGTCAAGGGACCCTCAGGCGATAGCTGTGGACGCTCTAGTGACACCGTGGGTGTACCAGTCGGTTTATGTGTTCCCTACTCTGCCTCTCATACCAAAGGTACTGAGAATAATAAGATGGCGAGGAGTAAGAACGATACTCGTGCTTCCGGATTGGCCAAGAAGGGCTTGGTACCCGGAACTTCAGGAAATTATATCAGAGGACCCATGGCCTCTGCCGCTCAGACAGGACCTGCTTCAGCAGGGGCCCTGTCTGTTCCAAGACTTACCGCGGCTGCGTTTGACGGCATGGCGATTGAGCGCCGGATCCTGAAGGAAAAGGGTATTCCGGAAGAAGTCATTCCTGCGCTTATTAAAGCCAGGAAAGATGTTACGGCAAAGCATTATCACCGCATGTGGCGGAAATATGTTGCATGGTGCGAGGCCAAAAAGGCCCCAACAGAGGAATTTCCACTAGGTCGATTTCTACATTTCCTGCAAGCAGGAGTGAATATGGGCCTAAGTCTAGGCTCCATTAAAGTACAGATCTCGGCTCTGTCGATTTTCTTTCAAAAAGAATTAGCTTCAGTACCTGAAGTTCAGACATTGTGAAAGGAGTGCTGCATATTCAGCCCCCGTTTGTGCCCCCTGTGGCACCTTGGGATCTCAACGTGGTGTTGAGTTTTCTTAAAATCACACTGGTTTGAGCCACTAAAAACCGTGGATCTAAAATATCTCACGTGGAAAGTGGTCATGTTATTGGCCTTGGCTTCAGCCAGGCGAGTGTCAGAATTGGCGGCTTTATCATGTAAAAGCCCTTATCTGATTTTCCATATGGATAGGGCAGAATTGAGGACTCGTCCCCAATTTCTTCCTAAGGTGGTGTCAGCGTTTCACCTGAACCAGCCTATTGTGGTGCCGGCGGCTACTAGTGAATTGGAGGACTCCAAGTTGCTAGACGTTGTCAGGGCCCTGAAAATATATGTTTCCAGGACGGCTGGAGTCAGAAACTCTGACTCGCTGTTTATCCTGTATGCACCCAACAAGATGGGTGCTCCTGCTTCTAAGCAGTCTATTGCTCGCTGGATTTGTAGTACAATTCAGCTTGCACATTCTGTGGCAGGCATACCACAGCCAAAATCTGTAAATGCCCATTCCACAAGGAAGGTGGGCTCATCTTGGGCGGCTGCCCGAGGGGTCTCGGCTTTACAACTTTGCCGAGCAGCTACTTGGTCAGGGGCAAACACGTTTGCAAAATTCTACAAATTTGATACCCTGGCTGAGGAGGACCTGGAGTTCTCTCATTCGGTGCTACAGAGTCATCCGCACTCTCCCGCCCGTTTGGGAGCTTTGGTATAATCCCCATGGTCCTTACGGAGTTCCCAGCATCCACTAGGACGTTAGAGAAAATAAGAATTTACTCACCGGTAATTCTATTTCTCGTAGTCCGTAGTGGATGCTGGGCGCCCATCCCAAGTGTGGATTGTCTGCAATACTTGTAAATAGTTATTGTTAACTAAAGGGTTATTGTTGAGCCATCTGTTGAGAGGCTCAGTTGTTTTCATACTGTCAAACTGGATATAGTATCACGAGTTGTACGGTGTGATTGGTGTGGCTGGTAAGAGTCTTACCCGGGATTCTAAATCCTTCCTTATTATGTCTGCTCGTCCGGGCACAGTGTCCTAACTGAGGCTTGGAGGAGGGTCATAGTGGGAGGAGCCAGTGCACACCAGGTAGTCATAAATCTTTCTAGAGTGCCCAGCCTCCTTCGGAGCCCGCTATTCCCCATGGTCCTTACGGAGTTCCCAGCATCCACTACGGACTACGAGAAATAGAATTACCGGTGAGTAAATTCTTATTATAGTTCATGTATAAATTGCTGCCACACCTAGATTCATACCCCATTATGTAATAGGAATACAAAATATCTTCGATATGGAGATTTCAAACCATTTCTTTGCCTAATTGTGCCAAGAGGAAAGTATGCTGCCTAGTTTTATTATCTTACTACAGAGATTGTGTTTGGGGGATGGTATCGGGATCCCAGCACTTAGGATGCTGTCAGAATACTGACAGCGGCATCCCGAAGCTGGAGATCCTGACACCAAGGGAGATCCTGACACCAAGGTGGTGCCTAACCCCTCCTACCCACAGCCTAACCCTCCCCCACCGCAACCTGAACCCAACCCCCCCCCCCCCCCCCCCCCCCCCCCAGCTTTCCTCTCCCGAGGCCCAACAAATCCTCGTTCTGGATCCCGGGACCAGGATAGTGATCAATGTCAGGATCCCGGTGTCTGTATTTAGACTGCCGCGACCCTAACCAGATCCCATGTCTGGCATGTCTCTTCCCTCAGTCATGTTTATCTTACTTCATCTGAGCCCCTAGGCCATGCCCCATGCTAGATTATTACATGAGGACTATCACACCTCAGTAAGACTGACCAACACTATGGCAACTTAATTGAAGGGTGATCTCTGCAAGTAGCACAATTAAAGAAAGTTGTAGACAAATATCTAAGGCAGAGTCCACCATTACAATCCAAGTTTTAAGGATATCCAGGTTTGAATCCAGGTTAAATCAGATTGTCCGAGGTACTTAACTAATTAAGTGCTCAAGCGTGGATAGCCTTAAAACCTGGACTGTAATGGCAGAGTTTGGGAATCTCTGATCTAGGGAAAGAACGTACATATGGGGTCCAGTGTCGCAGGAATACATTTTGTTTTGCATTTTTATTTTCTGTGAGGTATGTTGCCTGCTGCCCCTTGACCCTGGGTTACTGCCTTTCATTGGTTGGTTTGCTGCCTGGGTGTTAAGGCGACCAGTAGTAGCAGAGCACCAGCAAAGCCATGTTCAGTATAGTTATATTTATACATAAGGTCATAGGAGGCTCCTGGGAAAGTCTTCAGTCTGCTGAATAGTTATCCAGTCTCTTGCCCCAGAGTTAAATGTTATTATCCCTCCAGAATATGCGCTGCCTGAGAGCTTTGCACAGAAAATAAGGATGTGGTTTTATCTGCAGTCTTCATCTTTGATTTTAATGGGATCCAGGAAAAGGCCTACTGATCCGTTAATGACCTCTCAGCGCCATTATGCATCCAGTGCACATGGCGGTACACTTTATACCCATGCTGTTTGGCATAGTCTATCTAAGCTGTTCAGTTGTTGCTTCAATCGGACACCCATTAGCCGTGGCAGACACACTTTTTTTTTCTCGCAGCCTCCAGAGGTGAGAGAAAAAAAAATGTGAAAAGTCCGTAGTTTGGGCTCCCAATGCGGCCTAACCTGGAATTTAAAACACCCAAAGGAGAGCTTTAGATGAGTTTAGCCACTTTGGGTGGATAAACCCAGAGCTGTCAGTCGCGATAAATGCTCATTAGCGTCTGATCGAATCAACAATTGAATAGTTCCGATAGACGCCCATTCATTTAGATGGCCAGAAGGGAAGGCGTGACACAATTAAATTGCCCCCATACTGTTCAAATGGAAATATGTATTTCAGAACATTGTTCAGAATGTCTTGTATCCCTGGAGATGTTTGCCACGGCATGGAAAGAACGAGTGGGTCCTAGTGCTAGGAAGTCATGTGCACATTTCAGTGGAAGTGTATCTGTGTATCTAATCATTCTTCTATTACTACAAAACGTTCCTATTTCAGTATTGATCTGCTTTCCTGTTGCAGCTTCTAAAAACTGACTTTGAGTATGAAGAAGTGTCCATTGAAAAACACGATGAAGAATATAGGAGTGAAGACATTCATATTCTACAAGTTTACAGGAAAAAATAAGTGAGCCCGAGTATTATATTGTATACAGTTATCCATCCCTGTTTTAGTGTTTTTTTTTTAAATCTATTATATGTTATCTCTTTCATATGAAGCCTTGCTGTTAGGAATAGTGATCTTTTTAGTGTTATTTATTTGAAATCGTGCTGCATTTGTAAGTAGGAATCGCTGTGCTAAAACTACTGTCTTGTCGTTGCATAATATAATAATGTACAGTATATATAGTAACACTTGTCTCTGAAGTTTTGTGTAGGCTACACACACACACACACACACACACACACTGCATCTATGCAATCATTTAACAATATGTAATCATACACAAACATTTAGATCAGTTGCCTTGTTGTGTGACACTCGGGATGCGGTTATGTGACAACCCCGCACCCTAAAAATCCAACAAACAGGGACTATTCCCACTTGTGCATAGAGTGGGAATAGAACTTGTGGTCGCCACCGTGGCGAGAGCAGCGAGCCCGCAAGGGGCTTGTTACGCTCACACATGGGGTTTATCAGTGCGGAATTTGTGCTGGAATACTTGGGAACGCAGTTACGGCCCGCCTAGTATTTAAAGTTTAAAGATCATTTTTAATATCCTCCTAGTTTGTCATATACTGTATTTCTGATTTTAAAGGAATTGTTTAAACCCAAAATATTTGTCCTGCTTTGGAAATATTTGCTCTTATGTTTGCCCATAAAGTGTGGTTACGGGTTAAAATGGGGCAAAGTAATATCTCCTATCTTTTTCTTGCTCCTTTTTCCACAGACTGTGATATATTGGGGCCGCGTTTTACCATCTCATCCTCTTGCATTACTGGACTGGATCAGCAGATAATGATGGGAATAGAGACAGGAAATGGGTGACCAAACTTGGCTAAAAGTCATCCTCAGATCTAATAGTCGTTTACATTGCAAGACTTATCTGGTCCATCACTGACTTATTTCAAAATGTCATGGGATAAAAATCTGCATGGCCAGCCACTTGTGTGCATACATGGCATGACTGGGTGAGAGCTTAAGGTATTTCCTGCCTTACCAATTCTTTCCTGCTGGGTGGCCTTCGCATTGATTCTGATGGCCTGAGCATCTTTGATGTTGGAGCCTACATTTATGCTGTGTCCTTTTTATTTTTTAAAAGGAATGTATATCCACATTTAAATAGAAGCAATAGACTAGAGATGTCCTGTTTCCGATGTGCAATTCCAAACCCAAGGCTGGTTTGTGCCTGGTGCTTCCTGTAGGCCGGGGATAGAAGGTCTCAGGCATGTGGTGACTGGTGGAAGGAGGTGCAATGAGACCAGTAGGGGAGACAGATGATGTGTTAAGTTGACTTATTGTGTCAGTGACTAATATGATGTGACATCACTTACAGATTGGTCCACACAAGGCTTTGGCAGCCTATGCATTTTCCAGTTAATCCATGCTATCTGAGGGATGGTATCCAGATCCTGGCGCTTGGGATGCTGTCGGTCAGAATGCCAACGGCGGCATCTTGGCGTGCAGGATCCTGACACCTGGAAGGTCAGTAGGCTAACCCTAATCTAACCTAACCGCCGCCCCCTTCCCCCAGCCTAACTCTAAACACCCACACCCCCTTCCCGGCGGTGCTTTAACCTAACCCCACCTCACCGCAGCCTAGACCTAACACACCCCTGCAGCCTAACCCTAACCCTCCCTTGTGGTGCCTCACCATAACCCCCCTCCGCACAGCCTAAAGCTAGCCCTCCGCCACCCCCCCCCCCCCCTCCCTTCACAGCATGATCCTGGCATACTTACTTTCGGGATGCCGGCAGTCGGTATTCCGGTGCCAGCATGTTGATCCATGTCGGGATCCCAGTGTCAGCATTGCGACCAATGTCGGGATTACTGCTGCTGGCATCCCGAACACCAGTATGCTGACTGGATCCCCTATGAGGGCATGCTGAGATTTGTAGCTTTTCAACTGCCAGATTGCCTAAGGCTTACCGTATGGTTTGAAGACAGCGCAGCAGAACTCGGGTAGATGCGAATTCGCCTCATGTGAATGCATTCCTGCTTGTTTAATGTGCAATCTTGAGGTAGAAGCTTTAACCCAGTCTGATGCGTCTCTGTGCTCCCATCACTTATTGTGACTGGGTCATTGGTACTGTATTAGGGGCACTCCCCTTGCTGCAGACTGTTCCAGATAGCACCTACACTAAAGAACTGATGCTTTATAAGATAAGTGGTCGCACCAGTAGCTGTAGCGATACATCACGTCAAAATGTTGTCCTCCAAGATCAGCACCCTGCACCTAGAGTGACCATTATATTTATTAATAAATGTAAAATATAAAAATTCCCATCTTTTCACACACCCCACCTTGGACATTGCAGCAGTCCTAAAGGGGAATAGACAGGACGCTCTTTGTGAAAATACAGTTCTAAGAAACAGCTGCTGATGAGAGGGCAGTACTAGAGGAGAGTTCTGCCGCACATACTCCGCAGCATCTTCCACCAGCATATCTAACCTGAGGATGAGTAGCCAATCTACGTACAGCTACATCACTTTATTATCCTGGATGTCATGAGTCACTGCCGCTGCACCTGTTCACACTTTCCCCAGCTTACTGAGCCCTTGCCTGAGTACACCTGAGTGGTGTACACTCTATGTGAGGCCGTTCTCTGAGCCAGGGATCAGCAGCTTTTACTGGCAGTGCTCCACTTGCCTTAACATCAGACGACTACTAGGTTGAGCTGGCATTGTATCTTCCATTACTTCTGCGTGGCACCCCGAGTCTCCTGATTTCACTCCCAGTAGATGTATGGTCTGCTTATTCAAGAGGTGGAATGAGTGACCGTTAATTGCAAGTTAAACCTCTAACCTGATACACCATGTTCTGTAACTAGTCTTTCCCCATTGGTGCACTGACCTGTACTGTACGTGATGTGGGAGTGTCTGATATATCCAGGCCAGCTGACACCTGTATACCCAACCACTGTAGTAGATGCGTCTACAACTGCTGCTTTATGCAAGGACTGATCGGGGCTGCTTCTTGTTGAGAGCATGCATCTCATTTACTCCTCTTTATTACAGCTAGCCTCTTTTCATTTGCTATAAGCTTGGCACCCTGAAAGACTGACACAATATAAATCCTGACCATTAGACTCTTAACAGCTGCCCTTACCCTCCTTCAGTAGCAGCAGTCCTCTTTTTTTGGGAAACTAAGTGGATTTGTGTTGTGGGATCCATTAGATACCAGCTTATTGTACAAGTTTATGACTTGGAACTCTAAGCGTCTCCCTTTGGTTCGTTGCTGCTAGATCCACACCTCCCTATGGCTTATTTGTGATTGGTAATTCCCTGCCCCCGTTGTCTTTGTACCTGCCTGGTTGGCACTTATAGAAGATCAGGATTGGCTGACACATGCCTTGTGATCACTGTGACCTCTCTGTATCCTGGCTGTACGTTTCTAATGCTTGTTATGCAGATGCCAAGTTTTGCTCTAACTCGTTTTCAATAAAACACAAGTTAAAAAAATATATATATGAAAGTCTCTTTGTGGAAACGGCTACATATTGGTTTTGCTGCTCGTGTTAGAATAGACGAATGCTTGCTGTATCTGTAATCCAGAAATGTCTGTGTAACTGCCCAGATCGAGGGTTCAGAGCAGCCCCTTCTGCCTGATAGTGTACTAGGTACTAATATTGGGCATACTTGGCAAGGGAAGCTTCTTTGCTGAACAAGAACAAATGGTCTCCGTCTTGGTAGAGTTCTCATAAATAGTAGTTCCGCCACAGCATGGCAGACACCTCCTGTATAGAAGCCTGGGTGTGCCTAGACCCAAAGGTCTCCTTCAGTGCTTCTGCTATCTTCCCAACTCCATAAGTCTGGGGGAGATGATTATTGGTTGGCACTTTCTCCCTCTCCAAGGTATGATACATCTCCTCCTGTGTAGCCAGTCAGTCTGCGCGTGAATGAGACAAAGGTGTCATGTACTGGTCTGTGCATATCCTGATTTCATTATACATGGCAAGTGTGTCCCAACATCTAAGAACAACAATTGACTTTAACAAAGACCATCTCTATATAGGCTACAAAACATTAATGCTCAGCAAGAGCCGTGTCTTCCATTCACTTATTTGTATCTGCTCCTGTTGTCCGTTTAGCCTTCCATGGCAGCCACCTATAACAACGTCCAGGTATAAACATTACTCCACATGTCCCTGTACAGGTCACCTAGATTCTCTTTCAATGTTGGGATGAGGATCAGCACAAGCATTCATGATAATGAGTCTGTTTGGGTTCTCTCTAAATTTAATACAGAATAAGCGGTCTGGGTAAAATAACAGTTTTGTAAAACGTGGTTCATCCAGATATATTATCGGCGGGAGCATTAAAAATAAGTATACAGAAACAGAGAATGTTCTACTCTATCACACATAACATAGAAACAGAGACTATGACGGCAGATAAGAACCACTTGGCCGATCTAGTCTGCTCCTTTCTTATAAACGGTAATGACTGGCATTGTCCTGCTGGTGGAGCTGTTTCTCCACTCATTGAGTATGTTTCTCAACCGGCTGATGTCCTCCTACTGTACATACATTTTCCTTTTTTAAACTGTTCATAGAGTTCTGTTATACCTCCCTAGTAAATTTGAGGTTGCTTGTTTTGAGCTCATTAAAGTAGAGAATTGTTTCATTCTCTGTAAAGCGCTGTGGAATATGTGTGTGCTATATAAATAACTGGTAGTAATAATTATTAGAACTTACAGAAGCCAGCATTAGCTTGAACAGTGTTCTTTAGTAGCTTTTTCCATACAGCTTTCAGTGTCTACACTCTGCTGTAGCTGTGATTGACAGACAGAGGCGTTCGCGGGGCGGGGATGCCGTGTTGTTGGGCCGTGCTGCAAGAAGTGCAGGGTAAATATTGGCTGCTTTATTTTTACACTGCAATCAACCTTGAATTAGGCCCTTAGTTCTGTATTCCAGTTTGTAAAATGACAGAAGCAGATTGGTACTTTTATCTCTCTCCAAGATTTGATGAATTTCCCCCAAGTGACATAACCATTCATGTCCCTGCATGCCTGCCAAAAGAACAGCGTGCCCATATGGTGCAGTGATCATTTGGTTAGAGTGACCGATTTGGCTGGCAACCATATCATCTGTCAGTATACAACACACTGGGCTGCTGATATTTTCTGTTTTATTCATGTGTAAATAATACAATACAGAAGCAAGGTGATGGTGTTCTAGTAAAGGTCCCTATAAACTACCCAATCCCCGCCAATGCCGGTATTGGCGGAGGAAGGGACAGCATTGGCAAGTGCACACACACTTGCCGATGCGGCCGGGACAGGCAGCGGTGGTTGGGGGGCGGCGGGGGGAATGGCGCCCATGCTGCATCTGCAGGCTGTCGTTAACGAGGCCCTCCCTCGTTTGTACATGTTCAGACGAGTCCAGGTACTGGTGATAACAATTGTGAATGTGTATATAAAAACAGTGGGCAGAAGCACATATCATCATTATTATTATCCTTTATTTATATGGCGCCACAAGGGATCCGCAGCGCCCATTATAGAGTATATAAACAAATGAGCAAAATAAGAAAACAGCACTTACAGTTCAAGACAACATAGGACATGTACGGAAAAACGGGTTAGGCGCCATCAAAGGGAGTATAGAGTATAAGATAGTGTAAGTAAGTGGCACATGAGGGCAGAAGGCCCTGCTCTTGCAGATCTCATATTAGCATAAGAAAGTAAATAGCCTCACACGATATGTACTGAATGCCTCCTATTCTGATCAGTGACAGCACATCTTCTTTCTCCAACACTGACTTCTCTGAAAGAGTATTAATGGAATTAGTTGTATGGGGTAGGTGGAGTTGGTTCAAAGATGAGACTTTGAGGTAGGTCATAGTCAGGATTTGAACCCATCACCTGTTACATTGTAGGCAGAGCTATTTCGTACCTTAGCCACTGCTTTGGCAAGAGCCCCACAGGAATTTGGTCGTATGGGAGCCACGGTCACTATCAGTGTCAGCTCCTACCTTGTGGAGAGAGGGGCACTGCCCGCCTACTATTCATTTCCGACTACAGTTGGGTGCATCCATTATGCATACACGAACAAACTGGGAACAGGAATGTAGTGAAAAATCCACATGCGCACAAAACCTGGCTTCTAAGGAATACACTGGCTACAGCCCCTATAAGCCAGGTTGCTCTGGCATACTCAACACAGAAGTGGCTTCCAATTGCCCGCAGCAGGCATTAGCAGTACTAATAACGAGTCTGAATGACTAACTATAGTACGCTGGCAGGACAATGCGGGCAATAACAAAGAAGAAGGTGGCCTGGCTGGAGGAGAGGAGGGTGGACAGCATAGTGTCAGTGAGTGCATCCAATCTCTGCTGCAAGTGATCTGTTGTAAGTGGGGGCTGGTTCCTCCTCTAGGACCAGCCACCCGTGAGCTGCTGTACCCAAGTACTCCCTCCCTTCTGCAGGACCAGGCCAGCCTTCTACCCTGCCACCCTCCTTCCCCTCTACCCTGCCACCCTCTAGTCTGTTCTGCTCTCGCCCATCCAGAGGACCAGGCTCGCCCCCTCCTTCCACTTTTCCTTGCTGCCCACTATTCGACTCCCTCCTGTCCAATGGATCTTCACTCCATGCTGCCCTTGTTCAAATCTTTCTGGTGCTCCATAGGACATAGGTGCTGAGACTGAGAGATCTTCCTCATGGTAAGCTCATGTGGAGGGAGGCACTAAGATGTTCTGATGTTATTGTGGGGAATGTAGTGCAGTGTAGTGATACAGTATGGCAAGGCCCCATGGGGGAAAAAACACACACACATTAGCCCCATAGCAATCAAACACAAACACTGACCTCCATATTAATGCAAACACACTGGCCCGCACGGTAGTGCAAACACACTGGCCCGCACGGTAGTGCAAACACACTGGCCCCCACGGTAGTGCAAACACACTGGCCCCCACGGTAGTGCAAACACACTGGCCCCCACGGTAGTGCAAACACACTGGCCCCCACGGTAGTGCAAACACACTGGGCCTCCCGGTAGTGCAAACACACTGGGCCTCTCGGTAGTGCAAACACACTGGCCCCCACAGTAGTGCAAACACACTGGCCCCCACAGTAGTGCAAACACACTGGCCCCCACAGTAGTGCAAACACACTGGCCCCCACAGTAGTGCAAACCTATTGGACCCCAAAGTAATAAATCAAACTTCCTCCACAATACTACAAATACATTGGCCCCCACAGTATTAGAACAAATACATTGTCCCCCAGTATAATTACAGACAACGGCCCTTTACAGAAAAAAAAAAAAAAACACTCTCTCCTACTTGTCACTTGGTGAGAAAGAAGGATTTCCGTTGTCACTGTCCTTCAGTGAAGGGAGCTTCAGCAGCCTCAAACGTGTGGCAGGAGCCTGCACTAAGGGTGAGAAGGGAGCAGCTCTAAGCTGGTGGGCGCACTAGGAAGGGGCACCGACGTGGCATGTGTGCATGACCTATGCTGTCTAGGTCATGGCCCGGGCCACGTCTGAGCCGCCTAGCCGAAATTATAAGTTAATTGATGGCGGCAGATGCGCACCTGGTCAGTGACTCAGGCGACACACTTAAAAAATGCTCACTACACACTAGTGTGCCGTGCGGCACAGCGGTTGAAAACTGCAGTATAGCATATAGGGGATGTAGTGTAGTGTGTATAAGAGGATGTAGTCTAGTGGTAAAGTGCAGCGTGTAGGGGGATGTAGTGTGATTGTAGTGCAGTGTATAGGGGGATATGTAGTAGTGATGTGCAGCGTATTGGGCGGATGTAGTGCAGTAAAGTACTGCAGCATATATGGGGATAAAGTTTAGTGATGTAGTGCAGCATATAGGGGTATATAGTTTAGTGATGTAGTGCAGTGTATAAGGGTATGTCGAGTAGTGATGTACAGCATATATGGGATGTAGTGCAGCGTATAGGGGATATTTAGTGATGTAGCGTATAGAGGTATGTAGTATAGTGATGTAGTGCAGCATATATGGTCATGTAGTGCAAAGTACTGTATGGGGACACACGGGGGCATGTAGTGGAACGTGCTGCCAGGGGCTTTGTGACAGAGAAGCTTAGGGCATTTTGGGCACATGCTGCTGGTGGCCCATGTGACAGATGCTTAGGGTATTTGGGCCAGACAGGGGGCATGTAGGGAACATTCTGCTGTGGAGGAGCCATGTCAGGGGAGACACTGGGGGCATTTGGGGCACATAAGGAGGAATGTAGGGAAAACACTTGTGGAGAGGGCACAGGCACACGTTGCAACAAGGTACTAAACGCCTCATTTTTCTTTAGCGTTGGGGGGGCCCCCAAGTCATATTCGGGACTCCGTACGCCGGTATTTCAGCTGGTGTCGGGATTCCAGCACCTGTATCCTGACCGCCGGGATCTCGACAGGCGGTAAATTGGCTGTCTCCCCCTGGGACTGCCTGTCCAGCTGTGATTAGCAGCTAGTACTTCCTATAGGAAGCCACGAGGGTGGGGATTGGGAGGGGGGTGGGACTGCAGTCTCTAGGTAAAATTTGCCCCTGGCCAACCTATCATGTAGCTCACTATATTGTGGAATAAGAACCTTTTGTTTAACTTTGCCCTATGACATTGCAATTTCTCTGTCCGACTGCGGCCTCCTATGGCGGCAGTCATGTGTCTGCGTTTTCGCTGAGTTGCTCATGACACTCCCAGAACACGCCCACTGAGCGGAACAATTTTGTGTGGATGTCTAGCACCACCCAGTCACCACCCATCACATTTCTGATACACTCCATACCACCTGACCCGATCGCAGCAGCACCTTTGTGTGTACACTCTGTGCGTAATACATGTGCCCTAGGGGTTTTCAGAGCTTTCTGCACATGGACAGTTGCAAATAATCGTTCAACTACATGAACGGCATCCGGTCTCTAGGTTGACCAGACTTATGTCGACAGTGTCTAGGTTGACCACCATTGGTCGACAGTAAGTAGGTCAACATGGTTTCTAGGTCGACTGGGACTCTAGGTTGACATGACAAAAGGTCGACATGAGTTTTTACCCTTTTTTTTTCATTTTTTTAAGTTTTTCATACTTTGCGATCCACGTGGACTACAATTAGGAATGGTAACCTGTGCTGAGCGCAGCGAGGCACCTTGCCCGAAGCATGGCGAGCAAAGTGGGTGCACTGATTGGGGTTCCCGGTCACTGTACGGAGAAAACTACACCAAAAAAAGTGAAAAAACTCATGTCGACCTAGACCCTGTCGACCTAAGTGTGGTCGACCTTTCATACCACACCCACATGAACATAGGCATTGGCTATGTAAGTGCATTTATTGCATGCTTTTTCACATTTAATGCTGTCTTGTAATCAACATTGCCAAAATAAGTGGTTTTATTTTTACAGTTTTTGTATGTGTTTCTAAAAATAAGAATTAATGCAACTTACTGCAGTACATAAAGTGTGGTTCATGTGTTGTTGTTGTTGTTGTTGTTGTTGTTGTTGTTGTTGTTTGTTTGTTTGTTTGTTTGTTTGTTTTTTTGTTTTTTTTTAAACAACGCACTAAAAATTGATTATTTAAAACCATGGCAGATTTTCCATTGTGTGTAAAGTACTATGACCGCACAAAGTAATATGTGGTCACCATCTGGTACTGGAGCTATGCAGCTTGACATTGAACTGATCTAGGTCAGATGTGTAGGGGGATCTGCAGTCATTTAAACCTCTAATGCTACATTTATATCCATAGAAATGGAAAACAGGGGTGTCTGGTCACTTCTGTCTATGGCCGGCCATGGTTGAAAGCTGCAATACATTGGATAAGTGATAAAGCAGTGATAAGTGCAAGGTGATAACGCACCAGCCAATCAGCTCCAACATGTAAATTGACAGTTAGGAGCTGACTGTCTGGTGCGTTATCACCTTGCACTTATCACTGTTTTATCACATCTGCCCGTTTCTGTTCAAAATTACCAAGGGGTCTATTCACGAAGCAGTAAAAAGTGTGGAGAAGTTGCCCATGGCAACCAATCAGTGTTGAGGTAACATTTATAATTTGCATACTATAAAATCATACAGAGCTGCTGATTGGTTGCCATGTGCAACTTCTCCACTGGCTCCCTTTTCCACTATTTTCACTGCTTCATGAATAGACCCCCAACTGCTTTAAGAAGCCAGAAATATCCCTTCTGCAATGTTAGGCAGCTCTGCCCCCTAATTATCAATTCCCAGCTCACCGAAAGCTAAATAATACAGTAAGTTACAGACCAGGCCTGACAGATCCTCTGGATCATAGTGAGGACAGTACTGCATTATTTATATATACAACCTCTTTCCTTACCTGGCCCTTAATGCTAGGGAATGAATATACCATTCTCAAAGCTTGTGTAATGCCTGCGTATAGGAACTAAGCTTGGACTGCGTGCAAAGTTTAGAGCTGATATATACAAAAATGAATGTCTGTGTGCAGGATATCATTACTGTTAATGAAAGCAGGTGCCGTTCCATTTAAAAATAAATATTAATGTTGCTATCAGTATAAAACTGTTCTCCTTATCGGTGCATTGCTATAAATAGGAATGAGAAGTATTCATGTTCTATCAACTTTCCACTACCTTGCAGAAAATATCACTCTGAAGTAGGCTATATATAGGAGTGATATTGTAATAGTATAAAAAGCGGCTGCAATTTAATTTGTCGCCATTCACCATATCAACATGGTCATGATGTTGACATGCCTGACTACATCAACACTGATAAAATGTCAACATGATTAAAATGTTAACAAAACATCCCTGTGGTCTAGTGGTGACTTACTTTTTTTACTGCGAGTGGGGCAGCTCCAACTGTGTCTTCCGGGGTTCGTCAGTGACGTCCTCGTGACTTCCAGTCGATCTTGAGTGACTTACAATGGTAAGTTATCCTAACCCTGGCCTCTAACGCTCCTTCTAGTGCCTTACCCTAAACTCACCTACCGTAGCCTAACTCTCCTCCTAGTGTGTCAGCCGGGCAGCGCCAGTTCCGTCAGTCATTTTAAAGCATTGTACGCCAGGCCATCTCATCACATAAGCAAGCAGTTTATTCACAGTTCAGACAGGGTTATCACGACAATAACATTTCATTTCTTGTTCTCTCTCCAGTGTAATATTCATATGGGTTACATTTCCTTTCATTGGCTTCACTGGCAATAATAGCATAAACAATGATGGGACAGAATTACAGTACATACCGGCGCAGTCTCTGGGAATCAGTAGTACGGCGTCCGCAAACAGATTAATGTGCTCTCCCCTATTCGCTGGGGGCTCTATCTAAACGGGATCTCTCATGGACACGTTACTTGGGGCCTTCCGCCACACGTGGTTTCCTACCACTCACCCAGATCGTCCTTTCCTGAAGACTCACACCTCCTGTCCGGCTTCTTGGATACCCCTGAAGGTGGGGATCCCCTTTGTTCCTGGTTCCATCCACTGTACTCTGCATATGGTGGTTCTCATACTGCACCCTCCATCTCTCACTGAAGCTGCTGGCTCTCCTGTTACACTGCAGATATGGGCTCTCCCTCGCTTCATAGCAACACCCATACGCTGCTCTTCTCTCCATAATGCTAGTGACTGTGGAGTACCATGCTTGTTCCACAGTCCCCAGATTGTGTTTTTCCTGGTCACTTAGCCTGTGCCTTCCATCTCTGTCCTCAGCTCACACTGAACTCTATCCTGTTTTTTTTTCCTTGTCCTCTAAATACCCCCTACACTTCCTGTCCTAAACCCCTACATGTTGCAGAGTCTGTCAGAACTGATTTAACTGGTTTTGGGGCCATAAACTCCCCCACTCACTGATAAGAATCAAATGGCTTTTGGAACTTTCCAATATCTCTTGTCTCCTAACATTCCAGTATGCCACACTAGTGCCTAACCCTAACCTTACCACCTGTAGCCTAACACTTTCCCTAGTGCCTAACCTTAACCTTACCTCCCGTAGCCTAACACTTCCCCTAGTGCCTAACCTTAACCTTACCGCCCGTAGCCTAATACTTCCCCTAGTGCCTAACCTTACCTACCGTAGCATAACACTTCCCCTAGTGCCTAACCTTAACCTTTCCTCCCGTAGCCTAACACTTCCCCTCGTGCCTAACCTTACCTCCCGTAACCTAACACTTCCCATAGTGCTTAACCTTACCTCCCGTAGCCTAACCCTTCCCCTAGTGCCTAACCTTAACCTTACCTCCTTTAGCCGACACTTCCCCCTAGTGCATAACTCTAACCTCCCACTTAAGACTGGGTGGCCCTAATAAGCTAAATTAGTGATGCAGAATGGCCACTACAACTATGCTGCCTAGGCTGGTGAATCTGCGTATGAAGATGCAGTTGCTGGCTACAGCATGCCCCCAGAAACTGAGGCTACATGCTTCCATTTTCTGAGACGCTCCCTGTTCCTGCCACCTTCAATCAGGCTGCGGCTTTACCCACACTGTGTGTGGAGCAATGGCACATGCACACTGCAGCTCCGACGCATGCTCATTATAGAAACCATCAGACATTTGTTACCAAATCGGTCCAGTGTCCAACTATCAGGCCCTGGGTCTACAGCAGCTCCTCCTCTCCCAGTTCCATTACTGCTGTCACTGAAAGCGCAGACCTGCCGTGTAGCTTTGCCCCCTGCTCACACTCTATCTCTGTTCTTCTGTGCTCTTGGAGGTGAAGGATAGAATATAAGAAGACTATAGGAGAGTTGACACATGAGAGCTGAGAAAGGGATGGATAAAGAAAGAGCATAGGAATGGAGTGAGTGTCACTGCTGCAGTGCTAGCCAGTGTGTTCTTTGGACATACCAGCCATGCACCCTGCAGGCTGTGTAGCTGCTCCAAGCGTCCTTAGGATGCTCAAAGTGGTGCAGTATTGAACCGGTAATGGCCGTCTCACCCACCCACTCCGAGCGTGGCCTTGTGATGGGGGGTGTAACGTAGCCTAACCTTATCCTCCATTTTTAAGGCCTAACCCTAACAATCCTTCTAGTGCCTAACCCCCTAAGCTCATGTCCCATTGTAGCTTAAAGCCAACAGCACAACTGATATTACAATATATATTGTGCTGTACACACTGGAGGATATATTGTGCACTGCCGCATTACCCTGCATCCGGTCATTGCCAGGTTTGTCCAATCGATAAAAAGTGGGGAGGTTTTGTTTTGTTTTTTATTGAATAGAATGAGAACTAAATGCATATACGTCTTTTAAAAAAAAAAAAAAAAAAGTAATAAAGTGTAGTTCTTGTTTTGGCATCCATTCACCTTTCCAAACCAGCAAAGACAGATTCTGCACATCAGTTTTCATAAAAAAAATCTGCACATGAAAATGATAATGCATTCCTTGATTATTATTTCTCTAACGTCCTAGAGGATGCTGGGACTCCGTAAGGACCATGGGGATAGACGGGCTCCGCAGGAGACATGGGCACTTTAAGAAAGACTTTGACTCTGGATGTGCACTGGCTCCTCCCTCTATGCCCCTCCTCCAGATCTCAGTTTGATACTGTGCCCAGTGGAGACTGGGTGCATTTCAGGAGCTCTCCTGAGTTTCCTGTAAGAAAGCATTTTTGTTAGGTTTTTTTAATTTCAGGGAGCCTGCTGGCAACAGACTCCCTGCATCGAGGGACTGAGGAGAGAGAAACAGACCCACTTCTCTGAGTTCAGGGCTCTGTTTCTTAGGCTACTGGACACCATTAGCTCCAGAGGGATCGGTACGCAGGTCTCACCCTCGCCGTCCGTCCCAGAGCCGCGCCTCCGTCCTCCTCGCAGAGCCGGAAGAAAGAAGCCGGGTGAGTGTGTGAGGAAAAGACCCATCTGAGGCGGCAGAAGACACTTGGATCTTCACTGAGGTAATGCACAGCACTGCAGCTGTGCGCCATTGCTCCCCTTCACCTCACACACTCCGGTCACTGTAAAGGCGCAGGGGGGGGGCGCCCTGGGCAGCAATATAAACCTCTCTTATGGCACAGATGTAGTGCTGGGCACTGTACATGTATAAAAAGAGCCCCCGCCATGTACTGAAAAAATTGAGCGGGACAGAAGCCCGCCACCGAGGGGGGCGGGGCTTCTCCCTCAGCACTCACCAGCGCCATTTTTTCTCCACAGCACCGCTGAGAGGAATCTCCCCGGACTCTCCCCTGCTTGACACACGGTGACAGAGGGTTTTAAAGTAGAGGGGGGGCACATAATTGGCGCAGATACATAAAACAGCGCTGCTGGGTAAACATTAATTTACTGTGTTATTCCTGGGTCATATAGCGCTGGGGTGTGTGCTGGCATACTCTCTCTCTGGGGTATATGCAATTGCGGTCGAATTCCCGAAAATGTCGAAAAACGGGACATTTTCGCCCCAAAAAAAAAATTCGACAATGCAATTCAGTACTTTTCGTCAAAAAAACGGACTTTCAAAATTCGACTTTTTGAAATTCGACATTTGTCAAATTCGACATTTCTGCAATGGTACAAATGCGGCAATTCGACAAAAGTATATTCAATTGAAGATTGTAAATTCGACAACAGTGCTTTTAGACAGTAAATTCGTCATTTTCAATCCGCCACATTTTGCTGGCGGAATCTAATAAAAAAATGTAAAAACATGTTTTTTTAATTGGTAATAGCATATCTATTTATATTAGAAGGGATTAGGTACTTGGTTTGTCTATTTTGGAGGCACAAGTATTATTTATATATATATTTAAAAAAATATATTTTTTTTTTTTATGGAATGGTAAAAATCAGGGGGGGGGGAATGTGTGGGTCCCCCCTCCTAAGCATAACCAGCCTCGGGCTCTTCGAGCCGGTCCTGGTTCTAAAAATCCGGGGGGAAAACTGACATGGGATCCCCCGTATTTTTAAAACCAGCACCGGGCTCTGCACCTGGTGCTGGTGCAAAAAATACGGGGGACAAAAAGTGTAGGGGTCCCCCGTATTTTTAACACCAGCATCAGGCTCCACTAGCTGGGTAGATAATGCCACAGCCGGGGGTCACTTTTATACAGCGCCCTGCGGCCGTGGCATTAAATACGCAACTAGTCACCCCTGGCCGGGGTACCCTGGAGGAGTGGGGACCCCTTCAATCAAGGGGTCCCCCCCTCCAGCCACCCAAGGGCCAGGGGTGAAGCCCGAGGCTGTCCTCCCCCCCCCCCCCCCCCCCATCCAAGGGCTGCGGATGGGGGGCTGATAGCCTTTTGAAGTAATGAAAGAATATTGATTTTTCCAGTAGTACTACAAGTCCCAGCAAGCCTCCCTCGCAAGCTGGTACTTGGAGAACCACAAGTACCAGCATGCGGGAGAAAAATGGGCCCGCTGGGACCTGTAGTTCTAATGGAAAAAAAATACCCAAATAAAAACAGGACACGCACACCGTGAGAGTAAAACTTTATTTCACACATGTCGACACACACATACTTACCTATGTTCACACGCCGACCTCTGTCCACTTGTCCAAGTAGAATCCACGGTGTACCTGAAAATAAAATTATACTCACCTGATCCAGTGTCCTGTGGTCTTTTATTATAATCCACGTACTTGGCAAAAAAAAAAAACGAACACCCGGACCAGGCGGACTGAAAGGGGTCCCATGTTTACACATGGGACCCCTTTCCCCGAATGCAGAGACCCCCGTGACTCCTGTCACAGAAAAGTCTCTTCAGCCAATCAGGAAGCGCCACTTCGTGGCACTCACCTGATTGGCTCTGCGCGTCTAAGCTCGGACGCGCATTGCACAGCTCCTTCGTGGCACTCTCCTGATTGCTGTATGCGCGTCTGAACTGGCAGACAGCGCATCGCACAGCTCCCTCCATTAGTTTCAATGGTGGGAACTTTGCGGTCAGCGGTGGGGTTACCCGCGGTCAGCGGCTGACCGCGGGTGACCTCACCGCTGACCGCAAAGTTCCCACCATTGAAAGTAATGGAGGGAGCTGTGCAATGCGCGTCTGAGCTTAGACGCGCAGAGCCAATCAGGTGAGTGCCACGAAGTGGCGCTTCCTGATTGGCTGAAGAGACTTTTCTGTGACAGGAGTCACGGGGGTCTCTGCATTCGGGGAAAGGGGTCCCATTGTGTAAACATGGGACCCCTTTCAGTCCGCCTGGTCCGGGTGTTCGTTTTTTTTTTTTGCCAAGTACGTGGATTATAATCTGGACACTGGATCAGGTGAGGATAATTTTATTCACAGGTACCCCGGATCGTCGGAGACATTGGAGACGTGCCAGTCGGCGGGTCAACATAGGTAAGTATGTGTGTGTCGGCAGGTGTGAAATAAAGTTTTACTTTCACGGTGTGTGTCTCCTGTTTTTATTTGGGTATTTTTTTTCCAGTAGAACTACAGGTAACAGCGGGCCCATTTTTCTCCCGCATGCTGGTACTTGTGGTTCTCCAAGTACCAGCTTGCGGGGGAGGCTTGCTGGGACTTGTAGTACTACTGGAAAAAAAACAATATTCTTTCATTTTTTCAAAAGGCTATCAGCCCCCCATCCGCAGCCCTTGGATGGGGGGGACAGCCTCGGGCTTCACCCCTGGCCCTTGGGTGGCTGGAAGGGGGGGACCCCTTGATTGAAGGGGTCCCCACTCCTCCAGGGTACCCCGGCCAGGGGTGACTAGTTGCGTATTTAATGCCACGGCCGCAGGGCGCTGTATAAAAGTGACCCCCGGCTGTGGCATTATCTACCCAGCTAGTGGAGCCCGATGCTGGTGTAAAAAATACGGGGGACCCCTACGCTTTTTGTCCCCCGTATTTTTTGCACCAGCACCAGGCGCAGAGCCCGGTGCTGGTTTTAAAAATACGGGGGATCCCCTGTCAGTTTTTTCCCCGGATTTTTAGAACCAGGACCGGCTCGAAGAGCCCGAGGCTAGTTATGCTTTGGAGGGGGGACCCCACGCAATTTTTTTTCGGGTTTTTTACAGTTTTTTCCCGTTTTTTTTTTTAAATCTAATCAAAATCCGTCAAATCGGCCGTTTTTCGACAGCGGGACTGTCGAATCCGTTTTTTATTGAATATGTTGAATTCCGGCACCCACTTGCCGGAATTCGACGGTCGAATTGTGTAGAATAAAAAAACGGGCGAAAAATTTCCGCGATTCGCCGGCAATTGCATATACCCCTCTGTCTCTCCAAAGGGCCTGGTGGGGAACCTGTCTTCAGAAAAGAGCTTCCCTGTGTATGTGTGGTGTGTCGGTACGTGTGTGTCGACATGTCTGAGGCTGAGGGCTCACCTAAGGAGGAGGGGGAGTTTATGAATGTTAGGTCTCCGTCGGCGGTGCCGACGTCGGACTGGATGAATATGTGGAATGTTTTAAGTGCAAATGTTAATTTATTGCACAAAAGGCTAGACAAAGCCGAAGCTGGGGCACAGTCAGGGAGTCAACCCATGCCTGTTCCTATGTCGCCGGGACCTTCGGGGTCTCAGAAGCGCCCACTATCCCAAATAGTTGACACAGATACCGACGCGGATTCATACTCCAGTGTCTATTACGATGATACTAAATTACAGCCGAAGGTGGCTAAAGGTATTCGATATATGATTATCGCAATAAAAGATGTGTTGCATATCACTGAGGAACCCCCTTTCCCTGACACGAGGGTACACATGTATAAAGGAAAGAAACCTGAGGTCTCCTTTCCCTCCTCACATGAGCTGAACGAAGTATGTAAAAAAGCGTGGGAAACTCCAGACAAAAAACTGCAGATTCCCAAAAGGATCCTAACAGCGTATCCTTTCCCGTCGCAGGACAGGATACGGTGGGAATCCTCCCCTAGGGTGGACAAGGCCTTGACGCGCTTATCAAAGAAGATATCGCTTCCATCCCAAGATACGGCTACCCTCAAGGATCCTGCTGACCGTAAGCAGGAGGTTACCCTGAAGTCCATTTACACACATTCTGGTACGTTACTCAGACCGGCTATTGCGTCGGCCTGGGTTTGTAGTGCTGTAGCAGCATGGACAGATTCCTTATCAACGGATATTGAGACTCTTGATAAGGATACCATTTTATTGACCCAATGCATATAAAAGATGCGGTCTTGTATATGAGGGATGCTCAAAGAGACATTAGTTTACTGGGTTCCAGGATAAACGCTATGTCTATTTCTGCTAGGCGTGTCTTATGGACCTGACAGTGGACTGGTGATGCCGACTCCAAGAGACATATGGAGTTGTTGCCTTACAAGGGTGAGGAATTGTTTGGAGAGGGACTCTCTGACCTCGTCTCCACGGCTACGGCAG
The DNA here is from genome assembly GCF_028390025.1 of Pseudophryne corroboree. Taxonomy (NCBI): domain Eukaryota; kingdom Metazoa; phylum Chordata; class Amphibia; order Anura; family Myobatrachidae; genus Pseudophryne; species Pseudophryne corroboree. Next base: position 70,635,005 of record NC_086455.1, read on the forward strand.
GTAAATCAAATTTTTTTGCCATATATTCCCTCACAATCTAAGAAAGCGCCTCATTATCAAATGCAGTCTTTTCGTTCCAATAAAAGCAAGAGAGCACGTGGATTGTCCTTTCTTGCCAGAGGTAAGGGCAGAGGGAAAAAGCTGCATAACACAGCTAGTTCCCAGGAACAGAAGTCCTCCCCGGCCTCTGCAAAATCCACCGCATGACTGGGGCTCCCCTGAGGTAGTCTGCTCCTGTGGGGGCACGTCTTCGACTGTTCAGCCACGTCTGGGTCCACTCACAGGTGGATCCATGGGCAATAGAAATAGTTTCCCAGGGTTACAAGCTGGAATTCGAAGAAGTGCCTCCTCGCCGGTTTTTCAAATCGGCCCTACCGAAACAACCCCTGGAAAGGGAGATAGTGTTACATGCGATTCACAAATTGTGTCTTCAACAAGTGGTGGTAGAGGTTCACCTGCTTCAAAGAGGGCAGGGGTACTACTCAACTCTGTTTGTGGTTCCGAAACCGGACGGTTCGGTCAGACCCATTTTAAATTTAAAATGCCTGAACCTTTACTTAAAACGGTTCAAGTTCAGAATGGAATCGCTCAGGGCGGTCATCGCCAGCCTAGAAGGGGGAGATTTTTTGGTATCTCTGGACATAAAGGATGCATACCTGCATGTCCCCATATATCCTCCTCATCAGGCGTACCTGAGATTTGCGGTACAGGATTGTCATTACCAATTTCAGAAGTTGCCGTTTGGGCTTTCCACGGCCCCGAGAATTTTCACCAAGGTAATGGTGGAAATGATGGCGCTCCTGCACAAGCAGGGTGTCACAATTATCCCATACTTGGACGATCTCCTCATAAAAGCGAGATCACGGGAGAAGTTGCTGAACAGCGTATCACTTTCACTGAATGTGTTACAGCGACACGGCTGGATTCTCAATATTCCAAAGTCGCAGCTGAATCCTACAACTCGTCTGCCCTTCTTGGGCATGATTCTGGACACAGACCAGAAAAGGGTTTTTCTTCCGACGGAAAAAGCGCAGGAACTCATGACTCTAGTCATGAACCTGTTGAAACCAAAACAAGTGTCAGTACATCATTGCACTCAAGTTCTGGGAAAGATGGTGGCAACATACGAAGCCATTCCATACGGCAGATTCCATGCAAGGACATTCCAATGGGACCTATTGGAAAAATGGCCCGGGTCGCATCTGCAATTGCATCAGCGGATCACCCTGTCCCCCAGGGCCAGAGTATCTCTCCTGTGGTGGCTAAACAGTTCTCACCTTCTAGAGGACCGCAGGTTCGGCATTCAGGACTGGATCCTGGTGACCACGGACGCGAGCCTCCGAGGTTGGGGAGCAGTCACACAGGGAAGAAATTTCCAAGGACTTTGGTCAAGTCAAGAGACTTGTCTTCACATCAACATACTGGAACTAAGGGCCATATACAACGCCCTACGTCAAGCGGAGATCTTACTTCGCAATCGACCAGTTCTGATCCAGTCAGACAACATCACCGCAGTAGCTCATGTAAACCGCCAAGGCGGCACAAGGAGCAGAGTGGCAATGGCGGAAGCCACCTGAATTCTTTGCTGGGCGGAAAATCATGTAAGCGCTCTGTCAGCAGTGTTCATTCCGGGAGTGGACAACTGGGAAGCAGACTTCCTCAGCAGACACGATCTGCATCCGGGAGAGTGGGGACTTCATCAGGAAGTCTTCGCGCAGATTTCAAGTCGGTGGGGACTACCCCAAATAGACATGATGGCATCCCGTCTCAACAAAAATCTACAAAGGTACTGCGCCAGGTCAAGAGACCCTCAGGCGGTAGCTGTGGACGCCCTAGTGACACTGTGGGTGTTCCAATCGGTATATGTGTTTCCTCCTCTTCCTCTCATACCCAAGGTGTTGAGGATAATAAGAAAAAGAGGAGTGAGAACAATTCTCATTGTTCCAGATTGGCCACGAAGGACCTGGTATCCGGATCTGCAAGAAATGCTCACAGAAGATCCGTGGCCTCTTCCTCTAAGGCAGGACCTGTTACAACAAGGTCCCTGTCTGTTCCAAGACTTACCGCGGCTGCGTTTGACGGCATGGCGGTTGAACGCCGGATCCTAGCGGAAAAAGGTATTCCGGATGAGGTCATTCCTACGCTAATAAAGGCTAGGAAGGACGTGACGTCTAAACATTATCAACTAATATGGCGAAAATATGTTTCTTGGTGTGAGGCCAGGAATGCTCCTACGGAAGAATTCCATCTAGGCCGTTTTCTTCACTTCCTACAAACTGGAGTGAATTTGGGCCTAAAATTAGGCTCCATTAAAGTTCAGATTTCAGCCTTATCCATTTTCTTTCAAAAGGAATTGGCCTCTTTACCTGAAGTACAGACTTTTGTGAAGGGAGTACTGCATATTCAGCCTCCTTTTGTACCTCCGGTGGCGCCTTGGGACCTTAACGTGGTGTTAAGTTTCCTTAAGTCACATTGGTTTGAACCACTTAAAACAGTGGAGTTGAAATATCTCACTTGGAAGGTGGTCATGTTGTTAGCCTTGGCTTCGGCTAGGCGAGTTTCGGAATTGGCGGCTTTATCGCATAAAAGCCCCTATCTGGTTTTCCATATGGATAGAGCGGAGTTGCGGACCCGTCCTCAATTCCTACCTAAGGTGGTCTCATCCTTTCATATGAACCAACCTATTGTCGTGCCTGTGGCTACACTTGACTTGGAGGATTCCGAGTGCCTTGATGTGGTCAGGGCTTTGAAAATTTACGTGGCCAGAACGGCTAGGATCAGAAAAACAGAAGCACTGTTTGTCCTGTATGCAGCCAACAAGGTTGGCGGCCCTGCTTCAAAGCAGACTATTGCTCGCTCGATCTGTAACATGATTCAGCAGGCGCATTCTATGGCAGGATTACCGTTACCGAAATCGGTTAAGGCCCATTCCACTATGAAGGTGGGCTCGTCTTGGGCGGCTGCCCGAGGGGTCTCGGCACTACAGCTGTGCCGAGCTGCTACTTGGTCGGGGTCAAACACCTTTGCAAAGTTCTATAAGTTTGATACCCTGGCTGAGGAGGACCTCCTGTTTGCTCAATCGGTGCTGCAGAGTCATCCGCACTCTCCCGCCCGTTTGGGAGCTTTGGTATAATCCCCATGGTCCTTACGGAGTCCCCAGCATCCTCTAGGACGTTAGAGAAAATAAGATTTTAAACCTACCGGTAAATCTTTTTCTCGTAGTCCGTAGAGGATGCTGGGCGCCCGTCACCAAGTGTGGACTACTTCTGCAAGACTTGTATATAGTTATTGCTTACATAAGGGTTATGTTATAGTTTCATCGGTTTTGGGCCGATGATATGTTGTTCTTCATACTGTTAACTAGATAGTATATCACAAGTTATACGGTGTGATTGGTGTGGCTGGTATGAATCTTGCCCTTGGATTACAAAAATCCTTTCCTTGTACTGTCCGTCTCCTCTGGGCACAGTTTCTCTAACTGAGGTCTGGAGGAGGGGCATAAAGGGAGGAGCCAGTGCACACCCAGAGTCAAAGTCTTTCTTAAAGTGCCCATGTCTCCTGCGGAGCCCGTCTATCCCCATGGTCCTTACGGAGTCCCAGCATCCTCTACGGACTACGAGAAAAAGATTTACCGGTAGGTTTAAAATCTTATTATTTTTTTTGTGGCTTGAATGAGAACATGTATAAAGTACAGTATGTAACTATAATAATGGTTAGCCCAACAAGGTATAGCATTATAAAAAAAATAAAAAAAATAGACCATCTATTGCATCAATACAAGGATGGTGAAGATGATTTTGTTTAAAAGAGGGGATTCCCTTTTTTCAAATGAAGTGTAACCATGAGTGTGTTGAAGCCAGGATAGGTGAGATCCATGTCCCCTTCCACAGTAACTGAACTTCTTACATGCTTTTCTGTAGTGTAGGGTACTGTTCGCGGTGATCACCGGACATGAGAAACGGACAATAGCTTCTAGTGGGCCACATATTTTCAAACATGGTTGCCCTTAGTATGTATGTTCCAGGATGGGAGAGATCAGAAACTTATAGTGCCCTGACCTGTGCTCTGTGACATCATCACGTACAGCCGCTTCCCCCATGCACCACCACTAATACACACTCACTGTTCCTGCAGCTCAAGAGCAGATAGTTATTTGTAGGTATTTAAATCCCATGATTACTAAGAACAAGTGGGGTGCCTCCCTAACTACAAGAGATAACTGCGGAGGATGAGTTCAACTTGTCCTTAGCTTTGAAGGGGTTAAACACAATGATACGTACATCATCTGGGTTAAAAGGAACTGCGTATCTTGCAACCAATCTTAGATGCTACAAAACTAAGGTGCAGGCACCAAATCAGAGGCATGACTTGTTTTATTTTGCTGAAATTGCATTCTTCGTTGTATGTTATCATGGTGATGTGAATCGTTGTGCCTAGGTAAAGAGCTGTGCGCTGGTAAATGTGCTAGGCCAGGTGTTTCATTATAGAGCACTGATTCATCTCATTAATTATACATGCTCCACATTCCCAGCAGGTGTACTGTATGCATTCCAGTCACTAGAAGATTGACTGTTGTTTATTTTATAAGGCAAGATAGCCGCTATCCCAAAACCACCACTACATCAATATGCATGTACAATTCTGGAACGCAAGCTATAGTCATTGGCTCACTGCCATTTTATGCTCCAAAAGGGTCCTTGCAGTGTCCTTAGGTTTACTTACTGACAGCGAGGCTGATGTACTGTATATATGGAAAACCTTTAATTGTGTTAAACATCTGAAAGTTTTACATACTGTACATACATATAGATACATATAGATGGGTTGGGGTTCTGTTACCATTTTTTTATTCATAATGCTTTAATTTTAAAAACAAAGCTAGTCTTTTAGGTTTCTGTAAATAGTCACACGTTCTATACGAGCAGATTCTGCACCCCTTAATGACAAACCTCCAAGTTTGGGGGTTAGGGGGGTCATTCCGAGTTGATCGCTCGCTAGCAACTTTTTGCAGCACTGCGATCAGGTTAAATCTCGGCATAACTGCGCATGCACCGCATTGCGCAGGTGCGTCGTATGGGTACAAAGAGGATCGGTGCTGGGCAATGGATTTAACGAAGAATCCATTCGCACAGCCGATTGCAGGGTGATTGACAGAAAGAGGGCGTTTGTGGGTGTCACCTGACCGTTTCCTGGGAGTGTTTGGAAAAACGCAGGCGTGCCCAAGCGTTTGCAGGGCGCGGGTGTCTGACGTCAATTCCAGGACCAAAAAGACTGAAGTGATCGCAGCGGCTGAGTAAGTCCAGAGCTACTCAGAATCTGGAAAAAACTTTTTTGTGCCGTCAGCTGCAAAAGCGTTCGCACACTTGCAAAGCTAAAATAGACTCCCCCCATAGGCGGCGACTATCTAATCGCAGCGCTGAAAAAAGTTGCTAGCGAGGGATCAACTCGGAATGACCCCCTAGGTTGGGGAATGAGGAAGTATGCATGAGAACAGTGCACGGGTAGGTGTCATAGTGGCACCCTGTTCTGTTTCCCAGGTGACAGGTGTGTAATGCCTCAGTCTAGCTGGAGGGGAGGCATTAATTTTGCCGGTTTCAGGATACCGACGCCGGAATCCTGGCACCCGGTAAATTACCGGGGGTCGAAATCCCAACCGCCGGCCGGTATCTCTATTTGGGTGCTGGTAAACGCCACCACCCACCGGACCCAAAGCTGTCGGGATCCCGGCGTCGGTCTCCTGACCGGCATATCATACTGAATCCAGTCTAAGATGTCATCAGTATGTCTGTCAGTGCTGTTTAATGTTGCTTAAAAGAGAACCATTTTCCCCAAACTTAGTGAAGTTAATCACAAAACACTGCATTCAGCGGGACAGTCCCATTTTTTTTTGCGGGGGGGGGGGGCCTGTCCCACTCACCGGGGTGGGGAGCACTGCCAACGCTGCTCTGCATAGCACATGGATGACGTGCAATGCTCACGGCATCTATTCACAGTGCGGGAAGAGCCTGGGGGCAGCTGGGTACCCCACACGTTGTTGGAAACAGGCGTGCTGCATGGCCACACCCCTTCCATATAAGGCCCCACCCTCTTTCCATTATGCTCTGCATCCTTTTTCAGGCTTCCTGCTACAGCTAAAGTTGAGAGGATGTAATGGTTAGCATTACTGCCTCACAGCATTGAGGTTATGAGTTCAGTTCCCAGCCATGCCCTCTGTGTGTGAAGTTTGTATGTGCCTCTGCATTTATGTGGGTTTCCTACAAGTGCTCCAGTTTACTCCCATATACCAAAAATAAACTGATAGGTTAATTGGCTCCTGACATAAAAAAATAACCTCAGACTATATGTTTCTTGATGTGATAGGGGCTGTGATAGATTGTAAGCTCCACTGGGTCAGTGACTGATATGAATGGTCAAATAGTCTCTGTAAACCACTGTGTGTAAATAGCTGTTAATAAATAATCTCCATCTTACTTCTCACCATTATTGATCTGACATGTTACGCCTGTCCCCAGCTCCCAACCCCTCCCAATAAGCAATGTTGCTTTAAGTATTTTCCAATAACTGTTTTTAGACTGGTATTACGATAAATTCATTTTGAAACATTTGTATTACTTATTTGTTTTACATGTGAACTGAGACGGGTCCTGACTAGAGATGAGCGGGTTTGGTTCCCCGAGAACCAAACCCTACCGGACTTTACTACCCGAGCCCGGCTCGGGTTTTCCCACCTGACTCGGAAACCAGAACAAGGCAAAACGTCATCATCCTCCTGTCGAATTCTCACGGGTTTTGGATTCCATATAAGGAGCCGCGCGTCGCTACCATTTTCACTCCGGCAGCGAGAGGATGTGTGTCTCCGTCCTCAGTGTCTGTGCGGGAGAGAAAGTGGGGTGGCGATTCCAGTGCTGTCTTGTGCTGCTTAGTCCAGTGTAGTGTCTTATGCTGGCTGCATCAGTCCAGTCACAGTGGGGGTGTCCTCTGCTGCCATATGTCCAGTGTAGCTGTATAAATCCAGTGTAGCTGTATAAATCCAGTGCAGTTGTGCGGTGTTGTCCTGCATCAGTACAATGGTGGTGTCTTGTGCTGCATCAGTCCAGTCACTGTGGTGGTGTCCTCTGCTGCCTTATGTCCAGTGCTGCTGTATAAATCCAGTCCATTGCAGCAGTGCTGTGTTGTCCTGCATCAGTCCAGTGGTGGTGTCCCTGTGCTGCCGTATATGTCCAGTAGTACTGCTGTATATGTCCAGTGATACTGCCGTATATGTCCAGTAGTACTGCTGTATATGTCCAGTGATACTGCCGTATATGTCCAGTAGCACTGCTGTATATGTCCAGTAGTACTGCCGTATATGTCCAGTGGTACTGCCATATAATTCCAGTGGTACTGCCATATAATTCCAGTGGTACTGCCGTATATGTCCAGTGGTACTGCCGTATATGTCCAGTGGTACTGCCATATAATTCCAGTGGTACTGCCGTATATGTCCAGTAGCACTGCTGTATATGTCCAGTGGTACTGCCATATAATTCCAGTGGTACTGCCATATAATTCCAGTGGTACTGCCGTATATGTCCAGTGGTACTGCCATATAAATCCAGTGATACTGCCGTATAAATCCAGTCCAGTCGTACTGTCGTATAAGTCCAGTTGTACTGGCGTATAAGTCCAGTGATACTGCCGTATAAATCCAGTCCAGTGGTACTGCCGTATAATTCCAGTCCAGTGGTACTGCCGTATATTTCCAGTGGTACTGCCATATATTTCCAGTGGTACTGCCGTATAATTCCAGTCCAGTGGTACTGCCATATATTTCCAGTGGTACTGCCGTATATTTCCAGTGGTACTGCCGTATAATTCCAGTGGTACTGGCGTATAAGAACAAGTGGGGAAGATAGAGGTAGATAACTGCATTGTGGGGACTTATGCAGGCCTGGGAGGAGTCTAGAAGTCCCCTAAAAAGCTCCAAAAAGTTAGATAAACAATTTAACATGAGGTGGCTCCTCCCACTTGGCGCTAGTCCTATGTTACAAAATGTATAGACTTCATGACTTTGGGTTTAATAAGAATAGAGTATGAAAAATGTGATATAAGTACCGTGTTATGTTAAAAACAAGTAGATGTTTTATTCTGTACAAACACTAAAATTCAGGACAGAGAATGACCCAAAATGGGAAAACATATCCTACCAGGATGACAATAGTACCCGCAGGTGTAATATGCAAGGTATTCCTGGGAAAGATACCCTACCCTCCCGGGAAAGATACTTCCTTCAGGTGTGTTTCCCACCTGAAGTCTTTAAAGATCTAGATGTCCTGCCTATATAAGTTTTACCACATTTGCATGTGATCATATATACAACGTTGGTGGTATTACACGTGATGAAATCACGAATTCTCATGACCGTTCCATTTACAGTTACTTCAGTGTACTTTGAGTTTTCAGATTTGATGTTTCTACATCCCAGACAAGTACCGGAGCGATGAAAACCTGATGTCCTAATTGGATTATATTTTTTAAAAGGTAAAGCGCTGCGTACTAGATGTTTTCTTAAAAATAATTTATCGTAAAGCCCCGAATTTAAGAAATCATCTAGTACGCGTAGGCGTTTGCCTTCCAGTGCCTCCGGACTTTTAAGGACATTTGGACTGGGGAAAGTACCATTGGGAAACACACCTGAAGGAGCCAGATGCAGGGTATCTTTCCCGGGAATACCTTGCATATTACACCTGCGGCTCCTATTGTCATCCTGGAAGGATTTGTTTTCCCATTTGGGGCCATTCTCTGTCCTGAATTTTAGTGTTTGTACAGAATAAAACATCTACTTGTTTTTAACATATCACGTTGGTACGTTTTTCATACTCTATTCTTATTAAAACCGAAGTCATAAAGTCTATACATTTTGTAACATAGGATTAGCGCCAAGTGGGAGGAGCCACCTCACGTTCAATTGTACTGGCGTATAAGTCCAGTGGTACTGCCGTATAAGTCCAGTGGTACTGCCGTATAAGTCCAGTGGTACTGCCGTATAAGTCCAGTGGTACTGCCGTATAAGTCCAGTGGTACTGCCGTATAAGTCCAGTGATACTGCCGTATAATTCCAGTGATACTGCCGTATATGTCCAGTGATACTGCCGTATAATTCCAGTGGTACTGCCGTATAATTCCAGTGGTAATGCCGTATAAGTCCAGTGATACTGCCGTATAATTCCAGTGATACTGCCGTATAATTCCAGTGGTACTGCCGTAAAAGTCCAGTGGTACTGGCGGATAAGTCCAGTGATACTGCCGTATATGTCCAGTGGTACTGCCGTATAAATCCAGTCCAGTGGTACTGGTGTATAAGTCCAGTGATACTGCCGTATAAATCCAGTCCAGTGGTACTGGTGTATAAATCCAGTGATACTGCCATATAATTCCAGTGGTACTGCCGTATAATTCCAGTGGTACTGCCATATATGTTCAGTGATACTGCCGTATATGTCCAGTTGTACTGCCGTATAATTCTAGTGCTACTGGCGTATAAATCCAGTCCAGTGATACTAACGTATAAGTTCAGTGGTACTGTCCTGTGCTGTATATTATTTACTCCATTTAAAGGGGTTATTAATATTTCTCTGACGTCCTAGTGGATGCTGGGTACTCCGTAAGGACCATGGGGTATAGACGGGCTCCGCAGGAGACTGGGCACTCTTAAAAGAAAGATTAGGTACTATATCTGGTGTGCACTGGCTCCCCCCTCTATGCCTCTCCTCCAGACCTCAGTTAGTATCTGTGCCCGGCCAGAGCTGGATGCACCCTAGGGGCTCTCCTGAGCTTCCTAGAAAAGAAAGTATTTGTTAGGTTTTTTATTTTCAGTAAGATCTGCTGGCAACAGACTCACTGCTACGTGGGACTGAGGGGAGAGAAGCGAACCTACCTGCTTGCAGCTAGCTTGGGCTTCTAAGGCTACTGGACACCATTAGCTCCAGAGGGATCGAACACAGGCCCAGTCCTCGGTCATCCGGTCCCGGAGCCGCGCCGCCGTCCCCCTTGCAGAGCCAGAAGAACGAAGAGAAGTTGAAAATCGGTGGCTGAAGACTCCGGTCTTCATTAAGGTAGCGCACAGCACTGCAGCTGTGCGCCATTGCTCCCACTGCACACCACACACTCCGGTCACTGATGGGTGCAGGGCGCTGGGGGGGGGGGGGCCTGGGCAGCAATTAGATTACCTTACTTGGCGAAAAGCACATAATACAGTCTGATAAACTGTATATGTGCATTAACCCCCGCCATTAAAGTACATAAAAGGAAAGAAGCCCGCCGCTGAGGGGGCCGGGCCTTCTTCTTCAGCACACCGGCGCCATTTTCTCTTCACAGCTCAGCTGGAAGGAAGCTCCCCAGGCTCTCCCCTGCAGTATCCTGGTACACAAAGGGTAAAAAAGAGAGGGGGGGCACATAAATTTAGGCGCAAAACTGTGTATATAAGCTGCTATAGGGGAAAAATCACTCAGTTTAGTGTACATCCCTGTATTATATAGCGCTGTGGTGTGTGCTGGCATACTCTCTCTCTGTCTCTCCAAAGGGCCTAGTGGGGGAACTGTCTTCAAATAGAGCATCCCCTGTGTGTGTGGTGTGTCGGTACGCGTGTGTCGACATGTCTGAGGTAAAAGGCTCCTCTAAGGAGGTGATAGAGCGGATATGTGTGTGGGAGGGTGTCTCTGTCGACAACGCCGACACCTGTTTGGATATGTGTAAGTGCTGAGGTAAAATTATTGCACAAAAGGTTAGGGAACAGAAAGGAAATCTACCCTGGTCTGTCCCTATGTCACAGAGTCCTTCAGAGTCTCTCTATGCTCACTATCCAAAATAACAAAGTATCGACACGGAGTTTAACTCCACTGTTGACTACGATAATGCAAAGTTACAGCCAAGAGGGCTAAAAGATATTCAATATATGATTATTGGAATAAAAGATGATTTGCATATCACTGATGACTCATCTGTCCCTGACACGAGAGTACACATGTTAAGGGGAAGAATGCTGAGGTAAATTTCCCTCCTCTCATAAGGAAAAAGAGCGGGAATCTCCAGACAAGAGACGGCAGCTTCCCACAAGAGAATTCTCAGGCTGTATCCTTTCCCCACTAGGGCCAGGATGTGTTGAGAATCTTCCCCTTGGGTGTCCTGTTTGCACTAGCTATTCTCAGGGATCCTGCAGATAGTGTGCACATTCTAGTATACTACCCAGACCGGCGATTGTGTCGGCATGGGTTTATAGCGCTGTGGCAGCGTGGACAGGTACCTTATCAGCAGAGATTGAGACCCTAGTATGCATATAAATATTTTAAGATGCTGTCTTAAGTGATAGATATATAATTATAAAGCATGCCCAAAGGGACATGAGTATACTGGGTCCTAGAGACAAAAGCTATGTCGATTTCTGCTTGACGTGTCCTGTAGAATATACATTGGACAGATGATGCCGACTTAAGAGGCATATGGAAGGCTGAGGATTGTGTGGAGAAAGGTTCTCGGGCCTGGTCTCCACAGCTATAGCTGGTAATTCTGATATTTTGCCTTATATTCCTGCACAGCCTAGGAAAGCACGACATTATTAAATGCAGCTTTTCGAATAAAGAAACAAGAAAGTCTGAGGTGCGTCCTTTCTTGTCAGAGCCGGGGGCAGAGGAAAGAAGCTGTACAACACAGCTAGTCCCCAGGAACAGAAGTCCTCCCCGGCCTCTACAAAAATCCACCGCATGTCGCTGGGGCTCCACAGGCGGAGCTAGGCCCGGTGGGGACACGCCTTCGTAAGTTCAGCCACAAGTGGGTTCACTCCCTGTTAGATCCCTGGGCAATAGAAATTGTATCGCAGGGATACAGGCTGGACTGTGAGAAGATGCCCCCTCACCGAGGACCCGGCGGGCTTCCCCACAAGAGAGGGAGCCAGTGTTAACTGCAATTCGTAAATTTTATCTTCAACAGGTGGTGGTCAAGGGTCCCCTCCTTCAACAAGAGGGTGTTATTATTCGACCATGTTATAATCCCGAAACCAGACGGTTCGGTTAGACCCATATTGTATTAAAATCCCTGAACATATACCTGAAAAGGTTCAGGTTCAAGATGGAATCGCTAAGAGCGGTCATTGCAAGCCTGAAATGAATCGGGACATAAGGGATGCATACCTTCGTGTCCCCATTTATCCACCTCATCAGGCGTACCTCAGAATTGCGGTACGGGATTGTCATTACCAATTTCACCAAGGTAATGGCGGATATGATGGTGCTCCTGCGGAAGCAAGGTGTCACTATTATCACATACTTGGATGATCTCCTCATAAAAGCGAGATCAAGAGAGCAGTTGCTGGACAGCGTATCACCTTCTCTGGAAGTGGAACGGCAACACGACTGGATTCTATATATTCCGAAGTCGCAGTTGGTTCCTACAGCTCATCTGCCTCGCCTAGGCATGATCCTAGACACAGACCAGAAGAGGGTTTATCTCCCGATAGAGAGAGCTCAGGAGCTCATGACACTGGTCAGGAATCCATTGAAAACCAAAACAGGTGTCAGTGCATCACTGCACTCGAGTCCTGGGAAGGATGATGGCATCATACGAGGCCATCCCCTTCGGCTGGTTCCATGCAAGGACAATGGAACTTACTGGACAAGTGGTCCGGATCACATCTTCAGATGCATCGGTTAATCACCCTATCCCCCAGGGCCAGGGTGTCTCTCCTGTGGTGGCTGCGGAGTGCTCACCTTCTCGAGGGCCGCAGATTCGGCATTCAGGACTGGGTCCTGGTGACCACGGATGCAAGCCTCCGAGGGTGGGGGGCAGTTACACAGGGAAGAAAATTCCAAGGTTTGTGGTCAAGCCAACAGACTTGCCTTCACATCAATATCCTGGAACTAAGGGCCATATACAACGCCCTAAGTCAAGCGGAGTTCCTGCTTCGCGACCAACCGGTTCTGATCCAGTCAGACCGCAGTGGCTCATGTAAACCGCCAGGGCGGCACAAGGAGCAGGGTGGCGAGGGTAGAAGCCACCAGAATTCTTCGCTGGGCGGAGAATCAAGTAAGCGCACTGTCAGCAGTGTTCATTCCGGGAGTGGACACGACCTCCACCCGGGAAAGTGGTGACTTCATCAGGAAGTCTTCACGCAGTTTTTCAAATTGATGGAAACTGCCTCAGGTGGACTACATGGCGTCCCACCTCAATAAAAAGATAAAAATAAGAATTTATTTACCGATAATTCTATTTCTCATAGTCCGTAGTGGATGCTGGGGACTCCGTAAGGACCATGGGGAATAGCGGCTCCGCAGGAGACTGGGCACATCTAAAGAAAGCTTTAGGACTATCTGGTGTGCACTGGCTCCTCCCCCTATGACCCTCCTCCAAGCCTCAGTTAGGATACTGTGCCCGGACGAGCGTACACAATAAGGAAGGATTTTGAATCCCGGGTAAGACTCATACCAGCCACACCAATCACACCGTATAACCTGTGATCTGAACCCAGTTAACAGCATGATAACAGAGGAGCCTCTGAAAGATGGCTCACAACAATAATAACCCGATTTTTGTAACAATAACTATGTACAAGTATTGCAGACAATCCGCACTTGGGATGGGCGCCCAGCATCCACTACGGACTATGAGAAATAGAATTATCGGTAAGTAAATTCTTATTTTCTCTAACGTCCTAAGTGGATGCTGGGGACTCCGTAAGGACCATGGGGATTATACCAAAGCTCCCAAACGGGCGGGAGAGTGCGGATGACTCTGCAGCACCAAATGAGAGAACTCCAGGTCCTCCTCAGCCAGGATATCAATTTTGTAGAATTTTACAAACGTATTTGCTCCTGACCAAGTAGCTGCTCGGCAAAGTTGTAAAGCCGAGACCCCTCGGGCAGCCGCCCAAGATGAGCCCACCTTCCTTGTGGAGTGGGCATTTACAGATTTTTGGCTGTGGCAGGCCTGCCACAGAATGTGCAAGCTGAATTGTACTACAAATCCAACGAGCAATAGTCTGCTTAGAAGCAGGAGCACCCAGCTTGTTGGGTGCACACAGGATAAACAGCGAGTCAGATTTCCTGACTCCAGCCGTCCTGGAAACATATATTTTCAGGGCACTGACAACGTCTAGCAACTTGGAGGCCTCCAAGTCCCTAGTAGCCGCAGGCACCACCAATAGGTTGGTTCAGGTGAGACGCTGAAACCACCTTGGGGAGAAACTGAGGACGAGTCCTCAATTCCGCCCTGTCCGAATGGAAAATCAGATAAGGGCTTTTTCAGGATAAAGCCGCCAATTCTGACACGCGCCTGGCCCAGGCCAGGGCCAACAGCATGACCACTTTCCATGTGAGATATTTTAACTCCACAGATTTAAGTGGTTCAAACCAATGTGACTTTTGGAACCCAAAACTACATTGAGATCCCAAAGTGCCACTGGAGGCACAAAAGGAGGCTGTATATGCAGTACCCCTTTTACAAACGTCTGAACTTCAGGGACTGAAGCTAGTTCTTTTTGGAAGAAAATTGACAGGGCCGAAATTTGAACCTTAATGGACCCCAATTTCAGGCCCATAGACACTCCTGTTTGCAGGAAATGTAGGAATCGACCCAGTTGAATTTCCTCCGTCGGGCCTTACTGGCCTCGCACCACGCAACATATTTTCGCCAATTGCGGTGATAATGTTTTTGCGGTTACATCCTTCCTGGCTTTGATCAGGATAGGGATGACTTCATCTGGAATGCCTTTTTTCCTTCAGGATCCGGCGTTCAACCGCCATGCCGTCAAACGCAGCCGCGGTAAGTCTTGGAACAGACAGGGTCCTTGCTGGAGCAGGTCCCTTCTTAGAGGTAGAGGCCACGGATCCTCCGTGAGCATCTCTTGAAGTTCCGGTTACCAAGTCCTTCTTGGCCAATCCGGAACCACGAATATAGTGCTTACTCCTCTCCATCTTATCAATCTCAGTACCTTGGGTATGAGAGGCAGAGGAGGGAACACATACCCTGACTGGTACACCCACGGTGTTACCAGAGCGTCTACAGCTTATTGCCTGAGGGTCCTGGACCTGGCGCAATACCTGTCGAGTTTTTAATCATGTGGAAGACTTCTGGGTGAAGTCCCCACTCTCCCGGGTGGAGGTCGTGCTGAGGAAGTCTGCTTCCCAGTTGTCCACTCCCGGAATGAATACTGCTGACAGTGCTATCACATGATTTTCCGCCCAGCGAAGAATCCTTGCAGCTTCTGCCATTGCCCTCCTGCTTCTTGTGCCACCCTGTCTGTTTACGTGGGTGACTGCCGTGATGTTGTCCGACTGGATCAACACCGGCTGACCTTGAAGCAGAGGTCTTGCTAAGCTTAGAGCATTGTAAATGTCCCTTAGCTTCAGGATATTTATGTGAAGTGATGTCTCCAGGCTTGACCATAAGCCCTGGATATTCCTTCCCTGTGTGACTGCTCCCCAGCCTCGCAGGCTGGCATCCGTGGTCACCAGGACCCAGTCCTGAATGCCTAATCTGCGGCCCTCTAGAAGATGAGCACTCTGCAACCACCACAGGAGGGACACCCTTGTCCTTGGTGACAGGGTTATCAGCTGATGCATCTGAAGATGCGATCCGGACCATTTGTCCAGCAGGTCCCACTGGAAAGTTCTTGCGTGGAATCTGCCGAATGGGATTGCTTCGTAGGAAGCCACCATTTTACCCAGAACCCTTGTGCATTGATGCACTGAGACTTGGCTCGGTTTTAGGAGGTTCCTGACTAGCTCGGATAACTCCCTGGCTTTCTCCTCCGGGAGAAACACCTTTTTCTGGACTGTGTCCAGGATCATCCCTAGGAACAGAAGACACGTCGTCGGAACCAGGTGCGATTTTGGAATATTGAGAATCCAATCGTGCTGCCGCAACACTACCTGAGATAGTGCTACACCGACCTCCAACTGTTCCCTGGATCTTACCCTTATCAGGGAATTGTCCAAGGAAGGGATAACTAAAATTCACTTCCTTCGAAGGAATATCATCATTTCGGCCATTACCTTGGTAAAGACCCGGGGTGCCGTGTACCATCCATACGGCAGCGTCTGAACTGATAGTGACAGTTCTGTACCATAAACCTGAGGTACCCTTGGTGAGAAGGGTAAATTTTGACATGAAGGTAAGCATCCTTGATGTCCCGAGACATCATGTAGTCCCCTTCTTCCAGGTTCGCAATCACTGCTCTGAGTGACTCAATCTTGAATTTGAACCTCTGTACGTAAGTGTTCAAAGATTTTAGATTTAGAATCGGTCTCACCGAGCCGTCCGGCTTCGGTACCACAACAGTGTGGAATAATACCCCGTTCCCTGTTGCAGGAGGGGTATCTTGATTATCACCTGCTGGGAATACAGCTTGTGAATGGCTTCCAAAACTGTCTCCCTGTCAGAAGGAGACATCGGTAAAGCCGACTTTAGGAAACGGCGAGGGGGAGACGTCTCGAATTCTAATTTGTACCCCTGAGATATCACCTGAAGGATCCAGGGGTCTACTTGCGAGTGAGCCCACTGCGCGCTGAAATTCATTGAGACGGGCCCCCCACCGTGCCTGATTCTGCTTGTAAAGCCCCAGCGTATACTGAGGGCTTGGCAGAGGCGGGAGAGGGTTTCTGTTCCTGGGAACTGGCTGATTTCTGCAGCCTTTTTCCTCTCCCTCTGTCACGGGGCAGAAATGAGGAACCTTTTGCCCGCTTGTCCACGAAAAGACTGCGCCTGATAATACGGCGTCTTCTCATGTTGAGAGGCGACCTGGGGTACAAACGTGGAATTCCCAGCTGTTGCCGTGGCCACCAGGTCTGAAAGAACGACCCCAAATAACTCCTCCCTTAATAAAGCAATACTTCCAAATGCCGTTTGGAATACGCATCACCTGACCACTGACGTGTCCATAACCCTCTACTGGTAGAAATAGACAACGCGCTTAGACTTGATGCCAGTCGGCAAATATTCCGCTGTGCATCACGCATATATAAAAAATCATCTTTTAAATGCTCTATAGGCAAAAATATACTGTCCCTATCTAGGGTATCAATATTTTCAGTCAGGGAATCCGACCACGCCAACCCAGCACTGCACATCCAGGCTGAGGCGATTGCTGGTCGCAGTATAACACCAGTATGTGTGTAAATACCTTTTAGGATACCCTCCTGCTTTCTATCAGCAGGATCCTTAAGGGCGGCCATCTCAGGCGAAGGTAGAGCCCTTACAAGCGTGTGAGCGCTTTATCCCCCCTAGGGGGTGTTTCCCAACGCACCCTAACCTCTGGCGGGAAAGGATATAATGCCAATAACATTTTAGAAATTATCCGTTGTTATCGGGGGAAACCCACGCATCATCACACACCTCATTTAATTTCTCAGATTCAGGAAAACTACAGGTAGTTTTTCCTCACCGAACATAATACCCCTTTTTTTGGTGGTACTCGTATTATCAGAAATGTGTAAAACATTTTTCATTGCCTCAATCATGTAACGTGTGGCCCTACTGGAAGTCACATTCGTCTCTTCACCGTCGACACTGGAGTCAGTATCCGTGTCGGCGTCTATATCTGCCATCTGAGGTAACGGGCGCTTTAGAGCCCCTGACGGCCTATGAGACGTCTGGACAGGCACAAGCTGAGTAGCCGGCTGTCTCATGTCAACCACTGTCTTTTATACAGAGCTGACACTGTCACGTAATTCCTTCCAACAGTTCATCCACTCAGGTGTCGACCCCCTAGGGGGTGACATCACTATTACAGGCAATCTGCTCCGTCTCCACATAATTTTTCTCCTCATACATGTCGACACAAAAGTACCGACATACAGCACACACACAGGGAATGCTCTGATAGAGGACAGGACCCCACTAGCCCTTTGGGGAGACAGAGGGAGAGTTTGCCAGCACACACCAGAGCGCTATATATATACAGGGATAACCTTATATAAGTGTTTTTCCCCTTATAGCTGCTGTATAGTTAATACTGCGCCCAATTAGTGCCCCCCTCTCTTTTTTTAACCCTTTCTGTAGTGTAGTGACTGCAGGGGAGAGACAGGGAGCTTCCCTCCAACGGAGCTGTGAGGGAAAATGGCGCCAGTGTGCTGAGGAGATAGGCTCCGCCCCTTTTTCGCGGACTTTTCTCCTGCTTTTTTATGGATTCTGGCAGGGGTTAAATGCATCCATATAGCCCAGGAGCTATATGTGATGCATTTTTTTGCCATCCAAGGTGTTTTTATTGCGTCTCAGGGCGCCCCCCCCCCAGCGCCCTGCACCCTCAGTGACCGAAGTGTGAAGTGTGCTGAGAGCAATGGCGCACAGCTGCAGTGCTGTGCGCTACCTTGTTGAAGACAGGACGTCTTCTGCCGCCGATTTTCCGGACCTCTTCTGCCTTCTGGCTCTGTAAGGGGGCCGGCGGCGCGGCTCTGGGACCCATCCAAGCTGGGCCTGTGATCGTCCCTCTGGAGCTAATGTCCAGTAGCCTAAGAAGCCCAATCCACTCTGCACGCAGGTGAGTTCGCTTCTTCTCCCCTTAGTCCCTCGATGCAGTGAGCCTGTTGCCAGCAGGTCTCACTGAAAATAAAAAACCTAATCTAAAACTTTCACTAAGAAGCTCAGGAGAGCCCCTAGTGTGCACCCTTCTCGTTCGGGCACAGAGATCTAACTGAGGCTTGGAGGAGGGTCATAGGGGGAGGAGCCAGTGCACACCAGATAGTCCTAAAGCTTTCTTTAGATGTGCCCAGTCTCCTGCGGAGCCGCTATTCCCCATGGTCCTTACGGAGTCCCCAGCATCCACTTAGGACGTTAGAGAAAAAGGTTTTACGCTGGGTCAAGGGACTCTCAGGCGATAGCTGTGGTCGCACTAGTAACACCGTGGGTGTTCCAGTCGGTCTATATATTCCCTCCTCTTCCTCTCAGACCCAAGGGCTGAGAATTGTAATAAACGGAGGAGTGTGAACAATATTCTTTGCTCCGGATTGGCCAAGAAGGACTCGGTACCCGGAACTGCAAGAAATGCTCTCAGAGGACCCATGGCCTCTGCCTCTCAGTCAGGACATGTTGCAACAGGGACCCTGTCTGATCCAAGACTTACTGCGGCTGCGTTGGACGGCATGGCGGTTGAACGCCGAATCCTAGCGGAAAAGGGCATTCCGGATGCAGTTATTCCTACGCTGATAAAGGCTAGGAAAGACGTGACAGCAAGACTTTTTCACTGTATATGGCGAAAATAGGTTGCTTGGTGTGTGGCCGGGAAGGCCCTACAGAGGAATTCCAGGGGGGTCGATTCCTGCACTTCCTACAGTCAGGAGTGACTATGGGCCTAAAATTAGGATCCATAAAGGCCAAGATTTCGGCCCTATCCCTTTTTCTCTCTCAAAAAGAACTGGCTTCACTGCCTGAAGTTCGGACGTTGTTACAGGGGTGCTGCATATTCAGCCCCTTTTGTGCCTCCAGTGGCACCTTGGGATCTTAACGTGTGTTGGATTCCTAAAATCCCACTGGTTTGAGCCACTTAAGACCGTGGAGCTAAAATATCTCACGTGGAAAGTGGTCATGCTTTTGGCCTTAGCTTGGACTAGGCGTGTGTCAGAATTGGCGGCTTTGTCATGTAAAAGCCCATATCTGATCTTCCATATGGAAAGGGCAGGATGGAGGACTCGTCCCCAATTTCTCCCTAAGGTGGTATCATCGTTTCATTTGAACCAACCTATTGTGGTGCCTGCGGCTACTAGGGACTTGGAGGATTCCAAGTTGCTGGACGTAGTCCGGGCCCTGAAACTTTTTGTTTCCAGGACGGCTAGAGTCAGAAAAACTGACTCGCTATTTATCCTGCATGCACCCAACAAGCTGGGTGCTCCTGCTTCAAAGCAGACTATTGCTCGCTGGATCTGTAGCACGATTCAGCTTGCACATTCTGCGGCTGGACTGCCGCATCCTAAATTAGTAAAAGCCCATTCCACGAGGAAGGTGAGCTCTTCTTGGGCGGCTGCCCGAGGGGTCTCGGCTTTACAACTTTGCCGAGCTGCTACTTGGTCGGGTTCAAACACTTTTGCAAAATTCTACAAGTTTGATACCCTGGCTGAGGAGGACCTTGAGTTTGCTCATTCGGTGCTGCAGAGTCATCCGCACTCTCCCGCCCGTTTGGGAGCTTTGGTATAATCCCCATGGTCCTTACGGAGTACCCAGCATCCACTAGGACGTCAGAGAAAATAAGAATTTACTCACCGTTAATTCTATTTCTCGTAGTCCGTAGTGGATGCTGGGAGCCCGTCCAAAGTGCGGACTCTCTGCAATACATGTATATAGTTATTGCTTAACTAAAGGGTTATTGTATGAGCCATCTGTTGAGAGAGGCTCAGTTATTGTTCATACTGTTAACTGGGTATAGTTATCACGAGTTGTACGGTGTGATTGGTGTGGCTGGTATGAGTCTTACCCTGGATTCCAAATCCTTTCCTAGTAATGTCAGCTCTTCCGGGCACAGTTTCCCTAACTGAGGTCTGGAGGAGGGGCATAGAGGGAGGAGCCAGTGCACACCAGATATAGTACCTAATCTTTCTTTTAAGAGTGCCCAGTCTCCTGCAGAGCCCGTCTATACCCCATGGTCCTTACGGAGTACCCAGCATCCACTACGGACTACGAGAAATAGAATTACCGGTGAGTAAATTCTTATTTTAATCCAAATAATTTTTACAGGGTTTGCCCTGTGTGGTCTAGGGATACGCTGTCCTGTGCTGCATATTGTGTTATTTAACTCCAGAAAAATAATGGAGAACATAAATTTGGAGGATAAAATAGGGAAAGATCAAGAACCACTTCCTCCTAGTGCTGAAGCTGCTGCCACTAGTCATGACATAGGCGATGAAATGTCATAAACGTCGTCTGCCAAGGCCGCTGCCCAATGTGGTAGTAGAGGGCATGTTTAATCCAAAAAGCCAAAGTTCAGTAAAAAGACCCCAAAACATTTATTTAAATTGTCTGAGGAGAAACGTAAACTTGCCAATATGCCATTTACGACACAGAGTGGCAAGGAACGGCTAAGGCCCTGGCCTATGTTCATGACTAGTGGTTCAGCTTCACATGAAGATGGAAGCCCTCATCCTCCCGCTAGAAAAATTATAAGAGTTAAGATGGCAAAAGCACAGCAAAGAACTGTGCATTTTAAGATGGTATCACAAATCCCCAAGGAAAGTCCAAGTGTGTCGGCGGTTGCGATGCTTGACCTTCCCAACACTGGAAGGGAAGAGGTGGCTCCTTCCACCATTTGCACGCCCTCTGCAAGTGCTGGAAGTACCACCCACAGTCCAGTTTCTGATATTCAAATTGAAGATGTCACTGTTGAAGTACACCAGGATGAGGATATGGGTGTTGATGGCTCCAAGGAGGAAGTTGACGATGAGGATTCTGATGGTGATGTGGTTTCTTTAAATCAGGCACCGGGGGAGACAGTTGTTGTCCGTGGGATGAATAAGCCCATTGTGATGCCTGGACAAAATACCAAAAAAGACACCTCTTCTGTGTGGAATTATTTCTCCACAAATCCGGACAACAGGTGTCAAGCCGTGTGTTGCCTCTGTCAATCTGTAATAAGTAGGCGTAAGGAGGACGATAACCATTGAGGAACGTCCTCCCTTATGCGTCACCTGCTGCGCATTCATCAGAAGTCATTGTCAAGTTCAGAAACTTTGGGTAAGAGCGTAAGCATTCCACTGACACCTAAATCCCTTCTTCCTCTTGTACCCAAGCTCCTGCAAGGCACACCACCAACTCCCTCAACGTCAACTACCTTCTCAGGAATAACAGTAGTCCTGCAGGCCATGTCACTGGCAAGACTGAGGAGTCGTAACTCTACAAATATGTCTCTTGGCGCTAATACTGTTTGTTAGATAAATGCCCAGAAAAATAATCTCCAATGATCTTAATTCATAATCAGCTGCAAACAGTGATAATATGCCTGTGTGTGCATATAAAAAAAATCACCCCCTGTTGCTACAGGAGATAACAAACCAATTACACTAATTCACTTTGCGCTAATATAGATATTTCAACGGCTGAAATGAGATGAGTGCAGACACGTCTTTATAATATTATTTTTTAATATAAAATTTGCACTAAACATTCTTATTCTTAGAATTGATATACATATGTGTTTCTCTTACGTCCTAGAGGATGCTGGGGACTCCGTAAGGACCATGGGGATAGACGGGCTCCGCAGGAGACATGGGCACTTTAAGAAAGACTTTAGATCTGGTGTGCACTGGCTCCTCCCTCTATGCCCCTCCTCCAGACATGAGTTTGATACGGTGCCCAGTGGAGACTGGGTGCTTTTCAGAGAGCTCTCCTGAGCTTTCTGACAGAAAGTATATTTGTTAGGTTTTTTATTTTTAGGGAGCCTGCTGGCAACAGACTCCCTGCATCGAGGGACTGAGGGGAGAGAAGCAGACCTACTTCTGTGAGTTTCAAGGCTCTGCTTCTTAGGCTACTGGACACCATTAGCTCCAGAGGGAGTCAGAACACAGATCTCACCCTGGAGCCGCGCCGCCGTCCTCCTCACAGAGCCAGAAGATAGAAGCCGGGTGAGTATGAGAAGAAAAGAAGACTTCAGAGGCGGCAGAAGACTTCATGATCTTCACTGAGGTAACGCACAGCAGTGCAGCTGTGCGCCATTGCTCCCACACACCTCACACACGGCAGTCACTGTAAGGGCGCAGGGGGGGCGCCCTGGGCAGCAATATAAACCTAATTTCTGGCAAAAGAGATATATATACAGCTAGGCACTGTATATATAAAGAGCCCCCGACAGTTTTTATTATATTTAAGCGGGACAGAAGCCCGTCGCCGAGGGGGCGGGGCTTCCCCCTCAGCACTCACCAGCGCCATTTTCTCCACAGCACAGCTGAGAGGAAGCTCCCCGGACTCTCCCCTGCTTATCACACGGTGAAAGGGGGTTTCAGAGAAGAGGGGGGGCACATAATTGGCAGCAAATAATAGTATTACAGCGCTACTGGGTAAACACATTGTGTGTTTTTCCTGGAGTATTAGCGCTGGGTGTGTGCTGGCATACTCTCTCTCTGTCTCTCCAAAGGGCCTTGTGGGGGAACGGTCTTCAGATAAGAGGATTCCCTGAGTGTGTGGTGTGTCGGTACGTGTGTGTCGACATGTCTGAGGTAAAAGGCTCTTTTAAGGAGGAGATGGAGCAAATGTGTGTGTGTGTGGTGTCTCCGTCGGCAACGCCGACACCTGACTGGATATGTGGAATTAAGTGCTGAGGTAAATTTATTGCACAAAAGATTAGAGAACAGACAGGGAATCTACCCATGTCTGTCCCTATGTCGCAGGGACCTTCAGAGTCTCAAAACGCCCACTATCCAAAATAACAGACACTGATACCGACACGGAGTCTGACTCCAGTGTCGACTACGATGATGCAAAGTTACAGCCAAAACTGGCAGAAAAGTATTCAATATATGATTATTGTAATAAAAGATGTTTTGCATATCACTGATGACCCATCTGTCCCTGACACGAGGGTACACATGGTTAAGGGGAAGAAAGCTGAGATAACATTTCACCCCTCTCATGAACCAAATGAATTGTGTGAAAAAGAGCGGGAATCTCCAGACAAGAAACTGCAGTTTCCCAAAAGAATTCTCATGGTGTATCCTTTCCCTGCTAGGGCCAGGATACGATGGGAATCCTCCCCTAGGGTGGACAAGGCGTTGACACGTTTACCCAAAAGGTAGCGCTGACATACCAAGATACAGCTACCCTCAGGGATCCTGCAGATAGCATGCAGAAAAGTACTTTGAAGTCCATTTACACACATTCTGGTACACTACTCAGACCGGCGATTGTGTCGGCAGGGGTTTATAGCGCTGTAACAGCGTGGACAGATACCTTATCAGCGGAGATTGAAACCCTAGATAAGGATACCATGTTATTGACCCTAGGATATATAAAAGATGCTGTCTTATATATAAGACATGCTCAAAGAGACATTGGTCTACTGGGTTCTAGAATCAACGCTATGTCGATTTCTGCTAGACGTGTCCTGTGGAACATGCAATGGACAGGTGATGCCGACCAAAAGAGGCATATGAAGGTTTTACCTTACAAGAGTGAGGAATTGTGTGGAGAAGGGCTCTCGGACCTGGTCTCCACAGCTATAGCTGGTAAATCTGATCTTTTGCCTTATATTCCCTCATAGCCTAAGAAAGCATGACATTATCAAATGCAGTCCTTTCGGTCGCAGAAAAACAAGAAAGTACGAGGAGCGTAGGGCACAGCTAGTTCCCAGGAACAGAAGTCCTCCCCAGCCTCTACTAAATCCACCGCATGACGTTGGGGCTCCGCTAAGGGAGTCCGCCCCAGTGGGAGCACGTCTTCGACTCTTCAGCCACATCTGAGTTCACTCACAGGTTGATCCCTGGGCAATAAAAATTGTTTCTCAGGGTTACAAGCTGGAATTCGAAGAGGTGCCCCCTCGCCGGTTTTCCTTATCGGCCCTACCGGCTTCTCCCCCAGAAAGGGAGATAATATTAAATACAATTCACACATTGTATCTCCAACAGGTGGAGCTCAAGGTTCCCCTTCTTCAACAAGGAAGGGGATATTACTCAACCTTGACCTATTTTAAAATTAAAATCTCTGAACCTATACTTGAAAAGGTTCAAATTCAAGGTAGAATCGCTCAGAGCGATCATCGCCAGCCTGGAAGGGGGGGATTTTATGGTGTATCTAGACATAAAGGCTGCATACCTTCATGTTCCCATTTATCCACCCCATCAGGCGTACCTGAGAATTACAGTACAGTATTGTCATTACCAATTTCAGGGTAATTGGCGGAAATTATGGTGCTCCTACGCAAGCAAGGAGTCACAATTATCCCATACTTGGACGATCTCATAATAAGGGCGAGATCAAAAGAGCAGTTGTTGAACAGCGTGTCACTTTCGCTGAAAGTGTCACAGCAACTCGGCTGGATTCTCAATATCCCGAAGTCACAGTTGGTTCCTATGACTCGTCTGCCCTTCTTGGGTATGATTCTGAATACGGACCAGAAATGGGTTTATCTTCCGATAGAGAAGGCCCAGGAACTAATGACTCTGGTAAAAAACCTATTAAAGCCAAAACAGGTGTCAGTGCATCACTGCACTCGGGTCCTGGGAAAGATGGTGGCATCTTACGGGGCCATTCCCTTCGGCAGGTTCCATGCGAGGACTTTCCAATGGGATCTACGGAACAAGTGGTCCGGATCACATCTACAGATGCATCAGTTAATCACCCTGTCCCCTAGGGACAGGGTGTCTCTCCTATGGTGGCTGTAGAGTGCTCACCTTCTGCAGGGTCGCAGGTTCGCCATCCAGGACTGGATTCTGGTAGCCACGGACGCGAGCCTCCGAGGTGGGGGAGCAGTCACACAGGGAAGAAACTTCCAAGGTCTTTGGGTCAAGTCAAAAAACTTGTATTCAAATCAACATCCTGGAGCTGAGGGCCATATACAATGCCCTTCGGCAAGCGGAAACATTGCTTCGCGACCTAACGGTTCTGATCCAGTCAGACATCACCGCAGTGGCTCATGTAAACCGCCAAGGCGGCACAAAGAGCAGAGTGGAAATGGCAGAAGCCACCAGGATTCTCCGCTGGGCGGAAAATCATGTAAGCGCATTTTCAGCAGTTCATTCCGGGAGTGGACAACTGAGAAGCAGACTTCCTCAGCAAACACGACCTGCATCCAAGAGAGGACTTCTTTAGGAACCCTTCGCACAGATTGCAAGTCAGTGGGAACTGCCACAGATAGACATGATGGCGTCCCGCCTCAACAAGAAGCTACAGAGGTATTGCACCAGGTCAAGAGACCCTCAGGCAGTAGCTGTAGATGCCCTAGTGACACCGTGGGTGTTCCAGTCGGTCTAAGTATTTCCCCCTCTTCCTCTCATACCCAAGGTGTTGAGAATGGTAGGAGGGAGAGGAATGAGAACAATCCTCATTGTTCCAGATTGGCCACGAAGGACCTGGTATTCGGATCTGCAGGAAATGCTCACAGAAGATCTGTGGCCTCTTCCTCTAAGATAGGACCGGTTACAACAGGGGCCATGTCTATTCCAAGACTTACCGCGGCTGCGTTGGACGGCATGGCGGATGAACGCCGGATCCTAGCGGATAAGGGTATTCCGGATGAGGTCATTCCTACGCTAATAAAGGCTAGGAAGGACATGACATCTAAACATTATCACCGTATATGGCGAAAAGATGTTTCTTGGTGTGAGGCCAGGAATGCTCCTACGAAAGAATTCCATCTGGGCCGTTTCCTTCACTTCCTGCAGTGAATTTCGGCCTAAAATTAGGATCTATTAAGGTTCAGATTTCGGCCTTATCCATTTTCTTTCAAAAGGAATTGGACTCTCTCCCTGAAGTACAAACTTTTGTGAAGGGAGTACTGCATATTCAGCCTCCTTTTGTACCTCCGGTGGCGCCTTGGGACCTTAATGTGGTGTTAAGTTTCATTAAGTCACACTGGTTTGAACTAGTGATGTGCACCGAAAATTTTTCGGGTTTTGGTTTTGGATTCGGTTCCGCGGCCGTGTTTTGGATTCGGACGCGTTTTGGCTAAACCTCCCTGAAAATTTTTTGTCGGATTCGGGTGTGTTTTGGATTCGGGTGTTTTTTACAAAAAAACCTCAAAAACAGCTTAAATCATAGAATTTGGGGGTCATTTTGATCCCATAGTATTATTAACCTCAATAACCATAATTTCCACTCATTTTCAGTCTATTCTGAACACCTCACACCTCACAATATTATTTTTAGTCCTAAAATTTGCACCGAGGTCGCTGGATGACTAAGCTAAGCGACCCAAGTGGCCGACATAAACACCTGGCCCATCTAGGAGTGGCACTGCAGTTTTCTAGCGAGAGGATGAGTGCTTCCATCCTCATGTGAAGCTGAACCACTAGCCATGAACATAGGCCAGGGCCTCAGTCGTTCCTTGCCACTCCGTGTCGTAAATGGCACATTGGCAAGTTTGCGCTTCCCCTCAGACGCTTTTAATTTTGATTTTTGGGTCATTTTACTGAACTTTTGTTTTGGCAGGCAGAGATCCGCATAGGCTCGAAGCCACATAAACTCCCTGAATTTTTCTGACATGTGTTGAGGATAGGCAGGGCTAGCCTTAGTGATTGACAGTGGTGGTCAGGTGACAGATGGGTGCCTATTAGGGATAGGTAGGAGGAGTATGCACAGGGGTATATAGTTCAGGGTTTTGGCAGCCATCTTCCTCTTGCCAGTTTTTCTTGGATGAGGGTAAGGCATACTGTCAGCATTTTGTCAGTTATTTCCCCTCTTTTAAATACTGCATATACTACTGCTCCCTCCCTTTATATTACAGTCAGTGCACACTTTAGGTGTTATCCACACTGTTTTGCTGCAGCATGCCCCGTCCCAGAAGATCAGCGCCCCCCCCCCCCCCCCCCCCCCCCGCCGCCTGGCTGAGGCCTCCCGACCGCTCGCGGCAGCGGGCTATCGCCGGCCGCGGGTGCGCGCGGTCCCCCCCTCCGCTTCGCCGCCCGCCGGAGACAGGGTCCTGCTCTCCACGGGCGGCGGTGCTTCCCCAGCGTCGGCCGTTCCCGGAGCCTGGCGCAGCGGCAGAGCCGCGCGCGCCGGGGCTCCGGCCTCCACAGGCATTAGTACGCCTCTCCACACGGCCGCGATTGGCGGGTCACGTGACCCGGCGGGTGGGTGCCGCGAATCAGCGGTGAGGAGGGGAATGACGGGGCTTTCACCGGCCAGCTCCCCTGCGGGTGCCTGGCTGGTGCAGGATGTAGTGTCCCTGCCTTCTGGTTCAGGGACAACGGGGGGTGCGGGGCCTGCGTTTGAGCATGCGCAGGCTCTGTTTCCCCCCACCGTTTCCATAGGTGCCAATATCGTGGGGGGCAGTGGGGTGTCGGGCGTCAGCGGGCAGACATCTGGGATTTACCCTGGGGCGCTCCCGGTGTCCCAGATACTGCTGCCGCCTGTGAGTGGCCCGTGGCCCGGCGAGCCGACGCCGTCTGCTGGCCAGCTCCTGGTGCACCAGATGGGGTCAGGACCAAGTTCCTTGGCCGCTCCATTCGCGTACCGGGGCGGCACATATACGGCTTCGCCCGCGGGTTTCCTTCCGGCGGCTTCGGTGTCAGTGGCCTGGTCGGGGTCATTGCAGCTCCCGGTCATGACTTCCGGGGCGGCACCCGCATTCCGCGGGGTTCCTGCCCCCTTTTCGTCCACTTATTTGCCGGCGGCGTTTACGCACGCGCAGGGATCGGTGACCTCATGGCCCACGCCGAGTGGTCCGGGTTTTGCGCAATGGAGGAGTTCTTACTCCAGTGGTTTTACCCCAGGGGCCCTCGGCCAGACGCCTTACTGGGCGTCGCCGTTTTCACTGGCTCCGTCCACTTGGCACGCTGGTTTTACTTCCCCGGGCACAGTGCCTCCAGCGTCTGGCGCTGCGTTTGAAATGACGGGCGTCGCGACACCGGGCTTGCCCGCAATCGGTTCGCGGCCCCCACTTGCGGCTCCCCCTCCCCCGCTACCTCCGGTTCCCCCCCCCGGAGGTGGCTGCTTTTGTGCCTCCCCCCCCCCCCCCCCTTCTGTTTCCCCAACAGGTGCAGGTACGGTGAGGGGGGTCTCTCCCCCGGCCGGATTGTCGGGGGCCACGACGACAGCAACATCCAGCGAGGCACAGACAGGAGCGGCGAAGCAGGCTGAACATGTGGAGACGGGGGGATCTCGGGTCCCTGAAGAGGTTCCATCCGGCCCCGCCATCGCAGCAGTAGACGCGGGGGGTCCTCCGGGAACGGGTGAGACAGTTAATCCTTCTTCTGATAGCTCTTCTTCCAGCTCCTCTTCTGATACTAGGTCTTCCGGGTCCCCCAGGCGCCCGCGTAAGTTAGCTAGGCTCATTGCGCATCGCTTGCACAAGAAAGCGAGGAAGGCTAAGGACGCCTGACCCTCCGCGTTTTACGGAAATGGTGCACTGCGCTAACACTGCGGTCACCAGGGGTTTACGTAAACGGATGAGGGAGAAGATTAAGAAAGGTAAATACGTAGATATGTTCACCCTTACGGATGACATGCGGAAGGCTTTCGATAAGGCCAAGAAGGTTGGTGGCATTGGCGAGAATGCATTTCGCAATTTTCACCAGTGGCTCCGGGGGTTTTTAGTGTTCACGGCGTGCTACGCCGAGACGAGGCCTAAGGAATATCACAACACGGTCAAGTATTTGTACCTGGTGCATGAAATGTACTTGACATCCAAGGGTTACGCGTGGAGGGATTACGATGAGAAATTCCGTCGTAACCAAGAAGGTAACCCGACACTACCCTTGGGTTTCAAGGACGTGGAAGTTTGGTTAGAGGTCACTCATCAGAATAGGCCCCTTTATGAAGCCCAGGGCGGTAAGCCGGGTTTAAATGTCCGACCGAGCCCGCCCACGGGGAATAAAGGGAAATGCTTTGCCTTCAATGAGGGCAAGTGTTCCCGGGGGGCTAACTGCCGTTTTCGCCACTCCTGCAAGGCGTGCGGCGGGGGGCACCCAGCCAAAGATTGCCAGTCCCCTTCCGGGTCCAGGCCCTCTGATGCTGCCGAGGTGCCCGGAAGTGGAAAGTAAGGCGTTTTCCCCCATCAACGTCCCCGAATTGGCTAAATGGTTGGGCAGTTACCCCGACGTCACTTCGGGGTTGTTTTTGTTGGAAGGTTTTCGTAGCGGTTTCAGGCTTCCCATCCCGGATTCGGTCCTCGTGGTCTCCAGGCGCAATTTAAAATCCGCACGGGATTTCCCCTCCGTGGTCGCCCGTAAGGTTCGGGCGGAAATCGATTTGGGGCGCATGTGCGGCCCTTTCCCGTCCCCTCCACTGCCCCGGCTGTGCATTTCACCGTTAGGGGTGGTCCCCAAGAAAGCTCAGGGTAAATTCCGCCTCATCCAGCATTTGTCACACCCCCGTGGCGGCTCGGTCAACGACTCCATCCCGGAGGAAGCTTGCAGGGTGCGATATCAATCGTTTGATGAGGCCCTGCGGTTAGTCCAAAGGGCGGGTCCCGGCGCCCTCATGGCCAAGCTGGACATTGAGTCCGCTTTCCGCCTCCTGCCCATCCACCCAGACTCCCTGCGTTTCCTTGGTTTCAGGTTAGGGGGTGGGTATTATGTAGACAGGTGCTTGCCCATGGGGTGTTCCATTTCTTGTGCCTATTTTGAGAAATTCAGCTAATTTTTGCATTGGTGCGTAGTGTCGGCCTCCGGCCACCCGGGGGTCGCCCACTACCTAGACGATTTTCTCTTTGTGGGTCCAAGAGTGGGGTCGGCGTGCGGGGATGTACTGGGTTTAGCTCAGAGTTTATTCGGTCGCCTGGGCGTTCCCGTGGCCTCGGATAAGACCGAGGGGCCCACGGCATGCCTCAGTTATTTGGGCATTGAAATCGATTCGGAAGCCGGCTGTTGCCGGCTTCCGGCCGATAAGGTGCTCAAATTGTTGGGTCTCATAGAGCAGTGCCTCCTCTCGCGCAGGGTCAGACTACAACGGGTTCAGTCGTTGCTCGGGTCATTTAATTTTGCGTGCAGGATCATACCCATGGGCCGGGTTTTCTGCCGTAAACTTGAGAGATCCATAGCGGGGGTACGGAAACCTCACCATACGGTTTACATTTCGCGCGAGGTCAGGGAGGACTTGAGAACCTGGTCCACTTTCTTGGTTTCTTTTAACCGGGAGGTGTTGTGGCCAGCGAAACGCTGTTCCAACGCTGCGTTACAACTTTTCACCGACGCCGCTGGTGGTTCGGGCTTTGGGGCTTTTTTCAGAACACAGTGGTGCGCCGCGCCTTGGCCCACAGCATGGGTGACCCGAGGGTTTACAAAGAACTTGCTCCTGCTGGAGTTATTCCCCTTGATAGTGGCGGTTGAGTTGTGGGCACCCAGCTTGTCGGATCGGAGTATTGTATTTCGCTGCGACAATCTGGGCGTCGTGCACGCCGTTAATAACCAGCGCTCGTCCTCTCCTGAGGCTCTGCGCTTGTTGCGTTATCTTGTGCTCAAGTGCTTGAGGCATAACATTCATTTCACGGCTGCGCATGTCCCAGGGGTTGACAACAGAATTGCTGACGCACTGTCGCGTTTTGAGTTCGACAAGTTTAGGGAGCTGGTACCCGATGCGGAGGTTGGGGGTCTATTGGTGCCGCCCTTCCTGTGGAGAATCGTTGACTAAGGCCCTCCCCGGTGAGTGGATCTTGCCCCTGCGGGCGGGATACCGTTTGGGTTTGGGCAACCGGTATTCAGTTGGCTAGGCTTGCGCCTAGTATAAGGATCTGTTAAGTATTGTTGTTATTGCGCCTGTTGCGCGAACCCGGAAACGTGTTTTACTCGTCGGGTTTTGAACGGCTAGCGTTCAGAAATGGAGGGTGTGAAGTGAATTTTTAAATTTTCCTCCGAGGGGACCGAATTACAATTGGCATTCACACACGGTTCACGGGAGGTTTTTTGAGTTTTCTCCTTCACTCGGGTTCTTACTTGCATGTTTAAGTTAATTTGTTTTGATCTTTATAATGTCTGACGGTAAGGAGTTTTCTTTTTGCAGCTACTTTGGACATCGCGGATCAGATTTGGCTCATTGGCCATTCTTTTATTTTTTGGGCGGAGAGGCATCCAATGGCAGGACGAACGGGCGAACTATTTGGGGACAAGGTAGTTAGATGGTTAGGAGTTAGAGGTTTACGTTGGATGGGTTTACTTCGCTTGCTGTTTCGCCATGAGCGGAGGTGGGGGCGGCCCGGCTGGGTTGTCATTCACCTCGGGGGGAATGATATGGGGAGGGTCAAAGGCATTGATCTCATCTTGAGTATCAAAGCGGACTTAGTGGCGTTACGGGCATCTTGGCCACGGGTGATAGTGGTGTGGTCCGACATAGTGCCCCGTTTCCATTGGCGGGGTGCCATTCGTTTCTCCGCTATAGAAAAAGCTAGGAAGAAAGTTAATTTCCTCAGTGTCCGTATACGTGCAGGCGATAGGAGGTTTAGTGGTTAGGCATCCGCTTTTGGTGCTGCACAATGTGCAGTTTTATAGGGAAGATGGTATTCACCTTTCCCCTGCGGGTATTGGTGTGTTCTTGGACAGTATTGTTAGAGTACTGTCCGGTTGAATCTCTTCTCCTGTTGTTGGTGGATGGCGGTCTGCGGTTTTTTGTTAAAATCCTTGTTGTGGCGGAAAGTCGCTACCAGCCAGCGGTCAAATAGTTACATAAGTGGTCACTGTGGGGCACCCCCTTTTGAATGAACAGCGAGTATGCCCTCCCCTTGCGGGTGGACTACGGATGTTCCCGTGCGGGTTCGTCCACGGCTCTGCTAAAGTAAGGGGGGTGAGCCTGCGCAGTGCAGGTTATGTTAAGGAGGCGGTTGTGAGGCCCCTCCTATTTTATGGTTTATTATAGTTGACTGGTGCTGGTGAGTTGGTAGCGCCTTTTTCTTGCCATCCTCCAATATTCTTAGTTTAAACGACAGGTCACCAAACAATAAATATCTGTTTGACCTTTTAAATCTAGCAGTTGGTGTCCGTGTGTTTATTTCTTAGTGATAAGCTAGCTAGTTATAAATGTTAAGTTCGTCGGAATAAAGTCATGGGTGATTTATTGGATTTTACATGCTCTCTACTATGACATTGGGCATCGGCCTTGGCAGACGACGTTGATGGCATTTCATCGTCTCGGCCATGGCTAGTGGCAGCAGCTTCAGCACGAGGTGGAAGTGGATCTTGATCTTTCCCTATTTTACCCTCCACATTTTTGTTCTCCATTTTTTAATGTGTGGAATTATATGCCAGTATCAATAGCAATGGCCTACTACTATATATACTGCGCACAACTGAAATACACCACAGGTATGGATGGATAGTATACTTGACGACACAGAGGTAGGTAGAGCAGTGGCCTACTGTACCGTACTGCTATATATTATATACTGGTGGTCAGCAAACTGTGCAAAACTTAAATGCACCACAGGTATGGATGGATAGTATACTTGACGACACAGAGGTAGGTAGAGCAGTGGCCTTCCGTACCGTACTGCTATATATACTGGTGGTCACTGTCCGCAAACTGCAAAACTAAAATGCACCACAGGTATAGAATCTAGATGGATAGTATACTTGACGACACAGAGGTAGGTAGAGCAGTGGCCTTCCGTACCGTACTGCTATATATACTGGTTGGACAGGGTGGTCACTGTCAGCAAAACTCTGCACTGTACTCCTCCTATATAATATACTGGTGGTCCCCAGTCCCCACAATAAAGCAGTGTGAGCACAGATATATGCAGCACACTGAGCACAGATATGGAGTGTTTTTCAGGCAGACAACGTATACTGGTGGTCACTGTCAGCAAAACTCTGCACTGTACTCCTCCTATATAATACAGCTGCTCCCCAGTCCCCACAATTAAGCAGTGTGAGCACAGATATATGCAGCACACTGAGCACAGATATGGAGTGTTTTTCAGGCAGACAACGTATACTGGTGGTCACTGTCAGCAAAACTCTGCACTGTACTCCTCCTATATAATACAGCTGCTCCCCAGTCCCCACAATTAAGGAATAAGCACAAATATTTTTGCATCAAGATTAATAAACGGAGAGGACGCCAGCCACGTTCTCTCCCTAACATTTCCAATGCACGAGTGAAAATGGCGGCGACGCGCGGCTGCTTATATAGAATCCGAATCTCGCGAGAATCCGACAGTGGGATGATGACGTTCGGGCGCGCTTTGGTTAACCGAGCCATACGGGAGAATCCGAGTATGCCTCGGACCCGTGTAAAATGGGTGAAGTTCGGGGGGGTTCGGTTTCCGAGGAACCGAACCCGCTCATCACTAGTTTGAACCACTTAAAACGGTGGAGTTGAAAAATCTCACTTGGAAGGTGGTCATGTTATTAGCCTTGGCTTCGGCTAGGCGAGTGTCGGAATTAGCGGCTTTATCACATAAAAGCCCCAATCTGGGTTTTCCATATGGATAGAGCGGAATTGCGGACCCGTCCTCAATTCCTGCCAAAAGTGGTTTCATCCTTTCATATGAACTATTGTGGTGCCTGTGGCTACGCGTGACTTGGAGGATCCCGAGTCCCTTGATGTGGTCAGGGCTTTGAAAATTTACGTGGCCAGATCGGCTACAGTCAGAAAAACAGAAGCACTGTTTGTCATGTATGCAACCAACAAGATTGGTGACCCTGCTTCAAAGTAGACTATTGCTCGCTGGATCTGTAACACGATTCAGCAGGTGCATTTTACGGCGGGATTGCCGTTACCTAAATCGGTCAAGGCCCATTCCACTAGGAAGGTGGGCTCGTCTTGGGCGGCTGCCAGAGGAGTCTCGGCGCTACAGCTGTGCCGAGCTACTACTTGGTCGGGTTCAAACTCCTTTGCAAAGTTCTATAAGTTTGATACCCTGGCTGAGGAGGACCTCCTGTTTGCTCAATCGGTGCTGCAGAGTCATCCGCACTCTCCCGCCCGTTTGGGAGCTTTGGTATAATCCCCATGGTCCTTACGGAGTCCCCAGCATCCTCTAGGACGTAAGAGAAAAATAAGAATTTACTCACCGGTAATTCTATTTCTCGTAGTCCGTAGTGGATGCTGGGAACTCCGTAAGGACCATGGGGGATAGACGGGCTCCGCAGGAGACTGGGCACTCTAAAAGAAAGATTAGGTACTATCTGGTGTGCACTGGCTCCTCCCTCTATGCCCCTCCTCCAGACTTCAGTTAAGGAAACTGTGCCCGGAAGAGCTGACACAACAAGGAAAGGATTTGGAATCCAGGGTAAGACTCATACCAGCCAACAACAGAGCCTCAGTAACAGATGGCTCATAACAATAACCCTTTAGTTAAGCAATAACTATATACATGTATTGCAGAGAGTCCGCACTTGGGACGGGCGCCCAGCATCCACTACGGACTACGAGAAATAGAATTACCGGTGAGTAAATTCTTATTTTCTCTGACGTCCTAGTGGATGCTGGGAACTCCGTAAGGACCATGGGGATTATACCAAAGCTCCCAAACAGGCGGGAGAGTGCGGATGACTCTGCAGCACCGAATGAGCAAAGGCAAGGTCCTCCTCAGCCAGGGTATCAAACTTGTAGAACTTAGCAAATGTGTTTGAACCCGACCAAGTAGCAGCTCGGCAAAGCTGTAAAGCCGAGACCCCTCGGGCAGCCGCCCAAGAAGAGCCCACCTTCCTTGTGGAATGGGCTTTTACTGATTTAGGATGCGGTAACCCTGCCGCAGAATGAGCTTGCTGAATCGTGTTACAGATCCAGCGCGCAATAGTTTGCTTTGAAGCCGGAGCACCCAGTTTGTTGGGTGCATGCAGGATAAACAGCGAGTCAGTTTTCCTGACTCCAGCCGTCCTGGCTACATAGATTTTCAAAGCCCTGACTACGTCCAGCAACTTGGAAGCCTCCAAGTCCCGAGTAGCCGCAGGCACCACAATAGGTTGGTTCAAATGAAACGCTGATACCACCTTTGGGAGAAATTGGGGACGAGTCCTCAATTCTGCCCTGTCCATATGGAAGATCAGATACGGGCTTTTACATGACAAAGCCGCCAATTCTGACACACGCCTAGCTGAAGCCAAGGCCAACAGCATGACCACCTTCCACGTGAGATACTTTAGCTCTACGGTCTTAAGTGGCTCAAACCAGTGTGATTTCAGGAAATCCAACACAACGTTAAGATCCCAAGGTGCCACTGGAGGCACAAAAGAGGGCTGAATATGCAGCACTCCCTTAACAAACGTCTGAACTTCAGACAGTGAAGCCAGTTCTTTTTGAAAGAAAATAGATAGGGCCGAAATCTGGACCTTTATGGATCCTAATATTAGGCCCATAGTCACTCCTGACTGTAGGAAGTGCAGGAATCGACCCAGCTGGAATTCCTCTGTAGGGGGCTTCCTGGCCTCACACCAAGCAACATATTTTCGCCATATACGGTGATAATGTTTTGCTGTCACGTCTTTCCTAGCCTTTATCAGCGTAGGAATAACATCATCCGGAATGCCCTTTTCCGCTAGGATCCGGCGTTCAACCGCCATGCCGTCAAACGCAGCCGCGGTAAGTCTTGGAACAGACAGGGCCCCTGCTGTAACAGGTCCTGTCTGAGAGGCAGAGGCCATGGGTCCTCTAAGATCATTTCTTGTAGTTCTGGGTACCAAGTTCTTCTTGGCCAATCCGGAACGATGAGTATAGTTCTTACTCCTCTCTTTCTTACTATCCTCAGTACTTT
The DNA here is from genome assembly GCF_028390025.1 of Pseudophryne corroboree. Taxonomy (NCBI): domain Eukaryota; kingdom Metazoa; phylum Chordata; class Amphibia; order Anura; family Myobatrachidae; genus Pseudophryne; species Pseudophryne corroboree. The sequence goes on from NC_086455.1 coordinate 70,671,288, forward strand.
GGGTATGAGAGGAAGAGGAGGGAACACATAAACCGACTGGTACACCCACGGTGTCACTAGTGCGTCCACAGCTATCGCCTGAGGGTCCCGTGACCTGGCGCAATATTTTTTTAGCTTTTTGTTGAGGCGGGACGCCATCATGTCCACCTGTGGCAGTTCCCAACGGTTTACAATCTGTGTGAAGACTTCTTGATGAAGTCCCCACTCTCCCGGGTGGAGGTCGTGCCTGCTGAGGAAGTCTGCTTCCCAGTTGTCCACTCCCGGAATGAACACTGCTGACAGTGCTATCACGTGATTCTCCGCCCATCGAAGTATCCTTGTGGCTTCTGCCATTGCCATCCTGCTTCTTGTGCCGCCCTGGCGGTTTACATGGGCGACCGCCGTGATGTTGCCTGACTGAATCAGTACAGATTGGTTCTGAAGCAGGGGCTCTGCTTGACTCAGGGCGTTGTAGATGGCCCTTAGTTCCAATATATTTATGTGTAGAGAAGTCTCCAGACTTGACCACTGTCCTTGGAAGTTTCTTCCCTGAGTGACTGCCCCCCATCCTCGGAGGCTTGCATCCGTGGTCACCAGGATCCAGTCCTGTATGCCGAACCTGCGTCCCTCGAAAAGATGAGCACTCTGCAGCCACCACAGCAGAGACACCCTGGCCCTTGGGGACAGGGTAATCAACCGATGCATCTGAAGATGCGATCCGGACCATTTGTCCAACAGATCCCACTGAAAGATCCTTGCATGGAACCTGCCGAAGGGAATTGCTTCGTAAGAAGCCACCATCTTTCCCAGGACTCGCGTGCAGTGATGCACCGACACCTGTTTTGGTTTCAGGAGGTCCCTGACCAGAGATGACAATTCCTGGGCCTTCTCCACCGGGAGAAACACCTTCTTCTGTTCTGTGTCCAGAATCATTCCCAGGAAAAGCAGACGCGTCGTAGGGATCAGCTGCGATTTTGGGATATTCAGAATCCAGCCGTGCTGTTTCAACACTTCCTGAGAGAGTGCTACGCTGACCAACAACTGCTCTTTGGACCTCGCCTTTATGAGGAGATCGTACAAGTACGGGATAATTATAACTCCCTTTCTTCTAAGGAGTATCATCATTTCGGCCATTACCTTGGTAAATATTCTCGGAGCCGTGGAGAGACCAAACGGCAACGTCTGGAATTGGTGATGACAGTTCTGTACCACAAACCTGAGGTACTCCTGGTGAGGTGGGAAAATGGGGACATGCAAGTAAGCATCCTTTCTACAAATATAATTTTCAATATACACTTAACGTTACTTGAGTGTATATGAATATTTGATCGGGCGCACAAAAGAAAATATATCTACCTGTAAACACACGGAAAAAAGGTTTTATCTTTTGTCAATACATGTAATAAATAGCTTCCAATAGCAGCTCCTATAGGACAACTGGATGTCAAGATAAGATAAATATATAAATCTCTGATAAACTAGAGACAAACATAAGGAGCGCTGGTTTAAAATTCAATTCATAAATTTAATATCAATTTAAACACACATATAGTATAGTAAAAACTCAATTGAGTATCTATATAAGCTGACGCTTCAATAAGCTCATAAAAGTGCACATAACTGTATTTAAAAGTTCAAAGATAGATTCCAATCATGATCTACAGCAACAGAAATCAGATGGTAATTGTCGGTCAAAGCTTAATTAGCAATCCAGGGTTCCTTTTAACTGCCTTTCAGTTGTAATTATGTCCTCCAAGTGCGCAGAAGATTAGAGAGCATAGAATGGTTTTATGATAATTCAGATTAGAGCTCTATAGCAGTTCAATTTAGTATAATCACACAGACAATGCAGAAGATGGAATTACCAGACCAGGCTGTCATGGAAATTTCTCCACCAAATTGCTAGTATTTTTCAAGCTGACACTGCATGGATACTTAACGGTGTTGGACCCAGCAGTCAGGATGTCCCGGGAGGGCTTGCCGGATATGGCGGTCACGGCGTTCGGTCCTCACAGCTGGTAGACGCACTGAAAGGTTTGCACACGGAGGAAACGAGTGGCAGGGAACCAGGCTGACTGCAGCATACACAGTGCACAATGGAGCGTCCTCTACGCGTTTCTCCGCTCTAGTGGTAAGCGGTTTCCTCAGGAGGTTAAGTAAGCATCCTTGATGTCAAGCGACACCATAAAATCCCCCTCTTCCAGGCTTGCAATAACCGCCCTGAGCGATTCCATTTTGAACTTGAACTTCTTTATATAAGTGTTCAAGGATTTTAAATTCAGAATGGGTCTCACCGAACCATCCGGTTTCGGTACCACAAACATTGTGGAATAGTAACCCCTGCCCTGTTGAAGGAGGGGGACCTTGGTTATCACCTGCTGGAGGTACAGCTTGTGAATTGCCGCCAGTACTACCTCCCTTTCCCTGGGAGCAGCTGGCAAGGCTGATTTGAGGTAACGGCGAGGGGGAGTCGCCTCGAACTCCAGCTTGTATCCCTGAGATACAATTTGTACAGCCCATAGATCCACTTGTGAGCGAACCCACTGGTTGCTGAAGTTTCGGAGACGCGCCCCCACCACACCTTGCTCCGCCTGTGGAGCCCCAACGTCATGCGGTGGACTTAGTGGAAGCCGGGGAGGATTTTTGTTCCTGGGAACTGGCTGCCTGGTGCAGCTTCTTTCCTCTACCTTTGCCTCTGGCCAGAAAGGATGCTCCTCTGACCCGCTTGCCTTTCTGAGGCCGAAAGGACTGCATTTGATAATACGGTGCTTTCTTAGGCTGTGAGGGAACCTGAGGTAAAAAAGTCGACTTCCCAGCAGTTGCTGTGGATACGAGGTCCGAGAGACCGTCCCCAAATAGTTCCTCACCTTTATAAGGCAAAACCTCCATGTGTTTTTTAGAATCAGCATCACCTGTCCACTGCCGAGTCCATAATACTCTCCTGGCAGAAATGGACATTGCGTTAATTCTAGATGCCAGCAGGCAAATGTCCCTCTGTGCATCCCGCATATATAAGACGACGTCTTTTATATGTTCGATGGTTAGCAAAATAGTATCCCTGTCGAGGGAATCAATGTTGTCTGACAGGGTATCCGTCCATGCTGCTGCAGCACTACACATCCAGGCTGAAGCAATAGCAGGTCTCAGTAGAGTACCAGAGTGTGTATACACAGACTTCAGGATAGCTTCCTGCTTTCTATCCGCAGGATCCTTTAGGGCGGCCGTATCCTGAGACGGCAGTGCCACCCTTTTAGATAAGCGTGTTAGCGCCTTGTCCACCCTCGGGGATGTTTCCCAACGTAACCTATCCGTTGGCGGGAAAGGGTACGCCATCAGTAACCTCTTAGAAATCACTAGTTTCTTATCAGGGGAACTCCACGCTTCGTCACACAAATCATTTAATTCATCAGATGGGGGAAAAGTCACTGGCTGCTTTTTCTCCCCAAACATAATACCCCTTTTGGTGGTAACCGGGTTAATATCAGAAATGTGTAATACATCTTTCATTGCAGTAATCATGCATCGGATGGCTTTTGTAGACTGTACATTTGTCTCATCCTCATCTACACTGGAGTCAGACTCCGTGTCGACATCTGTGTCTACCATCAGAGCTAGCGGGCGTTTATGAGCCCCTGACGGCTTCTGAGTCCCCTGGGCAGGCGCGGGCTGAGACCCCGGCTGTCCCACGGCTGCTGCGTCATCAAACCTTTTATGTAAGGAGTTGACACTGTCGGTTAAGACCTTCCACATATCCATCCAGTCAGGTGTCGGCCCCGTCGGGGGCGACACCACATGTATCTGCCCCTGCTCCGCCTCCACGTAACCCTCCTCATCAAACATGTCGACACAGCCTTACCGACACACCACACACACACAGGGAATGCTCAGACTGAGGACAGGACCCCACAAAGTCCTTTGGGGAGACAGAGAGAGAGTATGCCAGCACACACCACAGCGCTATATAACACAGGGATTTACACTGCTAATAAGTGATTTTCCCAATAGCTGCTTGTTTGAATCGATTTGCGCCTAAATTTATGTGCCCCCCCCTCTCTTTTTAACCCGTCTTGTACCTGGATACTGCATGGGAGAGCCTGGGGAGCGTGCTTCCAGCGGAGCTGTGAAGGGAAAATGGCGCTGGTGTGCTGAGGAAGAAGGCCCCGCCCCCTCAGCGGCGGGCTTCTGTCCCGCGTTTTTTGTAACTTAATGGCGGGGGTTTTTACACATATACAGTTAACTGACTGTATTATGTGTATTCTTTTGCCAAAAGGTAATATAATTGCTGCCCAGGGCGCCCCCCCCCCCCCCAGCGCCCTGCACCCTACAGTGACCGGAGTGTGTGGTGTGCTGTGGGAGCAATGACGCACAGCTGCAGTGCTGTGCGCTACCTTAATGAAGACAGGAGTCTTCTGCCGCCGATTTCATCTGTTCTTCTGTCTTCTGGCTCTGCAAGGGGGACGGCGGCGCGGCTCCGGGAACGGACGATCGAGGTCAGGCCCTGTGTTCGAACCCTCTGGAGCTAATGGTGTCCAGTAGCCTAAGAAGCACAAGCTAGCTGCAAGCAGGTAGGTTTGCTTCTATCCCCTCAGTCCCACGTAGCAGTGAGTCTGTTGCCAGCAGATCTCACTGAAAATAAAAAACTTAACAAATACTTTCTTTCTAGCAAGCTCAGGAGAGCCCACTAGGAGCACCCAGCTCTGGCCGGGCAAAGATTCTAACTGAGGTCTGGAGGAGGGGCATAGAGGGAGGAGCCAGTGCACACCAGATATAGTACCTAATCTTTCTTTTAGAGTGCCCAGTCTCCTGCGGAGCCCGTCTATCCCCCATGGTCCTTACAGAGTTCCCAGCATCCACTAGGACGTCAGAGAAATAAGATTTTAAACCTACCGGTAAATCTTTTTCTCATAGTCCGTAGAGGATGCTGGGCGCCCGTCCCAAGTGCGGACTACTTCTGCAAGACTTGTATATAGTTATTGCTTAAATAAGGGTTATGTTATAGTCTCATCGGTCTTGGACTGATGCTTTGTCGTTTTCATACTGTTAACTGGATAGTATATCACAAGTTATACGGTGTGATTGGTGTGGCTGGTATGGATCTCGCCCTTGGATTAACAAAAATCCTTTCCTTGTACTGTCTGTCTCCTCTGGGCACAGTTTCTCTAACTGAGGTCTGGAGGAGGGGCATAGAGGGATGAACCAGTGCACACCAGATCTAAAGTCTTTCTTAAAGTGCCCATGTCTCCTGCGGAGCCCGTCTATCCCCATGGTCCTTACGGAGTCCCCAGCATCCTCTACGGACTACGAGAAAAAGATTTACCGGTAGGTTTAAAATCTTATTTTTAAGTATTTGGAGAAATATATGCAGTAAAATTGACTGAGTACAGTTTATGTTTTAATGGTATATTAAATCTGTGGGGTAATTGGCACTGTTTAGTGCAAATTTTATATTAAAAAATAATATTATAAAGACATGTCTGCACTCATCTCATTTCAGCCGTTGAAATATCTATATTAGCGCAAAGTGGAAAAAAAACTGGGGAGTCCTCTCCTAACCGGAATTCCTCCGGAGGATACTTGAGTGTAACGCCTACTGCTGCTGCTGGCGCTGCTGTTGTTGCTGCTGGGAGTCTATCATCATCCCAGAGGGGAAGCCGGATGACCACTTGTACTACTGTACTTCAAGTAAGCAATTGACTGTCCAAAAGTCCTTTGCAGGGAAGATGAGATATGACAGCAGTCATCCTGTTGCAAAGCGGATAACTGAGGCCATCACAGCTATGTTGGTGTTAGACGTGCGTCCGGTGTCCACCATTACTTCAGTGGGACTTAGAGAATTGATGGAGGTATTGTGTCCCCGGTACCAAATCCCATCTAGATTCCACTTCACTAGGCAGGCGATACCGAGAATGTATGGAGATGTCAGAAAAAGTGTCCTCAGTGTCCTAAAAAATGCAGTTGTACCCTTACTTAACCACGGACATGTGGACAAGTGGAACAGGGCAGACTAAAGACTATATGACTGTGACAGCCCACTGGGTAGATGTATTGCCTCCCACAGCAACAACAGCAGCAGCACCAGTAGCAGCATCTCGCAAACGCCAACTTGTTTCTAGGCAGGCTACGCTATGTATCACAGCTTTCCGTAAGAGGCACACCGCTGACAACCTCTTACGGAAACTGAGGGACATCATCGCGCATTGGCTTACCCCACTTAGACTCTCCTGGGGATTTGTGATATCGGACAACGCCACCAATATTGTGCGTGCATTACATCTGGGCAAATTCCAGCACGTCCCATGTTTTGCACATACAATTAATTTGGTGGTGCAGAATTTTTTTTAAAATGACAGGGGAGTACAGGAGATGCTGTCGGTGGCCCGAAAAATGGCTGGCCACTTTCGACATTCAGCCACTGCGTACCGAAGACTGGAGCGCCAGCAAACACTCCTGAACCTGCCCTGCCATCACCTGAAGCAAGAGGTGGTAATGAGGTGGAATTCAACACTCTATATGCTTCAGAGGATGGAGGAGCAGCAAAAGGCCATTCAAGCCTATACATCCACCTACGATATAGGCAAAGGAGGGGGAATTCACCTGACTCAAGCGCAGTGGAGAATGATTTCTGTCTTATGCAAGGTTCTCCAACCCTTCGAACTTGCCACATGTGAAGTCAGTTCAGTCACTGCCAGCTTGAGCAGGGTCATTCCCCTCATCAAGCTTTTGTAGAAGCAGCTGGATCAATTGAAAGAGGAGCTAAGACGGAGCGATTCCACTAAGTATGTGGGACTTGTGGATGGAGCCCTTCATTCGCTTTGCCAGGATTCACGGGTGGTCAATCTGTTGAAAGCAGAGCACTACATTTTGGCCACCGTGCTCGATCCTAGGTTTAAAGCCTACGTTGTATCTCTCTTTCCGGCAGACACAAGTCTGCAGAGGTTCAAGGACTTGCTGGTGAGAAAAATTGTCAAATCAAGCGTAACGTGACCCGTCAACAGCTTCTCCTTCATTTTCTCCCGCAACTGGGGCTGCGAGGAAAAGGATAAGATTTCCTAGCCCACCTGCTGGCGGTGATGCAGGGCAGTCAGGAGCGAGTGCTGACATCTGGTCCGGACTGAAGGACCTGCCAACGATTACTGACATGTCTACTGTCACTGCATATGATTCTGTCACCATTGAAAGAATGTTGGAGGATTATATGAGTGACAGTATCCAAGTAGGCATGTCAGATAGTCCGTATGTATACTGGCAGGAAAAAGGCAATTTCGATGCCCTTGCACAAACTGGCTTTATTTTACCTAAGTTGCCCCCCCTCCAGTGTGTACTCCAAAAGAGTGTTTAGTGCAGCCAGTAACCTGGTCAGCGATCGGCGTAGGAGGTTACTTCCACAAAATGTGGAGAAGATGATGTTCATCAAAATGAATTATAAATTCCTCCAGTAAGACCTTGACCAGCAATTGCCTCCAGAAAGTACACAGGGACCTGTGATAGTGGATTCCAGTGGCGATGAATTAATACTCTGTAAGGAGGAGGATGTACACACTGAAAGGGGTGAGGAATCGGAGGATGAGGATGAGGTCAACATCTTGCCTCTGTATAGCCAGTTTGTGCAAGGAGAGATTGATTGCTTCTTTGTTGGTGGGGGCCCAAACAAACCACTCATTTCAGCCACAGTCGTATGGCAGACCCTGTCGCTGAAATGATTGGTTTGTTAAAGTGTGCATGGCCTGTTTATACAACATAAGGGTGGGAGGGTGGGTGGGTGGGTGGGAGGGCCCAAAGACAATTCCATCTTGCACCTCTTTTTCTTCTTTGCATCATTTGCTGTTTGGAGAGTAGTTTTTTAAAGTGCCATCCTGTCTGACACTGCCGTACAAGTCCAGGGGTACTGCCATATAAGTCCAGTCCAGTGGTGCTGTCTTGTGCTGCCATAAGTCCAGTGGTGGTGTCCTGTGCTGTATATTATTTACTCCAAATAAAAGGGTTATGTACATTACTTATTATTATCCAAATAATTTTTACAGGGTTTGCCCTGTGTGGTGTAGGGGTATGCTCACCTGTGCTGCATATTATTATAATAGCTCCAAATAAAATGGTTATTATCCAAATTAATTTTACAGGCTTTGCCGTGTGTGTGTGGTTTAGGGGTACGCTCTCCTGTGCCACCAATATTGGCCCTCATTCCGAGTTGTTCGCTCGTTCTTTTTCATCGCATCGCAGTGAAAATCCGCTTAGTACGCATGCGCAATGTTCGCACTGCGACTGCGCCAAGTAACTTTACTATGAAGAAAGTATTTTTACTCACGGCTTTTTCTTCGCTCCGGCGATCGTAATGTGATTGACAGGAAATGGGTGTTACTGGGCGGAAACACGGCGTTTCAGGGGCGTGTGGCTGAAAACGCTACCGTTTCCGGAAAAAACGCAGGAGTGGCCGGAGAAACGGTGGGAGTGCCTGGGCGAACGCTGGGTGTGTTTGTGACGTCAACCAGGAACGACAAGCACTGAACTGATCGCACAGGCAGAGTAAGTCTGGAGCTACTCTGAAACTGCTAAGTAGTTAGTAATCGCAATATTGCGAATACATCGGTCGCAATTTTAAGAAGCTAAGATTCACTCCCAGTAGGCGGCGGCTTAGCGTGTGTAACTCTGCTAAATTCGCCTTGCGACCGATCAACTCGGAATGAGGGCCATTGTGCGTGTATTACATCTCGGCAAATTCCAGCACGTCCCATGTTGTTTGTGCCGCACACTTGTGTCGCTTAGCTTAGTCATACAGCTACCTCATTGCACCTCTTTTTCTTCTTTGCATGTGCTGTTTGGGGACTAGTTTTTTTTAAGTGCCATCCTGTCTTCCACTGCAGTGCCACTCCTAGATGGGCCAGGTGTTTGTGTCGCACACTTGTGTCGCTTAGCTTAGTCATCCAGCCACCTCTGTGCAACCTTTTGATCTAAAAACAATATTGTGAGGTGTGAGGTGTTCAGAATAGACTGGAAGTTAGTGGAAATTAATGTTATTGAGGTTAATAATACCGTAGGATCAAAATTACCCCCAAATTCTGTGATTTTAGCTGTTTTGATGTTCTTTTCATCCAGATCCAAAACCAAAACACGAAAGGGTGGTTTTGGCAAAACCAATCCAGATCCAAAACACGAGCATGGAACCAGAACCAAAACCAAAACCAAAACATGAAACGTGCCCGCCGCAAATCTCTAGTCCTGACTATATCTAAGTATTACAAACGTCCTATTTTGTTGCATGACATTTTAGCCACTTGCACCATAAATTATAAATTGCTAATAATGGGGGTCATTCCGAGTTGATCGCTCGCTAGCAGTTTTTAGCAGCCGTGCAAACGCTATGCCACCGCCCACTGGGGAGCGTATTTTAGCTTAGCAGAAGTGCGAACGCTTGTGCAACCGAGCTCTGCAAAAATATTTTGTGCAGTTTCAGAGTAGGTCTGAACCTACTCAGCACTTGTGATCACTTCAGCCTATTCGTGTCTGGATTTGACGTCATACACCCGCCCAGTGAACGCCCAGCCACGCCTGCGTTTTTTAAGACACGCCTGCGTTATTACAAACACTCCCTGAAAACGGTCATTTGACACCCAGTAACGCCCCCTTCCTGTCAATCTTCTAGCGGCCGCCAGCGCGAAGAAAATCTTCGCTAGAACATGAGCACAACCACATAGGGCTTTGTACCCGTACGTCACGCGTGCACATTGCGGAGCATATGCATGCGCAGAAATTCTGTTTTTTTCACCTGATCGCTGCGCTGCGAAAAGCGGCAGCGAGCGATCAACTCTGAATGACCCCCAATGTCCTTTCAGACAATCTGTGACTCTCCAACTGTTGAAGAACTACAAATCCCAGCGTGCCACTTGATTGGCAAGTAATGCTGAGATTTGTTGTTCTACAATAGCTGGAAGGTTGAACTTTACATATTCCGCCATTAAAGAAATGAATTCAAAATAAGTTCTTCCTAGTGACAGTGTTAATTCCCCTTAATGTATAAGTCACGGTGGGGTAGGCAAGGGTTACCGCTATCATGGAGACGATGTGTGAGGATTGCTGCAGCTATTACTGTTAGTGATTTTTTTTTTCCGTGTCTCCCATGTCGCTGGCAGGAGCTGTAGGTTAGCTACAGGACTTGTGTATGTCTTATATAAATACAGTTGTAGGGTTGCTGGGTGTGGCAGCACCGTAGCAAGCTGAACAGAACAGAGCACTTGTTCCAGACTCAGGAAATCTCACTGTGCCACACCTACTTATTGAGAGAAGAGGAAATGACCAAACCAGGCACACAGAGGGAGGGCCCGGGGACCTGCCTGTCAACATACTGTACCTTACGTGACAGCCAATGCATGTCACTAATAGAATGGGGGTGTTATACATTTGCAGAAAACTCTTTCACGGTTTGAAAATAAATGTGCATCTGCCAGGAACAGGCGTATAAGTACAAGTACACTGGGGGGCAATGTTTACTCTCTTCAGTGTTTATTCACTTTTCCCACACTCTGGTATGTGAGTCAGCTCAGGGAATCTTTTTCTGCTACTGTCACGTTGGGGCATTCATAGGGGCGTATTTATTATTAATCCATTTAATTTAACCAATTATTCCAAATTACCATTTTTGCCCATGGACACTGCTCACAGGAACGTGCCAAGAGTCAGGGGGCGTAAACTCACGGCACCCCCCCCCCCCCCCTTCCATGTATCTGGGCAGTAAGCACGTCAGGTGGGGGTGCAGACAAGAGCGAGAGCCAGAAGCTGCGCTGCAGATGACCATACCATCTCTCTGTGTGGCCGGACCGTCCCAACAAGCCATCGGCTTTTCTGGCATTTGGGGCCAGATGGCCAGTTCGGTCCTATTTGCTCCCATGCATTACCAGATTTTCGCTCCAACCAGAAAGATTGGACAGATAATCTTATAGTGCGTTTCCACCTTAACACCTAGACCTTGAGCACATCATTGCTTGGGTGGCCGTAACCTGGAGCTTTAACCCCCTGTCACATGCAGGAAAGGCCACACATACAGTAGGTGCCAGTTTCTACATTTTCCAAATATGTGGGCCCACAAAGGCACCTATTTATCAATATGCCACAATGGCAATGATTTTATATTGGTGCTTATCACAGTGATAGAAAAATAAGTTATCACCGCAGTTTATCATTAAATTGTCACAGGAGAAGCAGAATGATACTCAGCTGCTTGGTATTGTTGGCAGGCAGGGGTATGAGGAGTCTTACCGCTTTGCTGGCCGGTATTGATGGAGCTACGCTTGTCTGAGCCGTCTTTGCCAATTTCCACAAACAGTGGAACTGAAAACCTTGGTTATACTTGAAAAAAGTTATAAATGAATGTAGCTAATTAGCTGGCAGTCCCTAATACTTTCCCTAATTAATTAAAAAGCAACATTTCTATTATGTTCTCTGCAACTGCCAAATGCCATCCTGAGATGGCATTAGTGAATCGATTGTGGTGCTCTCGTGGCCTGAGCTTTGACTGGACCTGTCTTACAGAATCCCCAGCCAATGCCATGCTGAGCGTGGCCAGATTTGGCCCAATGATTGGTGGATTATGTGGGTCATTCTCCAATCAGCATGAAGGCATGGGCTCTGCTAAATACCCCACCCCCCCAGTGGCGGACCCAGCAGGGCAGGGGTCGATAAGGGCGATCACCCCCCGTAAGTTAACACGCAGCTCAATGTGACATCAGCAGCCGCTCTCTGCGCCCGCTCCCTGTTTGGATCTGGTGAGACAGAGTAGGGCGCTGCAGTGTGTCGAGAGCCTGTCCCCGCCTCCTCCTCCTGCGTAGCTTGCTTCCCCGCATGGTGACTGATGATAGGATCCGCTCCCATGCCAGGACGAAAAGCCGCCCAAGGAGTTGCAGGAGCCCGGGGAGGAGGTGGTGGGCGGTTCCTTCACTGGCTGGGGAGGCAATAAGAAGAGCTGCACTGGCTTCCCCAACCGCCGGCTGATCCGACCTCCCTCCCAGCTGGCCCTAACCAGTGGTCCTTCATATGGAGCCACAGCATTAACCAGAAGGTCAGTGCCTTACACCTCATCTGGTTGTCCTGTGACCAGGAGGATGTGGTTCTGCAGCAGCTGCACCTCCCTACTGTCTGAGAGATTTCAGCTGCCTGTAGATGGCCATAATAATATGCCAATAATGTGTTTGGGAGAAACTGTGTGGCATATAATGTGTTTGGGTGATACTGTCTGGTATATAATGTGTTTGGGGGACACTGTGTCATATAATGTGGGACACTGTGTCATATAATGTGTTTGGGGGACACTGTGTAGCATATAATGTGTTTGGGGAATACTGGGTGGCATTTAATGTGTTTGGGGGTCACTGTGTGGCGTGTTTGGGGGACACTGTGTGGCATATAACGTGTTTGGGGGACACTGTTGCATATAACGTGTTTGTGGGACACTGTGTGGCATATAATGTGTTTGGGGGACACTGTGTGGCATATAGTGTGTTTGGGGATACTGGGTGGCACTGACATATAGCGTGTTTGGGGGACACTGTTGCATATAACGTGTTTGGGGGACACTGGGTGGCATATAATGTGTTTTGGGGACACTGTGTGGCATATAGTGTGTTTGGGGATACTGGGTGGCACTGACATATAGCGTGTTTGGGGGATACTGTGGCATATAATGTGCTTGTGGAACACTGTGGCATATAATGTGTTTGGGGGAAACTGTGGCATATAATGTGTTTGGGGAATACTGTCTGGTATATAATGTGTTTGGGGGACACTGGCATATAATGTGTTTGTGTTTGGGGAACACTGTGTGGCATATAATGTGTTTGGGGGATACTGGGTGGCATATAATGTGTTTGGGGGAAACTGTGTGGCATATAATGTGTTTGGGGGATACTGTCTGGTATATAATGTCTTTGGGGTCAAAGTGTGGCATATAATGTGTTGGGGGGACACTGTGTGGCATATAATGTGTTGGGGGGATACTGTGTGGCATATAATTTGTTTGGGGGACACTGGCATATAATGTGTTTGGGAAACACTGTGTGGCATATAATGTGTTTGGGGAACACTGTGTGGCATATAATGTGTTTGGGGAACACTGTGTGGCATATAATGTGTTTGGGGGACACTGTGGCATATAATGTGTTTGGGGACACTGTGTGGCATATAATATGTTTGGGGGACACTGGCATATAATGTGTTTGGGTATACTGTGTGTCATATAATGTGTTTGGGGGACACTGTGGCATATAATGTGTTTGGGGGACACTGTGGCATATAATGTGTTTGGGGGACACTGGCATATAATGTGTTTGGGGAACACTGTGTGGCATATAATGTGTTTGGGGGCAAAGTGTGGCATATAATGTGTTTGGGGGACACTGTGTGGCATATAATGTGTTTGGGGGCAAAGTGTGGCATATAATGTGTTTGGGGGACACTGTGTGGCATATAATGTGTTTGGGGGCAAAGTGTGGCATATAATGTGTTTGGGTATACTGTGTGGCATATAATGTGTTTGGGGGACACTGTGTGGCATATAATGTGTTTGGGGGACACTGTGTGGCATATAATGTGTTTGGGGGACACTGTGTGGCATATAATGTGTTTGGGGGACACTGTGTGGCATATAATGTACTGTGTGGCATATAATATGTTTGGGGACACTGTGTGGCATATAATGTGTTTGGGGGACACTGTGTGACATATATCGTGTTTGGGGGACACTGTGGCATATAATGTGTTTGTGGGACACTGTGTTGCATATAATGTGTTTGCGGGACACTGTGTTGGCATATAATGTGCTTGTGGAACACTTTGTGGCATATAATGTGTTTGGGAGACAGTGTGGCATATGGTGTGTTTGCGGGACACTGTGTGGCATATGTGTTTTTGGGGGACACTGTGTGGCATATAATGTGTTTGGGAGACTGTGTGGCATATAATGTGTTTGGGAGACTGTGTGCCATATAATGTGTTTGGGAGACACTGTGTGGCATATGTGTTTGGGAGACACTGTGTGGCATATGAGTTTGGGGACAAAGTGTAGCATATAATGTGTTTGGGGGACACTGTGTCATATAATGTGGGACACTGTGTCATATAATGTGTTTGGGGGACACTGTGTAGCATATAATGTGTTTGGGGGATACTGGGTGGCATTTAATGTGTTTGGGGGTCACTGTGTGGCGTGTTTGGGGGACACTGTGTGGCATATAACGTGTTTGGGGGACACTGTTGCATATAACGTGTTTGTGGGACACTGTGTGGCATATAATGTGTTTGGGGGACACTGTGTGGCATATAGTGTGTTTGGGGATACTGGGTGGCACTGACATATAGCGTGTTTGGGGGACACTGTTGCATATAACGTGTTTGGGGGACACTAGGTGGCATATAATGTGTTTTGGGGACACTGTGTGGCATATAGTGTGTTTGGGGATACTGGGTGGCACTGACATATAGCGTGTTTGGGGGATACTGTGGCATATAATGTGCTTGTGGAACACTGTGTGGCATATAATGTGTTTGGGGGACACTGTGTGGCATATAATGTGTTTGGGGGACACTGTGTGGCATATAATGTGTTTGGGGATCACTGTGTGGCATATAATGTGTCTGGGGGCAAAGTGTGGCATATAATGTGTTTGGGGGACACTGTGTGGCATATAATGTGTTTGGGGGACACTGTGTGTCATATAGTGTGTTTGGGGGACACTGTGTGTCATATAGTGTGTTTGCGGGACATTGTGTGGCATATGTGTTTGGGGGACACTGTGTGGCATATAATGTGTTTGGGAGACACTGTGTGGCATATGTGTTTGATGGACACTGTGGCATACAATGAGTTTGGGGGCAAAGTGTAGCATATAATGTGTTTGGGGGACACTGTGTCATATAGTGTGGGACACTGTGTGGTATATAATGTGTTTGGGGGACACTGTGTGGCATATAATTTGTTTGGAGGACACTGTGGCATATAATGTGTTTGGGGGATACTGGGTGGCATTTAATGTGTTTGGGGGACACTGTGTGACATATAATGTGTTTGGGGGATACTGTGGGGCATATAATGTGTTAGGGGGACACTGTGTGGCATATATGTGTTTGGGGGACACTGTGTGGCATAGAATGTGTTTGCGGGACACTGTGTGACATATAATGTGTTTGGGGAGCACTGTGACATATATTGACCGAAATGTGAGGGGTAGGACTTTAAGTGGGAGGAGCAATGAGTAGAGAGGGGAGGAGTCGGTATTCATTCTAAAACCGCTCCACCTAAACATAAAGTCTACATCCCGATCCCCCAACCCCCTGGATCTGCCTGCCATGTTAATTAGGACCCCCTGTGCCTGGTGTCCCTCCTGGAGATGGTCATGTTGGGAGGTATGCTACTGTCTACATCAGTGTTTTTCAACCTCAATCCTCAAGTTTTCCAACAGTTCATGTTGTAAAGAAATGATAACAATATTTTACATATGTATTAAAACGTAATACCCAACCAAGTGGTGTCACACACGTACAGGTGCAAAATAATTTTATATTAAAACCATTGGTTGATGTGCTGATCACTATATAATTACATTAAAAACTGCATCTCCCAAATTGTAGTCTGAAAATACTCTACAGCAGCAAAAACACAAACATACATGAAAAACAGCACATAAAAATTAAAAATATTTATTATACAATTACATCAATGTTAGAAACAATAGAAATTAATATATATATATATATATATATATATATATATATATATATATATACATACACATTAACACTAATAAAGCATCCCTGTTGCTGGATTTATTATCCGGTTTGGTAAATTACAGTATATTCATCCGAAGTTGTAATAATTAGTATGTGAAGGAAAGAGTCATTTTGAAGTTAGAAGTCTATAATGCTCTTACCCACCACATGATGTACCAGGCCGTGGTAAACTCAACCTCCCTTAAGCAAGCCGTTATGGTTTATTATTGATGTACATCACCAATACCCCTTTCACACCGCAGCTTGAACCCGGTAAATTGCCGATTTTTAAGGCTTCCTAAACGGTTCGAGCTGCGATGTGAAAGGGTCACCTTCAATTTACCGTTTTCAAAATACCGGTATTTTTAAACGGTAAAAAAGCAGGGTCCTACCCGTTTCAGACCCGTTTCATTGTGCAGTGTGAAAGGGTCTGAAACGGTATTTGCAAGCCCCAGAAGGTGATAGGCTGGCTCCATGTGTGATGTCACCAGGCAGAAGCAGGAAATAAACATTTAAAATGACAACCACTGTTTTGTATGGGTGAAACGGGTTCAGTGTGAAAGGTACCAAAACGGTAATGAAATGGTAATATACTGGTTACAACATGCGATGTGAAGGGGGTTTAACTGCTCAGACCCGTTTTAAGAACCGTTTAAAGAACCATTTCAAAAGCTCATCTCCTGCGCCGCCTCTCCCTATGCTGTGAATGGGAACCATGTCGCATCGACACGGCTCCCATTCACACCGCACCTCACATTCACACCGCATCAACCCGGGTAAAACCCTTCTTTTTTACCGGGTTGAATTACCGGGTCAGGCGACCCGCTAAATCGTCAAAGGACCTTTCACATCGCACACTGACACGGTTCGACACGGCAATATGCCGTGTCGATACCGGGTTATTTGTGCGATGTGAAAGGGGTATCATTGAGACCGAGACAAGATGTAAGCGTTCACCGGGCAGGGTCTGGCCGTTCCAGTAGTTTCCACTTTTGCGGAGAAGTCTGCGACGGGGAGCGAGTTCACTGCTGCAGGTGAGGAGCACAGGAACCAATGGCAGGATGAATGGATGTTTCCAGGCACAGGTAAAAATGTCCCTTAAGGCGTTTCTCTTGTTCTAGTGATCAAACGGTTTCATCAGAAGGAATTAAGCATATTAATAGAAATATAAATTATAATATTAATATACTTAAATTAACAAACCGGATGATAAATCCAGTAACAGGGGTGCTTTATTAGTGTTAATGTGTGTATAATATAATGTGTTTCTAACATTTGATGTGATTGTATAATAAATATTTTTTATTTGTATGCGTTCTCTTTTATATATGTTCATGTTGTAAAGACCAGAAGGATAATTACTGACCCAGCAAAATAGAGTAACTAACCTCTGCATGATTAAAGACATCCACAAAACATAACCTGTTGGTGGTACCTGAGTATTAGGATTGAGAAACCTGGTCTACGTTGTCTATATCCCAAAGCCACAGCTGTTTGCAAGAAAATACTAATCAGACATAGAAGATCCACAACCTAATCTGGCGGTGATATCAGCAAATAGCTCCTTGATCCAATGAACTAAATATGCCAGAGGAGTATGGAACCAGACCTGAGAGCCTTTGATATAACCTTATCCTTATTACACATTGTATGAATATATAGGAAATATATACACTGTGGGGGAGATGTACTAAGCAGTGAAAAAAATGGAGAAGTAAGCCAGTGTAAAGCTGCCCATGGCACCCAATCAGCTGCTCTGTATAATTGTATAATATGCAAATTATAAATGTTACTTCAATGCTGGTTGGTTGCCACTGGCTCACTTCTCCACTCTTTTCACTGCCTAATACATCTCCCCCATATGTAACACGGTAACTCCTGGGTACAGACAAAACTCTAAAGGGCCGTACTGACGGGGAGATTTCCCCAGAGATGTGTGCTGAGCAGTCTAGCACAGACCGCTCAGCACACATCTCTCCCCCCGCTCAGCACAGCACGATGTGTTGAGCGAGGGGTGGGACGAACACTGGGGTGAAATGAGCGACCTGCTAGATTGTGCCTGCGTGCCGCAATCTAGCACCAGTGATAGCGACGCGCGCTGTCACCGGCACCCCTACACACGGAGCAATGTTCAGCTAACTTCTAAGCAATCTAGCCAGATTGTTTAGAAATTAGTATCATAAATCTGTTTATATAAATAGCTGAGAACTTCTTCCCAAGGATTAGGAAATAAAATAATTTGGGATTGGAGTAGCTGGTGATAATGCTGATTTAATTACCTTATAACCTTCACAATAATGGGTAAGAGACACAGTACGCAATTGGCATATGGGGTACCGTAAGGGTACGCACTTAGCGTAGCATACGCTCGGCCGTGATCGAGACGCACATGCGGCACGCTCGCTCACAGCTTAATGCGTGGTGTCGAGCACGCTATAGGCGAGCGACTACCGTAATGCTACGCTACCAGCGTAGCGGACGCTCGAGACCACGAGGAGATCACGAGCGGCGCAGACGCTCACAAGATGACAATCAGTAAACCTTGAATGTAACACACAGAAAGGATACTCTTATACTGTAAACCTTGTACTGAAACACTGTAGCGATATAACGCTGCTTAACCTGATTAACACTAAAGCTGTTTGAGCGATCGAGACGCTCCTATTACCCTCAGCAATGTAAATGAACACACGATACCGTGCTAAGGTTCCAACACCTTTACTAACAAGCTTTTAGTTATATTGAAAAAGGTAAAACAGTTCACAAGTCATACAGTACAGACTAACCTATAATTCTAACAGAATATCTAGACAGAAAATATACAATAGCGTCACAAACATATACTATAACAGAGAGAAAGGGAATGGCCAATACACACAGAGAATAAGTTGGTTTGCAGAGAATTACTTACACACACTGGGAACGATCGCTGCGCAGCCTGGTACCAGCTCCGAGTTAGTCAATATGAAAACCGTTTGTGGAGTGAGAGAGAGCTGCCCAGGCTGGCTGATCTTATATACACTGAGTACAGTATACTACAAAGGGACCTATAATCTCATTGTTCATTGGACACAGGAATGTCTCCTCGTATCATAACAAAAGGTCATAGGTTAGTTTGAACAGGTGGGCTGTGACTATATCAAACTGCTCAGGTGGGAGGGAATCTGAAGATTCCCGCCGCATGGGTAATGAATCGCAAATATATGAAATGTCCAGAATCTACTAATGGCCATAACTATACGCAGGAGCGATTAATCTTTACCTAACCAACACCGATTGTTGCTATTAAAATGTTCTTTAGTTAGGTACCAGACACAGCTGTTCAAACCCTGTCTGACCCTTCGTACCATACAAAGAGGAATTCCTCTGTCCAGCGACCATTTACATTAACCAAACTTACAGTCATTATTAAGGGGAACATTATCTATAAAACATACTATTTGGTTTTATTATTAAACGATTGAGTCTCCCGCTAGACGCACACAAACTCTACCGTAAATGCACATACCACGCGCTCGAGCGCATGGCCGAGGTGCCATCACGCGGCTGCGTATATCCGCACACACGGGAGAGAATGTGCACGTGCAGCAGGCACGCGCATGAGGTGAATATATGGCAACGTGTAGCATGGTATTTTTCTGACTTTGACACTGGTCATGACTGGTGAGGGTTTTACTGTACCAAGCCCCAAACATCACATGAATAGTCGCACCCTTCTGTAGGTTAAAGGAACACATTGTAACACTTGTGTGGTGCCTAAACTTTAGAATTACCTTTAATCTCAGCAATACATTAAAACTGCTATTAATCAAGGAGCATAGACAGCACTCTGTAACAGACTATCGGGAGGCATTTTTATGTAAGATAACTAAGTGTGATCATTTGAGCATTCACTGTGACCAAGGAGTCTATTTACTAAGCCTTAGCGAGAGATAAAGAGGACGGAGATAAAGTACCAGCCACTCGGCTTCTAACTGCCATATCACAGGCTGTGTTTAAATATGACAGTTAGGCAGAGCCAGCCCTAGGCATAGGCAAACTACAGTAGGCAAATGTGAACCCATATATGAACTTGGCCCTTGTATGGCTCACCTCCCACAGTGTAACCTTCAAAGTGCGCCCAACATGGCTGTCCCATATGGTACACTTGTGGATGGGATGAAAAATACATAGGCCTAATGGTTTTGATGGAACCCTACTCTGAACTGTAGGACTCTGAAATCACCCCCATTTTGTGTCATCTCGTCTAGGGGTGGACTATTCCACCCTGGGTAATCCTACGCTGAGCGCCCAAGATGGCTGCCGCACTTGGTACCTTGTGAGGGTGGAATACACAACCCTTGGAAGTTATTACCCAAAATGCCTACACCAATCCTGCATTATGCTTTCTGTGTGCTTAAGGTTTTCTTATATGTCTGTGTGGCTTATCTATTGCTGTATTACTCAAATCCTCTGTATCATGTGCATTGTTTTTGATATCTGTAAAGCGCCTTGAGTCCTGTTGGAGAAAGAGCGATATATAAATAAAATTATTATTATTATTATTAAATGCCTAGGGCGTTTGGAATGCCTAGGGACACAGCCAGCTTCTGCTGATTAAAATGATATGCAGCATGCCTATATTCTGTGTCTGATTGCGGCTCTATCTGCATGCGAAATGCCTTACTAATGTGCAGCATTATTTGTATAAAGTGTACTGGTGCTGGGAAAGGGGTGCAGGGTCAGAGGCGGAACTAGCATCTGTGCAAGGGGGCACCAGCCAAACTCTTGCCTAGGGCATCATATTGGTTAGGGCCGGCTCTGCAGTTAGGAGCTGGTTGGCTGGTACTTTGGGGTCTATTCATGAAGCAGTGGAAAGAGCGGAGAAGTGATCCAGTGGAGAAGTTGCCCATGGCAACCAATCAGCTGCTCCATACAATTGTATAGTATGCAAATTATAAATGTTACTTCAATGCTGATTGTTTGCTATGGGCAACTTCTCCACTGGCTCACTTCTCTACACTTCCAATGGCTCACTTCTCTACACTTTTCACTGCTTCATGAATAGATCCCTTTATCTGTGTTCAAGACTTAGTAAATAGACCCCTACATTTTCTGACCGCTTCTGAAGGTTGAGTATAAGGCTGTGATAGGCACAAATAAATTCTAAAGAGAGGTTTCCATCCGTCAACTGGGCGCACTTCTTGTTTTTTATTAATAGAAAAATGTATGCTCACATGTAAGTGGAACCAAAAATAGACAACTCATCAGGCAACAGGGTGACACTTTGGTTAGCATTGCTATCTACACAGCGCAGGTTTCTTAGGTTCAGCCCCCTAATGCCCTATTAGTGTTGAGTTTGAAAATTCTCACTGTGTTTGCATCAGTTTCCTGCTGGTAATCCAGTTTTCCCCCAAAAGTCCAAAAACATACTGGTAGGTTAAATAGGTACACATTCAGAATGCTGACACGTTGAATGTCAACACCGGAATGTCATTATTATTATTATTTATTTATTTATTTATATCATGTGACAAGGGATCTGCAGTGCCCAATTATGGAGTACATAAATGAAAAATCAAAACAGGGCAATAGTGACTTACAGTTGATGACAATATAGGACAAGTACAGGGTAAATAAACACTGACATAAGTATTAGGGTGGCAGAAAACTGCAGGATTAGGTGACGCCAAGGATGGTTTAAGTAAGAGAAGGAAAAGCACATAAGAGTTGAGGGCCCTGCTCGTGAGAGTTTACACTCTAAAGGTGAGGGACAGACAGACGGGTGACACAGATGGGGTAGACAGAGGGTAAGGATGAGATTTGGTTGGGTTTGGTGAAGAAGTGGCTCTTCAGAGCTCGTTTGAAGTTTTGTGGAGAGATGGAGAGTCTGAGGGGGAGAGGTAGAGAATTCCAGAGAAAGGGAGCAGCACCAGGAACGTGCAGTCAGGGGAGGCAGTGCCTCCCCTGTCATTAATAATTAAAATATTATAAAGAAGATACTTATGACACATATTCTGTGTCATGAGTATCTGCTTTATATTATCCTAAACGTACCTCCTGTCTAAAATGTGTTTGGGAGGCACCGATCGTGGTGCCTCCCTGTCAGATAGGGAAAGGTATGGAGAGCGGGGGGCGGGCATGGGCGGGGCCTAGCAATGGGCATTAAAAGCCCATTGAAATAACATGGGAAAGCGGCACCATTAGAGGTGCCGCTTTCACACAGGGACGTGCTTTCAACCTATGAAAGCACGTCCCCTGTCAGTCAGGCCACAGTGATTGGCCAGCGGATCCGTCACTGGATCCGCTGTCAATCACTGTTGTGGGCGCGGCGGAGGTGCGGGTGTCGGCGGAGGTGCTGGCGGCGGAGGTGCGGGTGTCGGCGGAGGTGCTGGCGGCGGAGGTGCGGGCGGCGGCGGAGGTGCTAGCGGCGGTGCAGAGTTTGGGCAGCGGAGCGGTACCAATTTCAAAAATGGCGCCATAGCGTAATTTTTTATATTCAAGATGGCCGCCGCAAGCCAATCACGGCTCGCAGCGTCATCGCCCCGCCCCCTCCGGCTAACTTATATAAGTCAGCGCGAGGGAGCGGCTGTCAGTCCGACGGCGGAGGAGGAGCGGAGACGAGCTCCTGAAGGCAGAAGACGTCGGAAGTCCTGGATGGGCGGCGGCTATGCAAAAGAGCTTAGCAGCCGCCGCCCACCAGGTGAAGATGCTGGAAGCCCTGGGGAAGGCGGCGGCCTCCCAGGTAAAGACGCCGGAGGAAGACGCTAGAAGCCCTGGGGAGGTGGCGCCCCCCCAGGTGAAGACGCCGGAAGCCCTGGGGAGGCGGCGGCCATGCAAAAGAGCTTAAAGGCCGCCGCCCCCAGGTGAAGACCCTGTCAAACTATTTTTTTTTTAAAGAGACTGGTGTTTTTATTTTTATATTTTCTTTACAGGTGGAGAACAGGTGCCAACAGGCCATTTATGTCCGGGCATGCTGGCACTTGTGGTTCTCCATGTGCCAGCATGCTGGGGCAGGCTTGCTGGGACCTGTTGGCCACCTGTAAAGAACAATATTACTGTTCTTTACAGGTGGACCACCGGTGCCAGCGGGCCATTTATGTCCGGGCATGCTGGCACTTGTGGTTCTCCAAGTGCCGGCATGCTGGGGCAGGCTTGCTGGGACCTGTAGGGCACCTGTCAAGAACAATATTAACAATGAACCCCGCACCCACCGCCACCAGGGGTGCGGGGCATAGCACTGGGCTATCAGCCCAGTGCTGGTTGTTGCTCTGGAGAGGGACCCCATTTTCATTTTTTGGGGTCCCCACTTCCGTGGAATTCCAGCCCTGGGCTGACTGGTTTGGGGGGGGCAGATTAATGTTATGGCAGGGGGACCCCATACCGAGTGTCTCCCCTGCTATGCATTACACACCCCCCCCCCCCCCCTGGTTGGTTCTGCCCTGTGCTGGTTTCACGGGGGATGGGGGGGCTACACTTTTTTTTTTTTTACCCCACTCTATGGAGGGGGGGGGGGGGATGGTTGGCTGCTTGTGCCTCCCCAGCCACCGACCTCACCGCACGCCACTGAGCAGCACATGAGAAATCTTGAAGGTAGGAGTGGGAGGAAGTAATCAGTCGGCAGGAGAGTCGGCGTGCATTAGTAGAGCGAAAAGGACGGGTGGGAGTGTAATGGGAAATAAGGTCAGAGATGTAAATGAGAAAGGAGTGGGTGAGTGCTTTGTAGGCGAGTGTGAGAAGTTTGAGTTGGATTCTGAAAGGGAAGGGAAGCCAGTGAAGGGCTTGTAGGAGAGGGGAGGTGGACATAGTCTGAATTGTCTGAATTTCAAGATAGACAGAATGTTGACACTCAACATGTAGACATTTACAATGTTGACAGTGACAGACTTCCAGCATTGTGAATGTCAACAGACAGAATGGCGACGGCAGTTTTTTTTTATTTTACAGATTAGGGTTATAGTTAGGCTGTGGTTATGGTTAGTTAAGCCGGCTATACAAAATATGCAAACATATGATAAAATGCCGCAAAACTTTCACTATACGATAACAGTTTCAATCACACGCAATTCAATTGCACACATGTCTGACTCTCCACTACTTATTTGACCTGTTAAATTGATTTTGCACAGCAGGAAAATAAAAGCAGGAGTGAATCAGCGTCTGGGAGTTCCACAGCTCACAACCTGTAATTTAATGATCAAAAGATCCCACTGAGGAGCTCAAGAGATTTACTTTCTGCCTGTATCAGGTTTCAACTTTCAAGGTCCTAATCTGAGAGGTCATTATATTCTGTTTACAGTATGGATTCTGACACCTCGTTGCTACAATAGCCTCGCCTTCTGCTGTGATTAGGTCGCCATGTGTGTTCCTTGCATGTGTATGTTTTACAATTAAAAAAGGCCACTAAGGATTAGCAGCATGCTTAGCGTTAGTCAAGCTGTGATTTACCACCCGTGAAAGAACTACAGGTGAAACTCAGAAAATTAGAATATCGTGCAAAAATTCATTTATTTCAGTAATTCAACTTAAAAGGTGAAACTAATATATTATATAGACTCATTACATGCAAAGTGAGATATTTCAAGCCTTTACTTGTTATAATTTTGATGATTGTGGCTTACAGTTTAAGAAAATCCCAAATCCAAAATCTCAGAAAATTAGAATATTACATAAAATCAATTAAAAAAAAGGATTTTAAATACAGGAATGTCGGCCCTCTGAAAAGTATAATCATGCATGTGTACTCAGTACTTGGTTTGGGCCCCTTTTGCATGAATTACTGCCTCAATGCGGAGTGGCATGGATTCTATCAGCCCGTGGCACTGCTGAGGTGTTATGGAAGACCAGGATGCTTCAATAGCGGCCTTCAGCTCTTCTGCATTGTTCGTTATCATGTCTCTCATCTTTCTCTTGGCAGTGCCCCATATATTCTCTGTGGGGTTCAGGTCAGGCGAGTCTGCAGGCCAATCCATCACAGTAATCCAACGGTCATTGAACCAGGTTTTGGTACTTTTGGCAGTGTGGGCAGGTGCCAAGTCCTGCTGGAAAATGAAGTCAGCATCTCCATAAAGCATGTCTGCTGAAGGAAGCATGAAGTGCTCTAAAATGGCCTGGTAGACGGCTGCGTTAACTCTGGACTTAATAAAGCACAGTGGGCCAACACCAGCAGATGACATGGATCCCCACATCAAAACACACTGTGGAAACTTCACACTGGACTTCAAGCATTTTGGATTGTGTGCCTCTCCATTCTTCCTCCATACTCTGGGACCTTGGTTTCCAAATGAGATACCTTGGTTAGACCAGGTAAGACGTTTCTGTCGTTTGTTGTTCAGGAGCGGCTTGACGAGGAATACGACATTTGAAGCCCATGTCCAGGATCTGTCTGTGTGTGGTGGCTCTTGATGCACTATCTCCAGCCTCAGTCCACTCCTTGTGAAGCCCCACACACTTTTGAATGGCCTTTTCCTGACAATCGTCTCCAGGCTGCGGTCATCCCTGGTGCTTGTACACCTTTTTCTTCCACACTTTTCCCTTCCACTTAACTTTCTATTAATGTGCTTTGATACAGCACTTTGAGAACATCCAACCTCTTTTGCAATTGCCTTTTGAGGCTTTCCCTCCTTGTGGAGGGTGTCAATGATTGTTTTCTGCACAATTGTCAGGTCAGCAGTCTTCCCCATGATTGTGACATGTACTGAGCCAGACTGAGAGACCATTTAAAGTCTCGGGAACCCTTTGCAGGTGGTTTGGATTAATTAGCTAATTAGTGTGTGACACTTTGAGCCTACAATTTTGAACCTTTTCACAATATTCTAATTTTCTGAGATTTTGGATTTGGGGTTTTCTTAACCTGTAAGCCACAATCATAAAAATTTCAACAAAGGTTTGAAATATCTTACTTTGAATGTAATGAGTCTATATAATATACAGGTTGAGTATCCCTTATCCAAAATACTTGGGACCAGAAGTATTTTGGATATCGGACTTTTCCGTATTTTGGAATAATTGCATATCATAATGAGATATCATGGCGATGGGACCCAAGTCTAAGCACAGAATGCATTTATGTTTTATATACACCTTATACACACAGCCTGAAGGTCATTTTAGCCAATATTTTTTATAACTTTGTGCATTAAACAAAGTGGGTGTACATTCACACAATTCATTTATGTTTCATATACACCTTATACACACAGCCTGAAGGTCATTTAATACAATATTTTTAATAACTTTGTTTTATACACAAAGTTTGTATACATTGAGCCATCAGAAAACAAAGGTTTCACTATCTCACTCAAAAAATTCAGTATTTCGGAATATTTGAATATGGGATACTCAACCTGTATTATTTTCACCTTTTAAGTAGAGATGAGCGGGTTCGGTTCCTCGGAATCCGAACCCGCCCGAACTTCAGCTTTTTTTACATGGATCCGAGCGACTCGGATCTTCCCGCCTTGCTCGGTTAACCCGAGCGCGCCCGAACGTCATCATGACGCTGTCGGATTCTCGCGAGGCTCGGATTCTATCGCGATACTCGGATTCTATATAAGGAGCCGCGCGTCGCCGCCATTTTACACGTGCATTGAGATTGATAGTGAGGACGTGGCTGGCGTCCTCTCCGTTTAGAGAAGAAATAGATAGGAGAGTGAGAGTGAGACAGTGACACTTCATTTACTGGAGCTTAGGAGGAGTACTCAGACAGAGAGTGCAGAATTTTGCTGATAGTATTAGTTAGTTATACTAGTGACAGAGTGAGACAGTGACACTTCATTTACTGGAGCTTAGGAGGAGTACTCAGACAGAGAGTGCAGAATTTTGCTGATAGTATTAGTTAGTTATACTAGTGACTGACCAGTGACCACCAGTGCAGTTTTATATTATTTAATATAATCCGTTCTCTGCCTGAAAAAACGATACACAGTGACTCAGTCACATACCATATCTGTGCTCAGCCCAGTGTGCTGCTGCATCATCTATGTATAATATCTGACTGTGCTCACACAGCTTAATTGTGGGGGAGACTGGGGAGCAGTTAGGTTATAGCAGGAGCCAGGAGTACATATTACAAAATTAAACAGTGCACACTTTTTTTCTGCAGGAGTGCCACTGCCAGTGTGACTGACCAGTGACCTGACCACCAGTATATAGTATACTATATTGTATTGTGAATGTCTGCCTGTAAAAGTTAAACACACGTCGTGTGACTTGTGTGGTGTTTTTTTATTCTATAAAATAAAAAACTCATTCTGCTGACAGACAGTGTCCAGCAGGTCCGTCATTATATAATATATACCTGTCCGGCTGCAGTAGTGATATATATATATTTTTTATATCATTATTTATCATCCAGTCGCAGCAGACACAGTACGGTAGTTCACGGCTGTAGCTACCTCTGTGTCGGCACTCGGCAGTCCATCCATAATTGTATACCACCTACCCGTGGTTTTTTTTTTCTTTCTTCTTTATACATACTACATCTCATTATCATCCAGTCTATATTAGCAGCAGACACAGTACAGTACGGTAGTCCACGGCTGTAGCTACCTCTGTGTCGGCACTCGGCAGTCCGTCCATAATTGTATACCACCTACCCGTTTTTTTTTTTTCTTTCTTCTTTATACATACTACATCTCATTATCAACCAGTCTATATTAGCAGCAGACACAGTACGGTAGTCCACGGCTGTAGCTACCTCTGTGTCGGCACTCGGCAGTCCGTCCATAATTGTATACCACCTACCCGTGGTTTTTTTTTTCTTTCTTCTTTATACATACTACATCTCATTATCATCCAGTCTATATTAGCAGCAGACACAGTACAGTACGGTAGTCCACGGCTGTAGCTACCTCTGTGTCGGCACTCGGCAGTCCGTCCATAATTGTATACCACCTACCCGTGGTTTTTTTTTTCTTTCTTCTTTATACATACTACATCTCATTATCAACCAGTCTATATTAGCAGCAGACACAGTATGGTAGTCCACGGCTGTAGCTACCTCTGTGTCGGCACTCGGCAGTCCATCCATAATTGTATACCACCTACCCGTGGTTTTTTTTTCTTTCTTCTTTATACATACTACATCTCATTATCATCCAGTCTATATTAGCAGCAGACACAGTACAGTACGGTAGTCCACGGCTGTAGCTACCTCTGTGTCGGCACTCGGCAGTCCGTCCATAATTGTATACCACCTACCCGTGGTTTTTTTTTTCTTTCTTCTTTATACATACTACATCTCATTATCATCCAGTCTATATTAGCAGCAGACACAGTACAGTACGGTAGTCCACGGCTGTAGCTACCTCTGTGTCGGCACTCGGCAGTCCATCCATAATTGTATACCACCTACCCGTGGTTTTTTTTTCTTTCTTCTTTATACATACTACATCTCATTATCATCCAGTCTATATTAGCAGCAGACACAGTACAGTACAATAGTCCACGGCTGTAGCTACCTCTGTGTCGGCACTCGGCAGTCCGTCCATAATTGATTTCCACCTACCCGTGGTTTTTTTTTCTTTCTTCTTTATACATACTACATCTCATTATCATCCAGTCTATATTAGCAGCAGACGCAGTACAGTACGGTAGTCCACGGCTGTAGCTACCTCTGTGTCGGCACTCGGCAGTCCATCCATAATTGTATACCACCTACCCGTGGTTTTTTTTTTTCTTTCTTCTTTATACATACTACATCTCATTATCATCCAGTCTATATTAGCAGCAGACACAGTACAGTACGGTAGTCCACGGCTGTAGCTACCTCTGTGTCGGCACTCGGCAGTCCGTCCATAATTGTATACCACCTACCCGTGGTTTTTTTTTCTTTCTTCTTTATACATACTACATCTCATTATCATCCAGTCTATATTAGCAGCAAACACAGTACAGTACGGTAGTCCACGGCTGTAGCTACCTCTGTGTCGGCACTCAGTCCGTCCATAATGGTATTCCACCTACCCGTGGTTTTTTTTTTTCTTTCTTCTTTATACATACTACATCTCATTATCATCCAGTCTATATTAGCAGCAGACACAGTACAGTACGGTAGTCCACGGCTGTAGCTACCTCTGTGTCGGCACTCGGCAGTCCGTCCATAATTGTATACCACCTACCCGTGGTTTTTTTTTTCTTTCTTCTTTATACATACTACATCTCATTATCATCCAGTCTATATTAGCAGCAGACACAGTACAGTACGGTAGTCCATGGCTGTAGCTACCTCTGTGTCGGCACTCGGCAGTCCATCCATAATTGTATACCACCTACCCGTGGTTTTTTTTTCTTTCTTCTTTATACATACTACATCTCATTATCATCCAGTCTATATTAGCAGCAGACACAGTACAGTACAATAGTCCACGGCTGTAGCTACCTCTGTGTCGGCACTCGGCAGTCCGTCCATAATTGTATACCACCTACCCGTGGTTTTTTTTTTCTTTCTTCTTTATACATACTACATCTCATTATCAACCAGTCTATATTAGCAGCAGACACAGTACGGTAGTCCACGGCTGTAGCTACCTCTGTGTCGGCACTCGGCAGTCCATCCATAATTGTATACCACCTACCCGTGGTTTTTTTTTCTTTCTTCTTTATACATACATACTACATCTCATTATCATCCAGTCTATATTAGCAGCAGACACAGTACAGTACAATAGTCCACGGCTGTAGCTACCTCTGTGTCGGCACTCGGCAGTCCATCCATAATTGTATACTAGTATCCATCCATCTCCATTGTTTACCTGAGGTGCCTTTTAGTTGTGCCTATTAAAATATGGAGAACAAAAATGTTGAGGTTCCAAAATTAGGGAAAGATCAAGATCCACTTCCACCTCGTGCTGAAGCTGCTGCCACTAGTCATGGCCGAGACGATGAAATGCCAGCAACGTCGTCTGCCAAGGCCGATGCCCAATGTCATAGTACAGAGCATGTCAAATCCAAAACACCAAATATCAGTAAAAAAAGGACTCCAAAACCTAAAATAAAATTGTCGGAGGAGAAGCGTAAACTTGCCAATATGCCATTTACCACACGGAGTGGCAAGGAACGGCTGAGGCCCTGGCCTATGTTCATGGCTAGTGGTTCAGCTTCACATGAGGATGGAAGCACTCAGCCTCTCGCTAGAAAACTGAAAAGACTCAAGCTGGCAAAAGCACCGCAAAGAACTGTGCGTTCTTCGAAATCCCAAATCCACAAGGAGAGTCCAATTGTGTCGGTTGCGATGCCTGACCTTCCCAACACTGGACGTGAAGAGCATGCGCCTTCCACCATTTGCACGCCCCCTGCAAGTGCTGGAAGGAGCACCCGCAGTCCAGTTCCTGATAGTCAGATTGAAGATGAAGATGTTGAAGTACACCAGGATGAGGAGGATATGGGTGTTGCTGGCGCTGGGGAGGAAATTGACCAGGAGGATTCTGATGGTGAGGTGGTTTGTTTAAGTCAGGCACCCGGGGAGACACCTGTTGTCCGTGGGAGGAATATGGCCGTTGACATGCCTGGTGAAAATACCAAAAAAATCAGCTCTTCAGTGTGGAGGTATTTCAACAGAAAAGCGGACAACAGGTGTCAAGCCGTGTGTTGCCTTTGTCAAGCTGTAATAAGTAGGGGTAAGGACGTTAACCACCTCGGAACATCCTCCCTTATACGTCACCTGCAGCGCATTCATAATAAGTCAGTGACAAGTTCAAAAACTTTGGGTGACAGCGGAAGCAGTCCACTGACCAGTAAATCCCTTCCTCTTGTAACCAAGCTCACGCAAACCACCCCACCAACTCCCTCAGTGTCAATTTCCTCCTTCCCCATGAATGCCAATAGTCCTGCAGGCCATGTCACTGGCAATTCTGACGAGTCCTCTCCTGCCTGGGATTCCTCCGATGCATCCTTGCGTGTAACGCCTACTGCTGCTGGCGCTGCTGTTGTTGCTGCTGGGAGTCGATGGTCATCCCAGAGGGGAAGTCGGAAGACCACTTGTACTACTTCCAGTAAGCAATTGACTGTCCAACAGTCCTTTGCGAGGAAGATGAAATATCACAGCAGTCATCCTGCTGCAAAGCGGATAACTGAGGCCTTGACAACTATGTTGGTGTT
Source organism: Pseudophryne corroboree (assembly GCF_028390025.1). Taxonomy (NCBI): domain Eukaryota; kingdom Metazoa; phylum Chordata; class Amphibia; order Anura; family Myobatrachidae; genus Pseudophryne; species Pseudophryne corroboree. The sequence goes on from NC_086455.1 coordinate 70,702,092, forward strand.
AGACGTGCATCCGGTATCCGCCGTTAGTTCACAGGGAACTAGACAATTTATTGAGGCAGTGTGCCCCCGTTACCAAATACCATCTAGGTTCCACTTCTCTAGGCAGGCGATACCGAGAATGTACACGGACGTCAGAAAAAGACTCACCAGTGTCCTAAAAAATGCAGTTGTACCCAATGTCCACTTAACCACGGACATGTGGACAAGTGGAGCAGGGCAGGGTCAGGACTATATGACTGTGACAGCCCACTGGGTAGATGTATGGACTCCCGCCGCAAGAACAGCAGCGGCGGCACCAGTAGCAGCATCTCGCAAACGCCAACTCTTTCCTAGGCAGGCTACGCTTTGTATCACCGCTTTCCAGAATACGCACACAGCTGAAAACCTCTTACGGCAACTGAGGAAGATCATCGCGGAATGGCTTACCCCAATTGGACTCTCCTGTGGATTTGTGGCATCGGACAACGCCAGCAATATTGTGTGTGCATTAAATATGGGCAAATTCCAGCACGTCCCATGTTTTGCACATACCTTGAATTTGGTGGTGCAGAATTTTTAAAAAAACGACAGGGGCGTGCAAGAGATGCTGTCGGTGGCCAGAAGAATTGCGGGACACTTTCGGCGTACAGGCACCACGTACAGAAGACTGGAGCACCACCAAAAACTACTGAACCTGCCCTGCCATCATCTGAAGCAAGAAGTGGTAACGAGGTGGAATTCAACCCTCTATATGCTTCAGAGGTTGGAGGAGCAGCAAAAGGCCATTCAAGCCTATACAATTGAGCACGATATAGGAGGTGGAATGCACCTGTCTCAAGCGCAGTGGAGAATGATTTCAACGTTGTGCAAGGTTCTGATGCCCTTTGAACTTGCCACACGTGAAGTCAGTTCAGACACTGCCAGCCTGAGTCAGGTCATTCCCCTCATCAGGCTTTTGCAGAAGAAGCTGGAGACATTGAAGGAGGAGCTAACACGGAGCGATTCCGCTAGGCATGTGGGACTTGTGGATGGAGCCCTTAATTCGCTTAACAAGGATTCACGGGTGGTCAATCTGTTGAAATCAGAGCACTACATTTTGGCCACCGTGCTCGATCCTAGATTTAAAGCCTACCTTGGATCTCTCTTTCCGGCAGACACAAGTCTGCTGGGGTTGAAAGACCTGCTGGTGAGAAAATTGTCAAGTCAAGCGGAACGCGACCTGTCAACATCTCCTCCTTCACATTCTCCCGCAACTGGGGGTGCGAGGAAAAGGCTCAGAATTCCGAGCCCACCCGCTGGCGGTGATGCAGGGCAGTCTGGAGCGACTGCTGATGCTGACATCTGGTCCGGACTGAAGGACCTGACAACTATTACGGACATGTCGTCTACTGTCACTGCATATGATTCTCTCACCATTGAAAGAATGGTGGAGGATTATATGAGTGACCGCATCCAAGTAGGCACGTCACACAGTCCGTACTTATACTGGCAGGAAAAAGAGGCAATTTGGAGGCCCTTGCACAAACTGGCTTTATTCTACCTAAGTTGCCCTCCCACAAGTGTGTACTCCGAAAGAGTGTTTAGTGCCGCCGCTCACCTTGTCAGCAATCGGCGTACGAGGTTACATCCAGAAAATGTGGAGAAGATGATGTTCATTAAAATGAATTATAATCAATTCCTCCGTGGAGACATTGACCAGCAGCAATTGCCTCCACAAAGTACACAGGGAGCTGAGATGGTGGATTCCAGTGGGGACGAATTGATAATCTGTGAGGAGGGGGATGTACACGGTGATATATCGGAGGATGATGATGAGGTGGACATCTTGCCTCTGTAGAGCCAGTTTGTGCAAGGAGAGATTAATTGCTTCTTTTTTGGTGGGGGTCCAAACCAACCCGTCATTTCAGTCACAGTCGTGTGGCAGACCCTGTCACTGAAATGATGGGTTGGTTAAAGTGTGCATGTCCTGTTTATACAACATAAGGGTGGGTGGGAGGGCCCAAGGACAATTCCATCTTGCACCTCTTTTTTCTTTAATTTTTCTTTGCGTCATGTGCTGTTTGGGGAGGGTTTTTTGGAAGGGACATCCTGCGTGACACTGCAGTGCCACTCATAGATGGGCCCGGTGTTTGTGTCGGCCACTAGGGTCGCTTATCTTACTCACACAGCTACCTCATTGCGCCTCTTTTTTTCTTTGCGTCATGTGCTGTTTGGGGAGGGTTTTTTGGAAGGGACATCCTGCGTGACCCTGCAGTGCCACTCCTAGATGGGCCCGGTGTTTGTGTCGGCCACTAGGGTCGCTTATCTTACTCACACAGTCAGCTACCTCATTGCGCCTCTTTTTTTCTTTGCGTCATGTGCTGTTTGGGGAGGGTTTTTTGGAAGGGCCATCCTGCGTGACACTGCAGTGCCACTCCTAGATGGGCCCGGTGTTTGTGTCGGCCACTAGGGTCGCTTATCTTACTCACACAGTCAGCTACCTCATTGCGCCTCTTTTTTTCTTTGCGTCATGTGCTGTTTGGGGAGGGTTTTTTGGAAGGGCCATCCTGCGTGACACTGCAGTGCCACTCCTAGATGGGCCCGGTGTTTGTGTCGGCCACTAGGGTCGCTTATCTTACTCACACAGTCAGCTACCTCATTGCGCCTCTTTTTTTCTTTGCGTCATGTGCTTTTTGGGTAGGGTTTTTTGGAAGGGCCATCCTGCGTGACACTGCAATGCCACTCCTAGATGGGCCCGGTGTTTGTGTCGGCCACTAGGGTCGCTTATCTTACTCACACAGTCAGCTACCTCATTGCGCCTCTTTTTTTCTTTGCGTCATGTGCTGTTTGGGGAGGGTTTTTTGGAAGGGCCATCCTGCGTGACACTGCAGTGCCACTCCTAGATGGGCCCGGTGTTTGTGTCGGCCACTAGGGTCGCTTATCTTACTCACACAGTCAGCTACCTCATTGCGCCTCTTTTTTTCTTTGCGTCATGTGCTGTTTGGGGAGGGTTTTTTGGAAGGGCCATCCTGCGTGACACTGCAGTGCCACTCCTAGATGGGCCCGGTGTTTGTGTCGGCCACTAGGGTCGCTTATCTTACTCACACAGTCAGCTACCTCATTGCGCCTCTTTTTTTCTTTGCGTCATGTGCTGTTTGGGGAGGGTTTTTTGGAAGGGCCATCCTGCGTGACACTGCAGTGCCACTCCTAGATGGGCCCGGTGTTTGTGTCGGCCACTAGGGTCGCTTATCTTACTCACACAGTCAGCTACCTCATTGCGCCTCTTTTTTTCTTTGCGTCATGTGCTGTTTGGGGAGGGTTTTTTGGAAGGGCCATCCTGCGTGACACTGCAGTGCCACTCCTAGATGGGCCCGGTGTTTGTGTCGGCCACTAGGGTCGCTTATCTTACTCACACAGCGACCTCGGTGCAAATTTTAGGACTAAAAATAATATTGTGAGGTGTGAGGTATTCAGAATAGACTGAAAATGAGTGTAAATTATGGTTTTTGAGGTTAATAACACTTTGGGATCAAAATGACCCCCAAATTCTATGGTTTAAGCTGTTTTTTAGGGTTTTTTGAAAAAAACACCCGAATCCAAAACACACCCGAATCCGACAAAAAAAATTCGGTGAGGTTTTGCCAAAACGCGGTCGAACCCAAAACACGGCCGCGGAACCGAACCCAAAACCAAAACACAAAACCCGAAAAATTTCCGGCGCTCATCTCTACTTTTAAGTTGAATTACTGAAATAAATGAACTTTTGCACGATATTCTAATTTTATGAGTTTCACCTGTACAAATCACAGCATGCTTTGCCAGGTGAGGGCAGTACTACAGCTGGCGAGCCATGGGTTGTTTAACTCTGCTGGACAGTAGATGTACCTTTCAACGTATTGTTCTACACAGAAATTATTCTAAATAGAAAACGGAACCAAATTATACGACAAGAATGGTGGACAATGCATACAATTTCATTAAAAAACAGGACAGACACTTTTGGGAACCAGTGGCCATATACAGTATACTCACTCGCATTACATCCAAATGCAAGACCCAAACAGAAGGGAGAGTTGTGGTTACCTAGATACGCACCCCTCCCCAGTTTTTGAATGACATTCTCTACTGGATCAGACCTCATAGACCAGTGGATCTGAAGTGATGGATCTATGTGACACACAAGTTGTGCGGAGTTAGCGGTGCTTTGTTTTAGTGGGGAAGGGGCAGTCATATAATGTGCAATGTACGTTGTCATTTTCAAAATGCACTAGTAGGCACCCTATATGACAGTGTTTCGGCAAACGTTCCAGCTGTAGATCTCAACAAGCAATGTGTTTGGCATAATTGAGCAAATCAGATACAAATCAGAAACTGTTCCAGAGACTGCACATCAGCCTCTCCCCAAGCAGTGATCCTACCACCATCCCAGCTTCTATCCTTGAATATTAACCATTATTCATTATAAATAGAATTATACAGCCCAACTAAACACAACTTGTGTAGCACCCACGTCTTCTCCCCTTCCAGTGCGCTAGAAGGCACCCAGGAAATGTGATTCAACACTAATGGTAGGTGGGGGAGGTAAATGGGTGAGTGTACAACCAACCAGAATTCTCCTATACATGAATTCGGGAAGTGTTCAATATCCCGGCTGTCGGGATCCCGGCGCTCAGCATACTGGTGACGGGATCCTGACCGACGGGATACCGACCACTATTCTGCCTCTTGGGGTGTCCGCGACACCCCTGGAGGGAGAATAAATAGCGTGGCACATGTAGAGAGCCCGCAAGGGGCTCTTTTGCACTCGCCTCACTGCCTGCATTCCAGCGGTCGGGATCCCGACAGCCGGGATATCATAGTGCACCCCATGTATTCTTGGGTCAATTAGCGGTCTATTTACCAAGCATCTCGCAGCAACACATAGGACCTCATTCAGTAAGGATTGCAAAATTTGAGCATGGCAATCCATCCGATTATTGAATGACTGCGCATGCGCAGCGTTCACATTGAACATGCGAGTAAAAATAGCGACAGAAATCGTGATCGTAATGCAGGTACTGTTTGACTGACAGTAAGCCGGCATTTCTGGGCGGAACCCTGCCATTTACTGGGCGTGTCTGGAAAAACGCAGGCGTGCCCAGGCGTTTTTAAGGAGGGTCTCTGACATCATCGATGACCACTTCCAGTCTCTTGTGTCGCAAGAATTGTGGACAACCTTGCCTGACACATGGGAAAAAGCTTTGATGTTCCGGTACTTGTGTATGGGTTTGCGATCAGGCCGCATATTGCGCTGCATTCACAGTTTCTGCAATGAGTGTTTTGTTCTCTATATCTGGGCGGCAACTATTTGATCGCAGCAACTGCTATTTAGGAGAAACTGCAATCCTTACTGAATAAGGTCCATAATGAAGTACCGCCAAAGTTTACCATGCGAGGGGTTCCACCCTGTCACCAGCAGTCTAAGGGGACGATGTACTAGGCCTTTAAGCGTGATAAAGTGGAGGGAGACAAACTGCCTGATTCGTGTTTGCAAGTAAAGCAAAAAATCAAGCAACTGAGCAAAACCATGTTGAACTGCAGGTGGGGCAGATGTAACATGTGCAGAGAGAGGTGTGGGGTGTGTTCAAACTGAAATCTAAATTGCAATGTAAAATAAAGCTGTGTAACATTTGTGGGCTACAGTACATGCAAAAGCAGCCAATATTTACCCTGCGCAGATAAAATATAACCCACCCAAATCTATGAAGGGAATTCAATCTATTAGTAAGTAATTTTTAATTACTGCTGGTATACATGCTCCTGTTACCCGTGGTATCCAATTTTAAAAAACTTGTTGTGAGGCTTTCAGTACTGAAAACTCTGCGTGCGGCTCGTGAAAAAATAAGAAAAATATACTCACCCGGTGGTCTCCGCGGATTCCGGTGGTCTCTCCATCTTGCCACTTGGGAAGGGTCTGCCGGGAGGCTCCAGAGATACTTGGAGGTGCAAGGATTGATGGGAGAAGTAGCTCTCCCCGGGGGGTCATTCACACACAGGGCTGCCAAGAGAAATCCTGGGCCCTGGTACAGTAATTCCCCCCCCCCCCCTCCCCCCTGCAGGGGGTGTGGGCACACCCTGTTAGTTGCATGGCTGCACCAATTTGGGGGCATGTCTAGCACATGAGAAGTACCCACTCACAGGAGCATGACATACCTACCAGCAGTTGGGACAAAAGTGTTCACTATTAGAATGATGGGACAGTCGCATAGAAGCTGCGTTGGTTGCAGAGCGCATTCCCTGGAACACCATCATTTTGTGAAAGAGGATCCTCCATTGTAATCTTGCGATAAAGGATGCGCTATAGCATGTAAGTGCAATCACTGTATACACACACACACACACACACACACACACACACACACACACACACACACACACACACACAAAAACATATAGTATATGCAGAAATGCCACAGAACTTTCAGGACTTACTATGATTAAAGTTGAATAAACTGAAATGTTGACTTGCACATTAGTGGTCATCACCAGAATATATTGTTACATTAGTAAGTCCCGAAAGTGCCGCAGTATTTCTGCTTTATGCTACTGGCTGGGACCAGGTACTTTTCAGGGGCCGTGGCCTAATCACAGAAGGCATGGTTATGCACCCTTTGAAAAAAATACAGAAAAAATTGTATTTTAAGCACCACCATGGCCACACTGCAGCCCAGCAGTCAGCAGTGTGTGCTGGGCTTAGGAGAAGAGCTGTAGCTGCTGCTGCCAGTAAGGGGGAGGAAGTTTGGGGCCCCCACTGGATGATCACTGGGCCCCTCCATCAGACCTGGACCCGGGTAATTTGTACCCCCCCCCCCCCCCCTCCCTCTCTCGGCACCACTGCTCACACACAGAGCCGGCCCTTACCAATATGATGCCCTAGGCAAGATTTTGGCTGGTGCCCCCTTAGCACCACCGCTAGTTCTGCCTCTGTCCTTGCTCCCTTTTCCCAGTACCATCACCCCTCACCCATAGCAGTCCTTATTTTGGTGTTTCTATACCCTATATTTTAAAAAGGAACAGCGCGCACATTCGGCGCACAGCCCAAAAAGGGACGTGTTTTTGCTGGCAAGCAGCATGGCCACACAATAGTACCCCCAATTCAAATTATGCCACACAGTACTGCAACTTTATTCACATTATAACATGCGATAGTGTCCCTTATTCACGTTAGATCACACAGTAGTACCAATTTCTCTGACGTCCTAGTGGATGCTGGGAACTCCGAAAGGACCATGGGGAATAGCGGCTCCGCAGGAGACTGGGCACAAAAGTAAAAGCTTTAGGACTAGCTGGTGTGCACTGGCTCCTCCCCCTATGACCCTCCTCCAAGCCTCAGTTAGATTTTTGTGCCCGAACGAGAAGGGTGCAATCTAGGTGGCTCTCCTGAGCTGCTTAGAGTAAAAGTTTAAATTAGGTTTTTTATTTTCAGTGAGTCCTGCTGGCAACAGGCTCACTGCATCGAGGGACTAAGGGGAGAAGAAGAAGCGAACTCACCTGCGTGCAGAGTGGATTGGGCTTCTTAGGCTACTGGACATTAGCTCCAGAGGGACGATCACAGGCCCAGCCATGGATGGGTCCCAGAGCCGCGCCGCCGTCCCCCTTACAGAGCCAGAAGAGCAGAAGAGGTCCGGAAAATCGGCGGCAGAAGACGTCCTGTCTTCAATAAGGTAGCGCACAGCACCGCAGCTGTGCGCCATTGCTCTCAGCACACTTCACACTCCGGTCACTGAGGGTGCAGGGCGCTGGGGGGGGGCGCCCTGAGACGCAATAAAAATACCTTTAGATGGCAAAAAAATACATCACATATAGCTCCTGGGCTATATGGATGCATTTAACCCCTGCCAGAATACATAGAAAAACGGGAGATAAGGCCGCCGATAAGGGGGCGGAGCCTATCTCCTCAGCACACTGGCGCCATTTTCCCTCACAGCTCCGTTGGAGGGAAGCTCCCTGGCTCTCCCCTGCAGTCACTACACTACAGAAAGGGTTAAAAAAGAGAGGGGGGGCACTAATTACGCGCAGTATTAAAGATACAGCAGCTATAAGGGGAAAAACACTTATATAAGGTTATCCCTGTATATATATAGCGCTCTGGTGTGTGCTGGCAAACTCTCCCTCTGTCTCCCCAAAGGGCTAGTGGGGTCCTGTCCTCTATCAGAGCATTCCCTGTGTGTGTGCTGTATGTCGGTACGTTTGTGTCGACATGTATGAGGAGAAAAATGATGTGGAGACGGAGCAGATTGCCTGTAATAGTGATGTCACCCCCTAGGGGGTCGACACCTGAGTGGATGAACTGTTGGAAGGAATTACGTGACAGTGTCAGCTCTGTATAAAAGACAGTGGTTGACATGAGACAGCCGGCTACTCAGCTTGTGCCTGTCCAGACGTCTCATAGGCCGTCAGGGGCTCTAAAGCGCCCGTTACCTCAGATAGCAGATATAGACGCCGACACGGATACTGACTCCAGTGTCGACGGTGAAGAGACAAATGTGACTTCCAGTAGGGCCACACGTTACATGATTGAGGCAATGAAAAATGTTTTACACATTTCTGATAATACGAGTACCACCAAAAAGGGGTATTATGTTCGGTGAGGAAAAACTACCTGTAGTTTTCCTGAATCTGAGAAATTAAATGAGGTGTGTGATGATGCGTGGGTTTCCCCCGATAACAACTGATAATTTCTAAAATGTTATTGGCATTATATCCTTTCCCGCCAGAGGTTAGGGTGCGTTGGGAAACACCCCCTAGGGTGGATAAAGCGCTCACACGCTTGTAAGGGCTCTACCCTCTCCTGAGATGGCCGCCCTTAAGGATCCTGCTGATAGAAAGCAGGAGGGTATCCTAAAATGTATTTACACACATACTGGTGTTATACTGCGACCAGCAATCGCCTCAGCCTGGATGTGCAGTGCTGGGTTGGCGTGGTCGGATTCCCTGACTGAAAATATTGATACCCTAGATAGGGACAGTATATTTTTGCCTATAGAGCATTTAAAAGATGCATTTCTATATATGCGTGATGCACAGCGGAATATTTGCCGACTGGCATCAAGTCTAAGTGCGTTGTCCATTTCTACCAGTAGAGGGTTATGGACACGACAGTGGTCAGGTGATGCGGATTTCAAACGGCATTTGGAAGTATTGCCTTATTAAGGGGAGGAGTTATTTGGGGTCGGTCTTTCAGACCTGGTGGCCACGGCAACAGCTGGGAAATCCACGTTTGTACCCCAGGTCGCCTCTCAACATGAGAAGACGCCGTATTATCAGGCGCAGTCTTTTCGTGGACAAGCGGGCAAAAGGTTCCTCATTTCTGCCCCGTGACAGAGGGAGAGGAAAAAGGCTGCAGAAATCAGCCAGTTCCCAGGAACAGAAACACTCTCCCGCCTCTGCCAAGCCCTCAGTATGACGCTGGGGCTTTACAAGCAGAATCAGGCACGGTGGGGGGCCCGTCTCAATGAATTTCAGCGCGCAGTGGGCTCACTCGCAAGTAGACCCCTGGATCCTTCAGGTGATATCTCAGGGGTACAAATTGGAATTCGAGACGTCTCCCCCTCGCCGTTTCCTAAAGTCGGCTTTACCGATGTCTCCTTCTGACAGGGAGACAGTTTTGGAAGCCATTCACAAGCTGTATTCCCAGCAGGTGATAATCAAGGTACCCCTCCTGCAACAGGGAACGGGGTATTATTCCACACTGTTGTGGTACCGAAGCCGGACGGCTCGGTGAGACCGGTTCTAAATCTAAAATCTTTGAACACTTACATACAGAGGTTCAAATTCAAGATTGAGTCACTCAGAGCAGTGATTGCGAACCTGGAAGAAGGGGACTACATGATGTCTCGGGACATCAAGGATGCTTACCTTCATGTCCAAATTTACCCTTCTCACCAAGGGTACCTCAGGTTTATGGTACAGAACTGTCACTATCAGTTCAGACGCTGCCGTATGGATGGTCCACGGCACCCCGGGTCTTTACCAAGGTAATGGCCGAAATGATGATATTCCTTCGAAGGAAGGGAATTTTAGTTATCCCTTACTTGGACGATTCCCTGATAAGGGTAAGATCCAGGGAACAGTTGGAGGTCGGTGTAGCACTATCTCAGGTAGTGTTGCGGCAGCACGATTGGATTCTCAATATTCCAAAATCGCAGCTGGTTCCGACGACTCGTCTTCTGTTCCTAGGGATGATCCTGGACACAGTCCAGAAAAAGGTGTTTCTCCCGGAGGAGAAAGCCAGGGAGTTATCCGAGCTAGTCAGGAACCTCCTAAAACCGAGCCAAGTCTCAGTGCATCAATGCACAAGGGTTCTGGGTAAAATGGTGGCTTCCTACGAAGCAATCCCATTCGGCAGATTCCACGCAAGTACTTTCCAGTGGGACCTGCTGGACAAATGGTCCGGGTCGCATCTTCAGATGCATCAGCGGATAACCCTGTCACCAAGAACAAGGGTGTCCCTCCTGTGGTGGTTGCAGAGTGCTCATCTTCTAGAGGGCCGCAGATTCGGCATTCAGGACTGGGTCCTGGTGACCACGGATGCCAGCCTGCGAGGCTGGGGAGCAGTCACACAGGGAAGGAATTTCCAGGGCTTATGGTCAAGCCTGGAGACATCACTTCACATAAATATCCTGAAGCTAAGGGCCATTTACAATGCTCTAAGCTTAGCAAGACCTCTGCTTCAAGGTCAGCCGGTGTTGATCCAGTCGGACAACATCACGGCAGTCACCCACGTAAACAGACAGGGTGGCACAAGAAGCAGGAGGGCAATGGCAGAAGCTGCAAGGATTCTTCGCTGGGCGGAAAATCATGTGATAGCACTGTCAGCAATTCCGGGAGTGGACAACTGGGAAGCAGACTTCCTCAGCAGACACGACCTCCACCCGGGAGAGTGGGGACTTCACCCAGAAGTCTTCCACATGATTATAAACCGTTGGGAAAAACTCGACAGGTATTGCGCCAGGTCAAGGGACCCTCAGGCAATAGCTGTAGACGCTCTGGTAACACCGTGGGTGTACCAGTCAGTGTATGTGTTCCCTCATCTGCCTCTCATACCCAAGGTACTGAGATTGATAAGATGGAGAGGAGTAAGCACTATATTCGTGGCTCCGGATTGGCCAAGAAGGACTTGGTAACCGGAACTTCAAAAGATGCTCACGGAGGATCCGTGGCCTCTACCTCTAAGAAGGGACCTGCTTCAGCAAGGACCCTGTCTGTTCCAAGATTACCGCGACTGCGTTTGACGGCATGGCGGTTGAACGCCGGATCCTGAAGGAAAAAAGGCATTCCGGATGAGGTCATCCCTATCCTGATCAAAGCCAGGAAGGATGTAACCGCAAAACATTATCACCGCATTTGGCGAAAATATGTTGCGTGGTGCGAGGCCAGTAAGGCCCGACGGAGGAAATTCAACTGGGTCGATTCCTACATTTCCTGCAAACAGGAGTGTCTATGGGCCTGAAATTGGGGTCCATTAAGGTTCAAATTTCGGCCCTGTCAATTTTCTTCCAAAAAGAACTAGCTTCAGTCCCTGAAGTTCAGACGTTGTAAAAGGGGTACTGCATATACAGCCTCCTTTTGTGCCTCCAGTGGCACCTTGGGATCTCAATGTAGTTTTTGGGTTCCAAAAAGTCACATTGGTTTGAACCACTTAAATCTGTGGAGTTAAAATATCTCACATGGAAAGTGGTCATGCTGTTGGCCCTGGCCTGGGCCAGGCGCGTGTCAGAATTGGCGGCTTTATCCTGTAAAAGCCCTTATCTGATTTTCCATTCGGACAGGGCGGAATTGAGGACTCGTCCTCAGTTTCTCCCTAAGGTGGTTTCAGCGTTTCACCTGAACCAACCTATTGTGGTGCCTGCGGCTACTAGGGACTTGGAGGACTCCAAGTTGCTAGACGTTGTCAGGGCCCTGAAAATATATGTTTCCAGGACGGCTGGAGTCAGAAAATCTGACTCGCTGTTTATCCTGTATGCACCCAACAAGCTGGGTGCTCCTGCTTCTAAGCAGACTATTGCTCGTTGGATTTGTAGTACAATTCAGCTTGCACATTCTGTGGCAGGCCTGCCACAGCCAAAAATCTGTAAATGCCCACTCCACAAGGAAGATGGGCTCATCTTGGGCGGCTGCCCGAGGGGTCTCGGCTTTACAACTTTGCCGAGCAGCTACTTGGTCAGGAGCAAATACGTTTGTAAAATTCTACAAAATTGATACCCTGGCTGAGGAGGACCTGGAGTTCTCTCAATTGGTGCTGCAGAGTCATCCGCACTCTCCCGCCCGTTTGGGAGCTTTGGTATAATCCCCATGGTCCTTTCGGAGTTCCCAGCATCCACTAGGACGTCAGAGAAAATAAGAATTTACTTACCGATAATTCTATTTCTCATAGTCCGTAGTGGATGCTGGGCGCCCATCCCAAGTGCGGATTGTCTGCAATACTTGTACATAGTTACAAAAATCGGGTTATTATTGTTGTGAGCCATCTTTTCAGAGGCTCCTCTGTTATCATGCTGTTAACTGGGTTCAGATCACAGGTTGTACGGTGTGATTGGTGTGGCTGGTATGAGTCTTACCCGGGATTCAAAATCCTTCCTTATTGTGTACGCTCGTCCGGGCACAGTATCCTAACTGAGGCATGGAGGAGGGTCATAGGGGGAGGAGCCAGTGCACACCAGCTAGTCCTAAAGCTTTTACTTTTGTGCCCAGTCTCCTGCGGAGCCGCTATTCCCCATGGTCCTTTCGGAGTTCCCAGCATCCACTACGGACTATGAGAAATAGAATTATCGGTAAGTAAATTCTTATTTTACCTTATATACGTTACTCCTCACAGTAGTGCCCCTTATTCATATTACTCCACACCATCTTGCTCTTTATTCACATTACACCACAAAATAGTGCCCTTTCTATACGTAACACCACACAGTAGAGCACCTTATACACATAATGCCACACATTAGTAATGCCTTTATACACATAATACCACTCAGTAAAGCCCCTAACACATATAACACAAATTATTAATGTCCTTATAAACATAATGCGCCTTACACATTATGCCAACCTTTATTAATGCCCTTATACACATGATGTCCCTTACATTACACATATGCCAAACATTGTTGCACAACCAACCCACCCGCACACAACACTCACACAGCCGCTAACACTGTGACCTCTGCCTCTCCTTGGATACAGATGTGTCCTTATACATCTTGCCTCAATGCGCCATTCAGCAGGAGATGCCTGGCATGAGTCAGCTGGCAGCTCTGCTTATGTCGGGTGCCTTTTTTTAATGAAAATGCATCTTATTGGCATTGCTATGTGGCTAGGATGCACAAGCAGCTTCTGCTGATTAAAATGATATGCAGCATGCCTATATACTGTGTGCGACTGTGGCTGTATCTGCATACAAAATGCTACACACAGAATATAGGCATGCTGCATATCATTTTAATCAGCAGAAGCTGCTGGTGCCCCAAGGCATACCAAATGCCCTAGGCATTTGCCTAGTTTCCCTATGCCTAGGGGCGGCTCTGCTCACACACTCATGCACACACTCACAGACACCTCACATAGGGGTCTATTCATGAAGCAGTGAAAAGAGTGAAGAAATGTGCTTGTGGAGAGGTTGCCCATGGCAACCAATCAGCTGCCCCGTACAATTGTATAGTATGCAAATGATAAATGTTACTTTAATGCTGATTGGTTGCCATGGGCAACTACTCCACTGGCTCACTTCTCCACCCTTTTCAATGCTTCATGAATAGACCCCATTCTCACCCTGCTGCAGAAGGCGGGTTTTTAAACTTCCTGCTGCCAATTGAATCTGCCCCTAAATCTCTCTGCACGTTACATTTGCCCCACCAGCAGTGCAGTATGGTTTTGCCTCGTTGCTTGCATTTTTGCTTTACTTACAAACATGATTCAGACCCAAAGTACCAACCAATCCGCTCCTAACTTGCATATTACAGGCTGTATTTTAAAAATGACAGTAAGGAGCTGATTAGCTGATCATTTTATCTCCACTTTGTCACTTTCCAAGTCTTAGTACATCTGCCCCTAAGGCTAAAGTTTTATTCGCATGCACAACTAATGCATACTTGAAGTTGCGAGAGACCTCAATGTTTCAGGTAGCCTCCCACACCCCCGGTAGAGTAGGCGAGTTTCCCTATTGAAGCAGACAGGATGGGGAGATAACCACTGGAATTGCGGCACCATATCAAGGAGGAGGGGCTAAATTATGTGACTTGTCACATGAGAAACCAGTGTTTTTCCCACGACTAATCATTTGATCAATTGTGAGTTTCGGTATAGCGAATGTCTGGAGATTTGGCTTGCCTCCACTTGGTGGTAGACCGGCCCCTTATTCCCTGTAACCAAAGCTATACAGCAGCGTGGAGATGTGCTCAGTACAGTCAACATTCTGCTTTTGCAGATATTACATGCAGCTCACAGTTTAAACTTAGAAACTCTATTTCTGTTTCCAAACCATTAGGAAGTTCACAATTTGAGAACACGAGACGGAAAAAATTAACACATCTCACCAGTACGGTACTTGGACTGAATTGTCACTGCAGTCTGTAACTTAACTATTCCCTTGCTGGTTTCCAGTACTTCAGGTAATACTTTCAGTAACCAGCAGTATTACCAGAACCTGACCAGCAAGGAACAGCACAGAAGCAGTCTTACGGCATTAAACATCTCCTTTTGTTAAACATTGCTATTTATCTAGGACTTACTGATTGGAATATGATATATCTTTATGAGCTTGCTTTTATTTTCTCTCTGGAGAAAGCACAGCCATCGGGCATTAGATGTTTGTCTTCTTCAGGGGTTTTTAAATAGAGATGAGCGGGTTCGGTTCCTCGGAATCCGAACCCCCCCGAACTTCACCCATTTTACACGGGTCCGAGGCATACTCGGATTCTCCCGTATGGCTCGGTTAACCCGAGCGCGCCCGAACGTCATCATCCCGCTGTCGGATTCTCGCGAGATTCGGATTCTATATAAGGAGCCGCGCGTCGCCGCCATTTTTCACTTGTGCATTGGAAATGATAGTGAGGACGTGGCTGGCGTCCTCTCACTTTGTTTCAGGGGGCTGCATATCTTTATTCTGGGGACCAGCAGTATTATAGGAGGAGTACAGTGCAGAGTTTTGCTGACCAGTGACCACCAGTATTATACGTTGTCTGCCTGAAAAACGCTCCATATCTGTGCTCAGTGTGCTGCAGTGCATATATCTGTGCTCACACTGCTTTATTGTGGGGACTGGGGAGTGGGACCAGCAGTATTATATAGGAGGCGTACAGTGCAGAGTTTTGCTGACCAGTGACCACCAGTATACGTTGTCTGCCTGAAAAACGCTCCATATCTGTGCTCAGTGTGCTGCATATACCTGTGCTCACACTGCTTTATTGTGGGGACTGGGGACCAGAAGTATTATATAGGAGGAGTACAGTGCAGAGTTTTGCTGACCAGTGACCACCAGTATACGTTGTCTGCCTGAAAAACGCTCCATATCTGTGCTCAGTGTGCTGCATATATCTGTGCTCACACTGCTTTATTGTGGGGACTGGGGACCAGCAGTATTATATAGGAGGAGTACAGTGCAGAGTTTTGCTGACCAGTGACCACCAGTATTACACGTTCTCTGCCTGAAAAACGCTCCATATCTGTGCTCAGTGTGCTGCATATATCTGTGCTCACACTGCTTTATTGTGGGGACTGGGGACCAGCAGTATTATATAGGAGGAGTACAGTGCAGAGTTTTGCTGACCAGTGACCACCAGTATTATATGTTCTCTGCCTGAAAAACGCTCCATATCTGTGCTGCATTGTAGTGTATAGTAGGAGTACAGTGCATCATTTTGCTGACCACCAGTATATAATATATAGGAGTACGGTACAGAAGGCTCTACCTACCTCTGTGTCGTCAAGTATACTATCCATCCATACCAGTGGTGCATTTCAGTTTTGCACAGTTTGCTGACCACCAGTATATAATATATAGCAGTACGGTACAGTAGGCCACTGCTCTACCTACCTCTGTGTCGTCAAGTATACTATCCATCCATACCTGTGGTGCATTTCAGTTTTGCACAGTTTGCTGACCACCAGTATATAATATATAGCAGTACGGTACAGTAGGCCACTGCTCTACCTACCTCTGTGTCGTCAAGTATACTATCCATCCATACCTGTGGTGCATTTAAGTTTTGCACAGTTTGCTGACCACCAGTATATAATATATAGCAGTACGGTACAGTAGGCCACTGCTCTACCTACCTCTGTGTCGTCAAGTATACTATCCATCCATACCTGTGGTGCATTTAAGTTTTGCACAGTTTGCTGACCACCAGTATATAATATAGAGCATTACGGTACAGTAGGCCACTGCTCTACCTACCTCTGTTTCGTCAAGTATACTATCCATCCATACCTGTGGTGCATTTCAGTTTTGCACAGTTTGCTGACCACCAGTATATAATATATAGCAGTACGGTACAGTAGGCCACTGCTCTACCTACCTCTCTGTCGTCAAGTATACTATCCATCCATACCTGTGGTGCATTTCAGTTGTGCGCAGTATATATAGTAGTAGGCCATTGCTATTGATACTGGCATATAATTCCACACATTAAAAAATGGAGAACAAAAATGTGGAGGGTAAAATAGGGAAAGATCAAGATCCACTTCCACCTCGTGCTGAAGCTGCTGCCACTAGTCATGGCCGAGACGATGAAATGCCATCAACATCGTCTGCCAAGGCCGATGCCCAATGTCATAGTAGAGAGCATGTAAAATCCAAAACACAAAAGTTCAGTAAAATGACCCAAAAAATCAAAATTAAAAGCGTCTGAGGAGAAGCGTAAACTTGCCAATATGCCATTTACGACACGGAGTGGCAAGGAACGGCTGAGGCCCTGGCCTATGTTCATGGCTAGTGGTTCAGCTTCACATGAGGATGGAAGCACTCATCCTCTTGCTAGAAAAATGAAAAGACTTAAGCTGGCAAAAGCACAGCAAAGAACTGTGCGTTCTTCTAAATCACAAATCCCCAAGGAGAGTCCAATTGTGTCGGCTGCGATGCCTGACCTTCCCAACACTGGACGGGAAGAGGTGGCGCCTTCCACCATTTGCACGCCCCCTGCAAGTGCTGGAAGGAGCACCCGCAGTCCAGTTCCTGATAGTCAAATTGAAGATGTCACTGTTGAAGTACACCAGGATGAGGATATGGGTGTTGCTGGCGCTGAGGAGGAAATTGACAAGGAGGATTCTGATGGTGAGGTGGTTTGTTTAAGTCAGGCACCCGGGGAGACACCTGTTGTCCGTGGGACGAATATGGCCATTGACATGCCTGGTCAAATTACAAAAAAAAATCACCTATTCGGTGTGGAATTATTTTGACACAAATGCGGACAACTGGTGTCAAGCCGTGTGTTGCCTTTGTCAAGCTGTAATAAGTAGGGGTAAGGACGTTAACCACCTCAGAACATCTTCCCTTATACGTCACCTGCAGCGCATTCGTCAGTGACAAGTTCAAAAACTTTGGATGACAGAGGAAGCAGTCCACTGACAACTAAATCCCTTCCTCTTGTAACCAAGCTCCTGCAAACCACACCACCAACTCCCTCAGTGTCAATTTCCTCCTTACACAGGAAAGCCAATAGTCCTGCAGGCCATGTCACTGGCAAATCTGACGAGTCCTCTCCTGCCTGGGATTCCTCCGATGCATCCTTGAGTGTAACGCCTACTGCTGCTGGTGCTGCTGTTGTTGCTGCTGGGAGTCGATCGTCATCCCAGAGGGGAAGTCGGAAGACCACTTGTACTACTTCCAGTAAGCAATTGACTGTCCAACAGTCCTTTGCGAGGAAGATGAAATATCACAGCAGTTATCCTGCTGCAAAGCGGATAACTCAGGCCTTGGCAGCCTGGGCGGTGAGAAACGTGTTTCCGGTATCCACCGTTAATTCACAGGCAACCACAGACTTGATTGAGATACTGTGTCCCCGGTACCAAATACCATCTAGGTTCCATTTCTCTAGGCAGGCGATACCGAAAATGTACACAGACCTCAGAAAAAGAGTCACCAGTGTCCTAAAAAATATAGTTGTACCCAATGTCCACTTAACCACGGACATGTGGACAAGTGGAGCAGGGCAGACTCAGGACTATATGACTGTGACAGCCCACTGGGTAGATGTATTGCCTCCCGCAGCAAGAACAGCAGCGGCGGCACCAGTAGCAGCATCTCGCAAACGCCAACTCGTTCCTAGGCAGGCTACGCTTTGTATCACCGCTTTCCAGAAGAGGCACACAGCTGACAACCTCTTACGGAAACTGTGGAACATCATCGCAGAATGGCTTACCCCAAATGGACTCTCCTGGGGATTTGTGACATCGGACAACGCCAGCAATATTGTGCGTGCATTACATCTGGGCAAATTCCAGCAAGTCCCATGTCTTGCACATACATTGAATTTGGTGGTGCAGAATTATTTAAAAAACGACAGGGGCGTGCAAGAGATGCTGTCGGTGGCCCGAAGAATTGCGGGCCACTTTCGGCATTCAGCCACCGCGTGCCGAAGACTAGAGCACCAGCAAACAGTCCTGAACCTGCCCTGCCATCATCTGAAGCAAGAGGTGGTAACGAGGTGGAATTCAACCCTCTATATGCTTCAGAGGATGGAGGAGCAGCAAAAGGCCATTCAAGCCTATACATCTGCCTACGATATAGGCAAAGGAGGGGGAATGCACCTGACTCAAGCGCAGTGGAGAATGATTTCAACGTTGTGCAAGGTTCTGCAACCCTTTGAACTTGCCACACGTGAAGTCAGTTCAGACACTGCCAGCCTGAGTCAGGTCATTCCCCTCATCAGGCTTTTGCAGAAGAAGCTGGAGACATTGAAGGAGGAGCTAAAACAGAGCGATTCCACTAGGCATGTGGCACTTGTGGATGGAGCTCTTAATTTGCTTAACCAGGATTCACGGGTGGTCAATCTGTTGAAATCAGAGCACGACATTTTGGCCACCGTGCTCGATCCTAGATTTAAAACCTACGTTGTATCTCTCTTTCCGGCAGACACAAGTCTGCAGAGGTTCAAAGACCTGCTGGTGAGAAAATTGTCAAGTCAAGCGGAACGTGACCCGTCAACAGCTCCTCCTTCACATTCTCCCGCAACTGGGGGTGCGAGGAAAAGGCTAAGAATTCCGAGCCCACCCGCTGGCGGTAATGCAGGGCAGTCTGGAGCGAGTGCTGACATCTGGTCCGGACTGAAGGACCTGCCAACGATTACTGACATGTCGTCTACTGTCACTGCATATGATTCTCTCACCATTGAAAGAATGGTGGAGGATTATATGAGTGACCGCATCCAAGTAGGCACGTCAGACAGTCCGTACGTATACTGGCAGGAAAAAGAGGCAATTTGGAGGCCCTTGCAGAAACTGGCTTTATTTTACCTAAGTTGCCCACCCTCCAGTGTGTACTCCGAAAGAGTGTTTAGTGCAGCCGCTCACCTTGTCAGCAATCGGCGTACGAGGTTACTTCCAGAAAATGTGGAGAAGATGATGTTCATCAAAATGAATTATAATCAATTCCTCCATGGAGACATTCACCAGCAATTGCCTCCAGAAAGTACACAGGGACCTGAGATGGTGGATTCCAGTGGGGACGAAATAATAATCCGTGAGGAGGGGGATATACACAGTGAAAGGGGTGAGGAATCGGACGATGAGGAGGAGGTGGACATCTTGCCTCTGTAGAGCCAGTTTGTGCAAGGAGAGATTGATTGCTTCTTTTTTGGTGGGGGGCCCAAACCAACCAGTCATTTCAGTCACAGTTGTGTGGCAGACCCTGTCGCTGAAATGATGGGTTTGTTAAAGTGTGCATGTCCTGTTTATACAACATAAGGGTGGGTGGGAGGGCCCAAGGACAATTCCATCTTGCACCTCTTTTTTCTTTCATTTTTCTTTGCATTATGTGCTGTTTGGGGACTTTTTTTTTGAAGTGCCATCCTGCCTGACACTGCAGTGCCACTCCTAGATGGGCCAGGTGTTTGTGTCGGCCACTTAGCTTAGTCACACAGCTACCTCATTGCGCCTCTTTTTTTCTTTGCTTCATGTGCTGTTTGGGGACTCTTTTTTTGAAGTGCCATCCTGTCTGACACTGCAGTGCCACTCCTAGATGGGCCAGGTGTTTGTGCCGGCCACTTGGGTCGCTTAGCTTAGTCACACAGCTACCTCATTTCGCCTCTTTTTTTCTTTGCTTTATGTGCTGTTTGGGGACTATTTTTTTGAAGTGCCATCCTGTCTGACACTGCAGTGCCACTCCTAGATGGGCCAGGTGTTTGTGTCGGCCACTTGGGTCGCTTAGCTTAGTCATCCAGCGACCTCGGTGCAAATTTTAGGATTAAAAATAATATTGTGAGGTGTTCAGAATAGACTGAAAATGATTGGAAATTATGGTTATTGAGGTTAATAATACTATGGGATCGAAATGACCCCCAAATTCTATGATTTAAGCTGTTTTTGAGGGGTTTTTGTAAAAAACACCCGAATCCAAAACACACCCGAATCCGACAAAAAATTTTCAGGGAGGTTTTGCCAAAACGCGTCCGAATCCAAAACACGGCCACGGAACCGAATCCAAAACCAAAACCCGAAAAATGTCCGGTGCACATCTCTAGTTTTAAAGGATCTGATGTTGGAAAAGTTAAAGCATGTTTAATTTACACATCTGCTTTGTATGTTGATATGAGCAGCAACATTGGAACAGTTAACGATAGTGTAGCTCAGTAACAGCCTGCACATGGCTGCCAAGCACATTTTTATTAAACACGGCAGGAGCAGCTAGCTGCAGGCCTATCCTGGTAGTTACGAGATCCCACATATATGATAGTGAAAACCATTTGTATTTGCAAACTGAACAGTGACACTGACTATCCTTGTCAGACAGGAAGAGGCTTTGCAGTGACACATTGCACCTCAGGAAGTGGTTGCCGCATGTGAGCTATGTATATCTAATGCAATTCTACATTACTTCCTGGCCTTGATTTGTCCAGGCAGATTTAGAGCAGTTAGTTCTCTAATACCCTTTTCAGATATCAGACCCGGGAAACTGCCAGGTCTAGCACACCGGCAAATTCCCAGGTCTGAGTTCCAAGACCCTGGTCGGGAGAAGGGTCGTGGCCGTCGTGCATAAACCCGGGATTTAGCTGCATGTCTGAAAGGGACTTGAGTAACAATACAGACAGATAACTGTGTAAGGTTAGCTTCATGCTTGGTCATCTTTGATCATTAATTATAATTTCTCTGACATCCTAGTGGATGCTGGGGACTCCGTAAGGACCATGGGGATTAGCGGCTCCGCAGGAGACTGGGCACAACTAAAGAAAGCTTTAGGACTACCTGGTGTGCACTGGCTCCTCCCACTAAGACCCTCCTCCAGACCTCAGTTAGATTCTTGTGCCCGGCTGAGCTGGATGCACACTAGGGGCTCTCCTGAGCTCCTAGAAAGAAAGTATATTTAGGTTTTTTATTTTACAGTGAGATCTGCTGGCAACAGACTCACTGCAGCGAGGGACTAAGGGGAGAAGAAGCGAACCTACCTAACAGGTGGTAGTTTGGGCTTCTTAGGCTACTGGACACCATTAGCTCCAGAGGGATCGACCGCAGGACCCGACCTTGGTGTTCGTTCCCGGAGCCGCGCCGCCGTCCCCCTTACAGAGCCAGAAGCATAAAGAGTCCGGAAAATTGGCGGCAGAAGACTTCGGTCTTCACCAAGGTAGCGCACAGCACTGCAGCTGTGCGCCATTGCTGCTCATGTACACCTCACACTCCGGTCACTGATGGGTGCAGGGCACTGGGGGGGGGGCGCCCTGAGGGCAATATAAGACACCTTGGCTGGCAAATCATCACAATATATAGTCCCAGGGCTATATATGTGATAAAATACCCCTGCCAGAATCCATAAAAAAGCGGGAGTAAAGTCCGCCGAAAAAGGGGCGAGGCTTCTCCCTCAGCACACTGGCTCCATTTTTTCTTCACAGTGCAGCTGGAAGACAGCTCCCCAGGCTCTTCCCTGTAGTTTTCAGGCTCAAAGGGTAAAAAAGAGAGGGGGGGCACTAAATTTAGGCGCAATATATGTATACAATCAGCTATTGGGGGAAAAATCACTCAGTTATAGTGTTAATCCCTGCATTATATAGCGCTCTGGTGTGTGCTGGCATACTCTCTCTCTGTCTCCCCAAAGGACTTTGTGGGGTCCTGTCCTCAGTGAGAGCATTCCCTGTGTGTGTGCGGTGTGTCGGTACGGCTGTGTCGACATGTTGGATGAGGAAGGTTACGTGGAGGCGGAGCAGAGGCCGATAAATGGGATGTCGCCCCCTGTGGGGCCGACACCAGAGTGGATGGATAGGTGGAAGTTATTAACCGACAATGTCAACTCCTTACATAAAAGGCTGGATGACGTAACAGCTGTGGGACAGCCGGCTTCTCAGCGCCTACCCAGGCGTCTCAAAGGCCATCAGGGGCTCAAAAAACGCCCGTTACCTCAGATGGCAGGCACAGATGTCGACACGGAGTCTGACTCCAGTGTCGACGAGGTTGAGACATATACACAATCCACTAGGAACATCTGTTACATGATCTCGGCAATGAAAAATGTGTTACGCATTTCTGACATGAACCCAAGTACCACATAAAAGGGGTTTTATTATTGGGGAGAAAAAGCAGCCAGTGTTTTGTTCCCCCATCAGATGAATGAATGAAGTGTGTAAAGAAGCGTGGGTTCCCCCGATAAGAAACTGGTAATTTCTAAAAAGTTACTGATGGCGTACCCTTTCCCACCAGAGGATAGGTCACGTTGGGAGATATCCCTTAGGGTGGATAAGGCGCTCACACGTTTGTCAAAAAAGGTGGCACTGCCGTCTTAGGATACGGCCACCTTGAAGGAGCCTGCTGATAAAAAGCAGGAGGCTATCCTGAAGTCTGTATATACACACTCAGGTTATATACTGAGACCTGCAATTGCCTCAGCATAAATAGTGCTGCTGCAGCGTGGTCTGATACCCTGTCAGATAATATTAATACTCTAAGACAGGGATAATATTTTGCTAACATAGAGCATATTAAAGACGTCGTCTTATATATAAAGGATGCACAGAGGGATATTTGCCGGCTGGCATCCATAATTAATGCAATGTCCATTCTGCCAGGAGGGTATTAGAAACCTGGCAGTGGACAGGTGATGCTGCCTTTAAAAGGCACATGGAGATTCTGCCTTATAAGGGTGAGGAATTGTTTGGGGATGGTCTCTGGGACCTCGTATCCACAGCAACAGCTGGGAAGAAAATTTTTTACCTCAGGTTTCCTCACAACCTAAGAAAGCACCGTATTTTCAGGTACAGTCCTTTCGACTTCAGAAAAGCAAGCGGGTCAAAGGCGCTTCCTTTCTGCACAGACAAGGGAAGAAGGAAAAAGCTGCACCAGCAGCCAGTTCCCAGGATCAAAAATCTTCCCCCGCTTCCT
Source organism: Pseudophryne corroboree (assembly GCF_028390025.1). Lineage (NCBI taxonomy): Eukaryota > Metazoa > Chordata > Amphibia > Anura > Myobatrachidae > Pseudophryne > Pseudophryne corroboree. The sequence goes on from NC_086455.1 coordinate 70,725,606, forward strand.
CTGAGTCCACCGCATGACGCTGGGGCTCCACAGGTGGAGACAGGTGCGGTAGGGGCGCGTCTCGGGAACTTCAGGGACCAGTGGGCTTGCCCACAGGTGGATCCCTAGGTTCTGCAAATAGTATCACAGGGATACAGGCTGGAGTTCGCGGCGACTCCCCCTCGCCGTTACCTCACATCAGCCTTGCCTGCTGCCCTCGGAGAAAGGTAGTACTGGCGGCAATTCACTAACTGTACTTCCAGCGGGTGAAATCAAGGTACCCCTCTTTCAACAAGGCCGGGGTTACTATTCCAAAATGTTGTGGTATCGAAACCAGACGGTTCGGTGAGACCCATTCTAAAATTGAAAGCCTTGAACACTTATATACGAAGGTTCAAGTTCAAAATGGAATCGCTCAGGGCGATTATTGCAAGCCTGGAGAATTTCATGGTATCACTGGACATCAAGGATGCTTACCTGCATGTCCCTATTTACCCTCTTCACCAGGAGTACCTCAAAATTGTGGTACAGGATTGTCATTACCAATTCCAGACGTTGCCGTTGGTCTGTCCCCGGCACCGAGGTATTTACCAAGGTAATGGCCGAAATAATTATCCCGTACTTGGACGATCTCCTTATAAAGGCGAGGTCCAGGGAGCAGTTGTTCGTCGGAGTAGCACTATCTGGTTCCTACCACACGCCTACTGTTCCTGGGGATGGTTCTGGACACAGAACAGAAAAAAGTATTTCTCACGCAGGAGAAAGCCAAGGAGCTGTCATCTCTAGTCAGAGACCTCCTGAAACCAAAACAGGTATCGGTGCATCACTGCACACGAGTCCTGGGAAAAATGGTAGCTTCTTACGAAGCAAAATTCCATTCGGCAGGTTCCATGCAAGAACCTTTCAGTGGGACCTCTTGGACAAGTGGTCGGGATCGCATCTTCAGATGCATCGGCTGATAACCCTGTCTCCAAGGACCAGGGTATCTCTACTGTGGTGGCTGCAGAGTGCTCATCTTCAAGAGGGCCGCAGATTCGGCATACAGGACTGGGTCCTGGTAACCACGGATGCCAGCCTTCGAGGCTGGGGGGCAGTCACACAGGGAAGAAACTTCCAAGGCTATGGAAAAGTCAGGAGACTTCCCTACACATAAATATTCTGGAACTAAGGGCCATTTACAATGCCCTAAGTCAGGCTAGACCCCTGCTTCAACACCGGCCGGTGCTGATCCAGTCAGACAACATCACGGCGGTCACTCATGTAAACCGACAGGGCGGCACAAGAAGCAGGATGGCGATGGCAGAAGCCACAAGGATTCTCCGATGGGCGGAAAATCATGTGTTAGCACTGTCAGCAGTGTTCATTCCCTGAGTGGACAACTGAGAAGCAGACTTTCTCAGAAGACACGACCTCCACCCGGGAGAGTGGGGACTTCATCCAGAAGTCTTCCAAATGATTGTACACCGTTGGGAAAGGCCACAGGTGGACATGATGGCGTCCCGCCTCAACTAAAAGTTACAAAGATATTGCGCCAGGTCAAGGACCCTCAGGTGATAGCTGTGGACGCTCTGGTAACACCGTGGGTGTACCAGTCGGTGTATGTGTTCCCTTCTCTGCCTCTCTTACCCAGGGTAATGAGAATAATAAGAAGGAGAGGAGTAAGAGCTATACTCATTATTCCGGGTTGGCCAAGAAGAGCTTCGTAACCAGAACTCCAAGAAATGATCTCAGAGGACCCATGGCCTCTGCCGCTCAGACAGGACCTGCTGCAGCAGGGGGCCTGTCTGTTCCAAGACGTACCGCGGCTGCGTTTGACGGCATGGCGGTTGAACGCCGGATCCTGAAGGAAAAGGGAATTCCGGAGGAAGTTATCCCTACGCTATTTAAAGCTAGGAAAGAAGTGAACGCAAACCATTATCACCGCATATGTCGTAAATATGTTGCGTACTGTGAGGCCAGGAAGGCCCCAAAGGAGAAATTTCTGCTAGGTTGATTTCTGCACTTCCTACAGTCAGAGGTGACTATGGGCCTAAAATTGGGTTCCATTAAGGTCCAGATTTCGGCTCTATCGATTTTCTTCCAAAATTGAACTGGCTTCACTGCCTGAAGTTCAGACTTTTGTTAAGGGAGTGCTGCATAGTCAGCCCCCGTTTGTGCCTCCAGTGGCACCGTGGGATCTCAATGTGGTGTTGGATTTCCTGAAGTCGCATTGGGTTGAGCCACTTAAATCCGTGGAGCTATAATACCTCACGTGGAAAGTGGTCATTCTGTGGGCCTTGGCGTCGGCCAGGCGTGTATCAGAATTGGCGGCTTTGTCATACAAAAGCCCTTATCTGCATTTTATATGGATAAGGCGGAATTGAGGACTCGTTCCCAATTCCTTCCTAAGGTGGTATTAGTTTTTCATGTGAACCAACCTATTGTGGTGCCTGCGGCTACTTGGGACTTGGAGGATTCCAAGTTACTGGACGTAGTCAGGGCCCTGAAAAGTATATGTTTCCAGGACAGCTGGAGTCAGGAAAACTGACTCGCTATTTCTCCTGTATGCACCCAACAAGCTGGGTGCTCCTGCTTCTAAGCAGACGATTGCTCGCTGGATCTGTAGCACGATTCAACTTGCACATTCTGCGGCTGGACTGCCGCACCCTAAATCTGTAAAAGCCCATTCCACGAGGAAAGTGGGCTCTTCTTGGGCGGCTGCCCGAGGGGTCTCTGCTTTACAACTTTGCCGAGCTGTTACTTGGTCGGGTTCAAACATTTTTGCAAAAGTCTACAAGTTTGATACCCTGGCTGAGGAGGACCTTGAGTTTGCTCATTCGGTGCTGCAGAGTCATCCGCACTCTCCCGCCCGTTTGGGAGCTTTGGTATAATCCCCATGGTCCTTACGGAGTCCCCAGCATCCACTAGGACGTCAGAGAAAATAAGATTTTACTCACCGGTAAATCTATTTCTCGTAGTCCGTAGTGGATGCTGGGCGCCCGTCCAAAGTGCGGATTGTCTGCAATACTTGTATATAGTTATTGCCTAACTAAAGGGTTATTGTTATGAGCCATCTGTTAGTGAGGCTCAGATATATTTCATACTGTTAACTGGGTATAATATCACGAGTTATACGGTGTGATTGGTGTGGCTGGTATGAGTCTTACCCGGGATTCAAAATCCTTCCTTATTGTGTCAGCTCTTCCGGGCACAGTATCCTAACTGAGGTCTGGAGGAGGGTCTTAGTGGGAGGAGCCAGTGCACACCAGGTAGTCCTAAAGCTTTCTTTAGTTGTGCCCAGTCTCCTGCGGAGCCGCTAATCCCCATGGTCCTTACGGAGTCCCCAGCATCCACTACGGACTACGAGAAATAGATTTACCGGTGAGTAAAATCTTAATCTTCTTCTTCTTCTTCTTCTTCTTCTTCTTCTTCTTCTTCTTCTTCTTCTTCTTCTTCATCTTCATCTTCATCTTCATCTTCTTCTTCATCTTCTCATTCAGTCCCTGCACCAGTGGACCTTACAATCTAGATTCCTTACCGAATGTACACATACAGTAGTAGGGTTCATTTTTTTTGGCCAAATCCAATTAACTCACCAGTATGTTTTTGGACTGTGGGAGGAAACAGGAGAACCCACTCTCCAAATTGCGCATTCTTTTTAAATAGAACTCGATACCTCAGTGCTATGTGGCAGCAATGCTATTACATCAACTGTTGTCCCCCTAGAACTGATAGTGTCCAACTCAAGAGCATATGTGCTCCTGGTGTGTTCTCCCGGGGCTCAATCTATTGCATCCAATGGGTTGCACAATCATTGTGATGCCCATGCTCCATCACCTACATGGTGGTGTGCTTCCTTGGATCTCAAACTGCTCTTACTGGTAATTTCGGACTACTGCATCTAATCCAGCCCATGCCCACATCCTATTGAATATAAATGTGAAGTCCTTCTCTCCCCTTGCTGCTGCTTCAGAGTTCTACCCATTAATCTCTACTTTTCTTTTTTTTTTTTTGTAGGTCCACTCTATTCGCCTTTTTGACCCTATTCACCTTGTTATGGTCATCTACTGCTGCTTGATCCCTCCTCCCACTTCCTAGATAACTTTGCAGCTTGGCTTCCCCTCTTTTGACCTTCCATCTTTTTATCCAAAATACCATTGGACAAACCCATTAATGTCACTGCTTCCCGATTGCTCTCCTACATACTCCATTGAACTCACCACATGGACACACTCACTCTAATGGTCACTCATCTGACCTAGTCTTCTCTCAACATTGTGATATCCCTGATGTCGCTAATTTCCCCATCTCCCTCTCTGATCACCATATCCTTTATTTGACATCTTCACACCTCCCCCCCCCCCCAATAGTATGCTGTCTCTCTCTACCGATGCCTGCTCACTCCTTGCCAATCTCTTCCCTCCTTTTTCCTTCAAACACACCATAATCTCACCCATCTTTAAGAAACCTTTACTTGACACAGACTCCCTATAACGACCTTATCTCTCCTCCCCTATGCCTCCAAGCTCCTTGTGAGGATTGACTATGTTTGCCTCACCTCCCTTCTTTCTACCCTCCCACTTCTTGACCTTCTTTTATCTGGATTCTCTCACCTCCGTTCCACTGAACTGCCATCACAAAGGTCACCAATGACCTCCTCATAGCCAATTCCAGAGGTCACTGGTCTCTCCTCATCTTCCTGTCTGCTCACCTTTTTCATTCACTCTAGTTAGTCCTACTTCACCAACTGCTCTTTTCCTGTCTCTATCTCTGCCTATAAGTCTCTATCACTTCCTCTGCCTGTAGGCATCCCCCAAGGGTCTGTTCACAACCCCCCTTCTCTTTTTCCCCTACATCTCCTCCCTTGGAAACCTCGTCAGCTCCTTCAGTCTTCAATAGCATCTATATGCTGATGACACTGAAATCGACCTCTTCTCTCCTGACCTCTCTCCCTCTGTCCTCACCTGCATCTCCATCTGCCTGTCTTGTAGATATCCCAGCCATTCCTACAACTCAACATTGACGAGTTTAAACTCATTCTTTTTAACCCTTCCATAGTCCCCTTTCTTCTCCCTCTCTCTCTTTGTCAATAACATCATCCTCTCTTGTTAAATAATTTGCTCCACCTGTGGTTCTTTCATAATGTGTCAGTGAGTAATGAATACACCTGTTCAACTGCTAGGTGACCTGGAAAACATGAACTGTTGGGGGGTACTTGAGGACTGAGGTTGAGAACCACCGGTCTAGAGGGCTCTATTCATCCATGCAATGTGGGTAGTGCTGAGAAGACATTGCTGGAGTGGGTAAAGAAAAAAGTGGAAGCTTCTCTGGAGGAATGGACCAGGGAATCCCGCAAACACATTGGCTTCATCCTGCGGCTCCTACTGTACATTATGAGACGGGTGGTCTTCAGTATGCCGAATGTTGGGATCCCGGCGCACAGTATACCGGCGCCGGGATCCCGACACCCGGCATACCGACAAATATTCTCCCTCATGGTTCACGACCCGCCTGGAGGGAGAATACGCGGCACCGTGCCCACAGCGTGGCGAGCGCAGCAATCCCGCAAGGGGCTCCTTTGCGCTCGCCACACTGTCGGTATGCCGGCGGTCGGCCTCCCGGCGCTGGTATGCTGGTTGCCGGGAGCCCGGCCACCTGGCATACCATACTACACCCCATGAGACGGGTACTTTCCACTGTACTGCATTTGTTTGCCTATTTCATAGTGTTATTCACCTCAAAGACATTTGTGTGAGCTGTACATAAATTGTGTCACACTATATGCCACCAGCAGGCTATATACATGAAATACTGTATGTACACTGTTTATGAACCATTTCAATAGCTTCTATGAACAGATGAATTTTATGATCTTACTGTATTAGAGTAAACCTTTTACAGTATTTCTGCCTTTAATTAGAAGTTGGAATGTCCTCATTAACATTGCATAATTGATGTTAATTCTGCTGTCAAAGTCAGAAAAATATCACGCTGCACATTGCCATATATGCACCTCATGCGTGTGCTCGCTGCACGAGCATGAGCTCTCCCGTGCGTGCGTATACTCGCGGTCTCGTGCACTCGCAGGCGCGCGGTATGCGCATTTACGGTAGAGTTTGTGTGCGTCTAGCGGGCGACTCAATCGTAACATATTTTAGTCATATAATGTATTTTGTAGATTATGGTCCTTTTGATAGAATCTGAAAGTTTAATTAATATAGCATGTTCGGGGACAGAGAGATTCCTCTTTGTTTGATACGAAGGGTCAGACAGGGGTTACACAGTGGTGTTAAGTATCCATCGGAAGAGAATATAATTAGCAATATTCCGGTGTTGGTTTGAAGCAGATTACTCGCTCGTGCGTATAGTTATGGACATAAGAAGTTTATGGACATTTACTATATTTGCACTTTATTACCCATGCGGCGGGAAACCCAGTTTCCCTCCCACCTGAGCAGTTTGAAATAGTCACAGCCCACCTGTATGAACCAACCTATGACCTTTTGTTATAATGCAGAGACGAATTCCTGTGTCCAATGAACAATAAGAATGTAGGGACCATTGTACTGTATTGTGTGTAAGTGTATATAAAGACAAGCCGACCTGGGCCAGCTCTCTACTCTTTTCAACGGTTCTCATCACTGATAATCGGGAGCTGGATATCCAGGAAGGCGCATGCGATTGTTTCCCCTGTGCGTAAGTTCTCTGCAACCATATTTATCTCCTATTTTGTTGTAAGCCATTCTCTCTCTCCTTTCCCCCTTAAATGTAATTGTGTCCTTGTTGTATTTTAACGTGTAGTAACTCGGTTAGGTATTTTATGTTAGTTTGGTAGTGTATAACTTGTATTGCGTATTCTTTTGCGATTGAACGTTCATTCTCTCCCTTAAAAGGTGTTAGACCCTTAGACCGGTATTTGAGTGTTTATTATATTGCTAAAGGGTTCTCAGAGCGTAAGAATCGCTCATACTACTTTTTAACTAACAAGGTTACACTGTGTTGCATTTACACCTTATCACTGCACAAAGGTTTACAGTATAAGTACATTGTTTATGATATTGTTACAAAGGTTTAACTCTGTGAGCGTCAGCGCCGCTTGTGATCTCCTCGTGGTCTCGAGCGTCCGCTACGCTGGTAGCGTATCATTACGTTAGTCGGCAGCCTATAGCGTGCTAGCCTTTACGCTTTAAGCCGTGAGCGAACGTGCCGCTCGTGCGTCTCGTCCACGGCTAAGCGTTTGTTACGCTACGTGCGTACTCTTACGGTATTCCATACGCCAATTGCATACTGTGTTCATTAACCTTTTAGCGTGTTTAATATAGGATATATTATAGGCTTTATCAATTGGGGACTCACCCGCTCTTCACATATCTGCACTAGGTAATTTCAGCAGACATTATCGGTCAGCAAAAGGCGGGAGGTAATATTCCTCGTAGTGCTGACCAGATAAGCGTCTGCTTCGCTTAGTAAGGAGTGCTGAAGGAATCCGGAACCGGAAGGTAGGAACAGTACGTTATTGTCTTTTAAAACCTGTTTAGTTTCTGTTTTGCGAACGTACGCATAAGCACACACACCTGTATTCCGTGTTTAGCATTATTTGTCCGTACCTTATTCTCCTGATTGCCACACACTAGTGATAAACGTGCTGAGACATTTGTTGTTATTAATAGTTAAAAGATAAAAAGTAATATTTAAGGGAATAATTGTAAAAGGCACGCACACAAACTCTACTTGTGTGGTGTTCAGTGAATGATTACTGTTAAAGATCATTCACATTGATAAACGTGTAGTGTGTTACTGTGGACGTACTTGGCCTGCATACACGTGTCCTTACAAGGGCAGGGCGTACGCAGCAAGGGTCGACGCACGGAGCGTATATCACGCAACGGAGCGTACGGATACGCCCACATCATACAAACTGCACGATAGTATTGTTTTAATAGGCGATAAGGAAGTAACGCGAAAATAACACAAATCTATCTCAAATCCAAAAGTTTAAAAGTTAAAAGAAAAAGACTTTCTCTGTTGCAATTCTTCTGGGTTAGACTATTACTGAATGAAAGGAATTCTGTACAGAAATAAGAGTGTTCGAATGTAAGAGTGTGTATATATATAAGATTTCTCTTTTATTACGGAAGTGGGAACCATAGGCCAGTAGAAAGAGGTACACCAGCGAGAGTGATATCGTGGGGTGGCTTGGGAGGCATCCCTTGTTAGTCTTGACATATTAATGAGCAGTAGAGTCTGCTGTACATAACAGACCAGGAGGTCAAGGACCAGGAGGTTCAGGTACAGCAGACTAGAAGTAGAGAGCACAACCGAAGAGGGTTTGTGCGAGACCCATATAGGCCAACAAAGCTCAGGGCTGAAGGAATTCGCAGCAGAAATTTTCGATTCCACTGATCGTTCCGCACATAAGATTAGTTGCTTGTGTGCAGATACGATTGTACCGCATGTGATTGTGTGCATTAGCACATTGTTAACGTGATTTGTGTAATTTTTTTTTATTTTAAGGGAAGTAGCCTGATCACTCAGGGACATTCCAGCGACTGATACTTGCTGGGGAGGGTAAGACACTCCCACACGCCCGAGCAAGTAGACGTACTTAGGTGCCCTAGGTTGGGTACGGAACCTCTGGGAACTTTGGTCGCCGTATTGGCCAGAGTGGACGGGAGTTAAGTGGGCGGACTTCGGAGCAAAACCCCCACCGCAGCCTTACCCCGAGCATCTTGGTTTTTGTAAGGGTTGCCGAAGACCCTGATTTGAAGTCAGAGGTAGTGAAAGCAGCACCTGCAGAGATGGGGGCCAGTTGTTCAGGTAAGGGGCGATCAACCCAGGTTCAGGTTGATTTGGTAAACCGACCAATCGGGTCGGCAAGGTATATCATGTGTGAGAAATATGGTCATCACACAGAAATGTTGTGCAATGAATGGGAAAGGATGACTGTGCATGACGGGGAAAAATTTCCCCGGGTAGGTAGTTTTAACCCAGAAGTGTTACAGAATTTAAGGAGAAGAGTTTGCCTGATTAAATCTTCAAAAAGGCGTATTAGACATTATGATTATTTAACATTGTGGCAACAGGAAGGTGAAATACAAAGGGGGTTGGCGCAAGCCACTGGATCTAACCCTATCAGGAAACTGATAGCCACTGCACCCCCACCACCGTACATACCTGGAGAGAAATTGGTTGCAGAGAATGGCACTCAGGGTTTTGTTAAATGTGTAGAAGTTAAGGATAATGTAACCAAAGTAATTAATGCTAACACTAATCCGTGCAAGTTGTACCCTGTTTTGAACTTTCCCCAGGATTGTGACCAAGAGGATGAGCCCACAACAATATCAGCACTCTCCCTAGCAGCCACCATATCAGAAACAGCAGTAGGCACGACTCAACCCGTAAGATTAGTATCAAAGGCCCCTAGCGGAGGGACAGGTGAGGTCGTATCAACTGGTAAGTACGGCACCATACACTATGCTGAAACCATTTTACCACATGTTGTAGAATCTACTCAGAATGATGTTGTTGGACTTAATCCTGTTAGGGTAATAGCAGTGCCAAATGGGAAAACTGACACTTCAGGAGCAACTCCTGTCAGGAACATCGCCATGCACTGTCCCTTTTCCCGAGCAGAATTAAGATCAATGATGTCTGAATTCCCTGATCCTAGGAAAGACTTAGTTGCATGTCAAAAGTATATTAGGGAGCTAGGAAATTCTGCAGAGCCAAATAACAAAGATTGGAGGACAGTTTTGAGGGCATGTTTACCCCCCAGTGTTGATCCGTTAAAATTTATCGCTGATTGCAAGTTAGATGAGGAAGTACCACTAATAGACGAGTATAATCAGGATAATGTAAAGAGAATCAACTTACAGTTAGGGGTATATTTTCCTGCAGTAGTAAAGTGGAATAAAATCTTTACAATAAAACAAGAGGAGGGTGAATCCACACCAGAGTATTTTCACCGGGCTCTGCAGGATATGGCTAGGTACACTGGTATAGATGACATTAAAACTAATGTACACCACAGGGAAGTAGCTGTTTCAGTATTAATGGACGGTCTAAAAGAGGTTTTAAGGAATAGAATACAAACCACTAGGCCTGATTGGAGAGGTATGTCGGTGGATGCATTGGGAGAGGCTGCTGCTGGGCATGATCGGAATATCATCAGACACAGGGAGTCACAGAGTGATAAGTTAATGGCTGTGAGCATACAGGCCCTCACTACCCGGCCACCTCAGCCCAGAACTGTGACCCCTGTGGGTAAGTCAGCAGGTATAAAATGTTATTGTTGCCACAGAGAGGGACACATAGCACGTGATTGTAAAGTAAGACCAATACAAAATTCATATCAACCCTATAGACAACGACCTGATACGAGACATTGGGATCAAGGACCGAAAGGGCGGAGCTATGAGCCACATGCAGGGGAAACAAAAAGGTATCCCCCAAGAAGAGACTGGCAAATCTCTGATAGTTCCCATCTACCCCCACCACAAGTAATTGCTGCCAGCGCGATTCAGGGAGGTCACCATACCCAATAGGGGTGTGGCCACACCTGTAATCTGCAGCCAGTGAAATTGATTGCAAGTCTTGGAAGTGAACCCGAGATCACAATTGATGTAGCTGGTAAATCATTAAATTTCCTTGTAGATACGGGGGCGGCCAAATCAGTGATAAATTCGACAGTGGGCATGAGAACCACTGGTATGACAATTCCAGCCATGGGAGTAACGGGAGTAGTACAGCACTACCCTGTTAGCAAACCAGCAGAGATTACAATAGGGCCTTTGCATACCAAGCATTCCTTTTTGCTGGCTGCATCGGCACCGACTAATCTCCTGGGAAGAGATTTATTGTGTAAAATGGGGTGCGTCATTTATTGTACTCCTGAAGGTGTATTCTTAGACATACCTGAGAATCACGCTCAGGAAGTACGAGACATGCTAGACTCCCCATCAAAATTAATGTCACATACCGTTATGATAAATAGGAGTTCATCCCAGGTAGAAGAAATGACATCCCAAATACCAGAGTCACTTTGGACTAAAGATGGACAAGACACTGGATTAATGGCAAACGTAGCTCCAGTCGTTGTGCAAGTAAAAGATGGTAGGATAGCTCCAAAAATCCCACAATACCCTCTGAAGCCAGAGGTGGAGTTAGGAGTATACCCCGTAATAGAGCGCTTGCTACAACAGGGCATTCTGGTAAGAACATCCAGCACTGCCAATAGTCCCATCTTCCCTGTGAAAAAGAGTGGGGGGAGGGGTTACAGGCTAGTGCAGGATCTAAGGGGGATTAACAAAATAGTTGAGAGTCAGTTCCCCGTAGTGCCAAATCCAGCTGTCATCCTTATGCAAATCCCTCCCACTGCGAAATTTTTCACTGTTATTGACCTCTGCTCCGCCTTCTTCTCGGTACCTCTGCACCCCGACAGCCAATATTTGTTTGCATTCACATACAGAGGAGTCCAATACACATGGACTCGATTACCACGAGGTTTCATAGACAGCCCAAGTATATTTTCACAGGCTTTGCATGATTGTTTACAGTCTTTCCAACCAGAGAATGGATCAATATTGATACAGTATGTGGATGATTTACTACTATGTTCAGATTCACTGGAAGCGTCCCTGAAAGATACGAAACAGCTCCTGTTTCATCTTTCAGACACAGGACACAAGGTTTCCAAAGACAAGTTGCAATTATGCCAGACTAAAGTAAAATATTTAGGACACTGTCTGACACAAGGACTGATACACCTGACCGCTGATAGAATTCAAGCAATTCGAGACATGACTCTGCCACAAACCCAGCAACAGATCAGAACGTTTCTAGGAATGTGTGGGTATTGCCGTAACTGGATCCCAGGTTTTTCCATTCTAGCATTACCTTTGCAGGAGATGGTCTCATCAAACAAACCTGATCGGATTTCGCATACAGACGAATCCGAGATGGCATTTGAGAGACTTAAACAGTGCCTAACGCAGGCACCAGCATTAGGTATGCCAGACTATGGGAAACCCTTTGAGCTGTACGGAACAGAAAGTGCTGGTTGCGCGGCAGGCGTCCTAACCCAAAAGCACGGTGAAGCCAGCAGGCCGGTAGCATACTACAGCGCTCAGCTAGATACGGTAGCGCGATCCCTCCCCACATGCTTGCGAAGTGTCGCTGCGATAGCATTGCTAGTAACGAAAAGCGAAGATGTAGTGCTAGGATACAACCTCACAATCCATACACCACATGCAGTGTCAGCCTTACTGAATTCGGCTCAAACTAGACACGTCTCATCAGCACGGTTTACAAGATGGGAATTGGCATTAATGGCCCCCGTAAACATCACCATAAAGAGATGCAGTGCATTAAATCCGGCAACGTATCTCCCAGGTGTGCCTGGACAGGCACAAAGGGTGGAGGATGAGAGTAATAGTGAAGGAGGATTTAAGACAGGGGATGACACGCATGATTGTATGGAATATTTGACCCAAAATTTCACGGCAAGGCCTGACATCAGTGACAACCCACTGGAATATGTAGATCTTACTTTCTACACTGACGGTAGTTGTCACAGACAGACGGACTCGGGAGACTTGTGTACTGGATACGCAGTCGTAGATGACCAAGGCACCATAGAAGCAGAACCGCTAGGCCCACCTCACTCAGCCCAGGTTGCTGAACTGGTTGCCCTAACCAGAGCATGTGAATTGGCTAAGGGCAAATCAGCCAATATCTATACCGATTCTAGATACGCCTTCGGGGTAGTCCATGATTTCGGAGCACTATGGCGCCTCAGAAATTTCATGACGGCAGCTGGTACACCGGTAGCGCATGCAGCCCACATTAAAAGGCTTCTAACAGCGATACAGGAACCCGACAGAGTGGCTGTTATCAAGTGTAAAGCACATACATATAGTCAAGACCCGGTATCACTTGGTAACAGCCGAGCAGACGAAGCTGCTAAGTTAGCAGCTGGTACCCCCAGACAAACAGAAACCACACAACTGATGGTATTTAATACCGTCAACACACAGAAATTGTGTGAAATGCAGAATTTGTGTTCCACACAGGAAAAGGCAGTTTGGAGGGCAAAAGGATATGGCCAGGAGTCCTCAGGACTCTGGATAGATGGGCAGGGTAAACCAGTGGCACCCAGAGCATACCTTCCAAGTTTAGCGGAAGCAGCACATGGGCTGACTCATCTAGGCAAGGAAGGGATGTGTAAGTTGGTAAGAGCATATTGGTGCGCCCCAGGATTTTCTTCCCATGCGGGAAAAAGGGCAATGACATGCCTCACCTGCTTGAGGAAGAATATCGGAAAGGCAATACCAACAGAACCATCTCATATCCCACCTACAGGCGGCCCTTTTCAGGTGATACAAATTGATTTCATACAATTACCCCCTTGTCGAAATTTGAAGTATGTACTAGTTTGTATAGATGTGTTTTCAAATTGGGTCGAAGCATTTCCTGCGGCCACAAACACCGCTATGTTTACCGCTAAGAAAATTGTGCAGGAATTTGTGTGTAGATACGGTATCCCTAGAATAATTGAAAGTGATAGGGGTACCCATTTTACAGGTGATGTCTTTCAAGGAATGTGTAAGTTGATGGGAATTGATAGTAAGCTGCACACTCCGTACCGCCCCCAGGTGAGTGCGAAAGTAGAAAGAGTGAACAGCACTATTAAAAATAAATTGAGCAAAGTTATGGCGGAAACAGGATTGACATGGCCAGAAGCTTTGCCCATTGTATTATACAGCATCAGAACCACTCCCAGGTCCCCTCTTAATCTGTCCCCTTTTGAAATTTTGTTTGGTCGACAACCGCATGTTATGATTAACCCTCAGGATGATTTGAAGTGTAACAATGAAGTGACTGTAAAATACTTGATTAACATGAGTAAACAGTTAAGGAATCAGAATGACAATTTGAAGTTGGTGATTCCTGATCTGCCAGATAGTAATTGTCGTGACATTGAACCTGGGGATTATGTAATGATACGGAATTTTCTACGCTCAGGTTGCCTTATTGACAGATGGGAAGGACCATACCAAGTCTTATTGATTAGCACGACAGCACTGAAGGTTGCCGAGAGAGAGACTTGGGTTCATTCGTCCCATTGTAAGAAGGTTGCTGATCCAGAGAGGTCTCGTGATAAAGAACAGACGGTAGAGGAAGTTGTATCACTGGAGTGTCTGTTTCAGGAAGACTGAGACGGCACCTGAGCATTGAGAATAATAAGATCGGAGGCAGTTGTCGATTCCCTGTTCCCTTTTATTGTTTTTCTCCACTTCCCATCCCATCTCCCTCAATTATTTCTTTCCCCCTTCTCATTCTTCTCCATTTCCTCCTATAAGATGGACTTGCCCCAAGAGACTGTGATCCGGATTTTCCTGTTGACCATGATGTTGACCAGAGCAGTCTGTTCCGGCGAGAATACCATGGAGGTCGAGAGAGGTTCTGGAATGGGTTCTGATGACAAAGTTGGAGGCGTAGATTTCCAAGAACAACATAATCATCAAGCAAAGGCGAGTATCAGAAAACGATCCGATAGCATTGACAATAGGAGGAATTGTGAAGGATTGTTAGCTGAAGAGAACTGTATCTGTAGACTCTGTGACAGTGTAGTTGAGGATGGGTGCATCAAGAAATGTCAGTCCAGTTTTAATATCCACATGGACCGGCATCCATTGAGTGACTATCACTCCTTAGTGGGTAAAGTGTTAAATCAGACAGATTGTTGGGTATGCTCTCAAGTACCTCAAGGTCATAGCAAATCAGGATTAGTACCATTCCCTTTAACTATAGAGGAGGTACTTGAGCTAAGTGGTGGGAGGCCGGTGGACAGGAGGTTTAATATCTCCAGTCCTCCTAGTTTGAAGCTCCACCAATATCATGTGGATAGATCCTTAGTATGTTTTAACATTACCAATCCCCGAAAGCCGGGAAATTGGGAAGTGTCATGGAATAACCAAACCATGACCTTTTCATACAGAGCCGATAGAATGCCTACAGATACAGAACTTATACGCCACATAGCCGGTAGTGGAAAATATTTCCGATATAGGTATACCCTAGGAAGTAGGATCATGAGAGTTGGAGAAGTATCACCAGGATACTGTGCACATATCGTACAAACTGATACGTGTACTAAACAGATGGGAGAATTAGGGTTAGGAGATTTCATATGGAAAATGTGTAATATGGTTATGTCCTACTCCGTCCCATATGTTCTCCCCGATGATGCATATTTCATATGCGGGAGGAAGGCGTATAAGTGGCTTGCCCCAAACTCAGAAGGGTTATGTTATATTGGAAAAGTACTGCCTGAGGTAATGACCGTATCCCACACTAAAATGAAGGTTATTCACCGCAGTGCCCAAGCTCCTTATACTCACACTCATTACGAGCACATCGTTAAACGGCACCTGATAGAAAGAACAGAGCATCCGGCCTCTGACCTGATCCATGAATCCACCGGGATTCAATTCCTAATCGCGTTAGATATCACTCGTACTGCCAGAGGCGTGATAAATTATAAATATATATCTGCGCTTGCAAATTTATTAGACAATATCACTGAAATGTATGAAGACACATTCAGGTATACCGGAAGGGAGCTCCAAGCTTATAAAACAGAACTGGTTCAGCATAGGATGGTTCTTAATTATCTCACGGCAGTGACGGGTGGATACTGTGTCACACTGGCAACGCAGTACGGCGTAAAATGCTGCACATATATTACGAATAGCACCGAGGACCCGGTCGAGGTCATAGACAAAAAGATGGACGACATTCTCCAATTAAAGTGGGAGTTCCGCAGGAGACACAACCTCACCCTCGCTGCTGTGGGTAATGAGCTGACCGGTTGGGTGTCATGGTTGAACCCGCGAAATTGGTTCTCTGGTTTAGGAGAATGGGCTCAAGGAATTATCATGGATGTAGGGAAATTTCTTTTGTGTATTCTGGGTGTCATCATATTGGTAGGTCTGATATTTAGATGCGTTCGGGTTTTAACAAAGTGTAAACGTAGCGCCCGAGTGATGAGTTTAAGAAGTGAAGATACTGTAATAACAACGACTGATTTGGTTTATGACCCAACGATAGAGACAATGTTGTGATGAAAATGTGATTCCACGGTCCGTTTCTTTCACCCGTTTCTCCTTTGTTTTCCTCCAAGGTAAAAAGCATCCGCTTGGAAGAAGAATTTGACAACCTTTTACACAGACAACTGATGGACTATGCCATAGACCCCCATATCCCTAGTACCTTTAATTTTACGCTAGCCCAACACTTTTTGTAAGTCTATGGACATTGAAAAAGCTTTTTGCACACCGTTTATAGCAAAAGCATCGGGAGACTACAGTCAACATGTACATCAAGACAAGACAAGACAAGACACAAGACAAGACCTCAATCGGCAAATGTATATTAAACTCACATAGTTTATGACTGCATTTACCATAATTGCTCTTTATCTTTATCTCTACAACCTTCAGGTAATAACACACATAGTTGATAGGAAATATAGGCACAGATATCAGCACTCACATATCCCCCCATTCATGTATCATCAACTAAAATGTGCTCCCCCATTTTGTTGCAACCAAAAGCCGAAAAGAGCTCGGTAAAGTTTGACAGCCCATCCACAGACCCGTACCGCGGGATAAGAAGGAATTCAAATGTATACTTCGCAATACCTCGAAGCTTGATCTAAAACACGTACGGCACGATGATACATGACCCCTCAAACATGGACTCATACATACATGCTTCTACTATCTCACTAGGTCATACCGTTTTCCCACCTTCTTATATTTTTCTCTTTTTGAACTGTTTTAGGAAGTGGCAGTTATTGGTGACTGCCAAAGGGTGGACTGTCAAAGTCAGAAAATATCACGCTGCACATTGCCATATATGCACCTCATGCGTGTGCCCGCTGCACGAGCATGAGCTCTCCCGTGCGTGCGTATACTCGCGGTCTCGTGCACTCGCAGGCGCACGGTATGCGCATTTACGGTAGAGTTTGTGTGCGTCTAGCGGGCGACTCAATCGTAACATATTTTAGTCATATAATGTATTTTGTAGATTATGGTCCTTTTGATAGAATCTGAAAGTTTAATTAATATAGCATGTTCGGGGACAGAGAGATTCCTCTTTGTTTGATACGAAGGGTCAGACAGGGGTTACACAGTGGTGTTTAGTATCCATCGGAAGAGAATATAATTAGCAATATTCCGGTGTTGGTTTGAAGCAGATTACTCGCTCGTGTGTATAGTTATGGACATAAGAAGTTTATGGACATTTACTATATTTGCACTTTATTACCCATGCGGCGGGAAACCCAGTTTCCCTCCCACCTGAGCAGTTTGAAATAGTCACAGCCCACCTGTATGAACCAACCTATGACCTTTTGTTATAATGCAGAGACGAATTCCTGTGTCCAATGAACAATAAGAATGTAGGGACCATTGTACTGTATTGTGTGTAAGTGTATATAAAGACAAGCCGACCTGGGCCAGCTCTCTACTCTTTTCAACGGTTCTCATCACTGATAATCGGGAGCTGGATATCCAGGAAGGCGCATGCGATTGTTTCCCCTGTGCGTAAGTTCTCTGCAACCATATTTATCTCCTATTTTGTTGTAAGCCATTCTCTCTCTCCTTTCCCCCTTAAATGTAATTGTGTCCTTGTTGTATTTTAACGTGTAGTAACTCGGTTAGGTATTTTATGTTAGTTTGGTAGTGTATAACTTGTATTGCGTATTCTTTTGCGATTGAACGTTCATTCTCTCCCTTAAAAGGTGTTAGACCCTTAGACCGGTATTTGAGTGTTTATTATATTGCTAAAGGGTTCTCAGAGCGTAAGAATCGCTCATACTACTTTTTAACTAACAAGGTTACACTGTGTTGCATTTACACCTTATCACTGCACAAAGGTTTACAGTATAAGTACATTGTTTATGATATTGTTACAAAGGTTTAACTCTGTGAGCGTCAGCGCCGCTTGTGATCTCCTCGTGGTCTCGAGCGTCCGCTACGCTGGTAGCGTATCATTACGTTAGTCGGCAGCCTATAGCGTGCTAGCCTTTACGCTTTAAGCCGTGAGCGAACGTGCCGCTCGTGCGTCTCGTCCACGGCTAAGCGTTTGTTACGCTACGTGCGTACTCTTACGGTATACCATACGCCAATTGCGTACTGTGTTCATTAACCTTTTAGCGTGTTTAATATAGGATATATTATAGGCTTTATCACTGCATATACAAGGTTTTACCTAAATCTAAAGAAGTGAAGTCATATCACTTTTGTTCACCTGTTTTCATACATACAGGCCCAGATTTATCAAGCCTTGGAGAGTGATAAAT
The DNA here is from genome assembly GCF_028390025.1 of Pseudophryne corroboree. Taxonomy (NCBI): domain Eukaryota; kingdom Metazoa; phylum Chordata; class Amphibia; order Anura; family Myobatrachidae; genus Pseudophryne; species Pseudophryne corroboree. The sequence continues at coordinate 70,743,931 of NC_086455.1, forward strand.
AGCACGGTGATAAAGTACTAGCCAATCAGCTCCTACCTGTCATTTTTCAAACACAGCCTGTAACATGGAAGTTAGGAGCTGATTGGCTGGTACTTTATCACCGTGCTATTTATCTCTCTCCAGAGCTTGATAAATGGAGGCCTAAGGGGTCTATTCATGAAGCCGTGAAAAGTGTGGAGAAGTGAGCCAGTGGAGAAGTTGCCCATGGCAACCAATCAGCATTGAAGTAACATTTATAATTTGCATACTATATAATTGTACGGAGCAGCTGATTGGTTGCCATGGGCAACTTCTCCACAGGCTCACTTCTCCACTCTTTTCACTGCTTTATGAATAGACCCCACAGTCTGTTGGTTCTCACTGGGCAGCCCCAATCCCCACCAAAATCTCAAGTGCTTACAAAACGTATGCCCAAAGGACGAGAGATGTCCACAAAACAGATGATCTGTTGGTCTTCTATAATACTCAGATGTGGAGATTGGTCAGCCTTCAAGCAGTCTATTGCTGGGTGGCCCAAATCTACGTCAAGTCACTGAGGGGAGCACAGGGCCAGCCCATGGGAACTGTCCTGTGCTCATAGAGGCCCAATCTTCCCCTGCTCTTTATCCTCTCCAGTGGGGCTTGGTTAAACATAACTGATCAGTTCCCGGCAGAGGGGCATGTTATTTGTAGATGCTTTGCCTGAAACACACTATGTACTCTGGGCCTGACTCAGACGCAAGTGGAAATCAGGACACATCTAGCAGAATTCAGCATACTGTGCAGGTGCCTAAGTAAGATATCGGCAACTGCGCATATACCGCATCAAGGATGGAAGTCACTATTGTGTATGGACTCATCCAGCCGTTAAATGGGTGCTAACTGGGTGGCGACCATGCGACAGCACAGTATTGTTCCATATCGTGGGAGTGTCGTGGGTGTGTAAGCCACATGGCGCTAGTGTAAGTCCAGAAACCAGTGATGGTGGCTGCAGCTGATGATGTAAAAACAAGGGACGGTATCGGCTTCCTTGTGCAAACAGATAATACGCAGGCGGATCCTAGCATTAGCATAAGGGAGCTAGAGGTCTATGTAGTAAGCCTTGGAGAGAGATAAAGTTGACAGAGGTAATGTACCAGCCAATCAGCCCCTATCTGCCATGTTAGAGGATGTGTTTGAAAAGTTATGAGCTGATTAGCTGGTACTTTGGGCCTAATTCAGATCTGTTCGCTCGCTAGCTATTTTTTGCAGCGCTGCGGACAGATAGACGCCGCCTATAGGGGAGTGTATGTTAGCTTTGCAAGTGTGCGAACGCGTGTGCAGCCGCCCTGTACAAAAACAGTTTGTGCAGTTTCTGAGTAGCTCTGACCTAACTCAGCCGCTGCGATCACTTCAGCCTATTCGAGCCCGGAATTGACGTCAGACACCCGCCCTGCAAACGCTTTGACACGTCTGCGTTTTTCCAACCACTCCCAGAAAACGGTCAGTGGACACCCACAAATGCCCTCTTCCTGTCAATCTCCTTGCGAACGGCTGTGCGAGTGGTTTCTTCGCTAGAACCAGTGCACAGCAACGATCCGCTTTGTAACCGTACAGCGCGCCTGCGCATTGTGGTGCATATGCATGCGCAGTAGTTACCTGATTGCTGCACAGCGAAAAACGCTAGCGAGCGAACAGATCTGAATTAGGCCCCTTATCTCCATCGACTTTTCCTCTCTCCAGAGCTTAGTACATAGGGGGTAATTCAGAGTTGATCGCAGCAACAAATTTGTTAGCAGTTGGGCAAAACCATGGGGGTAATTCCAAGTTGATCGCAGCAGGATTTTTGATAGCAACTGGGCAAAACCATGTGCACTGCAGGGGAGGCAGATATAACATGTGCAGAGAGAGTTAGATTTGGGTGTGGTGTGTTCAATCTGCAATCTAATTTGCAGTGTAAAAATAAAGCAGCCAGTATTTACCCTGCACAGAAATAAAATAACCCACCCAAATCTAACTCTTTCTGCACATGTTATATCTGCCTCCCCTGCAGTGCACGTGGTTTTGTCCAGTTGCTATCAAAAATCCTGCTGCGATCAACTTGGAATTACCCCCCATGTGCACTGCATGTGGGGCAAATATAACTGCTAACAGATTTGCTGCTGTGATCAACTCTGAATTACCCCCATAGACCCCTTATTAGCCTTTCAGTTGCAGAAGTAAAATGAGGTATTAACACTTTATACTGTATTTAAAAAAAATCCTGAGGTTCCTTCTTATGACTACTGGTGTTAGTCTGAAACATCAAAATTACCCGGCATTTCAGTGTCGGGTAGTTTTGCTGGGACCTGCCTGACCCCCCCTTTCACACAGACATGCAAATTACCGGGTCGAGAATTTCGACCCAGTAATTTGCAGATCAACACGGGTATTTTGTCTGTGTGAAAGGGTCAGCCCGTGTCATAATTCTTGTTTCTCCGACCCTGGTAAATTCCAGGGTGGAAGTCCCGGGAATTACAACACGGATTGACCCTTTCACACAGAAAAAGAACCCGCGTGTTTCATTAAATTACCAGGTGGAACTGCTTCACCCGGTAATTTCATTTTCTGTCTGAAAGGGATATTATATTCATGGGTGTAATTATCTTCTTATACATAATACCTGTTTGATAAGTGCATAGTCAAAACACATGACATAATTAATTGGATCCCCAAACAGCAGTCCTTAGGGAAGTTGAGCCCCTGGACAATTTGCTCATTACTGACGGTAATTGACTGAATACAATATGAATGTATCGTTTAGGGAATAGTGTAATATGTCATATCTTCATTATCCTAAAACCTAAGACAGAGCCGGCCCTAACCAATATGATGCCCTTGGCAAGATTTTGGCTGGTGCCCCCTAGAACCACCGCTGGTTCCGCCTCTGACCTTGCACCTCTTTCCCAGCACCATCACCCCTCACCCATAGCAGTCATTATTTTGGGGTTTGTACCCCCTATATTTTAAATAGGAACAGTTTGCACATTTGGTGCACAGCCCAAAAAGGGGTGTGTTTTTGCTGGCTAGGGGCATGCCCACACAATAGTAACCCCAATTTCAAATACGCCACACAGTACTGCAACTTTATTCACATTTGATCATGCGATAGTTTCCATAATTCATATTACATCCCACAGTAGTATCACTTTACCTTATAAACGTTACTCCTCACAGTAGAGCCCCTTATTCACATTACATCACACTGAATTGCTCCTTATTCACATTACACCACACCCTATTGCTCTTTATTCACATTAGATGACACAGTAGTGCCCTTTCTATATGCAACGCCACATAATAGAGCACCTTATACACATAATGCCACAGAGTAATGCCCCTTACACATATGAGACACATTATTAATGTCCTTATAAACATAATGCGCCTTACACATTATGACAATCTTTATTAATGCCCATTTACACGTAATGTCCCTTACACATATGCCGCACATTAATGCCCTTATACACATAATGACACACATAGTGCCCCCTACATATTTGCTGCACATTATTAGTGCCCCTATACACATAATGACACACATACAGTAGTACCCTGTTACACATATGCCGCACATTATTAATGCCCTTATACACATAATGACACACATAGTGCCCCTTACACATATGTTGCACATTATTAATGCATTTTGTCATGACACAGATAATGCTCCTTACACATATTCTGAACACTACTGCACAACCAAACCACACGCACACAGCACTCACACTGCCACTAACACTGTGACCTCTGCCTCTGCTTGAATACAGATGTGTCCTCATAAATCTTGCCTCAATGCTAACGTCTGGCACATTTTTTTAATGAAAATGCATCTTATTTGCATTGCTATGTGGCTAGGATGCACAAGCAGCTTCTGCTGATTAAAATGATATGCAGCATGCCTATATACTGTGTGAGACTGTGGCTGTATCTGCATATGAAATGCTACACACAGAATATAGGCATGCCGCATATCATTTTAATCAGCAGAAGCTGCTGATGCCCATAGGCATATCAAATACCCTAGGCAATTGCCTAGTTTGCCTATGCCTATGGCCGGCTCTGACCTAAGAGAGCAGTGTTTTCAAGCATATAATAACATCACACAGACCCCATATACCTTTGAGCTTTATCACAGTGTGTTGTGATAACTGTGGATGCCCAGGAGATGGCGCAATTGAGTAAAAATGTTCACATGCATTATGTTCCATGGCATTGACTGGTTGTCATTATCATGCACTCCTTTGATTTATGGGGCTTATTCCATACTGGCCTGCTACTCAGGAGATGCTGACTCTATGTGTGTCACAGCGTGAGTTTGGGAAGGTGCATCATACTACTAATTGCATCATCTCATTAGTGTTCACTGAGATGGGATGGGCCTGATGTCATAATTTACCTCGATAATGACATGCCATCGCTCACCTTGCACGCATATAAGTGCACTTCTGGGAGAACTGTCAGTTTTCCAGGAGATCTCACCCTTATCATGGGTATGCTGGAATAAAAGGCATCTAGAATTTATACATAATGGATTATGGGCCTAATTCAGAGCCGATCCCTGTAACGCCAGCGATTGCAGTCTGAAGCCCTGGGTGTACTGCGCGTGCGCACCCAGAGAGATGCGAAAGCATCTCACTGGTGCAATCACCTTTGCCTGATTGACAGTCAGAGGCGGTAGCGGGGAGGGAGGGGGCTTGCCAATGGCGTTAGAATGCCATTGGTGGGGCGCATGTCCAGACCATTGTGGGGGTGGGAGGCGGCCACACGCAGCCGCTGCGACCCAGAACGCGCCAGGTAGCCGCCTGCCAGTGCAGCTAGGCTGCACAGGTAGGGAGCTACTTGGCGGGTGCAAAATCATTGCCGCTGTACGATGCTTTCGCAAGCGTGGGGGGAGGCAGAGCCTGACATATGGGACGGACTAGCCCTGTGCTGCGCTCCCCCCCCCCCCCCCCCATATAGCACATCTACGATCAGGTCTGAATCACCCCCTATGCATCTAGTAGGGCGTTTACACCCGAATCCAAATCTATTATTGTACGTGAAAGCATGACACATTCCAGCATCATTTTAGGTCTTGTGTAACTTCAGATAAAAAAAATCCATAGGCTCTAATTTTATATAATGTTTCCAATGGTCATTTAAATATTAAAGTATACGTATGGACTTGCCTCCCTTAGGCAACAATGTAAGGTAGATCTGAGGTGTCTGTCTGATGGTGCTTGGAGATTCGCAGTAGGGTTCCCTCATTTGGCTATGGCATTTGCCAGATATCAGCAAATTCAATTGTATATTCTTCACAGAGTTTACTGGACTCCAGCCCAGCTCAGCAGGTTTGGACGGTAGTCAGCTGACTTAAATGTGGAGCCTCTTCTGCTGATATCTGGCACTTGCTATGCTCCTGCCCTCAGGTGTATTTGGGTCTTGAGTATTGCACTGCATAGGCATGACTGGGACCCAGATCCCTTTGCTTAACCCCTTATATCTGTCTTTTAGGATTGGGCCTAGCAGATTCTCTGAATTCATATCTGCAGCTCTATGGTAATAATCTATAGGTATTAGCTAGGGTGTGTCTTACTAAAACTTGGATGGCTCCCCATGCTCCTGCATTTCCCGCATGGCTGGATTTAGATAGAACCACTGTTTCATATGAAAGGTCTATGTACCACAAATGGGATCCGGTCTGAAGATCGACAGTGTTTAGGTCGACCACTATAGGTCGACAGTCACTAGGTCGACATGGATGGAAGGTCGACAGGGTTTCTAGGTCGACATGTGATAGGTCGACAGGTCTAAAGGTCGACATGAGTTTTTCACATTATTATTATTATTTTTTTTCATACTTAACGATCCACGTAGACTACGATTGGAACGGTAAAGTGTGCCGAGCGAAGCGGTAGCGGAGCGAAGGCACCATGCCCGAAGCATGGCGAGCGAAGCGAGCCATGCGAGGGGACGCGGTGCACTAATTTGGGATCCCGGTCACTTTACGAAGAAAACGACATCAAAAAAAAAATCCTCATGTCGACCTTTAGACCTGTCGACCTACCACATGTCGACCTAGAAACCCTGTCGACCTTCCATCCATGTCGACCTATTGACTGTCGACCTATAGTGGTCGACCTAAACATTGTCGACCTAGACACTGTCGATAAAACGAACCACACCCACCACAAATACCAATGCCCATTGAAAGTCAATAGGGTTTGGGCCATGTGGGAATATGTTCGCTTTGGATTCACAGTTCCCTGAGCTGTGAGCATGCCTATGTTTCTTCTTTTTGGCCTGTGGGGCCTCCATGCTATAAATTAGGTTGTTTTCAATTTATTGCCTATGTGACTATTAAGGGGTTCCAAAAACTATTTCCTGGAACCACTTGGAGTCTCAGGCCACAGACTGCACACCTCACTTGAGAGGAAGAATACTATAAAGGGTACACAGAGCTTAGTTCCAGCTGCGCTGATTTTAGCCCAGAAGGAAGTGAGGTCAATGTGTGAGTCACGATTTAGTCACCCAACGAAAACTGCAGATGTGGCTGATTTAACTGCAGATGTGGCCGATTAGGCGGAGGACATTTACAGAGACATACCGGTTGCTCCTTTCTGATGTATTCACAATAAATGCAGTCCCCCATAGCTTACCAGGTGCCATCAGCATTTTTTGTTATATTTTGTACTATTATTCTGATAAGTGTAATTATGTTTCTAACCTCATCAGGCTAGGGATGGCCATCAACAATCAGTGCTTCAAAATCTTTGATGGTCGATGTCCAATGTTGACGCTTTTATCATTGATAGGAGAGAACCTAATAGTTTCCTGCCATCGATGACACAGAACCACCTGATGGTTTTTTTTTTCCTCCAAGGTGCCGGGACATGGAGCTTAGCTCCGCTCCTGATGAACCTACCAAGCCTTGCCTCCGGGCTCTGATTGGCCCGCAGCCAAGTGAATGATAAAGCAAGAGTAACCATTGGTGTGTGGAACTATTGATGGTTCCCTTGCAGATGGTTCTGTGAGGTTAACCATAAATGGTACAATGGATGGTGACCATCATTGGCTAACACACTGATGGCTATCCTTACATCAGGCATAGCCTCGGTATAGGAATGAGATCCCATTGGATCTCATTCCTATACTGAGGCTGTGCCAAATTGGTGCCTAGATTTCCTACGTTGCTAGGTGTTGTAGAATCCCCTGCCCTCAGAACAGTGTGCAACAGTGATATTATCAACATGCCTAAAGAACTTGGAACATATAGCCAAATGGATAGGAAGAGTTACCACTAGCGCAGAGAGAGAGAGAGAGAGAGTGGATAGTGCAGAAGGTCATTTACATTTCTGCAGGTCTTATCATTATAATTTCTAAAGTTAAAGACCCATAACCAGCATATAGTGGACACTATAATTGTGTGGGTTGGGCTAAGCAGCCTTCTCTGGGATGCCACTGGATGATGTCGATGAACTGATAGACTGCTTTCTCTTATTATTGGTTCATCACACAAAGGCCCAGATTTATCAAGCCTTGGACAGTGATAAATAGCACGGTGATAACGTACCAGCCATTCAGCTCCTAACTGACATGTTACAGGCTATGTTTGAAAAATGACAGTTACAAGCTGATTGGTTGCTATTTTATCATCGTGCTATTTATCACTCTCCAAGGCTTGATAAATGTCATTCTCTATTGGCATGTTTCAGGCGACTTCCTTAAGTGTAATACATACAGTACATTTGGGTAAATTTCAGGAATCCCTACTTTCTTGTACCTACCCTCTAGGACAGGCATGTCCAAACTGCGGCCCTCCAGCTGTTGTGAAACTACGTATACCAGCATGCCCTTACACAGTTTTGCTGTCAGAGAATGCTAAAGGTGTGTCAGGGCATGCTGGGATGTGTAGTTTCTTGGGCCACTTGGGTCGCTTAGCTTAACTTCCCAAATGTATTAAAAACTAGAGTGCCATGCAGTAGAAATGCATTACGGTGAACTTGTTACACACACAAATCAGAAGAACATACAACTAGATGCAGGCATGTCAGGTTTCTCCTTTTCTCATGGGCATCACAAAAATGTCACCCCATATCTCCTGGATTAGTGGAGACTGGAAAACAGGATGTCCAATTTTTTTTTTCTTTTTTATTAAAGTGGTAGAAGGGAACAGGACTGCATATTCCACTTGGGATGTACTCAGCATCGAAAAGTGAGAAAATGAAGAGTGATCACATGCCAGCCAATCAGCTCCTAACTGCCATGTCACAGGCTGTGGAGGTGATTCAGACCTGATAGCTGCTAATGTTGCTGTCCTGCGATCGGTTAGTCGCCGCCCAAGGGGGAGTGGGAATTCGCCCATGCAAGTGTGCGATCGAATGCGGGCAGCTGCAAATCCGTTCGCACCTCACTCAGTGTGTGCAGTGTGAGTGCAGCACAGGACTTGCTCCTACAGGGCTAAAAGTACTTCCTGATTGAGTCAGGAGCTGACGTCAGACACCTTCCCTGAAAACGCTTGGTAACGCCTGCGTTTGTCTGGACACTCCCTGTAAACGGTCAGTTACCACCCACAAATTAGCTCTTCCTGTCAATCACCTTGCGGACGCCCTCGGAAATGAAATTTTCACACCATCCTGTTGCTGACTGGCGATGCCAGTTGTTGGCCAACGCGTGTGCGCATTGCGGTGCATACGCATGCGCAGTTATTACCTGATCGCCTACTGTGCAGAACGCACAGCAACAATTAAGTCTGAATTGAGCCCTATGTTTGAGAAATGACTGCTAGGAGCAGGTTGGCTGGTAGTTTATCTCTCTCCACTTTATAACTTTAAAGGCTTAGTATATCTGACCCTAAATCTCCCTCGACTGCCACGTAAAGCAGCATGTCCTCCCTTTAGTGACAGGGAGGTGATATTGGTATGGGTGGTATTCAGTATACCAGTTGTTGGGATCCCGGCGCACAGTATAATGGCACCGGAATCCCCACAACCGGCATACCGACACCTTTTCTCCCTCTTGGGGGTCCATGACCCCCCTGGAGGGAGAATAGACAGCGTGGCGCGCGCAAGGGGCTCATTTGCGCTCGCCCCGCTGGCAATCAGGATCCCGGCGCCGGTATGCCGGCCGCCGGGGACCCGGCCGCCGGCAACTCATACCACGCCCATTGGTATCGTAGCAACCTGCATTAGCGTAGCCTAGAACAATCTTACTAGTGAATAGGGCTGGCTGCTGCAATCCAGCAGATGTCTTGTAGAAGTAGCAGCCGGTGTCTAGTAAGATTTACATATACTACATTCACTGCATGCAAATTCTAGTTCCCCCGATAAACGTGAGGGATACTTCTCACTGTTAGCAGTACATTGGGGCTTAATACCTGGTACTAATCATGTGAGATAACTAGAAAAATTCAATACACAAAGCAATGTTAGAATAATGCTCTATATATCCATGGGGCAGTTGCAGGTTATTCTATTTTAATAGGATTTAACCCCTCCCTCCCCACATCAGCTCCTATTGTTAGAATTTGGACTGTATGACTTTTATATTGCTGGAATCATAGTTTATATTCAGCCCTCACCATGGTTTCAGTACTGCCCTTCTGTGATATATTCTTCCTGTAATCCCCAATGTATGCTGTACCTTTACTGTTTCTACACCTCCATGGGCGTGATGTACTACACGCTGACCCATTCATACACGGTATATCATACTACACACCTGTCTGTTGTTCCCATATATGCCTTGGGTCCTGTATGACTTATCTCCCACAGTGTAAGCTCCGTAGTGCGCCCAACATGGCTGCCTCACCTGGTACGCTCGTGGGTGGGATGACACATTCATGGACCTGACGGTTATGTTGGGACCTTACTCCTAGAGTTAGGTTACTGCAACAACCCATTTTGTATCATCTTTTCAAGGTGTGACCTATTCCGCCCAGGGTAATCCTACGTAGTGCGCCCAACACTGCTGCCTCACCTGGTGTCTGTTTGGAAGTTATAACCCTTGGACTTTATTACCTCAAATCACTGCACCGTTACCTGCATTATGCCTGCTCCCTGGGGGGTTTTATCCTCAAGACTGTGTGGTTTTTCTGCATGCTGTAATACTAAATCCTTTGTACTGTACCATGTGTTATGTTTTTGATGTATGTAAAGTGCCTTGAATCCTATAGAAGAAAAAGCGTTATATAAATATAATAATATTATTATTATTATTATTATTATTATTATTATTATCATCATTATCTACAGACAAATGTTACACAGATGAATATGTTTAGTGCATTTAGATCATTGCTATCATTGTGTGCATTGTATATTGTTATACTTCTTTGTACAGAACTAAGCATTATGGGGGCTATTCAGAGTTGATCATATGTTTGCAAAAAAATGCAAACAGCCGTGTTTTCGCTGTCTGCACATGCAAAGTGCTCGCATAGCGCATGCGCGGACTTTCAATATGCAATCGCATCCCAGATGCATAGTGATTGACAAGCGGCAGGCAGTCGGGGCGGCGACATGGCATTGGGGGAGGGGGGGGGGAACAGTAGCTATTTTCGCAAAACTGCTACTAATTCTGAATAACTCCCTATGTACAGTAACTACATAACCTAGTAATTTATAAGGGGTGGCACTCTATATCCCGGCTGCCGGGATCCCAACGCTCAGCATACCGGTGCCGGGATCCCGACCGCTGGGATACCGACAACTATTTTCCCTCTTGGGGTGTCCACGACACCCCTGGAGGGAGAATAAATAGTGTGCCCGCAGCGTGGCGAGTGCAGTGAACCCGCAAGGGGCTCTTTTGCGCTCGCCTCGCTGCTGGCATTCTGGTGGTCGGGAAACCCGGCGCTGGTATGCTGGGCGCCGGGTTCTCGACTACCGGTCAAGCGTATTAGACCCATTTATAAGGTCCCTTTAATTTTTTATTATTTACTACATGGTAACCTGCACAAATATATTTTTTGTGCTCAAGATGTCTTTCATTTAGACTGGGCTCATGCACACCCTCCTGCAACTTTTGCTGTATGTAAATGTCATCTCCTCTGCGGCTCCTTCCTGTGCTTTTTAGCTTGTGTTTTCATTATAAGGCAGAGTTGATTCTTTTTGTTTATTATATAATGTACGCTCTATGAATACAATTACATCAGTACAGATAACATAGCAACATGTGTTTTATCTTAGGGCAAATGGAAAAAAAGATACTTTACTTAAAAAAATAAACCTTTAAAATATTATAAAAGTGACATTACTCTGCAAAGTTTAGTAAATAGCACTTGCACATACAGTAGCTTAATAAATATTTTCCCTAAACAAATGGACACCTGCTGTTCTTGAGAACCCGTTAGTTATCTTAATACTAATATGTTGTTTTGGGCCTAATTCAGAGGCGGATGAAAATGACGTCTCTCCTGCTATTCCATACGCAGCAGTTCTACAGATCCGCAGGGATTTGTACAGAGATTCCCCCACTGGTAGTGTCTTTAGTTCACCGCTTGTGTACAGTATAAAGGATGCAACATCGGTCACACATCGGTCGCAACATAGAACTTCCCATTGCACAGAATGACCTTCAGGGCTAAGATGCTGGGGCCGGTACATCTGCGAATGTTGGCTGGAACACGTCCAGAGAATGATCGCGAATCACAATACTTCCGCGTTACTTGACAAACACTCACTACTTGTCACCCACTTTGCGAATAAGTCCTCGCTGCGTGCACCATCGCTAATTAATCACCACACATGTGTAGTGTGACGCATAGGCAGTACAAAAACCATCTCTGAGATCTATCAATATCGGTACTGATTCTGCCTCTAAATCAGGCTCTTTGTACCAGAGAAACAGTTTGTGAAAGAAGATGTCACTATATTTAGAGGGCAGAAAATGACCTGTAAGGGAAGTTCCATTTCTGTGCAACCACAAGTTTCTGTGCTGTCCACTTTCATTACTCAGTGACAGAACTTGCAGACACACTTTTTGTTTAACTTGTTAAAGGTGCTAATGTACTCAATCTTCATAAGTAGAATCATAACCAACACACAGCCGGTGATGGTATTTGTGTGCTGAAGCATAGTGCAGAGTTCCCAAATGTTCCCACTGCCCAGGTTTATAAAGATTCGTCCCTGGAAATGTTCTTAGCTTATAATGTTATCCAGTTGCACTTCCTCTTTTCCTATCTATAACAGGTATTTAATTAGCCGGATTGGCTCTTCAGTGTCAGATAGCCATTCCGGCCCTGGGCATGAGCAACAGCTGTGGAAACCCTTGTTTTAAATATGCTTGGTGACCCCCATTTACAAAGGTGTTCCCATTTTTTTTTTTACTTCTGCCTGTGAAATTAGATTGTGCATGTAGTCAGGGCCGGCTCTACCATTAGGTAGCTTTAGGCGGTTGCCTAGGGGCACCTGCCCCTGGAGGGCTCCACTGAATTAATCTAGAAATAAAGTGAAGGATTTCTTTGTATGTGGCCTCCTTCATTTACACCGCACTGACTGCTGCTGAACAAAGTCACAAAATTTTGTGACTTTGTTTACAATATACTTTTTCACTTTAAAAGTGTTGTTCCTTTTTCTGTGTATGTATAATGATGCAATTCACCCCAGCCCATCTGGTGGCCACCTGCATCTTCCCTCCGAGTGGTTGTGATGGTGGGGTTTGCAGGTTAGGGAGCGCTAGGTTGAAGCTATTGCCTAGGGTGCAGTGAGACCTTGGCACCGGCCCTGCATGTAGTCAGTTGGGATGTAGAAGGTTTGTGAGATTCAGACTGAGATATGGAAACTAACTTTATGAAGCACTGACAAGGTGTGAAGACTGTTTAGCATGACAGCTAAGTTAGTGGACACGTGTGACAGGAAGCAGAGCCGTATCTGGCTCCTGGCCACACCGCACTATACTGTTCTGTCAGGGGCGTAGCCAGAACTTTGTAGCAACATGTTGAAGGGCCCCTGTCCCAGTGCTTCTAGAGAGACACCTCACCGCAATAGGTGTAATTTTATGCCACATATTAGGGCCCTGGTGTATTTTCTGAACCATAGTAGAGCCTTATTTAGTGTTATGCCCCATAGTAGTGCCCTAGTTTCCTTTATGAGCCATAATAGTGTCCTAGTTCACGTTATGTTACATTGTAGGGCTGCCAGTACACATTGTGCAACACAGTACCCCCAATTCACATTATGACATTGTTTCCCCAGTTCTTATTATGCCACATTACAGTGCTCCAGTTCATATTATGCTACACTATAGTGCCCCGTCTTCATATTGTTCCACATTATACTATAGTGCCCCAGTTCATATTATGTAACAGTATAATTCCCTCCAGTTCATTTTATACCACATTACAATGAGCAGGTACAGGGGCATGCCTGGATGTATTGTAAGGGTCCCTATTTATCACCCAATGGTGACAGGGAAGGTGGGCCCCTCTCAGCTTTGGGCCGGGGCCCCATAGCAGCTGAACTCCCTGCACCTGTGGTAGCTACGCTCCTTCTGTTCTGTGATATCACAAGCAGTCCTGGAGATGGCGGATAGAGCCGTGTGCCTGATCTTGGGGTGAAAGAAGTGTTAGCACAGTAGGCTGCCATTTATATTTACCATGACATTTTTTTTCCACAGGCATAAAACATCAATCACTTTTATTATTGCTAGATACATTCATTTTGTATTATAAGTTTTGGCTCTTTAGGCCAAGTCCTGTCCTCTCTAATATAGCAATTACAAGTTTTTCATGCACAGAAAATCTTAATGTATGCAGTGGCAACAAAGAAAGCATTTGCAATCAACCAATCAGAAATGGTTAACTAGTGCTGGCAGGCATAGGCAAACGCGGGGGGGATTCCGGTTGCCCGGAAACTCCCTTCTTATTGGCCAGTGGCTGAAATAATAACAATAGCATAATAACATTACTAGAGCTGCTGCCACAAAATGCTTTTTAATGGACAGAGCAGAGCTGCTGCATATGCCTAATGATAATAGCTTCTTCTGCCAAGTTTGCTGTGTGTGTGGCTCTGAGTGCTCAATCGGTGCACTGGACTAGAGAGTAGCTGCCAGGAAGAAGAGACAGGTGCCTTACTACAGTGTTTCCCAACCTCGGTCCTCAAGGCACACTAACAGTCCTGGTTTTTATTGATATCCAGGCTTGAACACAGTTGAATTAATTAGTTCCTCAGTTATTTTGATTTAACCATCTGTGCTGAAGCCTGGATTTCACTAAAACCTGCACTGTTGGTGTGCCTTGAGGACCGTGGTTGGGAAAGCCTGCTTTACTATGAGTCTATACTATAGACCAGTGATGGGGAACCTTTGGCACTCCAGCTGTTGTTGAACTACACATCCCAGCAGGCCCTGCTACAGTTTTAACATGTCCAAATAGCAATACTGTAGCAGGGCCTTCTGGGATGTATAGTTCAACAACAGTTTGCGTGCCAAAGGTTCCTCATCACTGCTACAGACCATCCAAAGTGTTAATTATTAATACTGTACTCCATACACTATCCAGCGTTTAATGTGCACATATATGTTACAGGGTCGGTACTAGTGTCTTCTGCAGCTCCCTCAGACTACCACACTTGCTGCAATGTTCTGCAGAGCGGGAGATTTTGGATTGCATTTGGAAACCTCCCTCTAGAAATCCTGCGTTTACCACTGCTGGCAGGGGCCGTAACTAGGGGTGTGCAATTGGTGCCGCTGCATAGAATGCATAACTTTGTGGGTTTCACCGTTGCTGCCCCATGACCCTTGCTTCTGGCTTGCAGGGTACCGGGATCAGAGCCGGCCCTAACCAATATGATGCCCTTGGCAAGATTTTGGCTTGTGCCCCCTAGCACCACTGCTGGTTCCGCCTCTGACCTTGCACCTCTTTCCCAGCACCATCACCCCTCACCCATAGCAGTCCTTATTTTGGTGTTTGTACCCCCTATATTTTAAATAGGAACAGTTTGCACATTTGGCGCACAGCTTAAAAAGGGGTGTGTTTTTGCTGGCAAGAGGCATGGCCACACAATAGTAACCCCAATTCCAATTACGCCATAAAGTACTGCAACTTTATTCACATTTGATCATGTGATAGTGTCCATAATTCATATTACATCCCACAGTAGTATCACTTTACCTTAAACGTTACTCCTCACAGTAGAGCCCCTTATTCACATTATATCACACTGAATTGCTCTTTATTCACATTAGACGACACAGTAGGGCCCTTTCTATATGCAACGCCACATAGTAGAGCACCTTATACACATAATGCCACACATTAGTAATGCATTTATACACATAATTCCACACAGTGATGCACCTTACACATATGACACACATTATTAATGTCCTTATAATCATAATGCGCCTTACACATTATGACAACCTTTATTAATGCCCTTTTACACATAATGTCCCTTACACATATGCCATACATTATTAATGCTCTTATACACATAATGACACACATAGTGCCCCTACACATTTGCTGCACATTATTAGTGCCCCTATACACATAATGACACACATACAGTAGTACCCTGTTACACATATGCCGCACATTATTAATGCCCTTATACACATAATGACACACATAGTGCCCCTTACACATGTTGCACATTATTAATGCATTTTTACATGACACACATGCTCCTTACACATATTCCGAACACTACTGCACATCCAACCCACTCACATGCACACAGCACTCACACTGCCACTAACACTGTGACCTCTACATCTGCCTCTTGCCTCAATGCTAACGTCGGGAACATTTTTTTAATGAAAATGCATGTTATTTGCATTGCTATGTGGCTAGGATGCACAAGCAGCTTCTGCTGATTAAAATGATATGCAGCATGCCTGTATACTGTGTGAGACTGTGGCTGTATCTGCATATGAAATGCTACACACAGAATATAGGCATGCCGCATATCATTTTAATCAGCAGAAGCTTCTGATGCCCCATGGCATATCAAATGCCCTGGGCAATTGCCTAGTTTGCCTATGCCTATGGCCGGCTCTGACCGGGATCACAGCTGCAGTGCCGACTACAGTGTACTATGGATATTCCAGGCAGACATCTGCAGTCTGTGCAGCCACTCAGAGCATCCTCAGGATGATCCGGGGGCAGTGTTGCACTTCCTGGTGATGGTGGCCCCATCCCTTCTTGTGATGTCATTCACTTAGAGGACGGGGCTGGTACAGGGTACTGCGGAGCCTTGTATCGTCATCAGTTTGTATTGACACCTAATGCAAATGCTGCAGCTGCTGACAGGTGTATATGTGTCTCTGGACCTGATTCAGAGGCGGATGCTAACAGAGTTGTCGCAGCCACTACTGCAAATTTAGGCTAATGCCGCAGCCAATGGGCTCTCTATTGAGACACCCACTGGCTGCGGCTCTAATCTGTTGCAAATAGTCATACCATTGGCCACACCATCAGACATTAGAGCAATCCTATGGTTGCTCAGATTGTCTGACGGTATATGGCCGCTGGTGCCAGTGGAACTGCGTCTTTTAACGCAGTCCATGACACTAGCATGTCCCCGACACACCCACCGATGAAAGTTACCCCCAGTCACTGGCCATTGGGGTGCATACACAGTGCGTCTCAGATGCATCTGCCATCGATAGGACAGGGGTATCAGTTTTTTTTCTTACCCGGGTGCAGGGAGAATTAAGTTTAGACCCTCCCCCTGATGCTCTCTTAAACCCCACCTCCTTCCCTGATTGGCCTGCTGCCCTGCAGGTCACAGAGCAGGGATGTCCATCAGTGGGTGAAACCATTGATGGATTCCACAGCCAGCCCTAACCAATGTGATGCCCTAGGCAAGATTATGGCTGGTGCTCCCTAGTCGTGGGATGCAGTTAAAATGGCTACGGACGGGATCCCAGCAGCCAATATATCGATGGTGGAATCCCAAACAATGACATAAGACTGGCGTCACAATCCTGACGGAGGTCGGGATCCCAGCGTCAAAATACCAACACCCAGAATCACGATCGTTCTTAGAACGGGGGTTAGGGTGCAGGGACAGGAAGGTTATGGTTAGGTAGTGGGGAGGGAGGGGGGTTAGGCATTTTCAAGGGGAGGTTTGGATTTTAGACACCACCAGGGAGGGTGGGGGTGGGGGTTAGGGTTAGGCACCCATAAGGGAAGGTTAGGGTACTTTCTGGGGGGCTGTCAGGTTTATGATGGTTGGGATGCCGCTGTCGGTATTCTAACCGCTGGCATCCTGTCCATTGGGATATACTGAATCCCCTAGCACCGCCGCTAGTTCCGCCTCTGACCTTGCACCCCTTTCCCAGCACCATCACCCCTCACCCATAGCAGTCCTCATTTTGGTGCTCCTACCCCCTATATTTTAAATAGGAACAGTGCGCACATTTGGTGTGCAGCCCAAAAAGGGACATGTTCTTGCTGGGAAGGGGCATGGCCACGCAATAGTACCCCCACACAAATTACGCAACACAGCAGTGCAACTTTATTCACATTATATCATGCGATAGTGTCCCTAATTCACGTTACATCCCACAGTAGTACCACTTTACCTTATATACGTTACTCCTCACCGTAGTGCCCCTTATTCACATTACATCACACTGAATTGCCTCTTCTTCACATTATACCACACCATATTGCTCTTTATTCACATTAGACTACACCAGGGGTGGGGAACCTCCGGCCCGCGGGCCGTATAAGGCCCGCGAAGCCGTTTGGTCCGGCCCACCCGCTCCTCTCAGTGAGACACGCCGCCGCACAGTCCGGCGGCAGCGTGTCTCAGCTGTCACCACACGGAGGAGAGCGCGGCTATTGTCGGGCGGCGGCGGCGTGTAGGACTTGAAACCAGCCGCCGGTTCGTGAGCCAATCAGAGCTCGCGGACCGGCAGCCAATCAGGAGCCGCGGCTGCCGGTCCGCGAGCTCTGATTGGCTCTCGAACCGGCGGCTGGTTTCAAGTCTTACACGCCGCCGCCCAACATAGCCGCGCTCTCCTCCGTGTCCCCGCCGAAAAGGAGCGGTAAGCGGGACGGGGGGACGGGGCATCTGTATACCTGGCACTGTGAGGGGCATTTGTATACCTGGCACTGTGAGGGGCATTTGTATACCTGGCACTGTGGGGGCATCTGTATACCTGGCACTGTGGGGACATCTGTATACCTGGCAATGTGGGGGCATCTGTATACCTGGCACTGTGGGGGCATCTGTATACCTGGCACTGTGAGGGGCATCTGTATACCTGGCACTGTGGGGGCATCTGTATACCTGGCACTGTGGGGACATCTGTATACCTGGCACTGTGGGGGCATCTGTATACCAGGCACTGCGGGGACATCTGTATACCTGGCACTGTGGGGGCATCTGTATACCTGCCACTGTGAGGGGCATTTGTATACCTGGCACTGTGGGGGCCTCTGTATACCTGGCACTGTGGGGGCCTCTGTATACCTGGCACTGTGGAAACATCTGTATACCTGGCACTGTGGGGGCATTTGTATACCTGGCACTGTGGGGGCATTTGTATACCTGGCACTGTAGGGGCATCTGTATACCTGGCACTGTGAGGGGCATCTGTATACCTGGCACTGTGAGGGGCATTTGTATACCTGGCACTGTGGGGGCATTTGTATACATGGCACTGTGGGGGCATTTGTATACATGGCACTGTGGGGGCATCTGTATACCTGGCACTGTGAGGGGCATTTGTATACCTGCCACTGTGGGGTCAATTGTGGATCTGGCACTGCACTATTGGGGGCATATGTATATCATGTCCTATTTTAACTGGCCACACCCATTTTTTTGGCGCGCGCGGGGGCAGACTTGTATGGCCCCCGAAGGATTTTATAAATATCCAATTGGCCCTCGGTAGAAAAAAGGTTCCCCACCCCTGGACTACACAGTAGTGCCCTTTCTATACATAATGTATACACAGTAGAGCACCTTATACACATAATGCCACACATTAGTAATGCCTTTATACACATAATACCACACAGTAATGCCCCTTACACATATGACACACATTATTAATGCCCTTATACACATAATGTCCCTTATACAAATGCCGCACATTACTAATGTCCTTATTTATTTATTTATTTATTAACAGTTTCTTATATAGCGCAGCATATTCCGTTGCGCTTTACAATTAGAACAACAGTAATAGAACAAAACTGTGTAAAAACAAACACATAATGACACACACAGTGCCCCTTACACATATGCCCCACATTATTAATGCATTTATACACATGACACACATAATGCCCCTTACACACATGCCGAACACTACTGCACAACCAACCCACCCGCACACAGCACTCACACGGCCTCTAACACTGTGACCTCTGCCTCTGCTTGGATACAGATGTGTCCTTATACATCTTGTCTCAATACGCCATATTGCAGGAAATGCTTAGCGTGAGTCAGCTGGCAGCTCTAGGCCAGCTATGTTAACGTTAGGCGCCCTTTTTTGCTGAAAATTTGTCTTATTTGCATTGCTATGTAACTAGGGTGCACAAGCAGCTTCTGCTGATTAAAATTATATGCGGTATACCAATATTCTGTGTGCTACTTAACTGTATCTGCATACGAAATGCTACATTACAGTGATCTCCTGTAGTGTAGCATTTATTATGCAGTTACAGTGGCAAGTCACACACAGAATATAGGCATGCTGCATAGCATTTTAATCAGCAGAAGCTGCTCATGCCCCTAGGTATTGCAAATTCCATATGCCTATGGCCGGCTTTGATGGATTCCCATTGATGGTTTCATGCTATTGACGGTACATCCCTATAAGTATACACTGCACTCGTCCCATATAGCTCACACTCCACTCCCTATTTCTGCCTACTGAGACAGTTTCACGACATTGCCTCTTGTGTGCAGAGCAATTTTTCAGGTTTTACACTACGCAGCCTGGAGAAGGTTCAGCTTAGCATCTGCCCAATGTTTTTGTTCTCACGAGATAAGGTCACACTGGTTCACATGGAAAGCGCAGACTTCCCTAATTGTGTGGATTACTACAGAAGTTATTTTTAAATAGTTAAGCTACAAAAACTTATAGCAGATACCGTAATAGCACCGTGGCTGATCCAAAGTTGCCCACAAATGGCCCACAAGTACAGAGTTTGCAAGTTATTACCACGCAGGACGACTTTTTAAGGCCAGAAAATGGAAAGAGTTTCCATACTAGTAAGAATAGCACACAAAACAGAATAATGACTATGGGCCTAATACAGACCTGATTATTATCAAGCGATTTTTGCACTGCTGCGATCAGATAGTCGCCGCCTACAGGGGGAGTGTATTTTAGCTGTGCAAGTGTGCGAACGCATGTGTAGCAGAGTTGTACAAACAGATCTTGTGCAGTCTCTGAATAGCCCAGGACTTACTCAGCCGCTGCGATCACTTCAGCCTGTCCGGGACCGGAATTGACGTCAGGAACCCTCCCTGCAAACGCATAGACACGCCTGTGTTTTTCCAGACACTTCCTGAAAACGGTCAGTTGACACCCACAAACGCCTTCCTCCTGTCAATCGCCTATGCGAACGGATCCGTCGCACAAACCCATCGCTGAGCGGCTATCTGCTTTGTACTCGTGCGACACCCCTGCGCATTGCGGAGCATACATATGCGCAGTTTGGACCTGATCGCCCGCTGTACGAAAACGCACAGCAGCGATCAGGTCTGAATTACCCCCTGTATCCAAATAATGAAGGTAAGAAGCTTTGTATCAGACTATGGGCGGGATGTTCTAAAGGAGAAAATGCGTCCAAAATCCGAAAACTGCTGTTTTCAGAATTTGGCCGCATTTCCCATATGTACCAAGCTCCGGAGTGCGATACATTCTGGAGCTTAGACCCAGTGGGTAATGCCATCTTTATGTGGTGTTACCCAATAGAAGCCTGTGGGCTTATTTCCCATTTCTCCCAGGGGATCCCTCCCTGCAATGCCTGCACAGAAGGACTTCCAGGTCCTAAACCCGGAAGTTCTTCTGTTGAAAAGGACAGCTCTCATCGGGAGAGCTGTCCTTGCGATTTGCATCGCATATCTAACTACTACGCATTACTATACTATACTACTATGCATTACTATACCCCGTAAGTATGTAAGCAATAAGTAGTGGGAAGTACCATAACTATAATGGGTGCATGGTGTAAGATAAGTATACCCCAGAGTCAAGAGGGACCCACACCCAGGGATGGATTGGGATGGAAAACCAGCACGGGAAATTTATGGAAGAAGCCCTAATGGGGGTGGAGTCTATGGAGGGGGGCTGGATCCCTCATCATAGGGTCTAATTTTATACAGTTGTGGCCTTCCTTGCATCTTTTGCTACAGTTGTGTCTGAGACCAGAGGCGGATTGAGAACTAAAAGTGGCCCTGTAAAATTTTCTGAAAGTGGCCTGACATGGGCAGCACAAGAGGTATAAAAAGAAGAGAATTTCCAGCGCTTTTCTTTGTATGAGCCCAATAAACAATTTTGTTATAACCAGATTTGTAAATATATATCTTTTATTATCATAATTATAAACACTTTATCAGATAAAACAATTTAACTTTATGCTTGTGATCACAAGAAAGTATTAATTTGTAAAAATACCGGTACATCTATTTAATTCACATAGACAATACATATACACACACAAACATTTAGACACATGTATCTATTCTTGGTAATTGTTTCTGATTCTGAGGGAGTTGACACGCTTTGTAGCGATTTACTCTTCTCCTCTATCTTATTAAGGGTGTTTCCAGTTTCCAGTTGTCAATTAGCTAGGATTATTATTGCTGGTTTCTTTGATTTGATGTTAATATATTTTATTTGTAGTCTATTTAAAGACCAAGTTCGGGAAGACGTCCCGTGATGATATTAGTGTCAGTTTAAAGTCTCAAATGTCATTCCGCAATGCAAATTATCTTAGTCTGCCGGCAGACTTTTCTTCCGCTTACCGCGTCCTCCTCCTTGGTCCTGGGCTCCCTGTTTTCGGTGTCCGGCGTCAGGCGGGGATCTGCGGGCTCGGCGGCGATCAGTGTTCTCTACAATCTACGCGTTTCGCCTTACGGCTTCGTCAGGATGGTTGAGATGGTCGATTGCATTACGGGGCTGCTTTTTATCTCTGATGTGGTCCGTCTTTAATTGACACAGCTGTCTCAGATGATTGATTTATTGTTCTCCACAGTGTCTCGTTGTTGTCTGTTAGATAGTTAGTGCTTTGTTGCATTGGTTTGTATTTAAATATTTAGATAGGTTCCGTGTTTAATTCCCATCAATGTCTTTGATATTTAAATATTCAGCACGGTATCCCGTAGATGCTCCGGGAATGGTTAATTGTTAATTTATTGGCCTAACTCTACAATTAGATTAATTTAGTGTGGGGATTCAATGAAATTACAATTGTGATATAATTATATTACACTAAAAATTATTTTAATAAAAATTATTATATTAAAAATTCATAAGAATTCATAAAAACTAACAACACATAGACACACATATAACATAGGCACACATTTAACGTAGATCATGTTGTTCATTAATTATTTATATCTGATTTGGTATAACAAAATTGGTAGGAAATCATATATGTTACAAATATTATAATATTATTTCAATCATGAAAATAATATATAAATAATAAATTAAATAAAAAATACTTATGAAATAGTAATAAATAAATAATATATGATTTCTCAATCTTTTGGAGATTATGCGGCAGTTTCTCAATCCTTTAAAAAAGGTTTTAATTCAAAATCCAAGTTGAGTCCATTTGGGCTTAATGTTCCCAGTTCATAAATGAGTTTAGTCAGAGAGATCTACAAACAAGGCCAAGAATATAGCCAACGCCAAATGGATGAATCTGCTAGAACATTGATGGAACGTATAAAAGATAGAGCAGAAAAAGAACAACAAAGAACGAAACCAACAGAATCAGACACAGAGGTTGACGATGCAGATGACTATTTGGATGCTTTTTTAGAGTTGGTGCAGAAAAACTGCTCCTTTACCAATACAGGGGCCATTCCAAAGAAAACATCAAGTCTAATGGAGAACCAGGAAAAGAAGAAAAGGAGAAGAAAAGGAAGCGCAACCAGCGAGGAACACGAGGAGGCACAAAAATCAAATCAAAAAAAAGAAAAGGAAAGGAGGGAAGAAGTAATACCACCAGGAATATACAATCTTAGTCAACACAAATTGACAAATGCAGAAATAAAAATTCTCACAAAAGGCTTGAAATTTGCACCAAGCAATGACCTAAAAGAATTTGAAACATTCATTGATTTGGAAAAATTCATGAGGAAATTGACTTTGAAAAAATTCTTCCGCAAAAAAGAGAAAGAGAAAACTGAGACAGATGTACCTCAAAAGATAATAGAAGAAGATATTTTTGAACATACCAACCTAAAGGAAAAATCCACCTTTTACCCCCAATACCTAAAAGGATCTCAACTAGTGACATTTCAAAAATTAGTTGAAAGAGACCTGAAAAAGATGAAAGATACAAAGATCCAGAAAAATAAACACAAACGCAAGAACGGGAAAAATAATCTAACTGTTGCAGAAAAAAAGGCCCTGAGCACACTAACAAAGAATAAAGAAATCGTTATAAAGCAAGCCGATAAAGGCGGTGGAATATGTATCATGGATAAGGAAAAATACATTGCGGAAGGAAAGAAATTACTGAGTGATCCACTAACCTACAAAATACTGAAAAAAGACCCCACAAACCAATATAAGCTGGAATTGGTTGAATTGCTAAAAACCGGTTTGGAAAAAAAGATCCTGACGAATAGTGAATACGAATATCTATATCCGAAAGATTCAAAGATTCCGGTATTTTACCACCTTCCAAAGCTGCACAAGAACCTGCAAGAACCACCGGGAAGACCGATAGTGGCCGGAATTGGATCTCTGACGGCTAAACTATCAGGATACATAGACCAGCTACTACAACCGATTGTAATACAACAACGCAGTCACCTCAAAGACACAACGCAGGTATTAAATACACTCCAGAAACTAGAGTGGAAAAATACTTATTGTATGGCAACATGTGACATAAAATCTCTTTACACATGCATCGACCACCAACAAGGATGCGACAATATCAAAAAGATCCTGGAAGAAGATTCAAGAATACATCGTGAACAAATAGAATTTATAGTGACCGGAATAAGATTTATACTGAAGCATAACTACTTCTGGTTCGAAGATAATTTCTACAGCCAAGAGAGAGGAACCGCCATGGGGACGAAATTCGCTCCGGCGTATGCAAATCTGTTTTTATCACAATGGGAGAAAGAGCGGATATGGAAAAATAACAACTACGAAAAAAATCTAATACTGTGGGCCAGATATATAAATGACGTGATGATCATTTGGGACGGTGATTCAAAAGATTTAGAAGATTTCATCAACACTCTAAATACTAACAAAGAGAACCTGGAATTTACCAGTGAAATCAGCAGAAACACCATCAATTTCCTAGATCTCACTATCTATATAGAAGAAGGAAAAATAGAAACCAAAAATTACACCAAACCAGTGGACTGCAACAATTATTTGGACGCTAGGAGTAACCACCATCCCAACTGGCTGACAAACATCCCCAGAGGACAACTACGTCGAATAAAAAGAAACTGCTCTAAAAAAACCGAATACGAAAAACAATCCAACCATTTAATAAAAATTTTTGAAGAAAAACATTATGACAAAGAGAAAATCAAGAAAGATAAGCACTATATAGATACCCTAAAGAGAGACCAACTGCTACAATATAATACTGGAAGAAGAAAAGAAGTAGCCGAAGAAAAAAGCATAAACTTTATAACCGAATATTCCGCACAGAGCAAATTTTTAGAAGCTATCCTGAAAAAGCACTGGCACATTCTCCAGACTGATGAAGATTTGAAAGATCTAATACCAAAAAAGCCAAGAATTATATATAGAAGACCCCCAACAATAAAAACAAATTTGGTAAGAAGCCATATTTTGAACAAGAAAAAGGAAAAAGGGACCTGGTTGAATGACAACGCAAGAGGCTTTTACCATTGCAGGACGTGTGCAGCATGCAAAAAAGTGGGTACCAAATCCAACAAAGCAATAACAACAATCACAGCTCATTCAAATAAAAAAAGTTTATAGGATCAGAGATAAAATTACATGCCATACCAAAGGGGTAGTCTATATGCTATCCTGCCCATGTGGCCTTCAATATATAGGGAAGACCTCAAGAAAACTAACCACAAGAATCAATGAACATCTGTGCAACATTAAAAACAAAAAAGAAGACCACAGTGTACCGGCGCATTTTTACAAATATCATGGAGGAGACCCTACACTAATACAATTCATAGGACTCAAACAGATCAAACAACCGTGGAGGGGAGGAAGTTTAGAAGATCTCCTGATAAAAGAAGAAACTAAACTCATTTATGAACTGGGAACATTAAGCCCAAATGGACTCAACTTGGATTTTGAATTAAAACCTTTTTTAAAGGATTGAGAAACTGCTGCATAATCTCTTCTCCAAAAGATTGAGAAATCATATATTATTTATTTATTACTATTTCATAAGTATTTTTTATTTAATTTATTATTTATATATTATTTTCATGATTGAAATAATATTATAATATTTGTAACATATATGATTTCCTACCAATTTTGTTATACCAAATCAGATATAAATAATTAATGAACAACATGATCTACGTTAAATGTGTGTCTATGTTATATGTGTGTCTATGTGTTGTTAGTTTTTATGAATTCTTATGAATTTTTAATATAATAATTTTTATTAAAATAATTTTTAGTGTAATATAATTATATCACAATTGTAATTTCATTGAATCCCCACACTAAATTAATCTAATTGTAGAGTTAGGCCAATAAATTAACAATTAACCATTCCCGGAGCATCTACGGGATACCGTGCTGAATATTTAAATATCAAAGACATTGATGGGAATTAAACACGGAACCTATCTAAATATTTAAATACAAACCAATGCAACAAAGCACTAACTATCTAACAGACAACAACGAGACACTGTGGAGAACAATAAATCAATCATCTGAGACAGCTGTGTCAATTAAAGACGGACCACATCAGAGATAAAAAGCAGCCCCGTAATGCAATCGACCATCTCAACCATCCTGACGAAGCCGTAAGGCGAAACGCGTAGATTGTAGAGAACACTGATCGCCGCCGAGCCCGCAGATCCCCGCCTGACGCCGGACACCGAAAACAGGGAGCCCAGGACCAAGGAGGAGGACGCGGTAAGCGGAAGAAAAGTCTGCCGGCAGACTAAGATAATTTGCATTGCGGAATGACATTTGAGTTTAAACTGACACTAATATCATCACGGGACGTCTTCCCGAACTTGGTCTTTAAATAGACTACAAATAAAATATATTAACATCAAATCAAAGAAACCAGCAATAATAATCCTAGCTAATTGACAACTGGAAACTGGAAACACCCTTAATAAGATAGAGGAGAAGAGTAAATCGCTACAAAGCGTGTCAACTCCCTCAGAATCAGAAACAATTACCAAGAATAGATACATGTGTCTAAATGTTTGTGTGTGTATATGTATTGTCTATGTGAATTAAATAGATGTACCGGTATTTTTACAAATTAATACTTTCTTGTGATCACAAGCATAAAGTTAAATTGTTTTATCTGATAAAGTGTTTATAATTATGATAATAAAAGAAATATATTTACAAATCTGGTTATAACAAAATTGTTTATTGGGCTCATACAAAGAAAAGCGCTGGAAAGTCTCTTCTTTTTATAGTGCACAAACTGTTTAGGGGAAGGAGTACCCCTGACAACCCTACATTTCCAATAGCAGCTACTTTGTATCAAACATATAGGAAGAGTTGAGCGCAGCTTGCCACCATCCAAACTTTGCAGCACAAGAGGTATAACATACAGTGTAGCCATGGCAGCATCACTGGATGGTTGCTGTACTGCAGAGATGGAATAACAGAATGAATGGGGATAATGCTGTGTACTGAGTGCAGTGGGCTGCCTGTCATGTAGGGGGTAAGGCCACATGACAACACACAGAACAGGTCTAACAGACATTTTGGCATACCAGGAATCTACCTGGTGCCCTATGGCCAATCCGGCCCTGCCCACACCACACTGTGTGGGCAGTGGGCCTGCTCCCACTGAATGTACCTTCCTTGTGGCGTTGAAAAAGTCACTGTGAAAATGGTGCTTCCATCATTTTTTCTCAACATATGTGAACCAGCGGCATATCACCGCAGACATGCAAAGTAGACTCTAGCACAGTGGGAGTCAGGGTTGTCTTAACATCATTGTAGGCTCTGGGCAAAGCAGTGCACTGGGGCCCCTACCCAGCCATTCATGGGAACCCAATTTAAAAAACAAACAAAAAAAAACATGCTCCTCCTGCGCCATCTTCCCCCATGCTTCCATACAGTGAATAGCTGTCAGCACTCTGATTGGTGTATAGCTCCAGCCATCCACCAATCAGCATGTTGACAGCCAGTCAGTGTCTCGGAGGCAGGTAGAGAATGCTGCCTCACCACTCTGATTGTGTGACTACCAACAATCCCTGTTTAAAGGCCCCTAGAATTGTGGGGCCCTGGGCAACTGCCCAGTGTGCCTATATGTAAAGATGGTCCTGTTCTCAGTCTTTGTTGGGCATGTGTAAGGGGGAAGCGGGATCTGCATGGTGATTGCACATGGGTGCCATTCTCTGGTTCTGGCTGTGTATATACATACATTCTAAACATCTACACGTCATTTAGGCACATAATAAGCTCAGATCCTCCGTTGGGCTATATGAAGGCAAGTCCACCTCCCTATAAGCCCTGTCCCTTTGGATGCCTGTCAATTGGGGCTGCCCCAGTGAAAAGTAACAGCTGAGATCTATGTATATATATCGATCCATTTTGTTTACCAGGCGAGGCTGCATTAATGAGACCTGACAAAGTAGCTCTGATGCAGTTAGTCTAAAACCTGGTCCCTGCCCAGTAAGAAGCTGCAGTCTGAGTAGAGGATGCCAGCCTGGGAACAAGCACCCTACTCTGCCAGCCCGACTTGTCTTTCATTGCAAGATGTCACTCTACTGAGCCCACTATTGTGCTGTCTTCCTCTACGCGTCATAACATTACTGCTCTGGAGGCTGGAACAAGCCTGTGCTGGAGGGAGCTTAATGCACCACATGAAGAAGGTGAAAATAAAAATACCCACTACTGGGGGGGGGGGGGGGGGAGCACCCGGAACAGGGATCCTGTGGCATCAGCGTGTACAAATCCAAAACACAATTTGATTGAGCAGATAGTTTCATAGAATGAATGTATCCGGCCAGATGATCTCCAACAAGGTGTCGTGGTAAAAATGCACTAGAAAATACACTCTTCTGGTGATGGTAATGTCTTACCAGGCAGGGCCGTGACGAGGGGTGTAATCTCTGGCATTATGTGTACCTACCGTAACAGAATATGGAGTGACCAAAATATCAATCTTGACAAAACAAATGTATCCAACTTTCATGGTCTTTGAGACAATAAAAGGGCTTGATGTCTGTTTTGTGATAACAGTGCATGAGTAACAAAAGTAAGGTGACAGAAAACAGGCCCCTAATCTATGTCTGTTCCCTTCATTAAAGTACATTTCATTAACCCTTGCTTGGCCACACGCAGTGATTAGCTGGGAACCATTTATATAAAGGTCATTTCGGATCTTACAAATATTTTATTTTCCTAATATCCTGATGAGATTATAAGCATGTAACCAAATTCAACAAAAGTGAATACTGGGGATTGTAGTGCTTCAGGGATCTTAGAACAGGTGACTTAGAAGGAAAATGTCCAATTGGCTCCTTCAGCAGTTCCGTAACTGCCTGGAATCCATCTCACATGTTGGAAACTATGACAGTGACACATCTGCCAGTTTTTACAAATAATTTCCAAGGACATATTGCTGCGGAGCATTGCTATAAGCTGGATAAAGGCAGCACTGTGTAGGGAGAACACTGTGCACTACAGTCCCCATCATAACGTTTTTACGGAACGTGGCTGTCCTGTAATAGATGGCACTAATTACTATCAATGTTTACAGGGCCTGATTCAGATATTTACGTAATTTATATAGAACAGATGGACTATTTTTATGTCTATTGGTTCATCCAACAGAAAACCTGCCACCAATGCCTGTAGGCTATAGGGACACTTTAAAGTGCCCTTTGCGACTGCGTGGCTCCCACAAGGAATTGGCGCAAAATCACATAATTAAAACCAACATTGTGCCCTGGCTCCTGCTGCTAGCTGGGAATGAGAGCTGCCTCCTCCTCACAAGTAAATACTAATATAGACTGAACAGGGGTCTGACTCAATTACCCAGAGGCTAAATAGGCTCCCTGACATGTTTGTGTTTGATCACAGGAGCCAAAGGGCAAGTGAGAGGGAGTCATTAGTATATTTGTGTAATAAAAGTGAGATGAGATTTCCAATTAACCTTGTGACCCAGAGACTTTCATGTCTGTGAGGAGCTAATCACTGCTAATAAACCTGATGACCGTCATGATGCTGACTGAAATCTGACCATTATTCCTTTGATTCCTGCATGTTAGAGATCCCACAGGAATGTCATGGCTGTGTACACACAGGGCAGGCGACTGTAGGCCGGCATAAGCTGCAGGCACAGAAACACGGGCCCTAACTAAACAGGTACCTGTGCTGTAGAAAGTAAGATTAACATTTAGTTATTTATTAATAGTTACTTATATAGCGCCAGCGTATTCTGTTACGATTTACAATTGGGAATTAATGGGGAATCAGCTTTCCTTCTAAGGCCGGTATCCTTTTTTGCCTGATAAAAGTGGCCTGAGAGCATGATTTTTGAACAATGGTCATTATCGCTCTGTGCAATTATAGGCGATTTTTATCGGCTGAAAAAGAACCCACGATTGTGCGATAACTTATGGGAATCGGGATAAGTTTCTGATCCCATGTATTATCGCTGCTCCTATGGCTGCTTATCACAGAGGCACCCGAAGGCATGGTACCTGCTAACCAGGGCCGGCTCGAGGGTTTTGAGCGCCTCGGGAGGGCAATAGGGGCATGGCTTCATACAGGGGGCGTGGTCAGTTACGCCCCCTGTACAGTAGTAGCGCCGATGAAATGATGTGCGGTGCGCGATGACATCATCGCGCACCGCACAGTAAAGGTCCTTTCCACGAAGGGAAACTAGACGCTAAGTGTCTAGTTCCCTTCACGGCGGGGGGCAGCGGCAGCGGGGGGCACACGGCACAGCAGCAGCGGATCTTGCCATGGTGCGGCGCCCTGGGCAAAAGTCCTGCTTGCCCGTGGCAAGATCCGCTACTGCTGCTAACTACGGAAGGTGTAATGGTTAGCATTACTGCCTCACAGCACTGAGGTTGTGAGTTCAATTCCTACCATGGTCCTAAAGGGCCCTACACATTAATAGATCCGCCGCCGAACTGCCCGACGGCGGATACGGCCGGCGGGCGACCCGGCAGCGGGGGGGCAGTGACGGGGGGAGTGAAGTTACTTCACTCCCCCCGTCACACGGTCCATTGAAGTGCAGGCAAATATGGACGAGATCGTCCATATTGGCCTGCATGCACAGCCGACGGGGCACCAGCGATGAACGAGCATGGGGCCGCGCATCATTCATCGCTGGAGCCTCCACACTCAAAGATATGAACGGTATCTCGTTCAATAATGAACGAGATCGTTCATATCTTTGACGATTATCGGCCAGTGTGTAGGGCCTATAACTGTGTGGAGATTGTATATTCTCCACGTGCTTGCTTGGGTTTCCTCTGGGCACTCCGATTTCCTCCATAGGCAAACGCAGGGGGGTTTCTGGTTGCCTGGAAACCCCCCTCTCTAGCCCACAACATGACCATTATAGCAATTGTATATACAGGTTGAGTATCAAATATCCAAATATTCCGAAATACGGAATTTTTTGAGTGAGATAGTGAAACCTTTGTTTTCTGATGGCTCAATGTACACAAACTTTGTTTACTACACAAAGTTATTAAAAATATTGTATTAAAAGACCTTCAGGCTGTGTGTATAAGGTGTATATGAAACATAAATGCATTGTGTGAATGTACACACACTTTGTTTAATGCACAAAGTTATTAAAAATATTGTATTAAATGACCTTCAGGCTGTGTGTATTAGGTGTATATGAAACATGAGTGCATTCTGTGCTTAGACTTGGGTCCCATAGCCATGATATCTCATTATGGTATGCAATTATTCCAAAATACGGAGTAATCCGATATCCAAAATGCTTCTGGTCCCAAGCATTTTGGATAAGGGATACTCAACCTGTAATACAATTTTACTAGAGCTGCATGTTTTAATGATCTCCTCAGTATTACATATAAAATAATTAATAACATTGGTGGATCTGTTAAAATGTGTCAGCCAGTGTGCACAAACTAGAACATCTGTAAACCATGCACTGTTAGGGGTGCTCTGCTATAGACCATCTATAGCAGGGGTGGGGAACCTTTTTTCTACCGAGGGCCATTTGGATATTTATAAAATCCTTCGGGGGCCATACAAAAATTCTCAACTTAAAAAATTACCCTGCCCACCAGTAGGTCTGCCCCTCAGAGGTTCTGTGTGTGCGCGCCGGAGGCGCGCGCGCCAAAAAAAATGGGTGTGGCCAGTTAAAATGGGAAGTGATACACATATGCCCTCAATAGTGCAGTGCCAGATCCACAATTGCCCCCACAGTGCCAGGTATACAAATGCCCCCACAGTGCCAAGTATACAAATGCCCCCACAGTGCCAGGTATACAAATGCCCCTCACAGTGCCAGGTATACAAATGCCCCTCATCGTGCCAGGTATACAAATGCCCCCCCACAGTGCCAGGTATAAAGGTGCCCCCACAGTGCCAGGTATACAAATGCCCCCCACAGTGCCAGGTATACAGATGTCCCCACGGTGCCAGGTATACAGATGCCCCCACAGTGCCAGGTATACAGATGTCCCCACAGTGCCAGGTATACAGATGCCCCCACAGTTACAGGTATACAAATGCCCCCCCACAGTGCCAGGTATACAGATGCCTCCACAGTGCCAGGTATACAGATGTCCCCACAGTGCCAGGTATACAGATGCCCCCACAGTGCCAGGTATACAAATGCCCCCCACAGTGCCAGGTATACAGATGTCCCCACAGTGCCAGGTATACAGATGCACCCACAGTGCCAGGTATACAGATGTCCCCACAGTGCCAGGTATACAGATGCCCCCACAGTGCCAGGTATACAAATGCCCCTCACCGTGCCAGGTATACAAATGCCCCTCACCGTGCCAGGTATACAAATGCCCCCCCCCCACAGTGCCAGGTATACAGATGCACTCACAGTGCCAGGTATACAGATGTCCCCACAGTGCCAGGTATACAGATGCCCCCACAGTGCCAGGTATACAAATGCCCCTCACAGTGCAAGGTATACAAATGCTCCTCACCCTGCCACGTATACAAATGCCCCCCCATAGTGCCAGGTATACAAATGCCCCTCACCGTGCCAGGTATACAAATGCCCCCCCCCCCACAGTGCCAGGTATACAGATGTCCCCACAGTGCCAGGTATACAAATGCCCCCCACAGTGCCAGGTATACAAATGCCCCCCATAGTGCCAGGTATGCAAATGCCCCCCACAGTGCCAGGTATACAAATGCCCCCACAGTGCCAGGTACATAAATGCCCCCCACAGTGCCAGGTATACAGATGCCCCCACAGTGCCAGGTATACAGATCTCCCCACAGTGCCAGGTATACAGATCTCCCCACAGTGCCAGGTATACAGATTCCCCCACAGTGCCAGGTGTCTCCCCCCCCCCTCCCCCCCCGCTGCTTACCGCTGCTGCTGGTTGCTGCTCCATTCGGCTGCGTTTCTCGTGTGTCAGGACAGGGAGGAGAGCGCGGCGGCGTGTAGGACTTCAAACCAGCCGCCGGTTCGAGAGCCAATCAGAGCTCGCGGACCTGCAGCCACGGCTCCTGATTGGCTGCCGGTCCGCGAGCTCTGATTGGCTCACGAACCGGCGGCTGGCTCGAAGTCCTACACGCCGCCGCCGCCACCCGACATAGCCGTGCTCTCCTCCCTGTCCTGACAGCTGAGACACGCTGCCGCCGGACTGAGCGGCAGCGTGTCTCACTGACAGAAGCGGGTGGGCCGGAGCAAACGGCTTTGCGGGCCGGAGGTTCCCCTCCCCTGATCTATAGAGTTAATTATTAATACTGTATAATGTGTACATATATGTCCAGGGCAGGTTCTAGGTTCTACTGCCACTCCCCCAGCCTTGCTCCAATGCTCTGGATTGGTGCACACATCTGATATAAAGCATTCAGCTCAGGCAGGATGTCCCTACTGCCACATCTGCTGGCTTACTGTGATCGCTGGCCCTGTATATGTGGGAATTATGACATGCAGTACATAGCACTTTGTATGATGTATGTTATAGCTGCTTCATGCTAATTATGTCCTCTTTGTGGACTGGCCACATGGTCATCAAGCAGTTGGAAACCCCCGTCTTGAAATCCTGCATTTGCCACTGTGACCTCCCACAATTCAAAAATATACTGGTAGGTTAATTGGCTCTCAACAGTTAACCCTAGCATGAATGTGTCTGCGTGTACATGTGGTAGGGAATATAGATTGTAAGCTCCACTGGGGCAGGGATTGATGTGAATGGACAAATATTCTCTATAAAGCGCTGTGGAATATGTGCGCGCTAAATAAATAACTGGTAATAATAATAATAATATAAGTGCCACGTATCAGGGCTAATTAGATTGCCCTGGCCGAATCAATTAGCTGCGGTATCCAATTGTGCGGCAGCTTACTGGATACTGGCCTTAGGGGCAGGGCCGGACTGGGACTAAAAATAGGCCCTGGCATTTTCGAAGCACACAGGCCCACCTCTGTGACTCCTCCCCTTACTATTCCTGACACCTCCCACTTATTAGTCTATGTTCTTACAAATATAATTAATATTCTAACAACATAGAGGCGTACATCATTCTCTATTAAAATATACTCAACCAGTGGTTGAAGTGGAAATTTTTAAGTGGGGGTATGGAAATGTGAGGTTTGTTATTAAGCCTTCGGCGCGCGCTTCGGAAAAGGGGGCGTGGTCACTCAAAAGGGGGCGTGGTCACTCAAAAGGGGGCGTGGTCTTCAGTGTAGTTTACCACACTATACACCCCTTATACGCATTATGCACCACAATAGTAGGACCCCTTATACTATCTAGTACTGCTGCCCCTTTCACATTATACCACACAGTATGAGCCAAAATTCACATTACAGCACCCGGTATGAGCCGAAATTTACATTATATGCCCCCGATAGTGCAGTGCCAGGTATACAAATGCCCCCACAGTGCCAGGTAAACAATTGCCCCCACAGTGCCAGGTAAACAATTGCCCCCACAGTGCCAAGTATACAAATGCCCCCACAGTGTCAGGTATACAAATGCCCCCACAGTGCCAGGTATACAAATGCCCCCACAGTGCCAGGTATACAAATGCCCCCACAGTGCCAGATCCACAAATACCCCCACAGTGCCAGGTATACAAATGCCCCCACAGTGCCAGGTATACAAATGCCCCCACAGTGCAAGGTATACAAATGCCCCCACAGTGCCAGATATACAGATGCCCCCACAGTGCCAGGTAAACAATTGCCCCCACAGTGCCAGGTATACAAATGCCCCACAGTGCCAGCCAATTGCCCCCACAGTGCCAGGTAAACAATTGCCCCCACAGTGCCAGGTATACAAATGTCCCCACAGTGCCAGGTATACAAATGCCCCCACAGTGCAAGGTATACAAATGCCCCCACAGTGCCAGGTATACAAATGCCCCCACAGTGCCAGATATACAGATGCCCCCACAGTGCAAGGTATACAGATGCCCCCACAGTGCCATGTATGCAGATGCCCCCACAGTGCCAGGTAAACAATTGCCCCCACAGTGCCAGGTATACAAATGCCCCACAGTGCCAGCCAATTGCCCCCACAGTGCCAGGTATACAATTGCCCCCACAGCAGCCAGTGCTGCAGCTACTTACCGCTGCTGCACTGCTGCTGCTGCTGCTCCTCTTCCTCCGGGCTGTGAGGGACGGGGTGAGAGCGCCGGGCGCCCGCCAGCTGCCCGCTGTGTCTGGCGCGGCAGCGTATAGCGTTCAAACCAGCCGCTGGTTCGTGAGCCAATCAGAGCTCGCGGACCGGCGGCTTCTGATTGGCTGCCGGTCCGCGAGCTCTGATTGGCTCACGAACCGGCGGCTGCTTTGAAGTCTGCTATACGCGCCGCGCCAGACACAGCCGTGCTGGCGGGCGCCCGGCGCTCTCACCCCAGTCCTCACAGCTCTCCAATCCTGACAGCTGAGACGCGCTGCCGCCGGACTGAGCGGCAGCGCGTCTCAGTGACCGCTGGACCGGCCCACGTGGCCATCGGCCCTTCTGGCATTTGCCAGAAGTGCCAGATGGCCAGTCCGGCCCTGCTTAGGGGTGCATTTAGCAGCAAGTGATAAACTCGTTGTGAATGATACAATTCATTGCATATGATAAATGTTGCTACAGCCAATCAGCTCCTGTCATTTTTCAAACACATGACATTTAGGAGCTGAACACATGACAATTAGGAGCTGATTGGCTGGAGCACTATTTATCATACGCAATGAGATTTATCATTCAGATTGAGTTGCATCACTCATTGATAAATTAGCTCCTAAGTGTGCATATTCCATTGTGATTTACAATTGGGAATTTAATGGCTATCAACTTTACTAAGGGTTGTTTTTTCATGTATATTTATATTGCACAGTTTTAATGACTCTGTCCCTTTAACAGTCAAACTTTTTTCCCCCAACCAGTATCACAATAGTATTACATTTCCCACTGACTGCACCCATTTACACTGCAGATTTATTCCTGAGCATTGCCCAGCTTTCTGTGCCAATGATTCACCACACGGCAGATCTGTGACACGACACCGCAGCAACTGCAGAACAGGATCTCACCAGTCAGGCAGAAATAGCTCGAATTTGGAAACTCTCATTGTGAAGACACACCTGCTCTACTCACCTGCTGTGTCATCATGCTACTGAGAGATAGGGACTCGTTCATGGATGCCAATTTATGTGGGTGTACAAATAATAAATCTTCTGTGCATTTAATCATTATGTATTTGTGTCTTGTCAGGCACGGCTTGGGGAAGGGCTTTCTGTCTTTTTAGAAGTAAGGGGTAATTAATTTACTAAGGTGGAAGTTCTTTAGAACTGGTGATGTTGCCCATAGCAGCCAATCAGCTTCTACTTAACATTTATATAGCTGCTTCTAGAAAATAGAATCTGATTGGTTGCTATGGGCAACATCACCAGTTCTAAGAAAAACTCCCACCTTAGTAAATTTACCCCTAAGAGTACCCTTCATATACCAACAGTGCGAGTAGCAATTTTGTGTGCACAAGTGCTTGTGAGAATTCAGCAAGAAATTTTGCACCTTGGCAAACCATCCATGCTGCACTGCAGGTGGGGGAAGATGTCATTCACGGTATCCGTTCACATGGTCGACCATGTTATGGTCGGCAGTCATTAGGTCGACCACTATTGGTCGACATTGACATGGTCGACATGGACACATGGTCAACACATGAAAATGGTCGACACATGAAAATGGTCGACACATGAAAAGGTCGACATGAGTTTTTTAACTTTTTTTTCCTTTGGGGAACTTTTCCATACTTTACGATCCACGTGGACTACGATTGGAACGGTAATCTGTGCCGAGCGAAGCGGTAGCGGAGCAAAGGCATCATGCCCGAAGCTCGCTCGCCATGCGAGGGGACGCGGTGCACTAATTGGGGTTCCCAGTCACTTTACGCAAAAAAACGACACAAAAAAAAGTAAAAAAAGCTCATGTCGACCTTTTCATGTGTCGACCATTTTCATGTGTCGACCATGTGTCCATGTCGACCATGTCAATGTCGACCAATAGTGGTCGACCTAATGACTGTCGACCATAACATGGTCGACCATTCATACCTGAACCGTCATTCACTAGGATTAGGTATGATAAATCACTTCACTTATAAAAACCAGTTCCACACCAGTAATATGTGTTTTTTTTACGTGACTTTGTTTACTTAGTAACTATGGTAATAACGTGCAGGAGCTGGCTGGGCATGGGGGCAGAGTGTCATCTGCCCCCCAGGGCCAATGCAATTTAAGTGTTCCAGGGCCACCTGACTGCGGATTCCTGGTGAAAAGCTGGGGCGCTTGCTTGAGTCTGCCCCCAAGCTGAAAGTTGCCAGCCAGCCTCTGATAACGTGTTACTATAAATATAATTCTTGTGGTTCTTTATGAATACTGAGATAAAAGGGAAGTAGTTTGGTGAAAACTTACTGTAATTCATTGAGCTGAGTCCGTGTTTATGGAACTCAAAGGCTGCTAAACAAATTAAAAGCCCCCAACCGTAATGTCAGGCAGATGTTTTATATCTAAGTCTCTTTGTTTCTTTCACGATGATTTGCATAGTATAAAAGTATGTTATATGAGCATTAATGACATTTAAAGGCCAAGGCCCAGATTTATCAAGCCTCGGAGAGTGAAAAATTGCACAGAGATAAAATATCAACCAATCAGCTCCTGTCATTTTTCAAACACAACCTGTAACATGGCAGTGAGGAGCTGGTTGGTTCGTTGGTTGGTACTTTATCACCGTGCAATATATCACTCTCCAAGGCTTGATAAATCTGGGTCTATAAAGAATTACAATGATAAAAGACCTATTTTCAATTTTCAGTAAATTCAAACTAATCGGTATATAAATAATATTTTTGTGCTTCAATATATTAAAAACTTGTGATCCTATTCAGGATGCCGACGTCGGCATTCCGAGCAGTGTTGGGATTCCGGCATGGTATTTCGACTGCCAGGATCCCTACTGCCAGCATTCTCACCGGATCCTGTGCTTACCGTGTTGCAGGTAATGCTTATGCTAATACACATATGGCTATACACACACACACACACACACACACACACACACACACACACACACACACACACACACACACACACACACACACACACTTTCTTTCACTCACTCACTCACTCACTCACTCTTTCCAACCACTTGTCTGTCTGTCTAGCTGGCTGGCTGGCAGGCAGGCAGGATCTGCAGCAGCCTGGTCCCTTGTAGCTTCGCCCCCTTAGGTCCCATGTAGCTCCACCCCCTAAGCACAGCGTAGCTCCGTCCCCTTTATTGTCGAACACTGCCGCTGTCACAGGGGAGGGGGGCGGAGGAGGCTACAAGCTGCCGGCACAGCTGCCTGTCAGTGCGACAGGTTCAGCAGCCGGCAGCAGCAGAGGCGACAGGCGCAGCAGCAGGGAGGGCGCCTCTCCAGCCTGGTGCCTCCCTGCTTTGCATCTCTTTGCTGAGCAGATAGCGCCAGGCCTGGTGACATGGCACGTAGGAGCTGATTGTCTGGTACTTTAATTCCATCCACTTTATCTCCATCCAAGGCTTAGTAAATAGACCCCTATATCTGTGAACCATTATGGCAAGTGGGAACCCTCATCATGAAAGGGGTGCGCTCTCCCTGAAAGGGGGTGCGCCTACACTACCAACAGGGTCAAGCCGTGAGTCAGGGGGGCATGCCCCCTTTCCATGGAGACGGACGGAATGGTGGGGCACGCGACATGGCACATGGGGGGCATGCCGCGAGTCAGGGGACGTGGGCTCACGGTACGCCTCCATTTCCATGGAGACGGGTGGCAGGGGAGCGGCCAGACCTGCACGCAGCCTTCCTGGCTCTCTGAGTGACAGGACCGGCTCACCATCCCATCGGCCCTTCTGACATTTGCCAGATGGGCAGTTCGGCCCTGCCTCGCAGGCTTGCCACGCTTCGGGTAGGTTACTATTCCCAATAGTTGTCCACGTGGATAGTAACCTTATACTCATACTCATACTTACAAGACCACGCCATTACTGTACTTCCTTTGCATGTGCCGCCCTCTGCATCTAAATCTGCATATAAACGTAGGCATATATACTTTTTGGTATGCTCTTTCATTGCAAATTTGAGTACTTGGAGTACTTTAAGCAAACGGGCGTACGCCCAACTTAGCATCACAGCAAATGTGAAAGGGTGCTACATTCAGCATTGGGATGGGTGCTCGTATTAGTGTGTCTCTGCCTTCATCCATTTATGGGGAATATGTATTCATATTTGCTGTCTGCCCCCTGATATTAAAGGTTCCTTATCACCACAATTTGTGTCAATCTTTATCCAACTGAATGTATGAGTCTCTGGGACAGGGGCTCTGATTGGAGCCCATCCAGACAATTAGTGAGAAATAAATAAATTGCATATGCAATCACTTTACTTGCTGCTTCATCCCCACTGCTGCGCTACTACTCATGTGCCGACATACTATGGACCACTTTCCCGGTAAACCATGCAAGCTGTATTCCACAAACTACTACGACTGACGCCATCTGAAGACTGGGTTAGCTGCTGGGGCCAAGCCTGGTAAATCTGACAGAAATGTGGGGACTGCATCAGATATCAGATACCTCCTTCTTAAATCATGAGGATGCATAATATTTTGCTGAACACTAGTGTTTTTGAGGGATATTCCGCAAAATCTACTTTAATAAATGTGCCCCTAGGGGAGCTCTAAGTTTAATATATGGCAAAATGACAACAACAAAAATAAGTCATGACAATTCTCAGTAATTCCAGCACTGGTAAAAGAGTTGTGATAATATATGACACCTTCCCTTTAAGTGGCAACTTCCCCATTTCTCTGCTTCTCCTCATCTTAAAGGATGAATTGTCCCATCTGTACTGAGTTACTACTAAGAATGAGGTCATACTGTGAGTCATGGTGACCACTCCTCACCGCAGGATACCAGAGCACTGTTTTCATCACAAATTCTCTGCAGCCGTTCCAAAAACTTGGTCAACACAAGCCTTAAATGAAAGAAGAAGAAATACAAAGTCATGACATTTTATTTAGAGGGCGTTCATTCTTACAATGAGCAATTAAAAAAGTTTCCCCTGATTTTGAAAAGATAATCTTTCCTTTTTGCAAGGATGCAATGAAGTTGTTTTGGAACCCCCACTGAGCAGTGACCTAAAATCTCCAAACACTTTCAATATAAGTTCAGGTGGTAAGGGTATCAATCTATGTGTTCTTAAAACCGACACATTTCTGTGATTTGGAGGTGGGATTTGAACCAGCAAATTTATGAAACGCAGCCAAAAAGGTTTCTTTCCTCCAGCATCAACACCAGGGAAGATAGTGGGATAAACCTGTGACCAAAGCAGGAAAGCAGCTAAGAAAAAGGAAAAGATTAGAGAATCCAAGTGTTTTCTTTTTTTTTTCAAATTGTATAGTAGTTTAAAGAGTATGGAAGAGAGAATGGTACAGTAGTAGTTAGGGGGAGGGAGAAAGGAAGGCAAAGGATAATTTTGTCATTTGTATTTTATTATGGGACTATTGGGAAAGGATATTAAGGTGGCACGTACTGTTGTCACAGCCGGACTATGTATAAGCCTACACCGTGCTGTCACCCTGCAAAACAGGCACCTACGCTATTCTACATGTGTACTGTAGCTCATACTGTAGTCACTCCCAGACTATATATAGGCCTACACCATACTTGCCGACTTCTGGGCTGCTCTCTCCGGGAGAGAGCAGCCGGTCGGCTCATCAGGGCAGGCTGGAAGTGAGGTGACGTCAAGAGGGGGGCGGGCCAGAGGCGGAACGGGGGGCGGGGCTGATTGATCGCGTCATGTAAGCCACGTTCCCCGCGGTGTAATGCCGCTATTGCCGGCATTATACAGCAGGGGGCGTGGCTATGATGACGCGATTCAACAAGAATCGTGTCATCGCCTGCTCGGACCGCCCACTTTACTCGCTAAGTGGGCGGCCGGGCAGGAAGTGACCGCTGAAATCGGGAGACTTGTCTGCCCTTCCGGGGGGCCGGGAGGGTCACCCGATTTTCGGGAGCCTCCCGCCCATTCCAGGAGGGTAGGCAAGTATGGTCTACACCGTGCTGTCACCTTGCAATACAGGCACCTGCGCTATTCTACATGTGTACTGTAGCTCATACTGTAGTCACTCCCAGACTATGTATAGGCCTACACCGTGCTGTCACCCTGCAATACAGGCACCAGCGCTATTCTACATGTGTACTGTAGCTCATACTGTAGTCACTCCCAGACTATGTATAGGCCTACACCGTGCTGTCACCCTGCAATACAGGCACCAGCGCTATTCTACATGTGTACTGTAGCTCATACTGTAGTCACTCCCAGACTATGTATAGGCCTACACCGTGCTGTCACCCTGCAATACAGGCACCTGCGCTATTCTACGTGTACTCTAGCTCATACTGTAGTCACTCCCAGACTATGTATAGGCCTACACCGTGCTG
Organism: Pseudophryne corroboree; assembly: GCF_028390025.1. Taxonomy (NCBI): domain Eukaryota; kingdom Metazoa; phylum Chordata; class Amphibia; order Anura; family Myobatrachidae; genus Pseudophryne; species Pseudophryne corroboree. Next base: position 70,785,393 of record NC_086455.1, read on the forward strand.
TCACCCTGCAATACAGGCACCTGCGCTATTCTTTATTTGAAATTCTTTATTTTGCGTGGTTGAACAGAATGGGTAAACAATACATTGACAGAAGGGACAGGCGGTCAAGCGGACCAACGTCCAATAGAAACCACAATTTTAGAAGAATCAACGAGAGTAATCAGAAGTAAAACATTAGTAATCAAGTATCAAATTTGGGGGGGGAGGGAAAGGAGGAAGGAGGGGGATAGGGGGAGGGGAAACCACGATATAGTCCAATCAGAGTACATATCCTGGAAATATTGAAATCAGAAAAAAGAAAGAGTGGGAGGGTAAGAGTGAGACGAGAGAAGATAAGAAGGAGAAAAAGAAAAGGAGAGAAGAAGAGAAAAGAGAAGAAAAGGAGCAATGCGATGGGGGCGGAGTGGTAAGCAATGCCCATGGGTCCGCGGAAGGAGTCAAGAGCAAGAGGGGGGAGACGGCGATCTATGCTCTGCAGCTAGCCAGGGGGCCCAGACCTGCTCAAAAACGTGACCCCGGTCATGGAGATAATATGTAATCTTCTCCATTGATGCAATATGCCAAATTTTGGTTTTAAGGGCCGAAAGGGAGGGTGGGGAGGGGTTCTTCCAATTAAGAGCTATCAGTGATTTTGCCGCTGTTAGAATATGAGCAGTCAGTTTTTGGGAGAATTTATTAAGCATCAGAGGAGGGTAGCACAGCAAAAAGATCCAGGGATCTTTCAGCATGGGGGAGTCCAGGAGGGAGTTAAGGAGGGAGTGGACTAGATTCCAAAAGGGGACTATGGACGGGCAGGCCCACCATATGTGTAACATAGTGCCTCTAGATCCGCAGTTCCTCCAGCAATTAGGGGAGGAAGACGGAAAGAGTTTGTTCAGTCTATCAGGGGTGTAGTACCAACGGTAGTAAATTTTGTAGGCAGTCTCCTTAAAAGCAGTAGCAGTAGAGCATTTAGCAATCCCCAGTCTCATGTCCTCCCAGTCTTCGCTCTCCGGAGGGGGCCCAAGGTCACGCTCCCATGCGAGTTCGTGGGGCCAGGAGGAGGGAAGGGAAGAATCTAGTAAAAGGGAGTAAAGTTGGGAAATTAAGCCTTTGGAGAGGTGAGAGTCAGTGCATGAAGTTTCAAAGGGAGTGAGGCCTCGAAGCAGAGCGGAGGAGGGCAGAGAACCTAAGAAGTGTCGGATTTGTAGTAATTCAAAGGGATTAAGTGAGAACGAGGGAGTCTTCTGTTGGAGGTCCGGTAGGGACAGCCATTGGCCCCGATCGGCAAAATTAGTCGGGAATTTGAAGCCTTGCGTTATCCATGTACGGAATCTTGTAAGCGAGAGTCCAGGAGGGAACATAGGGTTCTGCCAGATGGGGGTCAAGGGCGAGGGGGTAGTGGTGAGACCCATCTTCAGAGAGTGGGAATCCCAAATTTTAAGGTTAAATTTATTAGTGGGGAGGAGTTTGGAGGTTGGGGGTCGGGAGGTAGAGGGCAGACCCCATAAGGGGGTCAGGTCTGAGAGGTTAACGAGGGCTGCCTCAATATCTAACCAGGATACAGATCCCGGAGGAGCATAAGAGGTGACAATATGAGATAGGTGGGAGGCTAGGTAGTAGAGTTTGATATCAGGGAGACCTCTACCGCCAGCGGAGGTTGGCCGTTTCAGGGTATTGGCGGCAATGCAGGGGGGTCTGTGGTTCCAGATAAAACGCATGAGGGCTCGTTGGGTAGTGCGAAGAAAGGAAGCCGGAACTGCCACAGGGAGGATCTGGAAAAGGTAAAGCCATTTGGGGACTATGGTCATTATGACCGCTTTGATCCTGCCCAGCCACGAAATAAAGAAACTGTTCCAGGATGTCAGGTCAGCGAGTGTTCTGGTGAGGAGGGGTGGAAAGTTTTCCCGGAAGAGAGACTCATAGCGGGAGGTCAAATAAATCCCCAAGTATTTAATCTTTGTGGGCTGCCATTTAAAATCGAAATTGGCGCGAAGGGATTCAGCCTCTCGGTGAGGGAAATGGAGCAGCATAGCCTCGGACTTGGAATAATTGATCTTATAGCCTGAGAGAAGGCTGTAAGAATGCAGGATGGAAAATAAGTTTGGGAGTGAGATAAGGGGCTGGGTCAGGGAGAGTAGAATGTCGTCAGCGAAGAGGGAGATTTTAGGATCGATACGGCCTACTTGTATACCGTGTATATTCGGATGGGCTCTAATTTGAGAAGCGAGGGGCTCAATAATGAGGGCAAATATTAGCGGTGAAAGGGGGCATCCCTGACGTGTACCATTCGAAATGCTGACAGGAGCAGACGGGACGCCATTGATTAAGACTGTGGCAGAGGGGGCGGAGTATAGTGCCAGGACACCAGTGAGAAAGCCACCAGACAAGCCATAGGCCTCCAGGGCGGCTCTCAGAAAACTCCAGGAGATCCGGTCAAATGCCTTTTCAGCATCTAAGGAGAGCATGATAGTGGGGGATCTCCTGGAGTTCGAGATATGTATAAGATCAATAGCACGTCTGGTGTTATCTCTCGCTTGACGGCCCGGGATAAACCCCACCTGGTCGTAGTGGACAAGGGAAGGGAGGTACGGGTTAAGGCGGTTGGCGAGGATCTTAGCAAAGATTTTCAAGTCCAAGTTCAAGAGAGATATAGGGCGGTAGCTAGCGCAGTTAAGGGTATCCTTGCCTTCTTTAGGGATCACCACAATTCTAGCCTCCAACATCTCAGGGGGAAAGGGGTCGCCATGGACAATCCTATTAAACGGACTGAAGGTGGGGGGAGAGAAGATCGGAAAAAAATTTGTAGTAAAGAGCTGTGAACCCATTCGGCCCGGGGATTTACCAATTTTTTGCATGAGTATAGTCTGAGCAATTTCCTCCACCGAGATCTCACTGTTAAGATGGTCCATGGCGTCCTGAGGCAATCTAGGCAAGTTAGAAGCCGAAAGAAAATGAGAGACTAGGTCAGGGTGGGACAGAGAGGGAGAACCAGGTGAGAGGGGTGGAAGGTTGTACAAGTCAGTGTAGTAGGATTGAAAGGCGACCCTAATGGCAGTGGGGTCATGAACTAGCTAGTTGAGGGAATTTCTGATAGAGATAATATTAGTTTTAGCTCTTGTGGAACGGAGTCGTGCCGCTAGGATCTTGTCTGCTTTGTCTCCCTTCTCGTAAAAAGACTGGCAAAGCCATTTAAGACGTTTGGCCACCCGTCTGGAGAGAAGGAGATCAAGTTCTGCTTTGACAGTACGAAGTTCAGACAAGATAGCCTGGTCGGAGGACGCCTTGTGCTGGGCCTCGAGTGTGTGGAGTTTAATAGAGAGTTTGTTGAACTGAGTGAGGGACTGTTTCTTGGTTTTTGAGGCCAAGCTGATAATGTGCCCACGAAGAACCGCCTTGTGAGCCAGCCAGAGAGTGGACCTAGAAATGTCAGGGGAATCGTTCAGGGTAAAATAGTCTGAAATCTTGTCCCGAAGATGGGAACGTATCTCCGGGTAGTGAAGGAGGGAGTCGTTAAGACGCCATGTCATGGGGCGGGGGCGTGAGAGCAGACCTGAGAGGTCGCAAGAGATAGGGGCATGATCAGACCAGATCAGTGGGTGTATATGGGCAGCATGGAGATTCAAGGCAAGATCATGGCTGAGCAGGATCATATCAATGCGGGAGTAGGAATTATGAGGAGCAGAATAAAAGGTATAGTCACGTGCAGATGGGTCTTTTATCCTCCAGGAGTCGTAGAGAAGCTGGGATCGCATAAGACGGAGGAGGGATCTAGAGCGGAGGGAGTCCGACGGAGAAGCAGTGGGGAGAGAGGGAGAGTGGTCTATCTTTGGATTTAAAACAGAGTTAAAGTCCCCAGCAAGAATGAGGTCGCCTTGCCGGACTCGAGTAAGGAGAGCATCTAGCTTCGCAAAGAATGGTTCCTGTCGTTGGTTAGGGGCATAGACGTTAGCTAGGGTGCATAGTTTGTTGAAAAGTTTCCCTACTAAAACAAGAAACCGGCCATCCTTGTCGGCATGGGAATCTAGGAGCTCAAAGGTGAGGAGACGGGCGAATAAAATCGCGACTCCCCGTTTCTTGGCTGAATGATCACAGGCATGGAAAGAATCGGGGTATGGTTTACATTGCAGCGTAGGGTGGGAGTTATGTAGGAAGTGGGTCTCCTGGAGAAATACCAGGTCGCCTTTATGGAGTTTAAGGGAGACAAAGAGCTTACCTCTCTTTTGAGGGCTATTCAGGCCCTTCACATTAAGAGAGAGTACCCGGAGACCCATGGGCAAGCAACAGAGAGGTAGGCAGAATAGAAGGAGTGTAGAACACTGAAAGTAGGGGAGGGAAGAAGAGAAATAGAGAAGGAGAAAATAAAGCGAGAGACAACGTGGTCAAAAAGGAGGGAGGAAGGAAAGGAGACCGGGAGGGGTGGGAGGGTGGTTGGTCGTCCGGCAATAGGGGCCAGGACCGGTAGTGCTGACAGGGGGAAGGGATACTAGGTGTCGGGAGGGCACCTAGATCAGCAAGGGGGCTCAAAGCCCTAAGGGGGCGCGGCATGGGGTCCGGATGTTGGATCACAAACCACATAGCAATAAGTAGGAGGCAAACCTCCCCTGGGGATACCTGAGGGAAAAATCTAGAGAGAAAGCGGAGACAAAAAACAAATGGAGTGCCAGGTCTAGAAAGAAAGGGAAGAGTAGGGGATAGAGGGGGAAAAAAATAAAATAAAAAAATAAAAAAACCACATAAAAAAACAAACAGATTATCACTTTTTAGTATATTAACATGTTAAGATTCTAATATTTTAACAAGGGGTAACAACAGAGCAATCGAGAATCAACTAAGGGGTCAAGAAATCAGAATGCGGGAGATCTAGAATGCAACGGCTCCCCGGCTAGGGGAGTACGACCAGGAAAGGTCGACACAACTGTAAAAAGAAGGTATTAAGTCAGAGAGCTAGAGGTCCATCAGGGAACTGGAGGTGGAGCCTGGGAGGCCGCAGAGGCTGGGACCGTGAACCACTCTGATCAGGGAGGCTGAGATGAGTTCCGCTGTGTCCGCGGTGGCAGGCATTGAGCAGAAATATCCTGCTCAGCGGCGTGGATACCCAGCTTGGAGAGCAGCGTGTGGGCCTCGGGTGGGTTCCTGGCCGTGAGCAGCTTCCCTTGGTGCCAAACCAGGATACGGAAAGGGAAACCCCAGCGGTACTTGACATTATGACGGGAGAGCAGGGAAGTGATGGGTTTAAAGTCCCTACGTTTGGCCAGGGTGAGCGGGGATAAGTCCTGGAAGATCTGTAGGGGGGTGTTCTGGAAAGTCACAGACCCCAGCCGTCGGGCTTCTCTCATAATGGCCTCTTTCGCAGTGAAGTAGTGCAGTCGGAGGATGACATCCCTGGGCTGGGAGGAGTCTTGGGAGCGGGGTCGGAGGGCTCGATGTGCTCGATCCAGGAGAAGATGTTCCTCAGGGGTGTCAGGCGATAGGTGGGCAAAGAGGCGCTTAAGGTAAAGTTCAAGGTGGGCTGCCTCGACCTCCTCAGGAATACCCCGAATCCTCAGGTTATTTCTCATCGCCCTATTGTCCTGGTCCTCATGCTCCTCCCGCAATTGGGCAGCATCTTGATGGAAGTCGGTCTCGACCGTTTATTGGAACGACACCACCTCTTCCACTCGTCGTTCAAGTTGATCCGTTCTGGATCCAATGTCGGCAATGTCGGATTTCAGGGAGTGGAGAGCCTGGACAGAGGTTTTAACATCCCGCATCTCCTTCAGGAGGGAGAGAAAGTCCCTGCGGGTAAGGGGTGTGAGATCGTCGTCTTCGGTCTCGGAATCGGAGGGGCCCTGGGGGGGTTCAGGAGCATCGGGCCTGCTCTTGGCTGGGGTGCTCTTTTTAGTAAGGAACGGTGTGAGGTCAGACCCCTGTGACTTTTTGCCGTCCCTGGGCATCGTGAACTAATGAGGAAAGGAGTGGATAAGAGGGAGGGAAGTAGAGAAGGCGCTCCAGCAGTAAGGCTCAGGACCAGGGGGGGGCAGGGCGGGGGCCCTAGAGGAGCATCATGACGTGGCCAGCCGAGCAATGCGGGTGGGACAGGGCCGGGGAGCCCCAGCAGAGATGAGGGTCCACGTGGTCCTGGAGAGGAGCCAGGCAGTCAGAGATTGCAGAAGGCAGGGCACTCCGGAAATCCACCCCCATCCAGGAACCGCAGGGATGAGGCCCGGACACGGACCAGCCAGGGACCGGGGGAGCACCAGGATACTCCAGCTACCCACCCCCGTCCAGGATCCGTAGGAGGGGATGCCCAGTCACGGACCAGCCAGCGACCGAGGCAGTACAAGGGTCAGGCGGCAGGAAAGGGGTGTCCGGCCCCAGCAGCAGCCAGGGATCCCACGGGCTCCGAGAGAGCGCTGGTGCCCTTAGTCAGGCTGGAGTAGGGGCTCTGGGGGGTCGCAACAGGGGGGCCTCCAGTGCGGGGTCCCGGGCAACAAGGATGCGGTAGGGGCAGCCGAGGGCCCGCAAGAGGAGATAAGCTGAGGAGTGATCTAGCCACAGGGCGCAGCCGAAGGGCCCCCTTCAGTCTCCAGGTAAATTCAGTATAGGGGGGCCGGGGAGCCGACCCAGGAGGGAGAGGCCACACAGTGCAGGGCCAGGGGAGAGCGAGAGCCAGCCCCAGGACAGATCCGCAGAATGGATGGGGCTGCTCTGCGGTTGGCGCCTCACCCAGGGTCCCTGGCGGCCGGCGCCCGCATTCAGTAAGTGCAAGGATGGAGTGAAGGGAGGGGGCAGGGGGGAGCACTGCAGGGCCCGGGGATCAGCTCACCTTGGCAGGAGGGAGCGCTGCCGGAGCCGAGCGTCCCCTGCATCCGGGATCTAAGATGGCCGCCGCCGGGACTCCGGAGCTCCCGCATTCGGCCGAGTCAGCAGCCCTCCAGCAGCGCCGCCAGGTCCAGCAGGCAGGAGAGGTAAGCCAGCCGCAGGGGTGTGGAGCGGGAGTCCGCTGTCCGATGGTCCACGGGAGTGTGCCGTGGGCGGCGGGCAGCGCCGGTCCCAAATCGAGGCCCCGGCTTCGGAGAGGTGGATAGGCCGCAACCCGCGGGAGCCAGTAGACCGGCTCCCCGATTCCGCGGCACTAATCCACCACAACAGGGGGTCCCCACAGCCGCAGGGGGTAAAGGCAGAGGGGGTATAAATAGCAGGGGGAGGGCAGACGGAGGTTTATTTCCACAGATAGAGTGGAGCCTCCCGTTTCCGCTGGCACTTAGTTCAGCCTCCAGGCCCGCACCTGCGCTATTCTACGTGTACTCTAGCTCATACTGTAGTCACTCCCAGACTATGTATAGGCCTACACCGTGCTGTCACCCTGCAATACAGGCACCTGCGCTATTCTACATGTGTACTGTAGCTCATACTGTAGTCACTCCCAGACTATGTATAGGCCTACACCGTGCTGTCACCCTGCAATACAGGCACCTGAGCTATTCTACGTGTACTGTAGCTCATACTGTAGTCACTCCCAGACTATGTATAGGCCTACACCGTGCTGTCACCCTGCAATACAGGCACCTGCGCTATTCTACATGTGTACTGTAGTTCATACTGTAGTCACTCCCAGACTATGTATAGGCCTACACCGTGCTGTCACCCTGCAATACAGGCACCTGCGCTATTCTACGTGTACTCTAGCTCATACTGTAGTCACTCCCAGACTATGTATAGGCCTACACCGTGCTGTCACCCTGCAATACAGGCACCTGAGCTATTCTACGTGTACTGTAGCTCATACTGTAGTCACTCCCAGACTATGTATAGGCCTACACCGTGCTGTCACCCTGCAATACAGGCACCTGCGCTATTCTACATGTGTACTGTAGCTCATACTGTAGTCACTCCCAGACTATGTATAGGCCTACACCGTGCTGTCACCCTGCAAAACAGGCACCTGCGCTATTCTTTTTTTTTTTTTTTTATAAACTTTTTATTGAGACATCACTTTTTGCATCACATGTTACAAAGTGAACAGAAAATGCAAAATACAGTAATATACAGGAATTATGATTAGGGGTTATACATCAAATGCACATAACTCAGACCACAGAGATTTATGCAATATATTTAAGTGGTCTGTCAATACATTGATGATTCTATACATCACTGACGCATCTATAAGGGGAGCCGCCATAACCTGTCCATTCCTAAACCAAAGATATACGTCGGTCCTGCGCAGCCAGTCTAGTTAAGTACCATGTAGTGTTCTTAAGGCTGTTATGAATGTGTAGCCGTGTCGTGAGGGGCAGAGTGGAAATATAAAATTCCCAGAGATTAAAAAAACTTGTCTACCTGTTTACCTCTATCAACAATAGCCTCCACCCAGTCCATCCTGAATATATGGTGTAATTTACTCAAAAATAATGGTATCTGTGGAGGCGTACTATCTAACCACCCCTGTAGGATCGTTTTCTTCCCGGCCGCACTAAGGGCTATCAGTAGTTTTTTACATTCCGATGGCATGCGGAGGGTGGAATCGATGATACCCAGAACTGCCCATTCGGGGGTAAGGGGAACATAGGTTATTAAATGAGCCTCCGCATATCTCCTAATGAGATGCCAAAAATATTGTACAATTGGACATGCCCACAGACAATGATACGTATCAGCCTCACTATGATGGCATCTTGGGCAGGAGTGTGTTTCCGACGTTCCCATATGATAGCGTCTTAACGGGGATAGATAGGTGTTATGATACACATTAAGAAACAGTTCAGTGTACATACTTGCTGGAAGGACCTTACGGGAGTACAACAGTGCTTTTTCCATTTCAGGTATGGTCAGCCCAGGAAAGTGAGCCAACCATTAGACATGCCACCTGTCACATTAGCGTGATCTAATATTGTCCTCAAGAAAGTATAATGTATGAATATGGCCTTGTGTCTCGGTACTGGGTGCAACAAGAAGCTATCCAGAGGATTATTCCAATCTCCCTCCGCAAAATGTGTAAGAATGTGTCTAATGTAGAATTGTGTTTGCAAAAATGGAAGGGGAGAAGAAACGACCGCAGCATGTCTTGTTAAGACCTCTGAGAAGGTGAGCAAGCGGTGGTTCTCCACAGACACCAATGATCGAATAGACGCTATACCAGCCTCCCTCCATGATGTAAAGGGATGGGCAGCCATGCCGCCCAAAAACTCTGGATTTTTAAGTAAGGGCAAGTGCAAGGAGTAGTATTGATTTAATTTTGCATTGTGGCGCAATATGTGCCACATTTTCCTAGTAGACCACAAAAGTGGGTTTGACTTGATATGGTCTGATATCTCCCAATCATGTTGGTGAAGAAAACATGTCAGACCTACATCTGCTAAGAAATTCTGTTCGAGAGATGTATTTGTATATACTGAACTATTTTGCAGCCAATCTCTCAAGTGTCTCAGAAGTGCAGCATGGTTATAAGTTACTACATCTGGAAAATTGATACCTCCATTGGACTTAGGTTGGGCAAATTTACGTAAAGCAATACGTGCCCGGCCTCCCCTCCATATAAAGGTTCGGATTAGTTTGTTGATCGTTTGGACGTCTCGGTTTGTTAGCAGTATGGGGAGTGTCTGTAGTGGATATAGTATGCGCGGTATAGCCACCATTTTTAGCAGGTTAGCCCTGCCTAAATAGGACAATGGAAGACGTTCCCATCTCCCAATATCATCAGTTAGGGTGCGTATGGCCTTGTTTACATTAATTTTGTATAGCTCAGACATATAGCGTGGCGCCATAACCCCCAAATATATGATATAAGTGGACACCCAGTGGAGGGGAAAGTGTGAGATCCAACTCGGACATGTCACATTACCATATAATAATAATGGTTTAGATTTGTCCATATTGATACTAAAGCCTGAAATGCGGCCAAATAATTGGATCTTGTCTAGGATCAAATTAAGGGAATGCTCAGGGTCAGATATATATAGAAGAATATCGTCAGCGAAAGCAGACAGCTTAATTTCCTGATCACCCACTTTTATACCCCGAAAAACCGACCAATCCTGCAATGTCCTAAGCAACGGGTCGAGGGACAGATTAAATAGCAGTAGCGATAATGGGCATCCCTGGCGGGTACCCCTTTCCAAAAAGAACCGTTGGCCCCTGATCCCATTTATTAATAAAGATGCAGACGGATTGTCATAGATGTAACGTACATAATTAATAAATCCCGTATCAAAGCCTCTTCTCTCCAACACAGTAAACAAATGTGGCCACAGGACCATGTCAAAGGCCTTATTGGCATCAAGGCTGAGAAGCATATTCAGGTCTGCACATGGAGACTGGGATGCCGCCACCGCCGCTAGCGCCATGCGGATTGCTTTAACCGCATGCCTACCAGTTACAAAACCCATTTGTGTTGTGGTGAGTATATCAGGGAGAATGGACTGAAGCCGCATCGCCATTATCTTGGCCATTATTTTGTAGTCCACATTCAATAGACTAATTGGTCTGTATGAGGAAAGAAACTTGGCGTCCCTACCAGGTTTGGGGATAAGTATAATAAATGCTTCATTGAAGAAAGGAGACGGAGAGCTCCTTTCATGTATCGCCTGAAACAATTCCAATAGGGTGGGGACGATGTGGGCCTGTAACATGCGGTAGTAATCTCCCGATAAGCCATCTGGACCCGGAGACTTACCATGTGGCAAATTGGAGATAACAGTGTTAATTTCTTCCGGTGTTATTTTGCCCACAAGGGCTTCTCTCTGATCACGAGTTAGAATGGGCAGTGCCTCGGCTGTGAGCAGTTGTGATTGTATGTCAGTATCTGTTTGTGTCGAGCTAAACAGGGATTGAAAATAGGATTGAAATTGTTCCACTATTTCTTGAGATTTAGTGATAATACGGCCAGACCTGGGGTGGTGTATGGTAGTTATAATGTGACGTTTTTTGGGAGGCTGGGAAATGACCGCCACCAACCTACCAGCCTTATTGCCCCATCTATAAAATTTATTTTTGGTAAAGTCTAAAGAGTGTTTCGCCTGGGTAGCTAAATAAGTTTCAAGTAGGCGCCTAGCCTGCTTATACTCAGTAAGGGTGAGCTCTGTTGGAGTAGAAGTGTATGTTTGGTAGGCAGCGGACATTGCCGCTTTTAGCGCAGTGTATTCCAATTTGGATTCCCTTTTTTTCCGGGTGACATAACTGATAATATGACCCCTCATTACTGCCTTGGAGGCGTTCCAAAAGATGTCAGGTCTATCCCAATAATCTATATTTTTATCCACATAATTGGTCCAATGGTATGTGAGGTACAATTTAAAATCTTCTGAGTCTGCCAAGTATTGTGGGAACCTCCAGATACGATCTGTCGAGTGCATATTGGGGTGGGTTAATGCCAACGTGACAGAGGCATGATCAGAGATCAATATGTCAAGTATATCCACCCCAGCAACCTGGGACATTAAGTCATCGGCAATTAGGAACTCGTCAATACGAGACAACGTTCCATGTACCAGTGACAAATGAGTATGCGTTTTGTCGGTTGGGTGTAACAATCTCCACGGATCAGAGATATCAAGGGAATCCCTAAATGTCAGTAAATGTCTGCTCTGGGAGTCAGTGGTTCTAGGCATAGTCGGTGACCTGTCAACTGTAGGATCGTCCACCATGTTATAGTCGCCCCCCACTATTAGAGAATGATTAGTTCTGCTTAAAAGAGTGTGGGTAATGTCTTGAAGGAATATGTGTGCATTAACATTCGGGGCATATAAATTGACAAGGGTAAATTTGGATTGAAAAAGCTCTATGTCCATTATGATATATCTGCCTTCGGGGTCAATGATTTCTGTCAAAATAGTGACGGGGAGATCTTTTCTAAAAAGTATGGCAACCCCTCTCGATTTCGTACGGAAGGGAGCTGCGACACAAGAACCAAGCCATGGAGCTTTCAATACATTTTCCTCGCCAATCAGCCAGTGTGTTTCCTGTAGGAAAATCACATCCGGGTGAGAGCGTTTAAGATGCGTGACCACACGTCTTCGCTTGACAGGGGAATTAAGTCCTCCTACATTCCAAGAAATGAATTGTAGCGGCTTCGGGGGCACAACCTCAGATGAGGATGAGTCTGCTGACAGCATGGTTACCCAATCCCCTCAGGGCAGTGAATTAACTGACAGGTAGACAACATAAATATGCATACAATGGCGGCTCCCCTCATACTCCAAGATCCCCAGAGTAATAAATACTTCAACAGCAGTAACACCAGTATAACATGAAATGCAATGCTCAATCTCAATGTTTCATAATGTCTCGTATCTCTATTTTCTAACATTTTCCTAACAGCCAAATCTGTGGTGGGCACCAGCTAAGCCTAGTGGTGCGCACACTGAACACCAATAAAGTTAATAAGAAAAATAAAAAAATAAAAATAAAAAACAAAACAAAATGGAATAGAAGCAAAAAAGAAAAAGAAATATTAAGGTAGGTTAACACACATCCGCCCGAGGCGGGGGTACCCGAAATGTGCAACCCACTGCCCCCCAGCACCTGATATTCTAATTAATAGGCAATCTAGGTGGGGACCCATGAGCTAGAAAGTGAGATCTCGCCACCACCGGGTCTGTGTAAAACATTTGACCTCCACTCTCCAAGACCCGCAGTTTGGCTGGGTACAGTAAGGCGAATCTGATATTTTTACTATGTAGATAGGAACAAACGTCAGAGAACTCCTTTCTTTTCTGAGCCACAGCCGCCGAGAAGTCCTGAAATATAAGGATCTTGTGGCCCTTGACCAACAATTCTCTGGTTTTACGGTACGCTGCAAGAATTTGCTCCTTGGCCCTGTAGTCTAGGTAATGGGCAATGACTGGCCGGGAACGTTTCCGTGTCCCGTCCTGCATCGCTCCCAGCCTATGGGCTCTTTTGATATGTGAAAGTTCTATATCATCTATGATTCCCAACGAGGCTGGGATGTCTACAGACAGATAGGAGGAGAGGGCTGAACCCGTCAAGGATTCTGGGACACCTATGAATCTGAAATTAACCCTACGAGATCTATTTTCTAGGTCCTCAACTTTATCCTGTAGTTGTTGCATATATTTATGTTGAGAAGATACTCCGTCTTGACAGGTGTGGACCAGGTCCTCAGTGTCACCCAGTCTCGTTTCCAATGCGGTAATACGCGTCGCATGAGAATCTATGCGGGCTAAACCCGTTTCTAAACGGGCTTGTAGGTCGTCAAATCGCTTATCAAGCAAGGGCATAAGAAAATCCTAGATTTCTTTGGTTGTCAGGGGGGAGTGTTATCACTAGGTGAATTATGTGATTCCGACCCATGCCCAGCTGGGGAGGGCGGACCTGATTTAGGGGGAACATCCTTCCCCTTCCCTGCCTTGTATGAGGTGTTGGATTGTTTCGGAGGCATGGCCTTGTCGAGGTATCTGTCCATACCCCAGGGAGCTAAACGTGGAGCAGTTAATATCACTCCTAGGTACTGATCCCACAATTACAAGCGTTAATAGTAAATCAGAGGTAAGTACATATAAAACTCGGGCGGAAGCGTGAAACCAGATCAAATTATTCAAAACATACTGCAACCTGCGGAAAAGCCCACAGGATGGTCCCGGGGACTAATCACAGCTGTCCCCAACTGAAACATAGACGTATTTCTGAATACAATTTGGGGTGTCAAGCAATATAGAATAGAGTTATCGAGTAAAAATAACAAACGTCACATATAGGATTCTCCGCAGATAATAAAGAAATAAAATACAAAATTCAACAAAATATGAAAAATAACAAACAGCACAGATAAGTTCCAAGGGAAACCAACAGATAGTGGGATAAAATAAGGATATTCAATGAGGCAGAGATTACAAATAAGGCCCGCGGCCGGCAATCAAATAGGCAAAGTGGAAATTCCTCTTCGGAGAGTAGGACCCGCCGGGGCAGCACAGTACCACGTAGTATTGTAAATATAATGGTGCTACACACTAGGTGGAACAGACTCAAATTTTAACAACAAAAATATATAGATAACTTCAAAAGAAAAAACAAACAATAAATAAGGCTTGAGCTTAGTAATCAAGCAGCTGGCATTTAGAGTCCTCTCCAGAGAAGGGTCGTCTCAGTGTAGTATCCGCCGGTGCCACAAGTTGTCTGTGGGTACAGTGGACACTCGAACAGGGATAGGTGGGGGATTGCAACAGGGGACAGCGACACATTCCGTGAGGAACGTTGATACACCTCCTTTTTTTATTTTATTTTTATTTTGTGGCACAGCTAAAGACCGGAGCTCAATAAAAGTCCAAATAAGGGGCTAATCTGTCCCGCACAGTATTAAATGTTCCCAAAAATACTTTGAGTGCATAAAAGAAATGTGCAATTAAGGGAGAGAAAGAGAGGGGTAAGCAAGGGTAGTTTCAGCTAGGGAGGGAAAAAATGCACCGCAGCTGGGGAGAGAGGGATCACACAAGAGGAGGGACGGTACCAAGTAAGGGGTAGAGTAAAGGAGGAAAGGGAGAAATTGTTAGTAAAAAGTGGAGGGGGAGACAAACAGTGTTAGTACCTTGAGCGATGGCAAGATGAGTGCCACTTAAACGTCCAGCACACAGATCCTCAGACTCCCCTGCAGCCCGGCTTCGTCCTCAGGAAGGTAGCGGTCACGTCACCCCGCATAAAAAGAGCAGCGGTAAGCAGCAGAACACTCCCGGGGCCACCAACCAACAGAGGGTCCCGGAGACGGCAGTCCCGGAGTCTCCCGGACGTCAGAAACAGAGACGGGCGCACAACCGCACCTGTCCCAGCGGTCCCCCTCAGCGGCACGGGTAGGGATGGATCTTCTTGGTCCTAGGAGGTCCAGCCGCGCACCTCCACAATCCTGTCGGCTCCGATGTCCTCCCAGTGCAGAGTAGCAGCCGTAGCGGGTGCCAGCGGCAGATCCAGGCATACAGCCGTCGCGGTCCTCGCAGGCATCTCCGGCGGCAGAGACGGAGCTCCAGCCGGGTCGCGGCTGTTCAGGTGTGAGGTGGGGGGAGAACTGGCACCACGTCTCAGCCTCTGAAGGAGAGAGGCGGCAGGGTGCAAGAGAGCCCTCCTGTCCAGCGGGCTGCAGCTCAGGGAGGGTCCGTACGGCTCGCGGCGGAGCTCTAGCAGCAGTGTCTCCCGCCAGACAGCCCGGGCCACTACAGCTCCGGGAGTCTGCGGGCCACGAGTCGGGTATACACTGCGGGGGCACCACCTCGGAAGGCACAGAAAGGGGTGCTCCTTGCCCTAGACCCCCAGATGGAAGGGGCAGCTGTACAAGGCCGTGGAAGGGAAGAAGTGAGCAGGGCGATCAGCGTCACGTCTCCTCAGGCGGGTTTCGCGCCAGAAGCAGGCAGTCATCCACACCGTTCACATAAAACGGTTTAACTTCGGTGTAAGATAGGTCCACAGGGGCGAATAGGGCAGCAATCTGATCCTCAGTATTGGGGGAACACACTCCCACCAAGTTAGCAGACCCAAAGGGGTGATAAAAGAAAGATTAGAGTAAATTACTCGAGCCCCTGTGCAGAGAGGGAGTAAAAAGCGGCCATGCTGGATGCCCCGCCCACCGGAAGTCCACCTGCGCTATTCTACATGTGTACTGTAGCTCATACTGTAGTCACTCCCAGACTATGTATAGGCTTACACCGTGCTGTCACCCTGCAAAACAGGCACCTGCGCTATTCTACATGTGTACTGTCTGTAGCTCATACTGTAGTCACTCCCAGACTATGTATAGGCCTACACCGTGCTGTCACCCTGCAATACAGGCACCTGCGCTATTCTACGTGTATTGTAGCTCATACTGTAGTCACTCCCAGACTATGTATAGGCCTACACCGTGCTGTCACCCTGCAATACAGGCACCTGCGCTATTCTACGTGTACTGTAGCTCATACTGTAGTCACTCCCAGACTATGTATAGGCCTACACCGTGCTGTCACCCTGCAATACAGGCACCTGCGCTATTCTACGTGTGTAGTCACTCCCAGACTATGTATAGGTCTACACCGTGCTGTCACCCTGCAATACAGGCACCTGCGCTATTCTACGTGTGTAGTCACTCCCAGACTATGTATAGGTCTACACCGTGCTGTCACCCTGCAATACAGGCACCTGCGCTATTCTACGTGTACTGTAGCTCATACTGTAGTCACTCCCAGACTATGTATAGGCCTACACCGTGCTGTCACCCTGCAATACAGGCACCTGCGCTATTCTACGTGTGTAGTCACTCCCAGACTATGTATAGGTCTACACCGTGCTGTCACCCTGCAATACAGGCACCTGCGCTATTCTACGTGTACTGTAGCTCATACTGTAGTCACTCCCAGACTATGTATAGGCCTACACCGTGCTGTCACCCTGCAATACAGGCACCCGCGCTATTCTACGTGTACTGTAGCTCATACTGTAGTCACTCCCAGACTATGTATAGGCCTACACCGTGCTGTCACCCTGCAATACAGGCAGGGCCAGTGCTAGGGTGTCTGGCGTCCCCCTGCAAACAATAAATTTGCGCCCTCCCTCCCATATATAATAAAGGGAAAGTGCGCGCCAAAGGGAAGTGGTCTCACATGGAAGGGGCATGGCCACAGAATAGTATCCCCAATTCAAATTCGCCACACAGTATCACAAT
This sequence comes from Pseudophryne corroboree, assembly GCF_028390025.1. Taxonomy (NCBI): domain Eukaryota; kingdom Metazoa; phylum Chordata; class Amphibia; order Anura; family Myobatrachidae; genus Pseudophryne; species Pseudophryne corroboree. The sequence continues at coordinate 70,801,993 of NC_086455.1, forward strand.
CTTATTCACATTATACCACACATAGTGCCCCTGATTTATATTGCACCAAATAGTTGTGTACCTAATTCACATTACAACACACAGTAGTGCTCCTTATACGCAATACCCACAGTAGTGTCCCTTATACACACAATACCCACAGTAGTAGTGCCACATAAAATGCCCACAGTGATAGCGCCCCTAATATATAATGCCCACGGTAGTTGTGCCACACAGAACTGCCACTGCCTAAAGTGCCACTGCCTAAAGTGCAGTGGGGAGGAGGGGGAGGAGACAGAAAGGAGGGAGTTGGAGGGACCGAGCCAGAGCCGCGCTTCACGCTGCCTGCGTCTGTCATACAGTGTGATAGACACAGCGGCAGCCGGCAGCAACAGCAGAGCGGGGAGAGCGCCTCTTCAGCCCGGCGCCTTCCTGCTTTGCAGGAGCTGCTGAGCAGGTAGCGCCAGCTCTGCACCATTCTACATGCATACTGTTCTCATACTGTAATCACACCCAGGGGCGTATTAAGAGGGTGCCCCTCCCCTTTAGCCGCAAATGGCAGTACATTAGTGACTGAGCCCTAGCAGGCTCTGGCTCTGTGCCAAAGTCTACTACGCATGCGCAGGTCACCAGGAAAATGGCGCCACACCATTTTACCAGTGATTTGTGCCATGCTGGAGCTGCTGAAGCGGGACAACGGAGAGATGAGTATTGAAGAAATGGGTGCAAAGTGTACCCAAGGACCAAGTGGCCTGTGTGCCCCGCACACCCTTCACTCATTATAGACACGCCACTACAACAACCTCTGCCATACTGTCACCCAGCAATAGACACCTGCAGTATTCAATTTGTATTGTACAGTATACTGTAGTGACGTCACACCCAGCCTGTACAATCCACACCATAACGACCTCCACACTGTGCAAAATTACACCTGTATTACTTTGTTTCCCTACACAGCATTCACAGTGTAATCAGTTATGTTACATTGTTCCCAAAAAACTCTGCTTCATATACTTAATATATAAAATAATCCTCTATGTACAGTACAGTATATATAGTGTCCCTATACCATTAGCTTCTCTCTTTATGGTAACTTACATATCCTGGTGCATTTGCTGTGTGGCCCGATCTGATGTTCTGAAGGTCTGGTCACTCAGTGGAGGAGACTACTGTGGCCCTAATGAACATCTCACTCGTCAAGGAAACACGATCAAGCCAAGAAGCTCGTTTTAACAGATAATTATTGTCCAGTGTTGTTAAATGTCCGCACAATACGGCGTAAAGGCTTTTTCACGGTAAGGACAATACGTGTTTGGAATTCCCTGCCCGAGGGAGTTGTAATGGCGGAATCTGTCAACACCTTTAAGAATGGGTTAGATAAATTCCTATTGGATAAGGATATCCAGGGGTATGGTGCATAGTCATGCATTATTGTTACTATAAATAGGGATAAAATGCAACGGCTGACAGCAGCATCAGTCAGAAATTTTAGTCAAATCATCATGCATAGGAGACCACAAATAGGTTGAACTCGATGGACAATTGTCTTTTTTCAACCTCAGATACTATGTTACTATGTTACTATGTTATTACAGAGTAGTACAGTGTGGTCTACAGCAAGATCATTTATTATTCATTTAACTATGTATTTGATCTTTTATTTATTTTTAATTTATGTTGCATTACAGTTTATTTTGTTAACAGCCATAAAAAGCTTTTTTTTTTTTTTTAAAGCATTTTCTCATCATCTTATAGTACAGAGGACGGGATGTTCTTGCATTTTGGAAGCGATACAGCCCGACAATTACCGGGTGCATACCGGTGTTAATAACGCCTGTATGCACCTAGAATTGCGATTAAAATCACAAAGGAAACAGAGATGTCCTTTTTGATGGCAGAATATCCAATGATTATAACACGGAAGTCCCTCTTGCGCATGTGTCAAATGATGTGCACGCTGCCGGGTGCACAGGGAGGGTATCCATTTGGATGGTCGACCATGTTATGGTCGACAGTCATTAGGTCGATCACTATTGGTCGACATTGACATGGTCGACGTGGATGTAATGTCCACCCACAACCAAACACATGACATTTACGGTGCCGAAAACTTGAACTAAATTGTGGGGTGCTAGTGTGAATCAGGTTCGGGTGATCAGAGCGGCAGACCTGCTTTACCTCTCAGACACAATGACAACACAAACATAATATAGTATCCAACTCCATTTTATTATCCTAACAAAACTTACAAGTGGCAGGTAAACAGGAAACTGGCGCACAATTGAAGCAGGCTGGTTATGGCTTCTAAATAACAGTCTCAAGTAACCAGCGTTAGCAATACAGGTAGCAGGTAAGCAAGTAACTGGTGCACAATTGAAGCAGGCTGGTTATGGCTTCTAAATAATAGTCTCAGGTAACCAGCGTCAGCAATACAGGTAGCAGGTAAGCAGGAACTTGTGCACGATTAAAGCAGGCTGGTTATGGCTATTAAACGACAGTCTCAGGTAACCAGCGTTAGCAATACAAGTAGCAGGTAAGCAGGTAACTTGTGCACAATTAAAGCAGGCTGGTTATGGCTACTAAACAACAGTCTCAGGTAACCAGCGTCAGCAATACAGGTAGCAGGTAAGCAGGAACTTGTGCACGATTAAAGCAGGCTGGTTATGGCTATTAAACGACAGTCTCAGGTAACCAGCGTTAGCAATACAAGTAGCAGGTCAGCAGGTAACTTGTGCACAATTAAAGCAGGCTGGTTATGGCTACTAAACAACAGTCTCAGGTAACCAGCGTCAGCAATACAGGTAGCAGGTAAGCAGGAACTTGTGCACGATTAAAGCAGGCTGGTTATGGCTATTAAACGACAGTCTCAGGTAACCAGCGTTAGCAATACAAGTAGCAGGTAAGCAGGTAACTTGTGCACAATTAAAGCAGGCTGGTTATGGCTACTAAACGACAATCTCAGGTAACCAGCGTTAGCAATACAAGTAGCAGGTAAGCAGGAACTTGTGCACGATTAAAGCAGGCTGGTTATGGCTATTAAACGACAGTCTCAGGTAACCAGCGTCAGCAATACAGGTAGCAGGTAAGCAGGAACTTGTGCACGATTAAAGCAGGCTGGTTATGGCTATTAAACGACAGTCTCAGGTAACCAGCGTTATCAATACAAGTAGCAGGTAAGCAGGTAACTTGTGCACAATTAAAGCAGGCTGGTTATGGCTTGTAAACAACAGTCTCAGGTAACCAGCGTTCCTTAGTAGCGGATAAATGCATTAACATTAGCTTTCACACTGCTGGGCGGAGCTTGCATAAAAAAGAACTATCAGTACCAGCATTCCTTAATAGCAGATAAATGCATTAACATTAGCTTTCACACTGCTGGGCGGAGCTTGCATAAAAAGAACTATCAGTACCAGCATTCCTTAATAGCAGATAAATGCATTAACATTAGCTTTCACACTGCTGGGCGGAACTTGCAATAAAAGAACTATCAGTACCAGCATTCCTTAATAGCAGATAAATGCATTAACATTAGCTTTCACACTGCTGGGCGGAGCTTGCATAAAAAAAGAACTATCAGTACCAGCATTCCTTAATAGCAGACAAATGCATTAACATTAGCTTTCACACTGCTGGGCGGAGCTTGCATAAAAAGAACTATCAGTACCAGCATTCCTTAATAGCAGATAAATGCATTAACATTAGCTTTTACACTGCTGGGCGGAGCTTGCATAAAAAGAACTATCAGTACCAGCATTCCTTAATAGCAGATAAATGCATTAACATTAGCTTTTACACTGCTGGGCGGAGCTTGCAATAAAAGAACTATCAGTACCAGCATTCCTTAATAGCAGATAAATGCATTAACATTAGCTTTCACACTGCTGGGCGGAGCTTGCATAAAAAGAACTATCAGTACCAGCATTCCTTAATAGCAGATAAATACATTCACAAATATATAAGGGCAGTCTACCCCCTTTTACAACATTCCAAAACAAATATGCGGGGCACAGCACTAGTGGGGAGCCTCTTCCCCTGGAATACAATATATTGCCCCCAGATTACAGAGTCTTTGCAGCAGAAGGGGTTAAGCCGGGCACATACAAATGAGGGGAGCGCAACTCCTAATTATCTAAACTTGCGGGGGTACTGTGATGAGGGGAGCCCACCCCTTTTATTATTAATTGTCTCACCGGGGCACTCATGAAGGGCAACCTACCCACTTAGTAAATATGTTCCCCAAATGCAGAGTTCATGCAGCGGAAGGGGTTAAATACCGGACACAGGGGATCTTAGGGGTGTCTACACCCTTTACTAATACTATGTCCCCTATTAGCAGAGTTTTTGCAGCGGAGGGCACAACAGGGGCAGAGTTTCTGGCAGCGGAAGGGTTGTTTGCAAGTTCTCACCCATCGCTGCGGCGCTTCTGCCACCTCCGATCCTCCGCATCTTTAGCGTGGCTGTCTGGAGTCTCCCTCCTCAGTCTCCGGTCCGGTCTACTCCTCTTCAGCTGCCGCCGCGCCGTCTCCGGGTCTTCACTCCTCTTGTGCAGCAGACTCCGGTCCGCGCCGTCATCTCTACGCTGGGGTCTTCTCGGGTCCTCGCCGTACTCCAGCCGCCAGGGGTCCTCGCTGGGGTCTTCTTCCCGGGGTCGTCCTTCGCGGTGCCTGCGCGCTTCTCATCTGCCGCTCCTTGGATTCCAGGGGACGGATGTCATCACTGCTCTGCTGGACGGGCTGCGGTTCCTCCGGCCCAGCGCTCCAGTCTCTCAGCAGCGGCGGCTCTTCTCCGCACTCCATCCCCGCTGGCACTGACGCGGCCAGCTCTTCTCCTCAGGCAGGGTCTCCGGCATTCTTCTGGCACTGGTGCTCCGGTCGCTGGTTCTCCCCTCGGCTTCTTCTCTGCGCAGACGGTCCTCACACACTGGCAGGCGGCTCCTGGGGCTACATGGCGACACCTTCCCCAGGTAATCTTCCCATTCCTCCAGGGCTCCTCTGGCAGCGATCCTCCCAGCGCTGCATACTCCAGTCTTCAGGCTCTGGACACTACATGGCTCCACTTCCCCAGGTACATATTCCCATTCCTCCAGGTCTCCTTCTCCTGTGCTGTGAGGCTTCTTTTAAGGGTCCTGGTGCTCCTCCACCTCCCCTCTCCTCTATGATGACTGGCTCCCGGGGCCCCAGCAACAGACTACCTCCTGGTCACTCTGCCCTACAACCCAGGGGACCCAATCAGCTGGGGACATGTTTCCCAGACTTTTTATGTTGCTGGGTAAGAAGTGACAGGACCAGAGAATTGGCGGCAAAATCCCTGTCCCAAGCTGACAGGGTCACATAAAGTTCAGCCCACAATCTACTCTGGGACTTGTAGTTCCACAATGTAAACAACAAAAAAAATCACAAGGGGATCTCCATGGTGCAATAGCTTCAGGGTATTACATGGACACATGCTCGACACCTGAAAATGGTCAACACATGAAAGATCGACACATGAAAAGGTCGACATGAGTTTTTAAAAAAAAAAAATTCTTTTGTGGAACTTTTCCATACTTAACGATCCACGTGGACTACGATTGGGAACGGTAATCTGTGCCGAGCGCAGCGTTAGCGGAGCGAGGCACCTTGCCCGAAGCATGGCGAGCGAAGCGAGCAATGCGAGTGGACGCGGTGCACTAATTGGGGTTCCCCGTCACTTTACGCAAAAAAGACACCAAAAAAGTACAAAAACTCATGTCGACCTTTTCATGTGTCGACCTTTCACGTGGCGACCATTTTCATGTGTCGACAATTTGTCCATGTCGACCATGCCAATGTCGACCAATAGTGGTTGACCTAATGACTGTCGACCATAACATTCATACCGGAACCCATTGGGAGATGTATAGATTGGATCCCTCTCAGAGAAGACAGAGAAAAGAAGCCCATAGACTTCTATTAGGCAATGCCATCTATTGATGGCATTGCCTGCTGCGTAGCTCCGGAATGTGGGAGCTCTGTACATATGGGAAATACATCCAATGCATTTTGCTTTTACAACATCCTGCTTAGAATTTCCACAGTCAGTAGCGGCTCTTGCTGCGGGCAAACAGGATTTTTGCTTGGGGCGTCGCAGTCCTGGGGCGCCGCTACCGCCGCCGCCTGTCCCTTCCCACTGGTGCTGTGCAGTGTGTCTGACGTCACTGCGCACCGCACGGCATTGTGGGAGCGGCATTAGACGCTAGAGGTCATAATTGACCTCTAGTGTCTGTGTGCAGCACTATGGGAGAGACGTCATGACGTTTGAGGAGCGGGGTCCGAAGACGGAGGACAGCAGCAGCGGTCTGGAAGCAGGAGCGGGGCTGGTGAGTATTTTTTTTTTTTTTTAAGCACAGCTACCTGGGGCACAGCAACAGGGGTCACATCTACTGAGGGCACAGCAATGGGGCACAACTACTGAGGGCACAGCAACAGGGGGCAAAACTACAGGGGTACAACTACTGAGGGCACAGCAACAGGGGGAACAACTACTGAGGGCACAGCAACAGGGAGCAAAACTACTGAGGGCACAGCAACAGGGGGCAAAAACTACAGGGGCACAACTGAGGGCACATAAACGGGGCAAAACTACCAGGGCACAACTACTGAGGGCACAGCAACGGGGCAAAACTACAGAGGCACAACTACTGAGGGCACAGCAACTGGGGGAAAAACTACTGAGGGCACAGCAACAGGGGGCAAAACTACATGGCGGCACAGCAACAGGGGGCAAAACTACAGGGGCATTACTACTGAGGGCACAGCTACAGTGGGCAAATCTACTGGGGTCACAGCTACAGGGGGCTTAACTCTGCTGGGGGCACAACTACAGGGGGCATAACTGTGGCCACGCCCCTTCCCTAAGAAGCCACAACACTATTTTTTGGGCTGCGCGTCTAAGACGCGCACTAACCCTGTTTTTCCTATCGGGGTGGGGTGTGTGTTTGGGGGACGCCAAAGGAAACTATCACCCTGGGCACCACAAGGTCTAGAACTGGCCCTGTGCGCAGTCATACCTTAGGGCCGAAACACACGAGGCGGCTTGCGCCGTCCGGCAAACACCCAGCCGGCTTTAAACCGCTGCCGTGATGTAAAGACAACAAGGGTTGCAGTCGGGTCTCACCACTGGAAGGTCCGGCTGCCGGGCTGGCGCCGGGCCGTCTTTGCAGCCAGTAAACCGTGTGTGTGAAGGGGAGCTTTCACACACAACGTTTTTTTCCCAAGCCGTGTCTAATGCTGCGCATGCGCACAGCATCACACATGGCTCAAAGCCGTCCTGTGTGACAGACTCTGGGCTGTAACACACTGGCCGGTTTCTCCAGGATGGCAAAAAGCCGGACAAACTTTGTCCGGCTTTTTGCCATCCGGGAGAAACCGGCAGAGTCTTTCACACAGGACGGCTTTGAGCCGTGTGTGATGCTGTGCGCATGCGCAGCATTAGACACGGCTTGGGAAAAAACCATTGTGTGTAAAAGCTCCCCTTCGCACACACGGTTTACTGGCTGCAAAGACGGCCAGGCGCCCGCCCGGCAGCCGGACCTTCCAGTGGTGAGACCCGGCTGCAACCCGGCAGCCGGGCCGGGACCGTGCCGTGTGTAAGGACACATTGCGCTGCATGTGTCTTTACATCATGGCAGCGGTTTAAAGCCGGCCGGTTGTTTGCCGGGCGGCACCAGCCGCCTCGTGTGTTTCGGCCCTCTGCCGGTTTCTCCCGGATGGCAAAAAGCCAGACAAAGTTTGTCCGGCTTTTTGCCATCCGGGAAAAACCGGAGTGTGTGTTACAGCCCTTAGTGTGTAACACAAATAATGCACACAGATTACAGTACAGCTTGGGTTGGTAATAATCAGTGCTACAGTTTACAAGGCTTGCAGCCTACTAGTTCTATCATTCTACTTAGGAAGCCTCCCTCAGGATTACTGGGAACAAAGTGCTTTTACAGTATGTAAGTAAAGACAGATCTCTCTGCAAGCTCAATAGTCTCATGTTGATTTATTATGCTTGCTTTGTCTCATAAACTGGCTTTCAATGCTGTGGTTATTTGATCATTTCCAACATGCTTTAAGATTCAGACTCTTATCAACCTACCCAGGTGTTGCAGGTTTGAGTACTCAGCAAAGCTGTAACAATGTGTGTGTGAGCTGTGCCAGCACCTAGGGCACAAGGCTGAGGCAGCTGCATTACTATTGCAGACCCTCCAACATGACCCGCCCCACTAGGTACAAAATGCTCTGTTCCTGGACTTCCCTCTTAATTTATGATTTCCATCACCTGTGTTGAACTAGTTAAATGATAAGAAAGCTGTTTCTACACAGGTGATGGCAATAATAAATTAAGAGGGAAGTCCAGAAACAGAGCATTTTGTACCTAGTGTGGTGGGTCATGTTGGAGGGTATGCTGCTGGGGACATATCATGTCCCACCCACCTTCATGAAGATGATGAAATTGGCAACGTCATACACTTTACTCCACTACTTGATGGCAAAAATGGCATTATCTATAGTAGTCATGCCTCAGCATCATCCAGAAGAAGGGAGGTATGGAAAGTGGCAAGTATGATTCAGCCGCACGTGTTGGGGTTCTAGCACTTAATGTTTGCCCACTTGCCGTAACATGGCTGCCAATATTGCAATGTTTATGGGGACTATCAGCCTTCTCCCTCATGAAGCCAGTAGCAGTACTAGTCTTAGGGGTACATTTACTAAGCAGTGATAAGAGCGAAGAAGTGAGCCAGTGGAGAAGTTGCCCATGGCAACCAATGAGCACTGAAGTAACATCTTTAATTTGCATACTATAAAATTATACAGAGCTGCTGATTGGTTGATGGGGAAATTTCTCCACTGGCTCACTTCTCTGCTCTTATCACTGCTTAGTAAATGTACCCCTTAGTTACTGGTAACAAAGGGTGGGCAGGGTGGAGTACAATGAGAAGGTGGAAAGATAATTTTTGAAGCCCAGTGTTATTCACAAGCTCACTTCAGCACACAAATGGGCAGTTAAGGTGGGTACACACTTGGCGATAAACCACGTGGTAAATTTACTAAGGTGGGAGATTTTTAGAACTGGTGATGTTGCCCATGGCAACCAATCAGATTCTACTTACCATTTATCTAGCTGCTTCTAGCAGATAATAGATATAATCTGATTGGTTGCTATGGGCAACATCACCAGTTCTAAAAAATCTCCCACTTTAGTAAATTTACCCCTACGTTGCTCGTTTTGCTCTTTCTGAGCAACGTTGTTTACCATATCGACTAGTGTGTATGCTGCCCAACGACTAGCGATGCGCAGCCTCGTGGATCATTAACAACCCTTGCTGTCAGCCGTGCATGCAGCTCAATTTGGGCTGTCATTCAAAAACAGCATGCACGGCCCAGCCGAGGCGTGACGTCACTGAGCGATATCATTTGCATATCGCTCAGTGTGTAAGCACTGTCGACGACCGCCCCGGCAGGGAAGGGAACACACTAGGTGATGTCGCTCATAAAGCACATAGCCTAGTGTGTACCCACTCTTACAGTTACTGCAAAGGCTTTTCTGGGATGTCATGTGCCTCTTTCGCACAAGGGTACCTAGCAATGTGCACCTACATTTTGCTGAAATTATATATTATTTTAGGGGATAGAAGTATTTAAATAACATAAAAGAATGATGTGTAGTAATTAAAGGGCAGTTCCCTGCTTTGTGGGAGAGGTCACAAGTTATGACTCCTCCCACAAAACATAACTTTCCTTTAAGTTGTGGCTCACAACTTTATCCTTATAATAAAAAGACTTCAGTTCTGCGCTACCTCTGGGATGCTGGAGATCTTCATCTTTATTTAGATTATGGACGCACTTTCACTGCCAGTTGCACTTCTGCAGAACAGGGCTGTTTTATATTCACTTTAACCAATCATATCATATCTGTGCAAATATAGTCTATGCAAAGTGAGATCTCTGTATTTCTGTTATCATGTAGTATTCAAATCTCATTGCTGATCCTTCTCAGTGTGCTGTTGGAATATTTTTCCAGATTTTCTTATCTAGAATAACCAGGGACGTGCAGTCAGGGGAGGCAGTGCCTCCCCTGTCATTAATGATTAAAATAATATAAAGAAGATACTTATGAGTGACACATATTCTGTGTCATAACTATCTGCTTTATATTAATCTAATCATTATCCCTGCCTAAATGTGTTTGGGAGGCACCGATCGTGGTGCCTCCCGGTGTGAATGGGAAAGGTATGGGAGCTGGGGGCGGGCGCGGGCGGGGCCTAGCAATGGGCATTAAAAGCCCATTGAAAATACATAGGAAAGCGGCACCATTAGAGGTGCAGCATTCATACAGGGACGTGCTTTCAACCCATGAAAGCACGCCCCTGTCAGTGAGGCCACAGTGATTGGCCAGCGGATCCGTCACTGGATCCGTTGTCAATCACTATGTGGGCGCGGCGGAGGTGCGGGCGTTGGCGGAGGTGCGAGCTGCGGAGGTGCATGCGGCGGTGGTGCAGAGTTTGGCAGCGGAGCGGTACCAATTTCAAAAATGGCGCTTCAGCATCATTTTTGAAATTCAAGATGGCCGCCGTGAGCCAATCACGACTCGCTGCATCATTGCCCCGCCCCCTCTGGCTGACTTATATAAGTCAGCGCGAGGCAACGGCGCGTCAGTCCGACGGCGGAGAAGGAGCAGAGAAGAGCTCCTGAAGGCCGAAGACGCCGGAAGTCCTGGATGGGCGGCGGCTATGCAAAAGAGCTTAGCAGCCGCTGCCCACAAGATGAAGACGCTGGAAGCCCTGGGGAAGGCGGCGGCCATGCAAAAGAGCTTAAAGGCCACCGCCTCCCAAGTGAAGACACCGGAGGAACACGCTGGAAGCCCTGGGGAGGTGGCGCCCCCCCAGGTGAAGACGCCGGAAGCTCTGGGGAGGCGGCGGCCATGCAAAAGAGCTTAAAGGCCGCCGCCCCCAGGTGAAGACCCTGACTAATAAACTTTATTTTTTTAAACATAGTGTGGTGTTTTTATTTTAATATTTTCTTTACAGGTGGACTACAGGTGCCAGCGGGCCATTTATGTCCGGGCATGCTGGCACTTGTGGTTCTCCAAGTGCCAGCATGCTGGGGCAGGCTTGCTGGGACCTGTAGGCCACCTGTAAAGAACAATATTAACAATGAACCCCGCACCCACCGCCACCAGGGGTGTGGGGCATAGCACTGGGCTATCAGCCCAGTGCTGGTTATTGCTTGGGAGGGAGACCCCATTTTTATTTTTTGGGGTCCCCACCTCCGAGGAATTCCAGCCCCGGGCTGACTAAATTTTTTTTTTTTGGGGGGGGGGGGTTTGCTATGGCAGGGGGACCCCATACCGAGTGTCTCCCCTGCTATGGCATTATTTCTCCCCTGGCTGGTTCTGCCTGGTGCTGGTTTCACCAATGTATGGGGGGGGGGCTACACTTCCCCCCCCCCCCACTCTATGGGGGGGATGGTTCGCTGCTTGTGCCTCCACAGCCACTGACCTCACCGCACGCCACTGAGAATAACCCCTCCCTTTTATGCACATGTGAAGGACCAATAAATTGATTGAGCAGCCATTATTTTATTACTGTATTTTTTTAACCAACGTAAAAAAGAAATTCAAGTGAAAAAAAGGAGTAAATATAATAAGACAGTTCCAATGCCCCCCTATTCTTGTAATTTAAGACATACTGTGGATGATGTTAAACAGAGCAGCATTTTATTGAAGGAAAGTTTCAATTCTTTAAAGGGATGGCCTGAAAGTGATAACCAGTTGGTCTTTTTTTTTCTACTGTTTTCACCTGTATTTTCTAGAGCAACCACCAAGACTCTGTGCCTACAGCATTTATACTATATATCACCAACATATAATGCAGTACTTCAATAAACAAGATTGGAAAATTAAAGTTCAACCAGTAAGCAAACACTGATATAAGAGATATAGCGGCACTGCTCATATGGCCTAACAAGAGAAGGGGAAATGCTGTCAGATATTTTCCAGTGTGGACACGTTTCCTTGTAAAGTATGGTAATGTAGACCTTGCATATATGTGGCAAAGTACAGGCTATACAAAGTCATATGCCTTCAAATCGTATCTGCACAGTACATGCAGGAGTGTGATGCTACAATTCGCATTAACGTGGCCCCACCCTTTTTGTGCTGCAATTTGGGACATTATGGTTTAGGGGTGGAGCCGAAATGAAGTGTTTCATATTGAATTCTGTCATTACCAACCCTAGTCCATCCACTTTTACAGTGAGGTTTGTCCACTATACCAGGAGCTGATAGAACTCCCCCAGCTCCAAAGCCAAAGGTATCAGCATCATTTCGGGTATAGTGCTGCCCTTTATCAAGCTTTATCTTTGGCCATACTTTAAGGCAGCCTAATAAACACATTGCAGTGCCATGCATCTTTATACCAAATACTACCGACTTCTTTGGCACCCTAAATTGATTTACCTGCTGAGTGGAATGAGCAACTACTTACAGATATATAGTGGTCGAAGTGGAAACTTTTAAGTGGGGGTATGGAAAAGTGAAAGTTGTAATTATGCGCACGCTGGAAAAGGGGGTGTGCACACTCAAAAGGGGGCGTGGTCTTAAGTGTAATATACCACACCATATACATCTTATACACATTATGCACCACAATAGTAGGACCCCTTATACTATCTAGTACTGCTGCCCCTTACACATTATCCCACACTGAATGAGGCAAAATTCACATGGAATGAGGCAAAATTCCCAATATGCCACACAGTATGAGCCAAAATTCCCAATATGCCACACAGTATGAGCCAAAATTCAGGGACAGGGAAAGTGACAGCAGGGACAGAGAGAGTGATGACAGGGAGCGTGACAGCAGGTACAGAGAGAGTGACAGCAGGGACAGGGAGAGTGACAGAGGGACATAGAGAAGCAGGGTAACATTACCTAATGAGCAGCAGAGGTGCAGAGGCTATAGTCAGCTGCGGTGTGGAGGAGGCCATGGGCGGCGGTGGTGTGGAGAAGGCCTTGGGCGGCGGCTGTGCAAAGGAGGAGACCATGGGAAGTGGTGGTGAGAAGGAGACTATGGGTGGCAGCGGCAGTGAGAAAGAGCCCATGGGTGGCAGCAGCGTTGATGAGAAGGAGACCATGTGCGGCAGCGGCGGTGATGAGAAGGAGACCATGGGCGGCAGCGGCGGTGATGAGACCATGGGCGGAATCGCCGGTGAGAAAGAGACCATGGGCGGCAGCGGTGGTGTGAAGGAGACCATGGACGGCAGCGGCAGTAAGAAGGGGGCCTTCTGTGCAGCTCTGGTGAGGTCCCTATGACCGCTGCCATTTGAAATCTGCCGCAGGCCAGCAGCCAAACAGAAGCGGCTGCATGGCCATTCCTGATTGGCTGCCAGTTCCACAGCTCTAATTGGCGCTTGAACAGCGCGGAATTTGAAAGTCTTCGCCGGCGGGAGTCTTCAGTGCTCGAAGTGCTGGTATGCCATACCGGTGTATACCTGCTCACTTTGAACACTGTTCATTTTCTCGGCAAGTGTGTATGCTATGCACCTTAACAGACACTACCGCAGCAGACAGCCGCACTGTGAAAGAAACTGCTGACAGGGGAAGCCTATCAGACACCATTACAGGTGTTTTTAGATAGGGACAGTTAGCAACTAAATAAGTACCTACTGCTCCACTCTAAAGGCACCCTGGGAACCCCATCCTCATAATGGATTACAAATATTCCTAAAAAGAGCTGTTTACATTTATTAATCACATTTTTTTCCACACAGGTTTTGCGTTAACACATAGTTCTATTATCAAGCGCTCTAAATTTTAAGTTTAATTTACTACTGAGCACAGAACTGAAAGCACAGCAGATGAAAAGAGTCAGTGCAGGTTATAGCTACGAAGATAAAATTGATAAATGAGTATGTAACAGAGTACACTGTTCCCTAAACAAGGCTGAGGCAGATGAAAGTACATTTACAGAGGAGAAGGTCCTAACAGAACTTTCACAACTAAAAGTGGATAAATCAATGGGACCAGATGGAATACACCCAAGGATACTCAAAGAGCTAAAAGATGTGCTGGTTACACCGTTAACAGAATTATTTAACCAGTCACTAAATACAGGTGCCATTCCAGAGGACTGGAAAAGAGCAAATGTAGTTCCACTGCACAAAAGTGGAAGCAAGGAAGAAGCAAGTAACTACAGACCAGTAAGCCTTACATCAGTAGTGGGGAAAGTAATGGAAAAACTATTAAAAGAAAGAGTTGTGGAATATCTTAAATCAAACCACTTACAGGATCCAAAAAAGCATGGATTTACTGGTGGTAGATCATGCCAAACAAATCTGATTGACTTTTTTGACTCTGTGATGAAAATAATAGATCAAGGGGGAGCTGTAGATGTAGCATATCTAGACTTTAGTAAGGCATTTGACACTGTCCCACATCGCAGACTGCTAAATAAACTTGAAAGCGTGGGGGCGGATTATAAAACAGTTAAATGGATAAGAACCTGGTTGCAGGATAGGAAACAGACAGTTGTAGTTAATGGAGTGCAATCTATGGAGGGAAATGTTACCAGTGGAGTACCCCAGGGATCTGTACTTAGTCCAGTTCTCTTTAATATCTTTGTTGGTGATATTGCAGATGGTATTGAAGGGAAGGTATGCCTTTTTGCAGATGATACAAAGATATGCAACAGGGTAGACACACCGGGAGGGGTAAAACAAATGATTGATGACCTAGCTAGACTTGAGAAATGGTCAAGAACGTGGCAACTACAGTTTAATGCTAAAAAATGCAAAATCATGCACTTGGGTCTCAAAAACCCAAAGGCTAAATATAGTATCAAGGGTACTATAATGGAAACTACTGAGGAGGAAAGGGATTTAGGAGTCACTATTTCAAGTGACTTGAGGGCAGGAAAGCAATGCAACAAAGCAATGAGAAAGGCAAGTCAGATGCTTGGTTGCATAGGGAGAGGAATCAGTAGCAGGAAAAAAGAAGTGATAATGCCACTGTATAGGTCATTGGTGCGGCCCCATCTGGAATACTGTGTCCAGCTCTGGAGACCATATCTCCAGAAGGATATAAATACATTAGAGAGTGTACAAAGAAGGGCAACTAAAATGCTGCATGGCCTACATCACAAAACTTACCCGGAAAGGCTAAAAGATCTTAACATGTATAGTTTGGAGGAGAGAAGGGAAAGGGGGGACATGATAGAAACTTTCAAATATATCAAGGGTCTTAACAAAGTTCAGGAGGGAAACATTCTTCAAAGGAAGAGAAGTATTAGAACTCGAGGGCATACACTGAAACTGGAGGGGGGGAGGTTCAGGGGAAATTTAAGGAAAAATTACTTCACAGAAAGGGTAGTGGATAAGTGGCATAGTCTCCCATCAGAGGTGGTAGAGGCTAAGACTGTAGAGCAATTTAAACATGCTTAGGATAGGTATATGAATATCCTTACAAAGAATTAAGGTTCAAAAAGGGTTGAGATTACCTAAAGGATAAAAAAAAAAAGGGCAGACTAGATGGGCCAAGTGGTTCTTATCTGCCGTCAAATTCTATGTTTCTATGTAACCTGCGGCTTTCCAGCTGTTGCAAGACTGGCAATTCTAAAATAACCCACCAACATCTGTGCCGCCACATTGGCAGAGGCTCAGTTAGTGACTCCTGCCTTCCGGTTACTGCTCTGCACCAGAGTATAAGGCCTCACCTCTAGCACATATAATTCTCACCTCCTCCCAACCGCTTGTATCTGTTACCCATGTGACCCCCTTTATTTTACTGTGACCTTTTTCCTGGAAGGACCTACAGTTCGGAAAGCACAGGATGAAGTAGAGTAAAGAACACCAGAACCCCTATTCTGCTTCACATAGTACAGAGATCAAGACTGGTGCAGAGATTGTAGTAGGAGGTAGATCTTTATTATTATTATTTTTTTCAGTAAAGATAGGAATTTAACATTACTCAAGATGTAACAAGATACATAGAATCAGTGACTTAGTCTTATGTTTTTATATAGAAATGCATTGCGTGTTAAAGCCTGGGATGTTATCTGTTTGGATGGCAGGGGTTGGCTTAGCTGCCCCAGTGTTGGGTTGAGGCATGAAGGACCCACCAGGAAATATACCTCTCCCTCCCGCCCAATGAGTGACTCTGACCCCGCTCCCCATGAATGCCGCTGTCTCCTACCTCCCTATGTGTACATATTATCTCCCCTCCCCATGTGTTCCTCTGACCTCTTTCCCTGAGTGTTTCTCTGACCCCCTTCCCCCATGTGTTTCTCTGACCTCTTTCCCTGAGTGTTTCTCTGACCCCCTTCCCCCATGTGTTTCTCTGACCTCTTTCCCTGAGTGTTTCTCTGACCCCCTTCCCCCATGTGTTCCTCTGACCTCCTCTCCCTATTTGTAACTCTGCCTCAGCCATCATCCTTACTGGGCCTTTGCCCCCTTTCCCAAGGCTGGTGGCTGCTAATCAGAAGTAGCATGGACAAAAGGAGACAAGTCCATGTTCAGAGCCACATAACTGAATCTAAAGATGGCAGCTAAGAACTATTTACTTTTACTAATGATTAAAAGGATTATGTAGTAGGTACAGAGTTTAAGGAGCAAATTAACTGCTATAATGTGAAGCATTGGGGGCCCTTCAAATGTTGCTAAGGGGCCCACAAAGTTCTAGCTACGCCCCTGCCTGTATCTCTACATAATATAAAATAAATTCCCTGGTAGACGTCAGGCGTCTGTCTGTCTTCGGGCTGATCTCGAGAACCACTGGATGGATTTTGATGGTTTTCACAATTTTATAGAGAACTAGCAGCAATATATATATATATATATATATATATATATATTTATATATATATATCTCATGCCTTCATATAAAAGGAATTATACTTATTTCACACAATGGGCCCAGTTTTCATGGGGGAGGGGGGAGGAGATACGCTAAGCCTTGGAGAGTGATAAAGTGGAGAGAGGTAAGTACAGCCATTCTGCTCCTAGCTGCCATGTTACAGGCTGTGTTTAAAAAAAAATGACAGTTAGGAGCTGATAACTCTCTCCACTTTATCACTCTCCAAGACTTAGTACATCAGTTCCTTGGAGAGAGATAAAGTACCAACCAACCAGCTCCTGTTGTTTTACAGGCTGTGTGTTTGAATAATTACAGTTAGGAGCTGATTGGTTGGTTTGTAGTGTACTTTAGAATCTTTCTCCACTTATCGCTCTCCAAGGCTTGATACATCTCCCCAACGTATTTTGATAGTCACCATGGCGTTGCCACACTGAGAACAGGTCACTAACATTAAGACGCAGCAAATGTCAGCTTCCAAGCTAAGCAGTTTTACTCATCCATGTTTGTGGCACTACAGTGCCAGGAATTGAGGATGCTTACCTGCCCCTATTCCACTCTGCGGGCATGATGTATTAAGTACAGTATCGCCAGGGCTGTTTCTTGGGGCAGGCGAGCAGTGCAACCGCACTGGGCGCCCGCCGCGGCACTAACTGTGGCTCCCTGCTTCCCCCTTCTATTTCTCCCCGAGTAACCCGCTCGGGGGGCGGAGTCTCACGGAATGATGCGGTTGCGTCGTTGCGTCACGACGCAACCCCGTCACTCCGCAAAACTCCCCCCCCCCCCGAGCGGTGTACAGAGGGGGATCCAAGTTAGGAAGAGGGAAAGGCCGGCGCGAGGAGCAACTGGTGAGGCGGGACGAAGAGCGGTAATCACCTCTGTAAGTATTCTCTATCTCTCTCTCTCTCTCTCTCAATGTGTAAAGTGGGGACACCTGCCGTAATGTTTGAAATGGGGACTCTTGCCTGCCGTAGTGTGGGGCTTTAATGTATCAAGGGCATTGTGGTGTGTGGCATAATATGGTGCAGGGGGCATTACTGTGTGGGGCTTAATATGGTAGAATTTTTTTTTCCTGTGGTGGTCGTGATCTGTTGGAGCAGGGTCAAAAACTGGATTGTGAAGTAGTCTTTTCAGACGAGGCCATGCCCATTTAAATGAGGCCACACCCATTTAGATGAGGCCACGCCCCCTTGTCGGGTGCACGCGCAATTTTTTTTTTTTAATCTAGGTGTGTGGGGTAGGGGCACATTTTTTTATGTCGGGGGGGGGGGCGCATTATTAAATCTCGCACTGGGAGCCAAATTGGCTAGAAACAGCCCTGAGTATCGCAAATACAGACTGCATGAACACTTACCTGCTGGGGCAGCTCTTCCAATAGAAAGCTGCAGACACTTTTAAAACATATGGCAATCCATATATATTGCGGTAAACCTCTGGAAACTGGAGTTTTCAAGGTTTTTGTTTGTCGCGTCCCAACCTATGTATGAAAGGAGGTGACAGAAAGGTGGGCACCCATAACATGCACAGTTCATGCTTCTATGTGTCATAGCAAATACCCACAAGTTCCATTGTCATGGGTAAGTCCTGATTTTTGGTGACCAAAATGGGTAGGCTTTTTGAACGAGGGGGGTCATTCTGAGTTGATCGCTAGCTGCCGTTGTTCGCAGCGCAGCGATAAGGCTAAAAATTGGCATTTCTGCGCATGCGTATGCCCCGCAATGCGCACGAACGACATACGGGTACAAAGCCCTTTGTGGTTGTGCACAGGTTCCAGCAAAGTTTTCAGTCGCACTGACGGCCGCAAGATTGACAGGAAGGGGGCGTTTCTGGGTGTCAACTGACCGTTTTCAGGGAGGGTTTGCAAAAACGCAGGCGTGTCTGAAAAACGCAGGCGTGGCTGGGCGTTCGCTGGGCGGGGGTATGACATCAAATCCGGACACGAATAGGCTGAAGTGATCGCAAGCGCTGAGTAGGCTCAGAGCTACTCAGAAACTGCACAAACTGTTTTTTTCAGAGCTCGGCTGCACAAGCGTTCACACTTCTGCTAAGCTAAAATACACTCCCCAGTGGGCGGCAGCATAGCGATTGCACGGCTGCTAAAAACTGCTAGCGAGCGGTCAACTCGGAATGACCGCCATAGTCTCTGTATATGGCCATGCCTGGGGAAATTGGGCATTACTGAGATAGCTTACAGCACATGAACTGCTCCAACTTACAGCACAATGGCGGAAATGGTTTCACATGGACTTCGAATGTAAGATTTGTGCTGTTTAAGAGCACATGCTGCAAAACTGCAAATAACCCAGGCTTTACAGTGCCATAAATCTGAGGAAATAAAGTCATTTGCTTTCTCACTGTCCCAATTGTTTCTCCTGAGATGTGAGTCAGCTCCCCAGAGGGTAAGATTAATGGCTCATGTGATGGAAATTAGAACAAAAAGAATTCTGCTCTCTTCCTATAGTCCTCCTACATACACAGCAACTAGCGCTCCTGTCCATTGTGCCATTGTACCTAAAGATAGTGGTCAAGTTGACATAAGAGTCTCACGGATGCAAATTTATTATTTTATTTATTTATTAACAGTTTCTTATATAGTGCAGCATATTCCGTTGCGCTTTACAATTAGAACAACAGTAATAGAACAAAACTGGGGAACAGTAATAGAACAAAACTGGGGAACAACAGACAGACAGAGGTAATAATAATAATAATTTTATTTATATGGCGCTCTTTCTCCAATAGGACTCAAGGACGCTTAACAGATACATAGCATAATATAGTACAGAAAATAATGAAGTACATTTTCATAAAATACAGAAGCATGGAGATACTAAAAGGGACATTATGGAAATGCTTGAGTAAACAGGAAAGTCTTGAGTCTACTTTTGAAGGATTCTATAGTTGGGGCCTCTCGCACTGTCCGGGGAAGTGAGTTCCATAGAGTCGGAGCCGCATGACTTAAAGCTCGACCCCCAGATGAATTACGGGAGATTCTAGGTACTGCTAAAAATCCTTCATCTACAGATCGCAGTAATCGAGTGGGGCAGTATGGGGTCAGTAGCTGCTTCAGGTACCTTGGGCCCTGGTCATGTTGTGCTCAGTAAGCCAATCTTGAAGATGATTCGCCATCTTACAGGCAGCCAGTGAAGGGAGTAGAGGATGGCTGTTATGTGGCTAGAACGGGGCTGGTTGGTTGACAGCCTGGCAGCTGTGTTTTGCACCAGCTGTAAGCGTTGCAATTATTTTGCTGGCATTACAGTAGTCTAATCGAGATGATACAAATGCATGTATGACTTTTGGCAGATCATCTGAGGGAATTAAGTGCTTGATTCTGGCTATGTTCCTCAGGTGAAAGACTGAGGATTTGATTGTGGCTGATATCTGATGTTTAAGTGTCAAGCCACCATCCAGGAAAACGCCAAGATTCCGCACACGATCACTGGTCTGTAATTCTGAATCCCCGAGTGTAAGTCCAGTTGGTTGGCTATGCTGCAGTCTTGTTCTTTGGTGGGTAGGAAGGCCCTGCTCGCAAGCTTACATTCTATAGGGAAATAGGCATTGATACACATGGATTGATGCTACCTATTGCATAACAGGGACGGATCTAGACTTTTCTTTTAGGGGGGGGCGGTTTATTTATTCCTGACTCCTCCCCTACATTCATTACTCCTCCCACTTCCTATCCCAACTGTCCATTAATGCTCTAAAGCATTGCCAGGCTGCACATGTACTTCTTATGTAGCACACACACACCGGGCACATGTAACTACTAACACACCAATGGGTGGCACACACTGCCCAAGGTGGGGGTGACAGCATGTGATGATGGCAGATGGGGCTAGGGGCCCCCGGAGGATGGGGAGGGATGTCAGTGCAGCCCAGGGCAGTAGAGAGCCTGGTCGGGCCCAGGTACTTTTCAGGGGGCCTAATCACAGGAGGCGTGGCCATGCACCCTTAGAAAAAAATACTGAAATTGTATTTTAATTGCCTCCATGGCCACATCTGAAGGAGGGGCCCAGTGAGGGGAGGAGTCAGGAATAAATAAACCGCCCCCCCTAAAAGAAAAGTCTAGATCCAACTGGACTTACACTTACAGTGATCCAGTGCAGCAGCAATCTCCCTCTGCTGGCATTGCTCATCTTCCTCCCCTGGCTCCCCCGTCGTCAGCGCCTGCAGCAGCCAGCACAGCCCAGCATCTCTCACCTGAAGGTGGATCCTTCATAGCGGCAGCATCCCCCTCCCCAGCATACAGCTACCCGTACCAATACATAGCGCGCTGCAGCAACACCATCCCCACAGGCATGGACGTGGGTCTTGCTAGCTGCGCTGCTGGGGCCGCCAGAGGTGGGGGCTGCTGCCAGGTGATGGTGTGTGGCTGCACCAGTGGTGTCGAGAGAGGGGGGTAGAGGGTACAAATTACCCGGACCCAGATCTGAAGGAGGGGCCCAGTGAGGGCCCGGGGCCCCATCCCCCTTGCATGGCAGCAGCAGCTGCAGCACTTACCCTCAGCCCAGCACAAGCTGCTGTGTGCTGGGCTGAGGGTAAGTGCCGCAGCTGCCGTCCCCATCATGTCACTGGGCGTGGCTATGACTGTTAGAGGGTCGTACGCCCCGATCACCCCCCCTTCCCGGATCCGGCCCTGTTGCATAATGGTCCACCAGATTACTAGGTTCTTAATGGGTTCTATGATTTGATCACCCAGCAATGTTGTCCAAGTGTCAGGAGGGTGTGAGAGTAAAGAAAGACAAGATATGTGATGTTATGTGTACTGTACAGAGAGGATGTAATTAGATAGGGAAGCACTGAAGGTTATGTGGGTGTGTCTGGAATTTGATAGGCTTGTCTGAAGAGGTGAGTTTTCAGGGAACGTTTAAAGGTTTGGAGACAAGAGGTGAGTCTTATTGTGTGGGGGAGGGCATTCCACAGAGTGGGTGAAGCCCGGATAAAGTCCTGTAATTTTGAGTGTGAACAAGTTATGCGTGTGGATGAGAGACGCAGATCAGCGCAAAAATGGTCAGTTTTTGCGCTGTTAGGCGGCCTGCCGCCATTTTTTTGTCTGATGTCACACAGTCTCCCCGAAAGCAGTCTGGGTTTGCCCCCCTCCCCCAGCGCTGCATCACTGCTCCATGAATGCCCGCCGCTGTCAATCACATTGCGGTTGCATCCATCGGGGAAACTGCGCAGCAGGCCGCATCAGTGGCCAGGTCTGAATGACCCCATAAGTACTGTCAGCTAGAAGGGTCAATATGTAAACAGTTAAAATGATTAGATAGTTCTGCTGGTGTTATCATTTCCACCATGCAGGGTTGCCATCAGGGGGAGACTACCAAGACTGGAGTCTCGGACAGACAGGGGACCCAGGTGGCTTGTTATAGCTGGCACACCAGCAGGCAGCTGCAGCCATGGATGGACTGCGTCAGTGGCATTTTGAATCAGAACTTGCGAACCAGCAGTCAATCAGGAGTGGCTGTAGCGGCGGCTCCTGAGTGGCTGCCTATCCGCAAGCTATGATTGGTTCACACCCGATGCCAGAGTCAAAATGCTGCCGGCGCTCTGTCTCCATGGCTGCCTGCCAGTGTGCTGGCTGTAATCAGTGGTGGATCTTGATCATTAAACCCGGAGGCTCCACCAGGCAGACCAGGAACTAAGGCTAGTGTGGCTGGGCCAGGGTGGCAGTCCTGCGCCCCACAATTTCTGATGGCACCCATGCCACAAAGTATGGTTATACTCGGCAACAAAAACAAGTATTAAGTAAAGTATCTGGTGACAAGCCCAAGTCTCATGAAGCTGCATCTCCAGCAGGTGTGCTACCAAATGCATCCAACTCTAAGCCAAGCAGTATGGGCCTGATCCAGAGATTAACACATTCCCGATGTTTGCACATGTGCCGCGATGGTCTTGCTGTATCGGTCACAGAGAGGGTCACAGTTGGGGAACGTTTGTGGGCGGTAATGGGGTGGGCCAGTTTCGGGGGCGTGTCACAGCTTGCAGCTACGATCCCATATGCAGTTACAATGGCTCCAGTGACTTACTTCTGATGGCCATGCTGCACAACCGTAGGATTACTGTACTGAGAAGGTTCGATGAATGACCAATGTGCGTTCGATGGTTGCGTGGATCTAAGATACCGCCAGTGGGGGTCTCTGTACAAATCCCGGAGGCTGCCAAATTTGCATATTTGTAAGTGTTGGGTACAAGATCACAGCTCTGCCCAATATTCAACATTATAAACCCACAGTTCTTTCTAATCAAATGACATCATTACAGCACGTACAAGTAATGACATAAAACCCAAACACTAAATTAATTCAGAATGAAGTTCAGTATGGAAGAGGTCCAATGAAATATCCCAAGTTGTATAATAAAACACATCCATGGTCAAGCTTAGACACACAACCAGGTCATGGCAAATTATACAAACAAAATGGACCATCAAACACACAATTGCAATTGCAGTGAAGACACAGAGAATACAATAGACACTACTCGCTCTGCTATTGGGCTACTTATCCCCATATCGCTGATCCCCAGTGACAGCAGGTGACTCTTCCTGCACACCCAATAGTCACCTAAGCAACAGCTTCTGGGAATTATACAAATGACATTCCCGTCTTGTTGTCAGATTCAAGGGGCATGGCCAATTTCAAGTCCTGAAACTCAACCTGGATATATAAAACCTCAGTGTCTGGCTGCTCCTCAGTCCTGCCCTTTTCCCTATCTTTTGCTCCATCCCCTGTCCTGCCCCGTCCCCTCTCTGCTGCAGTTCCATCCTCCTCCGCTCTGTTAAGCCTTTCATTTCTGTCTGCTTCTATGTCCCACCACCTTCCTCCACTCTGTCCATTCACCCATACAACCCATCTAAGCCCCCTTCTGTCCCAATACTTCTTGCATTCCTGGTGGCGTGTACATCCTCCTCTGCTGCTATGCTAGGGTCTGTTCTGTCATCCTAGCAGTGGGAGCAATTGGGGTGCGTTCCTTGACATCCACTGCCAATACAGGACACACCTTAATGGATTATTACATGGATTCGGATGCAACTGTCAGGAATCGACTCACCACAGTGACATCTGTCCGTCGGTGCGGACTCCGTCCGGGGTTCCTACGTTCTGCTGTCATCCGCACCTCTGCCGCCAGACGTCATCCTGGGCCTAGGAACGCTCCTGTGACAGCGGGTGTGTGAGCACACCGCGTTCCCGCCGGGCCGCGGCATGGGCGCCGCCATGACAGTCTCCATCGGTCAGAGTACGGCGGCCAATCCGGTGCTTGGCCGCACCTCCTTTTCCCACTCCAACCAATGCCTGCACACCAGGGGGTATATCAGGAGCTGCAGGGTGAGCCTGTGGTTATCCTGAACTTTGTGTCACTCCTGCGACCCATGTGTCTGGATCTGGTACCTGTTCCTCCGTGTTCCTGGTTACCTACCTTCACCTCCGTGTTCCTGGTTACCTACCTGTGACTTTGTGCTCCTGGTTATCCTCCTACAGCTCCGTGGAACTACAAGCCTCAGCAACACCTGCTTCTGTTTACAGGCTTCACACTAATCACCAACTCAGTGTGCTTCAGCCTAGCAGTAGAGACTCGCTCCAGGTGCATTCCATCTCCTCACCTGTGATGCAGCTTGCTTGCTGCTTGTGCCTCATCACCTGCACTGTGAACGTTGCCAGTCTCCTGCCTCTGCTACCAGGTTTGCTGTATGTTACCATCTCTGCTGGCTCCATGTTTTAAACTGCTCTGGTTCCCATACCAGATTATCATCTATCAAGTTATCATTCATCAGTTGTCATTCATCAGTTATCATTTATCCATTGTCATATCTCTGTTGCCATATACTTTCAGCTTCCACGCTGTACCATTGACATTGCATTCCTTATTGTTTATTTCTGCTGCCTTTTGTGAACTTTGTGTTTAATAAACATCATTGCGCCCATGCGCAGAAACTTAATCCAGCCTCCTCACTTTCTCCCTCCTACCTCCACTGACCCACTAGCGCCCCCTCCGGGGACACAGACAAAACCAAGTCTGACAGTAAGTTCAGGATCAATGGACTCGGACGGTGGTCGGAGTGTGGGGTCAGAGGCCTTACAAAATCTGGTCTCCCGTTTGGATGGTCAAGAGGCTGTGCAGCAGCAGATGTTTCAGTTCCTGCAAGGGATGTCCTCCCGGATTGATACACTACAGCAAACCCTGCCTAGTGTACCTGCTACTTCAGTTCCAGTTACTCCAGCGCCTGCAAGTGTTGTGAGTTCTTCTATGCCGGCTGCATCAGCTCCAGTGTCACGCTTGCACCTGCCCGTGCCTAGCAAGTATGA
This sequence comes from Pseudophryne corroboree, assembly GCF_028390025.1. Lineage (NCBI taxonomy): Eukaryota > Metazoa > Chordata > Amphibia > Anura > Myobatrachidae > Pseudophryne > Pseudophryne corroboree. The sequence goes on from NC_086455.1 coordinate 70,827,132, forward strand.
TGGCAGCCCAAAGTTATGTTGCGGGTTTCTTAACCAATGTGAAATCCAGTTCGAATTATTATCACACAATTTCCCCACGCCAAGATCCAAGGTTGCCTACATCATCTCACTGCTCTCCGGTTCTGCCTTGAGTTGGGTGTCTCCTCTGTGGGAACGTGCTGATCCTCTGATGAACAACTACGCTGAATTCGTGTCAACCTTCAAACGAATCTTTGACGAGCCGGGTCGTGCAACGTCAGCCTCTGCAGATCTTATTCAACTTCGTCAAGGTACCCGTAGTATGGGACAGTATGTCATCCAGTTCCAGACGTTAGCCGCAGAGATTCAGTGGAACAATCAAGCTCTGGTAGCAGCCTTCTGGCATGGTCTTTCAGATCGGATCAAGGATGAACTGGCAACCCGCGATCTCCCTGAGCAATTGTCTGATTTAATTTCCCTGTGCATCAAGTTGGACTCTCGCATTCGCGAACGCAACAGTGAACGTGCTCGTAGTGAGCCGCGCAGGTCAAGAATGGTACCTTCTGTACAATTTCAGCCTCCACCTTCTGATGAGCCTATGCAAATAAATAGGTCCCGCTTAACTCCTGAGGAGCGGTCAAGAAGACTTCGTGAGAGACTATGGCCCTCATTCCGAGTCGTTCGCTCGTTCTTTTTTTTCGCATCGCAGTGAAAATCAGCTTAGAGCGCATGCGCAATGTTCGCACTACGACTGCGCTAAGTAATTCTGCTATGAAGAAAGGATTTTTACTCACGGCTTTTTGTTCGCACCGGCGAACGTAGTGTGATTGACAGGAAATGGGTGTTACTGGGCGGAAACACGGCGTTTTATGGGCGTGTGGCTGAAAACGCTACCGTTTCCGGAAAAAACGCAGGAGTGGCCGGAGAAACGGGGGAGTGTCTGGGCGAACGCTGGGAGTGTTTGTGACGTCAAACCAGGAACGACAAGCACTGAACTGATCGCACAGGCAGAGTAAGTCTGGAGCTACTCTAAAACTGCTAAGTTTTTTTTGTTCGCAATATTGCGTAAACTTCGTTCGCACTTTTAAGATGCTAAGATACACTCCCAGTAGGCGTAGACTAAGCGTGTGTAACTCTGCTAAATTCGCCTTGCGACCGATCAACTCGGAATGAGGGCCTATGTCTTTATTGTGCGGCTGCAGGTCACCAGATTAATTCTTGTACAGTGCGTTCGGGAAACGCCAGATCCTGACTTGTAAAGGAGGAGTCAAGTTGGGATCTTCTAGACAAGCTCCTTCAAATCAAGACCTTATCCTTCCTGTGACTTTAGAAACTTCGGTTGGTCTTCAATCTGCATCTGCGTTAGTGGACTGTGGAGCCGCAGGAAACTTCATCACTCAAGCTGCGGTAGATAAGTTTTGTTTGCCTGTCTGTGAACTCTCATACCCAGTCTACATTACCGCTGTAGATGGTAGCCGAATCTCCAAGGGGAATATCTCTCATAAAACTGTACCAGTAGTTCTGGGAGTTGGGTTCCTGCACTCAGAATTAATAAAGTTCTTAGTTATTCCTCAGGCAACCCAAGAGGTCGTTTTGGGTATGCCCTGGCTCCAACTACATAATCCACAGATTGATTGGTCTACTTTACAACTTACTTCCTGGGGTTCACATTGCCGCCAGGCCTGTTTAGCTCAAGTTTGTCCTATCCAGTCTACTGAAGTTAAAACCCAGTCAAGTCTTCCTGCGGCTTACCAAGATTTCTCTGACGTCTTCAGTGAAAAAGCCGCTGACGTTCTGCCGCCCCATAGAGAGTGGGATTGCCCCATTGACCTCATTCCCGGCAAGAAACCACCTAGGGGGCGTACCTATCCGTTGTCCGTTCCTGAAACTGAAGCGATGAGCAACTACATCAAGGAGAACTTACAGAAAGGATTTATCCGTCCCTCATCTTCACCCGCTGGTGCGGGCTTCTTCTTTGTTAAGAAAAAGGATGGAGGATTACGTCCATGCATCGACTACCGGGTTCTCAATGACATTACCATCAAAAATAGCTATCCATTACCACTCATCACCGAATTGTTTGACAGAGTTAAGGGAGCCCGCATCTTCACTAAGTTAGATCTCAGCGGTGCCTACAACCTCATCAGAATCCGGATGTGGTGACGAATGGAAGACAGCTTTTAACACTCGAGATGGTCATTACGAGTACCTGGTAATGCCATTCGGGTTAAGTAATGCCCCAGCAGTGTTCCAGCACTTTGTGAACGAAATCTTCCGTGACGTTCTGTACAAGTATCTTGTGGTTTATCTGGATGATATCCTCATCTTCTCCCAAGACCTCTCCTCTCCTCTTATTGTCTATAATACCGTGAAGTCCTCCGACGTCTTCGTGAGAACCGGCTCTACGGTAAACTGTCCAAGTGCACCTTTGAAGTTTCCTCTATACCCTTCCTGGGGTATATAATTTCCGAATCGGATCTCCAGATGGACCCGACAAAGTTGGAAGCCATTCCCAATTGGTCCATTCCAAATTCTCTCAAGTCTATTCAGCGATTCCTGGGATTCGCCAATTACTATAGGAAGTTTATTCGAGGATTCTCAACTCTCATCGCTCCTATTACCAACTTAACTCGGAAAGGGGCAGATCATTCCAACTGGTCAGAAGAAGCTTTAGCGGCATTCCAAAAGATCAAGCTGGCCTTTATGTCTGCTCCAGTTCTGTCTCAACCAGATGTAAACAAGCCGTTCGAGTTGGAGGTGGATGCCTCTACGGTAGGAGTTGGAGCTGTTCTCTCCCAGAAGGGAACTGATGGGAAGATTCACCCTTGTGGATTCTATTCTCGTAAATTCCTCTCTGCAGAAGCTAACTATTCCATTGGAGATCAAGAACTACTAGCGATCAAGCTGGCCCTTGAGGAATGGAGGTATCTCCTGGAAGGGGCCAAATATCCGTTCAACATCTATACGGATCATAAGAATCTGCTTTATTTAAAGGCAGCCCAGTGCCTTAATCCTCGCCAGTCCCGGTGGGCTATGTTTTTCTCTCGTTTTAACTTTAAGCTTCATTTCCGCCCAGGTTCTCAGAATATTAAAGCTGACGCCTTATCCCGATCTATGGAGTCCGAAGAGGAAACTTCTGACTCAGTTCCGCATTCCATCCTGAGTCCAGTGGTATTTGCCGCATCTCAAGTTTCTCCTGCTCCTCCTCCTGGTAAGACTTTTGTTTCCCCAGAACTCCGTCCCAAGTTGTTGTCTTGGGCTCATCAGTCCAAGTTCACTGGACATCCTGGTATCCTGAAAACCTTCAAGTTCCTCTCTGAGACGTACTGGTGGCCGAAGATGAAAGCTGACATCAAAGATTTCGTGGCATCCTGTCCTAAGTGTGCGCAGCACAAGACTCCTCGTCAGTCTCCAGCAGGTCAGTTACAACCATTATCTGTTCCCAGTCGCCCCTGGTCACATCTGTCCATGGATTTTATCTCCGACCTGCCCCCTTCTCAAGGATATAATACCATCTGGGTTGTGGTGGATAGATTTACCAAAATGGCCCATTTCGTTCCTCTCCAGGGTCTCCCTTCTGCCCCAAAACTCGCCCAAATCTTCCTACGGGAGATTTTCCGTCTACATGGACTACCCTCGGAAATAATATCCGACCGAGGTGTTCAGTTTGTAGCGAGGTTTTGGAGAGCCCTCTGTTCTGCCATGCAAGTTAAACTGAAGTTCTCGTCAGCTTACCACCCTCAGACGAATGGGCAGACAGAGAGGGTAAACCAGGAATTGGAAAACTTTTTAAGACTTTATGTTTCATCTTCTCAAGATGACTGGTTGGATCTGCTCCCGTGGGCCGAATTTGCCCACAACTTCCGCTACCACACCGCTACTGAGACAACTCCGTTCTTTGCTGTATATGGACAACATCCTCGTGTTCCAGATTTCCAAGAACTCCCTCACATTGATGTTCCTGCTGCCACTGCTGTCCTGAGTCAGCTTTCTTCAACCTGGAGGAAGATTCATGCTTCCCTCAAGAAGGCCTCCAGCCGGTATAAATTCTTTGCTGACCGCAAAAGACGTGCAGTCCCTAGCCTGAAACCTGGTGACAAGGTTTGGCTTTCTTCTCGGAACCTCCGTCTTAGAGTCCCGTCAATGAAATTCGCACCACGTTTCATCGGTCCCTTTTCTATTGACAGAGTCATCAGTCCTGTGGCCTACAAGCTTAAGTTACCACCTTCTCTACGAATACCTAATGCCTTTCATGTCTCTCTCCTCAGACCATTAGTCCTGAATCGCTTCCAAAGAGCTCTTCCAGTCGGCCCCAAAATTCTAACTCAGCGGGGCGTGGAGTTCGAGATAGAGAAGATTCTGGATTCCCGTTGCCGGTACGGTCGTCTACAATATCTTATCGACTGGTCCGGTTATGGTCCGGAGGAGAGAAGTTGGGTGAATTCGTCAGATGTCCATGCTCCAAGGTTGGTCCGTGTCATCCACAGCACTCATCCTTCCAAGCCACGTGGGTGTTCGGTGCCCACCCATAAAGGAGGGGGTACTGTCAGGAATCGACTCACCACAGTGACATCTGTCCGTCGGTGCGGACTCCGTCCGGGGTTCCTACGTTCTGCTGTCATCCGCACCTCTGCCGCCAGACGTCATCCTGGGCCTAGGAACGCTCCTGTGACAGCGGGTGTGTGAGCACGCCGCGTTCCCGCCGGACCGCGGCATGGGCGCCGCCATGACAGTCTCCATCGGTCAGAGTACGGCGGCCAATCCGGTGCTTGGCCGCACCTCCTTTTCCCACTCCAACCAATGCCTGCACACCAGGGGGTATATCAGGAGCTGCAGGGTGAGCCTGTGGTTATCCTGAACTTTGTGTCACTCCTGCGACCCATGTGTCTGGATCTGGTACCTGTTCCTCCGTGTTCCTGGTTACCTACCTTCACCTCCGTGTTCCTGGTTACCTATCTGTGACTTTGTGCTCCTGGTTATCCTCCTACAGCTCCGTGGAACTACAAGCCTCAGCAACACCTGCTTCTGTTTACAGGCTTCACACTAATCACCAACTCAGTGTGCTTCAGCCTAGCAGTAGAGACTCGCTCCAGGTGCATTCCATCTCCTCACCTGTGATGCAGCTTGCTTGCTGCTTGTGCCTCATCACCTGCACTGTGAACGTTGCCAGTCTCCTGCCTCTGCTACCAGGTTTGCTGTATGTTACCATCTCTGCTGGCTCCATGTTTTAAACTGCTCTGGTTCCCATACCAGATTATCATCTATCAAGTTATCATTCATCAGTTGTCATTCATCAGTTATCATTTATCCATTGTCATATCTCTGTTGCCATAGACTTTCAGCTTCCACGCTGTACCATTGACATTGCATTCCTTATTGTTTATTTCTGCTGCCTTTTGTGAACTTTGTGTTTAATAAACATCATTGCGCCCATGCGCAGAAACTTAATCCAGCCTCCTCACGTTCTCCCTCCTACCTCCACTGACCCACTAGCGCCCCCTCCGGGGACACAGACAAAACCAAGTCTGACAGCAACACAATAACTTGAATCTGAACTGGCTATATCATCTGAAAATTATGATTATTATGGGTCTACCTTCAGATTTTACTGATGGAAGACACCGGGCTTGGACTGATACAAGAGTTGAGTTATCATATTTTCCTGAGGTCCAACTAATTTTGCTGTAAAAATTAAAGCTGTGTAATGTTTTATACCTTGTGGGTGTGATATGATTTGCCGATGGTCGGGATGCCGGCGGTCACAAGGCCAACCGTGGCATCCCGACTTTTATAATGCCGACAGGGGATGGGATAATTAATTTACCCCTCCCCTACCTCCTACTCTAACCCTAGCCCACCTGGATTGGCAGCTAGGGCTAAGGACGCAGGGTGTATCGGCTACGGCTAAACTCCCCCCCCCCCATGGTACCTAACCCTAAACGCCCCCCCATTCCGGGGCCCTGACCTCAATACTTACCATCGGGATGCCGTTGGTCGGGGTTCCGGCGCCGGGATCCTACGAGGTGTTGGGATTCCGGGGTCGGTCACCTGTGTCCAGTGTGCCAGGATAGTGACCGCAACCCACCTGACCCTGTGAGGAGTTCTTACCAATAACTCATAATAAATTCGAATATACTCACATGATTATAATAACGAGACGGATGTGAAATAACTGTTTCCTTATTTATGTCTGAATTAAAGCCTGTGAAATGCTTTTGACACCAACTCTTCATTGTAAGCAGGTTCTAAAATAAGAGTTTTATAATTAGATCCCTGGGGATGGTACAATCCTGCAATACTGACACCCGGTTTATTACACGAGGCATCCAGCAGCTCAGAGACATTGAGGCGACTATTAACCTCCTTTACTATCGGAAGATTATAACCACTATGTGAAATATGAATTCATATTATACTAGTAAGCTACGTTTCCAAGCAGTGAATCTGATATACAAAGTTGCAGCCAGTGTTCCGACAGAAACATTTACAGTGTTAGATCCTTGGCTCTTTATTATTGCAAAATGAAGACTTTTTATATTTAGTTATTCCGTTTGTTTTATATTACAATTTTTATCTGCGCTCAAAACAAAACAAGTCCCCAGACTTTTGCCCCGAGCACCATATTATGCCCCACACAGTATTGCCCCAGTACCTGCACACTGGGGAGCTGCTCGTTGTCAGGGGTTCTGCTTTTCCTCCCTTCCTCTTCCCTGGAGCCGCTGAAGCCTCAGAAGACTGTTCAGCAGCCTGTTTTAAGTAAAACTATTGAAAATGTCCCTTCCAAAATGGCCGCCGCCTCGAAGGAGACAGTTATTAAAGATACTATAGCCTCCTCTAGTATTTTTCATAACTGTCTCCTAAGAAGCGGTGGCCATCTTGAGAGGGACATTTTCAATAGCCTGCAGGAGTTGGGCATACAATGGGCGACACTAGCAGCGGCAGGAGGGCGGACAGAGGACGGATGGCGGCGTGCGGGTAGTGGCATCACAGTTAGAGAGGCCGGGCCTGGGACAGCTGTGCCCGCAGCATCCCCCTGATGGTGGGCCTGGTTATGGGTGTAAAGTAAAAATAACAGGTAAATAGAAAATAGAGCTACAGATAGAATGAAGGGATGCAGTCAAAATGTCGACATTTCCAATGTTGACAATTATAATGTTGACACCACAATTGATGAAATGACGACAAGTAACAAGTCCACATCTGCAAAATGCCAAGATGAATGGTAAGAAGGTTGTAGATAATTAGCTAAAGGTACTTCAAGGCAAAGAGGAGACAGATGGTTGATAATGAGAACAAGTGTCAGCAGGGCTGGCTCCAAGCACGTTCGATAGGAGCGGCTGCACAGGGCGCTGGCTTCTAAGGGCGCCCGGCCATTTCCTGCAGTGATATGCTCTTCCACCTCCCGCTGCCGGACTCCACTCCCCTGATGTCTCCCACCATGATACCTGCTGCTTCACAAGGGAGCTTGTGAAGTGGGCGCCAATCAGTGGACTTCCTATCTCCCTATGCCGGGAGCCGCTATCCTTCAACATCAAGGTGGTGTTCGTGGTGAGCAGTCTGCTGCAGGGCAGGGCTGGGCGCTGGAGGTGACCTGAGATCAGGATGTTGTCAGTGGCAGCCAGAGCTGCTTCCACTGCAGTACTGTACTGCGTGTGGTGATGGCGCTGAGCCCCGCAGAGCCAGAGGAGAGGGCAGCCGGCCGCAGCCCATATGCATCTGGAGAAGTTGTGTCAGTGAATGCCTGGATGGGGAATATGAGCTAAACCACCGAGGAGCTTTAGGCCCTGCTGTTGCTGGCCCCAAGCTGTCAGCCCACACCTATTCCTGCCCCTGCCTTCCATTCCCCCTCCTTCCAGCCTGGGACCTACAGGGCCTGAACTGCAGCCGCCTGGACAAGAAGTGGTTCCCTGGACAGGGAGATATGGACTTCCCTTCTCTCCATCATGAGCTCCAGACTCACCTGGACCCTCAGACACAGCACAGCAGCAACAGCGGAGCCCAGCAGTGGGAGCAGCAGAGCCCGGCAGGCAGTGACGGTGGTGAGTAGCTCTACTGGGGGCCTATGTATATCTGGCACTATCGGGGGGCATCTGTGTATCTGGCACTATTGGGGGCATATGTGTATCTGGTACTATTGGGGGCATGTGTATCTGGCACTGTGGGGGCATATGTGTATCTGGCACTGCACTATTACGGGCATATGCGTAACTGGTACTTTGTGGGGCATATGTATATCTGCTGCTTCTGGGGCATATGAGGCTCTTTAAAGAACAAGAGGGGAGTCTTCATCAAAAATGATAATGACATAGCAAACAAACTAAACAAGTTTTTTTCAACGGTATTTACCAGAGAGGACCAAATGCTGGGTCTAACACAAAATCTCAGCAAAGATAATGTCCCACTGCTAAATGCTTATTTATGTGAGGAGGTAGACTGTGACGATTAAAAAAGTTAAAGATTAATAAGTCACCTGGTCCCGATGGAATTCACCCGAGGATTCTTATGGAGCAGCACGCGGAACTAGCAAGACATCTATTTTTGATCTTCATGGATTCGGTTAAATCGGGTATGGTTCCCAAAGACTGGCGTATAGCGGAGGTAGTGCCGATATTTAAAAAGGGGAGCAAAGCTGAACCAGGTAATTATAGACCAGTTAGTCTTACATCTATAGTGGGGAAAGTATTGGAAGGTATTCTAAGGGACAGTATTCAAAAGTTCCTTGAAGCAAATAAGGTCATTAAAAGGAACTAACATGGATTTGTGAAGGACAGATCATGTCAGACCAACTTACTTGGCTTTTATGAAACAGTAAGTGCGAACCTGGCTCAGGGTAAGGAGGTGGATATAATCTTTTTAGACTTTGACAAAGCTTTCGACACTGTACCACACATGCGTCTTATCTACAATCTACAAGAATTAGGGCTAGGGAGTACAATATGCACTTGGGTCAGTAATTGGTTAGATAATAGGGAGCAGCGCGTTGTGGTCAATGGATCATTTTCAAATTGGACTAAAGTACTAAGTGGTGTGCCACAAGGGTCTGTACTTGGACCACTTTTGTTCAACATTTTCATCAACGACCTAACAGTAGGTCTAGAGAGCATGGTATCAATTTTCGCAGACGATGCCAAATTGTGTAAGGTTATAAATACGGAGGGGGATGCTGAGTCTCTTCAGAACGACTTAACTAAACTGGAAGCATGGGCAGCAAAATGGAGAATGAGATTCAACACAGACAAGTGTAAGATAATGCACTGTGGGGGCAAGACCAAAAATAACACCTACATACTAAATGGGGTAATATTAGGGGATTCTGTACTGGAAAAAGACTTAGGGCTTCACATAGATAACAAATTGAATAGCAGTACCCAAAGTAGGAGTGCAGCAAAGAAGGCTAATAAGATATTAGCATGCATAAAATGGGGAATTGATGCAAGGGACGAGAGTATTATACTCCCATTATATAAATCACTAGTGAGGCCTCATCTTGAATACTGTGTGCAATTTTGGTCACCATATTACAAAAAGGATATCCTGGAGCTAGAAAAGGTTCAGAGGCGGGCGACCAAACTAATCAAGGGCATGGAGACGCTGGAATACGAGGAGAGGCTTGCAAGGCTAGGCATGTTTACATTGGAAAAGAGGAGACTAAGAGGGGACATGATCAACATCTACAAATATATACAGAGCTTGGGAGGGACCTGTTTTCTATAAAATCAGCACAGAGAACACGTGGTCACTCGCTTAGGTTAGAGGAGAGTAGTTTCCGCACATTGAGTTAAAAAGGTTTTTTCACAGTAAGGACAATACGTGTTTGGAATTCCCTGCCTGAGAGAATAATAACTGCGGACTCAGTCAACACCTTTAAGAATGGGTTAGATAAATTACTATTGGATAAAGATATTAAGGGTTATGGTGCGTAGGCATGCATTATAGTTAATATAACTAGTTCTAACATAAAAATAACTAGTCTTATAATAAGGCTGCATAGGAGACCACAAATAGGTTGAACTCGATGGACAATTGTTTTTTTTCAACCTTAGTTACTATGTGTATCTTGCACTGCTGGGGGCATATGTATATCTGGCACTGCTGGAGGCATATGTGTATCTGGCACTGCTGGGGTCATGTGTATCTGGCACTGCTGGTGGCATATGTGTATCTGGCACTACTGGGGTCGTGTATCTGGCACTATTGTGGGTGTATGTATAACTGGAACTATTAGGGGCATATGTGTATCTGGCACTGCTGGGGGCATATGTGTATCTGGCACTGCTGGGGTCATGTGTATCTGGCACTATTGGGGGTGTATGTGTATCGGTTGGGGGCATATGTGTATCTGGCACTGCACTATTGGGGGCATATGTGTATCTGGTTCTATGGGGCATATGTATATCTGCTGCTACTGGGGGCATAGGTGTATCTGGCACTGCTGGGGTCATGTGTATCTGGCACTGCTGGTGGCATATGTGTAGCTGGCACTATTGGTGTATGTGTATCAAGCACTTTTGGGGGCATATGTGTATCTGGCACTTCTGGGGGCATATGTGTATCTGGCACTTTTGGGGGCATATGTGTATTTGGCACTTCTGGGGGCATATGTGTATCTGGCACTACTGGGGGCATATGGGTATCTGGCACTATTGGGGCATATGTGTATCTGGCACTGCACTATTAGTCATGTGTAGCTGGAACTATTGGGGGCATATGTGTATCTAGCACTGCTGGGGGCATATGTGTGTCTGGCACTACTAGGGGCATATAATGTGTATCTGGCACTGCACTACTGGGGACATATGTGTATCTGGCACTGCCGGGGCATATAATGTGTATCTGGCACTGTGGGGGGGCATATAATGTTTATCTGGCACTGTGGGGGCAAATAATGTGTATCTGGCACTGCTGGGGGCATGTAATGTGTATCTGGTACTGCACTACTGGGGGCATATGTGTATCTGGCACTGCTGGGGGCATATAATGTGTATCTGCCACCACTGGGGGTGTAAGTGTATTTGGGACTACTGGGGGCGTATGTGTATCTGGCACTGCACTATTGGGGTCATTATGTGTATCTGACACTATTCTGGAGACATTATGTGTAAGTAACACTACTGGGCGTTATGTGTAAGGCTGGTAATTGTGTGTTTAGAGGGGGTGTGAAAATATATTTGTTTATAGTTTGATAATATAAAATTGCGAGGCCACATCCACTTTTCCAGGAGCATGGGGGGGGGGGGGGGTGCTTAGAAATTCTTTCACTCAGGGTGCTAGTAGGCCTGGAGCCAGCCCTGAGTGTCAGGGTCAAGGGTGGGATTTTTAGGAATGAGGGAGACAAAGGCATGCATGAATGCAAAGGGGATAGTGCCCAATAAGAGAGAAAGCTTGAAGAGATGGGTAAGATGGGAACAGGCAATGGGAGAGGGGGATAAGCGGTGGTGGAGGGGATAGGATCAACGCGGGAGGAAGAAGGGGGGGATGGATTATTGCCGTGGCTTTATCTTCAGAAACTAGGGTGGAAGAAGTCAGAGTTGGGGGTGGAGAAGGGAGAGTTGAAAGACTGAGAGCACATAATGATTTTGAATTAAGAATATTTAGGGAAGGAAAGGGCAGCACTGTGGAAGGAGAGAAATACCTTTGAAATGGAGGAAGTCCACACTGGAGCACGATTTTCTCCAGTGTCGCCCGGCAATTTTAGAACACTTTTATAGGTATTTGGTCCATTGGGAATGCCAGAGTTGAGACATGGATCTGCGAAGGTGAGTAGTGACATCTATATAGCCAAGTGTAACTGCATACCAAGTGCCTGGAGGGAAAATAGATGGTGGTGCCTTCCCCTTCCCTGTTGGTACAGTAGCACAACTGTAGCACAACTGAAAGGACAAAGGAGGAAGTAATGTGCTTGTAATCCTGCCACTTCCCATCCAGTTCTCTCCAGTCACATTCTCCCTTTTGTATGCAGCCCCAGTTCCCCAGTATCTCTCTATCCTTTCCCCTTCTATCCACAGCCACCACCCCTTCTGTCTCTCCAGCCAGTTTCCCTTCACCAGCCAATCCCCCATTCTGTCTTACTAGCCAGTCCCCCTTCTGTCTCTCTGGTCAGGCCACATCTGTCTCACCAGCCAGCACCCTTCTGTCTCTCTAGCCAGCACCTTGCTGTCTCACCAGCCAGCCTCCTTATGTCTCACCAGCCAGCCCCCCTTTCATCCCTCCAGCCACTTCTTCTGTCTCACCAGCCAGTCCCTCATTCTATCTAATCAGCCAGCCTCATTCTGTCCCTCCAGCCAGCCCCCTGTCTCACCAGCCTATGGGCTTATGTCTCACCATCCAGCCCACGTCTGTCTCTCCAGCCAGCACTCTTCTGTGTCTCTAGCCAGCACCTTTCTGTCTCACCAGCCAGCCTTCCTTATGTCTCACCAGTCAGCCTCCCTTCCATCCCTCCACCCAGTTCTTTTGTCTCACCAGCCAGACCCCCATTCTGTCTCATCAGCCAGCCCCCTTCTGTCCCTCAACCAGTCCCCTGTCTCACCAGCCAGCCTTTCTGTCTCACCAGCCAGCCCACTTCTGTCTCACCACCCCGCACCCCATCTGTCTCTCTACCCAGCACTCCTTCTGTCTCGCAAGCCAGCCTCCCTTCTGTCTCACCAGCCAGCCCCTTTCTGTCTCACCAGCCAGCACCCTTCTTTCACCAGCCAGCCTCCCTTCTTTATGACCAGCCAGTTCCCCCTTCTGTCTCTTCAGTCAGTCCCATTTATGTCTGACCAGTCATCTCCTTCTGTCTCACCAGCCAGCCCACGTCTGTCTCTCCAGCAAGCACTCTTCTGTGTCTCTAGCCAGCACCTTTCTGTCTCACCAGCCAGCCTTCCTTATGTCTTACCAGTCAGCCTCCCTTACATCCCTCCAACCAGTTCTTTTGTCTCACCAGCCACACCCCCATTCTGTCTCAGCCAGCCCCCTTCTGTCACTCAACCAGTCCCCTGTCTCACCAGCCAGCCTTTCTGTCTCACCAGCCAGCCCACTTCTGTCTCACCACCCCGCACCCCATCTGTCTCTCTACCCAGCACTCCTTCTGTCTCACAAGCCAGCCTCCCTTCTGTCTCACCAGCCAGCCCCTTTCTGTCTCACCAGCCAGCACCCTTCTTTCACCAGCCAGCCTCCCTTCTTTATGACCAGCCAGTTCCCCCTTCTGTCTCTTCAGTCAGTCCCATTTCTGTCTGACCAGTCATCTCCTTCTGTCTCACCAGTCAGCCCTCCTTCTGTCTCACCAGCCAGTCTCCCTTCTGTCTCACCAGCCTGTCCATCTTCTGTCTCTCCAGCCAGCTCCATTTCTATCTGACCAGTCATCTCATCTATCTCACCAGCCAGCGCCCTTCTATGTCTCCAGCCAGCACCTTACTATCTCACCAGCCAGCCTTCCTTATGTGTCACCAGAAACACCCCTCTGTCTCTCCAGCCAGTTCTTCTTCTGTCTCACCAACCAGTCCCCCATTCTGTCTCTCCAGCCAGCCCCCTTTTGTCTCACCAGACAGCTTCCCTTATGTCTTACCATCTAGTCCCATTTCTGTCTGACTAGTATTCTCCTTCTGTCTCACCAGCCAGCCCTTCTTTTGTCTCACCAGCCAGCCCCTCTTTTGTCTCACCAGCCAGCCCCCCTTCTGTCTCTCCAGACAGTTCTTCTTCTGTCTCACCAGCCAGACTCCCTTCTGTCTCACCAGCCTGTCCCACTTCTGTCCCTCCAGCAAGCTCCATTTCTATCTGATCAGACATCTCCTTCTCTCTCACCAGCCAGCCCCCCTTTATGTCTCCAGCCAGCACCTTTCTGTCTCAACAGCCAGCTTTCCTTATATCTCACCAGAAGCCCTCTACTGTCTCTCCAGTCAGTTCTTCTTTCTCTCCAGCTAGCCCCCTGTCTCACCAGCCAGTTCTTCTGTCTCTCCATCCAGTCCCATCCATTTCTATCTGACCATTCATCTCCTTCTGTCTCACCAGCTAGCCCCCTTCTGTCTCTCCAGACAGTTCTTCTTCTGTCTCACCAGCCTGTCCCACATCTGTCCCTCCAGCCAGTTCCATTTTTGTCTCCCCAGCCAGCCTCCTTTTGTCTCACGAGCCAGACTCCCTTCTGTCTCACCAGCCTGTCCCACTTCTGTCCCTCCAGCAAGCTCCATTTCTATCTGATCAGTCATAGTAACATAGTAACATAGTATCTAAGGTTGAAAAAAGACAATTGTCCATCAAGTTCAACCTATTTGTGGTCTCCTATGCACGATTATTTTGTAGAAAATTTTGACTGAAGTTTATGACTGCCGTTACGTTTTACCCCTCTTTTTTATAAAAACCATAGGCCCTCATTCCGAGTTGATCGGTCGGTATTTTTCATCGCATCGCAATGAAAATCCGCTTAGTACGCATGCGCAATATTCGCACTGCGACTGCGCCAAGTAATTTAACAATGAAGATAGTATTTTTACTCACGGCTTTTTCATCGCTCCGGCGATCGTAATGTGATTGACAGGAAATGGGTGTTACTGGGCGGAAACACGGCGTTTTATGGGCGTGTGGTTGAAAACGCTACCGTTTCCGGCAAAAACGCAGGAGTGGCTGGAGAAACGGAGGAGTGGCTGGGCGAACGCTGGGTGTGTTTGTGACGTCAAACCAGGAACGACAAGCACTGAACTGATCGCACAGGCAGAGTAAGTCTGAAGCTACTCTGAAACTGCTAAGTAGTTTGTAATCGCAATATTGCGAATACATCGGTCGCAATTTTAAGAAGCTAAGATACACTCCCAGTAGGCGTAGGCTTAGCGTGTGTAACTCTGCTAAATTCGCCTTGCGACCGATCAACTCGGAATGAGGGCCATAGTGCGTGACTATGCCCCGTAACTCTGGATATCCTTATCCATTAGGAATTTATCTAACCCATTCTTAAAGGTGTTGACTGAGTCTGCCATTACAACTCCCTCAGGCAGGGAATTCCAAACACGTATCGTCCTTACCGTAAAAAAGCCTTTATGCCGTATTGTGCGGAATCTCCTCTCCTCTAACCTGAGCGAGTGTCCACGAGTTCTCTGTGTTGATCTAACCAAAAACAGGTCCTGCGCAAGATCGGTATAATGTCCCCTTATATATTTGTAAATGTTGATCATGTGCCCTCTTAATCTCCTCTTTTCCAGTGTAAACATGCCTAGTCTTGCAAGCCTTTCCTCGTATTCCAGCGTCTCCATACCCTTAATTAGTTTGGTTGCCCGCCTTTGAACCTTTTCTAGCTCCAGGATATCCTTTTTGTAGTAAGGTGCCCATAATTGTACACAGTATTCAAGGTGTGGCCTCACAAGTGATTTATATAATGGGATTATAATACTCTCGTCCCTAGCATCAATTCCCCATTTTATGCATGCTAATATCTTATTAGCCTTCTTTACTGCAGTCCTACTGTGGGTACTACTGCTTAGTTTGCTATCTATGAGGACACCTAAGTCCTTTTCCAGTACAGAATCCCCTAATTTTACCCCATTTAGTAGGTAAGTGTTATTTTTGTTCTTGTTACCACAGTGCATTACCTTACACTTGTCTGTATTGAAGCGCATTCTCCATTTCGTTGCCCAAGCTTCTAATTTAACTAAGTTGTTCTGAAGTGACTCAGCATCCCCCTCCGCATTTATAACTTTACACAATTTGGTATCATCTGCAAAAATTGACACCATGCTCTCTAGACCTTCTGTTAGGTCGTTAATGAAAATATTGAACAATAGCGGTCCTAATACTGAGCCTTGCGGCACACCACTTAGCACTTCAGTCCAAGTTGAAAAAGATCCATTAACCACAACGCGCTGCTCCCTATTATCTAACCAGTTTTTGACCCAAGTGCATATTGTGCTTCCTAGCCGATTCTTGTAGCTTGTAGATAAGTCTCATGTGTGGTACAGTGTCGAATGCTTTGGCAAAATCTAAAAAGATTACACCCACCTCTTTACCCTGATCTAGGTTTGCGCTTACTGTTTCATAAAAGCCAAGTAAATTGGTTTGACAGGATCTGTCCTTCATAAACCCATGTTGATTCCTTTTAATGACCTTATTGACTTCAAGGAACTTCTGAATACTATCACTTAGAATACCTTCCAATACTTTCCCCACTATAGATGTAAGACTAACTGGTCTATAATTACCTGGTTCAGCTTTACTTCCCTTTTTGAATATAGGCACTACTTCCGCTATACGCCAATCTTTGGGAACCAAACCTGATATTACTGAATCCTTAAAGATCAAAAATAGCGGTTTTGCAAGTTCAGAGTGAAGCTCCATTAGAACCCTTGGGTGAATACCATCGGGACCTGGTGACTTATTAATCTTTAAATGTTTTAATCGGTCACAGACTACTTCCTCGCATAAATAAGTACCTATCAGTGGGATATTCTCATTATTGAGATTATGTGTTAGTCCCTGAATTGGGTCCTCTCTAGTAAATACTGTTGAAAAAACTCATTTAGTGTGTCCGCTATGTCATTATCATTTTTGCTTAAGACTCCCAACTTGTCTTTTACAGGGCCTATACTCTCCTTCTTTAATCTCTTGCTATTAATGTATTTAAAGAATTTTTGGGGATTCGCTTTGCTTTCCTTTGCTACTAGTTTTTCAGTTTCTACTTTAGCAGCTCTTATTTCCTTTTTGCATATTTTGTTACATTCCTTATAGTGCTGAAATTACTCTGCTTCCCCGTCAGATTTGTATTTTTAAAATGCTCTCCTTTTCTTGCCCATAAGTTCCTTTATCTTTTTGTTAAGCCACATCAGTTTATGATTTTTATACCTTTTTTTTCTGCTCGTAGGAATAAATTTGAGTGTAATTTTAGCTAGCAGGAATTTTAGTACCTCCCATTTCTCCGTAGTATTTTTTCCTAAAAACAAACCTTCCCATTCAATATTCCTGAAAAATACCCTCATCTTTTCAAAATTCGCTTTGCTAAAGTTTAGAGTCCTAGTTGAGCCAGTATAGGGCTGTTTATGAAAACTGATATTGAATGTGACCATATTGTGGTCGCTGTTTCCTTTGGGTTCCCCTACTATAATACCTGATACCAAATCCCCATTGTTTGTTAATACCAGGTCTAAGATTGCATTGTACCTAGTTGGTTCCTCAATTAGTTGAACTAAGTAGTTATCATTAAGTGTGTTTAAAAACATATTGCCCCTAGCAGTATCACATGAATCGTTTTTCCAGTTTATCTCTGGATAGTTAAAATCTCCCATCACTACTATGTCTCCTACTCCTGCTGCTCTTTCAATTTGCTTTAGTAACAATTCCTCATCAGATACGTTGATACCTGGCGGCCTATAGCATACACCCAATACTAACTTTTTTATTCCTTTTTCCCCGGATGCAATTTCTACCCATAATGTCTCGACAGTGTCTACAGTCCCCTCCTGAATATCTTCCCGTATATCAGGTTTTAAAAACGGCTTTACGTAAAGACACACCCCTCCTTCTCTCTCACCAGCCAGCCCCCTTTTATGTCTCCAGCCAGCCTTCCTTATATCTCACCAGAAGCCCTCTACTGTCTCTCCAGCCAGTTCTTCTTCTGTCTCTCCAGCTAGCCCCGTCTCACCAGCCAGTTCTTCTGTCTCTCCATCCAGTCCCATTTCTATCTGACCATTCATCTCCTTCTGTCTCACTAGCTAGCCCCCTTCTGTCTCACCAGCCAGCCCCCCTTCTGTCTTACCATCCAGCCCCCCTTCTGTCTTACCAGCCAGCCTCCTTTTGTCTCACCAGCCAGCATCCCATCTGTCTCACCAGCTAGTCCCCATTCAGTCTTTCCAACCAGACTCTCTTCTGTCTCACCGGCCTGTCCCACATCTGTCTTTCCAGCCAGCTCCATTTTTGTCTCACCAGCCAGCCTCCTTTTGTCTCACGAGCCAGACTCCCTTCTGTCTCACCAGCCTGTCCCACTTCTGTCCCTCCAGCAAGCTCCATTTCTATCTGATCAGTCATCTCCTCTCTCACCAGCCAGCCCCCTTTTGTGTCTCCAGCCAGCACCTTTCTGTCTCATCAGCCAGCCTTCCTTATATCTCACCAGAAGCCCTCTACTGTCTCTCCAGCCAATTCTTCTTCTGTCTCTCCAGCTAGCCCCCTGTCTCACCAGCCAGTTCTTCTGTCTCTCCATCCAGTCCCATTTCTATCTGACCATTCATCTCCTTCTGTCTCACCAGCTTGCCCCCTTCTGTCTCACCAGCCAGCCCCCCTTCTGTCTCACCAGCCAGCCCCCCTTCTGTCTCACCAGCCAGCCCCCCTTCTGTCTCACCAGCCAGCCCCTCGTCTGTCTTACCAGCCAGCCTCCCTTCCGTCTCACCAGCCAGCCCCATTCTGTGTCTCCAGCCAGCACCTTTGTCTCTCCAGCCAGCCTTTCTTTCTTACCAGTCAAAACCCCATTCTGTCTCACCAGCCAGCCCCCTCCTGTCCCTCCAGCCAGTCCCCTGTCTCACCAGCCAGCCCACTTCTGTCTCACCAGCCAGCCCACTTCTGTCTCACCAGACAGCCCATTTCTGTCTCTCCAGCCAGCACACTTCTGTCTCTCTAGCCAGCACACTTCTGTCTCTCCAGCCAGCCCCCTTCTGTCTCACCAGCCAGACCCCTTTTGTCTCACAAGCCAGCCTCCTTCTGTCTCACCAGCCAGCCCCCTTCTGTTTCCACCCCTTCTGTCTCTCCAGCCAGCCCTCCTGCTGTCAAACCAGCCAGCCTTCATTCTGTCTCACCAGCCAGCCCCCCTTCTGTCTTTCTGTTTCTCCAGCCAGCCCAATTCTGTCTCTCCACCAAGCTCCATTTCTGTCTGACCAGTCATCTCCTTCGGTCTCACCAACTAGCCCCCTTCTGTGTCTCCAGCCAGCACCTTTCTGTCTCTCCAGACAGTTCTTCTTCTGTTTCACCAGCCTGCCCCCTTCTGTCTCTCCAGCCAGCCCCCTGTCTGACTGGCCAGCCCACTTCTGTCTCTCCAGCCAGCCGCCTTCTGTCTCACCGGCCAGACTTCTTCTGTCTCCATCCCCCTTCTGTCTCACCAGCCATCCCCTTTCTGTCTCACCAGCCATCCCCTTTCTGTCTCACCAGCCATCCCCTTTCTGTCTCACCAGCCATCCCCTTTCTGTCTCGCCAGCCAGCCCCTTCTGTCTCGCCAGCCAGCCTCCCTTCTCTCTCCACAGCCAGCTCCACGTCTGTCTCACCAGCCAACCCATTTCTGTCTCTCTAGCCAGTTCCCCTTTTGTCTCACCAGTCAGCCCCCCCCCATTATGTCTCACTAGTCAGCCCCCTTGTGTCTCCCCAGCCCTTTCTGTCTCACCAGCCAGCCCCCCTTCTTTCTCACCAGCTAGCTCCATTCTGTCTCACCAGCCAGCCCCTCTGTCTATCCAGCCAGTTCCCCTTCTGTCTCACCAGCCAGGCCACATTCTGTCTCATCAGCCAGCCACCCTTCTGTCTCTACAGCCCCAGCCCCCTGCTGCAGCCCACAGACTACCTTCTCCAGTGTCTTCTGGTTGCTCCTCATCATGTGGCGGCCAACTCTGACCATGCTGCCATACACACCTGTCTCAATTGAACTTTATTGTACCAGGCAACCACCGGCAAGTATATATATATATATATATATATATACACAGGCACGCACGCACACACACAGAAAACCCAGTACTCACCAAAGTCAGTATACTCAACAATTCAGTAAATAAATGATGGGGGTTTAGTTAGTTGATTGGCCAATGCATGGAAGCCTGCAAACCGCTCGCCAAGGTACCCCACCTTCAAGCAGGTCCTACACTATCACAGAGTCTTAAAACCTGACTACTTCACTGCTGTTACACAGATCCTCTGCCTGCTAGATTTAATGTGCACCTGCCACAGACTTTATGCATTTTAAAGGTACAATAGTCACCTTCCATTGTCTTAGATAGATTGCTAAGGAACAGCTGAGACAGGTTCAGGATAATAGAGTCCACACTGGGGTTCATGAGAAAGCTAGTGGCCACGGTTAATAAGAGTTAACCATAGATTAACCCCGTCATATACACAAATAGAAAACCACAGCACTTGCCATCCCAGAAGAGGGGTACACAGCTGCACTTACCATTCACAGGGTGGGGTGCATGTAGGCCATGACCACATCGCTCTAATACATACAAACAGAAAACCCAGCACTCACCAAAGTAAGCTCACTTATCCTCAACAATTCAATAAATAAATGATGGGGGTTTAGTTAGTGGATTGGCCAATGCATGGAAGCCTGCACACCTATTGCCAAGGTACCCCACCTTCAAGCAGGTCCTACACTATCACAGAGTCTTAAAACCTGACTACTTCACTGCTGTTACACACATCATCTGCCTGCTAGATTTAATGTGCACCTGCCACAGATTTTATGGCTTGCCGTCTTGAGACTTGCGTCACGTCACTTCCGGTAGTACCCGGAAGTGATGTTGATGCGTTCCACCGCTTTCCATACCAGCGGCATTAGGTTTAACATGGAAACTTCCGCTGACACATTACATAGTGAACGGACTTGAGGAAGCATGCGTTCCATTTACTCCGAAAGTTGTCATTTCGGGGAGTGTTGCCATGGTGGCACGTACAGAATAGCACTATAGCCCATTAGAATGCAATTTGTGTGGGATCCGTTCTCACAGGGTGGGGGTGACCTACAAACAAAGTAACATAATGAATAAAATATTTTTAAAACAGCAAGATTTTCATGTATTAATGGAAAGAAGAGTAATAGATGAAAAATAGAGCTCAAAATCCCCAGTCAAGCCTCTGGGGACAAGGGTCTTTAGCTGAAATGGATTTATCAGCTAAAGACCCTTGTCCCCAGAGGCTTGAATGGGGATTTTGAGCTCAAACACTTCCTCTAATTTTTTTCTATTTTTCATCTATTACTCTTTTGTTAATACATACCTAATGCCGCTGGTATGGAAAGCGGTGGAACGCATCAACATCACTTCTGGGTACTACTGGAAGTGACGTGACGCAAGTCTCAAGACAGGATTTTCTATGTATCTGCACTGGGATTGGTGCTTTTGATATTGGCGCCCATTCTCCAGCGGGGTGGGGGTGTACCCATATCTTGTTTAGTTAACTACCCTCTGGTATAAAAACCGAGTTGTACTGCTTAACACCATACTTCTGACGAAGGACCTCACGGTCCGAAACGCATTAAGCAGGTGGACTTCTTTGTATGCTGGACTTTCTTACTCCTTGGAACATCGTAAGGATACTGACGTTTGTGGCGTATGTACCGGCTGGTTCCGATTTCCATTGTCGTGAGAGTCATCTATTACTTCAGGAGGTTTTATGTACTTCATTGTTTTGTATACAATGTGAGTGTAACTTTGTGAATAAATCTGTTTTATTTTAAGAAACAGTGTTGCACTAAATCTTTCTCCCTTTGAGTTGCATATACTCCAGTGGAGGAAGAAAAACTTTTAAGAAGTTTCAAATGTGTGGAGGATGATGAGCAAGGTTATCACTTACTAAATGTGAGTGTGACATTGTTGCCAAGGTGTGATATACCTAGATATTAAACGGTGTTGTACTAAGGCTATCTTTTTCTCCTGCCCGAGGTACACTTTCTGGAGTAGAAGCCTTGAAAGAAAACTACAGTTTTGAAAATAATCTGTTACCTTCATTAAGAGGAAAGACTTTACTGTCTTATAACTGTGTGTCTGTACTCCTACCTTATCTGCGCCACTGGGTCTCTCTCCTTTCCCTATTGCAATTGTTTATTCATGGTGTGGTGAACCATTTGAGTTGACCTGGGCTGCATTTTAGGGTTGTATGCGCAATTGTTTTTTGGTGATTTTTTTTTCTATCTATTGTTCACACCCTCAAACAGTCAGACTGCTACCTCTCCACCATGGTCAAGACCAGAGAGCTGTCTAAGGACACCAGGGACAAAATTGTATAGCTGCACAAGGCTGGGATGAGCTACTTGACAATAGGCAAGCAGCTTGGTGAGAAGAGATCAAGTGTTGGTGCAATTATTAAAAAATAGAAGAAATACATGATCACTGACAATCTCCCTCAACCTGGGGCTCCATGCAAGATCTCACCTCGGGTATCAATGATCTTGAGAACGGTGAGGAATCAGCCCAGAACTACACAGGGGGACCTGGTCAATGACCTCAAGAGAGCTGGGACCACAGTCACAAAGGTTACCATTAGTAACACACTACGTTGTCATGGATTTAAATCCTGCAGCGCCCGAAAGGTCCCCCTGCTTAAGCCAGCACATGTCCAGGCCTGTCTAAAGTTTGCCAGTGACCATCTGGATGATCCACAGGAGGATTGGGAGAATGTAATGTGGTCAGATGAGAGCAAAATCAAACTTTTTGGTATAAACTCCATTCGACGTGTTTGGAGGGAGAAGAATGATGAATGGCATCCCAAGAACACCATACCCACTGTGAAGCATGGGGGTGGAAACATCATGCTTTGGGGCTGCTTTTCTGCAAAGGGGACAGGACGACTGATCCATATTAAGGAGAGGATGAATGGGGCCATGTATCGTAAGATTTTGGGCAAAAACCTCCTTCCCTCAGTAAGAGCATTGAAGATGGAACGTGGCTGGGTCTTCCAGCATGACAATGACCCCAATCACACCCCAATCACACCGCCCAGGCAACTAAGGAGTAGCTCCGTAAGAAGCATTTCAAGGTCCTGAAGTGGCCTAGCCAGTCTCCAGACCTCAACCCAATAGAAAATCTGTGGAGGGAGTTGAAAGTCCATGTTGCCCGGCGACAGCCCCAAAACATGACAGATCTAGAGAAGATCTGCATGGAAGAGTGGGACAAAATACCTGCTACAGTGTGTGCAAACCTGGTTAAGAACTACAGGAAACGTTTGACCTCTGTAATTGCCAACCAAGGTTATATTCCAAAGTATTGAGTTAAACTTTTTAATTGTCTAAATATTTATTTTCCGCAAGAAAATACAAATAATTTGTTTAAAAATCATACAATGTGATTTCCTAGTTTTTCCCCCCAGATTCTGTCTCTCACAGTTGAAGTGTACCTATGATGGAAATTACAGACCTCTCTCATCTTTTTAAGTGGGTCAACTTGCACAATCGGTGGCTGTCCAAATACTTTATTGCCCCACTGTATAGATAGTTATCAAACTTTAGAAACAATAAAATAATTATACAGTAAATTACTGATAATACTGTAATTGTGAAACAGGAGGTATACAGCACTCAAAGACAAGGACTTCACACCACGCTGTGATAGGTACAACTGCAAATGATAATATGTTGGACAGTATTTGGGTAGGAATGAGTGAGTACCTTGAGAATGGATCAGTGTGACTGTCGGAGGTGTTGCTGTGCGGTATATGTGGCAGAGGCAGAAGTACCATTGGTGCAGCAGGTGCATTGCACCAGGGCCCCTGACGGCTAAGACCAGCAGTGAGTTATCCCCTGGACTAGCCCCTCCCCCCCAGACTATTTTGAGCAATAATGGAAGAAAAAACAAAGAAAAAGCGCCCTACTGAGCCTAAGTTGAAAATGCTGCCTTCTGCTCACAAGGGAAAAGGGTATTAGCACACCCTAAACAATTGGAAGAAAAAAAGAGAGCGCAAGCAGACTACATATACATTTGAACAAATTTATTCATAAAATATGTTAAATCACAATCAGTTAAAAAGTGACATTAGTTAGAGCTAATATGTTCAATTCAACAAAGAATCCACACTCGGCATATGATATATAATAGTCCCACAGTACTAGTGCACTAGTAGATGACACAATAATCGGTATACGTTCTTTAATAGAACCAATGATCCATCAGTCTGGTGTAATTATTAGTGGCTGATAATTTGATATGCAAATTTTTTTAAATATAGCACTTTAGAAACAGTTCCAAAATGAATGTTTTCCTTTATTCTATATAGTCGTGGTATTCTTGCTATTGGATAAACCGGTTTGGTAAAGGTATTATACTGGAATTAAGTGAAGTAAAGTGCATGAGCTCCGTCTGTCACTCTCTCACTGTGACCAGTATCCGGAGCTGAATTGCTTACCGCTTCCACAGATGTCCCAGCGGTACTGACCATGAACCGGGCGCCGCTCTTTCTAGCGGCTCGACCTCCCGTTCTCCTGCCGGACCAGTGTGGCAGGATATCTCTTTCACTGCCGCCTCCAAAAAGGATCGCTGGTGCTCCAGATGATTTGAGCACTGTAGATTCCGAATGAATCAAATGAAAGCCACGGTCCCCGTATGGCAAGCGGGACCAATGCAGGTGGCTACGGAGCTGGTCAATCAATTCCGGCAGAGATTGAGGGTATAAAATAGATAAACTCGTAGGACTGACGAGTGCCTGGATCCTTTGAGCCCTGGTGTTGCTGTGCGGTATATGTGGCAGAGGCAGAAGTACCATTGGTGCAGCAGGTGCATTGCACCAGGGCCCCTGACGGCTAAGACCAGCAGTGAGTTATCCCCTGGACTAACCCCTCCCCCCCAGACTATTTTGAGCAATGTCGGATGAATTGCCCAGTGCAGAAAGCAGGGTGGGACCCACTGTCTAAGGGACCTGCCCCTTACCTTAGGGAGGCAGGGCTGACCTTGCGTGTGCCGGACTGATAGAGGAGTTCTGCCACCAATCAGCGCTAATAATCACAGCCACATGCTGCCTCTAATTGACAGACAGCTGTACATTTTTTCTAATTCACTGCTGTCTGTGAATTAAAGGCAGCTCACACCCAGTGTAACTGGCACTGTCAGAGTCTGCTTGACCGAGTGCCAAACTGAGGAAAGCGCAAGGGGTGGGAGCACCTACCACAGACAGAGCAGAGGCTGCTGTGTTCCTGCCCCCGCCAAGGTACGTGCCCCCTGTTCTTTGCACCACACAGGACATTGTGCTTATATCCCCTGTCACCCTCTGCCTCCCCCTGCCTAATGCTGTCACCCTCTGCCTCTCCTGCTGTGTAGTATACGGTGAACTTAGGTCGGGGTGGAGGGAGGGGGCCCAAATTATATATTTTTGCACCTGGGCCCACTACTCACAAGTTCCGCCACTGAAGTGATATTACTGTGGTAAGAGAAACGCTGATTATTTTATCAACTCCTGTTTCAAGCTCTGTCCCCTATTTGTTTGGATCAAAGTTGTTTTCTGCCCTACAAAGAAAATGTACTTTAAGTATGTACATATATAAAGGTCAGAAAAGTCACTAGTTAATATTTACTTACACAGGCAAGGTTTAATAAACAAGAGCTACAGGGGCATAGGCCTTTTCCTGACATACTATTCAGAGCTTATTGTAGTCTCAGATAAATAATAATCTTTTATTTTTCGCTATCTCACTTTTACCTTGTTCACAGAAAAAGAAATCATTAAATAATATCTGACCAGGTGATATTTATTTTGCTGCTGAATTCCATGTACCTCTAGTCCAAATTACAGCAGATCTAACCAGTGCTATATATTCGGCATTAAATAGTTTTTAAGTAATTAACAACATTATTATTATTATTATTATTATTATTATTATTATTATTATTATTATTATTTATATATCACCATCATATTCCTTTGTGCTTTACATTTGGTGCAAATAATGCAAATAAAAACAAATATTCAATAAAAAAATTCTGTTAATTTTTTTTATTTTTTAACTTTAAGGAATGAGAGTAGCGTGAATAAAATTCTGCATTCTTGACGGGTGTGGTATAGAAGATCTACAGTCATTAGGTCCACCCTATATGGTCAATGGACACAAAATCGACAAGGACAAGATGTTGACATGGACAAAAGGTCAACATATGAAAGGACGACATTGGAAAAGGCTGACAGGTAGAAAAGGTCGGCAGGGTCGAAAGGTCGACATGACAATTGTCGACACAAAATGGTCAGTGTGGATAGTTTTGGCATCTGGGATCACCAATGGTTGAAACGTATCCCATCGCGGGCACGGTGTCTCACTTCGCTCACCACAAGGTTACTAAAGATTCTGATTTGTGACATGGATACTCAAGGAAAGAAAAAGTATGACCCCCAAAAAAATCTGTCGACCATATGTGTGCCGACCATATGTGTGTTGACTATTGTCATGTCGACCATATGAACCTGTAGACCTTTTGAGAATGTTGACCTTTTCCAGCATTGGCCTTTTATATGTCAACCTTTTGTCTATGTCGACATTGTGTCTGTCCACCATATGGGGTCGATCTAATGACTGTCGAACAATAGTCCGGATCCCATTCTTGATATATCTTGCTCTTCCTGTTGTCCTTATAAGTTACATGAGACTGGTCATGAATATTTTTTGCACTAAGGAAAACAGAATATAAAGGTAAAGTACCCAGATGTCAATAAGGCAAACAGAGGCTATATCAGGATCATCAAAAAGGAAGAACAACCTGCTAAACAATCTGAAACATCTTTTGTAGATAACAAAAGAATAAATAAAAATAGAATAGAAATGTAAAAATGTGCTGCAAGTGACTTAAATGCCATAACATTCAGATGCCTTTCATTCCCATGCTGCAAACTTTTACAAGTTGTGATGTCAGTCTCGTTCAAAACTCAGAGGTGTAAAATTAGTAAATATAATTTTTCTCTGCTTACAGAGTGCTAATGAACCTAGAACATAATGATGGCTGATATACTGCTCGAACCATCTTGTGAAGTTTCACAGCACACAAATGAAACGCGTTGATGTGATTTAAACTTGCCATCACCCTCTGGCTGATCTTAAGTGGGCAAGGTGCCGGATACAATGTCCTGCCATTGGGTTCTATGCTGGACAATAGTTTTCTGCATTGAAGTATTGCTCACTGTTGAATGCAGCATTCCATACCACACAAGCTGTCAAGTTATCCGCTCTACCAGCTGTAGCACATCGGCTGATACCTAATCAGATGCCGGACATTGCTTCTGCTAATTATCATTACAAGCAGGAGATTGTCTTTCATACAGAACAGTGAATGTCCACATCTTTCAGTCATCTGAGGAGTACAAGTATTCTCTATGGTGAGGCTCCAGTTTATTTGATTGATTACATGCTGCTGCTATGAAGCATTGACTGTATGTGATTCTGATGGCTACATTTTCCATATTGCTACATTTATTCAATACTATTATTCATTTGTTTGCGGGGAAGTACCTGGCATCACTATCAGCATGCATTCACACCAGCCCTATACCTGGTGCAAGAGATCTGTGCAATATCAGATGGATCTCTGCATCTGCTCAACTCCGCAGTTCCTGCAATTTTGCCTACACACCTAAACATCACTTATCCTATGGGTGCACACTTCTTTGCAACCTGGGTCTGCCCGTTTATCCACCAACATAGATGCGACTGAGATACATACGACTTGGAATCGTCTGCAGATGCTCATAGTTGCATAAACTCCTTCACAAAGCATGCGCAGTGCTAAAAATCAAAGGATCCATCCACAGAGCGGAGTTACCTGCTCCTCTGCATCAACCACTAAATCATAACAAAGTGTTAAAGGGGTCTATGCACCAAGCCTTGGAGAGAGATAAAGGGGACTGAGATAATATACCAGCCAATCAGCTCCTAACTTCCATGTCACAGGCTCTGTGTGAAAAATGACAGTTAGGAGCTGATTGGTTGGTACTTTATCTCCGTCTACTTTATGTCTCTCCAAGGCTTAGTACATAGACCCTACAGTTTTTAATAGCAAACAGCAAACCTCAGATGTGACACCATTTAGCACAGTACCTGGTATTAGTAGCCAAAGATTGGCAGATCTGAGGTATCAGTTGGGATCCTTGCTGTTACATTATTGTATCTTCTACGTGTTGTGGGCATCACAGTATGCACCCTTCTGCCAAATCGTAGGATTGCAACTATTACATAATGGTGCAGTTTCTATGCTATGGACACATCTGTGCTTTGGCTACATTATTGCATGGAAAGTTTTCGCACATGTGACAAGGGAAAGTAACTTTCACTTCTCACACCTTAACACATTCCAGAATGAGGCAACCAGCTCTCCCAATCTAAGATGACAGCAGGTCACCAACAATTTACCAGTTCATTGTTCCTTGTTAAATAAAGCAGCGCTCCTGATCCTTCTAACGATTACTCTTGTACGGCCTTGGCTTGTGGTGACTTCTCTTCTGGCTCTAACACTCTGGTACCATCTGACTGCAGATATAGTTCTCAAACACATGACTACTTCTCCCTGACTAATTACCTACACTTGGGGCCAAATGTAATAGAGTGAGAGTTTCAGAAAGTGAGAGATTTGGTAAGGTTTTTCATGTTTTTTTTTAAAGTGGCAATCCAGGTTGATCTTGCTGTGTAAATGATTGCCACTTTAAAAAAAACTGCAAAATCTTACCAAATCTCTCACTTTTTGAAACTCTCACTCTATTACATTTGGCCCTTGAAATTTATACTCAGGTCTGCACAGCTTTCATCCTCAGCACAACTTATGACATTGCAGGGCACCTGTTATTGGATTACACCTCTGCTTGTACTATTGTTTCTCCTCAACCACAATGTGATACTTGGCCATACAGTTACCTATACTCACCAGAGAGCTATGAAGTCACATTACACTCTAAAGTCTTTAATGAAGCTTTGCCATTGAACCCACATCTGTTAGGAAACATCACCTGCAGGACTTCTCTATGCTCCTGTCCATAACTAATACAGAGCTTTTTTCAGGCATTCCTCTTACCATGGTGGTCATAGCAAGCTCAAAAGACTTTCACAACAGGCTTGGACCTCTATATATAACTAACTAGCTGAATACCCGTGCTTCGCTACGGGATGAGGATGGTAAATTAGAATTATAGTTGTTAGTTAATTTACGTTGGTTGGAGATCTAGTATATAGGCATATCTTGCTTCCCTGACCCACTTTGTCTAGTGGCTGAACCCCTTTTGGTCCCCAAGGGACCCTGCTCTTCCCACTATACAACTCTTAGCAGAGCCGGCCCTAACCAATATGATGCCCTAGGCAAGATTTTGGCTGGTGCCCCATTGCACCGTCAATAGTTCCGCTTCTGAACCTGCACCCCTTTTCCAGCACCATCACCCCTCACCCATAGCAGTCCTCATTTTGGTGCCCCTACCTCCTATATTTTGAATAGGAACAGTGCGCACATTCGGCGCACATCTCAAAAAGGGGCGTGTACTTGCTGGGAAGGGGCATGACCACACAATAGTACCCCCAATTCAAATTACGTCACAAAATAGTGCAACTTTATTCACATTATATCATGCGATAATGGGCCTAATTCTGATCTCATCACAGCAGCAAATTTGTTAGCTAATGGGCAAAACAATGTGCACTGCAGGGGGGTGTATATAACATGTGCAGAGAGAGTTAGGTTTGGGTGGGGTGTGTTCAAACTGAAATGTAAATTGCAGTGTAAAAATAAAGTAGCCATTATTTACCCTGCACAGAAACAATATAACTAGAGATGAGCGGGTTCGGTTCCTCGAGATCCGAACCCCCCCGAACTTCACCCATTTTACACGGTTCCGAGGCAGCCTCGGATCTTCCCGCCTTGCTCGGTTAACCAGAATGCCCCCGAACGTCATCATCCCGCTGTCGGATTCTCGCGAGGTTCGTATTCTATATAAGGAGCTGCGCGTCGCCGCCATTTTCACTCGTGCTTTGGAGATGATAGCGAGAGGACGTGGCTGCGTTCTCTCAGTTTCTGTGTTCACTGTTCAGTGTGCTGCAAATATCTGTGCTCAGTGTGCTGCAAATATCTGTGCTCAGTGTGCTGCAAATATCTGTGCTCAGTGTGCTGCAAATATCTACGTTCTCTGCCTGAAAATGCTCCATATCTGTGCTGCATTGTAGGAGGACAGTGCAGAATTTTGCTGACCACCAGTATATATATATATAGCAGTACGGTACATTAGTCCATTGCTCTACCTCTGTGTCATCAAGTATACTATCCATATCTGTGCTGCATTGTAGTTGTGCGCAGTATATAGTAGAAGGACAGTGCAGAATTTTGCTGACTACCAGTATATATATATAGCAGTACGGTACAGTAGTCCATTGCTCTATCTCTGTGTCGTCAAGTATACTATCCATATCTGTGCTGCATTGTAGTTGTGCACAGTATATAGTAGGAGGACAATGCAGTTTTGCTGACCACCAGTATATATATATATATATATATATATAGCAGTACGGTACAGTAGTCCATTGCTCTACCTCTGTGTCGTCAAGTATACTATCCATATCTGTGCTGCATTGTAGTTGTGCGCAGTATATAGTAGGAGGACAGTGCAGAATTTTGCTGACCACCAGTATATATATATAGCAATACGGTACAGTAGTCCATTGCTCTACCTCTGTGTCGTCAAGTATACTATCCATATCTGTGCTGCATTGTAGTTGTGCGCAGTATATAGTAGGAGGACAGTGCAGAATTTTGCTGACCACCAGTACATATATATAGCAGTACGGTACAGTAGTCCATTGCTCTACCTCTATGTCGTCAGGTATACTATCCATATCTGTGCTGCATTGTAGTTGTGCGCAGTATATAGTAGGAGGACAGTGCAGAATTTTGCTGACCACCAGTATATATATATATATATATATATATATATATATATATATATAGCAGTACGGTACAGTAGGCCATTGCTATTGATATATTACTGGCATATAATTCCACACATTAAAAGATGGAGAACAAAAATGTGGAGGGAGGCTGGCCACTTGGGTCGCTTAGCTTAGCCATACAGCGACCTTGGTGCACCTCTTTTTTTCTTTGCATCATGTGCTGTTTGGGGACTATTTTTTTAAGTTCCATCCTGTCTGACACTGCAGTGCCACTCCTAGATGGGCCAGGTGTTTGTGCCGGCCACTTGGGTAGCTTAGCTTAGCCATCCAGCGACCTTGGTGCACCTCTTTTTTTCTTTGCATCATGTGCTGTTTGGGGACTATTTTTTTAAATCGGCCATCCTGTCTGACACTGCAGTGCCACTCCTAGATGGGTCAGGTGTTTGTGCCGGCCACTTGGGTCGCTTAGCTTAGCCATCCAGCGACCTTGGTGCACCTCTTTTTTTCTTTGCATTATGTGCTGTTTGGGGACTATTTTTTTAAGTGCCATCCTGTCTGACACTGCAGTGCCACTCCTAGATGGGCCAGGTGTTTGTGCCGGCCACTTGGGTCGCTTAGCTTAGTCATCCAGCGACCTCGGTGCAAATTTTAGGACTTAAAATAATATTGTGAGGTGTGAGGTGTTCAGAATAGACTGGAAATGAGTGGAAATTATGGTTATTGAGGTAAATAATACTATGGGATCAAAATGACACCCAAATTCTATGATTTAAGCTGTTTTTGAGGTTTGTTTTTTTAAAAAAAAACACCTGAATCCAAAACACACCCGAATCCGACAAAAAATTTTCAGGGAGGTTTTGCCAAAACGCGTCCGAATCCAAAACACGGCCGCGGAACCGAATCCAAAACCAAAACACAAAACCCGAAAAATTTCCGGTGCACATCTCTAAATATAACCCACCCAAATCTAACTCTCTCTGCACATGTTATATCTGCCCCTCCTGCAGTGGTTTTGCCCATTAGCTAACAAATTTGCTGCTGCGATCAGATCTGAATTACCCCCAGTAACTCTTATTCACGTTGCATCACACAGTAGTACCTCTTTACCTTAGGGCCCTCATTCCGAGTCGTTCGCTCGGTAATTTTCATCGCATCGCAGTGAAATTCCGCTTAGTACGCATGCGCAATAATCGCACTGCGACTGCGCCAAGTAATTTTACAATGAAGATAGTATTTTTACTCACGGCTTTTTCTTCGCTCCGGCGATCGTAGTGCGATTGACAGGAAATGGGTGTTACTGGGCGGAAACACAGCGTTTTAGGGGCGTGTGGATAAAAACGCTACCGTTTCCGGAAAAAACGCAGGAGTGGCCGGAGAAACGGGGGAGTGTCTGGGCGAACGCTGGGTGTGTTTATGACGTCAAACCAGGAACGACAAGCACTGAACTGATCGCAGATGCCGAGTAAGTCTGAAGCTACTCTGAAACTGCTAAGTAGTTTGTAATCGCAATATTGCGAATACATCGGTCGCAATTTTAAGAAGCTAAGATACACTCCCAGTAGGCGTAGGCTTAGCGTGAGCAACTCTGCTAAATTCGCCTTGCGAGCGATCAACTCGGAATGAGGGCCTATATACGTTACTCCTCACAGCAGTGCCCCTTATTTACGTTAAATCACACTGAATTGCTCCTTATTCACATTACACCACACTATATTGCTCTTTATTCACATTAGACTACACAGTAGTGCCCTTTCTATACATTACGCCACACAGTAGAGCACCTTATATACATAATTCTACACATTAGTGATGCATTTATACACATAATACCACAGAGTAATGCCCCTTACACATATGACACACATTATTAATGTCCTTATAAACATAATGCACCTTACACATTATGCCAACCTTTATTAATGCCCTTATACACATAATGTCCCCTACACATATGCCGCACATTATTAATGCCCTTATACACATAATGACACACATAATGTCCCTTTCACATATGCCACACATTATTAGTGCATTTATGTACATAATGGCACACATAGTGCTCCTTACACATATGCCGCACATTATTAATGCATTTATACACGATACACATAATGTCCCTTACACATATGCCGAACACTACTGCACAACCAACCCACCCACACACACCAATCCCATAGCCGCTAACACTGTGACCTCTGGCTCTGCTTGGATACAGATCTGTCATGGTGTGAGTCAGCTGGCAGCTCTGGTAACGTCGGGCGCCGTTAAATGCATCTTATTTGCACTACTATGTGACTAGGATGCACAAGCAGATTCTTCTGATTAAAATGATATGCAGCATGCCTATATTCTGTGTGCGGCTGTGGCTGTATCTGCATACAAAATGCCACATTGCAGTGATTTCCAGGAATACACTATAAAGCAGCATTTCGTATGTAGATACAGTCGCAGAATATAGGCATGCTGCATATCATTTTAATCAGCAGAAGCTGCTTGTGCCATTAGGCATAGCAAATGCCCTAGGCATTTGCCTAGTTTGCCTATGCCTAGGGCCGGCTCTGACTCTTAGTCTGTGGCTTCCTACTGCCTGCATTCACCCCCTTACATCATGTCAGTGCCCCTGTGAAATTATCGATTTATTTAGTTTCTTATATAGTGCAGCACATTATGCATCTCCTGATATTCTCTGTGCTGCTGGGGGACCCTGCTACTTCCACTATATAACTCTCAGTGTTTGGGTTCATGCTACCTCCATTCCCCTCCTCACATCATGTTACTGCCCCGTCACATGTAGCCCTGTCCTGCCTGACATATCATGCATCTCCTAATATACTCTGTGCTGCTGGGGACCATGCTCCTCCCACTATATAACTCCGTGTGTGGCTTCCTGCTACCTTCCTTTCCCTCCTCACATCATGTCACTGCCACTGACACATGCAGCCCTGTCATCACTGGTATATCATGCATGCCCTGATATAGTCTGTGCTGCTGGCCCACCCCTAGGGGTGATAGGGGTGTGTTACCCCCACAGTGTTTGTTCCCATATTGTAAGTCATATGTGTAAATTTGGTGTAAATTGCTCCAGGCATTCCAGAGTTATGCTGTCTGTTGAAATACGCTGTGCTGCTGACCCACCCATAGGGGTATCTTACTCCACAGTGTTTGTTCCCAGATTGTAAGTCATATGTGTACCAAGTTTGGTGTAAATTGCTCCAGGCATTCCAGAGTTATGCTGTCTACTGAAATACTTTGTGCTGCTGACTCACCCCTAGTGGTGCTAGGAGTGTCTTCCCCCCACAGTGTTTGTTCCCAGATTGTAAGTCATAGGTGTACCAAGTTTGGTGTAAATTGGTCCAGGCATTCCAGAGTTATGCTGTCTCCTGATATGCTCTGTGCTGCTGTCCCCCCCCAGGGGTGCTAGGGATGTGTTAGCACCACAGTGTTTGTTCCCAGATTGTAAGTCATATGTATACCAAGTTTGGTGTAAATTGCTGTAGGCATACCGGAGTTATGCCTGAACATACATATACAAAGACAGACAGACAGACTTACACACATCCATTTTTTGTGATTTCCGTGGTTGGACAGTGACATTTGTAAAACCAGTTCTTAGCAAGCACCTAGGACCTAAGGAGAAGCTACCTGCCAAGTTTCAAGATTGTAGGCCTTGTGGTTTAAGAGATTTCCTGATGACTCAATCAGTGAGTCAATCTCCTTTTTTTGCCCTTTATATATATATAGACTAGCTGTTCCATCCATTCTTCATATG
Organism: Pseudophryne corroboree; assembly: GCF_028390025.1. Lineage (NCBI taxonomy): Eukaryota > Metazoa > Chordata > Amphibia > Anura > Myobatrachidae > Pseudophryne > Pseudophryne corroboree. Next base: position 70,861,391 of record NC_086455.1, read on the forward strand.
GGAATTTCTTATTTTCATGGTTGTAAATATAAATGAGTGTTAAAAATATGGTAAATCTATAGAGCTGTACATTTGAGACGTATTGATGTAAGTAAATATTAATCCATAGTTCTTGGCGTTACCCAAAGAGCACCTATAGCAGATACGGTAAAAAGTGACAGGACAATTTTTGTAGTTTACTAAATTCTACACACTGGAGGTACAATCCAACTATTGATCCGATTTCCCGTTTGTGCATTATCATTCACGCAACGCAAGCCACAAATCGGTGATAACATCATTATGTCAACCCCCTTTTCATCCTCTTAGGGGAGATTTATTAAAATTCTAATTCAGTAGTTTTCCTATTTCCCACCTGCAGATGTTACATTTCAGCTTCCTAACATAATGGGAAGTAAGAGAATTAGTGATGAGTCAGTGAGTGAGTGAGGGCTTTTCGCATTTGTAGTTTATAAAATTCTACACACTGGAGTTGCAATACAAATTTTGATCTGATTGTCCGTTTGGACATTATCGTTCATGCAACGCAAGCCACGCATCGGTAATTACATCATTATGTCAACCCCCTTTTCATCCCCTTAGGGGAGGGTTATTAAAATTCTAATTCAGTAGTTTTCCTATTTCCCACCTGAGTTGGGAGGCTCCCTATCACTCCCTTCTCTGCTCAGCGTCTATTCCATTGAGGTGGAGGGACTGGGGGCATGGCCAGTTGCTCACAGAGCGCTGCCCATGCCCCCACTGTGATTAAAATTGTAGGCGTGGCTCCGATCGAGTCATCCACGTGAAGCCACGTCCCCTTTTAAATAGGCCACACACCCTTTTTGGCACTGCGCGGAAGTCCCGACCTGCAGCATCCAAATTTTGGGAGGTATGTTCCAAGCATGCGCCTGATGGTGTGCTCGCTTGGGGGGTGTGCCGGGAGGGATAGGTTTGGATCCCTCCCAGAGGGAAATGCGAAAAGAAGTAAAATAGGCTTCTGTTGGGCAAGCTCTGCAATGCCTCCCTCACATTCCGGAGCTTAGTACATATGGGAATGTGGACAAAACTCCAACAAAAGGATTTTCATGGTTTCAGCCGCATGTCTGCCCTTAGTATATCCCGTCTGTTATGTCTAGTGAAGCACACTGCAGCCACTGACGCTGTCACTTAGGGGGAGATGTTTCAAAGCATGGAAAGAGATAAAGTGGAGAGAGACAAAGTACCAATCAGCTCAGAACTGTCATTTATAGGCTGTGTTTGAATGTCACATTGGTTGGTACTTTATCTCTCTCCACTTTATTGCTCTCCAGGCTTTGATAAATATCCACCTTGGTCTTTGAATGTATGTATGAATTCAATTCTAGCAATACGCGGCAGTTTGACTGAAACGGTTGAACAGAGAAACTCTGCGTCCAATATGTGTGCTCATTTTTCCTTGAGCCTCAGAGGCTATGTGACGCCAGGCCTAGGCGCAAACATCCCCTATGGAATCCGAGGGAAAACTTGCTATGCCAGACTCGATATACCAATCCAGAACGGCATATTCCATTAATGCCAGGGAATTTCATTGCTGGTAATGTGCCACGAGCATCACTGCATTGCTTGGCGTCGTACATATATGCCAGTTACGGTAGTGCTGACATGGCACCTGTATGGCCGGGTGCAAGGGGAAAGCTTGCCATGTCAGTGGACACAATGGGCCTAATTCTGAGTTGATCGCAGCAGCAAATATGTTAGCAGTTGGGCAAAACCATGTGCACTGCAGGAGGGGCAGATATAACATGTGCAGAGAGAGTTAGATTTGGGTGGGGTGTATTCAAACCATACTTGCCTACTCTCCCGGAATGGCCGGGAGGCTCCCGAAAAACGGGTGACCCTCCCGGCCCCCCGGAAGAGCAGGCAAGTCTCCCGATTTACGAGGGTCACCCCCTGCCCGCCGCCCACTTAACGAGTAAAGTGGGCGGTCCGGGCAGGCGATGACGCAATTCTTGTTGAATCGCGTCATCGTAACCACGCCTCCTGCTGTATAATACCGGTAATCGCGGCATTACACAGCGGGGGCGTGGCTTAAATTACGTGATCCAGAAGCCACGCTCCCGTTCCGCCTCCGGCCCGCACCCGTTCCGCCTCCAGCCCGCCCCCCTTGCGCGTCACCTGACTGCCAGCCCCCCCCCTGCTGAGCCGACGGGCTGCTCTCTCCCGGAGAGAGCAGCCCAGAAGTCGGTAAGTATGATTCAAACTGAAATCTAAATTGCAGTGTAAAATAAAGCAGCCAGTATTTACCCTGCACAGAAACAAAATAACCCACCCAAATCTAATACCCCTTTTCCACTTAAAGCACGGGTCGCAGCCGTGTTGCCTGACACGGCTGCGACCCGTGCTACAGCCCCTAATGACAGCGCTCACCAACCCGGCATATTGCCGGGTTGGTGACAATGCTAGTGACGCGACAGGGGCGGCGCTGGGAGATCACATGGTCTCCCAGCGCCGCCCTCCCTATACACAGTGAACGGGAGCCGTGTCGCCTCGACACGGCACCCGTTCACACTAGACAGCTAGCCGGGTTGAACACGTGTTCAACCCGGCTAGCTACCCGGGTAGGATTCCCGGATCACTTGATCCGGGAATTTGCCGGGGGACCCGTTTCCACTAGGGAAAAACACGGGTAAATGCGTGCCCCCGCGCATTTACCCGTGTTTTAAGGAGCTAGTGGAAAAGGGGTATAACTCTCTCTGCACATGTTATATCTGCCTCCCCTGCAGTGCACATGGTTTTGTCCAATTGCTAACAAACTTGCTGCTGCGATCAACTCAGAATTACCCCCAATGTGCAATCGGATTAGTAAAAGCTGCATAAATGTTCATTTTTATTATTTTGTATTGGTAACATTTAACTGTGTTTTACTTATACTTGCCTACTCTCCCGGAATGGCCGGGAGGCTCCCGAAAATCGGGTGACCCTCCCGGCCCCACGGAAGAGCAGGCAAGTCTCCCGATTCGCGGTGTCCCCCCTGCCCGTCCGCCCACTTAGTGTGTAAAGTGGGCGGTCCGGGCAGTCGATGACGCGATTCTTGCAGAATCACGTCATCATAGCCACGCCCCCGGCATTGTAATGCCGGTGATCGCGGCATTACAGCGCGGGGCGGGGCTTAAAAAGGAGGTGTCGCCGTGACCCCACCCTTGCTTCGCCACCACCCGCCCTTGCTCCACCCCATCCCGCCTTCGGCCCACCCCCCTCCTCTTCGTCACAGCCTCCCCTGCCCGCCCTCTGAGCCGACCTGGCTGCTCTCTCCCGCAGAGAGCAGCCAGAATGTCGGTAACTATGGTTTTACTGAGCAGACACCACTAATTCATTAGACAATCCTCAGTCTTAGCCACAGCTTACAGGAGTTTATGATAGACATTTTCCACATGATACGTATACTGTAGGATCTACATATATTACATGTGTTCTGTTAGTTTTCAGACTAATGCCCTTATTTATCAACGAGTGATAAATTTCACTGTGAGTGATAAATTGTACCAGCCAATGAGCTCCTAGCTGTCATTTTTCAAACATAGGGGCAGATGTATTAACCTGGAGAAGGCATAAGGAAGTGATAAACCAGTGATATGTGCAAGGTGATAAATGCGCCAGCCAATCAGCTCCAATATGTAAATTAACAGTTAGAAGCTGCTGACTGGTGTGTTTATCACCTTGCACATATCACTGGTTTATCACTTCCTTATGCCGTCTCCAGGTTAATACATCTGCCCCAAAGTCTGTAACATGGCAGTTAGGAGCTGATTGGCTGGAGCATTTTATCACTCACAGTGAAATTTATCACTCATTGATAAATAAGGGCTATAATAATGCTTGACTGAGTATTTCGATCATGTAACTCCCCTCATACAAAGCCAGCTGGACTCGTCCTTTGCGTCTGCATATTGTGTAGTCCTGACGAATAGCGCAGCAGTCTAAGGACATGCCTGAAACTGCCCTGAAAATAATCACCTTTCATACACACCTTTTTAATTGATAATTTAATAATCACCCTCTAGGATGTCATCCAGCACGCTGGGAATATCAACAGTCCCTTGAGAAAGACAAATTAATTAATTTTCCAATTGTCACACTACACCGGCCTCTATAGTAAGACAGGAGTGAACGTTAACCATTAGAAGCTGAGTTACCCTGGAATGATTGTGTTGGCAGAAGAGCGTGACCGGCTTCAGGCACGGATGGTAGTGCATTTACAGTGTGTCATTTATTTATTTTCTAAGCATTACTAGGAGATCATTTGCATTATGTCGTTTTTATATGTTTTAGTTTTAAAAGCACAGTTCTGGCTTCCCAGAATCCTTTTGTATTATTTGTTCAATCTATCATCTATAGAAAGGAGACAGAAAATGCTGTAACGTCATGACATCACATGTTCTGGGGCAGCGGGGGGATGCAATCTGCCAACATTGTTGAAATGTTTACTTTGAACATGTCGGCATTTGCAGAATGTTGACATGTTCAGAATGTTAGGAACAATATAGGAAAGAAAAGAAGACTCTTGTGTGGGCACACTCGTTGTTATAACGATAGTGAAAATGTATAATGAATAGTGATTTAAAATCAAATTTTTATTAGGTACATAAAATAGTGTAGTATCCCACAATTACACACAAACAGAAATTTATTTTTTTCAATATGAAATGTTAAAAATAAGATATGTTCTGGTTAACTATATTAATTATAGGTTGATGAGAGACTGCAGACACTAACAGTACTGCAGCATTGTCTCATCACGCCAGCCCAAGCAATGCTTGTATTTAATGAAACCTCAATGGGTTAAAGTCAAAAAATGGAAATTTAGGACTTTTACTATTCTATAACCATCATCCTCACCGGTTAATTACGGTATGTATTTCACATTGGAGAGCCCATAAAATAAACATAACAGGTCTTAAGTCTGTTCAAAATGAAGTTAGGTACAATGAAGAGAATCCAGGCACAGATTTAGAATGAGATCAGAAGGAAGAAAGGAGTGGTGATCCTGCTGTAAGTGTTAAATCAGGAAAAATTATAGTGTCGTACTACTACACGTATTGTACTTGTACATAACTTCATTTTGAACAGACTTAAGACCTGTTATGTTTATTTTATGGGCTCTCCAACGTGAAACTAGGTCTGGAGATATGGGGCTTGTGGTCTTCCTGTATATATCAGTATGTGAAGGCTGTTTAAGAGACTGTACTGAGTAATGAACCAGAATTACAGGATGGTATTGCTCCTATAAAACAGACCCTTTCAGACAGGGGCGTAATCAGAACTCTGTAGGCCCCATAGCAAAATCTTGAAGGGCCCCTATCCCAATGCTTCTAGAGAGACACCAGTCTCCACAGCAGTTATTACTTTTATGCTCTATAGTGTCCTAGTTCATTTTAGGAACTATTGTAGTGCCTTAGTTAATGATATGCCCCATAGTAGTGCCCTTATTTATTTTATAACCATCGCAGTTCCCTAGTTCACATTATTTCTGTCACACTGTAGGGATGCCAGTACACATTATGCAACACAGTACCCCCCAATTCACATTATGACATACAGTGTTCCCAGCTCATATTATGTCAGGGGATGTAGTTCTATCAGGGGATGTAGTTATGATCCCGGCGGTCAGCATACCAACGCCGGGATCCCAGCTGCCAGAATGCCGGCAGGGGGCCCAGGACTTTTCTTACTCGTGGGTGTCCACGACACCTATAGAGTGGGAATAGAACCTGTGGCGAGCACAGCGTGTATATAATACATGGAACTGTGACAGGGAAGGTGGCCCCTCTCAGCACTGGGCACCATAGCAGCTGCACTGCCTGCACTTATGGTAGCTACGCCCTTGTATATAACACATGTAACAGGGAAGGTGGGTCCCTCTCAGCTCTGGGCCCCATAGCAGCTGCACTGCATGCACCTATGGTAGCTATGCCCTTGTATATAACACATGTAACAGGGAAGGTGGGTCCCTCTCAGCTCTGGGCCCCATAGCAGCTGCACTGCCTGCACCTATGGTAGCTACGCCCTTGTATATAATACATGTAATAACTGTGACAGGGAAGATGGGCCCCTCTCAGCACTGGGCCCCATAGCAGCTGCACTGCATGCACCTATGGTAGCTACGCCCTTGTACAGGGCCGTAACTACGTGTGTGCCAAGTGGGCTTGGCACACAGCGCAGTTGCCCTGAGGGCGCACGGCCAGCGGCATGTAATGAGTCAAATTGACTCATTACATGCCGCCTCTGAAGTCTGCGCAGTGCGCCGCAGCCGCGCTGGAGGAGAGAGAAGCGCCGGAGGCAGCTGAGAAGGAGGAGGAGGGAGGGGGACTAGAGCCGCAGCAGCGCTATTTCATTGGTAGTAAGCGCCGCTGCAGCATCCCCCTCTCCTTCCGTATAGGCTGCCCGGCGCTGCTGTGGATGCTGGGATGCGGTTCCTCCATCCCAGCATCCACAGGAGCGCCAGGCAACCAATACGGAAGGAGAGGGGGATGCTGCAGCGGCGCTAACTACCAATGACATAGCGCTGCTGCGGCTCCAGTCCCCCTCCCTCCTCCTCCTTGTCCGATGCCTGCACACTGCACAGAGGGAGATGCCAGCACGAGCAGCCTGTCAGCGGGGAGAAGGTAAGTATATCCCTCTCTCTCTCTCTCTCTCTCTCTCTCTCTGGGGGACACTGTCTGCCATAATGTGTAAAAAGGGGTCCTGGCTGCCGCAATGTGTAAAAAGGGGGCCTGGCTGCCGCAATGTGTAATAAGGGGGACTGGCTGCCGCAAAGGGGGCCTGGCTGCTGCAATGTGTAAAAAGGGGGACTGGCTGCCGCAATGTGTAAAAACTAAAGGGGGACTGGCTGCCGCTATGTGTAAAAAGGGGGACTGGCTGCCGCAATGTGTAAAAAGGGGGACTGGCTGCCGCAATGTGTAAAAAGGGGGCCTGGCTGCTGCAATGTGTAAAAAGGAGGACTGGCTGCCGCAATGTGTAAAAAGGGGGCCTGGCTGCCGCAATGTGTAAAAATGGGGACTGGCTGCCGCAATGTGTAAAAAGGGGTCCTGGCTGCCGCAATGTGTAAAAAGGGGTCCTGGCTGCCGCAATGTGTAAAAAGGGGGACTGTCTGCTGTAATGTGTAAAAAGGGGGACGCTGTCTGCTGTAATGTATAAAAGGGGCTCTACCTGGTGTAGTGGCCCTACTGTGCAGCGTAATTTGAATAATGGAGACTACTGTGCACCGTAGTATGAATTGCTATTATTTTGTGGCCACGCCCCTTCCCCATGAAGCCACGCCCCTATATATTTTTCACGCGCCTACGGCGCGCACTGCCCCTATCGTGCAGGGGGGGCGCCAATGTCGTTTCTTGCACACAGCGCTAAAATGCCTAGTTACGGCACTGCCCTTGTATATAATACATGTAACTGTGACAGGAAAGGTGGTCCCCTCTCAGCACTGGGCCCCATAGCAGCTGCTCTGCAAGCACCTATGGTAGCTACGCCCTTGTATATAACACATGTAACTGTGACAGGAAAGGTGGTCCCCTCTCAGCACTGGGCCCCATAGCAGCTGCACTGCATGCACCTATGGTAGATACGCCCTTGTATATAATACATGTAACTGTGACAGGGAAGGTGGCCCCTCTCAGCACAGGACACCATAGCAGCTGCACTGCCTGCACCTATGGTAGCTACGCCCTTGTATATAACACATGTAACAGGGAAGGTGGGTCCCTCTCAGCTCTGGGCCCCATAGCAGCTGCACTGCATGCACCTATGGTAGATACGCCCTTGTATATAATACATGTAACTGTGACAGGGAAGGTGGCCCCTCTCAGCACAGGACACCATAGCAGCTGCACTGCCTGCACCTATGGTAGCTACGCCCTTGTATATAACACATGTAACAGGGAAGGTGGGTCCCTCTCAGCACTGGGCCCCATAGCAGCTGCTCTGCATGCACCTATGGTAGCTACGCCCTTGTATATAACACATGTAACTGTGACAGGAAAGGTGGTCCCCTCTCAGCACTGGGCCCCATAGCAGCTGCTGTGCATGCACCTATGGTAGCTACGCCCTTGTATATAATACATGTAACTGTGACAGGAAAGGTGGTGCCCTCTCAGCACTGGGCCCCATAGCAGCTGCACTGCATGCACCTATGGTAGCTACGCCCTTGTATATAATACATGTAACTGTGACAGGGAAGGTGGGCCCCTCTCAGCACTGGGCACCATAGCAGCTGCACAGTGCCGTTTCTTGCGGCGGGCGAGCTGTGCAACTGCACGGGCGCCCGCCGCGGCACTTGCTGAGCACTTTCAAACCCCCTCCCCTCTCCTCCCGAGTGCCCAGCTCGGGGGGCGGGGTTTCACGGAATGACGCATTTGCGTCGTGACGTCACGACGCAATCACGTCATTCCGCGAAACCCCTCCCCCCGAGCTGGGCACTCGGGAGGAGGGAGAAGGGGGAGCCAAGCCGGCCAGCGCTGCGCAGACGAGGGAGAGGCGGCTGAAGAGCGGGAAGAACCGCTTCAAATGTAAGTCAGCCCCTCTCCCTCTCTCTCTCTCCCTCCCCCCCCCCCCCCCCCCCCACCTGCCGTACTGTGTAAAGTGGAGACACTTGCCTGCCGGATTGTGTAAAATAGGGACACTTGTCTGCCGGAATGTGTAAAATGGGTACACCTGTCTGCCGGAATGTGTAAAATGGGGACACCTGTCTGTCGGAATGTGTAAAATGGGGACACCTGTCTGCTGGAATGTGTAAAATGGGGACACTTGCCTGCCGGAATGTGTAAAATGGGGACACCTGTCTGCCGGAATGTGTAAAATGGGGACACTTGCCTGTTGTACTATGTAAAATGGGGACACTTGCCTGCCGCAATGTGTAAAATGGGGACACTTGCCTGTTGTACTATGTAAAATGGGGACACTTGCCTGTTGTACTATGTAAAATGGGGACACTTGCCTGCCGGAATGTGTAAAATGGGGACACTTGCCTGCCATAATGTGTAAAATGGGGACACTTGCCTGCCGGAATGTGTAAAATGGGGACACCTGTCTGCCGGAATGTGTAAAATGGGGACACTTGCCTGTTGTACTATGTAAAATGGGGACACTTGCCTGCCGCAATGTGTAAAATGGGGACACTTGCCTGTTGTACTATGTAAAATGGGGACACTTGCCTGTTGTACTATGTAAAATGGGGACACTTGCCTGCCGGAATGTGTAAAATGGGGACACTTGCCTGCCATAATGTGTAAAATGGGGACACTTGCCTGCCGGAAAGTGTAAAATGGGGGCACGTGCCTGCTGCAATGTGTAAAATGGGGGCACGTGCCTGCCGCAATGTGTAAAATGGGGACACTTGCCTGCCGCAATGTGTAAAATGGGGACACTTGCCTGCCGTAATGTGTAAAATGGGGGCAGGTGCCTGCCGCAATGTGTAAAATGGGGACACTTGCCTGCCGGAATGTGTAAAATTGGGGCACGTGCCTGCCGCAATGTGTAAAATGGGGACACCTGTCTGCCGGAATGTGTAAAATGGGGACACTTGCCTGCCGCAATGTGTAAAATGGGGACACTTGCCTGCCGGAATGTGTAAAATGGGGACACCTGTCTGCCGGAATGTGTAAAATGGGGACACTTGCCTGCCGCAATGTGTAAAATGGGGACACTTGCCTGTTGTACTATGTAAAGTGGGGATACTTGCCTGTTGTACTATGTAAAATGGGGATACTTGCCTGTTGTACTATGTAAAATGGGGACACTTGCCTGCCGGAATGTGTAAAATGGGGACACTTGCCTGCCGGAATGTGTAAAATGGGGGCACGTGCCTGCCGGAATGTGTAAAATGGGGGCACGTGCCTGCCGGAATGTGTAAAATGGGGGCACGTGCCTGCCGCAATGTGTAAAATGGGGGCACGTGCCTGCTGCAATGTGTAAAATGGGGTCACTTGCCTGCCGCAATGTGTAAAATGGGGTCACTTGCCTGCCGTACTGTGTAAAATGGGGGCACGTGCCTGCCGCAATGTGTAAAATGGGGTCACTTGCCTGCCGTACTGTGTAAAATGGGGGCACGTGCCTGCCGGAATGTGTAAAATGGGGGCACGTGCCTGCCGGAATGTGTAAAATGGGGGCACGTGCCTGCCGCAATGTGTAAAATGGGGTCACTTGCCTGCCGTACTGTGTAAAATGGGGGCACGTGCATGCCATGCTGTGTAAAATGGGGGCACGTGCCTGCCGCAATGTGTAAAATGGGGACACTTGCCTGTTGTACTGTGTAAAATGAGGGCACGTGCCTGCCGCAATGTGTTAAAATGGGGACACTTTCCTGCCGCAATGTGTAAAATGGGGGCACGTGCCTGCCGTGCTGTGTAATATGGGGACACTTGCCTGCTGTAATGTGTAAAATGAGGACTGTTTTTTTTTTAATCCTGTGGTGGCCGTGATGATGAGATCAGATGAGGCCACGCCCATCTTAACAAAGCCACGCCTATTTTGACGAGGTCACGCCCCCTTGCCAGGAGCGCGCGCCGCAAACTTTTCCTCTTTATATCTATGGGGGGGGGGCGCATTTTTTCTTATGTGAATGGGGGCGGGGGGGGGGCGCATTTTTAAATCTCGCACTGGGAGCCAAATTGGCTAGAAACGGCCCTGCAGCTGCACTGCCTGCATCTATGGTAGCTACACCCTTGTATATAACACATGTAACTGTGACAGGGAAGGTGGGCCCCTCTCAGCACTGGACACCATAGCAGCTGCACTGCCTGCATCTATGGTAGCTACGCCCTTGTATATAACACATGTAACTGTGACAGGGAAGGTGGGCCCCTCTCAGCTCTGGGCCCCATAGCAGCTGCACTCCCTGCACCTATGGTAGCTACGCCCTTGTATATAACACATGTAACTGTGACAGGGAAGGTGGGCTCTCTCAGCACTGGGCCCCATAGCAGCTGCACTCCCTGCACCTATGGTAGCTACGCCCTTGTATATAACACATGTAACTGTGACAGGGAAGGTGGGCTCTCTCAGCACTGGGCCCCATAGCAGCTGCACTCCCTGCACCTATGGTAGCTACGCCCTTGTATATAACACATGTAACTGTGACAGGGAAGGTGGGCCCCTCTCAGCTCTGGGCCCCATAGCAGCTGCACTCCCTGCACCTATGGTAGCTACGCCCTTGTATATAACACATGTAACTGTGACAGGGAAGGTGGGCCCCTCTCAGCACTGGACACCATAGCAGCTGCACTGCATGCACCTATGGTAGCTACGCCCTTGTATATAACACATGTAACTGTGACAGGGAAGGTGGGCCCCTCTCAGCACTGGACACCATAGCAGCTGCACTGCATGCACCTATGGTAGCTACGCCCTTGTATATCATACATGTAACTGTGACAGGGAAGGCGGGCCCCTCTGAGCACTGGGCACCATAGCAGCTTCACTTCCTGCACCTATGATAGCTACGCCCTTGTATATCATACATGTAACTGTGACAGGGAAGGTGAGCCCCTCTGAGCACCATAGCAGCTTCACTCCCTGCACCTATGGTAGCTACGCCCTTGTATATCATACATGTAACTGTGACAGGGAAGGTGAGCCCCTCTGAGCACCATAGCAGCTTCACTCCCTGCACCTATGGTAGCTACGCCCTTGTATATCATACATGTAACTGTGACAGGGGCCCCTCTGAGCACTGGGCACCATAGCAGCTTCACTCCCTGCACCTTTGATAGCTACGCCCTTGCTTTCAGATGATATTCTGGTGAGCAAAGAGATTTGCACTCTTAAACAGGGTCAGAATACATAGAGATTTTAATTTCTGACTGTATGCTTTTTCTAGGCAGTTATGGAGGCCATAGATTTGAATGAAAGTAAAGGATCTTGGCTTAATCTGCCAATACAGACTATCCTTATTAAACAAAAAATATAAATATAATATAAAATATAAAAAATGATGATAATTATATTTTTCAAATTCTGGAGAAATTCATGATATCCCTTCTACTGAATGAAAAAGATACAAAGATGTTATATCAGACTCATTAATTGTACTTATATCAGATCAGGAAGGTAGACGTACAGTAGGTTTATGGAATTCAGCACCAGAAATCGCTGCAGCTTGAATAAGACTAGATAGACATTTGACCTTTCCACCGGAAGACTCTCTGTGACATTTATGAACCTAATGGATTTAAAGATGGAAACAGAATTTAAGAAGATTTACTTGGCAGCCATCCACCATGTCATTGGCCTGTGGTCATGACTAAAATACTAAGGACCTGGGCAGATCGTATTGAGGAAGCTCTGATATACACATTGGAGTGTGCAGTACTATTAACCCAATTGCCTTCTTTAAATGTTCTTGTTGCCTTAGTGTATTCGACAAGTATTGTCATCCAGATCAGAAATCATTTCTCATGGTAGAAAAGAAAAATGCAGAAACAGTATACTATAGAGATCACAAAAGACATCAAGACAGGTTTAGGGAGGCAAAAACACATAGACCACGGGAGAATATGGGGCCTAATTCAGACCTGATCGCAGCAGCAAATTTGTTAGCTAATGGGCAAAACCATGTGCACTGCAGGGGGGTGGGGGTAGGGGGGAGGTTGCGGCAGATATAACATGTGCAGAGAGAGTTAGATTTGGGTATGGTGTGTTCAAACTGAAATCTAAATTGCAGTGTAAAAATAAAGCAGCCAGTATTTACCCTGCACAGAATCAATATAACCCACCCAAATCTATCTGTCTCTGCAAATGTTATATCTGCCACCCCTGCACTGCACATAGGGGGTAATTCAGAGTTGATCGCAGCAGCCAATTTGTTAGCAGTTTTGCAAAACCATGTGCACTGCAGGTGTGGCAGATATAACATTTGCGCACTTTTCGTCCCTTCACTTAATCAGGCATTCTGAGCAGCAACCCCGCCCACTTGACAGACTGCACCCCCTCAACAGATCCCACCCCTATTAGCAATAACAATAAAGTAGCAGCGCTATTACAAACACATACAAGCTAGTATCATGGAAAATTTTGTTACGTATTTCATAAAATTTAACAATAAACAATGATTTAAAAGTGTGTAAATTAGAATAGAATCTCATTCGTAATGCCTAGTTTCTCATGTGGGAACCTAATAATGTCCCGTACAATTTTGCAGACCTCAATTTAAACATCCACAGGTGATGTGGCTTTTTGGGACCCTTTGAGCAATAGTAATGGACAGTGTTCATGTAGGTAACGTTACCAAAGGAATTGCCGCTGGAGGAAGATATGTAGCTTGATCCAAAGGTAAAGCTGCTGGATAGCAGCAAAACGCGTCAGCTCTGGAACTTTTATCATCCCGTCAGCAGACACCTCTAATTGCATCCTACTTCACTAACAGACCCTGCAGGACATCTTTACTTATGGACACTACCAATGATTTGGTTTATCAGCACTTTTGAAAGATTTGCTTGTATTGGACACCGCACACTAGAGAGGACAGCTTTATTTCCAAACAGGTTCTATTGGATCAAGCTACAGATCTTCCTCCAGCGGCAATTCCGTTGGTAACGTTACCTACATGAACAGTGTCCATTACTATTGCTCAAAGGGTCCCAAAAAGCCACATCATCTGTGGATGTTTAAATTGAGGTCTGCAAAATTGTACGGGACATTATTAGGTTCCCACATGAGAAACTAGGCATTATGGTTGAGACTCTATTCTAATTTACAAACTTTTAAATCATTGTTTATTGTTGAATTTTATTAAACACGTAACAAAATTTTCCATGACACTAGCTTGTATGTGTTTGTAATAGCGCTGCTACTTTATTGTTATTGTTTGTGGTATCCTTGAATTGGCTATTCTTGTATAGCAGCAGCTACTAGAGACGAGCCCCGGGGATAGCGCCGAAGCAATTCTCCAATTGGAAAGTACATCTTCCTGCACCCACCCCTATTAGGGCTGCTTCAAAAAATGTCCCCGGCTGGTTTTCGATCCCAATCTGCCCCTGAGTGGACACATCTTCATATACTGTATATAGTTTACCACATAGTTGCCTACCCTCCCACATTCTGCAGGAGACTCCCTGAAATAGTAGCAATCTCCCCCACTCCCTGAATGGACCAGCAATCTCCCTGATTGCACCTTATCCCCATTACGCAGCTGTTACATTCTTGGGGGAGGGGGGGGGGGGGGAGAAATCAGAGATACATACATTAAAATAGAATCATCAGTGCCATTTCCCTGCATTGGTTATAAGGCACAATGGGGCCAATGTATTAACCTAGAGAAGGCATAAGGAAGTGATAAACCAGTGAAAAGTGCAAGGTGATAGCCAATCAGCTCCAATATGTAAATTAATAGTTAGGAGCTGATTGACTGGGCATTTATCACCTTGCACTTATCACTGGTTTATCACTTCTTTATGCGGTCTCCAGACTTAATACATCTGCATGAATGATTCCTATGGCTACATGCATTTTATATAAGGTTTCTCCTGGCCACTTACATTATATGGAAGCTCTTGTAAAACACAATACACGAAAAAATCCTGCAAAATATCAGTGTTTTTTCTTCAACAAGTATCCTACTAACTTTGGGGCTCATTTACATTTGGATGTAAGTCATGTTTATAACACACCTCTCAGATGTAGCAGTACGCGCCTGCGCTGATAGGCGTCACTTTCACAATCTCCCTGAAATGCATTTTCAAAAGTAAGCAAGTATGGTTTACAACCACTATGTCACTTTCTGCTCATCTGATAAAAGCTTGTGTCCTACGGTGTCATAGGGGTGTATTTACCAAGCAGTGGAGAGAGATAAAGTACCAACCAACCAGCTCCTAACTGCCATGTTACAGGCTTTGTTTGAAAAATGATAGTTAGGAGCAGATTGGCTGGGACTTTAGGGCAGTGTCAATTGCCGGCAGTATTTTTCCCGGTTTTGGTATTCGGTTCCTAGACTGAAAATTGAACGCAGTGTTTTCTCGAACCTCCAAGGCACGTCTGATCTTTCCTAAAATCGTTAATTTTAGGAAAATTCACTGGGATTAAAGGGCCCTACACATTAATAGATCCGCCGCCGAGCTGCCCGACGGCGGATACGGCCGACTGGTGACCCGGCGGCGGGGGGGCAGTGACGGGGGCAGTGAAGTTTCTTCACTCCCCCCGTCACCCGGCTCCATTGAAGTGCAGGCATATATGGACGAGAATGTCCATATTGGCCTCCATGCACAGCCGACGGGGCACCAGCGATGAACGAGCGCGGGGTCGCGCATTGTTCATCGCTGGTGCCTCCACACTCAAAGATATGAACGTTATCTCGTTCAATAATGAACGAGATCGTTCATATCTTTGAGGAATATCGGCCAGTGTGTAGGGCCTATTACTCTCGCACTTTGGAGGCAGCATCCCCCTCATGAGAACTAATTAAGCAATTGGAAGTTTCCAACCAGCTTGATTTGTCTGTAATTACTCACCTTCCAAAGCAGTGTCTTCTGCATCCGGTACTTCTGCAGCAGGGTGAGTATGTGAGTGTCCGTGAGTGTGTGTAAGAGTGTGTGTAAGAGTGTGTGTGTGTGTGTGTGTGTGTGTGTGTGTGTGTGTGTGTGTGTGTGTGTGTGTGTGTGTGTGTGTGTGTGTGTGTGTGTGTGTGTGCTTTTTCAGCTCTGAGGTGGAATAACACAATGGTACTTAGGTAACCTGTTACTGAGAGAATGCTAGCCTGATAAGACTCCAGCTCAACTGATATGGAAAAGGGATTTTGATATTTGTTTAGAATCAGAGGTTTAGAGATGTGAGGTTTAGCTCAATTCTTAAAAGTGTTAAAATGTATCTACTATGTTATTACTTGTCACTGGCCTATGTTGGGTCACCTCAGCCCCTGCTGCCCCATTGGCCCATCTTGTGCTCTTTTCCCCTCTCTGCTGTTACAATCCCTCCCCCTCCACACTTACTCTCACCCTTATTCCTGTCACTCTGTCCAAACCCATGACCCCACTGTTTCTATCTCACCCTTCCCCGTTCCCATTGTTACACTGGTGGCCGGTCCTCCACTTCTAAGTCTGTCACCTCTAGCATGAAGTGGGACCCCTTGGGGCTCGGACCCTGGCTTCCACTTTGTGCATATAGAGGATTCGAGATTAAACACAATCCTAAATTATTATAGTTATGTTATAGAACATATCCTTATTTTTGCAAAGGCTGCATTTTCTCAAATTTGGAAACAAGTTGCCCTATTTCCTCAATGCTTGTCCCCTTGCCTCCATCCATGAAAAAAATTACATATAGCTTCCAGAGGATGACATTATACTGCCCTGACTTAACTTCCTCCTCATCCCCGCTAATGAAATGGTATAGTTGGAAGACCCCCATTTCATTCCTTACTGAATGTTTTGATGGAGCAACCAATGATAGCGCCTAAATATACCCTGAGTGGTAATTCAATGTGTAATGACACTAAAAGTAGGCATGTCAGTCCTTGCACATTCAGATGCACGGCTGTACACCAGGGAAGGGCTTGTAGTGGTACCAGCATAAAGCAGTTACATGCGGTGAGGTGAATGGCTGGGAAGGCACACATGGAGAAGGGTCTGAATGCAGGAAGCCTGTCTCACCCCTTACTCACTGTAATTCTCCCCTCACTACACTAAGCTACATTGTCCATAGAGTCTCCTACCTGCATCCCTGTATCTTCTTTTGCTGCTGCTTACTGAGCTCAGACTACAGTGCACTTCCTGGTCACATGACACATTCAAGTGTCCAGCAGTGCACAAGGCCCGCCCCCAGACTCAGAGGCATGCCTCTATTAGCTCCCTTTCTGTGCAGCGTTACTGCCCATGGTGTGGCCCCGCCCCCAGCTCTGCAAAGCAGTGTCTGACTGTAGAACTCAGGCAGAGCCTCATATCTGGTCTCCCTGCAGCTCCAGGGAGCTCCACAAAGCTGGTGTTAGCTATACAAAGGATTACAATAAACAAAAAATATGTTTATGTTATGAATCTTCTTTGTATTATTCTTATTGTTCTTATATCAAATCTCAGGAGTTTGACAGGGACTATGACGGGGAAGGCTCTGCCTCCCCTGTCTAGCCTGACTGCACGTCCCTGGCATAAAGTCATATGTGCAAGACCAGCAAATGATGCAGCCACCAATGTCTATTTGCCTTGATCTTTCTTTTATTTCTTGACACATTTTATAATTAAAAAAAAAATAAAAAAATTATAAAAAAAAAAAAGAAAGAAAGTGCCCTTGTTCTGTCATAGGACACTGCATATATTAATATTGTGATTAGAGGCCCCAATACTAACTTACCTATGAACACTTATTGTCCTAACCTTGATTTAACTTTGAATCACATGCCCCAGCCTGCTTATTATCCTCACAGGGCTTTCAGTTCCAGTCCGCCAGCCAGCAGCAGCAGCAGCACAGTACTTAGCAGTACAGTATCTATATTAATAAATGAACGATTAAATCTGTGAGTCAGTCATCAGTTTCTGAATCATGGGCATAACCACTGGAACCACACTGTACTCAGCCACATGTTACATCACAATATAACATCCTATTTCCCAATAGCTCAGATCTCCAACGTAAGTTACTGTAACCAAAGCACTTGAGTGCTGCAACGTCTGGCAGGCGGGGATCGAAAGGAGGTAATTACAGGTATCTGCAATATGACAAATGATAGCAGAGAAGGGCTCATGTTACATTTGCTTCAGCCTAAACAAACTATTTGTACCTATGTACTTTATAGGGGGAATTCAAATGTTTGAAAAGTCAGTTGGGTGTCTGTTTTTTCCTGTCTTTTAGATAGGAAAAAACAGACACCCAACTGACTTTTCAAACATTTGAATTCCCCCCTATCTGTCATATGCAATCAGTCACATATTGCTAATTTCCCATCAAGATTCTGCACCCACCATAAAGCTGGGTACGCACTGGAATTTAGGTGCAATATGCCATTTCGTAACAAAATATCGCCCTAAGTGTGTACAGGCCACTGCATGCCCTCGCGGTCACTAGAGATGGATGCCTGCTTTCATGCGCTGCACAGCAAATCAAGCAATATCGCTAGCGACCTTGTTTATTCTAATGAAGGACGGAATGATCGTTCCCTCCTTCGTTAACATTGTGCCAATGTTTATGGACAATCCCAGCTGACTGGCATTCATTCCGATGTCAGAACCAATGCCCGTCACTCAAGTGTGTACCCATCTTTAGAGACTGTGCGGAATTCAGTTAGCTAATTGATCCTTGTGGGGTATCCAATTATCCCTGAATAAACCCGACGCCGGCACTACTGATGTCCCCAATAAACTCTCCCCCCCCCCCCCCGCCTCCCCCCCCCCGCCAACTGCTCTGTTATTGTGATCATGGCAGTGAAAACACATAGGTCCGTGAATTTATCACGGATCCTATGTGTTCTTGCCCAAAGACAGGTAATTTTTTGGGTGGTAAAAACAGTCTTTAATTGGATCCCAATGAAAAATAAATTGCCATAAAGTCCCATTTGTACCGCCCGAAAAATGAAGGTGGGCAATTAAATTCCCAAACGCAAATATGGAGGGGGCAACACTATATTATTATCTAGGCATAAAACACAATTTTATTTACTTCATTATGCACTAAAACAACATGATTCCTAACGTTTCCACCTTTGGCAGGCTAGTGTTGCAT
This sequence comes from Pseudophryne corroboree, assembly GCF_028390025.1. Classification (NCBI taxonomy): domain Eukaryota; kingdom Metazoa; phylum Chordata; class Amphibia; order Anura; family Myobatrachidae; genus Pseudophryne; species Pseudophryne corroboree. The sequence continues at coordinate 70,880,036 of NC_086455.1, forward strand.
ATTACATAATGTTATGCTACATAAAGTAATGCATCTCTTAATGTAATATCAGTACAAAACATATTTGCAGGAGAGGGATTCTTAGGATCCCTCCCCGGTGACGTACGCTTGCGCATGTGTACTGGGGCTGAAGCAGGAAGTAGTCAATGCATATGTCATCAGTGTACTCCTGTCTGATCACTTTTCAGAGCCCCTGTCATGTAGACGCAGGTGTGTTACATTCCGGTGATCAGACTACTCATTGCCACGAACTGCTGAGATAAGTCATTTTTTTAATTGGGGGGGGGCGCGGCGTTTAATTGGGGGGGGGGGGTCATCATGCCACAATCAATAATAATCTCTATCTAAGGCTTAGTACATCTCTACATCTCTCCCTGTATATGTCCCTAAGTAAATATAGGTAAGAGAGGGGAATGTGAGGTAAGTGAAAGACAGTAATGAGGAGGTGGGGGCAGGGGGGGGGCTCATCAGATAATTCGGCCTCTGCACAATTCCGCACCTACCCGTGTCCCCTTTTGCTGACCACTGCAACAGAGAGATGGAAACTGAAAAGACAGCTGGTAGCAGGATAGCAGCATGTGTACATCTGTGGAGTAATATACTGAAGCTTTGAAGGCTACAAAACAGATACATTCCAGGATTACAGCTTCCAGAGACAGACCTAATAGTTCAAGGAGAAACTGTTTTACTGACGCACAGCAGCCTCATATCAAAGCTTCTCCGCTCTGGGGCGGGCGGACTGTGCAAATAAAGGCGAACAGGGAGAAAGATTAGGCAGTTTCATTACAGGAGAGTTCTGCACTCGGAGCTGCTGTTTGAAAGGTTAAATCTATAAAAAAAAATTGTCTACAACTCTAAATTTATGTTCTAAGCCACCTTCTTAGGCAGGAGTGGGGAACCTTTTTTCTTCCAAGGGACATTTGGATATTTATAAAATCCTTCGGGGGCCATACCAAAATTATCAACTTAAAAATTAGCCTGCCCCCCCAGTAGTTATGCCCCCAGTAATTATTCCCCTAGTAGTTATGCCCCTTAGTGGTAGCGCTCGCGCCAAAAAATGGGTGTGGCCAATTAAAATGGGACGTGATACACATATGCCCCTAATAGTGCAGTGCCAGATACACATATGCCAGTGCAGTGCCAGATACACATATGCCAGTGCAGTGCCAGATACACATATGCCACCATAGTGCCAGATACACAAATGCCTCACAGTGCCAGATACACAAATGCCTCACAGTGCCAGATACACAAATGCCTCACAGTGCCAGATACACAAATGCCACACAGTGCCAGATACACAAATGCTACACAGTGCCAGATACACATTGCCCCACAGTGCCAGATACACATTGCCCCACAGTGCCAGATACACAAATGCCTCACAGTGACAGATACACATTGCCCCACAGTGCCAGATACACATTGCCCCACAGTGCCAGATACACATTGCCCCACAGTGCCAGATACACATTGCCCCACAGTGCCAGATACACAAATGCCTCACAGTGCCAGATACACAAATGCCTCACAGTGCCAGATACACAAATGCCTCACAGTGCCAGATACACAAATGCCTCACAGTGCCAGATACACAAATGCCACACAGTGCCAGATACACAAATGCCACACAGTGCCAGATACACATTGCCCCACAGTGCCAGATACACATTGCCCCACAGTGACAGATACACAAATGCCTCACAGTGACAGATACACATTGCCCCACAGTGCCAGATACACATTGCCCCACAGTGCCAGATACACATTGCCCCACAGTGCCAGATACACATTGCCCCACAGTGCCAGATACACAAATGCCTCACAGTGCCAGATACACAAATGCCTCACAGTGCCAGATACACAAATGCCACACAGTGCCAGATGCACAAATGCCCCACAGTGCTAGATACACATTGCCCCACACATGCCCCCCCCCCCCCCTCCCACTGTGCTGCTCACCGCTTCTGCTGTGTGTCAGGGGATGAAAGCCCAGCGTGCACCTCTCCTGTCCATTAGTGCTCAGTTCGGCGGCATGTATCATCTGTCAGGGACCAGGCAGGGAGGAGAGCGCTGCTATGTCAGGCTGCGGCTGCGTGTAGGACCTCAAGCCAGCTGCCGGTTTGTGAGCCAATCAGATCTCGCGGACCGGCAGCGGCGGCTCCTGATTGTCTGCCGGTCTGCGAGCTCTGATTGGCTCCCGAACCGGCAGCTGGTTTGAGATCTTACCCGCCGCTGCCGCTGGTCATAGTTGGGCTCTCCTCCTTGCCTGGACCGCTGAGACACACCACCACCAGACTGAGGGGCGGCGTGTCTCGCTGACACACAGCAGCGGGCCAGAACAAACGGCTTTGCGGGCCTTATACAGCCCGCGGGCTGGAGGTTCCCCACCCCTGTTCTCAGGAAAGTGGAGGGACACATCCAGTAAAGGTCAATATGAAATGTGCCATAAAGGGGCTGATTCTTAGTCACACGTATCTATCTTCATGGAGGCAAACGCAAGTTATTGCATACAGCGCATACTCCGAATCGGATTTATAATCAGATGATCTCCAAGTGCCACCTCTTTTCTATGCAGTGAATGGGTCCCAGGTCGCATCAACCCGACTTTCCCGTTTACACTGCAACGTGAGACGGGTTGAAAGGGGTGGTCTTCTGTATGCCGGCGGTCGGGCTCCCGGCGCTCAGTATACCGGCGCCGGGAGCCCGACAGCCGGCATACCGACAGCCGGCATACCGACACTTATTTTCCCTCGTGGGGGTCCACGACCCCCATAGAGGGAGAATAAAATAGTGTGGCGCGCGTAGCGCGCCACCGTGCCCGTAGCATGGCGAGCGCAGCGAGCCCGCAAGGGACTCATTTGCGCTCGCCACGCTGTCGGTAAGCCGGCGGTCGGGCTCCCGGCGCCGGGATGCTGGTCGCCGGGAGCCCGACCGCCGGCCAGCAGTAGTGAACCCGTTGAAAGGCCAGGTTGCACGACCCGGGTAATTTCAACAGGGTGTTTTTACACTGCACAATATCCCAAGTTGCTGCACGTTCACGAGCAATAACCCGGGATATTTAGTGTGGTGTAAAATGGTCTATTGTATAACCAATAGAAAAACATTGCCCGTTCCTTCTAGTGTGTATGCTTTTATAAGCAGCGCCATAACTCTCCTCCGTCTCACATCCAAACCCCCTTTGTCACCTCTATACCTCCTCGTTCTATATTTCTGTGTGATTTGTCTTTAAGTCTGATTAGTTAATCAGGGGCAGATTTATTAAGCCTGATGAAGTGATAAAGTGGAAGGTGATAACGCACCAGCCAATCAGCTCCTGTCATTTTTCAAACCCAGCCTGTAACATGGAAGTTAGGAGCTGATTGGCTGGTGTGTTCCCACCTTCCACTTTATCACTTCACCAGGCTTATTAAATCTGCCCCACAGTACCTACTGGCCAGTGCTACAGAGACACCCTAGTGTCAAGCTAATATACTTATGGGCTTGCAGCTGAAATTTATGAAGACCCTATTGTGTGCCGCTGCAGGGGGTACGGCCTGCACTTTGAGGGAGAGACTAGTGATGTGGGGGCATGACCAGCGCTGTGTGGGTGTGGTATGCATGGGGCGTGGCTACCTTAATGAAGGACATTGCTAGCATTTACCTTCAACTTCATGAACTGTATGTCGACAGTATAACATTCTACATTCTGTTGTTGATATAGTGAAGCATATCATAATTTATTTGTTATTTAGGCGAGCTTCAACTAATCTTCTTGTAATAAGAAGACTAAGTTAGGGGTCTATGGGGGTCATTCCGAGTTGATCGCTCGCTAGCTAGTTTTAGCAGCCGTGCAAACGCTATGCCGCCGCCCACTGGGGAGTGTATTTTAGCTTAGCAGAAGTGCGAACGCTTGTGCAGCCGAACTCAGCAAAAACAGTTTGTGCAGGTTCAAAGTAGCTCTGAACCTACTCAGTGCTTGCGATCACTTCAGCCTATTCGTGTCCGGATTTGACGTCATACACCCGCCCAGCGAACGCCCAGCCACGCCTGTGTTTTTTCAGACACGCCTGCGTTTTTGCAAACACTCCCTGAAAACGGTCAGTTGACACCCAGAAACGCCCCCTTCCTGTCAATCTTCTTGCGGACGTCACTGCGACTGAAAACTTCGCTAGAACCTGTGCACAACACAACAAATGCCTTTGTACCCGTACGTCGCGCGTGCGCATTGCGGTGCATACGCATGCGCAGAAATGCCAATTTTTAGCCTGATCGTTGCGCTGCGAACAACGGCAGCTAGCGATCAACTCGGAATGACCCCATATATGTGGTAGGGAATACCAGCTCCACTAGGGCAGGGACTGCACAGACCACACCCCCATATCAGTAGTCACACCCCCACCAGGCTGGTCAAACTACCTGCGGCGGCGCACAATAGGCCCTTTATAAATTTCCGCTCCATTCCCATCAGAACCTTAATCTGACACTGACTGGACATTGGAGCCTCTCTGTGGCTGCTCATAATGTGTCTGAATACGGCTGGTTCAATCACTGCAAATGCAAAAAAAAGTTACTGACCGTGACACACCCACAACACGCCCTGAATAGCTACTCCCGTTACCACTCATAAATAGTCAAATAGCACTGTACCCTCCCCCCCCCCCCCCCCCCTCCCCGGTAGTAACCGCTGGACAACTGTGTAAACAACGACATAGCAGCCACCTCTGCATCAAACCCAATGCACTGTGTTCTTTCCCTGCTCCATAAACCTGTCACAGAACAGCTGTGTGTGATAGATGCACTGGTATAATGAAATAAATCATGAGCAGCTGACTGGCTCTGGGGACATTGGTAGGATTGTTCTGCAGCTGTCAGTCAGGGACAGAGACCTGACCAGGTGACCTGACAGCATTCATCACTGCTGAACACTCACTTACAGTATTTGTAAACATCGTGCACATCCATTCATGCCATACAGTGCGAGATGCATCGCTGAGACCTACAGTATATAGAAGGCAACAGAAGCATCTTTCTATTATGCTTTTATTACATGTGGGAACGCGTCAGAAACACAGGAGCAATACAAAGCTTGATATTGGATGATGAATGATAATAATGGAGCTGAACATATAAACATGACTGTTGTTTATGAAATGCACTAGGGGGGTAATTCAGAGTTGATTGCAGCAGCAAATGTGTTAGCAGTTGGGCAAAACCATGGGGGTCATTCCGACCCGAACGCACGCTGCAGTTTTTCGCAGCCGTGCGATCGGGTCCAAACTGTGCGTGCGCTGCAGCCGCAATGCGCAGGCGCGTCACTGCCCAGCGATGAAACTAATGAGGATCGCAGTGCCAAATGCAAGGTGATTGACAGCAGGAAGGCGTTCCTGGAGGGCAACTGACCGTTTTCTGGGAGTGTTGAGGAAAATGCAGGCGTGTCCAGGCGTTTGCAGGGCGGGTGTCTGACGTCAATTTCCGGGACCTGACAGGCTGAAGTGATCGCAGCGGCTGAGTAAGTTCAGAGCTACTCAGAAACTGCACAAAACGTTTTGGCACAGCTCCCCTGCACATGCGATCGCACACTTGCTAAGCTAAAATACACTCCCCCATAGGCAGCGACTATCTGATTGCATGGGATGAAAAAATTGCAGCGTGCGATCAATTCGGAATGACCCCCCATGTGCACTGCAGGTGTGGCAGATATAACATTTGCAGAGAGAGTTAGAGTTGGGTGGGTTATTTTGTTTCTGTGCAGGGTAAATACTGTCTGCTTTATTTTTACACTGCAATTTAGATTTCAGTTTGAACATACCCCACCCAAATCTAACTCTCTCTGCAAATGTTATATCTGCCCCCCCCCGGCAGTGCACATGGGCCCTCATTCCGAGTTGATCGCACGTAGCAACTTTTGCTGCTCGTGTGATCAACTAGACGCCGCCTATGGGGGAGTGTATTTAGCATAGCAAGGCTGCGAACGCTTGTGCAGCCCTGCTATGCAAAAAAAAAGTTTTGAGCAAAAGAAGACAAGGGTCAGACTTACTTACCCAGTGTGACAGAACCAGCGACGAAGGTCCCGGAATTGACGTCAGACATCCACCCTCCAAACGCCTCACCACGCCTTGGAAACGGTCAGTTGACGCCTCGGAACGCCTCCCGCCTGTCAGTCTTCTTGCGATCGCCGCTGCGACCACTTTCTCTGCCGAACCACACGGACTATTCCTACTTGTGTGTGTCCATAACACCCATAGAGTGGGAATAGAATATGTGGCGAGCGCAACGAGCCCCCGAGCCTGCAACAACTCAGTCTAGGAACCTGTGCCCGAGGAGACGGACGTACTTTGAGAGAAGGATAGATAAGAAAAGTGGTGAGACTACGAACCAGCACACAGAACAAGAGGAAAGCCATGCTAACCAAATTTGAAACATGAACAGCAACAGTTGAACAAACCAGAATACCTAACCAAGTAACAGTGCAGGAAGAACGAAGCACCGGGCAGGGACCTAGTATCCTCTACGGACTACGAGAAAAAGATTTACCGATAGGTAATTAAAATCCTATTTTCTCTTACGTCCTAGAGGATACTGGGAATCCATTTAGTACCATGGGGAAGTACCAAAGCTCTCAAACCGGGTGGGAGAGTGCTGAGGTTCCTGCAGAACTGATTGACCAAACTAAAGGTCCTCAGAGGCCAAAGTATTGAACTTGTAGAACTTTGCAAACGTGTTAGAACCTGACCAAGTAGCTGCTCGGCAGAGCTGTTAAGCTGAGACACCCCAGGCAGCCGCCCAAGAAGAACCCACTAACCTACTAGAGTGGGCCTGTACAGATTTTGGAACCGGCAATCCTGCCGTGGAATAAGCATGCTGGATAGTGAGCTTTATCCAGCGTGCAATAGACTGTTTTGAAGCAGGACACCCAATTTTATTGGGATAATAGAGAACGACCAGCGAGTTGGATTTTCTGTGACAAGCTGTTTTCTTTACATACACCTTCAAAGCCCTCACAACATCCAAAGACTTTGAAGTAGCAGAGGTGTCCGTCACAGCCGAGACCACAATAGGACGGTTGATGTGAAAAGCAGACACCACCTTAGGTAGAAATTGCTGACGAGTTCTGAGTTCAGCTCTGTCCTCATGGAAAATTAAGTAGGGACTCTTGTGAGACAATGCCCATAGTTCCTACACACGTCTTGCAGAGATCAAGGCCAACAGTGTGACGGTCTTCCACGTAAGGAACTTGCGTCAACCTCCTGTAATGGTTCAAACCAGTCCGATTGGAGGAACTGCAGTACCAAATTGAGATCCCAAGGTGCCGTGGGAGGTACAAGGGGAAGCTGGATGTGCAGAACACCTTTCAAGAATGTCTGGACCTCAGCGAGAGAAGCCAATTGTTTCTGAAAGAAAATATATAAAGCCAAAATCTGGACTTTAATGGAACCTAGGCGTAGGCCCACATCCACTCCCGACTGCAGAAAAAGCAGGAGACGTCCCAGATGAAATTCCACAGCAGAATATTGTCTGCTCTCACACCAAGATACATACTTCTTCCATATACGGTGGTAATGTTTAGACGTTTCCCCTTTCCTGGCTTAGCTCATAGTCGGGATGACCTTGTCAAGAATCCCTCTCCTGGCTAGGATCAGCCGTTCAACCTCCATGCCATTAAATGTAGCCGCGGTAAGTCTTGATAGATGAATGGGCCCTGTTGCAGAAGATCCTCGCGAAGAGGCAGAGGCCACGGATCCTCGAGGAGCATCTCCAGAAGATCCACGTAGCAGGCCCTTCTTGGCCAGTCCAGAGCTATGAGTATTGCTTGAACCTTTTCCCTTCTTATTCTCTTTAGAATTCTTGGGATCAGAGGAAGTGGAGGAAACACGTACACCATCTGGTAGACCCACAGAGTGGTCAGAGCGTCTATCGTCAGTGCCTGTGGGTCTCTCGACCTGGAACAATACCGCTTGACCTTCTTGTTGAGACGATAGGCCATAATGTTGAATTGTGGATATCCCCACCGACGTGTCAAGCACCTGAACACTTCCGTGTGAAGGCTCCACTCCCCCGGGTGCAGGTCGTGTCTGCTGAGGAAGTCTGCTTCCCAGTTGCCTACTCCCGGAATGAGGATCGGCGACAACGCAATGGCGTGTTTTTCCGCCCAGAGGAGAATTTTTGACACCTCTGACATTGCTACTCTGCTTTTCGTTCCGCCCTGTTGGGTTTATGTACGTTACCGCCGTTACATTGTCTGACTGGACTTGAATGGCCTGATTCCGAAGTAGAGATGAGGCATGCAGAAGGGCGTTGTAGATAGCCCTGAATTCCAGGATGTTTATTGGAAGGACGACTTCCCGACTTGACCATCTTCCTTGAAACTGCACCCCCTGGGTGTCTGCTCCCAAACCTCTGAGGCTTGCATCCGTGGTTAGCAGAATCCATTCTGAATCCCGAACCTCCGACCCACGACGAGGTGAGAAGTCTGTAGCCACCACAGAAGGGAGATCCTGGCTCTTGGCGACAGACGGATCCGCTGGTGCATGTGAAGATGTGATCTGGACCATTTGTCCAATAGATCTAGCTGGGAAGGCCTCGCATAAAACCTTCCGTACTGAAGCGCCTCGTAAGAGGCCACCATTTTCCCCAGAAGGTGAATGCACAGATGCACCGAGATCCGGGTTGGCTTCAGGACAGCCCGAACCATCGACTGGATTTCCATAGCCTTCTCCATGGAAAGGAACACTCTATGATTTTGTGTCCAGTATCATTCCCATGAAGAAAAACCTCTACGTCAGTTCCAGGTGAGATTTTGGTAAGTTCAGAATCCACCCGTGATCCAGCAGTAGTCTGGTTGAGAGGCGAATACTGTCCATCAACCGCTCCAGAAGATCATCCAGGTATGGAATTATGTTCACTCCCTGTTTGCGGAGTAGAAACATCATCTCTGCCATCACCTTGGTGAATACTCTCGGTGACGTGGAGAGACCAAATTGCAGGGCCTGGAACTGGTAGTGGTAGTCCTGCAGTGCAAACCGTAGATAAGCCTGATGAGGTGGCCAGATCGGAATGTGAAGGTACGCATCCTTGATATCCAGAGACACTGGGAATTCCCCCTCCTCCAGACCTGAGATCACCACTTTCAGAGACTCCATCTTGAATGTGAACACTCGTAAGTACGGGTTCAATGACTTGAGGTTCAAAATCGGCCTTACCGAACCATCTGGTTTCGGTACTACAAACGGGTTGAAATACTATCCATTGTTTTGTAGATGAGGTGGAACTGGAACAATGACCTGAGTCTACCAGTTTTTGAATGGCATCCTGTAAGGTTATACTTGCTTCCTGTGAAACTGGTAAGCCTGATTTGAATAATCTTTGAGGTGGGAGCTCCTGAAACTCCAGTCTGTAGCCCTGGAAAATAATATCTATGACTCAGGGATCCTGGCATGATGTTGTCCAGATGTGACTGAAAAAGTTAAGACGGCTCACACCTGCTGGTCTTCCAGCCATCGCGGTCCACCGTCATGCTAAAGGATTTGAGGAAGCAGAACTTGAGCTCTATTCCTGTGAACCTGCAGTTGCTGGTTTTTGTGGTTTACCTCTAGCGCCTCTGGTGGCTGTAGAAAAACCTCTGGTTTTGCCCTTAAACTTGGCAGTCTGAAAGGACTGTAGATTAGGTCCTGAGTAAGCTTTCCTGGCTGGGGCAGCTGCAGAAGGAAGATACAGGGACTTACCCGCAGTAGCTTTGGAGATCCATTTGTCTAGTTCATCTCCAAATAAGGCCTCTCCTGTGAAGGGTAGGCCTTCCACGCCTTTCCTGGAGTCAGGGGCGGATTGGGAAACAAAAGTGGCCCTGGAAAAATTTCTAAAAGTGGCCTCATGTGGGCGGCACCAAACCAACTGTAGGCAGAGCCAATATCAAAGTAGGTGTGGTTAATACTTGAAAATATAATGTACATGGCGTTACACCAACAAAAGGCAGAGCATGTTATATTAGCTGGATATAAAGTATAGAAAGTATTGTGTTGTAGCAGAAGCAGTAAAGAAATTAAAACTGGGGTGACATTTAATCCTCTGCACACTCACTAAATAAATTGTAACGAAATTATAGCTACTTCATGCTATATTCTGTTACAGTGATTCTTAAGCTGGGTCCTCAGGGGGGGCAAGCAGGGGTGCCACGCGATGTGGTCCAGGACCATATCAGTGATAGGCAAAACCAGTGAGAGTGGCTGCCAATCATAAAACATGCAGACAATCAGAAGCCACATAACTGAACTAAGGAGAACATGTAAGCACAATTCACCTAAGTTAATATTTGTCAAAATCTATCAAGAAACTTTTGGGGTGCCATGAAAAAAAGTCTGATACTCTAATGCACTGTGATTCAAGAAAGTTTGGGAACCACTGCTTTTTGCATCACACAGTCCGCTTTGTTTAAGCAGCTTAGCATTAAATAACCTTCCTCCCCCTATTATAGAATAGCCCCCCTCACTACAGAATACCCCCTAGACAGATCTCCATATATAGCATACTCATAATCAACTACACATAGCATACAAATAACAAACAATATATAGCATATACAGTGCATAACCCTAAAAAACCTGAGACAGGGCAGGATTTACCAAAGGATCACGGTACATCCCGCCACTTACCGCACTGATACTTATCGCATATGTACTAATATATGTGATTAATATCACAAAGGACAGCTCTCCCAATAAGAGCTGTCCTTTACGATTCGCTGCGACTCTTGGATTTTCAAATCTATGACTCAGGAGTCCGTCTGCACATGCGCAGACAGGCGGCGGCCGTGGGGGATGCTGGGAGAGTTCCATGACAGAACCCTCCCACATGGCATTGCAGAAGAACCCCATAGGCTTCTACAGGATAACACCAGCAAAATCTGGCGTTACCCTGCGTGGCGGAGACCCGGTGCAGAGGTGAGTACATATGAAAATGTGGTAAAAACACAGGAAACAGGGTTTTTTCCGCATTTTCGGTTTAGTACATCCCGCCCACAGCATGTGCATAGCAGATACATTAACAACTAAACAGAGCATACACATACTATATACATAGCTTACACAGAATGGACATAGCATATAAATAACCATGTATACATAGAATGTACATAGCATATACATAATTAACAATACATAGCATATACATAACTAACTACTGTATATAACCAACTACACAGAGCATATACTGTACATATTCTTATAGCCCCCCTGCCCCCTCAAAACAGATCTACATTAACCCTCCATTCATGTACCCAGACAATAAAACTTAGGTGGTGATTCAGACCTGATCGCTGGGCTGCAAACTTTGCTGTCCTGTGTTCAGATAGTCGTCACCTCCAGGGGGAGTGTAAATTTGCCGCGCAAGTGTGTGATCCATGTGTACGCCGAGCTGCAAAAATCCGCCTGCGTTTTCCGGACTCTCACAATTAACGGTCAGTTACCAGCCACAAATGGCCTCCTCCTGTCAATTGCCTTGCGATCGCCCGTGCGATCGGATTTTTCGCACCATCCTGTCGCTGACCGGCGATGCCCTTTGTTGTTGTCCGACGTGCGTGCGCATTGCGGTGCATCTGTATGCACAGTTAGTACATGATCGCCCATTGTGCGAACACGCACAGCAGCGATCAGGTCTGAATCACCCCATTAGTACATGGACCTGCAGTAATGGAACAGCTTTGTTAGAAACTTTAATCTGTCTCTTCTTTGTACTGTATGTTGTCTGTCTTTATTATTTACTTGCCCCCCCCCCCCCCCCTCCCCCCGTGGCAAACGCAGGGTTTGTAGGGAGATGGGGGGGGGGGGGGGTTCCATATATGTGCGTCAAATAAAAAAATAAATATATATTTTATAAATATAATTACAAAAGAACCGGCACTCGACAGAAGAATTCAAATGCCCTGGTGCCCTCCACAGATATAAGCAATGCAGTAGTGATTGGAGGTGGCACGTACACGGTCTTCCAAACAAATGACGTTAATTGTAGCCACGGTTTGATTTTAACGTTTCAGAACTTTTAACAGTTAACGTTATGTGTTTGGAAGTCCGTGTGAGTGCAACCTCCAATTACTATATATATATATATATATATATATATATATACACACACACTATATATGATTTACGTAAATATCTAAACATGGTGCCTGTGTGCTATCTATGGAGGTGGCAGTGGGAGGAAAGGAATAGTGCCTGTGCTGTCAGTCCGTGTAAGTACCATGGATTGACAGCACAGTCACTATTCCCTTCCACTGCCACCTCCATAGATAGCACACAGGCACCATGTTTATTCCTTACTATCTCCTCCCCTGCCCGCTGCGTTCCCGCACTCATGTTAGTCAAGGACACCTTAATTTATTATTAAATACACTATGAGGGCATATGTGTATCTGCCCACCCCCAGCATAAAGATACATCACCTTGCTGATCTGGAGACTCCACTGCTAGCTTCAGCCAGGCTCCCAACACTTTATCCTCACCACGTGATCAGTCTGAGAGGAGCCTGCTCAGTGCTCCACCTACATGACAGCAGCTTGCCTCGGCTCCCTCCCAGTGCGTATGTGAGGCAGCTGCTGCAGCAGCGCAGGGATGCTCAGAGTTCCGGCAGACATTACAAAAAAATTAAATTAAATAAAACAGTAAGCTGCGGCACGATAGATCTGAGACCAGGGGGGGTTTCTAGGTACTCGGAACCCCCCTGCGTGCGCATATGCTCCCCTCCCCCCAATCAGATCTCCATTTATTTACCCAGACAGATCTCTATGTACTACTGCCACTGCAGCTCTGCAGGCAGCATGTCAGTCTTTAAAAAAAATGTCCTGCAAGCTGCAGTGCCAGTGCTACATGGAGATTTGTGCAATTGGAGCAATCAGGACAGACTTCATTACCCCATTTCTCGAGCCCTGGCTGCTTCCCCCCTCCCTGTAGACAGGTTAGCATCTCATTACAGTGGTGGCCCAGGAGCACAGTGCAGGCAGAGGTTGGAGTAGACTTATACTACTCACCTCTCCTGCTGTACACGCACCTACTGCTGCGTCTCTTCCCCTGAGGTCTGGCGCGCCGACCCCCTTTCCTGTCACCCTGTTCTCCCAGCTCAGCTGCTGACGGCCGCGGCACAGTGTCTGCTCTGCTGGGTCACCTGAGTGTTATGGGGTGGAGCTTGCTGTCCCAACGGCCAGTGGCTGCGGCGCACATACACTGCTGTCAGTGATGGGGGCGGAGCCTGTTCTCCCAGCACCAGCGGCCGATGTCCGCGGCATACATGCATACTGAAGACAGTGTCAGTGGGTGATGTGCGGGGGGCGGAGCCACAGAAGACAGGCAGCCCCACACGCCAATCGGCCCACCGGGATCCTCCCCGGTAGGTACAGTGGCCAATCCGGCCCTGCCTGGAGTCCGTGTTAGCAGTCCACTGGCGTAGCCATAAGCCTCTGCATGCTGATACTGCCATAGCAATGGTGTGTGCATTAAGCAAGCCTATTTCTTTTATGGCTTCCACCATAAAATTCGCAGAGTCCTGTATATGTTGCAGGAGTAAAATAATCTCCCCCTGAGGCAAGGTACCTAACCCCTCAATTAGGTTACCCGACCATTTTGCGATGGCCTTAGTAATCCACCCATATACTATAGTGAGTCTCTGTGCCACCCCAGCAGCTGTATAAAAAGATTTGAGTGTATTCTCAATTCTACGATCAGCCGTGTCTTTTCAGGAGGCTGCACCAGGGTAAGGCAATACAATTTTCCGTGACAGCCTGGATACTGATGCATCCACTATCGGTGGATTTTCCCATTTTTTTTCTATCCTCAGGAAGAAAGGGAAAAGATATCAATCTTTTAGGGATTTGAAATTTCCTATCAGGTTTAACCCACGGTTCTTCAAATAGCGTATTTAGTTCCTTTGATACAGGAAAAAGTGGCTGAGGATTTCTTTTTTATATTAAAATAAGATTCCTCAGTCTCCCCCGTTATCTTGTCAGGGATATGCAGAACCTCTGTAATAGCTTCTATGAGAGCCTTTATTCCCTGTGACAGCGTAGCCTCCCCCACCTCTACGGCCACCCCCCCTCCCCCTCCTCCATGTCTAACCCCTCATCATCAAAGTCAGATTGCAGGATATGGGCTAAAGGACGTTTTTGCGGACAAACGGCAGGGGACTGAGAAGCTGGTTTGGGTACTGAGTCTCTTTGCATAAACTCAGTCATCGATTGTCTTAAGTATTGCGTCTGTCAAAGTCAAAAATATTACAGGCACACTCATCACGTACAAACAAACACCACACAGATGGCCTCCGTGCGGGTGCTTGTTCTGCCGTGCGTACACATACTCGCAAGCTACGTATAACCGCTCACGCGGTCTTGCGTGTTAGCACGTGGTATGAGTAAATACGGTAACATACGCATTCGCACAGAAAGAGCCACAAAAGCCATATTCAATATTTTACCCATATAGTGCATGAATCACACACTGTCTGTACATCCTTCAAATAGAAAGTTACTGTTCACACATAAATTAATCAAACCTCTCATGCGCATAAAAAGGCGATTCTCCTAGAAACTCAAGCACAAACAAGTGCCTTGAATGTATCAGACTGACTTGTTTACACAAAGCTTTGTAATCCTATGAAGAAGGCAAATACCTTTGGTTACCCCCATTGTTCTAGAGTTGTCCAGTATCTGTTGAAGACAGTAAATACGGGACTGTCATTGTTTTACTAGAAACCAGGACAAACAAGAAGACAATATCCTACCCAAGACACAAGCCAGAAACCTTGTTTAACTTGAAAAACTGGATTAGCAACAGCTGACAAACTACATACTAGACATTTAGATATCTGAGGTATAACATTTATAGTCTAAACTCTTGGAAATATATATATATATATATATATATATATATATATTTCCTAACAAGTTGTAATAGCAAGAATATATGTGTGTGTATGTATATATGTATGTTGTGACAAGAACACTGGGATAGTGTTTGAGGGCAGGTATGTTTGTCCCAGGTTCTTGTCTTACATGTATTAGAAAAATGAAAACTTCTAGGAATATGTTTTGTTTTGTTAGAACCTTTTCAGTTTGTTGGAAAAGCTGGGTAAGGGCCCTGAAAGAGAGATGGGGCAAGTTCCAGACATTGGGCCCAGTTCGGGTCTTTGGCCTCACAGAAGGCTAATCAGGCTTTCAGCTGTGTAAGAGTGTTATAGAGCTGCTGGCCTGATTAGGGTGTGCAGACTGCCTGGGAAGACTGCAGGATCTCTGTGAGAGAAACACGCTCCTGATACAAGTAAGCTATACAGTGCTTACTGGAGAACTCGGTGGGTTTTTTGTTTAGTGATAGTTAGGAACATCTTGTGTTTAGTTAGTGCCGTACAGGCAAGGTATTTTCTTTTGGTGTTTGTTTTATTTTCTGTATAATAAAACTGGCTGGGGCCAGTTGTACCAGAACCTGGACTTGTGTTGTTCCTCAGCTGCTGCGTGCTGCCATATACCCCAGGAAACGGCACCTTGCACCCTTACAGTGTTACAACTTGGTGGAGAATGCGAGCATGCCGTTCTGCGCATAAGTGAAAGCAGCAGCTTTGTGAGGCCTGCAGAAAACGGTGGTTTATGCAGATACAGCCCAGTGTGAAGTTACTGAGACTCGCCCTGAGGATTTAATATATGTCCTGGGTGAAAGCAGCTACAAAGCCACCTGAAAAAATCTGTCGACATGGAGGAACTGCTTAAAGCCTTGCTGCAAGCTACAGCGGCTCAGCAGGAGGCCAACAGACAGCAGCAGGTGGCAATGGAGGAAAATTGGAGACAGCAGCAGGTGGCAATGGAGGAAAATAGGAGACAACAGCAGGCAGCTGTTGACGAACTTTACAGGCAACAGCGTCAGGATAGAGAGGCCTTAACAAAAGTGGTGCAGAGCCTTGCAGCCCGAATTGGAGATGTGGCCGTCAGTGCTCCGACCAGCTCTAGTTCTATACGGGCCAGTCACTTCCTGCAGAAAATGACAGAGGCTGATGATGTGGAGGCCTACCTGACCACGTTTGAAAGGACTGCCGAGCGTGAGAACTGGCCGAAAGCACAGTGGGCCAGCCTGCTGGCACCTTTTCTGTCAGGTGAGCCCCAAAAAGAGTACTTTGATTTAAGCCCTGCTGAGGCTCGGGACTATGATAAACTAAAGACTGAGATCCTGACCTGCCTGGGAGTCGCGCTGTCAGTACGAGCACAACGGGTGCACCATTGGGTGTACGCCATGGAGAAGCCGCCTCGCTCCCAGATGCACGACCTTATTCAGCTAACAAAAAAATGGTTACAGCCAGAGACATTAACTGGTCCCCAGATGGTTGAAAGAGTCGTCATGGACCGCTACTTGAGATCTTTGCCCATGGTCCTGCGCATTTGGGTGAGCCATGGAGACCCGGGTACTGCTGACCAATTAGTGGACATGGTAGAGAGGTATATGGCAGCAGAGGAACTACTGATGACCACCCAGCAACCCATAGATCCTCGACAGCGCCCTTCAGTAAAGACTGGTAAGACTGTTCCGTGGGAAAATGTTGCTGGGCTGTTAAGAGAACGCAAGGCTGGAGAGACTGTAAACACTGGCCCTGGAGACAGGCCAATGGGGCTAGAACGGTCTATGCTGCCCAAACGGGTTGATAATCGTGTGGTTAAATGTTTTAGGTGTGGTATGCCAGGTCATGTTATTGCCAATTACCCAGTCACGCAAGAACCCATGCAATGTGATGCTGCCTTTGAATGTCGCAGAATGTCTTTCTTTGCTAGGTTAGCCTGTACTGTGGTACCTTCACCTGAGCTGGAAAAACAAATGTGTGATGTGTTCTTAGAGGGTAACCGGGTAGAGGCCTTGCTAGATTCAGGAAGTTTAGTTACCCTCGTGAAAGCGGGGTTAGTGAACCCCTTAAAGGTCCAGCAAATACCTATTGGGGTAACTTGCATACATGGGGATACCCAACATTATGTCACTGCTGAAGTGAATATAGAAACTTGTTGTGGGTCAGCAATTGTTAAAGTAGGACTGGTCCCCACCTTGGTGCATGAGTCCATAATAGGGAGGGATTTTCCTCATTTTTGGAAACTGTGGGAATCACGTTTATCAACAGATGTGAGAAGTAAAGAGCCAGTTGATAATACCGGTGATTTCATGGATGTACGCGTGTCTTCGGAACTTTCTGACCCTTTGCCTTTTGCTAGTTTGGTTGGGGAAGGGACAGATGGGGAATCCAGTGAAGACCCTCTTGCTGGGAACAGAGACATAGTAGTTAGAACTGAAAGCATGCCTGACCTGGAGGTAAAGAAGGATCTGTTTGCGTCTGAACAGTTAAAGGATCCTACCTTAATAAAGGCTAGAGAGAATGTTAAGGTTGTTAATGGAGGACCTGTGGTACCAGGGTTACGTATCCCCACATGGCCATCTGTAATGAGCTCTTGTACCACATTGTCAAAAGGGGTGAGGATGTGGTGGAACAGCTGGTAGTTCCCCAGCCTTATCGGAGAACGGTACTAGATTTAGCTCATAGTCACGTTACCGCAGGACATTTATGGGCAGAAAAAACCACTGAAAGAGTTTTAAAAAGGTTCTTTTGGCCAGGGGTTTATAAATAAGTGTCTGAATATTGTTCTTCCTGTCCTGAATGCCAGTATCATGCCCCTAGACCCCATTTCAGGAGCCCACTAGTTCCCATGCCTATTATAGAGGTCCCGTTTGACAGAATAGCCATGGATCTCGTGGGGCCCTTGTTAAAGTCTGCTCGGGGCCATCAGTATATCCTGGTAATTATGGACTATGCCACTCGATATCCTGAGGCTGTCCCTTTACGCACTTTCACAACCAAGGCGATAGCTAGGGAGCTGGTGCAGGTTTTTAGTAGAGTGGGAATACCAAAAGAAATTTTGACTGACCAAGGTACTCCATTTATGTCAAGGATCATGAAAGAATTGTGCAAATTATTTAAGGTCACTCACCTCAGGACGTCCATCTACCATCCCCAAACTGACGGGTTGGTGGAAAGGTTTAATAAAACATTAAAAAGTATGTTAAACAAGGTTGTTGAGAGAGATGGGAAAAACTGGGATTGTTTGTTGCCCTACTTGTTAATGGCCGTCAGAGAAGTTTCTCAGTCCTCTACGGGGTTTTCTCCATTTGATTTGTTGTATGGTAGACACCCCAGAGGGTTGTTGGACATTGCCAAAGAGACGTGGGAAGGACAGCCCACTCCTTATAGAAGCGTTATTGAACATGTAACACAAATGCAGGATAGGATTGCAGCCGTGGTACCTATTGTCAGAGAGCACATGGAACAGGCCCAAAGTGCTCAACAGAGGGTATATAACCGGAGTGCCAAGATACGGAAATTTGCTCCTGGAGATAGAGTTCTTGTTTTGGTACCCACTGTGGAAAGCAAATTCCTAGCTAAATGGCAGGGTCCATTTGAGATTAGGGAAAAAGTGAATGAGGTTAATTACAAAGTATACCAGCCAGGAAAGAGAAAACCCGAACAAATCTACCATGTTAACTTAATCAAACCCTGGAAAGATAGGTTGTCTCTGTCAGCGGAGCCTTGCCCTTCGGTGTCTTCACCTCGGTTGCTTCCCGCAGTAAAGGTGTCAGAGACATTATCAGCTGATCAGAACAATCAGGTTAAAGAATTTCTCATCCAAAATAGGGAGATATTTTCAGAGCTCCCTGGCCAAACGACCATAATAAAACATGACATTGTCACAGAACCAGGGGTCAGGGTTCATTTAAAGCCATATAGGATTCCTGAAGCTCAGCGAGAAGCTGTTTCTAAAGAAGTTAAAACCATGTTAGAACTTGGAGTCATAGAGGAATCTAACAGTGAGTGGTCCAGTCCCATAGTTCTCATCCCGAAGCCCGACGGTAGCATACGCTTCTGTAATGACTTTCGTAAGTTAAATGAGGTGTCCAAGTTTGACGCGTACCCCATGCCCCGTGTGGATGAGCTTATAGAAAGGCTGGGAACAGCCAGGTTTCTCACCACATTGGACCTGACCAAAGGTTACTGGCAAATACCTTTATCTGATAGCGCAAAAGAAAAAACAGCCTTTTCGGTTCCGGAGGGGCTGTACCAGTATAAGATGTTACCCTTTGGGTTGCATGGGGCTCCAGCAACCTTTCAACAGGCGATGGATAAAATTTTGAGGCCCCATAGAAAATATGCAGCTGCCTATTTGGATGATGTGGTTATTCACAGTACAGACTGGGGGTCCTATTTGGTTAAAGTACAAGCAGTACTGGACTCAATCAGAGAGGCAGGGTTAACTGCTAACCCAAAGAAGTGCTGCCTCGCAATGGAGGAGGTCAAATACTTGGGCTTCACCATAGGCAGAGGTCTAATTAGGCCCCAATTGAATAAAATTGATGCTATTCAGAACTGGCCTCGTCCAGTGAATAAAAAACAGGTAAGGGCTTTTTTGGGAATAACTGGGTACTATAGATGGTTTATTCCCAATTTTGCGACCACAGCGGTGCCGTTGTCAGACCTTACCAAAGGGAAGCAGTCAAATATGGTGAAATGGAACCCTGATGCAGAAAAAGCGTTCCAAGCGTTAAAAGTGGCTTTGTGTTCACAACCGGTATTGATAACACCAGATTTTTAAAAAGAATTTGTGGTACAGACAGATGCCTCAGAGGTAGGGATAGGCGCTGTGCTGTCCCAAACCAGAGATGAGGACGAACACCCTATCATTTATTTGAGTAGGAAACTCAATGAGCATGAAAAAAGGTATGCCATTGTGGAAAAGGAGGCTTTGGCCATTAAGTGGGCACTAGATACCTTGAGATATTACCTCTTGGGTAGACAATTCAGACTAGTGACGGATCATGCCCCTTTAAAATGGATGGATGTAAATAGAGGCAAGAAAGCTCGTGTAACTAGATGGTTTCTAGCGTTGCAGGATTTTAAGTTTACTGTCGAACATAGACCGGGTACACAATTGGCCAACGCAGATGCATTGTCCCGCATCTTCTGTTTGGGGGCTACAAGTGTTCCGGCCCCTAGGTCGAAACAGGGGAGGAGGATATGTGACAAGAACACTGGGATAGTGTTTGAGGGCAGGTATGTTTGTCCCAGGTTCTTGTCTTACATGTATTAGAAAAATGAAAACTGCTAGGAATATGTTTTGTTTTGTTAGAACCTTTTCAGTTTGTTGGAAAAGCTGGGTAAGGGCCCTGAAAGAGAGATGGGGCAAGTTCCAGACATTGGGCCCAGGTCGGGTCTTTGGCCTCACAGAAGGCTAATCAGGCTTTCAGCTGTGTAAGAGTGTTATAGAGCTGCTGGCCTGATTAGGGTGTGCAGACTGCCTGGGAAGACTGCAGGATCTCTGTGAGAGAAACACGCTCCTGATACAAGTAAGCTATACAGTGCTTACTGGAGAACTCTGTGGGTTTTTTGTTTAGTGATAGTTAGGAACATCTTGTGTTTAGTTAGTGCCGGACAGGCAAGGTATTTTCTTTTGGTGTTTGTTTTATTTTCTGTATAATAAAACTGGCTGGGGCCAGTTGTACCAGAACCTGGACTTGTGTTGTTCCTCAGCTGCTGCGTGCTGCCATATACCCCAGGAAATGGCACCTTGCACCCTTACAGTGTTACAATGTGTGTATATATATATGTATCAAAAAAGAGATGGTTGTACGGAGAGCGCTCTATTGTGTAAACAGTCTCTTTGTGGTTCCTTCAAGGATACTCCTAAACGAATTTGACCACGGAGTGGTGATTCTGAAAAAGACCCTCTCACCAGATTCACCCAGACAGCGATAACACTCGTTAATCCATCGCTACGGAGCGATTAGTCGCAAACTGCGCATGTGCAATGTTCACAGTGCGCCTGCGCCAAGTAAATTAGCAAAAAAGTTTGGTATTTTACTCACGGCGTAACAAAGTTTTTTCATCGTTCTGCTGATCGGAGTGTGATTGACAGGAAGTGGGTGTTTCTGGGCGGAAACTGGCCGTTTTCTGGGAGTGTGCAGAAAAACGCAGGCGTTTCAGGGAAAAAAGCGGGAGTGGCTGGAGAAACGGGGGAGTGTCTGGCCGAACGCTGGGTGTGTTTGTGACGTCAAACCAGGAACGAAACTGACTGAACTGATCGCAGTGTAGGAGTAAGTCTGGAGCTACTCAGAAACTGCTAAGAAATTTCAATCCGCAATTCTGCTAATCTTTCGTTCTCAATTCTGCTAAGCTAAGATACACTCCCAGAGGGCGGCGGCTTAGCGTGTGCAATGCTGCTAAAAGCAGCTAGCGAGCGAACAACTCGGAATGAGGGCCACTGTGCCTTACATGAAACATGACATACTGTGACAGTGACAGCACACACACACACACACACACACACACACACACACACACACACACACACACACACACACACACACACAAAAACAGGTTAAATGCACAATTAACCCACAAAGAGCCCTTAAAGAGAGACACAGAGATAGGCTGGAACCAGCACACAGCGCCCTTACTGCTATTGCCAAGCTTAGCCGGGTCGCAGACTAAGTACCCAGATTGGGGACTTAGTACACTAGTAAGCGCTCCCCCCGTTATGGGATCCGGACTGAAAGTCGACAGTAACTAGGTCGACAATGTCTAGGTCGACCACTATTGGTCGACAGTAACTAGGTCGACATGGTGTCTAGGTCGACAGGGTCTTTAGGTCGACATGTTCTAGGTCGACAGGTCAAAAGGTCGACATGAGTTTTTCACAATTTTTTCTTTTTTTGAACCTTTTCATACTTAACGATCCACGTGGACTACGATTGGAACGGTAATCTGTGCCAAGCGAAGCGAAGGCACCATGCCCGAAGCATGGCGAGCGAAGCGGTGCACTATTTGGGGTTCCCGGTCACTCTACGAAGAAAACGACACCAAAATAACATTAAAAACTCATGTCGACCTTTTGGCCTGTCGACCTAGAACATGTCGACCTAAAGACCCTGTCGACCTAGACACCCTGTCGACCTAGTTACTGTCGACCAATAGTGGTCGACCTAGACATTGTCGACCTAGTTACTGTCGACTTTCAATACCACACCCCCCGTTATGGCCCCCTGGAATCGCTGAGGTAACCTGGAGATTCTCCAGAGGAGCTGCGCGTCCCTGTCAGCCAGCGTCTGTGTCCACTGCAGAGGGAAAATGGCGCTGGTGAGCTGCTGGATCTGCTCATAGTGAAGCCCTGCCCCTTCAATGGCGCGTGGTCTTCCCGTTTTTTTATACTGGCTGAGGTGATTTTTAGTGCTTAAAATGGAGTCAGCCTCCTTTTAAGTCTGTAATGCCAGTCTGGGTACTGTGTACACCCATAGTGTACTTAGACTCAGTTCGCTCCCTCAGAAGCGATGCGTCCGCACTGTGTACTGAGTCCCGAAACCCAGCTGCCCCACGTAGAAGCCGTGAGTCTCCGTAACCTCATGCCGCCATAATGGGCGGCGACCCACTAACCGGGATGCCAGCTTAGTACTCACCACTCTTCTATCTTCTGGCTCTGTTAGGGGTGGCCGCGTGCTGTGGGAATGTACGCTCGCCGTGGTGGGGCTTTCGAATAGTTCCCTCAGGAGCTAGTGTCCTATCAACGGGGAATGGGACCATTAACCCTTCAAGAGTTTGGGCTGTGTCCCCCACAAGTCCCACGAAGTAGGCAGTCTGGTGCCATCCAGACCTGCCTGAAAATAACAAACAGAAAAAATAAATGCAGAAAACTCTTCTGGAGCGGCTCCTCCGGGCACATTTTCTAAATGGAGTCTGGTAGGAGGGGCATAGTGGGAGGAGCCAGCACACACTATCAAATTCTTAAAGTGCCCAAGGCTCCTAGTGGACCCATCTATACCCCATGGTACTAAATGGATTCCCAGTATCCTCTAGGACGTAAGCGAAAAATGGTTGTAAGCCATCAACTAATGATTCCCAGCCCTACAGCAGAGTGGTGCTCCAGGAGGGTAGCCAATCCAGACATGCCAAGAAGGGAGGTAAGTAGCCAGTGATGACAGCCTGCATTATGATCAAGAGGGAAATATATACGTTATGGTATTTCTCCTAAGTCCACAAGTTCCACAGGATAACAATGGGATATGATGGAGCGACAGCGGATTGGCACCAATCGATCAAAGCTTTCTGGCCTCCCAGGATGCAACGGGGCCATCCATATATCCCCGACCACTGGCTCAGGCAAATCAGTTGTATTCCAAAGCACAAGGCAGGAGCATCATGTAGAACCCTAATCAGGTTATAAGAACACACATGCACACCCTTCCGTACAAGAAGGAAGAGGTTAGTGAGTAGAAGGATCCTCAAATCAGGTGCGTCAGGGTTGGACCCCTGTGGAATCTGTGGACTTAGGAGAAATACCGTTATCAACGGTAAGTTCTTATCATAACGTATATTTCTCCGGCAGGGTCCACAGGTTATCCACAGGATAACAATGGGATTTCCCAAAGCAATTTAGTGGTGGGGTCGCTCCTGATTGGACAGGAGAACCTTACACCCGAATTCAGCGTCATGAGAGGCAAAAGTATCCAAGGCATAATGTCTAATGAATGTGTTAATGGAAGACCATGTGGCTGCCTTACATATCTGTTCTGCTGAAGCACCACGTTGTGCTGCCCATGAAGGACCTACCTTACGAGTAGAGTGAGCAGAGACATTAGCCGGAACAGGGAGATCAGCTTGAGAATATGCTTCTGAAATCGTCATTCGAAGCAATCTTGCCAGCGTCTGTTTAGTAGCAGGCCATCCTCTCTTGTGAAATCCGTAGAGAATGAAGAGAGAATCTGTCTTTCTGATGGCACTGGTACGATCCACGTAGATCCTTAACGCACGGACCACGTCCAGCGATGCATCTCCTGCAATAAGTCCCGATACCTGAAAAGTCGGGACTACAATTTTTTCATTAAGGTTTAATTTAGACACCACCTTAGGAAAATACCCAGACCTAGTTCTGAGAACTGCTTTATCTGGATGCAAAATCAGAAATGCGGAACAACGGACAGCACCCCTAAATCTGATACTCTTCTAGCTGATGCCATAGTCAGTAGAAAGAGCACTTTAGCTGTCAACCATTTAAGATCCACTTTATTAAGTGGTTCAAATGGGGCAACTTGAAGGGCTTTCAGGACTAAACATAAGTCCCACGGTACTGTAAGCGGAACAAAAGGAGGCTGAATGCGCAGCATTCCCTGGAAAAAAGTACGCACATCCTGTAAATTGGCAATTTTCTTTTGGAACCATAAAGTCAATGCCGACACTTGCACTCTCAAGGAAGCCACCTTCAAACCTTTATCCATTCCAGCCTAAAGGAATGCTAAGACACTGGAAACTCTTTACTGCACCAATGAATACAGGCTTGCCATATTCTGTGATAAATACGAGCTGAGGAGGGTTTCCTTGCTCTGAGCATTGTTTGAATTACCTGTTGTGAAAATTCTCTTGACTTCAGGATAGAGGTTTCAAGAGCCACGCCGTCAAAGATAGCCGATCCAGATGTCTGTGATAACAAGGACCCTGCGTCAGTAAGTCTGGACGTTGAGGGAGCAGAAATGGAGCATCCATCGACATTCTCTGCAGATCTGTGTACCAATGTCTTCTGGGCCAAGCCGGAGCTATTAAAATCACGGCACCCTTTGCTTGCTTTATTTTCCTCACCACCCTGGGTAATAGGGTGATCGGAGAAAACAGATAAGTCAGATGAAAGTCCCATCTCACCGAAAAGGCGTCCACAAAGATCGCTCTGGAATCCTTTGTTCTTGACCCGTATGTGGGCACTTTGTTGTTCAGACGGGACGCCATGAGATCTATCTCTGACAACCCCCATTTGTCTACTAGAGTCTGAAAAACTCCGGGTGTAGAGCCCATTCGCTTGCTTGAATGGTGTGTCGACTGAGAAATTCCGCTTCCCAGTTTAGGACTCCCGGAACGAACACTGCGGACAAGGCTGGATGATGGATTTCTGCCCACTTTAGTATGTGACTTATCTCCTTCATTGCTTTTTGGCTGCGGGCTGTAGTAAAATATTTTTCTACACAGAATTACCCCTCCCTTTTAGCACCTGAGTGACATCACAATCTGATTGAGCAGCTTACCATTTTGTGCATTGTATTTAGAGAGGCATGGATGGGTCAGCATTAGGAGGGATTGCTGACTCCAGAGTGCCATAGGAGAAGCTAGGGGTATCTCCAGGTAAGCTGGCTCTCAGATGCTGTAGGAGCCATTACCATGTGGCCTTACACTGGGAATTTAACCCAGACATATTTGTAATTATTTATGGGGTGGGTGTGGGGTGCGGTGGCCCTTGTGTCGGTATGGCTGGGATGCTTCAGGTCGGCACACCCTAACACTTTATTAACACTTATGATTTTCCCTATCACTTTGTATATATTTTTGTATTATTTTAATCACACCATTTACATAGCACTTCTGTGCTTCTTATTAACCCTTATTAATTCTCACCTGTGTGCTGACCTGGGGTAGCCGGCCTGTGCCGACGTTATGGGGTCCTGCACCCCGGACCCATACCTAGTATTAGGGACCGCCAGTGACGGAGAAGCCTTGTCGATCGGCCTGGGGGCTTAACCCTATATCTGCAGATATACGCAACTAAGATCTCCGTATTATCTGACTATTATGTAGTAAAATATTTTTCACTCGGTGTGCATTAGGGAACACATTGTTTTTTCCTACACAGAATTACCCCTCCCTTTTAGCACCTAAGTGACATCACAATCTGATTGAACAGCTTACCATTTTGTGCATGGCTGCGGGTTCCTCCCTGATGGTTGAGGTATGCTACTGCCGTTGCATTGTTCGAGCTTATCTGGACTGGTTTGCATTGTTCGAGCTTATCTGGACTGGTTTTCCTTGAAGAATGTCCTTTGCCTGAATCAGTGCCATGTATATGGCTCGAAGTTCCAACAGATTTATTGGCAGGCAACTTTCTTCTTTGGTCCATTGTCCCTGGAACCACAATTTTCCGGACACTGCTCCCAAGCCTTGAAGACTGGCATCTGTTGTCAGGATTTCCCAATCTGGTATCCAAAAGGGTCTCACCTTGTCTAGATGAGATGTTTGTAGCCACCAGGCTAATGACTTTCTTACTTTTATCAAAAGTACCATAGTCTGTTTCTATATTGTCTGATGTACTCCATTCCATTTGGCAAGAATCAGACTCTGCAGAAGTCTTGAGTGGAATTGTGCCTATTCCACCATGTTGAATGTTGACACCATCAAACCCATCACTCGCATTGCTGGTGAATAGATACCGTTTGACTGTGTAACAAGTCCTGAATCCTTGACTGTACCTTGGATATCTTGTTCCAAGGTAAAAATACTCTATGCAGACCTGAATTCAGTACAGCCCCCAAGTGAGTCATCCGTTGTGACGGAACTAGTGATGATTTGGCCCAATTTATGAGCCACCCGTGCCTCTGCAGACATGTTATTGTCTGTTGGAGATGACACAGGAGCAATTCCTGTGACTGTGCCAGGATTAAAAGGTCGTCGAGGTATGGAAAAATTCATATCCCCTGTTTGCAGAGATAAGCTGCCATAACCACCATAACCTTGGTAAATACTCTGGGGGCTGTGGCTAACCCAAAGGGTAGAGCCTGGAACTGAAAATGCTGTTGGAGGATAGCGAACCTGAGAGAACACTGATGGGACAGTGCTATAGGAACATGTAGGTAAGCATCTTGAATATCCAGGGATACCATACAATCCCCTGGCTCCATGGCCAAACTATGGAACGTAAAGTCTACCTGTGAAACCGCGGTACCCAAATGTATTTGTTTAGCATTTTGAGATTGAGAATGGGCCGAAATGACCCATTTGGCTTCTGAACCAAAAACAGGTTGGAGTAAAAACCCTGTCCTCGTTGTGCAGGGGGTACTGGAATGACTACTCCTGACTGAAGCAATTTCTGAACTGCTTCTTGCAAAGCCCTGGCCTCTACCCGAGACAGGCTGGCGCAGAAGAACCTCAGAGGAGGATGCGTCTTGAAGGGAAAAACATAACCTAGAGATACCGCTTCCTGCACCGAGGCATCTGTTGTAGACTGCTGCCAAATCTGTGCAAACTGAAGAAGTCGGCCCCCTACCCTGGGGTCCCCCAGGTGGAGGCCCGCACCATCAGGCTGATGGCTTGTCTTCTGGTTTGGAAACCGGCCCTCTGGTAGCCCAATGCTTTTTTGACTTACCAAACTTATTGTATTGGGGCTACTTGCGATCACTTTTTCCCTTCGTTTTTCCTTGAGACCGAAAGGGCCGGAGTTATATGTGGAAGGAAACTGGACCTATTTGGAGTCTGCTTCTGACTCCAGAATATCTGACAATTCTTTACCATAAAGAATATTTCCAGAAAAAGGCAAAGATTCCAAAACCTTCTTAGATTCTGAATCAGCTTTCCACGAACGTAACCAAACTGCTCTGTGAGCAGCTATTGTTGAGGCTGATGCCCTAGAGCAGGGCCGTAACTAGGGGGGGGGGGCTAGGGGGGCAGGCGACCTGGGCGCCAGATTGGAGGGGGCGCCGAGACCCCCTAACACCCTCTCCCGTCGGAGTTCTGTGATTAGACTGAAAATAAGCTACAGCTCCCAGCAGCCCTCGGGAGCTGTAGTTTACTTTCAATTTCCTGTGTGCTGTGCGCGGCTCGGGGAAGCAGGAAGTCTCTATCTCTCTCTAGCTGCCCGATTTTTTTTTTCTGTAGCTCGTCAGCCTCACGCGGTTTTCTTGCGCGGCTCCATTGCAGGCTGGGTGTTGGCAAGTACGGGCTGAGTGTGAGCTGCAGCTTCTTTCAGGCTGAACCCATGTGGTGGGGCGGAGAGTGGAGAGTTACATTTCAGCAGCGCTGTGCTGGCCGCATAGAGACACATCACCTCCTCGCTGCTGCTGCTGCTGCTGAGTTAATTAGTCAGCAGTGTCCTGGCCGGGAGCGATTGAAGGCACTCAGCAGCAGCAGCAGTGAGGGGGTGATGTGTCTTTGAATACGCCGGGGTGGGCGCCAGTATTTTGCAAATTATGGACTCCTGCTTTAGCATCAGTGCAATGACCGAGGGGGCAGGCAGGAATGATCCCTGGTGTGGCAGTGCTGCTGTCCAATTATGGGGAGGGGATGATGATCTTAGTGCACCTACGCTTTGGGGGGGGGGGGTACTGCTGGGGGAAAAGGATGATCTTGGTTCCTGGGCTGTCTAGAGGAGGGAAGATGCTGTTGGGGTGGGCGTGTGGGGGTTGATCTTAGAGACTATGCTGTTTGGAGGTGTGTGTGTGTGTGTGGGGGGGGGACTGCTGGGGGGATGACTAAGATGATTGTGCTGTCTGGAGGAGGGGTGCTGCTGGGTGGTTGATGATCATAGTGCTGTCTGGAGAGGTGGGGGTGATCTTGGTTCCTGTGTTGTCTGTGAAGGGGTTGGGGTGCTGTTTGGGGGGGGGGGGGGTGATGATCATAGTGCTTATGCTGCATATGAGAGGAGGGGATCAGTGAAGCACGCGGATGGACCAAATTTTTCTTTTATAGATGGAGATTGCTTTATCCCCATCTACCAGTGACTGCCACTGCGCCACCACGCCCCCCACGCTTGAAGTTGTCGCACGCAGCACAGCAGCTGATTAGAGAGAGTGTGCATTCATCCAGCATTTACATCAGCAACCTACTGGATCATGTTTAGTGACCAATCACTGTCTGGCGGTGTCTGGATGGATACAGCTGTTTCCTTCCCGGCAATCAGCACTGATGGCTGACAGAAAGTTTCAGCAGCTCCAAGTCCTCACCACTACTTGTGTACTACAGCAGCTCCATGAGATGGTGAGTGATGTGAGAGCTGAGAGGGATATGAAGGTTTATCTATCTATCTATCTATCTATCTATCTATCTATCTATCTATCTGTCTGTCTGTCTTTACTTGACAGGCAATTCATTTCTTTATCTCCTGTCACAACAATGCAAAAGTTTCAGAGTGTGCTGCCGCTCCTTTATTTAAGTGAAGGGACTTGGGCACTGTAATTTTACAGTTATGTCAGTGCCAGTCCTACTGACTGTTATATATACGTGTATGTATTTGTGTGTGTATATATATATATATATATATATTAGAGACAAAAATATACCCGTAACGCACTAAAGAACAGCTGCACCACTGAAAGGACCCATGTTAGCGGGAACTTAAACAATAAACATATACAAGTATACCACTTATATGGAAACCCCCCCATGCAAATCCTGCGTTTGCCACTGACCCGGTATAATAAAGTTTTTTTTTTTGCCGTGCGCTTGACGTCATGACGTTAGCGCACTGGAGAATAGTGTACACTGCGGAGCCAGCTGCTGCCTGCCTGCCGCCGGTACATGAGAGGCATCGGGTGCTTCAGAGGTACAGGACATTGGGAAGGGAAAGTAGGGCTGCTGCAGAGACGAGGATGGGTGTGTGTGGAGCGCTGCTGCAGAGGCACGGGGTGGAGGAGATTGGAGGGCTGCTGCAGAGGGACGGGGTGGAGGGCTGCTGCAGAGGCACAAGTGGGTAAAGAGAGGGGTGAGGCTGCTGCAAGTGGTGAGGGTAGAGGCGAGGGTGCTGCAGGGGTACAATTTGAATTGGGGTACTATGGTGTGGCCTTCGGAGCATGCTGCCCCTTGATTAAGTATGGGAGGGGGATGGATATGAAATTTATGTTAGAAAAGGCAATTTTTCAGGTAAAAAAGTTCTGAAAGATATATATATATATATATAAAATATTTTTATTCATTTATTTATTTATTTTATATTTATTTTTTATTTATTTATTTATTGTAAAAAAAAATTTTTTAGGGAGGGGGGGGGGGGGGGTTGCCCACAAATGACTACCTTGCCCCGGGTGACAAAAATCCTAGTTTCGGCCCTGCCTAGAGTCAATAGTACCCATATCTAATGCTGCTTCTTCCAAGAATACTGCAGCCTGTTTAATATGAGCTATATGGGATTTTTGCTCTCTAGAAGCTAATGAAATATCCCCTTCCAATGCATCAGCACAGGCAGCCACTGCCTTTGCCATCCAAGCTGAAGCCATGGCTGGCCTTATGACTGCTCCAGACAGAGAAAATATGGTTTTTAGAAAACCATCCACTCTCCTATCCATGACACCATTTAATGATGTTGACGGCAAAAGTAATATAGATTTTTGCACTAATCGAATCACATGCGTATCTACTTTAGGAACCACCTCCCTTTTTAAACAATCCCCAGCTAGAAAAGGTTAATTGGAATCACATTTTTTGGGAATTCTATATTTTTTATTGGGTGTAGTCCAAGCCTCTTCCATGATTTCCGTCAGCTGATCTGACCCTGGAAACTGAGTCCTAACTGTTTTGGGATGTTTAAACACAGGTGCCTTGGTTTTTAACACAGGCTCTGCTGAATCTTCTAAGGATAGAATGGCTTTCATTGCACTAATTAACTCAGCTATATCCACTGAGCTGAGACCTTATTCCTCCTCTTCGTATGCTGAAGTACAGTAGATTGAGCTTTCATCTTCTGATGAATCCTCATGTGTAGCCTCTGAAGGTGAAGATTTACTTACTATCGGTTTATCAGCTTGTTTCATTTGAGAAGCTGCTGGGGGAAATTATATACCGTAGGTAGGGAGCTGCATATATGGGTTAATAGTAGAGATGAGCAGATTTGGTTTTACTCGGAATTACTCGGTTCTCAAAACTGCATTTTATTGGCTCACGGATGTCACGTGTTTTGAATAGCCAATAAGATGCCGTTTTGAGAACCGAGTAAATCCGAGTAAAACCGAATCCGCACATCTCTAGTTAATAGTGTACCCCATTCCTGGTACAGAAGCTGTAGGAATTATCCGTTCAGCTATACTGGACAAGGTCTGTGCAAACATAGCCCAAGGTGGATCCATCTGTACCTGACGTTGTACAGGGATCTACCTTGTATTTTGCTGAAAAGCAAAACAATTTGCACATAAACCATTCTGAACCAGATCCTGAGAGGATAATACAGTTTTGCAAGACAAACATGATATGAGTGTTGGTATTGCTGTAAGTGTACGTTCGTCACCTTTGCCGCTCTTAGACATGATAAATAATCAGCACTTTCACAGTGTACTACACAATTTGTGACTGTAATCACTTTAAACCTTCTAAAGTGATATACAATCTGACCTACCCATGCACCAGCAATGAGGATCAGAAAAAACAACTGACAAACATATAGTAAAGTCAGCAATCACACTAGCAGTCAGTCACATGTTATATATTAGTCATATGAGCACATCAACTACAAACACATTTTTAAGTATGTAGGAGAACATATTACTGCATCATGTTTAAACAGATCTAACATATTCAGACGCAATGCGAAAGAAACCACAGTAAATGTATACAGACTCATATGCAATAGGCACTTATCTAACTATTCGTACTCAAAAAAGTAGATAGAGATTTAGTGCTGTATAGCCTATACTTAGTAGAGTGGGATACAGGGAGACTCACCTCGCTTCCAGGATCGATCAATACGTTAACGAACGCTGAGTGGATCCAGACGCTACTAGTGTCCACTGCAGCTCCATGAACCTATAGTGAACACAGCCGCACCAGTCACACAGCCGCACCAGTCACACAGCCGCCTATGCTGCGACCGGGTCCCTTCGTGGTAGCGCTCAGTGAACACAGATGCACCAGCCACACAGCTGCCTATGCAGCGACCGAGTCCCCTCGTGGTAGCGTCTGAGCGGAAGCGAGGAAACAGTTCATGGTGGGAGACTCGGCGGAAACTGGTCATGAACCGGGGGGAGGGGCAATCAGGAGAGCGTCTGACTCCCCCTGCTGACATCAACCCTAGGGATTGCGGCCTCATGCTATTCCTGGGGCCTAACATCCCTAAGGCCTAGCGCTGGTGCACCCACGGTGGCAGCCGCGTCAGCTACTGTTTGGTAGTCTCCTCCCAATACAGTGCGGCTGTGTCCGTATTCCATCTACTAAGCGGAACCGATGCTTTACCTTCTCCCCGTGCTCCGGCCACAGCCTGGTAACATCTGCTGGACCTGCTAGTATATCCGACACAGACGCCCGCCGAAACAGCACTGTACTCATGGGTAAGCGTTGTCGCGACCCGACGGAGAGTTGTTGAAGCGACTTTTCTAAGTGTATAAGACGCTGTTTAGAAAGATCACTTAAAAAATCTAGTAAGACTATAAAAATAACATAAGAAAGCTTAGGGTTGCTAAAAAAAAACAGCAGCCCTCTGACCATTGTATGGCTCCTGCCGCACCAAACAAAAAACTGGTTTGCCTGAGCCAGTGGGCGGGGATATATGGACAAACCCGTTGCATCCTGGGAGGCCAGAAAGCTTTGATCGATTGGTGCCAATCCGCTGTCGCTCCATCATATCCCATTGTTATCATGTGGATAACCTGTGGACCCTGCCGGAGAAAAAAATTATTTGTGGTCTAAAAATCATTATTCTGTATACAATGTTGGTTTGCTTGTTGCTCTTTCCATCTATACATTCACTGTCCTTGTTTTGCCACCTGCCCCTTAGTTGTTTCCCCTAGCAGAACTGCATTGTGGGTGGCAGTAGACTGTACTCCAAGAAGAACATAAACCTAGGAACAACAGCTGCCAAGGTTCAGAGATACAAATGTGTCTGCAAAAGGGAAATCAATATTAACTCTGGGGTTAATGGGTAACTGGTCACATTCCTCTAAATTTGCTGAACTCTAAAGTCATACTGTAGTTGCTATTCCTGCAATTACGCCCTTTGTACTACGCTAGAGTTTAACAAAGGTGTGCAGATCTTATCCACTGAGTCATGCCCTCCTGTAATCTCTGCTCTGTGCTTCTTGGATCAGCCTCTGCCCTTTTCCACAGCCTTCTCTCCTTAGGGCTGAGAGCTGAGACACCACAGGGCATGTTGAGGTGTGTTGGAATGAATGGGGTTATTATATTTAAAGGCTGATTGTTCAACTCCATTGCTTCTGTGGCACACACCCATCGTAACTCATTGTTATAGTCAGGCTGGTACTACATGGCCTTCTGGCATCTTTCACAATTATTTCTACAGCATAGAAATGAAGCAACATGATCCTTTATTCTCCTCCCATCTGATTGCCACTTTGCACTTGTTTTTTTAATGGGATTTTGTACTCCACCTCCTCATATGCGTTTGGGTGACCCTTCAGGCCTCCTAGAAGTCTGCTTTGGAGGTGGGGGAACAGAATATTTTTGACCCCTGTTTGAGGCTTCGGTGGATCAGAGGAATCTGAAAAACCCTGTCTGTATTGGAGCATTGTGTCCCAGTGGCTGGGTATGAGGGGGGTGCATTTTGTTGTATTTTGCACTTGGGTGATAAAAAGTGAATACCCCACTTTCTTTGTAAAAACATAAATAGCTTCCTGGCTTAATTCATTCTTTCAACAGTGATACAGATAAAATGTTGTTCAGGTATATAAGGGAGCCTTCAGGTCATTTTAATGCCATAGCATCCAATCAGATTACAGCTGTAATTTGTCTAGCAGTTTAATAAATGAAAGCCAACACTTGTTTGGTTACTATAGGTTCTTTAATTATATAGTTACTTATAGA
This sequence comes from Pseudophryne corroboree, assembly GCF_028390025.1. NCBI lineage: Eukaryota > Metazoa > Chordata > Amphibia > Anura > Myobatrachidae > Pseudophryne > Pseudophryne corroboree. Next base: position 70,913,609 of record NC_086455.1, read on the forward strand.
GCACACACATATTACTTAGTGCTTTAAAGAGAATAGTCGCTCAGGTCAGTCCTTGTCCCAGTAGCTTACACTCTATTTCCATCCCAGACTGTCCGTGGCCGGTGACAGTGGGGCTACATGACTTCCAAGGGTTGTTGACAGGATTTGTTGCTGGTCTTAGCTCCGACGAATGAACGGCCTGGTCTCTGGACTACTTCATTCACCAGTAACTCCATTCGAAATAAACAGACACGAGGAATCTCTCTTCAGTTACTACGTATTATACACCAAGACTGCTAAAAACAAATGCATACTTCAAATGTATTTAAAGTACAACACACTACAATATAATTTATAATATCCTTATTTTATTACTGTTTATCATGCCCCATATGTCTCCCTGGAGCAAACTTTCCTCCCTTTTAAAGGTAATGTTTACTTACTATGCTGAGTAACTGGGATGCTGGTATTTCAGTATAAGAAGTCCGAGCATTCTTCAGGGAGGCCTATGTAAGTGAAAATGCATTTTTTCGGTAGAGAGAGAAATGAGTAGCAATTGTTTAGCATAGTGCAGAGAGACTGCAACGTGTAAATTATGTCGCTACTGCCAAATTCCAAAGAGATTTTATGTCTCTCTTGTTCCGTTCCGAAACAATAAAATTATATCCTTAAACAGAAGTGATATATGACTTACAACTTTACGTATTTATTATAGCATTCCGGCCCATGTCTCCAACCTGCAATAAATGTGGACAAGCCGTATGTGATTACCTTTTACACAAACGTAAAAAACACATCTTTTAATTAATATAAACAACTATCCTTGACTTATATAAAAGCCTTACTAAAGTAGCACAGAATCTAGACAATAACATTATTACCATCATCATTATTGTAAGAATACATAGCACCTTATGCATTTTTTGTTTTTGGTTAAAAACTTTATGGGGGGGCGTGGCTTAACTCTGCAGGAGAGCAGTCGCAGCTTTGCATAGCTCCTGCTTCAATAACATCCTTTTACCCTCCCAGCCCACTCAGACCCGTTTCCCCGTTCCATATCTCTGCTATATATACCCTCCCAACCTCCCTGCTGCTGAACGCCCGTGGCCGCGGAATCGGGGAGCGCTGTGGAGGCTCCCGCGGATTGTGGCCCGCTGCTGGTTCCCACGCCGGGGCCTCGATTTTAATAAAGACCCGCCGGACTTTCGGCAGTGCGGCGGTGACGGCACCCAGACCTCGTTCACCTCCCCCGACACTCACAGGCCTGACTGTGACCTGCGGCCGGCCTCACGCATCCCGCGATTGTTCACACCCGCGGGGGGATCTGGTTGAGAGGCCGTTTCTTCACTCCCTGACGCGGCAACGGGACCCGGCGGCCATCTTCCACCCCACTGCTGCTGCGGCCTACAGATCGCTGAGGACCCTGAGAGAGGGCATCTACATCCACACCGCACGCCCCATACCTCTGCTGTCTCTCCCTGTCACCTGGGACGTATCTGGATCTGCCCGCAATCGCTGCTGCGGTTCGGGCCCTCCGACGGGGGACAGTGCTGGCTGCATGTGAGGCTCTGCTGGGGATCGGCTGCTGTGCCACCGCTGGAGCACCGGAGCTGCTGCCGACCGATGGGAAGCGCACCACCTCCTCGGTATGCACTAACTCGGCATACAGGAGGTATATCCAACACGATACCCCCACCCACAAAGAGGCTTATCTTTCGGCCAAACTTATTTATGATACATTCCTCACGGAAAGAGCCCAACTGTCTTATGATTATCAACGTAACAGATTCCATAGGTGGGGCAATAAATCGGGCAAATTATTGGCCAACCTGATTAAAGGCCCTTAGTCCCGTACATGGGTAAACGCAATTAATAGCTCGGGCTCGCTGAGCACTGACCCCGACACTATCTGCACCGAATTTAGGGACTTTTATCGATCGCTGTACGCTAAAGGCCCTGACGACTCGGTTGCCAACCAAGCTTTTCTGGAAGAGGCTGCTCTCCCTGTTTTAACTCAGGGGGAGAGAGACTCTCTAGAGAGCCCGATCACGGTTGAGGAGGTTGTTGACGTCATTAAGACCTTACCGAATAATAAAAGTCCTGGTCCTGATGGATTTGGCGCAGAGTTCTATAAAATGCTTAGAGATGAACTGGCTCCTACCCTTACGTCTCTCTATAATCATATTCTTACCTCCAAACAAACACCGATTAGATTTAATGAGGCCACGATTATAGTCATAGCGAAACCTGGAAAAGATCCCTCCCTACCTAGCTCTTACAGGCCGATCTCCCTCATCAATCAGGATTTTAAAATTCTTACGAAATTAATGGCCAATAGATTACAGCTTTGTCTTTCTCGCCTCATATCGCCTGCGCAGCTGGGCTTCATCAAACATAGACAATCCGTGCAGGATATCAGGACCGCCTTAGCGGCCATCACATACTCGCGTACTCACAATCTTACAGATAATATCCTCATTAACCTTGATGCGGAAAAGGCTTTTGATAAGATTGCCTGGCCCCATCTTGCTAGAGTTTTGTCTTATCAACAATTCGGTGATAACTTTCGTGGTTTGATTGACTCTATGCTAGCCCTACTGCGCAGGTGATAGTCAACAACACTTCCTCATCTTCCTTTATCCTTGAAAGAGGAACCAGACAGGGATGTCCTCTCTCTCATCTCTACTTTTTAACCTGGCCCTTGAACCCTTTATACGTTATATCCTCAACCTCTCTGATTTTCGAGGTATTAGGATTGGCAATAGAGAGGTTAAACTAATAGCGTTTGCAGATGACATTCTTCTTTTTACCTCCAATCCGAGACAATCCGTCATGGCATTGCAGAACGCCATTTCTCATTTTTCCTCTTTTGCAGGGTTCTCGATCAACTTTGACAAATCGGAGGCTTTGGCTATTTTTCCCCAAATTGTTACAGGGTGGGACACTCCTTTTCCGTTTCAGTGTGCTCCCACCCATATCACATATCTTGGGGTCCTTCTTCCTTCTGACCCTGCTCATCTTTACTCTGATAACGTTCACCCTATTCTCACTAAACTCCAGACATAATTAGTGTTATGGCAAAATCTACCCCTCAGTCTCATGGGTCGCTGTAATCTCGCCTATCATGCTATCTAAGTCTGACCTCTCCCTCCTTAACTCTTCTATATCTAAATTCATCTGGGCCAATAAGAGACCCAGAATAAGTTTCTTTAAATTGTCTGAGACGGTACAGAATGGGGGACTAAAGCTGCCGGATATAGAGCAATACAATAGGGCCTACCTTCTTCGCTTCGCTATGGACTGGCTCAATGGTACATCGATCTTCACTGATTGACTCCCAACTCTGTACCCCTCTGTCTCTTAGTTCTGTTCTACATGCATCCAAATCTGATTTGTCGTCCGACACGGCTGCGACCCGTGCTACAGCCCCTTTTGAACAGCGCTCACCAACCCAGCATATTGCCGTGTTGGTGACGCTACTACTGACGCGCCAGGGGCTGCGCTGGGAGATCACATGATCTCCCAGCGCCGCCCTCCCTATACACTGTGAACGGGAGCCGTGTCGCCTCGACACGGCACCTGTTCACACTAGACAGCTAGCCGGGTTACCCGGGTAGGATTCCCAGATCTCTTGATCCGGGAATTTGCCGGGGAACCCTTTTCCACTAGGGCAAAACACGGGTAAATGCACGTCCCTGCATATTTACCCTTGTTTCTAAGAGCTAGTGGAAAAGGGGTATAAGAGTAAAACACACAAAGCAGCAGGTTCAATGACTTGACATCAGTGTGAGTTACTTTCAGTTGCTTCTGTGTTCATTCATCTTCTGCGTTAGTGTACAGCCCGTCATTACCCAACACTCATCCCTGTGACTCATACCTATTAAACGTGTGCCTAACAAGACTCGTTTTACAGGAAGAGTCAGGATTTGTTTGCTATTGAAACGAGATATAAAAACAATATTGCGTTTAGGAATTTCATTGTGCTAAGACGACAGATCATTGTAGTCTGTAAAAAGGCTTACTAAATGAAGTCCTATAAAGAAAAAAAGATAATAACTAGTTTTCGCATTACTTTTTGTAACAGGCCCATATATTATTAGGTATCCAATGAGGCAGCCTAGTATTCAGCAAATTGAGTTGCTTGCACAAACCAACGCCATCCTTAGATGGCACCGATTCCCTATGGGAAGGAGATGCAGGATTGCGAACAAGGATCGCAGAAGATCCCGCCATTGTGTCCGTACTGCGTACCCCGAGTCTAGAACCATGCATAAACTTTAATTTTTCAAACACAGCCTGTAACATGGTAGTGCAGAGCTGAGTTGGTACTTTATCTCTTCAAGTTTTGATAAATCTGCCCTTTAAACATACTTGCCTACCTGACCCTCTCCATGAGGGAGAAAATACTCTGTTCCTGGACTTTCCTGGTAATGTACGATTGCCATCACCTGTGGTGAAACACCTTTCTTATCAATTAACTAGCTCACCACAGGTGATGGCAATCATACATTACCAGGAAAGTCCAGGAACAGAGCATTTTCTTCCTCATGGAGAGGGTCAGGTAGGCAAGTATGCCTTTAAAGTTAAAACAAAGGGGGTAATTCCAAGTTGATCGCAACAGGAATTCTGTTAGCAATTGGGCAAAACCATGTGCACTGCAGGGGAGGCAGATTTAACATGTGCAGAGAGAGTTAGATTTGGGTGTGGTGTGTTCAATCTGCACACTAATTTGCAGTGTAAAAATAAAGCAGCCAGTATTTACCCTGCACAGAAATAAAATAACCCACCCAAATCTAACTCTTTCTCACGTTATATCTGCCACACCTGCTGTACACATGGTTTTGCCCAACTGCTAAAAAATTTCCTGCTGCGATCAACTTGGAATTACCCCCAAAGTGTAGATATGTTGTATGCTTTTTGTAAGACTCTGGAAGCCTAGTGCTTCTTTCTCATACGCAGTTTATACTTTCTCACTACAACAAAAACTTCTTTGTGTGAGATGCAAAGCAAACACACCCATGCAACCAGCCTCTTCCTCTTTTTTTATTCTATAATCGCATCTAAAATGTAAATGTCTTAGTTATTAACCCATCGTGAACTGCTTAACACATGCTTGCAGTGATTTACAGAATCAGGGCTGCAGAAAGTACACCTGCAAATCATCAATGCAGAGCATTATTCAAAGCACCAAATCTGAATGTAATAATTGTTTAATAGGGGAATTTACTGAGTTTATTTAAATGAGGAAGCAGTGTTGTGGGCTTCACTGCACTGCAGTAGTCTGTAGAGTCAGTACACCTGTCTGCATCTCCCAGCAGCTTAAGTATTTGCTGGCTTGCCCTTCCCAGAGGTCCATCTCATTCTGCAGTTTCCTGCTTAGTGTGCAGATCCAGAGGAGAGAAAAAAAAAAAAAAGCTGAACACCGCAACACTGGAGTGTACAAAACATGGCTCTTCCTTGATGACTAAACACAGACTGTTACACTTGGAAACCAAATGACAAACTCATGCTTACGTGTTGAATGGATCGTGGTCACCATACTTGGTGAGGATGCATGCCAAAATGTACGACACAGCTTTGATAGAGGAGATGTTAGTAAAAGAAAACCATAGAAATGAGTTCACAGGAGAATCCATGTTATAACTACACAACATAAGAATGAGTTCAGATACACTGCTGATCATGTAAAACAACATGGTGTATAAGTATGTATTCCAAAATGTACTTAGTCTGCACTTTACACTGAAAACCAAGCATGTGACCTCATTGAACTGCAGCGGTCATTGGAAAATACACGGTGATTCAAAAGTCGCAGTACACCCTTTTGTTTCAAAAACTGTGCAGGGAATGGGAAAATGGAATACTCCAGTAAGGTATGGGTGAGGTGGGCTATCTTTTTGGGTATGTACTGAACATGGGTGCCACTTTGAAATTGGCCATCTTGAATCTAAGTCAGTTTTTTCAAATGGAAAAGGGGTTGTGTAACATGTCAAACATCAGAATTTCCTAAAAAGTTTATTGTTGCAAACAGATTTGAAATAGCAGTTATGGTTCAAAAGTAACAACACTTTTGTTGTTGCAGGGAACTGAAGATGGCTTTCACAAAAGAGGAGAGAACGGAGGTCATTTTGATGTCTGGAGAACAAAGTTTCCATGTCATAGCTGCAGATTTTAATAACCGGCACCCTAAAAGCCCTCCAATTTCACATAATAGTGTCAGGTGCCTAATTTCCAAATTCCAAGAAACTGGGACTGTGGATAACAAGTCACGGAGTGGTCGTCCAAAAAGTGCTACTTACGAGACAACCTCAACAATGGCTCTGGCATCCTTCGTGAAGAGCCAAAACCATTGTTGAGGTTGTCTCATCAGTAGCACTTTTTGGACGACCACAAAGTTAGGGTTTTTTTTTTACTAATTGCAAGAACTACACACAGTCTACAAAAAAAAGGAAATTTATGGTAAGAATTTACCTTTGTTAAATCTCTTTCTGCTAGGTACACTGGACTCCACAGGGAATTACATCGGGGTGTAGAGTTGGATCTTGATCCGAGGCACCAACAGGCTAAAAGCTTTGACTGTTCTCAGGATGCATGGCGCCACCTCCTCTATATCCCCGCCTCCAGGCACTGGAGCTCAGTTTTGTTAACCAGTCCAATGCAGTAGCAGGTAAAAGAGACAACAACAGTTAGCAGCCACATAAAACCACATTCTCACGACAGGAGAAGGTACCAGCGGCTAATGCCATACCAACCCAAAGAAGCTAAGTGCGTCGGGGCGGGCGCCCTGTGGAATCCAGTGTACCTCGCAGAAAACGAGTTTTATGGTAAGAACTTACCTTTGTTAAAACTCTTTCTGCGAGGTACACTGGGCTCCACAAGGATTGGACAATGGGGGGTAGAGTAGGATCTTGATCCGAGGCACCAACAGGCTCAAAGCTTTGACTGTTCCCACAATGCACAGCGCCGCCTCCTACATCACCGCGCCTCCCAGCACAGGAGCTCAGTTTTTAGTTAACCAGCCCAATGCAGTAGCAGGAAAAGAGACGACAACAGTTAGTAGCCACATACACCACACTCTCACGACAGGAGAAGTGTCAGCGGCTAATGCCATACCAACCCAAAGAGGCTAAGTGCGTCAGGGTGGGCGCCTTGTGGAGCACAGTGTACCTCGCAGAAAGAGTTTTAACAAATGTAAGTTCTTACCATAAAACTCGTTTTCTGCTGCGGGGTACACTGGGCTCCACAAGGATTGGACAATGGGGATGTCCTAAAGCAGTTCCTTATGGGAGGGGACGCACTGTAGCGGGCACAAGAACCCGGCGTCCAAAGGAAGCATCCTGGGAAGTGGCAGTATCGAAGGCATAGAACCTTATGAACGTGTTCCCTGAGGACCACGTAGCCGCCCTGCACAATTGATCAAGGGTCGCACCACGTTGGGCCGCCCAAGAAGGTCCAACAGACCGAGTAGAATGGACCTTAATGTGATCAGGAGCCGAGAGACCAGCCTTCACATAATCATGTGAAATCACCATTCTAATCTATCTGGCCAGAGTTTGCTTGTGAGCAGGCCAGCCACGTTTGTGAAATCCAAACAAAACAAAGAGAGAATCAGATTTTCGAATAGAAGCAGTTCTCTTCACATAGATACGATGAGCCCGTACCACATCCAAAGGCCGCTCTTTGGGAGACAAATCAGGAGAGACAAAGGCCGGAACCACAATCTCCTGATTAAGGTGGAACGAAGAAACCACCTTAGGTAAATATCCGGGGCGAGTTCTAAGAACCGCCCTGTCACGGTGAAAAATCAGATATGGGGAACTACAAGACAAGGCACCCAGATCCGACACTCTTCTAGCAGAGGCAATAGCCAGCAAGAACACCACCTTAAGGGAAAGCCACTTAAGGTCAGCTGAACCAAGAGGTTCAAATGGAGGCTCCTGCAACGCCTCCAAAACCACCGACAAGTCCCAAGGAGCCACAGGCGGGACATAGGGAGGTTGGATACGCAACACACCCTGAGTGAAAGTATGAACATCAGGTAAAGTCGCAATTTTTCTCTGAAACCACACCGACAAGGCAGAAATATGAACCTTGAGGAAGGCCAGACGCAGGCCTAAATCTAGGCCTTGCTGCAGAAAAGCCAAAAGTTTGGCTGTACTAAACTTGGAAGCGTCATAACTGTTAGATGCGTACCAAACAAAGTAGGAATGCCAGACCCTGTGATAAATGTGAGCCGAAGCCGGTTTCCGGGCCCGCAACATAGTTTTAATAACCCCTTCAGAAAACCCCTTAGCCCTCAAGACGGAAGCTTCAAGAGCCACGCCGTCAAAGATAGCCGGGCTAGGTCCTGGTAGACACAGGTGCCCTGAACGAGAAGGTCTGGGCATTGTGGAAGTAGAATTGGACGCTCTGACGATAGGCCCTGCAGGTCTGAGAATCAGTGCCGTCTGGGCCACGCTGGAGCTATGAGAAACAGATTTCCTTTTTCTTGCTTGAACTTCCGAATTACCCTGGGCAGGAGTGACACCGGAGGGAACACATACAGCAGCCGAAACCTCCACGGCACCGCCAGAGCATCCACGAATGCTGCTTGAGTATCCCTTGTCCTTGCTCCGAAGACCGGAACCTTGTGATTGTGTCGAGACGCCATCAGATCCACGTCTGGAAGGCCCCACTTTTCCACTAGGAGTTGAAACACTTCTGGATGGAGGCCCCACTCGCCGGCATGCACGTCCTGACGACTGAGAAAGTCCGCTTCCCAATTCAGGACTCCCGGAATGAATATTGCCGATATGGCCGGTAGATGGCGTTCCGCCCAACGTAGAATCCGTGAGACTTCCTTCATTGCCAAACGGCTTCGAGTGCCACCATGATGATTTATGTAAGCCACTGTGGTGGCGTTGTCCGACTGTACTTGAACAGGACGGTTCTGAATTAAATGCTGTGCCAGGTTCAACGCATTGAAAACCGCCCGCAATTCCAGAATGTTGATCGAGAGGAGAGATTCCTCCTTGGTCCACCGACCCTGAAGGGAATGTTGCTCCAGCACTGCGCCCTAACCTATTAAACTGGCATCTGTCGTAAACAGGACCCAGTTGGATATCCAGAAGGGACGACCCCTGCACAATTGTTGGTCCCGGAGCCACCAGTGTAGCGACAGACGGACCTCCGGAGTCAAGAAGATCATTTGAGATCTGATCCGGTGAGGCAGGCTGCCCCACTTGGCTAGAATCAGCCTCTGGAGGGGGCGAGAATGAAATTGAGCATACTCCACCATGTCGAATGCTGATACCATGAGGCCCAGCACCTGCATTGCCGAATGTATCGACACTTGCGGACGAGAAAGGAAGCAATGAATCCTGTCCTGAATCTTCAGGACTTTCTCCTGAGACAAGAACAACCTCTGGTTGTGAGTGTCCAACAACGCTCCCAGGTGCACCATGCTCTGAGCAGGGACCAGGAAGGATTTCTTCCAGTTGATGAGCCACCCGTGGGCTTGTAGAAACCGGATCGTCATATCCAGATGACGCAGGAGAAGATCTGGGGAATTTGCTAGGATTAACAAGTCGTCCAGATACGGCAGTATCCTGACCCCTTGATGGCGGAGTACCACCGTCATCACTGCCATTACTTTGGTGAAGACTCGCGGAGCCGTTGTTAAACCAAAAGGTAACGCCCGAAACTGGTAATGTAGGTTGCCAATAGCGAACCTCAGGTATTATTGATGTGACACTGCTATAGGAATATGCAGGTAAGCATCCTGTATGTCCAGGGAGACCATGTAATCCCCAGGTTCCAAGGCCAGAACTATAGAGCGAAGGGTTTCCATACGGAACTTGGAAACCTTCACAAACCTGTTCAATGCCTTGAGGTTGAGAATGGGCCGGGAGGACCCATTTGGTTTCGGGACCAGAAACAGCGGAGAATAGTACCCCCGGCCCGTCTGCGCAAGAGGCACCTGTACAACGACTCCTGTATCCAGGAGGGTCTGTACCTCCAAGTATAGAGTTTTTGCCTTTGTCTGGTCCAAAGGGACGTCTGTCTGGCAAAATCGATGAGGGGATCAGTATTTGAAGGCTATGGCGTAACCTCGAGTGACGACTTCCCTTACCCAGGCATCTGAAGTGGTCTTCAACCGTTCCTGGGTATACCCTAGAAGCCGGACCCCCACCCTGGGATCCCCCAGGGGGAGGCCCGCCCCGTCATGCGGCAGGCTTATCGGTCTTGGCAACTGGCTGACGGGAAGCCCAGGCTCTTTTGGGCTTCGGCTTACCAGGTTTGGAAGTGCGGGCCTGCTTATGGTACACCTGGCCTTTTGCTTTACCTGAAGGACGAAAGGGGCGAAAGGACGTACCTTTAGCCTTCGACACAGAAGGAGCGGTATTAGGCAGACAGGCAGTTTTGGCAGTAGCCAAGTCAGCCACAATCTTATTTAAGTCCTCCCCAAACAGAATATCTCCCTTGAAAGGGAGTACCTCCAGGGTTTTTCTAGAGTCCAGATCCACAGACCAGGATCTCAGCCACAATATCTGGCGAGCCAGGACTGACGTAGTAGAGGCCTTGGCTGCTAGGATACCGGCATCAGAAGCCACCTCTTTAATATATCGAGAAGCTGTGACAATATATGACAAGCATTGTCTAGCATGGTCAGAAGAGATTTCAGCTTCTAACTCCAAGGCCCATGCTTCAATAGCCTCTGCAGCCCATGTAGCTGCAATAGTGGGCCTTTGTGGAGCACCCGTGAGGGTGTAAATCGCTTTCAGACAACCCTCCACGCGTTTATCCGTAGAGCTGAGGAAACCACCATCCTAACCACATGTGAGAATCTACTGGAGGAGGCGTTTCCCAATTTTTAGACAGCTCTGGCGTGAGGGGATAGCGAGCCAGCATCTTCTTTTGGAGGCACAAACTTTGTACCCGGGTTTTCCCAGGGTTCCTGACGTATATCCACTAGGTGGTCAGAGTGAGGTAAAACTTGCTTAACCACCTTCTGACGCTTGAACCTATTTGGTTTCTTATGAGGGACGGATGGCTCGGGTTCATCCGTAATCTGCAGAATTAACTTAATAGCCTCCAAAAGGTCAGGAACATCCACATGTGAACTACCCTCCCCATCAGCCGTATCTGAGTCAGAACCTGAGGGGTCAGTAAATGTGCCGTCTTCATCAGACGAGGTGTCAGTGACAGCAGTGGATTGTGAGGAGATAAGCGCTCGTTTAGAGGACCTCTTGGACTTAGGCGAGCGTTGGTCAGACTTTTTAGTAGTCAAGGACTGGTTCAACTTCTTTAATTGAGCAGATAAATCGTCCGCCCACGGCGGGTCAGCTGCAGGGACCACGTACGGTTGTACCGGCATTGGGGGTCCCATAGGGGGGAGTTAGTTTATGAACTAGCGTATGCAGAAGCGTGGAAAAAGCAGCCCACAGTGGGTCAGTATGTGCCTCCGTTGCCAGTCCCACTGGGGGGCAAGGAGCCCCCAGAACCAGAGCCCACAGCTGCTATATTCTCCTCATATGGCCCCGTGGCGTCAGCAACACCGGCAGTGTGTTCAGCCCCAGAACAGTTACCCTCAGAAGCAGACATGATATAACTTGCAGTATGAGGTTAACACAGTACAATTATCAGCAGCACTATACCTCTGAACCCAAACCCCTGCGCAGTGTAGTCATCACTAGCAGAGACAAAGGAGAGATATGGTGACTAAATCACAGAGAAAAATACGTAATACAGTATATCTTTGTGAAAATTCTATATTAGATAACACCTGACGCACCAAGCCCCCTCAGGTTATGGAATATAGGGATAGCAGGTTGAGTGAAAGACACGAAATGGACACCACGCAGCTATCAAATGCACACACAAATAGTCACAGTTTGTACAATGCAGAGGTTATTACTGACAATGATACTGCACTGGACTAGCTTACACAGCTACATAACAATAGATATAACAGTACACAGTAAGAACTGGATGTATATCACAGGGTAATTGTACTATAAAACCCTGACTAAGTGCACTCTTTCTTAACTATCACTGTCTAGAAAGGCAGGTAGAATACTTAAGTGTCATGTAAAGGCACAGCGCTGACAACCAGGCGGCTTTACATAGGAGGATTTGCCCAAGCAGTCTCAGGAACAGTGAGCTGAGGGATAATGGCTCCGCAGACACTGACTGGGAGTGAGGAAAAGACAGATATGCAGTTCCAAGGCGGGAACACTTGCTAGAAATGGCGCTCCAGGGCGGGACCCACTTACCACCTCCCGAACCGCGGCCACGCGATCCTGGAGAGCCCCAGCCGTGTGTGTCTAACGTGAAGAAAACCGGAGCCTCCGCTGTAGGTACCCGGCAACCAGGGCTCGGGAGTGTACAGCGCCGCTGGGGAGAGCTGGAGCTGCAGCAGTGAATGTCTCCTGACATTTACCACCGCTGCTGCCCTTGAAGTCTTCACTTTTTACCTCATAAAAAGCTTTTCTGAGAGCTGCTTGGAGCAGCCCCTCTGTTAAGTGCCTGCTTACTGCAGCACCAACTTACAAAACTGAGCTCCTGTGCTGGGAGGCGGGGTGATATAGGAGGCGGCGCTGTGCACTCTGGGAACAGTCAAAGCTTTGAGCCTGTTGGTGCCTCGGATCAAGATCCTACTCTACACCCCATTGTCCAATCCTTGTGGAGCCCAGTGTACCCCGCAGCAGAAAGAGATTTAACAAAGGTAAGTTCTTACCATAAATCTCCTTTCCTGCAGCGGGGTACACTGATTCCACAGGGAATTACATCGGGGATGTCCTAAAGCAGTTCCTCATGGGAGGGGACGCACTGTAGCGGGCACATGAACCTGGCGTCCAAAGGAGGCATCATGGGAGGCGGAAGTATTGAAGGCATAGAACCTTATGAACGTGTTCACTGAGGACCACATAGCCAATTGTTCAAGGGTCGCACCATGGCGGGCCGCCGAAGAAGGTCCAACCGACCGAGTAGAATGGGCTTTGATGGTAGCAGGAGCTGGAAGGCCAGCCTGTATATAAGCATGTGCAATCACCATTCTAATCCATCTGGCCAAGGTCTGCTTGTTAGCAGGCCAGCCACGTTTGTGAAAACCAAAAAGGACAAAGAGAATCAGATCTCCTAAACGAAGATCTCTTCACATAAATACGGACAGCCTATACCACATCCAAAGACCGCTCTTTGGAAGATAAACCTGGAGAGGTAAGAGCCGGAACCACAATCTCTTGGTTAAGGTGGAAAGACGAAACCACCTTAGGCAGATAACCAGGACGAATTCTAAGAATCGCCCGGTCACAGTGAAAAATCAGAAAGGGTGACAGACAGGATAAGGCACCCAAGTCTGAAACCCGTCTAGCAAAAGCCAGCAAAAACAAGACCTTAAGGAGTAATCCACTTAAGGTCTGCAGACTCAAGAGGTTCAAATGGAGACTCTTGTAGGGCATCCAGAACAGACAAATCCCAAGTAGCCACAGGAGGAACATAGGGAGGTTGAATCCATAAAACACCCTGAATCAATGTATGAACATCAGGCAGAGCCGCAATTTCTCTCTGAAACCATATTGACAAGGAAGACATATGAACCTTGAGGAAGGCTAGACGAAGGCCTAAGTCCAGGCCCTGTTGCAGGAAAGCCAAGAGTTTGGCAGTACTGAACTTGTAAGCATAATTCTTAGCTGCACACCAGGTAAAGTAAGAATTCCAGACCCTATAATAAATCAGAGCAGAAGCTGGTTTACGGGCCTTCATCATAGTTTGAATGACTGCCTCAGAAAATCCTTTGGCCCTCAGAACTGAAGCTTCAAGAGCCACGCCGTCAAAGCCAGTCGGGCCAGATCCTGGTAGATACAAGGGCCCTGAACGAAGAGGTCTGGGCGTTGCGGAAGTAGAAGAGGACGCTCTATCTAGAGACCCTGTAGGTCTGAGAACCAATGCAGTCTGGGTCAAGCTAGAGCGATTAGAAGTAGTATTCCTCCTTCTTACTTGAACTTCCGTATTACTCTGGGCAGAAGTGACACCGGAGGGAACACGTACGGCAGCCGAAAGTTCCATGGAATTGCTAGTGCATCCACGAACGCTGCTTGAGGATCCCTTGTTCTTGCCCCGAAAACCGGAACTTTGTGATTGTGTAGAGACGCCTTCAGGTCCACATCTGGTAGGCCCCAACTTGCCCACTAGAAGTTGAAAGACTTCTGGGTGAGGGCTCCACTCTCCAGCATGTATGTCCTGACGACTGAGGATGTCCGCTTCCCAGTTGAGGACCCCCAAAATGAACACTGCCGATATGGCTGGCAGATGGCGTTCTGCCCAACGAAGGATCTTTAACACTTCCTTCAATGCCATGCGGCTTCGAATGCCGCCTTGATGATTTATATACGCCACTGTGGTGGCGTCCGACTGTACTTGAACAGGCCTGTTCTGTACCAGAGGCAGGGCCAGTTTCAAAGCATTGAACACTGTCCGCAACTCCAGAATGTTTATCGGAAGGAGAGATTCCTCCCTGGTCCACCGACCCTGAAGAGAGTGTTGCTCCAACACCGCGTCCCAACCCCGCAGACTGGCATCCGTCATTAGGAGGACCCAGTTGGAGATCCAGAAGGGACGACCCCTGCCAATTGCTGGTCCTGTAGCCACCAGGTCAGTGACAGGCGAACCTCCGGAGTCAAGGAGATCATGTGAGTCCTGATCCGGTGAGGCAGGCCGTCCCAATTTGAAAGGATTAACCACTGCAGAGGGCGGGAATGAAATGGAGCGTACTCCACCATGTCGAAAGCCGACACCATGGGGCCTAGTACTTGCATCGCTGAGTATTGACACACGTGGGCGAGATAGGAAGCATCTTATCATAAAGATTCAGGACCTTCTCCGGAGACCAGAACAACCACTAGTTGTGAGTGTCAAACAGTGCCCCCAGGTGCACACTTCTCTGAGCAGGGACCAATGAGGATTTCTTCCTGGTGATGAGCCACCCGTGGGCTTGCAGGAATTGGACCATCAGTTTCAGAGGACAGAGGAGAACCTCCGGACAGTTCGCCAGGATCAATAAGTCATCCAGATACGGCAGGATCATTAGATCGACAGTGTCTAGGTCGACAATGTTTAGGTCGACCACTATAGGTCGACAGTCACTAGGTCGACAGGTTTTCTAGGTCGACATGAGTTGTTGTTGTTTTTTGGGGGGTGGGGGAAGAGTAGTTTTCTTTGTAGTGACCGGGAACCCCAATTAGTGCACCGTGTCCCCTTGCATGGCTCGCGGCTTCAGGCAAGGTGCCTCGCTCTGCTACCGCTTCGCTCGGCACAGATTACCGTTCCAATCGTAGTCCACGTGGATCGTTAAGTATGAAAAAGTTCACTAAAAGAATTTTTTTGAAAAAATCATGTCGACCTTTTGACCTGTCGACAAAGCACATGTCGACCTAGAAACCCTGTCGACCTTCCAACCCTGTTGACCTAGTGACTGTCGACCTATAGTGGTTGACCTAAACATTGTCGACCTAGACAGTGTCGATCTTCAGACCGGATCCCGATCCCGACACCGACGGCGGAGCAGAGCCGTCGTGACCGCCATGACCTTGGTGAAGATCCTTGGAGCCGTGATCAGACCAAAAGGTAAGGCCTGGAATTGAGAATGTAGGTTGCCAATAGCAAACAGCAGGTATTGCTGATGCAACACTGCAATAGGTATATGCAGGTAAGCATCCCGTATGTCCAAGGATACCATATAATCCATTGGCTCCAAAGCCAGAACAACAGAGCGAAGAGTTTCCATTTGGAATTTGGACACCTTCACAAATTTGTTCAAAGACTTGAGGTTGAGAATGGGCTGTGAGGACCCATTCGGTTTCGGAACTAGGAACAGCGTTGAATAGTACCCCCTGCCTCTCTGAGCCAGAGGCACCAGCACTATCACTCCTGTGTCCAGGAGGGATTGTACCACCAGATGGAAAGTTTTTGCTTTTACCGGATCCGAAGGGATGTTTGTTGAGCAAAACTGGCGAGGGGGACGTTTCTTGAAAGAGATGGCGTATCCGTGACGACTTCCTTTACACCCAGGCGTCTGAAGTGGTCTGTAACCATACCTGAGCAAACCGCAGAAGTCGGCCTCCCACCCTGGGATCCCCGCCCTGTCATGCAGCAGGCTTGTCTGTTTTGGAAGCAGGCTGACGGGCAGCCCAGGAACGTTTAGGTTTGGGCTTAGTGGATTCGGAAGTGCGAGCCTGTTTCGGGTACGCCTGACCCTTTGCTTTACTTGTGAGGTCGAAAGGAACAAAAGGAGGTACTTTTTGTCTTCGGAGCCAAAGGATTAGTACTAGGCAGACAGGCAGTCTTAGTGGATGCTAAGTCAGTCACAATCTTGTTGAGATCCTCCCCAAAAAGGATGTTTCCTTTAAAGGGGATCACCTCCAAGGTCTTTTTAGAGTCCAGATCTACAGACCAGGACCGCAACCAGAGAATCCAACGAGCCAGAATGGACGTAGTAGATGCTTTGGCCACCAAGATACCGGCATCAGATGCTGCCTCCTGAATATAATGTGAGGCTGTAATAATACGATTTTAAACCTACCGGTAAATCTTTTTCTCGTAGTCCGTAAAGGATGCTGGAGACTCCGTAAGGACCATGGGGAATAGACGGGCTCCACAGGAGACATGGGCACTAAAAAGAACTTTAGGTATGGGTGTGCACTGGCTCCTCCCTCTATGCCCCTCCTCCAGACCTCAGTTAGAGAAACTGTGCCCAGAGGAGACGGACAGTACGAGGAAAGGATTTTGTAAATCCAAGGGCAAGATTCATAGCAGCCACACCATTCACACCGTAAAACATGGGATATACGAACCAGTCAACAGTATGAAACAAAACCAGTATCAGTCCAAAACTGATCCAACTGAAACATAACCCTTATGTAAGCAACAACTATATACAAGTCCTGCAGGATGTTGTCCGCACAGGGACGGGCGCCCAGCATCCTCTACGGACTACGAGAAAAAGATTTACCGGTAGGTTTAAAGTCTTATTTTCTCTTACGTCCTAGAGGATGCTGGGGACTCTGTAAGGACCATGGGGATTATACCAAAGCTCCAAAACGGGCGGGAGAGTGCGGACGACTCTGCAGCACCGAATGAGCAAACATTAGGTCCTCATCAGCCAGGGTATCAAACTTGTAGAATTTTGCAAAAGTGTTTGAACCCGACCAAGTCGCGGCTCGGCAGAGTTGTAATGCCGAGACGCCCCGGGCAGCCGCCCAAGAAGAGCCCACCTTCCTAGTGGAATGGGCCTTAACCGAAATCGGTAACAGCAATCCAGCCGTAGAATGAGCCTGCTGAATCGTGTTACAGATCCAGCGAGCAATAGTCTGTTTAGACGCAGGAGCACCAACCTTGTTGGCTGCATACAGGATAAACAGAGCCTTTGTTTTCCTAACCCGAGCCGTTCCGGCCACATAAATTTTCAATGCCCTGACCACATCTAGGGACTCTGAATCCTCCACGTCCCTTGTAGCCACAGGCACCACAATAGGTTGGTTCATATAAAAAGAAGAAACCACCTTAGGCAAAAATTGGGGACGAGTCCGCAACTCAGCTCTATCCACATGGAAAATCAGATAAGGGCTTTTGTGAGATAAAGCCGCCAACTCTGACACTCGCCGTGCCGAAGCTAAGGCCAATAACATGACCACTTTCCAAGTAAGATACTTCAACTCAACTGTTTGAAGCGGTTCAAACCAGTGATACTTAAGGAACCGTAACACCACGTTAAGGTCCCATGGTGCCACTGGAGGCACAAAAGGAGGCTGGATATGCAGCACCCCTTTCACGAAAGTCTGGACTTCTGGAAGAGAAGCCAATTCCTTTTGAAAGAAAATGGATAAGGCCGAAATCTGAACCTTAATGGAGCCTAACTTTAGGCCCAAATTCACTCTTGTTTGCAGGAAGTGAAGAAAACGGCCCAGATGGAACTCTTCCGGAGGAGCAGTCTTGGCTTCGCACCAAGATACATACTTCCTCCAGATACTGTGATAATATTTCGATGTCACCTCCTTCCTAGCCTTTATCAGAGTAGGAATGACCTCCTCCGGAATGCACTTCTCCGCTAGGATCCTGCGTTCAACCGCCATGCCGTCAAACGCAGTCGCGGTAAGTCCTGGAACAGACAGGGCCCTTGTTGTAACAGGTCTTACCTGAGAGGAAGAGGCCACGGATCTTCTGAGAGCATTTCCTATAGATCCGGATACCAGGCCCTTCGAGGCCAATCTGGAATGATGAAAATCGCCTGAACCCCTCTTCATCTTATGATTCTCAGTATCTTTGAAATGAGAGGAAGAGGAGGGAACACATAGACCGACTGAAACACCCACGGTGTCACCAGTGCGTCCAATGCAATCGCCTGAGGGTCCCTTGACCTGGCGCAATATCTCTGAAGTTTCTTGTTGAGGCGTGAAGCCATCATGTCTATTTGAAGCAGATCCCACTGACTTACAATCTCTGCGAAGACCTCCTGATGAAGTCCCCACTCTCCTGGATGCAGATCGTGTCTGCTGAGGAAGTCTGCTTCCCAGTTGTCTACTCCCGGAATGAAGACTGCTGTCAGAGCGCTTACATGACTCTCCGCCCATCGAAGAATCTTTGAGGCTTCTGCCATTGCCACTCTGCTCCTTGTGCCGCCTTGGCGGTTTACATGCGCCACTGCTGTGATATTGTCTGACTGAATCAGAACCGGTAGACCCTGAAGTAAGGTATGCGCCTGACGAAGGCCGTTGTATATGGCCCTTAATTCCAGAACGTTGATGTGTAGACAAGCCTCCTGGCTTGACCACAGACCCTGGAAGTTTCTTCCCTGTGTGACTGCTGCCCATCCTCGGAGACTCGCGTCCGTGGTCACCAGAACCCAGTCCTGGATTCCGAATCTGCAACCCTCTAGAAGGTGAGCACTCTGCAGCCACCACAGGAGAGATACCCTGGCCCTGGGGGACAGGCGGATTATCTGATGAATCTGTAGATGTGACCCGGACCACTTGTCCAGAAGGTCCCACTGAAAAGTTCTGGCATGGAACCTGCCGAATGGAATGGCCTCGTAAGACGCCACCATTTTCCCCAGCACTCGCGTGCAGTGATGTACCGACACCCTGTCTGGCTTCAACAGGTCCCTGACCAAGTCCCGCAGTTCCTGGGCCTTTTCCGTCGGGAGAAAACCCTCTTTTGTTTCGTGTCCAGAATCATGCCTAAGAAAGGCAATCTGGTTGTTGGAACTAACTGACTTTGGCAGGTTTAGAATCCAATCGTGTTGTTGTAACACCCTCAGGGAGAGTGATACTTTGACCAGCAACTGTTCTCTCGATCTCGCTTTTATCAGGAGATCGTCCAAGTATGGGATAATTGTGACCCCCTGCTTGCGCAGGAGCACCATCATCTCCACCATCAATTTGGTAAAAGTTCTCGGGGCCGTGGACAGCCCAAACAGCAACGTCTGAAATTGGTAGTGACAATCCTCCACCACAAATCTCAGGAACGCCTGATGAGGTTGATAAATGGGGACACCATATAATCTCCCCCTTCCAGACTTGCAATGACCAACACTGAGCGACTCCATCTTGAACCTCTAAGTATAGGTTTAAGGATTTTAAATTTAGAATGGGTCTGACCGAACCGTCCGGTTTCGGGACCACAAACAGGGTTGAGTAATAGCCCATCCCCTGCTGCAGCAGGGGAACCTTGACCACCACTTGTTGGAGACACAATTTTTGAATTGCTGCTAAAACTACCTCCCTCTCTGGGGAAGAAGTCGGCAGTGCCGATTTGAGAAACCGGCGAGGAGGCACCTCTTCGAATTCCAGGCTGTACCCCTGGGAAACAGTGTCTATTGCCCAGGGATCCACCTGAGAGTGAACCCAGACTTGGTTGAAAAGACGAAGACGTGCCCCCACTGGAGCGGACTCCCCCAGCGGAGCCCCAGCGTCATGCGGTGGATTTAGTAGAAGCCGGGGAAGACTTCTGTTCCTGGGAACTGGCTGTAGGTGGCAAGAAAGGAAGATCCCGAGCTCTCTTGGATTTATGCGGCCGAAAGGACTGCATCTGATAATATGGCGCTTTCTTAGGCTGCGAGGAAACATAAGGTAAAAAAGTTGATTTACCAGCAGTAGCTGTGGAAACTAGGTCCGCGAGACCTTCCCCAAACAACTCCTCACCCTTGTACGGCAAAACCTCCATATGCCGTTTTGAGTCGATATCACCCGACCACTGTCGGGTCCACAGCGCCCGCCTGGCAGAAATCGCCATAGCGTTTGCTCTGGACCCCAGTATGCCTATATCCCTTTGAGCCTCTCTCATATAAAGGACCGCATCCTTAATATGTCCCAGGGTCAATAAAATAGTTTCCTTATCCATCGTATCCATATCAGCAGATAAGGTATCGGTCCACGCTAGTACAGCGCTACAAACCCAAGCCGACGCTATCGCCGGTCTGAGTAATGTACCGGTATGTGTGTAAATTGACTTCAAGGTAGTTTCCTGCTTGCGGTCAGCAGGATCCCTGAGGGCCGCTGTATCCTGAGACGGCAGCGCCACCTTTTTGGAAAGGCGCGTCAACGCCTTGTCCATCCTTGGGGAGGATTCCCACCATATCCTGTCCTTGATAGGGAAAGGATACGCCATAAGAATCCTTTTGGGAATCTGCAGCTTCTTATCTGGAGTTTCCCAAGCACTTTCAAATAACTCATTTAATTCAAAAGAAGGTGGAAAAGTAACCTCCGGCTTCTTTTCTTTAAACGTGTGGATCTTAGGATTAGGCACCGCGGGGTCATCTATAATATGCAGAACATCCTTTATAGCAATAATCATATAATGAATACTCAGCCAATTTTGGCTGCAACCTTGCATCATCATAATCGACACTAGAGATCAGACTCTGTGTCGGTATCTGTGTCAACTACCTGAGAAAGCGGCCGCTTTTGAGACCCTGACATAGGGAAAGGCAGGTTATGACCCTCTGTGTTGTCCCTGGACTCTGCTTTGTCCAAACGTTTGTGCAATAAATTCACATTTGCATTTAAAATATTCCACATATCCATCCAGTCATGTGTCGGCGTTGCAGACGGCGACACCACACTCATGCGCTCCACCTCCTCCCTAGGAGAGCCTTCCGCTTCAGACATGCCGACACGCACGTACTGACACACCACACACTCAGGGAAAGCTCTATCTGGAGACAGTTCCCCCACAAGGCCCTTTGGAGAGACAGAGAGAGAGAGTATGCCAGCACACACCCAGCGCCAATAATCTTGGGAAAAGAAAAATATTACCCAGATACAGCGCTATTCACTGCGCCCAATTATGTGCCTCCCCCCCCTTCTTTAAAACCCTCTGTCACCGGTGATCAGCAGGGGAGAGTCCGGGGAGCCAGCTTCTCAGCGTGTGCTTGAGGAGAAAATGGCGCTGGTGAGTGCTGAGGGAGAAGTCCCGCCCCCTCAGTGGTGGGCTTCGGTCCCGCTCTTTCTATAAACTGGCGGGGGCTCTGAAATATTAAACTGAGTAATTATATTCCTAAAAGCCAGTGCTGAGGTCTACATTGCAGCCCAGGGTGCCCCCCCCCCCACGCCCTGCACCCCACAGTGTGCGCTGTTTGTTTGTGTTGTGGGAGCAATGGCGCGCAGCATTACCGCTGCGCGTTACCTCTCCGAAGCTCTGAAGTCTTCTGCCGCCTGTGAAGTCTTCTGCCTTCCTATACTCACCCGGCTTCTATCTTCCGGCTCTGCGAGGAGGACGGTGGCGCGGCCCCGGGACGAACCGCTAGGGAAGACTTTCTGACTCCCTCTGGAGCTAATGGTGTCCAGTAGCCTAAGAAGCAGAGCCTAGCATTTAAGTAGAGCTGCTTCTCTCTCCTCAGTCCCACGATGCAGGGAGTCTGTTGCCAGCACATCTCCCTGAAAATAAAAATCTAACAAAATACTTTCTTTTCAGGAAGCTCAGGAGAGCTCCCTGTAGTGCACCCAGTCTCCACTGGGCACAGTATTAAACTGAAGTCTGGAGGAGGGGCATAGAGGGAGGAGCAAGTGCACACCCATACCTTAAGTTCTTTTTAGTGCCTATGTCTCCTGTGGAGCCCGTCTATTCCCCATGGTCCTTACGGAGTCCCCAGCATCCTCTAGGACATAAGAGAAAATATATATATATGAGAGACACTGTCTAGCATTATCAGGAAAATCAGAAGGTAGTTCTGCCTCAACTTCCTGAACCCAGGTCTCTATAGCTTTTACGGCCCAAGAAGCCGCTATAGTGGGCATATGCACAGCTCCTGCCAGAGTGTAAATAGACTTCAAGCAACCCTCCACACGCTTATCCGTCGGTTCCTTCAGAGAGGTGACGGTAGTTACAGGCAGAGCAGAGTACACCACCAGACGTGCGACCTGTGAGTCCACCGGCGGTGGAGTTTCCCAATTTTTAACTTAGCTCCGCACTGAGGGGATAACGAGCTAGCATCTTCTTCGACAGAGAGAATTTCTTTCCTGGGGACTCCCAGGATTCCTGACGTATGTCAACCAAGTGGTCAGAATGGGGTAAAACCAGTTTATTCACCTTCTGACGCTTGAACTTATCAGGGTTTTTTTAGAGGTATCTGGAGGTTCTGCATCATCATCTATTTGAAGAATCAGCCCGATAGCCTCCAAGAGGTCAGGAACATCCACTTGTGTAATAGATTCCTCATCAGAAACATTTGCATCAGTGTCTGAGGGGTCGGTATATGCGCCATCTTCATCGGAAGTATCTGAAACATGTTTGGATTGTGAGGAAGTAATGGCCCGCTTAGAGGACCCCTTGGTCCTAGGCAGGCGAGGGTTAGGCATTTGTTTAGCCAAAGACTGATTTAATTGCTGTAACTGGACAGATTATCTGCCCATGGCGGATTAACTGCAGGGACAATATGTGGCTGTACTGGCACTGGAGGTCCCACAGGGGGCGCAAGTCTAGTTACTAGCGTAGTCAGTAAAGTAGAAAAAGCAGCCCAAGGTGGGTCTTTGTGTACCACCGGTGCTACAGACTGACTGAGGGGAACAGAACCCCCGGGTACCTGAACCCTCAGCTGTAATGTTTTTCTCAGAGAAATCCGTGGCGTCCACACTGCATGACGCAGGAGCAGCCATGGATGTACCTCCCTGTTTAGCAGACATTATTTGAAAATGTAGCCTTAGGGCGTAATAGTACAATATAGCAAACAAATTACCCGACAATTTAAGCAGTATATGGTGACTGAAACACACAGAGAAAAATACCAAAAGTAGAATATCCTGTGAACCACATATACACACACACACACATTCCCCATGGTCCTTACGGAGTCCCCAGCATCCACTAGGACGTTAGAGAAATAAAGGGAACACTTAAACAATACAATGTAACTCCAAGTCAATCACACTTCTGTGAAATCAAACTGTCCACTTAGGAAGCAATACTGATTGACAATCAATTTCACATGCTGTTGTGCAAATGGAATAGACAACAGGTGGAAATTATAGGCAATTAGCAAGACACTCCCAATAAAGGAGTTGTTCTGCAGGTGGTGACCACAGACCACTTCTCAGCTCCTATGCTTTCTGGCTGATGTTTTGGTCACTTTTGAAAGCTGGCGGTGCTTTCACTCTAGTGGTAGCATGAGACGGAGTCTACAACCCACACAAGTGGCTCAGGTAGTGCAGCTCATCCAGGATGGCACATCAATGTGAGCTGTGGCAAGAAGGTTTGCTGTGTCTGTCAGCGTAGCGTCCAGAGCGATTTCAGCAGGTCCCGCCTGGGGGACCCTCTTACCTCCTCCCTATGATGCGGCCACGCGATCAGGAAAGCGTCAGCGGTGATGTGTGCCTGATGTGGACCGGAGCGCCTCTGCAGTAAGTACCCGGCAACCAGGGCCTGGGAGTATACAGCGCCGCTGGGGGAGCTGCAGCACAATGTCAGACTGACATATAGCACTTCTAAGTGCCTATGCTGCGGCCCTTTTAGTCTTCTTTCTTCAAAAAGCTCTTTTCAGGGCTGCCTATCGCAGCCTTCCCTATTAGCTGCCTGCACCAACTTACAAACAGCTCCAGCGCCTAGAGGCAGGGATATAGAGGAGGTGGCACTATGCATCCTGGGAACAGTCAAAGCTTTTAGCCTGTTGGTGCCTCGGATCAAGATCCAACTCTACACCCCGATGTAATTCACTGTGGAATCACAGTGTACCCCGCTGCAAAAAGGGCTTATTTTCATGTTTTACATCTAGAAATTAAATTTTACCTTAACAGTCTGCTTTCTATAGCCAACCAAAGCATGTAAGAATTAAAGTAACACTAGCCACACACTCCGCAATGTGTGTTTCCCCATAGTGCCTGCATTGGATGGGATCATTATCAGATACATCTGACAAGCCTGTGTGGTCATTATCTGACTGCAGGCCAACACTTGAGGCAAGTGGCTAGATACTAGGCTGCAAAGCCAGCACAACTTGCTTACACAAATGGATTACTGATAAAGTTCTACCTCTTGCATATAACTATTTGCAAACAATTCCTCGTCTATCTGACCTTCAGAGAAGTTTGCTAACCTCATGAAGGCCAAAAACATGGTGAGCCAGCAAATACATTTCTGCTGATACTTAAAAATATCTTTAAGAAAAATCACATGCACTGATTTGGCTAATGGCTCCAAACTAAATGAAAAACATGAGGTTTAAGCTACCCATATACTATTTTTGCACAGGTGGGCCCAAAACAGCCGTCACTCAGGTTTAACAGATACCCATCAAGTGGGACTAAAACTCTGCTTAGACCGTTTCCATGTCGTCAGTGTCTGTGTTCATTAGGTGACCCCACTAACAGGCCAATGCTGACCAGCCAACTCAGCTCTCAGACCACGACTGGCCAAACAGGGCTACGATGTCTACTGGGAAGCTAACATTTATAGGCAGATATTTGTTGGAACAAAAATGTAACCACTCGATAGTAAGCAGGTCTCATTTCTATTGTATCTGCAGTAATAGGAAACAAGTTGCACTTTACCATTCACACTTGTGACACCACTTCCTACAGTTCACAAAGGTTTAAACAGCCTTTTAACACACAAGGGGCCTTGTTCAAGGTTGTTAGCAAACCATAAAAAAAATTTAAGCAAATCATGTTGCACTGTAGGTGGGGCAGACGTAACATGTGCAGAGATTAAGATTTTAGAAAAGGGTTAACGCAATGATCTTCTCCCTTAATACTCATCTCACTGAGGGGCAGATGTATTAAGCCCTGGAGTAGTGATAAAGCAGTGATAAGTGGAAGGTGATAACGTACCAGCCAATCAGTGCCTAATGGGCCCTACAGACTCGGCGATGTGCTGCCGAGCTGCCAGACCGCCGATATGGCAGACGGGCGATCCGGCGGCGGGGCAGTGATGTCATCATAGACGTGCAGGCAAATATGGACATTCTCGTCAATATTGGCCTGCATGCACAGGCGACGGGGCACCAGCGATGAACGAGAGCGGGGACGCGCATCATTCATCGCTGGTGCCTCCACACTCACAGATATGAACGAGATCGTTCATATCGTGCAGTGATGTTGGCCAGCGTGTAAGGCCCATAACTGTCAATTTATACACTGCTCAAAAAAATAAAGGGAACACTAAAATAACACATCCTAGATCTGAATGAATAA
The DNA here is from genome assembly GCF_028390025.1 of Pseudophryne corroboree. Classification (NCBI taxonomy): domain Eukaryota; kingdom Metazoa; phylum Chordata; class Amphibia; order Anura; family Myobatrachidae; genus Pseudophryne; species Pseudophryne corroboree. The sequence continues at coordinate 70,939,246 of NC_086455.1, forward strand.
AATATTCTTATTAAATACTTTGTTCTTTACATAGTTGAATGTGCAGACAACAAAATCAAACAAAAATTATCAATGGAAATCAAATTTATTAACCCATGGAGGTCTGGATTTGGAGTCACCCTCAAAATTAAAGTGGAAAAACACACTACATGCTGATCCAACTTTGATGTAAATGTCCTTAAAAAAAGTCAAAATGAAGCTCAGTAGTGTGTGTGGCCTCCACCTATATGATCTGTGCGGATTTTTTATTTTTTCTGAATTTTTAGAAAACTGCAGGGACAGAGGGAAATTTTCCCCATCAGTCCGCGCAAGATCTTGAACTCCGGCGAGCAGCAGGTGTATGTCCAGCTCCAGGCTCCCAAAAGTGTCTGGTTAAAGTGTGCATACAGGGTAGATAAAGAATTATATCTCTCTCTCTCTGTATGCGGCACTCACAGGAAAAAAATAAATAATATATATATATACACACACACACACACACACACACACACACATACATACATACCTAGAGAAAATTATAATATAATTTCTATTTTTTATTTGTCCATTAATGCCTGCACACGGACAGCGGCTATTATCGGACCAGACGGACACCTTCACCGCTGAATGACCAGATAGATCTGTGTTAAAATTGACCATATGCATTGCAATCACATGAACCAGCTGTTGCATATAGTAGCATACAGCTTCCGGATTTTCGGCCAGTACCGACAGATGTTGATAGAAAATACCGGCCTATTTGAACCCACACATCTGGGGGTATATATACAAAGCAGCGTTCTCCGCAAACTCAACCTTAAACTTTATAGCAGCATGCTGTTTTGCACTTAATATAATCGCACTTAAGTGTAAACATACTATCAGGCCTTTATCTAATTGAACCTTCAAATTAAAGAGCATTTGGGTGGTGATAGGTTCAGATACTGTATGTCCTGCTGTCCTCTCCAGTGGGGTTACACACTGGAAGATGGCTGTGCATAGGAAAATTCATTTACATTTTTTTTTTAACTTAATGCAAGACTGCACTCACTTCATACAGAGATGCAAGGGAAAAAAAGGTATTCAATAAAGGGGGAGTTCCAAGATGCAATATATAAAAAAAAAAAACCCAAAAACCACGCAACAAAAATACTAAATCCAAAGTCAACTGAAGTTCGAGCTAAGCAAACTGCAGGGACTACACAACCCAATCATCTACAGATTATCTTATTAGTCATCTAGAAAGGCAGGAAACTACAGAGGCTGCTCTGAAACTGACATTAGGAGGGTGTGACAGCTTGGCTCTAACTACTGTTCTCAACATCAGAAGGCAGGAGAGGTACAGAAATAATGACAGACTTGCAGCATGTGACATTTGCTGGACAGAACAAGCTCCTCACCCCATCTTAACACTGGAAGCTCAATGTGTCATGTAGGAGTCATCACATTCATATGCAAACTGTACTGCAAATTGCAGGGATTGAAAGTAGAACAGGATTATCAATGAAACCAAGCATCAGCAGCAGAACATCTTATTAATGTTACAATAAGATGATAGGGATAATCACCCAGATCTGGCAAGTTCTATAGCATACCACACGCCCAGAGCTTGCTATTTAAAGATTTGGAGGTGTACGCTGCTGATTTGGTCTCTTGTTAGAGGCTGCATCAGAGATGATGAACTTTCTGAACGCATGTTATACTCCTGTATCTGAAGAAGTTATTCTGTGAATAAAACACGCTGGAGTAGTGTGATCATATATCTATTATCCAATAGAAGTGATCCAATCAAAACCTTCAAAAAAATAAAATGTTTAACACTTTCTTTTTAGACAATTGAAGCAGTGACTGCAGCCTTACACACTATTTGAATACTGCAATTGGCATGATTTCCATCTAAAATAGCAGATTTTTTTTGTACGCAGCCCCTTAGGGCTGTGAACAAAAATCCATGATCTCAGAGGTATACTAAGTGCAGCATAAATATGCATTTACTCAGGGGCATAGCCCGCGATTGGACCCCTAAAATTGTCACACTTAATTACTGCCACTGAGCACAATAAGTTAACAGCTGAAATATCAACCTGCAAGGGCAGAGGTGTTCAGTCCTGAGATAGCACCATTCAATGAAATAGATCAACCTTTACTATATATGCCAGGGTAACACATCAAGACCTTAACATTTTCAGCTGTTTCTGATTATTGGTCTAGTGCAGTGGTTCTCAAACGGCATCCTCAAGGCACCTAGCAGTCCAGATTTTAAGGATATCCATGGTTGAGCACATGGTTATAGCTAGCCCTAAACCCTGCACTGTTAGGGTGCCTTGGGGACTGGGTTTGGGAACCTATGAACTCTAATAAAACAAATGTTTCCCTCCTATCAGAGCACAAAGCTTAGTCCGGTTTCCCGTCTACACTAAATAAAGTGTCTTGGAAATAAGTGTACTTTACAATGAGAAGTTAGAGAAATAATGTAGGTATTTGTTTTATTAATAAATGCATATAGATTACGACGCTTTGACGTAATGTAGCCTTGTAACACAAGTCAGGCATTCTGATTACCAAGCGTCCAAGGAAGCTTTGCAATTTGAATAGAATCACAAAGTTGTGCTGTACATAATCTGGTTTTCAAGAGAATGCACTTTGCATAATTTTAAAGTATTGCTACATGTTACACAGAACCCTACTGTATGTACAAAATCAGACAGGCCTTTCATTATTTCCGTAACAGAAACAGAAGATGTCAGTGCTTCACAATCACAGGCACTGGGGATCTTGTGATCTCTTGCTATAATCAATTTGGAGAAACATTTTGCATACTCAAGCATGCATTTCGTGTGAGATTTAGGATCATCCACATCTGCGTTTAATCACGGCAGATGCAATGCTAAATATTTGGCCTCAATTATCAGGAACCATTCTAAAAAAGGTTAAGCAAACATGTAAGCATTAAATATAAATGTATTTAAAACAAACAAACAAAAAAAAAACCCCCACTGCATTCTCCGAGTAATTTGTTATGCGCTAGTGGAAATCTTAGTAAACAGTCTTGGTATAAAAGACAAACTGCAGGGTGATTTTAAAGAATAAACTGTAAAGTTTACTAGTTTATAGAGACCTGGTAACATACCCTGTATGAATGCAGAAACTACAACAGAAGAACAGAAAAGCAGAACCAGAAATTTTGCTTTTACACCCCCCTCCAACCAAACCAATACTTTGGGGCTTCTAGAGCGGGAAACTCCCACATCCTTAAAACTCAATTTTGAAGTCATGTTTGAAATTTGTGTCTGGAAATTTGTGGAGGTTAAAAATAAAAAGAAGAGCAAATAACCCTAACGCAGAGCAAAGAAAAATAAACATATGTATAGATTTATATAACATAACCCAGCCCATATTTTGTAATCTAATGTGGCGATCAGCGTAATCCAGCGACACTACTTTTCTTCCAAAAATACTCTTCAGAGAAGCAACATCGTAAAATTGTGTAGGAATCTTCTAATAGTCATTAAGATTTGTAGTTGGAGGTTAGCCACGTGAGTCCTTCGTATAGCCCGTCCCCGTTAGTAGCACAGGACGGCTGCACATACCAATTCCTATCCCTGATTCGGGTCAGGCCCAGTTTCTCCTGAATCTCGTGAGGTTTCATGGCATCAGGAAGGTCTTGTTTATTGGCAAATATCAAGATGATGGCGTCCCTCATCTCCCTGTCGTTGATAATGCGATGAAGTTCCTGCCTAGCCTCGTCAATGCGGTCCCGATCGGCGCAGTCCACCACAAAGATCAGCCCTTGGGTCCCGGTGTAATAGTGCCGCCACAAGGGCCGGATCTTATCCTGGCCCCCTACATCCCACACGTTGAATTTGACATTCTTATAAGTCACCGTTTCCACGTTGAAGCCAACAGTGGGTATGGTTGTGACAGACTGGCCCAACTTTAGTTTGTACAGGATGGTGGTCTTACCAGCAGCATCCAGCCCAAGCATAAGGATCCGCATCTCCTTGTTGCCAAAGATCTTGGAAAGCACCTTGCCCATGGTGGAGCATGAAACACAGCTTACAGAGATGGGGCAAGGCGGCGTCCTCTAGTATCCGATGCTGGGAGGAGATCCCGGGGGTGCACAGAAGTGGTGTCCAGGTACAAGTCTATGATGGGGGGCTGCAGGTGGTGTGCCCCAGGGAGGAAAGACTTGGTGCAGGGCAAAGCCAAGTACTTGCTGTCACACAGGTGACCCTTACACACTGGTGTAATATAGGATGAGGCCTGAGGGGTCCATTACGGAAGGGCCATTTGTCTAGAGAGTGGAGGGTACCAGGTAGTTTGGTGTGGGGGCAAGAAGCCAGTCCTGGGAGTTGTCAGACAGCCCTGAGCGAGGTTTTTGTAGACACCTTGTGTTATTTACAGTGTCATGGAGGGTGCCGGACGTATGGTGCGAGGTGCTGAAGTTATCAGACACTCCCGTGTGTGAGGTACCGAGTCTTGGAGGTTGTCGGGCGCTGTGTGAGGTTGTCAGACGGCCCCGGTGAAGAACGGAGTCCCGGAGGTTGTCGGACGTTTCTTGTCAAGTTGTCAGACAACTGTGTGTGGGGCGCGGTGACCCGGAGGCTGTGTCGGGCGTCCCGTATGAAGATCTGAGCCCCTGAGGTTGTCGGAGCCGGACGTCCTACGAGTGTTAGGCGCTGGGTGCCGGGTGGCCCTGTACAGAGCGCTGTGAGCTGACAGATGCCTCTATAGGAGGTGCCCCCGTATCCCCGGCACACTGTCCCGGACTGGACAGCCCCTGTGTCTATGCTCCCGGGAGAGCTGTTGTCGGCACCGTGCAGGGTGTCCCGGGGACTGGCCACATGGGAAGGTGCCTGGGGTGAAGCAGGCCGCTGCCTCCGGTCCGCTGAGCTCTCTCTCCGGCCGGATATCCCCAGCCGATGGCTTCCGGTGCTGGACTACTGAGGCGGAGTACGAGGGGTGGGGCCTGGGTCCCGGCGCCCGCCACTGACAGGGAGGGGCCGCTTCCGAGTCACTGCTGTGCTGCTGCTGATGAGCCGGTCCCGGCCCCGCCTAACCGCGCCTGCGCACACCATCCGCGCTCGCTGACTCGCCGCGCATGCGCAGATTCGCCGCCGTCCGCCCACGCTTCGGTGGGAAGGGGCTCGTGGGGCGTGGTCTGTGAGGTAGCGGTGAGGTGGGGGGAGTAGGGGGCGTGACGGCTCGAATCTACCGCGCATCTGTGACGTCCGCTGCTGCTGCTGCAACGCCGCCTGCTGGGCGGTAGACGGGGGTCGGGGCCGTCAGTCAATCTGTGCAGTTTACATTACAAGATGCAGTACGGTGCACGCTGGGGAGTGGGGACATCGAAATAAATCATAGTCAATCGATGTTAACCGATGTTTGTATTTTATAAAGCGAACTGGCAACTAAAACACTTCTGAAAGCATTCTTATGCATACTTGCCTACTTTTGAAAACTAGTTTCAGGGAGATTGGGTATCCGTTCACATGGTCGACCATTCATACCGGAACCGGGAGATTGCAGGTGGTAGCAGAATGCGCTATGCAAGGGTTAAAGTGAGCCGGAACGGGGCGGAACTGCGTTCCGTCAGTTCCACCAGGAGACGCAACGCAGTTCCGGCTCACCTAACCCGATGTCCCGGGCGGCGCTGCCGGGAGATGCCGGGCGCCCGCTGAGATCGCGTTACCAGCGGGCGCCCGTCTCCCTCTCTGCAGCGGCAGCCGGAGCTCAGTACTGAGCTCCGGCTTCCGGCTCTGTCAGTGCGCGCTATGGGAGAGACGTCATGACGTCTCTCCCATAGTGCCGAGGAGCGGGCGGCGAGAGAGGACTGCGGCGGGACTTGGTAAGTATGGTGCTCCCCCCCCCCTCCCTCCTATATGTGTACCACTAGCGGTGTTTCTTCTGGGGGCTAGTTACTGGGGGGCTTTTACTACTGGGGGGCTTTACTACTGGGGCAAACTACTGGGGGGCTTTAGTACTGGGGGCAAACTACTGGGGGGCTTTACTGCTGGGGCAAACTACTGGGAGCATTACTACAAGGGGGCAAGCTACAAAGGGGCAAACTACTGGCAGCATTACTACTGGGGGCTAAACTACAAGGGGGCATAATTACAGGAGCTAAACTACTGGGGGTATAACTACAAGGGGGCAAACTACTGGGGACATTACTAACTTTGGCAAACTACATGGGGGCTAAACTACAGGGGCTAAACAACTGGGGGCACAACTGCAGGGGGCATTACCACTGGGGGATAAACTACATGGGGCAAACTACATGAGGGCAAAACTACTGGGGGCATTACCACTCAGAGGCTAAACTAAAGGGGGGGGGAGTAAATTGCTGGGGTCATAACTGCAGGGGCATTACCAGTATGGGCATGACTACTGGGGCTAAACGACTAGGGGCATTACCATTAAGGGCATTACTGATGGGGTGCACAGCTAATGAGGGCATTGTAAAGGGGGCACTTCATAAGGGGCACTACTGTTGGGGGCATTGCATAAGGGGCACTACTACTGTGGGCATTGTATAAGGGGTGCTACTGCTGGGGGCATTACTGTATGGGCCGACAAAGAAGCTGCGTTCCCGGTCCGCCCTCCGTCGCTCCACCCCTACCATCGCCGCCGCACTGGAAGCCCAGGTTCCAGACTCCCAGCTGCAGCGGATCTGGGACCAGGCCGGCTTTATTATCCCTGCCGCTGCATCGAGCTCCTGTGACCGCGGCGCTACTAGTTCAAATCTGTCGCTGATTGGCTGCCGGTCCGCAGCAGTTTTGAAATATTAGCGCCGTGGTCACAGGAGCTCGATGCGGCGGCAGGGATAATAAAGCCAGCCTGGTTCCAGATCCACTGCAGCCGCCCTCAGCCTCTTCTGCCGCCCCGCCCTCGTACCTCTGCGCACCCACAGCCTCCTCCTCCGCACTATCTCCGAGGCCAACAGCCTCCTCCACGTCACGCCTACCACAGCCTACTCATCCACAGCACCGCAGACCACCGCCGCTGCTAAACAGGTAATCTAACCTGCTGCCTTTCTCTCTCCCTAGTCCCTACTGTATTCCCCTGCTGTCACTTTCCATGTCCCTGCTGTCACTCTCCCTGTCACTCTGTCACTCTATAATGTGAATTTCGGCTCATACCGTGTGCTATAATGTGAATTTCGGCTCATACCGTGTGCTATAATGTGAATTTCGGCTCATACCATGTGCTATAATGTGAATTTCGGCTCATACTGTGTGGTGTAATGTGAATTTCGGCTCATACCGTGTGCTATAATGTGAATTTCGGCTCATACTGTGTGGTGTAATGTGAATTTCGGCTCATACCGTGTGGTGTAATGTGAATTTGGCTCATACTGTGTGGTGTAATGTGAATTTGGCTCATACTGTGTGGTGTAATATGAATGTGGCTCATACTGTTTGGTATAAATGTGAATTTCGGCTCATACTGTGAGGTATAATGTGAAAGGGGTCCTACTATTGTGGTGCATAATGTGTATAAGGGGTATATGGTGTGGTAAACTACACTGAAGGGCACGCTCCCTTTTGCGTGGCCACGCCCCCTTGTCAGGAGTGCGCGCGCCTTCGGCGCGCACATAATTGCACCCTTCACTTTTCCATACCCCCACTTCAAAATTTCCACTTGGGTACTACTACTGTGGGCATTATTACTATTGTGTGACCACGCCCCCTTTCTTTGAGGCCACACCCCTTTTTTGCTGCGTGCGCCGTAGGCGTGCGCAATACCTTTATTACATGGGCACCGTGGGGAGGGGGGGTGAGTTCCACCACCTCTCTAGGACCACTTTAAGCACTGGTGCTATGCAACGCTGAAGGGGCGTGTCATATTTCACCCAAAGGGCGTATCTAGCTCCACCTATGGGCGTATATAGTGCCACTCAGGGGTGTGGCCTGCCGCTGAGCTGCTGGCTTATTGGCAATGTGAGATCCCTTTATTTAATTTAAAAATCACCTTGGACACCTTTGCTCCCAAATGAGAACTTGCATATACAACTGTACAAATAACATTTATTCCTTTTAAGTGAGGCCACTGTGAGATTGGTTGCTTTTACACTAACCCAAGACCTAAAGACAGGAGAAAGGGAAGAAACTGGGTGCTGAGTGTGACAGACATTACCTACCACCAGAGAGAGCATAGATGTCTGTCAGTGAGTGCACTTTCAGAGTGCAGTTGTAAGAGGGGTGGCGGCGGTGCGTGTAGTGATGCCTGCTGCCGTGCAGGTGTAGTTTCGCTACTCACCAGGCGCCGCTCTCTCTCACCTTCAGGTACCGGAACCTTCAACGGACCTGGAAATCTTCAGTCGGATCCGGACACGGCGATTCCCTCTCGGAGCTGACAGACGAACGAGCTGAGGAGAAAACAGTCTACCTTAAGGGGGGGTATCAACCCTTCTTCCACCGGAAAAGGGGATACCCCAGGGGTGACGGCGACTTTCACCGGTTGGGTGAAAGGTCATCACAGGCACAAAGCCTCAGCCACCCAGATTCCACACACTCGCACTCGCGCATAGTGTGATGAAGGGGTTCTCACGTCCGTGAGCCAACCCCTATTCCGGCGCTCGGGGACAGACAAAGGGACAAACGTACACAGATTCTACTCACCGTCTGTTCCGCACTGCGAACGTCTTCTCTTACAGGTCCCTGTAAGGAGGCAAACAAACAAACAGCCGTGCAGGGCCTAACTCTAACCTAGTGTCACACCCCTATACTAACTACAACGGCAGAGCCCTCAAACTAGCTCTGTGGGTGTGGTGCAACAAACTAAACACAGACTTAACAAGCTCACACTTTGCCCCGCACGGTAACAACATACATCACGATACACAGTGCAAACAACTACCACGGTGCTGTCCCTTTAAGTACCTGAATCAGAACACCAGGTAGTGGGGGCCGCACAGCTCACCCACTTCCCGTACACTGTCTTTCCAGGGGCTCAGGCCGAGCGGGCCTGTCTGCCTAAACACCTTGGGGTGGACTGGGCCTAGTGCCCAGTCCCACCTTTATCCACCTTTGGGGAGGGAACCTCTTATTTACTGAGCCTAACGCCCCCTAACTGCACACAGGCCCGAGGCCTGACTTTATCCCTCGGGCCAAGCGCCCGCCTAACTTGTCGCCCGTTGGGTGACCTGGGCCTAGTGCCCAGGTGCCCAGGGTCACCTTATATCCCTAGCGGCCGCCAAACTGAACTAGGGCCTAATGCCCTCTAATGCCCCCACAGGCCTAGTGCCTGAATTGCCCACGGGCCTAATGCCCACCTAACATGCGCCACGGGCCGGGGGCCCGGCTATGCGCCCACGGGCCGGGGGCCCGACAAAGTGCCCACGGGCCGGGAGGGCCGACTATCTGCCCACAGGCCGGGAGGGCCTGACTGCACCCGCGGGCCTAATGCCCGATCACCCGGTGGTCTAGGGAGGAGCGGGTACAGGGGCGCCTGAGAAGGGCCTACCTGACCCGCTGGGAGAGGCACCAGGGGGGAGCTTCGTCAGCTCTCTTCCTTTCCACCCCTGGTGACCTCTCCGGCGCTCCTTCTCAATCTTCGGCCGCTGGCCCGTCCCGGCCAGCGGCGCCGCCGTCGCCTCGCCGCTTCCAGCCGCCGCTGGACATCTTCTTTCCGCAGCCCAACGTCTTCTGGCCTCTTCTGCGGCCACCGGAGCTCTTCACCGCTCATTGGCGTAGCCTCCCGTTTTCTCCTCGCGGCGTTCTCTGCTGCGCTCCTGCGCGCTGACCTCCTTCTCCGGGTCCTGGCCGCTTCTTCCGCGCGCTTCTTCTTTTCTTCGGCTCCCGCCCGGCGTCTGACATCAGACGCCGGAGGCAGGGCCTATGACGCGGCAAGCGGCGATTGGCTCGCCGCGCCCGCCTCTGATTGGCCGGCGCCTCGCGAGCCGCGATTGGCTTACGGACGGCGCCGGGTTTGAAAAGACGCTGGCGGCGCTTCTCATTGGCGGCCCAAGTAGCGCCAAGTTTGAAACGCCGCCGCGCCGCTGCCCGTTGCCGCCGACAGTTCGGTGCTGGGAAATATCTGGTCCCTGCACCGGACACCCGCCGCTGCCGCACTCCCAGCGCTGGGGACAGACAAGCTGCCCCAGCGCTGTCCACAGCAAGAAACTGCAGGGGACGCAGATCCCCTGCACACTGTTGTGGTGATGTGCCCTGGGCCACAGGGCACATCTCCACACAGTTATTGTCTGTGACATTCAGCACCCAGCTTCCTCCCTTTCTCCTGCCCAACCCAGACACCATGGTCACCTTGACGCAGTCTAGTTTATTAAATTCCCTTACGTTTTAACAGGCCACTGTGGGGGGAGAAGAAGCCACCACTGTCGCTGACACTGCCGCCTCTGCTGCTGACACTGCCACCACGAGCACACTAGCCTCCACTCAGACTCTGAGTATGCACTATGAGACTGCCACTGCTACCCACAACCCATGCAGGCCCATGCATTGCCAGACTCGCGCATGCGCAGTCTGGATTTTTATGGAGGGACCCTGAAAAACCAGGAGGGCTAGCAAGGTTTGCAAGGCAACAATTAAAAAAACGTGAGCAGCAGAAGGGTAGATTTGACTATATGAAAATGGGGATCATTATTCTGTATCGGGTGTGGTATGCGTGACCGGCGGTCAGCATACTGACACCAGGATCCTGCCACAGGTTCTAATGCCACTCTATGGGTGTTGTGGAGTCCCTGTTGGTCGGCATGCCAACCATTGGGATTGTGAGGGGGCAGGATGTAGGGAGAGGTTATGTGACCGTCGGTCACATGACTACATCCCTTCTGTATATTGTGGATTGTAGAATGCCCGCTGCTGTATAACGTCAGTGACACACAATTTGGGATATGCATACAGTAGCTTGCGTTAATGATGCCAGCAGTAATGCCTCAGGCTTGGGGTGTGTGATCGGTGTGAGTGGGTAACACTCTGGGTGTGAGAGTGGGTAACAGGGCCAGTGGCGGAACTAGCGAGCGGTGGGCCCGGGTGCGACAAAATGCTTTGCCCCCCCCCCATCCCATCCAAGTCCACCCCCTCACCCCTGGAGAGGATCTGCTGAGGGGGACCTGCTCAGGGCCATAGAAATGGATACCTAGCAACAGTGCCATAACTAGACATTTTAGCACTGTGTGCAAGAAACGGCATCGGAGCCCCACCCCTGCATGCAAAACAAGGGCAGTGCGCGCCGTAGGCATGCGAAAAAATACATAGGGGCGTGGCTTCGTGGGGAAGGGGTGTGGCCACAAAATAATACCAATTCCTAAAACGGTGCACAGTAGTCTCCATTATTCAAATTACGCCGCACAGTAGCACCACTACACCAGGTAGAGACCCTTTTACACCTTACGGCGGACAGATTCCTCTTTTTACACATTACGGCAGACAGCGTCCCCTTTTTACACATTACGGCAGACAGCGTCCCCATTTTTACACATTACGGCAGACAGCGTACACTTTTTACACATAACGGCAGACAGTGTGCCCTTTTTACACATAGGAAGGAAGGAAGGAATTATACTTACCGTCTCCGCTGGCTCGGGCTCCTCGGTGCAGCTTCTGGCAGAGATCACGATTCCCGGGCAGGATGAGAAGGAGGAGGAGGGAGGTGGAGGAGGGAGCCGCAGCATCGCTGTGTTATTGGTGGAGGCGCTGCTGCTGCTGCTGTTCCAGTCCTTCACCATAGGCTGTCCTCCGCCGCTGTAAATGCTGGGATGCGCTTCACAGTGGAGGAAGACAGCCTATAGTTAAGCAGAGGGACAGCAGCAGCAGCGCCTCCACCAGTAACAAAGCGCTGCTGCGGCTCCCTCCTCCTCCTTCCCCCCGTGTCCGCTCCGCTTCTCTCCGGGCGGCTGTGTGCTGCGGGCAGCGGTTGCCCGCAGCACACAGCGGCATGTAATGAGTCAGTTTGACTCATTACATGCTTTGGGCCCCTGGACAGTGGCGGGCCCCAGTGTAACGCACTGGTTGCACTGGCGGTAGTTCCGCCTCTGAACAAAGCAGCAGCTGGACCAGGGTACACATTGACACAGGAAAGAGCTACCCAACAGCAGTGCCAGCTGCCAGTGTTCTGCACTGGCTGCAGGGGGGGAAGGTGGCGCTAAGTGCCTGGGTAAATGACGAATACACAAGCTCTTCCCTCACCAGCAGCTCCCTGCACTGAGGATGGAATTTAGGATACAGCACACTTGCAGGAGCCGGATTGACCCTCTCTCCCGGAGCGCATCCGTCCCAGGAGAAATAGCGCATCCGTCATGAAGTCTCCTATGCAGGCCCCGCCTGCGGCATTTCTGGACTAGCGAATGCACAGTCCTGAATTTTCACAGTGGGGCACTGAAAACCGAGGGTTGGGTGGGGGGTGGTGGGTGGGTGGATGCAGCGGGAGGGTAGGCAAGCCTGCATTATATTATACACAGCCCCCCCCCCCAACATTACACCCAGTAACACTTTACATTTCACACAGCTCCCCTCCCCAGTATTACAGCCACTACCATATTACATTATGCACAGCCCCCACCCCATATTACGTCCAAATAGCACATTACATTATACACAGCCCTCCCCCATATTACACAAAGTACCATATAACATTGTATTATACACAGCCCAAACATTCCCCCCCCCCTTCCCCATATAAACCCCAGTACACACAGCACTTACCAGCTGCTCTGCTAATCATTCTCCTGCCTCCGCTCAGCCTCAGACTGCCCGACTCAGTATGCACAGCAGGACGGCCACCGCTACCCACAACCCCGCGGTAGCTGCCAGCTGTGACCTCTTCAGTGCAAGCTCCGCCCCCCGCATTTCCGGACTAGCGCATGCGCTGTCCGGATTTACAGGGAGCTGCTTTAAAAACCGGGAGGGCAGGCAAGGTAAGCGGGGCAGCGGGAGGCTCACTTAAAAATCGGGAGCCTCCCACTAAATGCGGGATGTCAAAGTCAGAAAAATATCATGCTACACGTTGCCATATATTCACCTCATGCGCTTGCCCGCTGCACATGCACTTTCTCTGGCGTGCGTGCACATATTCGCAGTTGCGTGACGGCGCCCCTACGGGCGTGCGCTTGAACGCATGGTATGTGCATTTACGGTAGAGTTTGTGTGCGTCTAGCGAGTGACACAATCGCTACTTAATAAATCCATATAGCAGGTTTAATAGATAATGTTCCCCTTAATAGTAACAGTAAGTTTGGTTAGTGTAGTTGGTCCCTGGACAAAGGAATTCCTCTTTTTGTTGTACGAAGGGCCAGACAGGGTTTGAGCAGATGTGTTTGGTACCTAACCGAAGAGTATTTTAATAGCAACAATCCGGTGTTGGTTAGGTAAAGATTAATCGCTCCTGCGTATAGTTATGGCCATTAGTAGATTCTGGACATTTCATATATTTGCAGTTCATTATCCATGCGGCGGGAATCCGGCGATTCCCTCCCACCTGAGCAGCTTGTAATAGTCACAGCCCACCTGTTCAAACTAACCTATGACCTTTTGTTATGATGCGAGGAGACATTCCTGTGTCCAATGAACAATGAGATTATATGTCCCTTTGTAGTGTACTGTATGCAGTGTATATAAGATCAGCCAGCCTGGGCAGCTCATTCTCTGACTCTCCACAAACGGTTTTCATATTGACTAACTTGGAGCTGGTACCAGAAGAAGCTGCGCAGCGATCGTTCCCAGTGTGTGTAAGTAATTCTCTGTAATCAACTCGCTCTTTGTTTGTATTGGCCATTCATTCTCTCTCTCTCTGTTATAGTATAAGATTGTAACGTTATTGTATATTTCTGTCTAGATATTCTGTTAGAATTATATGTTAGCTTATGTTAGCTTTATGACTTGTAAACTGTTTACCCCTTTTCGATATAACTAAAAGCTTGTTAGTAAAGGTGTTGGAACCTTAGCACGGTATCGTGTGTTCATTACATTGCAGAGGGTAATAGGAGCGTCTCGATCGCTCAAACAGCTTTAGGATTAACAAGGTTAAGCAGAGTTACATCGCTGCAGTACTTCAGTACAAGGTTTTCAGCATAAGAGTATCCTTTCTGTGTGTTACATTCAAGGTTTACTGATTGTCATCCTGTGAGCGTCTGCGCCGCTCGTGATCTCCTCGTGGTCTCGAGCGTCCGCTACGCTGGTAGCGTAGCATTACGGTAGTCACCCGCCTATAGTGTGCTCGACACCACGCATTAAGCTGTGAGCGAGCGTGCCGCATGTGCGTCTCGATCACGGCCGAGCGTATGCTACGCTAAGCGCGTACCCTTACGGTACCCCATACGCCAATTGCGTACTGAGTCTCTTACCCATATAGTGAAGGTTATAAGGTAATCATAAAACACGCATTATCAATTAGCGGCTCGTCCGTCCTCCACATATCCACACTGACGAAAGCAGACGTGATCTGCCAGCAAGGGCGGGAAGGCAGTAGTGCTGGCTAGATAAGCGTCTGTTTCGCTACGTTGTAGGAGTGCTGGTGGAATCCGGAACCGGAGGTAAGAACAATACGCTATTGTCTTTTAAAACTGTTTATTTCTGTTTTGCGTACGCACGCACACACCTGTATCTCTTTTCATTTGTGTATTTTCACATATCACTTTCCTGTTTGCCATTTCACAATTGATAACGTGCTGAGAAAGATTTGTTGCTATTGGTAGTTAAAAGTAATATTAATACGTTAAGGAGTAATTTGTAAAACACGCGCACGGCTTGCCTAAGATACAAGGAAGTTCGGTGTGGTGTTCAGTAGATGATTACAGTTAAAGATCATCTACATCAGAGGTGGCCAACCTGTGGCTCTTGAGCCGCATGTGGCTCTTTCTTTATTCAAATGTGGCTCCCAACACTCTAAATCGTGTGACCACAACAGATATAGAAACCGCTGCACTCCAGCCAGACACGCAGCAGTACTACAGGGACTGAAAACTGAAGGAGTCGGATACTAGAGGTGAGACACCCACAAGCAAACAGAGGACACATTAGGGACTGCTGCAATGGCACGAGTTGATGGGGAAGCTGTTGTGATACATGAGGGTGTGCTAGAGTGACACATGGCAGAGCTGGCTGGAGAGACACAGGAGGGTCCTGGCAGGAGTGACGTGGGAGGGTGCCGGAAGTAGTGACACATGGGAGAGCTGGCTGGAGGGACATAAGAGTGTGGTAGCAGGAGTGACACATGGGGGAGCTGGCTGGAGTGACATAGGATTGTGGTAGCAGGAGTGACACATGGGGGAGCTGGCTGGAGTGACATGGGAGGGTGGTAGCAGGAGTGGCACATGGGGAGCTGGCTGGAGTGATATAGGAGGGTGGTAGCAGGAGTGACACATGGGGGAGTTGGCTGGAGTGATATAGGAGGGTGGTAGCAGGAGTGACACATGGGGGAGCTCGCTGGAGTGATATAGGAGGGTGGTAGCAGGAGTGACACATGGGGGAGCTCGCTGGAGTGATATAGGAGGGTGGTAGCAGGAGTGACACATGGGGGAGCTCGCTGGAGTGATATAGGAGGGTGGTAGCAGGAGTGACACATGGGGGAGCTGGCTGGAGTGACAGGAGGCTGCTGGAAGTAGTGACACATGGGAGAGCTGGCTGGAGTGACATAGGAGGGTGGTAGTAGGAGTGACACATGGGGGAGCTGGCTGGAGTGACACAGCAGGGTCTTGGCAATAGTGACACATGGGAGACCTGGCTGGAGTGACACAGGAGAGGGTCCTGGCAGGAGTGACGCGGGAGGGTGCTTGAAGTAGTGACACATGGGAGAGCTGGCTGGAGTGACAGGAGGGTCCTGGCAGGAGTGACGCGGGAGGGTGCTTGAAGTAGTGACACATGGGAGAGCTGGCTGGAGTGACAGGAGGGTCCTGGCAGGAGTGACGCGGGAGGGTGCTGGAAATAGTGACACATGGGGGAGCTGGCTGGAGTGACAGGAGGGTGCTGACTGGAGTGACACATAGGGGAGGTGGCTGGAGTGACACAGCAGGGTCTTGGCAGTAGTGACACATGGGAGAGCTGGCAGTAGTGACACATGGGAGAGCTGGCTGGAGTGACACATGGGGGAGCTGAAATTTATTATGTAAATCTGGCTTTTTCAATTATTTTTTGTGAAAGTGGCTTTTTCAATGGATCTGGCTTTAAAAAAATTATTTTATGTCGTTCTGGCTTTTTCAATGTATTTTATACCAGGGGTGTGGTCTAGCAGGCACAAAGCCACATTCCATTTTTGCATGTGCGCCATCGGCTCGATGTCGGCTCTTTGACGTACCTAACAAGGTTTTTGGCTCTTTGTCACTGACTGGTTGGCCACCCCTGATCTACATTGATATAAACGTGTTAATTGTATTTCTGTGGATATACCTGGCTTGCGTACATGTGTCTCTAACAAAGGGCGGGACTAGCGTACGCGACGCAAGGGCCGACGCACGGAGCGTATATTACGCAACGGAGCGTCTGGGTACGCCCACATAATACAAATCACACAATAGTATTATTTTAAATAGGCGAAAAGGAGGCAACGCGATAATAGCGCAAATCGATCTCAGTGTCCAAAATTTTAAGCTAATAGATCCTTCTCTAATTTGCAACTCATCTGGACTAGACTGTGTTACTGAATGAAAGGGATTTCTGCGCAGAAACAAAAGTAAAGTGTACATGAGGTGAAAGTGTGTGTATACATATATAAGTATTCTCTTTTTTGATTGGAACGTAGAAGTCGAGTTCTCGTGAGGACATTCACGTAAGTGACGGCGTGGTGGCTTGGGAGGCATCCCTTGTTAAACATATACAGGAGCATTAGAGTATAGCAGAGTAAAAGTCTACTGTAGACACAGACCAGGAAAGAGGCACAACCCAGGGGGTTGGTGCAGTACCCATATAGGCCATTAAGCTCCGGCTGAAGGAATTCGCAGCAGCAATTTTCGATTCCACTGGTCATTCCGCACATAAGATTAGTTGCTTATGTGCAGTACGATTGTACCGCACGTAATTGTGTGCATTAGTTAGTAACTTGACCCAGTACCGTTTGCGTACGCTAGAGGGGTCATAAACGCTATTTGTACATTCTAACGTGATTTGTGAATTTTTTTTTATTTTAAGGGAGGTTCGCTGGTCACTCGGGAATTCTCTAACAACCGATACTTGCTGGGGACGGGTAACCTACTCCCACACGCCCCAGTAAATAAAGGTTCATAGGGGCCCTAGGTTGGGTACAGCAGTGATTGCAGTATTGGCCAACGTGGGCGAGAGTTTGTGAAGGTACTCGGTAAAGTTTCACCGTCGGCCTACCGGACATCTTGGTTTTTGTAAGGGTTCGCTGAAGACCCTGATTTGAAGGTCAGAGGTAGTGAAAGCAACACCTGCAAGGATGGGGGCCAGTTGTTCAGGTAGGGGGCGATCAACCATGGTTCCGGTTGATGTCGTAAACCGGCCAATAGGGTCGGCAAGGTATATCATGTGTGAAAAATACGGTTCACACACAGAGGTTTTGTGCGATGAATGGGAAAGAATGACTGTGCATGACGGGGAAAAGTTCCCACGGGTAGGCAGTTTTAGCCCAGATGTGTTACAAAATCTAAGGAGAAGGATATGTCTCATTAAACCTGCAAAGAGACGGATCAAATATTATGATTGTTTACAATTATGGCAACAGGAAGGTGAAATACAAGGAGGATTAGCTTATACAGCTGACTCTCACTTTGGTAAGAAAAATATGGCAGCGAGAGAGCAGGTGGTTACAGAGAATGGCACACTGGTGAATGATAAAAATGCACTTAGCAACTGTATTATAGATGATAAGGATAAGTGTAACAAATGTAACAATGATAAAAGTAAAACTGTTAAATGTACAACTGTTAACCTGTGCAAGTCGCACCCCATGTTAAACTTCCCTCAGGATTACCAGCAAGAAAGTGAGCCCAGCACGATGTCGGCACCTTTTCCAGCAGCCATCACACAAGACATCCAGGTGGACGCGACCAATTCGGTAAAGGCAATAATCAAACCCCCTAACGGAGGGTCAGGTGAGGTCGTGTCCACAGGTACGTACGGTGTTATATATCACGCACAAACAAATGTACCTCATATTGTAGAACCAACACAAGATGATGTAGTTGAATTAAATCCTGTCAGGGTGATCACGGTCCCCAAGGGAAAGACTGACGCTGTTGAGCACAACCTGAACATCAGCAAACACCTGAAGTCACAAGGCAGAAAGCAAATGACAACCAGTGGAAAAGCCCTGACAATAAAGCCACACTAGCTTAAGCCCCAAACCCCTGAGAGAAATTCAAATGTGATAACTTGTTATTAATGTCATAAAGAGGGACATTTTGCACAAGACTGTAGATTGGAAAAAGCACAGGGAGGTAAGAAGCCTCAGATCCCGATGGGTAAGTCAAAGGTGATAAGGTGTTAAAATTGCCAGAAGGAAGGTCATTCTGCACGTAATTGTATGATCAAAGATTTACAGAAGGTATATCAACTCCCTAGACAACGACATGACCATGATATCCAAGGAATCAGGGAAGTACAGGGAAAGCGGTTGATGGTGATGAGCATCCAAGCGTTTGAGGAGGCATCAAATCAACCAAGACCCCAGGTCATTGGCACTTATAGGAAGCCAAGGGTTTGTTATCATTGTAAAAGGGAAGGGCATTATGCCAGTAACTGTAACAGCCCACATAAAGTCAGACCCCCTAGACCACGACATGAAAAATGAAATTGTAATCAGGTACCACATATGTAAAATTTTGAGTTACACCTATAAGTTGCAATCAGGAAAGGTGATCATTAGGACTGACAGTAAATCTGAGGTTACAGTTAATGAAATTGGGAGGTCAGTTCCTTGTAGACACAGGAACGGCCGGGTAAACGTTGTAAATTTATCTGTAAATGTTCTTTTTCCCCATCTCTGATGTTCATCGGCAGAACTCAAACATCACATAGCTATTTGGTCCTTGCAGAAGTCTACCAAACCCCAGTGTGACCTACCGACATCGGAGTGTCCTGGCCAGGCGCAAAACGGTGGGGAGTGGAAATACTGGTGGGGAGGGGACTTCGCAAGGACACCAGTGGATGTGTTGGTGTGACAGCCTGATGGTGAACAGAAGATCTGACAATGTTTTTTTTTTTTGTTTGTTGTTTAATGTAAAATGTGATGAATTGTTCTCTCTCTCGTTTGTTTTTTTTTCCTTCTCTCTCTTCTCTTCTTTCTCATGTTTTAAAGATGGTATGTCACGCATCAGTTAGACAAATGGTAATGCAAGATTTTTGCTCCTTACAGGGAGATCGCTGATTTGGAAGGAATATTGTATCACCGGAGTGTCCGTTTGGAAGACTGAGAGACAGCACCTTTGAGATGACAGCAGAGCAAGAAGAACAACAAGACTAGAGGACATAAGACATCATAACATTTTTCTTTCCCCTCAAAGTATTTTTTTTGTACCCCCATTACAAATTTCTCTTTCTCCTCCTGTAAGATGGACTCGCCCCAAGAGACTGCAGTCCGTGTTTTCCTGTTGACCATGATGTTGACCAGAGCAGTCTGTTTCGGTGAGAGTACCAGTGAGGTCGAGAAAGGATCCGGAATGGGTTTCTGATGACTGAGACGGAGGCGTAAATTTCCAATAGCAACACAATCACCAAGCAAAGGCGAGTACCAGAAAACGATCTAGCAGCCATGTTATTTATAGACATTGTGAAGGATTGTTAGCTAAAGAGAACTGCATCTGTAGACATTGTGACAGTATAGTCGAGGATGGGTGCATCAAGAAATGTCAGTCCAGTTTTAATATCCATACGGACCGGCATCCATTGAGTGACTATCACTCATTAGTGGGTAAAGTGTTAAATAAGACAGACTGTTGGGTATGCTCTCAAGTACCTCAAGGCCATAGCAAATCAGGACTAGTACTATTCCCTTTAACTGTAGGAGAGGTACTTGAGCTAAGTGGTGGGAGGCCGGTGGACAGGAGGTTTAATATCTCCAGTCCTCCTAGTTTGAAGCTCCACCAATATCATGTGGATAGGTCCTTAGTGTGCTTTAACATTTCTAATCCCCGAAAGCCGGGAAATTGGGAAGTGTCATGGAGTAATCAAACCATGACATTCTCACATAGAGCCGACAGATTGCCCATAGAAACAGAACTTATACGCCAGATAGCCGACCATAGGAAATTCTTTCGGTATAGGTACACCTTAGGAAGTAGGATCATGCGAGTTGGAGAAGTATCACCAGGATACTGTGCACAGATCGTACAAACTGATACGTGTACTAAACAGATGGGAGAATTAGGGTTAGGAGAGTTCACATGGAAAATTTGTAACATGGTAATGTCATACTCCGTCCCATATGTTCTCCCCGATGATGCATATTTCATATGCGGGAGGAAGGCGTATAAGTGGCTTGCCCCAAACTCAGAAGGGTTATGTTATATTGGAAAAGTACTGCCTGAGGTAATGACTGTATCCCACACTAAAATGAAAGATATTCACCGTGGTGCCCAAGCTCCTTACACTCACACTCATTACGAGCACGTCGTTAAAAGGCAACTGATAGAAAGAACAGAGCATCCGGCCTCTGATTTGATCCATGAATCCACCGGGATTCAAGTCCTACTCGCGTTAGATGTCACTCGTACCGCTAGAGGAGTGTTAAATTATAGATATATATCTGCGCTTGCAAATTTATTAGACAATATCACTGAAATGTATGACGACACATTCAGGTATACTGGAAGAGAGTTACAAGCCTACAAAACAGAACTGGTTCAGCATAGGATGATTCTCAATTATCTCACAGCAGTGACAGGCGGGTATTGTGTCACCTTGGCTACTCAATATGGAATAAAGTGTTGCACGTATATTACAAACAGCACTGAGGACCCGGTCGAGGTCATAGACCAAAAGATGGATGACATCTTGCAATTAAAATGGGAGTTCCGAAGGAAACACAATCTCACCCTTGCTGCTGTGGGTAATGAGCTGACCAGTTGGGTGTCATGGTTGAACCCACGAAATTGGTTCTCTGGTTTAGGAGAATGGGCCCAAGGTATTATTATGGATGTAGGGAAATTTCTTTTGTGTATTCTGGGTGTCATCATATTGGTCGGTCTGATATTTAGATGCGTTCGGGTTTTAACGAAGTGTAAACGTAGTGCCCGAGTGATGAGTTTAAGGAGTGAGGAAACTGTAATAACAACAAATTTGATTTATGACCCAACGATAGAGACAATTTTGTGATGAAAATGTGATTCCACGGTCCGTTTCTTTCACCCGTTTCTCCTTTGTTTTCCTCCAAGGTACAAAGACATCCGCTTGGAAGAAGAATTTGACAACCTTTTTATACAGACCATTGATGGACAATGCCATAGACCCCCAATATCCCTAGTGACTTTAACTTTTACGATAGCCCAATACTTTAAAGATTGTAAGTCTATGGACATTGAGAAAGCTTTTTGCTCAGCAATTATAGCAAAAGCATCGGGAGACTACAGTCAATATGTACATCGAGACAAGACACAAGACAAGACCTCAATCAGCAAATGTATATTAAACTCACATAGTTTATGACTGCATTTACCATAATTGCTTCTTATCTTCATTTCTACAACCTTCAGGTAATGACACACATAGTCGATAGGGAATATAGGCACTGTTAGGGTCTCCTGCCCTGTGCTGCCACGTCGTCATGGCAACCGGGAGACAAGTGCTAGCGGAGTGACCTGAGCGCAGCTGATACTCCGGTTCGGGTCTTTTGCTGTGCAGTGGTTATAGGCTCTGTGCATGGCAGGGGATCCGGTGCTGGTTTTTGTGCTCACAGTCTGTGAGGTCTGAGTGGGGCGTGGACAGCACCTGCTTTATAAGGCCTCTTCTCAGGGTAAGCAGATGCTGCTGAATCTTTGTTGGTTAGTCAGTTTCTGAAAGTTAGCCAGTACTGTGTAGCTTTGTATTTGTTTGTTGCTTACTGCAAATAGGCCTGGGGATTTGGTATTACACTCTGCCAATCCAGACCTAGCAGTAAGACTGGAGTCAGTCGTTTAGCTTGCTGGGGTTCTGTTACTACTCTGTGAACTTAGCAAGTTTGCGGCTGTATTCTAAGACTTGCCTGTCTAATCCTGTCTCACTGTGCTAGGTGTCAGGGGTCAGTTTAGTGGCAGTAAGCTGAACCTGTGCACTGCAAGTGAGAATTAGGATTGTGGAGACTCTCCTTGTGTCTATCATTCCATCTCTGACCAAGGAGTTTACTGCCACACCCGTTGGTAACCCTTTAGGGTTTTGCTGTTGCCCTTAGCAACAGCATTTCGGGTTCTCTACGTATTAAAACACAACATCTTGCTTTTCCCATCTGAGCAGTTCTAATACAAGGGAGATACCCAGTTCCTTAGCCTCTGGGCTTCTCTGTTCACTTTGTGTGTATTTTGTTAACCTATCACCTTCTGTGTACGTTATGTCATATTCCCCAGTCTGTCTGTAAGTCCATTTGTTTTGCATAACAGTTCAAACACCAGTACATTCCTGCAGGCACTGGAGTGCATAACAGTCCTGACACCAGTACTTTCCTGCAGGCACTGGTGTGCATAACAGGCACAGATATCAGCACTCACATATCCCCCCATTCATGTATCATCAACTAAAATGTGCTCCCCCATTTTGTTAAAACCAAAAGCCGAAAAGAGCTCGGTAAAGTTTGACAGCCCATCCACAGACCCGTAATACGGGATAAGAAGGAATTCAAATGTATACTTCGCAATACCTCGAAGCTTGATTTAAAACACGTACGGCACGATGATACATGACCCCTCAAACATGGACTCATACACACATGCTTCTACTATTTCACTAGGTCACACTTTTTTTCCCACCTTCTTCTCTTCTCCCTTACCCAATCATAGAAATGTATTACATATGACATATATTTTTCTCTTTTTGAACTGTTTTAGGAAGTGGCAGTTATTGATGACTGCCAAAGGGTGGACTGTCAAAGTCAGAAAATATCATGCTACACGTTGCCATATATTCACCTCATGCGCTTGCCCGCTGCACATGCACTTTCTCTGGCGTGCGTGCACATATTCGCAGTTGCGTGACGGCGCCCCTACGGACGTGCGCTTGAATGCATGGTATGTGCATTTACGGTAGAGTTTGTGTGCGTCTAGCGAGCGACACAATCGCTACTTAATAAATCCATATAGCAGGTTTAATAGATAATGTTCCCCTTAATAGTAACAGTAAGTTTGGTTAGTGTAGTTGGTCCCTGGACAAAGGAATTCCTCTTTTTGTTGTACGAAGGGCCAGACAGGGTTTGAGCAGATGTGTTTGGTACCTAACCGAAGAGTATTTTAATAGCAACAATCCGGTGTTGGTTAGGTAAAGATTAATCGCTCCTGCGTATAGTTATGGCCATTAGTAGATTCTGGACATTTCATATATTTGCAGTTCATTATCCATGCGGCGGGAATCCGGCGATTCCCTCCCACCTGTGCAGTTTGTAATAGTCACAGCCCACCTGTTCAAACTAACCTATGACCTTTTGTTATGATGCGAGGAGACATTCCTGTGTCCAATGAACAATGAGATTATAGGTCCCTTTGTAGTGTACTGTATGCAGTGTATATAAGATCAGCCAGCCTGGGCAGCTCATTCTCTGACTCTCCACAAACGGTTTTCATATTGACTAACTTGGAGCTGGTACCAGAAGAAGCTGCGCAGCGATCGTTCCCAGTGTGTGTAGGTAATTCTCTGCAATCAACTCGCTCTTTGTTTGTATTGGCCATTCATTCTCTCTCTCTCTGTTATAGTATAAGATTGTAACGTTATTGTATATTTCTGTCTAGATATTCTTTTAGAATTATATGTTAGCTTGTAGTGTATGACTTGTAAACTGTTTACCCCTTTTCGATATAACTAAAAGCTTGTTAGTAAAGGTGTTGGAACCTTAGCACGGTATCGTGTGTTCATTACATTGCAGAGGGTAATAGGAGCGTCTCGATCGCTCAAACAGCTTTAGGATTAACAAGGTTAAGCAGCGTTACATCGCTGCAGTACTTCAGTACAAGGTTTTCAGCATAAGAGTATCCTTTCTGTGTGTTACATTCAAGGTTTACTGATTGTCATCCTGTGAGCGTCTGCGCCGCTCGTGATCTCCTCGTGGTCTCGAGCGTCCGCTACGCTGGTAGCGTAGCATTACGGTAGTCACCCGCCTATAGCGTGCTCGACACCACGCATTAAGCTGTGAGCGAGCGTGCCGCATGTGCGTCTCGATCACGGCCGAGCGTATGCTACGCTAAGCGCGTACCCTTACGGTACCCCATACGCCAATTGCGTACTGAGTCTCTTACCCATATAGTGAAGGTTATAAGGTAATCATAATCAGCATTATCAGGGAGGGTAGGCAACCCTGTTCTTATGTGATGTTTATCTTATGGAGGATTATAGCACGTTCACACTGCCTTGAAAAATCCGGGTTATTGCACGTGAACGCGCAGTAATCCGGATTTATGTGCAGTGTCCTGGCAAGTTCCCGGGTCGTCTGACCCGGTATTTCAACCCGGGGATAATGAAGGGTTATACCTGGGTCAATACCAGGTCAGGCGCAAGTGTGAACGGTGTTCCCGGATCGATGCGATCCGGGACCGATTCACACTATAGGAGCGGGCGGCGCTTGTAGATCATCTGATCTCCAAGCACCGCCCCCCATACCTCCCAACATGACCCTCTCCAGGAGGGACAAAATCCTCTGCTTCTGGACTTTTCTTTTAATTTATGATTGCCAACAGCTGTTTTGAACAGGTTAATGGATAAGAAAGGTGTTTCAGCACAGGTGATGGCAATCATAAATTAAGAGGGAAGTCCAGGAGCAGAGCATTCTGTCCCTCCTGGAGAGGGTCGTGTTGGGAGGTATGGCCCCCGCATGTGACCCAGTGACTTCATCGACACGGCAATATGCCGTGTCGGGCCACCAGTCTGAACGGGGTCTCAAGCGGGTTGCACCTGGGAAGGACTCGTGCAACCCGCAAATTGTAAGTGTGAACATGGTATTACTGAGGCCCGGGGTCTATTCAAATTAATTACTGGGCTTAATGTACTGGCGTAAATAAAATATATGTTTGTGTTTTACTTCACTCTATTGAAACTTGCTTCTGATGAAAACAATTTTTACTGTGTTCCAGTTTAAACTGATACACTTCTAAACATTAAAACTTTCAAAACAAGTGATTCCTCACTTGACACATAAGTAACATATACGATACTGTATAAAAACAATGAAGCTGGTCAGATGGTGAAGGTACTAAACTGCAACCAAATGAATAGCACTAAGGGGGTCATTCCGGCCCGTTTGCACGCAGCGGTGTGAACAGGTCAGGACTGCGCGGCGCCCGGAATGCGTACGCGCATCTTTGCCCAGCAACAGCCATTTCCAGGCAACGACCAAAAGAACAAAGAAAGCGATTGCTGGAGCGATCGCAAGAAGATTGACAGCAAGACGTTCCAGGGCGGCAACTCACCGCTTTCTGGAAATGGTGAGTCCAACTCAGGCATGTCTAGGCGTTTGGAGGGCGGATGTCTGGATCCATCGCACAGGGTAAGTAAGTCTGACCCTGGTCTTCTTTTATAGGAAACTTTTTTAGCATAGGAGGGCTGCACAAGCGTTCGCAGCCCTGCTATGCAGAAATACACTCCCCCATAGGCGGCGTCTAGTTGATTGCACGGGCAGCAAAAAGTTGCTACGTGCGATCAACTCGGAATGACCCCCAAAATCCTCAGCATGCTGTTTGGTATAAACGAGTGCACCAGGGTTGTCAGTAGGAACAATGGGGGTCATTCTGACCCGATCGCCCACTGCAGTTTATCGGGTCAGTACTGCGCATGCGCCGCCGGCGCATGCCAGACAGTCGAAGGCCGTCGTTGCCTAGCAATCGCCTCTGCCTGACTGACAGGCAGAGGCGGGAGGGGGCTGGACGGTGGCAGCGTTTAGGGGCGTGGTCCAGGCAAAACAGGCGTGGCTGGACTGTTGGGGGGGTGGGCGGGCTGCGGCGGCTGCGTGATGTCACACGCAGCCGCTGCAACTCAGGCAGTGAAGAGGTTCTCCAGGCCAGCCACAGGAGCTGCGCTGGCCAGGAGGTACTCCTGAAATGCAAAAGCATCGCCGCTGTGCGATGCTTTTGCACTTCTGCGGGGATGGCCGGCACTGACATGTGGGGTGGACTAGCCCTGTGCTGGGCGTCCCCCCTGTATGTCTGAGTGCCTGATAGTAGCTGTACTGAATTTAGCACAGCTACGATCAACTCGGAATGACCCTCAATGTGCTTCCTTTGATGAAAAAAGGACAAGTTCCAACTGCTGTAAAGGCACCAATAGCACCACAAATATATTTCCAAATGCTTAGCAGAAGATGCACAGTTTAAGTATAACAAAAATATGTTCCCGCAATGTGATTTCATATAACTTCCGATCCACCTGCCACTGACGTCCCAGTGCAGGGGATATGGCTCTGTAGTATAATTACCCGATCCAGCGGGAATATTCAAGGGGCAACAGCGATAGTCAGTTTACAAATTTACCATTCCGGATATGCGCACAGCCTGAGCGTGGACCATACAGTCGACCGCCGGCACTATGATGGTGCAGAGAATCTGTCTTGGCAAGCGGGTAGAGTAGTGCTCCAAATGCCGGGTGGAAACAGTACCGGGTGGTGAAAGCGTCAGTGCTGATGTCCGTCACTTGTGCAGAGACCAGACTCCAATGAAGGGGATGATGTCAACGCATTTCCTTCCGTGCAAACTCGGGACAAAACGATTTTCATTTGACATTCCTGTTTTTTGGGGACTGTCACGCTGAGCAGAGCAGCGGTGCGTCTCTTCACAGGAGACTGAAGGTCTGGGGGCATGCCAGTAGCTCACAGAGCGCTGGGCATGCCCCCTCACTGACGGAAAACGGGAGCATGGCTCACGATCGCAACACTCCAGCGAAGCCATGCCCCCTTTTCTATAGGCTACGCTCCTGTCGGTCGTGTCGCGGCTTTGCCACACCTAGAAGTCCCACTTGCTCAACTCCAAAGGTTGTGATGGCGGCATTAGTGTACATCTCTGAATCAAGCTTATAGATTCAGGAACCAACACGTTCAATAAACTTGCACAAAGTTTCTATTCCAATGATTTGCATAAGATTTTGTTACGATCTTTACATGGAGTAAGAGAATGACTTGTTTGTAAATGCTGAAACGACTTTAAGCTTACATTTTAAGTACCTGTTTAACATCTCAGGCAAAGCTACAAGTTCAAAAACAACAACAGTACCCTACTGGCTGGTTTGGAAATACACAAGCTTGAAAGAATCAGAGGGTGGAGTTGTTTAGATATGAGAACATACAGTTTCTGATGTCATTGCTATGTTTGTGATGGGAGAGCGCCATCTGCTAGCTGCAGTAAAAAGTACAGCTTATGAAAGTGACAGTTTTCCTGCTGATAATATCAATAATTAACAGATGAATGAAACATTTACATGCCCCAACTGAAATTTGATAAGGTGCTTGTAATATACCTCAGTGCTTACTGGCCGAACACAATTATGGTTTTTCAGATGTGATTGGAGTTGCTTTGCGCCTCCGCTGGACCCGTTCTGTGCATGTGCAAATGGATCCTGCAATGTAGCACGCAGTTCGGCATAAGATTTTCAGTGACTGGACACACGTGGCCTAGCTGGTGATCGGAGTGGAGGTGCTATCTGAGAGCTCCCGGCCAGCTGCAGTGAATGCACTCGTCTACCTCCATGAGTGCACTGATTTCTGTATACCCCTGCTGTGCACCACCCCCAGGACACTTACTCAGCCGGTGGACGGGCTCTGCAGAGCCGGGAGACACACTCGTGGTGTTTCTGCAGGTTTCGGCCTCCACATCCGGGTGAAGCCGCGGCCTCGAGTAGCGCCCGAGATTCAGCGGCGGCCGGCCCTGATCACAGCGGACGCACTCCTCTTCATCCAATACTGCGGGACCCACACCATCTGCCTCCCTAGAGCTGCTCACCCTTGCTGTGGACCCCGCAGGGTGCACTCCTGGTCCTTTATAGCTACACTGTGCTGGTGAGTGATCACAAGGTGGGACCTGCTCCCAATCTGTATCACTGACTTTTCTCATACGTCCTAGAGGATGCTGGGGACAACATCAAGACCACGGGGTATAGACGGGATCCGCAGGAGACATGGGCACTCTAAAGACTTTTCATTGGGTGTGAACTGGCTCCTCCCTCTATGCCCCTCCTCCAGACCTCAGGTTTAGAAATGTGCCCAGGTCGACTGGATGCACTCTGAGGAGCTCTACTGAGTTTCTCTGAAAAGACTTATGTTAGGTTTTTTATTTTCAGGGAGATCTGGCATCAGACTCTCTGCTTCGTGGGACTGAGGGGGCAGAAGCAGAACCAACTTCCTCAGAGTTTCATGGCTCTGCTTCTGGCTGACAGGACACCATTTGCTCCTGAAGGGAACTGAACGCTAGCCGTGTCTAGATGCTCACTCCCACAGCACGCCGTCACCCCCCTCGCAGAGCCAGATGTCAGAAGACAGGTGAGTATGAGAAGAATGATTTTCAATCAAGTAAGTAATGGCTGAGGTGCGGCGCGGCTGGCGGGAGCGCAGCGCGCCATTGCTGCCCACACACACAGGCACTGCAGGGAGCGGGGCGCCCTGGGCAGCAAGAAAAATGCCTCAAACTGGCTAAAAGGAGGCATAAGATGCCGCTGGCACAGCCGTACCCCCGCCAGTATAAATAATAGGTCATATACTGTGTGTAAGGACATGCCATTGTGGGGGCGGAGCTTCTCCCTCAGGCGGCCAGCACACTACTCAGCGCCATTTTCTCTCTCTCCTCAGGCTGCAGGGAACACGCTGGTCCTCTCCTCCACTTCTGACAAGTACAGGGTGCTATAAAGGGGGGGGCACAAAGCGATTGTGGTGCATTTGATAGTGTATATTACTATTTAAAAGCGCTTTTGGGCTGTGGACATACTGTGTTCACAGGCAATACTGGCGCTGGGTTTGTGAACTGGCTACTCCTATCCTGTGTCCCTCTGACAGATTTTACTGTGGGTCTGTCCCCAAAATAAGTCCCAGTGTGTCTGTGAGTGTGGTGTACATGTGTGAGGCATGTCTGAGGCAGGGAGTTCCTCCCCGGAAGAAGCCATTTTAGGGACACAGAGTTGTAATTTTGTGGCGCTACCGGCACACCAAGAGCCTGCATGGGTGAAAGCGATACGTGACAGTATGCATCTGATTAACCGTAGATTGGATAAGTCTGAATCTAAGGCTGCATGCTGGAGAAAATCTGTGGAAGATGTGATTTTTCAGGATGCTGTTATTCCTTATGCGGGCGGCCCCTCTGGGTCACATAAGAGACCATTTGCAAATGTTGTAAACACTGATACCGACACAGATTCTGATTCTTGTGTCGACGATAGTGAATCCAGAGACATAGATCATAAATTGGCAAAAAGTATACAATATATGATTGTGGCTATAAGGGACGTGTTGGAGGTTACAGAAAGCACTCCTGTACCTCAGGAGAAAGCTTATTTATGTAAGGAAAAGAAATCCAAAGTCACGTTCCCTCCTTCACACGAACTAAATGGTCTGTTTGAAGGGATGTGGGTGAATCCTGATAAAAATTTTCGTATTCCCCAAAGGATTCACATAGCTTATCCTTTCCCGGTTGAAGACAGGAAAAAATGGGAGTCACCCCCTGTGTTAGACAGTGCACTTTCCAGGTTGACAAAGAATGTAATTCTCCCTGCACCTGGCACGGCTTCTCTTAAAGAGCCGGCAGACCGCAAAATGGAAACAACATTGAAATCCATTTATGTTACCAATGGTACACTGCTCAGGCCCACTATTGCCTGCGCATGGGTGAGTCGCTCTATTGAAAAATGGTCAGAAAGCGTGTCATCAGAAATTGACACGATTGATAAAGATGAGATACTCCTTAAGGTAGGGAATATCAAGGATGCTGGCGCCTACATGCTGGAAGCAATGAAGGATATTCGACTCTTGAGTTCACAAGCCGCTACCATGGCAGTATCGGCTAGGCGGGCATTGTGGATTCGCCAGTGGAACGCGGATGCAGATTCCAAAAGAAACATGCAGGCTCTCCCATATAAAGGTGAGACCTTATTTGGCGATGGCCTGGATGCGTTAGTCTCTGCGGCTACCGCAGGTAAGTCAACATTTTTGCCCTCTGCGCCTGCACCGGTATAAAAGACCTATCACCCGCAAATGCAGTCCTTTCGGCCCAATAAATACAAAAAGGCGAGAGGTTCCCCTTCTTTGCAGGTAGGGGAAGGGGAAGGGGAAAGAAGCCCACACCGGCTCCAGGTTCCCAAGAGCAGAAGTCTACCCCTAATTCTGCCAAATCCCCAGCATGACGCTGGATCTCCCTTGCGGGAGGCTGGTCGGGTGGGGGCACATCTCAAACTCTTCAGCCAGGATTTGATTCTGTCTGGCCTGGATCCCTGGGTGTTGCAAATAGTATCCCAGGGATACAAACTAGAGTTTCAAGATGTTCCCCCATGCCGATTTTTCAAATCGACCTTGCCAGGTTCTCCGCCAGAGAGAGAAGCAGTCACAGCGGCAATCCAAAAATTATGTCAAGACCAGGTCATAGTCCTGGTACCATTGTCACAACATGGGCGGGGTTTTTATTCAAGCCTCTTTGTTGTTCCGAAGCCGGACGGCTCGGTCAGACCGATCCTAAATCTAAAAGATCTGAATTTCTTCCTGAAAAGGTTCAAGTTCAAGATGGAATCACTTCGGGCGGTGATTGCCAGTCTGGAGGAGGGGGACAACTTAGTGTCAGTGGACATAAAGGATGCTTACCTGCATGTTCCCATTTATCCTCACCAGGCTTATCTGAGATTCGCGGTTCAGGATTGCCATTACCAATTCCAGACGTTACCTTTCGGTCTCTCCACGGCGCCGAGGGTATTCACCAAGGTGATGGCGGAGATGATAGTTCTCCTGCATCAAAAAGGAGTCAATATAATTCTTTATGTAGACGATCTCCTGATAAAGGCGAGATCCAGGGAGCAGTTGTTACAAAACATCACTCTCCCTGTCAATACTCCAACAACACGGTTGGATCATAAATTATCCAAAGTCACAGTTGGAACTGATGACAAGATTGTCTTTTCTCGGGATGATTCTGGACACAGAACTTCAGAGAGTATTTCTTCCGGTGGAAAAGGCTCTGGAAATCCAGAAAATAGTAAAACAGATATTGAAACCATTGAGTGTGTCGATCCATCAGTGCATTCGGTTGTTGGGGAAGATGGTGGCGGCCTACGAGACCATACAGTTTGGCAGGTTCCATGCCAGAGTATTCCAGTGGGACCTGTTGGACAAGTGGTCGGCGTCACACTTACACATGCACAGAAAGATAATCCTGTCGTTAAAAACCAGGATTTCGCTCCTGTGGTGGTTGCATAGCTCTCACCTGCTAGAGGGACGCAGGTTCGGGATTCAGGACTGGGTCCTAGTAATCACAGATGCGAGTCTCCGAGGCTGAGGAGCAGTCTCTCAGGGGGAAAACATCCAGGGACGTTGGTCACAACAGGAAGCTTCCCTTCACATAAACGTTCTGGAGCTAAGGTGGGAACTTTACGGTCAGCGGTGAGGTTACTTTCGGTCAACCGCTGACCGCAAAGTTCCCACCATTGGCTACAATGGAGCGCATAGGCGCTACATTGTATCTGTGCCGTGTGCTGCCTGACAGACACTACAGGAGCACACAGCCAATCAGGAGAGTGCCACAACGTGGCGCTCCCTGATTGGCTGAAGGGACCCTCTTTGACACGAGTCAGGGGGGGTCCTGGCAGTCGGGGAAAGGGGTCCCATGTGTAAACATGGGACCCCTTTCAGTGCGTGGTCGGGTTTCCGTTTTATTTTTTTGCCAAGTACGTGGATTATACAAAGGAAAGAAGATACCCTGGATTATGTGAGTATAATTTTTTTCACAGGTACCCCTAGGATTCTACATGGAGAAGAGGACCGAGCCACGTGTGAACATAGGTAAGTATGTATGTATGGTGGTGTGCATGTATGTAATAAAATTTTACTTTCACGGTGTGTGTGTCCTGTTTTTTGGGGGGTATTTTTTTAGTAGTAGTACTACAGGTACCAGCGGGCCCGGTTTGCCACCGCATGCTGGTACTTGTGGTTCTCCAAGTACCAGCTTGCGTGGGAGGCTTGCTGGGACTTGTAGTACTGCTACTAAAAACAATATTCACATTTTCACAAAAGGATATCAGCCCCCCATCCGCCGCCCTTGGATGGGGGGGACAGCCTCGGGCTTCACCCCTGGCCCTTGGGTGGCTGGAGGGGGGGGACCCCTTGATTTAAGGGGTTCCCACTCCTCCAGGGTACCCCGGCCAGTGGTGACTAGTTGGGTATGTAATGCCAGGGCCGCAGGGACCAATATAAAAGTGTCCCCCGGCTGTGGCATTATGTACCTGACTAGTGGAGCCCGGTGCTGGTTTAAAAAATACGGGGGACCCTACGCTTTTTGTCCCCCGTATTTTTGGAACCAGGACCAGGCGCAGAGCCTGGTGCTGGTTTATGAAATATGGGGGAACCTCTGTCATTTTTTTCACCATATTTTGTGAACTAGGGCCGGCTCAAAGAGCCCGAGGCTGGTTTTGTTTAGGGGGGGACCCCACGCATTTTTTTTTTAAATTATAACAATGTTCTTTTTTTCTACGAAAGGTGCACAATGAAGCCCAGCACGGATCTCACAGATCCGGCCGAGATACATTGTGTTAATGTCGGCAGTGTTTTACAATTCACTCCCGTAAAACACTGCCAAAAAATACGAATGACATCGACATCGGAAAATTCGAAAAAGCAGAATACGACAGCTTAGTAAATTAGTCGTAATAAATTCAAAAAGTTGCAAATTTACACTTTCGATGTAATTCGTGTTTGAACTTTAACCTCATTCGGAAAAATACGAATTTTAGTAAATATACCCCTGTGTGATTGTTCTTACGCTCAGGTTGCCTAATAGACAGGTGGAAGGACCATACCAAGTTTTGTTGACAGCACTATCCCAGTGAAAGTAGCCGAGAGAGAGACTTGGGTCCACGATTCCCATTGCAGGAAAGCCGGTAGTCCGGAAGGAACTCGTAAATGGAGTGAGATCGCAAAAGTATCACCAGAGACTCTGTTCCATGAAGACTGAGAGGCGGCACTGTTGAACACTACCTGAGCGTAATAAAGGATTATAGAAAGACCAGTCATTGTAATTGATTTGTTATGAACAAGAGTTGTTTTGTTCTATTTCTCTTTTCTCTCTTTCCCGCTGACAAACATTTTTTTTCAGGATATTCTATTTTTGTGAGGTTTTTTATGAGGAGTCGAGTGTGGGACTGGAACTGGTTCTGGAGGAAGGAGTGATTTCCTTATAGGATCCCAGGATTAGCCGATCAGTTTGTTAAAGTCAGAGAAAAATCAAAGGTCTAGTAGTTATGGAGTTTGGAGGTAATCAGGAACAATCAGACAATGGCTACTCACACATTGCAGATAAAGAGCTCATTAATATATGTGGAAGAAAGGTTTATGAGTGGCTCTCCCCGAACTCTGAAGGTTTATGTTATTTAGGAAGGACACTACTTATAACCCTTGTTCAATTATTAAACAGACCTAGCATACGTTCCAGAAATGGAAACAATGTTCTGAAAATGATAGGAATATGTAGATCATGAAAATTTTATATGTCACTTTCATGATTTGTTTGTGTCTTCTTCATCTATGCAGCAGAACCTCAATCAAATCCAAACATCAGTGTACAAAGACGTAGGTAATTGTACGTGTGAAATGTTCGTCGCAAATCAGACATTATAGGCCAAAGCACTGTCCCAGCATACGCTATGGGTTGAATGTTGTCCCAAACCCAACCAGTGGTCCCGTGACCGCCGAGTGCATATAGAGAATGTCTCGTCCTCCTCTACAGTCAAGTGTCTGATTTGCGAAATGAATACATACTTGTGTCTAGGTCACCGATTATTGTCCGAAATATTTTTTTTTCTTATGTTAATAATTGATGGCAGTTATTGTTTACTGCCAAAGGGTGGACTGTCGAAGTCAAAAATATTACATAGAAAGAACAAACAAACTCTACACACATATAAGTCGCTATACTTGCAAATACGCGCAGCAAGCACAGCAATATATGTTAACACACGCATTTACACAGACATGCCACAGAGATGGATTCAACACTTATTTCATACAGTACATAATTATAATAATATCAAGCGCCAGACATCATGATGATTTAAAATTATATAATGAAGTAATGTCATGTATGTGTATTATTTGAACGAAGCAAGATACACCTGTCATATTTGGTATTTAAGCAACCAGATTAATGTGTAGATTCATTTGATACTTATTATTAAGTTGTAGGACATTGCAACAAATAGTTCTGATTAAATGTATGAAAGTGAAAATCCCTTTTATTAGAACAATAGATATTCCAAACAGGTAGTGGACAGGAAGCTCAGGCCAGCCCCTTTGGATGTCTTCAAGGCTGAACCTGTTCAGCACACGAATAGACTAGTGACTCATCATGAATGAGGAAGTTCCCTCCCCCAAAAACTAGATAACACATAGCAGAGACACACAGTTTTCAGTTGCTGTTTTGTCTCAGACGATGATGGAGATGCTGTCTGCCCAGTTCCTGCATGATTTTACACAGAGAGAGAGAGTGATATGGAGGGACAAATTTATATGAGAAAGAAATGGTATGGTATGCTGGCCTGTAACTGTATGTATTAACTGCTTACTGTTTGAGTTGTAACCATGTAACTATAGGTATACTGTACTTTGTAATATATTGAATCCATATCCTTTTAATAACAAATATGTACATCAATGAGATTTGGAACTAAGATAATGTGTGGGTGTATTGTTTTCTCCTATGGGATGCAGTGTTTTGCTATGTATAGTGCACATTCATGACACATGGTAATAAGAGGTGCAGGCGTTTACAATATATATTAGAGCGGGCATTTTAAATATTTGTGAGAAAGCAATTTGGCATTTACAGTAGATTAAGTAGTAAACAGGTTATGTATGTAGCTGCAGGTAATCTGAACCTATGCACCCCATTGTGTACAGAAGCCCAGACACCTCGTCTCCACACCTCTGTGACCTCTTGACTAACCAGCTTGTGTGATGAATAGACAGGGGAGGGTAAAACAAGGGGAGTGAGCTCTTCTGGTGAGGGAGAGATCTGCACAGAAGGTCAGAGAGTGGATGTACTTCTGGAGTGCAGGCATTGCGGTGCCGTCAGTGGCGATAATACGTGGCAAAGGACGCTGTGTGAGCTGGTATCTCAGGCCAGGGGACACAGGAATAGTGCCGGCATGTGACATCAGGAGACCGCAGGCATTTGTAATCCTATATTACTGTGGGATTTAGTAAGTAAGATACCATCCTGTCTTGTAATTGTTAATGTTATTGTGTACTGTGTGTGTATATTTACAATAAAGGGCATGTGCCACTTTACTAAACTGTTTACCTGAGTGATCTGAGAATCCGTATCCTCACAAATGGTGGCAGCAGTGGGATCACTCAGTCCCGGTTTACCCTCGGTAAGGTTACGAGAGGTGTTCGCGGAGGGCAGGTAAGAGCCTTGTAAACAGTTTGGTACACAGTAGCCAGGTATCTTGCTGAAAAGTTGTTGGTACGTTTGGAAAGTCAGCAGTATGGAGGCAGAAACAGACGTGTACAGAAACCTCAACAAGAGATTCCTGCATATGGTCTGTCGAGCGCGAGGTATTATTAACATGACCACAACAGATGTAAAGGAATCCCTAATTGTGAAATTGGTTCTATGGGATCGAGAACACCCTGATAATGAGGAGGAAGACCCTGAGGAGTCGGACGATGAGGAACAAGTGACGGAATGGTTGAGACCTGCAGCCGGGACATTCGATGCCAATAACCACAGAGAGAGCGGAGGATCGGAGGTGGGATCCCGAGGGTTAGTACAACTCCGTCTGAAAGCCCTTGGAGAGGGTAAGGTTGGAGAAAAGTTTGATAGGACACCGGAGGTATTACAGTTGCGTCTAGAAGCGCTGGGAGATGGCGCGATACCCGATGATCGGTTGTGGGTAATAAAGGAGGTGCTGGGATTACCAGACAACAGTCCTACAGTGCAAACTCTTGCACCAGCAGCCACCATTCTACAGACTGCCCTGTCCCATCAGGATGTACCCTAGGGAAGGTGCCAGCGATGCAACATGGCATCTGAAGTTTCCTACAGAGGAGATTTGCAGAGCCAGCGACTGGGTTAGAGGATGGAGAGCTCGAGCAGTTGGCTGATGGAATCCACCACTGAGATGGCGTGAACAGACCAGGGAGCAGGTCGTGTTGGACCACCCCAGGAGGCAGTTATCTCCAAACAGGAGACAGTGGTGTCTGGGTCATACAGAGCAGGTAAGTGCAGTGAATGCTACCCTGCACTACCCTATACCAGGAAAATCCGAGGAAATAATGAGTTGTGTATCTGTTGTGCTTTTAGCTGTCCCATGTACTATACTGGGGGAGGGTACTGAAAATGAGAAGGAAGTGGGGTCTGTCATTCAGATACCCCAGGATGAGATGCACTATGCCTTCCCATTTGCAGAGGTGGAAGTTGGGGATCTAATAACCAGCTGCCAGGAGATCTACAAGGACTATGTGGAAAAGGAGATCTCTGTGAGGGCAGCAATAGGTGGTAATGTCCCAACTATAAGCATGGCTAGTGCAGACAGTATCTCACTTCAGGCTGATCAGCATATTTGGCTGAGGGAGGCCTATTGTGAAGCAATGTCCATGGCTGCCCCAGTTATTTTATCAGAAAAGGGTGGGCAGGAGGTGCCCAGTGTATCCCCAGCTACCATGTCTCTCGCAGAAGATTATGGAGGTCTGTTCCCATTCAGTGAACTTGATGATAAGGAGCTGCAGTCTGAATGCCAGTACCTGCCCTGTGTCACAACTGAGGGCCTGAGCTGACGGGAGGCAGCCTCAGTTGTAGGGGCTGAGATGTACCGGAACCTGGGAGGTTGTATCAGACCCCTGGACATGTAAGTAACATGAAGAATAACCGCCCGAAGGCGTGACCACGACAACTTGAATAAAAGTCAATGATGTTTATTTATGACAAACTCCATGCATCACAGTAGCAGTAAAAGAAACATAAAATCAGCAGAGAAATAATACAGTTCCTGGGTACTACAGGGTGGCAGGGGCCACAGAGCTCTGGTAGTATGAGACAGTTCTTATTATCTGCGAGTTGGAAAGTCCTTACCAGGCCCGACTGTAGCAATGAAGAAAGCCCAGGATCGTACCAGCTGGTGTTCCAGGGAAAGCTGGACTGCTGTAAATAAAATAGCTGCTGTGGGTTCTGGTTGGAACCAGACAGATGTTGGCACGGAGTGGATACTGGCTGGAACCAATTAAATAATAAATGAAGCTTGAGAGCGATGCAATATGAATGAAATGTAGAACTTGAGAGCGGAGAAATAATAATACCGGTGGAGAGTGGTAAACTGTAGAAAGGACACCGGCCCTTTAAGAGAAGCTGTACTCTGCTGGAAGCTGGGCTGGAAGCAGGTAAAGTTGTGGCTGGAAACAGATGAATCCAAAATGGATCGGAGAGTCAGGCTACACCGCAGGTGGAATGCTGGTGCGGGTCTCTATGGTGGAAGTCTTGAGACAGGAGCTGGAACCTGGAAGACAATCACAGGAGAGAGACAAACAGGAACTAGGTTTGACAACCAAAGCACTGACGCCTTCCTTGCTCAGGCACAGTGTATTTATACCTGCAGCAAGGAAGGGATTGGCTAGGCAATTATGCAGATTAACAATACTGACAACAGATTGGAGGAAATGATCAGCTGACAGAATCCAAGATGGCTGCGCCCATGCAGACACTTGGAGGGAAGTTTGGTTTGTAATCCATGTGGTAATGAAAACAGTAATGGCGGCGCCGGCCACTGGAGACAGGAGACGCCAGGCAGACAAGTGCACATCCAACCACGCGGACACAGCGGAGGCCGCGGCTGACGTAATCCACTCTGACACTCTGCATGCAGAAGCTCAGGGACTGCGGCGGAGGCCGCGGGAGACGCCATGCCAGATGTATTATGGCGTTACTGTGACAGCATCTCAGAGAGACAGGAGAGGATGCAGGAATGTGAACATTAGGATAACAGATGGGATCCGGTGCTGGAGCGCTGAGCCAGCCTTAGGAGGCATCTGATGGGTAAGAAATGGCGTCCAGATACCCGGATCGTGACAGCACCCCCCCCCCCCCCCTTTAGGAATGGCCCCAGGACACTTCTTTGGCTTTTGAGGAAACTTGGAATGGAATCTCCGGACCAAGGCAGGAGCATGGACATCAGAAGCATTGGTCCATGAACGTTCCTCAGGGCCGTAACCCTTCCAGTCAATAAGATATTGTAGTTGACCGTAACGGTGACGTGAGTCCAGGATCTTAGCCACTTCATACTCAACGCCTCGTTGAGTTTGGACTTTCGGAGTTGGAGGAAGTGAGGAATGAAACCGATTTAAGATCAGCGGTTTCAACAGGGAAACATGGAATGTCCTGGGTATTTTTAAGAAGGGAGGCAACTGGAGTCTGTAAGCAACAGGATTGATGACTTGTTCAATCTTGAAAGGACCGATATAGCGAGGTGCAAACTTCATACTGGGAACTCTTAACCTCAAATTCTTCGTGGATAACCATACCCGATCACCCACCTTGAGAGCAGGAACTGCTCGACGCTTCCTATCCGCAAACTTCTTGTACCTGAACGATGCCTTGAGCAGAGCTGATCGTACGCTCTTCCAGATATTGGCAAACTGATGCAAGGTGATATCCACTGCGGGAACAAAAGTTGCTGGAAGCGGTCGGAACTCAGGGACTTTAGGGTGGAATCTAAAGTTAGTGAAGAATGGTGTTGAAGCAGATGAAGAATGATACTGGTTGTTATGACAGAACTCGGCCCAGGGAAGTAATTGAACCCAGTCATCTTGAGAGGAGGACACATAGATGCGGAGGAAGGCCTCCAAGTCCTGATTCACCCTCTCGGTTTGACCATTGGTCTGAGGATGGTAAGCCGTGGAAAACTTTAGCTTGACTTGGAGGACTTGACATAAACTTCGCCAGAATTTGGCTGTGAATTGAACTCCTCGATCTGAGATAATTTCTTCAGGAAGACCGTGGAGTCGGAAGATCTCTTGTATGAATACTTGAGCCAACTTGGAAGCTGACGGAAGACCGGTGAGAGGAATGAAGTGTGCCATCTTGGTGAACCGGTCAACTACCACCCAGATGGTATTGAACTTGTTGCACATGGGTAAATCTGTAATAAAATCCATTGACAAATGGGTCCAAGGTCGACGGGGAACAGATAGTGGAGCCAGTTGCCCCGCAGGCGACTGGCGGGATACCTTATGTTGAGCACACTTTGGGCAAGATGCAATAAACTCCAAGACGTCCTTTTTCAGAGTTGGCCACCAATAGGACCTAGAGATAAACTCCAGGGTTTTTTGGATACCTGTATGTCCGGCAAAACGGGAAGCATGGGCCCAATGCATGAGCTTCTTCCTTAGCATCGGTTTCACAAAACTTTTCCCTGATGGGGGCGTAGAGTCCATCCCTACCGTGGAGAATGCCAACGGATTTATAATAGGATGCTTGTCTGAAGACTCTGACTCATTTTCTTGCTCCCATGAGCGGGAAAGGGCATCGGCCTTGCGATTCTGAGAGCCCGGACAGAACTGGAGTTTAAAGTCGAACCTGGAAAAGAAAAGTGCCCATCTGGCCTGACGAGGGTTGAGACATTGTGCGCCTTTCAGATATAAAAGGTTCTTGTGGTCTGTAAGTATGGTGATTGAATGAGAAGCTCCCTCCAACAGATACCTCCACTCTTCTAGAGCGAGCTTGATGGCTAGCAACTCCTGGTCGCCAATGGCATAGTTGCGCTCAGCTGGGGAGAACTTCCGGGAGAAGAAACTGCAAGGGTGTAAATGGCCATCTTTAGCCCTCTGAGATAACACCGCTCCTACTCCAACGGAGGAGGCATCCACCTCTAAGATGAAAGGAGAGTCGATGTCAGGCTGTTTCAGAACAGGCGCAGAGATGAACCTTTGTTTTAACAGATGAAATGCTTGCATAGCTTCTTCAGACCACTTGGACGGGTTAGCACCCTTCTTAGTGAAAGCAGTAATAGGCGCCACAATGGTGGAAAAGTCTCGTATAAACTTTCGGTAATAGTTGGCGAACCCTAAGAACCTCTGGACCCCTTTGAGGGTTAAGGGTACCGGCCAATTTTGGATTGCTTGTAGTTTCTCAGGATCCATCTCTAGTCCGGAACCGGACACAATGTACCCTAGAAACGGAATGGACTTGACTTCAAAGACGCATTTCTCTAATTTGCAATAGAGATGATTGACACGGAGACGGGACAGAACCTCTTTAACCCAAAAACGATGTTCCTCTAAATCGTTGGCAAAAATGAGGATATCGTCTAGATAGACCACGACATGACGGTATAGAATGTCTCTGAAGATCTCATTGACAAAATGCTGGAAGACAGCTGGAGCATTGCTCAATCCGAAGGGCATGACGAGGTACTCATAATGTCCGTCACGGGTGTTAAAGGCGGTCTTCCACTCGTCACCCTCACGGATCCGGATGAGATTGTATGCACCCCTCAAGTCCAGCTTTGTAAAGATGGTAGCTCCGCTAACTCTGTCAAAGAGCTCAGTAATCAGGGGTAAAGGATAACGGTTCTTGATGGTAATGTCGTTCAAACCTCTGTAGTCAATGCACGGACGCAGACCACCATCTTTCTTCTTTACAAAAAAGAAGCCTGCGCCGGCTGGAGAAGAAGAAGGTCGAATGAACCCCTTTGCTAGGTTCTCTTTAATGTATTCCTCCATAGAATGCGTCTCAGGCAGAGACAACGGATAAGTTCGGCCTCGAGGTGGAACCTTCCCTGGAACGAGATCAATCGGGCAGTCCCATTCTCTATGAGGAGGAAGGATATCAGCAGAAGCTTTACTGAACACATCCGTGAAATCTTGATATGGAGGAGGTGGAACATCAGACGACCTGGGGGAGGAAGAACAGACAGGCAATACTTTAAACAAACATGTCTCAGCACAGGAGAAACCCCATGCCAGGATTTGCGTAGTCGTCCAATCAATTGTAGGATTGTGAAGACGGAGCCATGGAAGGCCCAGGACCACAGGATGTGTGGCTCTTGGAATCACTAAAAAAGAAATGAATTCGGAATGAAGAAGTCCCACTCTCAGACGAACTGGTAGAGTCCTTAGAGAAATAACTGCATCAAAAATCTTGCTGCCATCCACGGCAGTTAAGGAGATGGACGAAGGAAGTCTCTCGGTGGGTAGGGACCACCGTTTAACATAGGCTTCGGTAATAAAGTTCCCAGCTGCTCCGGAATCAAGGAGGGCAATGACGTTCCGATAACGTTGAGCAACTTGAAGCGAGACTGGGAGATTACAATCTTGAGGAGATGGAGAGGAGATCATTACTCCTAGCCGGCCCTCTCCTTGGCGAGCTAGGATTTGGAGTTTCCCGGACGTTTGGGACAGGCATTAATGGTGTGAGACGGAGCCGCACAATAAAGACAGAGAGACTCGGAGAGACGTCTTCGGCGCTCAGCAGGAGTTAAACGGGAACGGCCAATTTGCATGGGCTCATCTTTAGTTGGTGACAGTTGGCGAGGAGGAGGAGCAGAAGATTTTGGAGCAGATGATCTTCCACGCTCAGTTGCTCTCTCTCTGAAACGTAAATCAACTTTCGTGCAGAGTGAGATTAGCTCATCTAACTTAGAGGGTAAGTCTCTGGTAGCTAACTCATCTTTAATACACTCAGATAAGCCATGCCAGAATGCAGCATACAGGGCCTCGTCGTTCCAGACCAGTTCGGATGCCAGGATCTGGAACTGTATCAGATATTGTCCTACAGTACGTGACCCCTGGCGTAAACGGAGAATCTCGGATGAAGCTGAGGTTACCCGGCCTGGCTCGTCGAAGATGCGCCTGAATGTTGACACGAATGCAGTGTAAGAAGATAGCAGGGTGTCGGACCTCTCCCATAACGGTGATGCCCAATCAAGGGCTGAGCCACTGAGAAGAGAAATAATGTAGGCAATTTTTGTACGGTCACTGGGAAAATTGCCAGGTTGTAGCTCAAACTGAATCTCACACTGGTTGAGAAATCCCCTGCAGAATCTTGGAGATCCGTCAAATTTTGCTGGCGTTGGAAGATGAAGACGTGGAGCAGAAATGGGTAAGGTGGGTGGGGTTATAGCTGGAGTCACTGTGGTTGACGCACCAGACGCGCCTGATCCATGGAGAGTTGTCAGAATCCCATCCAGCCGAGTAGAGAGATCCTGGAGACAGCGGATGATGTGGCCCTGTGCAGCCTCCTGATGTTCTAGTCGGGCTGCCAGTTCTTGCATCGGCCTGGCCGCTTGATCCTGGTCTCCGGCTGGATTCATTAGGTCAGTGCTTACTGTCACAACTGAGGGCCTGAGCTGACGGGAGGCAGCCTCAGTTGTAGGGGCTGAGATGTACCGGAACCTGGGAGGTTGTATCAGACCCCTGGACATGTAAGTAACATGAAGAATAACCGCCCGAAGGCGTGACCACGACAACTTGAATAAAAGTCAATGATGTTTATTTATGACAAACTCCATGCATCACAGTAGCAGTAAAAGAAACATAAAATCAGCAGAGAAATAATACAGTTCCTGGGTACTACAGGGTGGCAGGGGCCACAGAGCTCTGGTAGTATGAGACAGTTCTTATTATCTGCGAGTTGGAAAGTCCTTACCAGGCCCGACTGTAGCAATGAAGAAAGCCCAGCATCGTACCAGCTGGTGTTCCAGGGAAAGCTGGACTGCTGTAAATAAAATAGCTGCTGTGGGTTCTGGTTGGAACCAGACAGATGTTGGCATGGAGTGGATACTGGCTGGAACCAATTAAATAATAAATGAAGCTTGAGAGCGATGCAATATGAATGAAATGTAGAACTTGAGAGCGGAGAAATAATAATACCGGTGGAGAGTGGTAAACTGTAGAAAGGACACCGGCCCTTTAAGAGAAGCTGTACTCTGCTGGAAGCTGGGCTGGAAGCAGGTAAAGTTGTGGCTGGAAACAGATGAATCCAAAATGGATCGGAGAGTCAGGCTACACCGCAGGTGGAATGCTGGTGCGGGTCTCTATGGTGGAAGTCTTGAGACAGGAGCTGGAACCTGGAAGACAATCACAGGAGAGAGACAAACAGGAACTAGGTTTGACAACCAAAGCACTGACGCCTTCCTTGCTCAGGCACAGTGTATTTATACCTGCAGCAAGGAAGGGATTGGCTAGGCAATTATGCAGATTAACAATACTGACAACAGATTGGAGGAAATGATCAGCTGACAGAATCCAAGATGGCTGCGCCCATGCAGACACTTGGAGGGAAGTTTGGTTTGTAATCCATGTGGTAATGAAAACAGTAATGGCGGCGCCGGCCACTGGAGACAGGAGACGCCAGGCAGACAAGTGCACATCCAACCACGCGGACACAGCGGAGGCCGCGGCTGACGTAATCCACTCTGACACTCTGCATGCAGAAGCTCAGGGACGGCGGCGGAGGCCGCGGGAGACGCCATGCCAGATGTATTATGGCGTTACTGTGACAGCATCTCAGAGAGACAGGAGAGGATGCAGGAATGTGAACATTAGGATAACAGATGGGATCCGGTGCTGGAGCGCTGAGCCAGCCTTAGGAGGCATCTGATGGGTAAGAAATGGCGTCCAGATACCCGGATCGTGACAGCACCCCCCCCCCCCCCCCTTTAGGAATGGCCCCAGGACACTTCTTTGGCTTTTGAGGAAACTTGGAATGGAATCTCCGGACCAAGGCAGGAGCATGGACATCAGAAGCATTGGTCCATGAACGTTCCTCAGGGCCGTAACCCTTCCAGTCAATAAGATATTGTAGTTGACCGTAACGGTGACGTGAGTCCAGGATCTTAGCCACTTCATACTCAACGCCTCGTTGAGTTTGGACTTTCGGAGTTGGAGGAAGTGAGGAATGAAACCGATTTAAGATCAGCGGTTTCAACAGGGAAACATGGAATGTCCTGGGTATTTTTAAGAAGGGAGGCAACTGGAGTCTGTAAGCAACAGGATTGATGACTTGTTCAATCTTGAAAGGACCGATATAGCGAGGTGCAAACTTCATACTGGGAACTCTTAACCTCAAATTCTTCGTGGATAACCATACCCGATCACCCACCTTGAGAGCAGGAACTGCTCGACGCTTCCTATCCGCAAACTTCTTGTACCTGAAAGATGCCTTGAGCAGAGCTGATCGTACGCTCTTCCAGATATTGGCAAACTGATGCAAGGTGATATCCACTGCGGGAACAGAAGTTGCTGGAAGCGGTCGGAACTCAGGGACTTTAGGGTGGAATCCAAAGTTAGTGAAGAATGG
This sequence comes from Pseudophryne corroboree, assembly GCF_028390025.1. NCBI lineage: Eukaryota > Metazoa > Chordata > Amphibia > Anura > Myobatrachidae > Pseudophryne > Pseudophryne corroboree. The sequence goes on from NC_086455.1 coordinate 70,983,764, forward strand.
TGTTGAAGCAGATGAAGAATGATACTGGTTGTTATGACAGAACTCGGCCCAGGGAAGTAATTGAACCCAGTCATCTTGAGAGGAGGACACATAGATGCGGAGGAAGGCCTCCAAGTCCTGATTCACCCTCTCGGTTTGACCATTGGTCTGAGGATGGTAAGCCGTGGAAAACTTTAGCTTGACTTGGAGGACTTGACATAAACTTCGCCAGAATTTAGCTGTGAATTGAACTCCTCGATCTGAGATAATTTCTTCAGGAAGACCGTGGAGTCGGAAGATCTCTTGTATGAATACTTGAGCCAACTTGGAAGCTGACGGAAGACCGGTGAGAGGAATGAAGTGTGCCATCTTGGTGAACCGGTCAACTACCACCCAGATGGTATTGAACTTGTTGCACATGGGTAAATCTGTAATAAAATCCATTGACAAATGGGTCCAAGGTCGACGGGGAACAGATAGTGGAGCCAGTTGCCCCGCAGGCGACTGGCGGGATACCTTATGTTGAGCACACTTTGGGCAAGATGCAATAAACTCCAAGACGTCCTTTTTCAGAGTTGGCCACCAATAGGACCTAGAGATAAACTCCAGGGTTTTTTGGATACCTGTATGTCCGGCAAAACGGGAAGCATGGGCCCAATGCATGAGCTTCTTCCTTAGCATCGGTTTCACAAAACTTTTCCCTGATGGGGGCGTAGAGTCCATCCCTACCGTGGAGAATGCCAACGGATTTATAATAGGATGCTTGTCTGAAGACTCTGACTCATTTTCTTGCTCCCATGAGCGGGAAAGGGCATCGGCCTTGCGATTCTGAGAGCCCGGACAGAACTGGAGTTTAAAGTCGAACCTGGAAAAGAAAAGTGCCCATCTGGCCTGACGAGGGTTGAGACATTGTGCGCCTTTCAGATATAAAAGGTTCTTGTGGTCTGTAAGTATGGTGATTGAATGAGAAGCTCCCTCCAACAGATACCTCCACTCTTCTAGAGCGAGCTTGATGGCTAGCAACTCCTGGTCGCCAATGGCATAGTTGCGCTCAGCTGGGGAGAACTTCCGGGAGAAGAAACTGCAAGGGTGTAAATGGCCATCTTTAGCCCTCTGAGATAACACCGCTCCTACTCCAACGGAGGAGGCATCCACCTCTAAGATGAAAGGAGAGTCGATGTCAGGCTGTTTCAGAACAGGCGCAGAGATGAACCTTTGTTTTAACAGATGAAATGCTTGCATAGCTTCTTCAGACCACTTGGACGGGTTAGCACCCTTCTTAGTGAAAGCAGTAATAGGCGCCACAATGGTGGAAAAGTCTCGTATAAACTTTCGGTAATAGTTGGCGAACCCTAAGAACCTCTGGACCCCTTTGAGGGTTAAGGGTACCGGCCAATTTTGGATTGCTTGTAGTTTCTCAGGATCCATCTCTAGTCCGGAACCGGACACAATGTACCCTAGAAATGGAATGGACTTGACTTCAAAGACGCATTTCTCTAATTTGCAATAGAGATGATTGACACGGAGACGGGACAGAACCTCTTTAACCCAAAAACGATGTTCCTCTAAATCGTTGGCAAAAATGAGGATATCGTCTAGATAGACCACGACATGACGGTATAGAATGTCTCTGAAGATCTCATTGACAAAATGCTGGAAGACAGCTGGAGCATTGCTCAATCCGAAGGGCATGACGAGGTACTCATAATGTCCGTCACGGGTGTTAAAGGCGGTCTTCCACTCGTCACCCTCACGGATCCGGATGAGATTGTATGCACCTCTCAAGTCCAGCTTTGTAAAGATGGTAGCTCCGCTAACTCTGTCAAAGAGCTCAGTAATCAGGGGTAAAGGATAACGGTTCTTGATGGTAATGTCGTTCAAACCTCTGTAGTCGATGCACGGCCGCAGACCACCATCTTTCTTCTTTACAAAAAAGAAGCCTGCGCCGGCTGGAGAAGAAGAAGGTCGAATGAACCCCTTTGCTAGGTTCTCTTTAATGTATTCCTCCATAGAATGCGTCTCAGGCAGAGACAACGGATAAGTTCGGCCTCGAGGTGGAACCTTCCCTGGAACGAGATCAATCGGGCAGTCCCATTCTCTATGAGGAGGAAGGATATCAGCAGAAGCTTTACTGAACACATCCGTGAAATCTTGATATGGAGGAGGTGGAACATCAGATGACCTGGGGGAGGAAGAACAGACAGGCAATACTTTAAACAAACATGTCTCAGCACAGGAGAAACCCCATGCCAGGATTTGCGTAGTCGTCCAATCAATTGTAGGATTGTGAAGACGGAGCCATGGAAGGCCCAGGACCACAGGATGTGTGGCTCTTGGAATCACTAAAAAAGAAATGAATTCGGAATGAAGAACTACCACTCTCAGACGAACTGGTAGAGTCCTTAGAGAAATAACTGCATCAAAAATCTTGCTGCCATCCACGGCAGTTAAGGAGATGGACGAAGGAAGTCTCTCGGTGGGTAGGGACCACCGTTTAACATAGGCTTCGGTAATAAAGTTCCCAGCTGCTCCGGAATCAAGGAGGGCAATGACGTTCCGATAACGTTGAGCAACTTGAAGCGAGACTGGGAGATTACAATCTTGAGGAGATGGAGAGGAGATCATTACTCCTAGCCGGCCCTCTCCTTGGCGAGCTAGGATTTGGAGTTTCCCGGACGTTTGGGACAGGCATTAATGGTGTGAGACGGAGCCGCACAATAAAGACAGAGAGACTCGGAGAGACGTCTTCGGCGCTCAGCAGGAGTTAAACGGGAACGGCCAATTTGCATGGGCTCATCTTTAGTTGGTGACAGTTGGCGAGGAGGAGGAGCAGAAGATTTTGGAGCAGATGATCTTCCACGCTCAGTTGCTCTCTCTCTGAAACGTAAATCAACTTTCGTGCAGAGTGAGATTAGCTCATCTAACTTAGAGGGTAAGTCTCTGGTAGCTAACTCATCTTTAATACACTCAGATAAGCCATGCCAGAATGCAGCATACAGGGCCTCGTCGTTCCAGACCAGTTCGGATGCCAGGATCTGGAACTGTATCAGATATTGTCCTACAGTACGTGACCCCTGGCGTAAACGGAGAATCTCGGATGAAGCTGAGGTTACTCGGCCTGGCTCGTCGAAGATGCGCCTGAATGTTGACACGAATGCAGTGTAAGAAGATAGCAGGGTGTCGGACCTCTCCCATAACGGTGATGCCCAATCAAGGGCTGAGCCACTGAGAAGAGAAATAATGTAGGCAATTTTTGTACGGTCACTGGGAAAATTGCCAGGTTGTAGCTCAAACTGAATCTCACACTGGTTGAGAAATCCCCTGCAGAATCTTGGAGATCCGTCAAATTTTGCTGGCGTTGGAAGATGAAGACGTGGAGCAGAAATGGGTAAGGTGGGTGGGGTTATAGCTGGAGTCACTGTGGTTGACGCACCAGACGCGCCTGATCCACGGAGAGTTGTCAGAATCCCATCCAGCCGAGTAGAGAGATCCTGGAGACAGCGGATGATGTGGCCCTGTGCAGCCTCCTGATGTTCTAGTCGGGCTGCCAGTTCTTGCATCGGCCTGGCCGCTTGATCCTGGTCTCCGGCTGGATCCATTAGGTTAGTGCTTACTGTCACAACTGAGGGCCTGAGCTGACGGGAGGCAGCCTCAGTTGTAGGGGCTGAGATGTACCGGAACCTGGGAGGTTGTATCAGACCCCTGGACATGTAAGTAACATGAAGAATAACCGCCCGAAGGCGTGACCACGACAACTTGAATAAAAGTCAATGATGTTTATTTATGACCAACTCCATGCATCACAGTAGCAGTAAAAGAAACATAAAATCAGCAGAGAAATAATACAGTTCCTGGGTACTACAGGGTGGCAGGGGCCACAGAGCTCTGGTAGTATGAGACAGTTCTTATTATCTGCGAGTTGGAAAGTCCTTACCAGGCCCGACTGTAGCAATGAAGAAAGCCCAGGATCGTACCAGCTGGTGTTCCAGGGAAAGCTGGACTGCTGTAAATAAAATAGCTGCTGTGGGTTCTGGTTGGAACCAGACAGATGTTGGCACGGAGTGGATACTGGCTGGAACCAATTAAATAATAAATGAAGCTTGAGAGCGATGCAATATGAATGAAATGTAGAACTTGAGAGCGGAGAAATAATAATACCGGTGGAGAGTGGTAAACTGTAGAAAGGACACCGGCCCTTTAAGAGAAGCTGTACTCTGCTGGAAGCTGGGCTGGAAGCAGGTAAAGTTGTGGCTGGAAACAGATGAATCCAAAATGGATCGGAGAGTCAGGCTACACCGCAGGTGGAATGCTGGTGCGGGTCTCTATGGTGGAAGTCTTGAGACAGGAGCTGGAACCTGGAAGACAATCACAGGAGAGAGACAAACAGGAACTAGGTTTGACAACCAAAGCACTGACGCCTTCCTTGCTCAGGCACAGTGTATTTATACCTGCAGCAAGGAAGGGATTGGCTAGGCAATTATGCAGATTAACAATACTGACAACAGATTGGAGGAAATGATCAGCTGACAGAATCCAAGATGGCTGCGCCCATGCAGACACTTGGAGGGAAGTTTGGTTTGTAATCCATGTGGTAATGAAAACAGTAATGGCGGCGCCGGCCACTGGAGACAGGAGACGCCAGGCAGACAAGTGCACATCCAACCACGCGGACACAGCGGAGGCCGCGGCTGACGTAATCCACTCTGACACTCTGCATGCAGAAGCTCAGGGACGGCGGCGGAGGCCGCGGGAGACGCCATGCCAGATGTATTATGGCGTTACTGTGACAGCGTCTCAGAGAGACAGGAGAGGATGCAGGAATGTGAACATTAGGATAACAGATGGGATCCGGTGCTGGAGCGCTGAGCCAGCCTTAGGAGGCATCTGATGGGTAAGAAATGGCGTCCAGATACCCGGATCGTGACACCCTGTGACTCAGAAAGAATACAGGTATCAGCAGAGGCGGATTGGCCATAGGGTTTACAGCAGTGGTTTCCAAACTTTTTTGAATCACGGCACCCTAGAATATCAAAAAAAAATTCACGGCAACCCTAGGCCAAAAATTTCTTGTTGAGAAATTCTTAAAGAAATATTACATTAAGTAGATTGCGTTTATATGTCATCCTTAGGGTCAGTTGTGTGGTGAGGGACAAGATTTGCTTCTGTTTGGCCACATATTTTATGACTGGCAGCCACCAGCACTGGTTTTGCCTATTATTTTGAGCATTAATAATTTGAATTGGTCCTGGACCACCAACCCAGGGCACCCCTGCAAGTGTCCCGAGGCACCCCAGGGAGCCACGGCACACAGTTTGGGAACCTCTGGTTTACAGGGAAGATTCCCGGTGGGGCCTGTTTTGTTTGAGGACATGTGGTCCTTTTTATAGACATAATGAATAAGATGCAAAATCATTTGCATATCTGAAAATTACTTTGCCACTTAGCCTGTGATTGCAGATGATCTAGTGTATCCTCTGTCTGCCTGCTTGGCTGACATATAAGATTGAGTGAATAGTGATTGGGATACGGTTGGTGTAATAAGCAAGAAAATATATATTTCTAAAGAGAGATATAGTTTCCTAAATTCTGAAGGTGTATCATATAATGTGCTCATATTTAATTGTATTTCTTTTTGACTTCCCCCTTGATGCTGGACATGCCCACTATCTGGAAAGTCTTGGGGGGAGGGTGCTGCTGCCATGGCCCATGACTGCCCAAGTGGGGCCACTAGTACAAATTTTTCCAGGGCCGCTTTTTGTTCCCAATCCGCCCCTGGGTATCAGAGATGGTGAAAATAGCATCAGCTCAGGAACTGGAAGGGAACATGTTGCTCTACTCTAAGGCACCTGAATGTGTTTTGGACTGGCATTGTGTGCTAGGTGAAATGACTGACTATAACCAGGATAATGATGCTCAGCCAGGATATGTAACAGTGAATGCAGTAAATGAAGAAGATAATGCCACTGTCCCTGTGAACCTACATCAATGTTTCAGTACAGTTGTGGTTGAGTCGGATGGCACACAGAAGGGAGGTGAGCAGATTGTTCTCCAGGTCAAAGCATCCAAGACTCAGAGTAGGATCTCTTGACTAACCAGCTTGTGTGATGAATAGACAGGGGAGGGTAAAACAAGGGGAGTGAGCTCTACTGGTGAGGGAGAGATCTGCACAGAAGGTCAGAGAGTGGATGTACTTCTGGAGTGCAGGCATTGCGGTGCCGTCAGTGGCGAGAATCCGTGGCAAAGGACACTGTGTGAGCTGGTATCTCAGGCCAGGGAAACAGGAATAGTGCCGGCATGTGACATCAGGAGACCGCAGGCATTTGTAATCCTATATTACTGTGGGATTTAGTAAGTAAGATACCATCCTGTCTTGTAATTGTTAATGTTATTGTGTACTGTGTGTGTATATTTACAATAACGGGCATGTGCCACTTTACTAAACTGTTTACCTGAGTGATCTGAGAATCCGTATCCTCACAACTACAACTCGCTGTTTCCTATCCTGCAACCAGATTCTTATCAATTCAACTATTTATTTCTAATCCAATACCATGGGGTAAATTTACTAAGATTCGTATTTTCCCGTTTCAGGTCAAAGTTCAATCACGAATGACATCGAAAGTGTAAAACTGCAACTTTTTGAATTTATTACGACTAATTTACTAAGCTGTCGTATTCGGATTTTTCTTTTGTTCCGATGTCGATGTCATTCGTGTTTTTTTTTTTATTTTTACGGCAGTGATTAGCAAAACACTGCCGACTTTTTAAAAATGAATCTCGGCCGGATCTGTGTGATCCGTGCTGGGGTTCATTTTTTTTTTTTTTTTTTAATTAAACCCTGTAAAATCACAAAAAAAAAATGCGTGGGGTCCCCCCTCCTAAGCATAACCAGCCTCGGGCTCTTTGAGCCGATCCTGTTTGCAGAAATATGGGGAAAAAATTGACAGGGGTTCCCCCATATTTAAGCAACCAGCATCGGGCTCTGCGCCTGGTCCTGGTTCCAAAAATACGGGGGACAAAAAGAGTAGGGGTCCCCCGTATTTATAAAACCAGCACCGGGCTCCACTAGCTGGACAGATAATGCCACAGCCGGGGGTCACTTTTATATAGTGCCCTGCGGCCGTGGCATCAAAAATCCAACTAGTCACCCCTGGCCGGGGTACCCTGGGGGAGTGTGGACCCCTTCAATCAAGGGGTCCCCCCCCCCAGCAACCCAAGGGCCAGGGGTGAAGCCCGAGGCTGTCCCCCCCATCCAATTGGCTGCGGATGGGGGGCTGATAGCCTTTTGTCAAAATGAAAAGATATTGTTTTTAGTAGCAGTACTACAAGTCCCAGCAAGCCTCCCCCGCATGCTGGTACTTGGAGAACCACAAGTACCAGCATGCGGCGGAAAAATGGGCCCGCTGGTACCTGTAGTACTATTACTAAAAAAATACCCAAAAAACCACAAGACACACACACCTTGAAAGTAAAGATTTATTACATACATCCACACAAACATACATACATACTTACCTTATGTTCACACGCAGGTCGGTCCTCTTCTCCAGTAGAATCCAAGGGGTACCTGTTGAAAAAATTCTACTCACCAGATCCAGGGTCCCAGGCTCCTCGTAGCATCCTTTTGTAATCCACGTACTTGAATAAAATAACAAAACGGAGACCCGAGCCACGAACTGAAAGGGGCCCCATGTTTTCACATGGGACTCCTTTCCCCGAATGCCAGAAACCCACTCTGACTTCTGTCTAAGTGGGTTTCTTCAGCCAATCAGGGAGCGCCACGTTGTAGCACTCTCCTGATCGGCTGTGTGCTCCTGTACTGAGTGACAGGCGGCACACGGCAGTGTTACAATGTAGCGCCTATGCGCTCCATTGTAACCAATGGTGGGAACTTTCTGCTCAGCGGTGACGTCACTTTAGGTCAACCGCAGGGCAGAAAGTTCCCACCATTGGTTACAATGGAGCGCATAGGCGCTACATTGTAACACTGCCGTGTGCCGCCTGTCACTCAGTACAGGAGCACACAGCCGATCAGGAGAGTGCTACAACGTGGCGCTCCCTGATTGGCTGAAGAAACCCACTTAGACAGAAGTCAGAGTGGGTTTCTGGCATTCGGGGAAAGGAGTCCCATGTGAAAACATGGGGCCCCTTTCAGTTCGTGGCTCGGGTCTCCGTTTTGTTATTTTATTCAAGTACGTGGATTACAAAAGGATGCTACGAGGAGCCTGGGACCCTGGATCTGGTGAGTAGAATTTTTTCAACAGGTACCCCTTGGATTCTACTGGAGAAGAGGACCGACCTGCGTGTGAACATAAGGTAAGTATGTATGTATGTTTGTGTGGATGTATGTAATAAATCTTTACTTTTAAGGTGTGTGTGTGTCTTGTGTTTTTTTGGGTATTTTTTTAGTAATAGTACTACAGGTACCAGCGGGCCCATTTTTCCGCCGCATGCTGGTACTTGTGGTTCTCCAAGTACCAGCATGCGGGGAAGGCTTGCTGGGACTTGTAGTACTGCTACTAAAAACAATATCTTTTCATTTTGACAAAAGGCTATCAGCCCCCCATCCGCAGCCAATTGGATGGGGGGGACAGCCTCGGGCTTCACCCCTGGCCCTTGGGTGGCTGGGGGGGGGACCCCTTGATTGAAGGGGTCCCCACTCCCCCAGGGTACCCCGGCCAGGGGTGACTAGTTGGATTTTTGATGCCACGGCCGCAGGGCACTATATAAAAGTGACCCCCGGCTGTGGCATTATCTGTCCAGCTAGTGGAGCCCGGTGCTGGTTTTACAAATACGGGGGACCCCTACTCTTTTTGTCCCCCGTATTTTTGGAACCAGGACCAGGCGCAGAGCCCGATGCTGGTTGCTTAAATATGGGGGAACCCCTGTCAATTTTTCCCCCATATTTCTGCAACCAGGATCGGCTCAAAGAGCCCGAGGCTGGTTATGCTTAGGAGGGGGAACCCCACGCAATTTTTTTTTTAAAAATAACCACTTTCCCACCCCTTCCCACTGATATACATGCACGGATCTCATGGATCCGTGCATGCCTATCCAATCACGGATATAAAAAGCAGGTCTGTTTTTTTTATGCACTTTTTTACGAGTTGTAATTTTTCACGGCAGTGTTTTGTTTTTTTTTGCTTTGCACTTCTTAGTAAATGACCGAGATTCATACTTAAACAGCCGCGTTTTGACCGATGGTGTATTCATTCGTATTTTTTTGGATGACCTTCCAAAAAAATACGAATGCCCTCATCACTGCCGTGATTTGCGTTTAGTAAATTACCGAGATGACACTTTGATGAAAAAACGGCATCTCGGTCAAAATCGGGACCTTAGTAAATTTACCCCCATGTTTCAAATGTATTTAGCAGTATGCGATGTGGGACAATGCCAAATGCCTTACCAAAGTCTAGATATGCTACATCTACTGCCCCCCCCCCCTCCCCTCACCCCCCCTTGATCTTTTATTTTAGTTACCAAGTCAAAAAAGTAAATAAGATGTGTTTGGCATGATCTCCACCCCAATAATCCATGCTGTTTGGGACACTGTAAGTTGTTTGATTTCAGATATTCCACAACTCTTTATTTTAATAGTGTTTCCATTACTTTCCCTACTACTGATGTAAGGCTTATTGGTCTGAAGTTACTTGCTTCTTCCTTGCTTACATTTTTATGCAGTGGTACTACATTCATTCTTTTCCAGTCCTGTGGAATTGCACCTGTAGCTAGTAACTGAATAAATTATGACTGCTACCAGCAGATATTTAAGCTCTTTTAGTGTCCTTGGATATATTACAACTGGTCCCATTGATTTATCCACTTTCAGTTTTGAGAGTTCTGTTAGGAGCTTCTCCCTTGTAAATGTTATTTTTTCTACCACATTTTTATGAATATCCTTGCTACTTAACTGTTCATTTATTATTAAGATGATCTGCTATTGCATTATCTCCATCGACCAAACTCTCACTCTCTGTCTTAAGTCTTATTATTCCTACATTTGATTTTCTCCTGTCACTTATATACTTAAAAAAAAGTTTTGCTCACTTTATCTACTGACTGGGCCATTTTCCCTTCTGTAGATTTATGGAATCTTATATTATATTAATATCTTTATATTAATGTCTGGGGTGCCAATTATTGAAAAGTGGACTCTTCAATAATAATATATGTATATTTTATAATATACGTTTATCACAGATATCTGCAAATATGTCAGTCTTACAAACTAGGTAGCTGATACATATATGCAGTTCTCATACATATGAATTATTAAATTATGATTCCAAAGTGAGTTCAAACATGGAATTCACAGCTCTTATCATCTGATTCTTTATTTACAGGCAGATCAAATCATGCAGAATAAGATAAACTATATACTAGATATATACTAGTCGGGTGGTCTTCAGTATGCCGGCGGTCGGGCTCCCGGCGACCAGCATACCGGCGCCGGGAGCCCGACAGCCGGCATACCGACACTTATTCTCCCTCGTGGGGGTCCACGACCCCCCTGGAGGGAGAATAAAATAGTGTGGTGCGCGTAGCGCGCCACCGTGCCCGTACCATGGCGAGCGCAACGAGCCCACAAGGGGCTCATTTGCGCTCGCCACACTGTCGGTAAGCCGGCGGCCGGCCTCCCGGTGCCGGTATGCTGGTCGCCAGGAGGCCGGCCGCCGGCAGATCGTAGTGAACCCATACTAGTCATATTTATACTTCCTTATAGTACAAACATAACAAAACACAAATAGCTTCTCAAACATTGACAATTACTAACACAGTTTATACTTGCAAGTTACAGATCCTTTCCTTCTGCATCTTCTCTCCCTCTCCTCCTCTTCGTGACTGACTTCTCCTCCTTACTTCAAGTCCCACTAAACTTAGATATATATATATATACCTATAACTTGACATTTAGCTGGTATATTCTCATAGTGTTTTCAATGTAATAGCTAATTATAGGTTTGCCATTTACATTCCAAGGTGTCATAAAACAAACATTGAACTGAGCTGTCTTGTCTTGCTCAAGGAGGCATGGTGCCTAAAACGTGACATGCTCAACTAGGCCCACTCTGCCTCAAGCAAGGGGAGTATTGTAAAATTCCAAATGTCTATTCATCCAAAGTTCTGTTGTATTGACACATTTTGCCTGAAGTCGTTTAGACCATGTTTTATCAATAAATGTGATCTCTTTTTGTAGTAGCTAATGTATGGTCCCTAGCTTGGCCTCTACTGGACGATAGAGAAACCAGTTTGTTTTTTTCAACATTAAGTTTTTTATTCATGGTATAAAATCAAAACAAGAACACAACAAAGACAAAAGAGAATAGAATAACAATGGGGCAAAAACAATATTATGGGGGGGGGGGGGGGCGACAGGTACTCTTACCAAGCAAGAAATGTGCTTCTGCTGTCCAACCGGTTGAGAGAGCACGTTTATAATAAGGAAAGGAGAAGAAAAAAGAGCAAGAAAAGAGGAAAAAAGTAGAATGGAAGAAAATAAATATTGATAGTGGAGCTAGCCAGATTTTTGGGGCGAAGATATGCATTCATGGTGCAGACTTTGAACCTACAGTCTCTTTTATGACTCCAGATTTAAACTTATGTCACAATTTGGTCATTGGGCCTCTAATAAGACTGTTTAACCGTAGATTGCTAACCTTACGCATATCTTCGCCCAAAAAATCTGGCTAGCTCCACTATCAATATTCATTTTCTTCCATTCTACTTTTTTCCTCTTTTCTTGCTCTTTTTTCTTATTCTAAACGTGCTCTCTCATACGGTTGGACAGCAGAAGCACATTTCTTGCTTGGTAAGAGTACTCACTCATTCAGCAAAGATTACTGCCATACTCCACAGGATAAGCCCAATTTCATCCGATCTTGGAAGCCAATCTCTGGTAGGCCTGGTAAGTAATTGATGGGAAGACCCGCAATGAATACCAGGTGCAGTAAACCTATATGCTGAACAGCAGAAGGAAACTACCCACCTACCGTCTATTTTCAATCTAATTTTCAGTGTCTACCTGGACACTTTATTAAAGACCTTCTCTATAGGAATATTAGGGATATGTGATATGGACCTGTTTTAGGCATTACGAACCCCCACAACAAAGGGGATACCAGATACTAATAGCCCCCCTTCTATAAGGGGCATTGTGAGATATAGGCTTTGTAACCAATGTCTATTTGATGGTCAGACCTTAAGGAGGTACTAATCCTTTGAATTAAAAAGCCTTGTGGTAACACCACTGTATCAACGTAGAGCAGTAGGTGCTTAAGTACCCATATAGGCAACATTTTTACTCACTGAGATCTATGACCTGTACCTTTGAGAGTGACAATATTAATGAATGATTTGCAACTACAGAGACCTCTGAACAAAGAACCCTGTGGGGATAATTAACCTGTCTCGAGATATTAAGTATAGACAGAGTCATTCGAATTATTATTTATTAAGTCAAATATTTTCACCTAGGCAGTTATTCACTACCAATGATAACTCCGATTATGCAGGCTCCCCAGGTGTTAATGTCCCATGCAGATAAGGTAACGGAGTTGTGTAAATAAATTACCTCCGGTGATGTTCTGTGTTCCATTCGATCCCGCACACTGCCGTTCAGCGCTGAGAACGGCGTGACGGGATATCCGCCGGCGGACTCCGGATTCACTCGTCAGTGGGAGCACTGGACACCAGGGGACCTATTTGGAAGACCTGCAGCACAGAACATCACCGGAGGTAATTTATTTACACAACTCCGTTACCTTATCTGCATGGGACATTAACACCTGGGGAGCCTGCTTTCTGTATTTATGGACTCAGAGAAATAGTGACTGACTTATCCTGATCTTCCATTGGCCGCACAAAATATAAGCAGCTACATTATAGAAGTGATTTGGAACCAGAGGGAGTAAGCCGCAGATTTGTGCACCCCCTGTGTATATAAGCACCTGATCTTCTACTACAGGTGCTATACCTTCTATCCGGATACAGAAATTTAGGAACAAAGCCTGCATATATACCCATTTCGGGCATTATTTCACTATATGTTTTTATGTTTTTCGTTGTGTGTCATTTGTTTGTACGTTTACCGGTAATAGGCAAAGTACTTTTCCCGTACACTTTACAAATACAATTTTATTTATTTAAGCCAAACTTATTTAGAGATATAAGACCTTTGACCAAATGCCAGTTTTGCAATACTTACCTTTTTAAAATAAAGAAAATATATACCATTGATTGTGATATTGTTTTCATTCGCTCTAGCTTGCTCTGGGGATATATTTTTGTACCTTGTGTTTATAGAGTGGGACTAGGTAGTGATTCCACATTTCCCTACAGCAGCATTTTAGATATAGCGAATTATAGTATTCTCCATTAGCGCAGTGTCACACACCACAATTTGTTCGTTTAGACTGGAGAATAATATATAAAAGTTTGGGCAGTATGATCATTTTAATGAGATTAACCCTGCCAGACACCGTCAGTGGAAGCTTACACCAAGTTTTGGATTTGCACACGACCTGCTGCATGGTCGGGTCAAGGTTCAGAGGGATAAAATCAGAAGGGTCGTTAGTTATTTGAATTCTGAGGTATTTAAATTGTGGTGTCCAACATAATGGCAGGGAGATTTTGGGAACAGTAGGAGGGGGGCCTATGACTGGCATGATGTATGATTTAGACCAGTTGATTTGAAGACCCGAGTGAGCACCAAGGCTCTCCATCACACGCAGCAGAATGGGCATTGACTTGGTGTAATCTTGCAAAAACAACAACATGTCGTCGGCATAGAGAGCTATCCTATACTCACATGGGCCCGTACAGATTCCCACAATATCTGGGTGCGATCTTACCAGACAGGCCAAGGGCTCGATGGCCAAGGCAAACAGTGTGGGGGATAGGGGGCAGCCCTGCCTAGTACCACGGGACAATTGAAAGGAGGGGGATACATAGCCATTCACCAAGATCCTGGCACTCGGATGTTGATACAGTAATTTAGTCCATCTGATAAAGTTGGGCCCAAAGCCCATACAAGCCATCACCTCCCATAAATAAGCCCATTCAATACTGTCAAAGGCTTTGGCCGCGTCCAGAGAGACCACAGCCAAATCAGAAGGGAAGTCATGTGGGAGTTTTAAAATGGTATACAATCTACGTAGGTTAATAGACGTGGACTTCCCTGGCATGAAGCCAGTCTGGTCCGGGTGAATGAGGGAGGTGATCACTGTGTTAAGCCGTACTGCCAATATCTTTGCCAGGATCTTAGCATCGGTGGGAATCAGAGATATCGGCCTATAGGAGTCTGGAGACCTAGGGTCTTTACCGGGCTTTGGAATCACTATTATAACTGCCTCTGACATAGAGGGGGGAAGTTCGTTATTGGCAAATATATCTAAGTATAAGGCATGGAGCCTGGGCCCGAAAAAATCAATATGAGTTTTGTATACTTCGGAGGGAATTCCGTCACACCCCGGAGCCTTGCCATTAGGGGACACACCAATAGCCGCAGTCACCTCCGCGAGCGTCAAAGGCGCCTCCAGTACCTCACGGGCCTCAGAGGAGAGTGCGGGCAGCGGAATACCCCCCAGGTAATATGAGAGATCTAGAGTAGAGCATGTCAACTGTGAGCTATAAACCTCAGTGTAATAAGATCGGAATAACTGCGCAATGTCCGGCGTGGTGTCAGCAAGGGAGCCATCACTATCGGACATTTGGGTGATCGTAGTCCCAGGACGATCATGATGTATCAGACGGGCCAGGAGGCTACCTGTCCTATCAGCCTGCATATAAATATTAGTAGCCCTAAAGAGGAGGGATCGTGAGTTTTTATCAGACAGGTGGGCCAGCCAAGCCGATTGAGCCACCAGCCAGCGTGCTTTCGTCGTGGGGGTACCATCCATCAAATATTGGGATTCCAGATCTCTGGCGTCACTCTCAAGGGCCTTTTCCCTCTCCCTAGAGGATACTTTATGAGCTGCTATGCGTCCAATATATGAACCCCTCAAAAACGCCTTAAATGAATCCCAAACCATCGTCCCCGGGGCAGACCCTGTATTGTCGTTAAAGTAACCCCCCCCCACTGAGTCTCCAGGTCACTGCAGTCACCCAGCTGAGCCAAGAAGGATGCAGCTTCCAATAAGAGTGCCCCCTCTGACTTTCCACAGCAAGAGTCATCAACAAAGGGGAGTGGTCAAAGACCCCTCGGGCCTCATAGTGGACGTCAGTGACCACAGGGACGAGGGCGGGGGACACTAGTATCAGGTCGATTCTAGAAAAGGAGCCATATGTGCTGGAGAAACAGGATCTACCCATTGTAAGCTATCTACCCATTGTAAGCTATCCAAGAATCAGCAAACTTGGTAGAACCACTACCCACCACCGCAGTATTCGGAGAATGCCATCTATCCAAAGACAAATCTAGTATATTATTAAAATCACCCAGACATATCACCGGGGTGGCAGGAGAGGAAGCTATAAAAGAGGCAGCTTGCTGCAACACAGCATATGAAAAAGGAGGGGGGACATACACCGCTAAAATGTAATAGGGCTGGGAACTCAGTTTGCTTTCCAGGAATACAAATCTTCCATACGGGTCAGTTTTGATCGATATTAACTCAAATTGCACCGATTTTTTTATCAGAACAGACACACCCCTGGAGAAGGAGGAATGAGAGGCATGGTAAGCCCATCCCACCCAAGCCCGTCGTAGAGATAACAACCTATTTCCCTCTAAGTGGGTCTCGCTGAGGCATGCAATATCCGGGTCATATTTCCTAATCATATTTAAAACCAAGGAGCGTTTTATTTTATTATTCAAACCTCGGACATTCCATGCCAGAAATTTCAGATTAATCATGACCCCAGGTAAACTCTATGTGCCACACGGATAGACATCTCTCAAAATATATCTGAGAATCAGCACTATTAGCAACAGCAACATATATCATATACAAGCCCTGCGTTGTAAGCCATAACATCCGGTATATTAAACATCCTTGTTTCAGAAAATACATAGATATGAAAAATAACAAACTAAAGAAAGAAAACCGAAAACAGCAAGAGGAGCCGCAACTGGCAGCTCCCCAACCATCCTTCCCCTCCCCGTACACCACCCCGAACACCGGCATACTTATATCCCAAACAACCAACCCCAACTACCAAATGCTAAGAAGGCCTAGATTCTCAGCTAAACCTCTTTAACCAGTACCACTTGAACGTGAAAAGTCTTGAGCCACCAAAGCAAAGGGGGGGGGGGCTCCCCAAACTATGGTCGTCTCCTCCGGTAGTCAAGATCCCAGCATCTTCAACGCAGGGAGTCAGTCCGGAGCCAGCTGACGAGCACCTGGCGCAAATCTGTCCAGCCATTGGGCCGCCTCTCTAGGAGAATTAAAGAACTTGGTCTCCCCATCCGCCACAACCCGGAGCCGAGAGGGAAACAGCATGGAGTATGAGAGGTTGAGGTCTCGCAGACGTCGTTTAATAGGCATAAACTGGGCTCGGTCCTTCTGGACGTCTGCGGCAAAGTCCGGGAAGGCCGACACCCTGACTCCATTACGGACCAACGGGCCCTTCGTACGACCCAGGTGGAGAACCGAGTCACGGTCCTTATAATGCAGGAATCTGGCAATGAAGGTGCGAGGAGGGGCACCAGGAGGTAGCGGCCGAGATGGTATCCTATGTGCACGCTCCACCGTGAATTGGGCCGTAAAGGATTCAGCGCCATACATCTCTTTAAGCCAAGATTCGAGAAAGTCCTCCGGTTGCGAGCCCTCGTCTCTCTCAGGCAGGCCCACAAATCTTACATTGTTTCTACGCAGCCGACCCTCCATGTCTAGAAGCTTGGTTTGGAGGGAGGAAACCTGCTGGGTCACCGTGGACACGGATTGCTTGAGGGGGCCACACATATCTTCCAAGTTGGAGACGCGTGTTTCCGCCTCACCCACTCACTCACGGATACGCTGAACATCTTGTCGGAGTAAGGAGAGATCGCACTGCACCTTCTCCATCTTATCGGAGAGACGCTGTTCACTGCCCGCTATAGCCTCCAGCACCTGCTGGATAGACGGCGCCTCTGCTGCCGCTGGGGAGTTGGTAGTAGACGCAGAGGGGGAGCATGAGTGTGTTGGAGAGGCTCCCTGAGGAGGAGCCGATGACACCCTGGGGTTGGGTTGCCTAACACATCTCTCCAGTTTGGCCGCGGCCGCACTCTGGCCGTTTCTAACCATATTGAACAAGGAGCAGTCACACAAACCCCCGGATAGGGTCGCAATATAGAAGTGCAATCAGAAGGCGGCAGCAGCGAGGTTGTATGTATTCAGTGCCGCAAAGCAACCGTGCCCGATCTTTAGGTCAATATATCAATGGATAGGAAGCACAGGCTTTGTGTAAAAGTAAAAATAAAGGTAATGTTGAGGAGAGAATATCCTGCAGCAAATTCCAGGAGGCAAAGGTAGGATGTTGGTGTGTAGTACTCTGTGAGATCTTAGAGCAGCATAACAGTTCAGTCAGTTCCACGCTATATGCAGCCCCTGCAGGGTAGAATGGGAGAGCTGTGCAATGAGGCTATGTGTGGAGCTGCACCCAAAATGGCCCCCGGGTTCACAGGCACTTCTCCACTTCTCCCCTTCCCCTGGAGTACCTGTCTTCGTTGTCCAGCCAGCAAGTCTTGGGCCTCAGCCAGCCAGGCGTAGGAGGGATAACTGTGTCCTCCAAGGTGCCTCCTGCAGCCAGACAGCGCAGCCCTCCCGCCAATGGGGCCCCGGGAGTCGCCCGGCCGGGAGCGCCAAACTCGAGGCCGGGGATTCGGAGGAGTCACAGGCCGCAATTCCGGAAGTCGTCCACCGCGGTCAGCCAGCACACGGAGACCGCGGACGAGGGTGCCTGCCGCTGCCCGGAGGTGAGTGGGGACCAGCACTGGGGGGTAGACACTCCGGAGGGACTCAGGATGGGTTCAGGAGTTATTTGATCGGGGAGCTCCCGAGATCCGCTGCCTACTCCTTCACCGCTGTGGCCACGCCCCAAACTCATTATTTTAATATTGAATTAAAAGTTAAGTTTTACTGTCTGACTACAATCATAAGAGTGCCCCAACACAGAGTCTTTCTTTTTTCTCTTTCCTTTTTGCTATGCATTTTACAGACTCTGGGAGCACCACCGACATTTGAAATCAACACATTGTGTGTAAATTTTTAATATAGTCAGTTACGGACTAATATCCATCAAAGGTTATAGTCTGTTGTTTCAACCTGTCGCGGAACTACCCACATTGTAGTACTCCAAGTATCACATACAGTAAGACCGGGAAATTTCGGAGAGAGTCGTATCATTTGGGCAAGGGGTTCAATAGCTAACATGAATATCAGAGAAACTAGTTTTATGATTGCCAAAGGTATCCTGAAGCTTGATTTCAATCTACTGTAAGCACACCTGTGAATTCCAGTGTCCAAGTGACCAAAAGAGCTCTCAGTCACATACCTAACTTCATTTATGACTCTTAATATTGAAGTAAAATACAAATATATACAGTATATCTATATAAACACATTGTAGTTTTGTAAATTACTTAAACATTTAACTTATACATATACAAACCTAATTCATCTTAAATCAGCTAAACATGACCTCATACAAACTTATTTTATAACTACTCCTTTCTATATATATATATATATATATATATATCCATTATACTATTCACTATGGTTACATCACCTATTAATAATGAATTATATTTAAATTCAGACAATATCTATTGCCCTAATATTATATTAAGTGCGGACAATTATCCACGTGGCAACAGTCGCCCCCTTGTGGCCATGAGAAATTAGTTTGGTTGGCTACACATTAAACTTGTGTAATTGTTTCCAATACATTCAAAATATTTCTTCAAAAACATAACTTTTGTTGTAACCATAATATACACCATAGGTGTAATTTAAAAATCTCTAAAAATTCTTAGCTTACCTAACCTTTTTTTTTCTTTTCTTTTTTTAACTAAAGCAGACCAAGACTGAGGTTTTATTCAGTATTCATGAGGAAAACTACTTTCTACAGACATTATAAATATCATAACTCGATTGTAGACCTTTGCTCTGTATCTGGGTCGATACGTTTGGACATTTTTGCTATTCTTGGCCTGTAGCAATTTACTGAGAGAAGACTGTCGTCTGTGTGCTTTGCTTAACCATTGGAGACGTATTGCATTTGCAGTATGAAAGCAGTAGAAGTAGAATTCTTCATAGAGGCTGCTCCTTTGCTTGCCATTTCGCTGTTTGGAGCAGAGGGCTGTGTATTTCGAGTGCTGTGGTCTTGATTTGTTTCAAGTTTTGCAACATTCAGTACTTGTGACCACCCTCAGTAATAGTCTTTATACAGTCCTTAGCAGTTCTGTGTCCTTTGCGTTTATCCAATGTCACAGTTGTGACAAGTGTCTATATTGCTTTGCACAAAAAAGGTTGTGATGTTGAATAGAGCAGGCATATATGAAACAAAGTCTTTTTTTTACTTTCTTTGGTTGTTGACAATAAATATTAATGGTCTTCGGGCAATGGTACCACAAATGGCTGCGAGTAGGACACCTACTCTGTTTACTGTATACTATTTTTCCTCACTGAATAAATTACCATGCAGTCTTAAGTCTCCCTATTCTACCATGTACCTATTTTATATATCTCAATCTCAAAACTAAAATAACCCTATACCAATTTAACCCATATAAAGGCGTTTCCTATTCTACCTACAGATGGGTCTTCCGTTATCTTGACTGTTTCTGTGCCTAGACAGAGGTTTAGTCACGCCTAGGCGATAGCTTAGGTTTCTGAGTTTAATCACGGACAGGCGCGTTGAGGCGCGACTAGATACTCAGCATGCAATACACATCTCCATTACTGGGTGGCTAATGCTTCACTAATCCAGTACTTTAGTTTGAATAGTGGCGGATTGATCTACAGTACAAGCTCTGGCAAATGGTCAGTGACGACGGTAATGTTAATATACAGTCCTGTACTGCCTAGTGTACACACAGATGGTGACCAATGGTCAGACGGACAGAGTAATAATAAAAAAATAGTTTATTCAGACGCAAATGAACATATTAAAACACTTGTGTATGCAGACGCAACTCATGTGTGAACACTTGTGTATGCAGATGCAACTAATGTGTGAAAGGAATAATGTAGCTTATTGACTTTACAGTATGTACAGTGCACGAAATGAGCGTGCGAGTTCCCTAATGGCATAAACGAACAACAATGGCTCTTTGCAGTACTTTTACACATGAACTTGTGAATCTTCCATGCAGTATTGTAGGCTAGCGATGAAGGCTCCCGTCTGCCACGCTGAGAGTCCCGGGTTTGAACCCCAAAGTGCCAAAAAAAAATTGTGTGTTCCCGTGTCATTCGCTTTATTATTATTTTTTTCTGTGTAATCCATTGTAAAACATTCAAAGGAAGGGTGCACACAGGTTTCACACAAATCACGGTAAATCTGCAGGAGCGACTCATTCACTATCTAAAATACACAGTGGTAATGAGCACCTATAGACATACCAGTAAATATAAATTAGTGTATTCTGATGCAACTAACTGTTCGAGCAACACAGTACTGTAGATCGTCAGCATTACAGAATCTGTGTTGTGAGAATCTGTGTTGTACGTTATAAGCTGTTCATGCTAATTAGTACACTAATAGAACATACTGTACAGAGATACTAAGGATGGTGATTTGGCATCCAGGAACTTAGGGGGAGCTTTTATCCCTCTCTGTTATACTTAGAAAGATTACAATGGAGAGAGATAAATGCTCCTCCCTAAGTTCTTGGATGCCAAATCACCATCCTTAGTATCTCTGTACAGTATGTTCTACTAGTGTACTAATTAGCACAAAGAGCTTCTAACATACAGTGGCAAGTTTAATCTTTTTATGTATAATGGAGAGAGATAAAATCTCCTCCCTAAATTCCTGGATGCCAAATCACCGTCCTTAGTATCTCTGTACAGTATGTTCTACTAGTGTACTAATTAGCATGAACAGCTTCTAACATACAGTGGCAAGTTTAATCTTTCTATGTATAATGGAGAGAGATTATAGCTACTCCCTAAATTCCTGGATGCCAAATCACTGTACTTAGTATCTCTGTACAGCATGTTCTATTAGGGTACTAATTAGCTGTTAATTAGTACTCTAATAGAAAATACTGTACAGAGATACTAAGGATGGTGATTTGGCATCCAGGAAGTTAGGGAGGAGCTTTTATCTCTCTCCATTGTAATCTTTCTAAGTATAATGGAGAGAGAAAAAAGCTCCTCCCTAAATTCCTGGATGCCAAATTACTGTGCTTAGCATTTCTGTACAGTATATCCTATCTAGCCAGAAACCCCGCAACCCATGTAAGCTGGGCGAACAACTGGAGAAGACCCGACACACGGTTGCTTGCCGTTTCCCTTTACAGTATCACATCAACTAGTGGTTGCTCTGCCCTGAAAGCAAAGAGTCTTCTCTTTTGTATGGTACTAGTCCTGAGTCTCTGGGACACCCAGAACCAGAGATATCTGTATGCAAAATGGACCCATTTTCCCATAGACTATAATGAGCCATTTAATTTAGACCCACCATGGGTTCCAACGCTTGCCATGAGCCTTGTGGAGGTCACAGAAACTTGGGGTTGGTATCCTCCAGTAGCTAATTGTCTCCCCTTCCATACCAACCTAATTATGAGTCGATTGGACCCTCGGCACTGGAGACATTAAGCTTTAAGCCCATTTTAATTGAATGAATAGCTCACATAAACCGAACGTCAATGGACCATTGCTTTAACATGTTCGTTTGTATCTGTCCACACTACTTTTATTTATTGATTTATTGGTTTATTTTTTTGGGTACCGACAGACAATTAATATTTTCGACAGCATCTCTGACCTCCACTGGTTAATCCCCACCTCCCCTCCCCTTTATGCTGTTAGGGGACTCGGACGCTCATATTGGAAAACATGGTATTTTCCACAGCCTCCCCCTACCCCCATCCCCTTTACCACTGCCTCCCCCTACCCCCATCCCCCATCATTGTGTTATGCCGGACATAACACAATGAAGCCCGGCCATATCAGTGAGATCCATGCAGGGCTTCATTGTGTACAGTATTAAAAGAGTTAAAAGTGTTAAAAAAAATCCCTGTGTGTCCTTTCTATTCTGTATTGTGGGCGTCCCCACTAGTTCAGCCGTTATGATCGGATCTGCTATGGACTCCTGCATTCTCAGGTGGCTGTGTCCGCCGCTATCTTAATAAAGACAGCGGAGATACAGCAGTGCACACAGGATTTATCAACATACATTAATATATTTAGAGATATATTATTTCATTATATATGCATTTAGGATATGACACACTGTCTACCTATGCGCATTTCTCTCCGTTATAGGGCTTCCTCAGGGCTATAGTCATTGGTGTTGGTTTATGCCTTAGGGGACTCGGGCGCACATACTGTATTTCAAAAGCACAGTATTTTCACCTGCCTCTCCCTACCCCATCCCCCTTCCCCATTGGCAGCATGCACAGTTCACATTAGACAGGTCAGGTTACAAGACATGTGCAACAGTAGACTGTGTATGAAAATCACATAGAGAACTGCAGTCGCATTGATATTGTAGATGTGTAAATGGTACAGTAGCAGTGATCCCTTCTCATTAAGTGCAACACAGATTCTCACAACACAGATTCTCTAACGCCAACGATCTACAGTACCGTGTTGCTCGAACAGTTAGTTGCATCAGAATACACTAATTTATATTTACTGGTATGTCTATAGGTGCTCATTACCGCTGTGTATTTTAGATAGCGAATGAGTCGCTCCTGCAGATTTTCCCCGATTTGTGTGAAACCTGTGTGCACCCTTCCTTTGAATGTTTTACAATGGATTACACAGAAAAAAAAATAATAGTAAAGTGAATGTTACGGGAACACACAAAAAAAAAAAAGATTGGAACTTTGGGAATCGAACCCGGGACTCTCAGCGTGGCAGACGGGAGCCTTCATCCCTAACCCACAACACTGCATGGAAGATTCACAAGTTCATGTGTAAAAGTACTGTAAAAGTACTGTAAAGAGCGATTCCTTCCCATTGGTGTTCGTTTATGCTATTAGGATATTTGGACGCTCATTTCGTGCACTGTACATACTGTAAAGTCAATGAGCAACATTATTCCTTTCACACATTAGTTGCGTCTGCATACACAAGTGTTTTAACACGTTCATTTGCATCTGTATAAACTATACACACAGTGATTTGGCATCCAGGAACTTAGGGAGGAGCTTTTATCTCTCTCCATTATACATAAAAAGATTAAACTTGCTACTGTACGTTACAAGCTGTTAGTGCTAATTAGTACACTAATAGAACATACTGTACAGAGATACTAAGGACAGTGATTTGGCATCCAGGAACTTAGGGGGAGCTTTTATCCATCTCTGTTATACTTAGAAAGATTACAATGGAGAGAGATAAATGCTCCTCCCTAAGTTCCTAGATGCCAAATCACTGTCCTTAGTATCTCTGTACAAAATGTTCTATTAGTGTACTAATTAGCACGAACAGCTTGTAACAAACAGTGGCAAGATTAATCTTTCTATGTATAATGGAGAGAGATAAAAGCTCCTCCCTAAGTTCCTGGATGCCAAATCACCGTCCTTAGTATCTCTGTACAGTATGTTCTATTAGGGTACTGATTAGCTGTTCGTGCTACATTACTGTGGTGTAATTTGTGTAATGGGCTCTAACATGGCATAATGTTTATAACGGTTACTACTGTGTAGCGTAATGTTAATAAGGTTCTCTAGCATGTTGTCACAACTGAGGGCCTGAGCTGACGGGAGGCAGCCTCAGTTGTAGGGGCTGAGATGTACCGGAACCTGGGAGGTTGTATCAGACCCCTGGACATGTAAGTAACATGAATAATAACTGCCCGAAGGCGTGACCACGACAACTTAGATAAAAGTCAATGATGTTTATTATGACAACTCCGCATCACAGCAGCAACAAAGAAAACGTAAAAGTCAGCAAAGAATAAATACAGTTCCTGAGTACTACAGCATGGCAGGAGCCACAGGGCACTGGTAGTGTGAGATAGTTCTTATGATCTTCTAGATGGAAAGTCCTTACCAGGCCCGGCTGTAGCAATGGAGATAACCCAGGATTGTACCAGCTGGTGTTCCAGGAAGAGCTGGGTTGCTGAAGGTAAAACAGCTGCTGTGGATACTGGCTGGAACCAGACTGTTGTTAGCACGGAGTGGATACTGGCTGGAACCAGTTAAATAATAAATGAACTTTGGGAGCGATGAAATGTGAACTGAAATGTAGAACTTGAGAGCGGAGAAATAATAATTCCGGTGGAGAGTGGTAAAGTGTAGAAAGGACACCGGCCCTTTAAGGGAAGCTGTATTCTGCTGGAAGCTGAGGCTGGAAGCAGGTAGTGTTGTAGCTGGAAACAGATGAATCCACAATGGATTGGAGAGTCAGGCTACACCGCAGGTGGAATGCTGGTGCGGGTCTCTATGGTGGAAGTCTTGAGACAGGAGCTGGAACCTGGAAGACAATCATAGAAGAGAGACAAACAGGAACTAGGTTTGACAACCAAAGCACTGACGTCTTCCTTGCTCAGGCACAGCTTACTTATACCTGCAGCAAGGAAGGGGTTGGCTAGGCAATTATGCAAATCAACAATACAAACAGCAGATTGGTGGAAATGATCAGATGACAGAATCCAAGATGACTGCGCCCATGCAGACACTTGGAGGGAAGTTCGGTTTGTAATCCATGTGGTCTGGGAAACAGTAATGGCGGCGCCGGCCACCGGAGACAGGAGACGCCAGGCTGATAGATGCACATTTAACCACGCGGGCACAGCGGAGGCCGCGGCTGATGAAAACACCACTCTGACACTCTGCATGTGGAAACTCAGGAACAGCGGAATCTGGTCCTGGAACGCTGAGCCCGCCTTAGGAGGCATCTGAAGGGTAAGTAATGGCGTCCAGATACCCGGATCGTGACAGCACCCCCCCCTTTAGGAGTGGCCCCAGGACACTTCTTAGGCTTTAAAGGAAACTTTGCGTGGAAATTTCGGACCAAGGCAGGAGCATGGACGTCAGAGGCATTGGTCCAAGAGCGTTCTTCAGGACCATAGCCCTTCCAGTCAATGAGATACTGAAGTTGACCGTAACGGTGACGTGAGTCCAGGATCTTGGCCACTTCATACTCAACGCCTCGTTGAGTTTGGACTTTCGGAGTTGGTGGAAGTGAGGAATGAAACCGATTCAAGATTAGCGGTTTCAACAGGGAAACATGGAATGTCCTGGGTATTTTTAAGAAGGGAGGTAACTGGAGTCTGTAAGCAACAGGATTGATGACTTGATCAATTTTAAAAGGACCGATGTAGCGAGGTGCAAACTTCATACTGGGAACTCTTAACCTCAAATTCTTCGTGGATAACCATACCCGATCACCCACCTTGAGAGCAGGAACTGCTCGACGCTTCTTATCCGCAAACTTCTTGTACCTGAACGATGCCTTGAGCAGAGCTGATCGTACGCTCTTCCAGATATTGGCAAACTGATGCAAGGTGATATCCACTGCGGGAACAGAAGTTGCTGGAAGCGGTTGGAACTCAGAGACTTTAGGGTGGAATCCAAAGTTGGTGAAGAATGGTGTTGAAGAAGATGAAGAATGATACTGGTTGTTATGACAGAACTCGGCCCAGGGAAGTAATTGAACCCAGTCATCTTGAGAGGAGGACACATAGATGCGGAGGAAGGCCTCCAAGTCCTGATTCACCCTCTCAGTTTGACCATTGGTCTGAGGATGGTAAGCCGTGGAAAACTTTAACTTGACTTGGAGGACTTGAGATAAACTTCGCCAGAATTTGGCTGTGAATTGAACTCCTCGATCTGAGATAATTTCTTCTGGAAGACCGTGGAGTCGGAAGATCTCTTGTATGAATACTTGAGCCAACTTGGAAGCTGACGGAAGACCGGTGAGAGGAATGAAGTGTGCCATCTTGGTGAACCGGTCAACTACCACCCAGATGGTATTGAACTTGTTGCACATGGGCAAATCTGTAATAAAATCCATCGACAAATGGGTCCATGGTCGACGGGGAACAGATAGTGGAACCAGTTGCCCCGCAGGCGACTGGCGGGATACTTTATGTTGAGCACACTTTGGGCAAGATGCAATAAACTCCAAAACGTCCTTTTTCAGAGTTGGCCACCAATAGGACCTAGAGATAAACTCCAGGGTTTTTTGGATACCTGTATGTCCGGCAAAACGGGAAGTATGGGCCCAATGCATGAGCTTCTTCCTTAGTGTCGGCTTCACAAAACTTTTCCCTGATGGGGGCGTAGAGTCCATCCCTACCGTGGAGAATGCCAACGGATTTATAATAGGATGCTTGTCTGAAGACTCTGACTCATTTTCTTGCTCCCATGAGCGGGAAAGGGCATCGGCCTTGCGATTCTGAGAGCCCGGACAGAACTGGAGTTTAAAGTCGAACCTGGAAAAGAAAAGTGCCCATCTGGCCTGACGAGGGTTGAGACATTGTGCGCCTTTTAGATATAGAAGGTTCTTGTGGTCTGTAAGGATGGTGATTGAATGAGAAGCTCCCTCCAACAGATATCTCCACTCCTCTAGAGCGAGCTTGATGGCTAGCAACTCCTGGTCGCCAATGGCATAGTTGCGCTCCGCTGGGGAGAACTTCCGTGAGAAGAAACTGCAAGGATGTAAATGACCATCTTTAGCCCTCTGAGATAACACCGCTCCTACTCCAACGGAGGAGGCATCCACCTCTAAGATGAAAGGAGAGTCGACATCAGGCTGTTTCAGGACAGGTGCAGAGATGAACCTCTGTTTTAAAAGATGAAAAGCTTGCATGGCTTCTTCAGACCACTTGGACGGGTTAGCACCCTTCTTGGTGAAAGCAGTAATAGGCGCCACAATGGTGGAAAAGTCTCGTATAAACTTTCGGTAATAATTGGCGAACCCTAAGAACCTCTGGACCCCTTTGAGGGTTAAGGGTACTGGCCAATTCTGGATTGCTTGTAGTTTCTCAGGATCCATCTCTAGTCCGGAACCGGACACAATGTACCCTAGAAACGGAATGGACTTGACTTCAAAGGCGCATTTCTCTAATTTGCAGTAGAGATGATTGACACGGAGACGGGACAGAACCTCCTTTACCCAGAAACGATGTTCCTCTAAATTGTTGGCAAAAATGAGGATATCATCTAGATAGACCACGACATGACGGTATAGAATATCTCTGAAGATCTCATTGACGAAATGCTGGAAGACAGCTGGAGCATTGCTCAATCCGAAGGGCATGACGAGGTACTCATAATGTCCGTCACGGGTGTTAAATGCGGTCTTCCACTCGTCACCGTCACGGATCCGGATGAGATTGTATGCACCTCTCAGGTCCAGCTTTGTAAAGATGGTAGCTCCGCTAACTCTGTCAAAGAGCTCAGTAATCAGGGGTAAAGGATAGCGGTTCTTGATGGTAATGTCGTTCAAACCTCTGTAGTCGATGCACGGCCGCAGACCACCATCTTTCTTCTTTACAAAAAAGAAGCCTGCGCCGGCTGGAGAAGAAGAAGGTCGAATGAACCCCTTTGCTAGGTTCTCTTTTATGTATTCCTCCATAGAATGCGTCTCGGGGAGAGACAACGGATAAGTTCGGCCTCGAGGTGGAACCTTCCCTGGAACGAGATCAATCGGGCAGTCCCATTCTCTATGAGGGGGAAGGATATCAGCAGAAGCTTTACTGAACACATCCGTGAAATCTTGATATGGAGGAGGTGGAACATCAGACGACCTGGGGGAGGAGGAACAGACAGGCAACACTTTAAACAAACATGTCTTAGTACAGGAGGAACCCCATGCCAGGATTTGCGTAGTCGTCCAATCAATTGTAGGATGGTGAAGACGGAGCCATGGAAGGCCCAGGACCACAGGATGTGTGGCTCTTGGAATCACTAAAAGTGAAATAAGTTCGGAATGAAGAACTCCCACTCTCAGACGAACTGGTAGAGTCCTTAGAGAAATAACTGTATCAAAAATTTTACTGCCATCCACAGCAGTTAAGGAAAAGGACGAAGGAAGTCTCTCGGTGGGTAGGGACCACCGTTTAACATAGGCTTCGGTAATAAAGTTCCCAGCTGCTCCGGAATCCAGGAGGGCAATGACGTTCTGATAACGTTGAGCAACTTGAAGCGAGACTGGGAGGTTACAATCTTGAGGAGATGGAGAGGAGATCATTACTCCTAGCCGGCCCTCTCCTTGGCGAGCTAGGATTTGGAGTTTCCCGGACGTTTGGGACAGGCATTAATGGTGTGAGACGGAGCTGCACAGTACAAACAGAGAAACTCAGAGAGACGTCTTCGGCGCTCAGCAGGAGTTAAACGGGAACGGCCAATTTGCATGGGTTCATCTTTAGTTGGTGACAGTTGGCGAGGAGGAGGAGCAGAAGATTTTGGAGCAGATGATCTTCCACGCTCAGTTGCTCTCTCTCTGAAACGTAAGTCAACTTTCGTACAAAGTGAGATTAACTCATCTAACTTGGAGGGTAAGTCTCTGGTAGCTAACTCATCTTTAATACGCTCGGATAAACCATGCCAGAATGCAGCATACAGGGCCTCGTCGTTCCATGCCAGTTCGGATGCCAGGATCTGGAACTGTATAAGATATTGTCCTACAGTACGTGATCCCTGGCGTAAACGGAGAATCTCAGACGAAGCTGAAGTTACCCGGCCTGGCTCGTCGAAGATGCGCCTGAATGTTGTCACGAATGCAGTGTAAGAAGATAGCAGGGTGTCGGACCTCTCCCATAACGGTGATGCCCAATCGAGGGCTGAGCCACTGAGAAGATAAATAATGTAGGCAATTTTTGTACGGTCACTGGGGAAATTGCCAGGTTGTAGCTCAAACTGAATCTCACACTGGTTGAGAAATCCCCTGCAGAATCTTGGAGATCCGTCAAATTTTGCTGGCGTTGGAAGATGAAGACGTGGAGCAGGAATGGGTAAGGTGGGTGGGGTTATAGCTGGAGTCACTGTGGTTGACGCACCAGACGCGCCTGATCCACGGAGAGTGGTCTGAATCCCATCCAGCCGAGTAGAGAGATCCTGGAGACAGCGGATGATGTGGCCCTGTGCAGCCTCCTGATGTTCTAGTCGGGCTGCCAGTTCTTGCATCGGCCTGGCCGCTTGATCCTGGTCTCCGGCTGGATTCATTAGGTCAGTGCTTACTGTCACAACTGAGGGCCTGAGCTGACGGGAGGCAGCCTCAGTTGTAGGGGCTGAGATGTACCGGAACCTGGGAGGTTGTATCAGACCCCTGGACATGTAAGTAACATGAATAATAACTGCCCGAAGGCGTGACCACGACAACTTAGATAAAAGTCAATGATGTTTATTATGACAACTCCGCATCACAGCAGCAATAAAGAAAACGTAAAAGTCAGCAAAGAATAAATACAGTTCCTGAGTACTACAGCATGGCAGGAGCCACAGGGCACTGGTAGTGTGAGATAGTTCTTATGATCTTCTAGATGGAAAGTCCTTACCAGGCCCGGCTGTAGCAATGGAGATAACCCAGGATTGTACCAGCTGGTGTTCCAGGAAGAGCTGGGTTGCTGAAGGTAAAACAGCTGCTGTGGATACTGGCTGGAACCAGACTGTTGTTAGCACGGAGTGGATACTGGCTGGAACCAGTTAAATAATAAATGAACTTTGGGAGCGATGAAATGTGAACTGAAATGTAGAACTTGAGAGCGGAGAAATAATAATTCCGGTGGAGAGTGGTAAAGTGTACAAAGGACACCGGCCCTTTAAGGGAAGCTGTATTCTGCTGGAAGCTGAGGCTGGAAGCAGGTAGTGTTGTAGCTGGAAACAGATGAATCCACAATGGATTGGAGAGTCAGGCTACACCGCAGGTGGAATGCTGGTGCGGGTCTCTATGGTGGAAGTCTTGAGACAGGAGCTGGAACCTGGAAGACAATCATAGAAGAGAGACAAACAGGAACTAGGTTTGACAACCAAAGCACTGACGTCTTCCTTGCTCAGGCACAGCTTACTTATACCTGCAGCAAGGAAGGGGTTGGCTAGGCAATTATGCAAATCAACAATACAAACAGCAGATTGGTGGAAATGATCAGATGACAGAATCCAAGATGACTGCGCCCATGCAGACACTTGGAGGGAAGTTCGGTTTGTAATCCATGTGGTCTGGGAAACAGTAATGGCGGCGCCGGCCACCGGAGACAGGAGACGCCAGGCTGATAGATGCACATTTAACCACGCGGGCACAGCGGAGGCCGCGGCTGATGAAAACACCACTCTGACACTCTGCATGTGGAAACTCAGGAACAGCGGAATCTGGTCCTGGAACGCTGAGCCCGCCTTAGGAGGCATCTGAAGGGTAAGTAATGGCGTCCAGATACCCGGATCGTGACACATGTGGCATAACGTATATAAGGAATACTACTGTGTAGCATAACGTGAATACACCCACTGAACCTGATACCTGTAAGTACTGATAGCCAGCTCCCAGGAACGCTTTCCTGACACATTTTTTTTTTGTAATGTTTTTTTGGGGAAATACATCATGCAATATAAACTTAGAGATAAGTAAAATGATGCAATGTACCAAATAGGGTTATGGAACAAACAATTAAAGGTAAATGCCATGGTAGCATACAGTGTCAGACTGGAGCATGAAGGGCCCACCAGGGATATGCAGCGGTAGGGGCCCATGATTAGAGCTGTGGCCAGCCTCCAAAGGAGGTGTGGCCAGCCACCACAGAGGTTTGGCTAACCATTATAGAGTACCTGGTCTGGACTCCTTGATAATTTACATAGTAATTAATGCTAGTGCATGCATGATAATGTGCCAG
Organism: Pseudophryne corroboree; assembly: GCF_028390025.1. NCBI lineage: Eukaryota > Metazoa > Chordata > Amphibia > Anura > Myobatrachidae > Pseudophryne > Pseudophryne corroboree. Next base: position 71,014,676 of record NC_086455.1, read on the forward strand.
ATTAATGACAGCAATGTACTGTAGAGAATACATCATAATCCTGTACAGTATAAGGTAACATATGTATAATATATAATTCAAGTGCACAGTCTAGAACCTGATCCCTAGAGGAGGAGGGCCCCCCAGGCAGTGGGGCCTACCGGTGGTTTCCACTCTACCCCTGTGGGCCTGTCTGAGCCTGGTAGCATACCAGGTGGATTGTAGGAAACATTGACAAATGAGATGTTTGACAATAAGAGTGCCAAGGCTCTGGCCCATTACAACATAACAGTGGAGGGAAGCACAAGGGCAACATAGACAAACACTGAGAAAAAGGGGAAGTCTCTCTGGTTCGTGCGGCTCAAGAACACCCAAGTTGGTATCCAGACGTGGCCAAAATGGGTCAATATGGGGAACAAAAAGATGCAGCATTGGTAGAGGCAAACATGGCTACTTAACAATATGTTTAAACCATAGAAGGGAGGGGGAAGGGGGGATGACCTTTGGATAACATCTCCAAATTATGCCCAGAGGTTAGACAAAATTCCAGCGACGTGCCTCACATGGGAGGCAGTTCTGCCATATTTCTGATACCCCCTGTCCTAATCGCAGCAGCCTTATGCGGTTTTCAGAAATTCTTGCACATGTGCAGTTTCAAAATCCGCTCAACTACATGAACGTCGGCATTGCCTGCGGACTGTGGGCCTGATTCATATTTGTATGCAATCCTGATGGTCTGTATAAAAATACAATGTTTGGGGGTCTGCACAGGTGCAAGAAGGGTCTTGCAATGTCGCTTGCAGTCCCCTGTCAGCTGCAGCATGATTGGAAGCACCTGTTTCAGATGTATTAAATGAAGACAAACACTGCATGCTAGTTCCAAGTAGTCATGTTGAACAAGGCAAGTTGAACAGGAAGTCACACCCCCATCACAAGCAGCTACATCTATATAACTCACATGGCACCACTAGGTTAGATTAACATTACACAAACATCTCCCTTTTTTTTTTTATGCTGCAGGTATAACATAACTAACAATGCTAACAATGTCCTCCATTACTTTGTTTATTTTGAAACTATAAATCAAGTCACTCCCAATCTCCCCTTACCACAGTTCCCGGCAGCCGTGCGAGGTCCGCGGTGTGTGACTGAGGAGTGGGGGGGAGGGATGCGGACGGGCAGAGGAAGCAGGACTCCAGCCTGAGAGAGTCAACCATGCCAAGTCTCCAGCAGCAGCAGATCCCAACAGGTTGGAGTAGAACAGCAGCAGCCAGCAGCAGTGACTCCGGTAAGACACATCTGTCTGTCACCAATGTTTTGTCCCTAATACCAATCTCTCCCGTGCCCTGTGTTCTGTCATGTCCCTGTCACCAATGGCCTTGCCCTGTCACCCTTATCCTGGCCCTTTCACCCTTATCCTGGCCCTGTCACCCCTATCCTGGCCCTGTCACCCTTATCCTGGCCCTGTCACCCCTATCCTGTCCCTGTCATTTCTGTCCTGGCCCCGTCACCCCTGTCCTTGCTCTGTCACCCCTGTCCTGGCCCCGTCACCCCTGTCCTGGTCCCGTCACCCCTGTTCTGACCCTGTCATCCATGTCCTGGCCCTGTTATTGCATACCCTCCAACTACCTTTTTGGCAGGTACAGTACCCGCAGCACCTCCATACCCCTCCTCAATGCACCACACCTCCGCACCTTCCCCTCCACCACATGCGACACTCCACCCCTCCCCCACACGCTGTGACTCCAGACCCCCTACACCACCAGCGGCTCCCACTCCCCCACCCCTCCACCACCCACAGCACCTCGACAAAGGGGCGTTATTGGCCCCGAAACGTTGGCTCACAGGATGATTTATTAAATGCACTTTATTGTGATTCATAGTATGACAAATCAAGTCTCAGAGTGCTGCTGCTTGTTGAAGGACGTTATATATATTTATATATATATATATATATATATATATATATACACACTCACTTTTTCCATGGCTGGAATTTGGTTGTGATACAGGTGCAGATACTCATACTATGAAATGCAGTTAGTTATGGGCACGTCTATCGGATACTATCTTACCACGCTGGAAATCATCCAATCTCGTCCGATCTTGGCAATTAAGCAACGTTGGGCCCAATCAGTACCATACTTGGAGACGGTATGGGAATACTGGGTTGTGTACCCAGAGACACGATTATCCCATACTAATTAGTCTGCATTCCCGTTATATGCCTCACACTATTATGCTGTACTCTGCACCTGCTGGATACACTTGATCCCTCCAGCCAGGATTAATTCACTCCGTTTTGGTGGAGTGCAGAATTTGCATCTATAACCCCTGAGCGACATGATACCATTGCCACCTTTGAATATATTGTTTATACCATGTTTATGTGGTGCTATAACCAACATTTCTTTGAGCAGGTTATTACCATTGCTGTGCAGGATGACACTGATTGGTTCTTTTTGCCGTGTATGTTTACATTCTATTTTCTGTAATTGATTTTTATTCCTCATTATTCAGCTGTCAGTGTTTCCGTGCCGCCGGCGCACTGTGGGGTTAAATACTCTACATTTGTGCCTGTGTCCGGGATTACAGACAGCAGCAACCTTGTCTGCACGCCGCTGTACTTACAATACAGATTGTCCCACGCTACATTACTGTTGCGCTGCCGGAGCAGGTCGCTAAGGAGAGGGCCGGATTTGTGTACCTTAGCAACACATCCCATGTGCGGGCAGGAGCCAATCAGGTAGCAGCTATGACGCGCTGCTTCCGGCCTTCCCGTTCGGACATTCTGGCGCCTTCTCTGCTATTTAAGATAGCTCTGGACGGAGTGACAGCTGCCCCTGATGAAGACCACCAAGTGTTGAAACGGCTGTCGGGCGAACTGTAACAGTGGGGTGTATCCTAGATGTCTTATCAGGAATAAAAAACCCTTTTTTTCATCAACTAAAAACGCGAGTGCTGGTCTAATTCTTTTTTCAGCCATGGAAAAAGTGAGTGTGTATATTAATTATTAGGACCTTGCACCAACTAAACTTTTTGATATTGGACATAGAGTGCTGTCACCTTGCCATGTTTTGAATCATTCTTTTTTGACTTGCACCAGTCTGTGTGATTATAATCTCTGTAACAGAGATTGACCAATCACTATTTTTTCAATTCAAACACCATACTTTTATTTTTTTATTTTTCTTTTCATGAACATTTAATGATCTCTATTTTTTGTTCAGCTGCACACAGTAGCTTAGGTTGCCATTGTGTTCTTTTCATTTTTGTTCACTCCTTTTTTTCATTTTTCTGTTTTTTCTTTTTTCTTAATATACCCCTGCATATATAAATGTCTACCAGTGCTAACAAAGATTTAGTCGCTGTTCTTCAATTCGATAAATCAGATGCGGAACGGATACTCTTTGGTAATACCGAATCCCTGGCATTTGACAAAGATAGTCCAGAGGAGTTTATACAGGATTTACTGAGACTAAAAAAGAGAGAAGTTGAGTTACACCTTCATGGCCTAACTCTCTCTCAATATTACAAAGAATCCCTCATCCCCAGAGGGTTTAGATTACACAATCAACCCACACTGGGGAGACATAACAATGACTTTTGTACAAAATGGTGCAATATTTTGAACAAATGTTCCCAGGATCTAATGCTGCTTGTAATCGAACAGGCAGGTTTAGATCTAACGGAAATCAGAAGAGATATTTCTGAATTAGAGGCGTCCGAATTATTTAGGACGATACAATCCCCTGACAGTGATCTTTTCACCAAATTAAATAAGGACATTGACAAATTCCGTGGTGATTTGCTAAAATTCAAGAAGAACAAATATAAACAAGTCAAATTGGACTATAAGGAAAATAGGGTATACCCCTGGGTGTCGCGCAGTGAGCCACGCAAATATCGACCCCAACAAAGACGTGGAGGAAGAAGACCTATCACACCCTTTACTGACATTGATAGCAGATCTCAGACGTCAGCAAGTGATTCTGATGTACCATCAGCATCTGCACAAGAGACTACTTACCTTTCAAGATCTGAACGTAATAGGAGGGCTCCAAAAAACCCGCTTTACCCACCCGCAGAGGTGGGAGAAAAAGGAAGAGCAAAAAAACAATAATGGAGAACAAAGCACAGACATCAGTGGTCTTTAATCTATCCAAACATATACTGACGAATGACGAACTCTCTGTCCTGAGTAAGGGACTGACCTTTGTACCAACTGTTGGACAGGATAGTTTCCAATGGCAAGTTGATCTATACAAATTGGGTAGACAGCTGCGCCTTAAAGACTACTTTTCCAATTCTCCTAGTCCAGCCTCCATTACAATGGAGACATCTGCAACACCACACTGTCCTTTGAAGAAACCCAGTCAGTTTGATCCACCGACCCTAAATCCCTCTATCCACACCTTCTTAAGGGTACTCAAAAGGGATACGATGCCCTACATCAAGGAACATAAACCTAGTTACTCCAACATTACTAAGGGAGAAAGAGCTGCCATCAAATCTCTACAGAATGACAACCAGCTGGTCATCAGGTCTGCGGATAAGGGTGGAGGCATAGTCCTACTTGACTTTGACTATTATGTACAAGAGGCCTATGGACAATTGTCCAACTCAACCTGTTACCAAAAACTTACTTTTGACCCCACATGGACTTACAAAAAGGAAATTGATTCAATAATCAATTTGGGTGTCAGTAACAGGTATATTAATCAGACCACTGCTGATTTTTTGACTACACCTCACCCCAAAACCCCAATTCTTTACACGTTACCCAAGATACACAAATCCCTAGCACAGCCCCCGGGGCGACCGATCATTTCGGCACGGGGTTCTCTTTGCCAACCACTCTCACAACTTGTAGATTTTTATCTACAACCACTTGCTAAAAGTGCAGCCAGCTACATTGAAGATACGACCGATTTCTTAATGAAACTGGAATATATTAAACATGTCCCGGATGATGCACTGTTGGTCACACTCGACGTCTCGAGTCTTTATACAAACATTCCTCATGCTCTGGGCATTGAATCATGCAGACGAGCAATAACAGGAAGTGATGGGTACTTTGGACCCCCATCAGAATACATGGTGTTACTTATTGACCTAATTTTGAATAAGAACTATTTTTTATTTGAGAACTGCTTTTTTTTACAAAAACAGGGCACCGCTATGGGGTCTAATATGGCCCCAGCTTATGCCAATATATTTATGTCTACATATGAACAAGAACACATCACGGGTCACCCCCATTTTGGCCGATTTTTGACAACATATGTCAGATATATTGATGATTTATTTTTCATTTGGCATGGAGGAGAGAGAACACTTTTGACTTTTATTGACCATCTAAACTCACTTCCTGGCACCATTAGATTTAGCCTCACGTTCAGCAAAACAGAAATCAATTTTTTGGACGTTTCCGTTCTGTTGTCCAATAACACTCTGACCACTCGGATTCATTGCAAACCCTCTGACAGGAATACACTTTTACTCTCAACAAGCTTCCATCCGGCACCCCTCAAAAGAGGACTACCGTTCTCGCAGCTTCTTAGGGTGATACGCATTACCTCTGATCCACTAGCAATACCACCGGCTCTACAATCAATGAGCCAACGTTTCCTTGATCGTGGATATTCTAAGGAGGAGATTGATTTGGCACTCCAAAAAATTGGCCAAATAAAAAGGAAAGAACTCCTATCCAAAAAAGACGCCTCTACCATCAAAGATAATGACAGATTTAATTTTGTCAGCATGTACACGACTGCTTCTCGATTTATCCGTAATAAGATTCAGGAACATTGGCACCTTATCGATACGGATCCAGAACTATCAAAAGCCATTCCGCAACCACCACGATTCGCATACAAACGAGGACCCAATCTGAAAGACTTGTTGGTTGTAACAGATTTCTCCAAGAAAAAGAAGCGTACAGCCTCTAACTGGTTGACCACTAAAACAGGGGTCTTTAAATGCACGGGTTGTCCAAACTGTTCATTCCTGCTACTTGGCAATCGGTTCACTAACCCTCAGGATAAGAAGACCTACACTATCAGACAGAGACTTGACTGCAATAGTAAATTTGTAGTCTACGTGTTGAAATGTCCATGCAATTTGCTATATGTTGGGAAGACCAGCAGGATGCTAAAAGAGCGTCTAAGCCAACATCGTTCAACAATTAAAAAGAGCATTACACAGGGTGGAATTTCAAGTGACTTCTCAACCTTACCTGTTGCAAGACATTTTATGGAGGCTAAGCATTCCATTAATCAACTCAAGTGTTGCATCTTGGATCAAATTCCACCACTACAAAGGGGCGGTGATCGCAATAAAATTCTTTTGCAAAGAGAACACCAATGGATTGATAGATTACATTCATTGGCCCCGAATGGGCTCAACGAGGAATTCCGTTTAGGATGCTTCCTGTGACTCGATATAACCACATACTGTGACTAATGTTTTGGTTTACTTTTCTTAGACACCGCCGTGTGTCATGTTTATCACTTGACACCTATTAATGCTCTTTGACATGGTCTCTCACTCACTGGGCCAATTGGGCTCTTGTCTATTGCATAATGGAGATATAACTGCACACCGTATAGACTGATACTACCATACCACACTGGATCCCATCCGATCCCGTCTGATCTTGGAAATTAAGCAGTGATGGGCCTAGTAAGTACCGCACTTGGAGACAAGGTGGGAATACTAGGTGTTGTATCAATAATATCGGTGGACGTTTGTCTTGGTTACTGTCATTGCTCATTGTGGATAGATTTTCACTATCATACATGATATGAGGTAATTTGGTTGTGATACAGGTGCAGATACTCATACTATGAAATGCAGTTAGTTATGGGCACGTCTATCGGATACTATCTTACCACGCTGGAAATCATCCAATCTCGTCCGATCTTGGCAATTAAGCAACGTTGGGCCCAATCAGTACCATACTTGGAGACGGTATGGGAATACTGGGTTGTGTACCCAGAGACACGATTATCCCATACTAATTAGTCTGCATTCCCGTTATATGCCTCACACTATTATGCTGTACTCTGCACCTGCTGGATACACTTGATCCCTCCAGCCAGGATTAATTCACTCCGTTTTGGTGGAGTGCAGAATTTGCATCTATAACCCCTGAGCGACATGATACCATTGCCACCTTTGAATATATTGTTTATACCATGTTTATGTGGTGCTATAACCAACATTTCTTTGAGCAGGTTATTACCATTGCTGTGCAGGATGACACTGATTGGTTCTTTTTGCCGTGTATGTTTACATTCTATTTTCTGTAATTGATTTTTATTCCTCATTATTCAGCTGTCAGTGTTTCCGTGCCGCCGGCGCACTGTGGGGTTAAATACTCTACATTTGTGCCTGTGTCCGGGATTACAGACAGCAGCAACCTTGTCTGCACGCCGCTGTACTTACAATACAGATTGTCCCACGCTACATTACTGTTGCGCTGCCGGAGCAGGTCGCTAAGGAGAGGGCCGGATTTGTGTACCTTAGCAACACATCCCATGTGCGGGCAGGAGCCAATCAGGTAGCAGCTATGACGCGCTGCTTCCGGCCTTCCCGTTCGGACATTCTGGCGCCTTCTCTGCTATTTAAGATAGCTCTGGACGGAGTGACAGCTGCCCCTGATGAAGACCACCAAGTGTTGAAACGGCTGTCGGGCGAACTGTAACAGTGGGGTGTATCCTAGATGTCTTATCAGGAATAAAAAACCCTTTTTTTCATCAACTAAAAACGTGAGTGCTGGTCTAATTCTTTTTTCAGCCATGGAAAAAGTGAGTGTGTATATTAATTATTAGGACCTTGCACCAACTAAACTTTTTGATATTGGACATAGAGTGCTGTCACCTTGCCATGTTTTATATATATATATATATATACACATACACACATATGCCATATATACATATATTGTAAAGCCTACTGCCCTTCCTGCTCCCCCCCTCACAATGCCCACTTGCCTCAGCACAAAGTGGGGAAAGCGATTCACTTGTTCCTGGCTCTTTGCACTCCAGCTTCCCTCCGGAGGAGTCAGGCAGCCGGGCAGGAGAGTGTACGTGGGTGCTGACAAGCAGGAGGGCAGAGAGAGGCTCCAGAGTCCGGCGGCCACACATGCAGAGGGAGATGGAACAGCAGCGTCGGTGATCGCGGCGGGGAGGTGGGGAGGAGCAACTGGGTGAGAGAGCAATCGCAGGGGGTGGGAGTGAAGGAGCAGCGTTCGTAGGAGCCAGGCAGAGTTTGCCGCGCCCCCTGAACTCCTGCACCCGGGGCACGTGACCCCTTAGCCCCCCCTAGTTACGGCCGTGCAAACAGCACCCGCCACCGATCTTCAAAAGGAGGCCATGTCAGCCCCATTTTGAAGGCGTCCAGGGTCTGCATCATCGGACACAGACTCCCTGGACTCAGATGTGTAGATCTGACAGCCAGCCTGAATATGCTTTGTATGCCTGTAACCATCTCGATTCGCTACCGATGGTCGTGATGGTGATCCGATACTGCATCCTCAGACACAGCACTCAGATCCTCTATCTCCTACAGACGCCTTCTGCTGCATTACAATTTTAATTAGATGGTATTGCACAGCTGCTTCCTTGCAATTCCATACAAACATGAATCAGGACCTGTGTCTGACTCTGAATAAGGTCCTTACCCAGATGCTTGTAAAAAGTAATTTACTGTAAATTGCACCTTTTTTTAAAATTACTCTGTTTTACAATATAATTTTGTAATACCCTGAAACTGCAAGGGCCTGCAAGCACAAAGCAACTGTGTCACTACAGGTGCCAGCATGACTGTGTAATAAAAGTAAAAGGGTTGCTGGAGCTGCATAGAATTGAGCTTGCAGCACAGAAGGGGTTAACAGCCCAACTCACAGCAAGACAGATTAGCCTGCAAAAAGCAAAGGCAGGGCTCACCAATTTGCAGCTCAGGGCGGGAAATCCCAGATGGAATGTCTCCCCGGGAATAAAAGGTTACAAAAGGTTGTCATGCAGCAGCAGCATGGTCTTTGCAGCCCAGAAGCCTGGAGTGTTAGCTAGAAGAAAAGCGTGGTATGTGAGCTAGAAAGATGTAGCCTCAGTGAGGGCTCCTCACATGTTTATGTGGGGAGAGATGCCAGACGCAGCAAGGCACCTGACAGAGGGAGAGACCACAGAGTGAGAGCAGCAGTACTCAGAATCCAGTGAAACGGTGATGCCAGGAGAAGAGTGTGCTACAGGTGTGAGTCTCAGGAGAGGATGTATCTGGGTGAGTCGTTGGAAGCCACGCGGCATGATTAGAAGCCCCCCATGGACAAGAGTCCTTGCTATGACAGAGAGAGAGACGGTAACCTGGTATGTGTAGCACTACTGGTCACAGAATGCCCTGGTACGTACTGCTGTTCGCCATATTCATGCCGCTGCAATTAAGTGATGCACTGGAGGAGGTGCCCTGAGGTGTGATCGAATGTAACCATTATGCTTTCTGCTGGAGGAGTGTTAAGAAGTTATCCCTGTTATATTCCCTGCTTTGATGTTAAATAAACTTTATGCTGTTTTATGAGATTGCCTGGCGCCCAATTCTTTATGCGCTGCACCGACACCTGTAGTCCACTCCCACAATGCAACTGTAATTAAACACCTGATTATTCAAGGGACCCCCTGGTATCTGTGCCTGAACCTATGACCAGCCGGGGCAGAGTAAGTGTGATGCACTATACACAGTGACTGCAGTTTTGCATGCCTAGTACCAGTGGGGTTTTACAATTTTGCTTTAAAATTTTAATTTTTAATACCAATTTACTTTTTCTGAATTTTACTTTTTTTCTTTCTCTTAACGTTCTTGAGCACTGTCGCAAATCCGCTGCTGGAGATCCACGTCTGTGGAGATCAGTGACACAGCACACCTCTATTCAAAGGGCTTTAGTTAACCATTAATCTGGCTTGTACATTTAAGGCCTCGGTCTTTGTATAGCAATACAAGCTGAACAACGGCATGGAATAAAGAGGATATAGCACTGATTAATTACACCGATTTTGGAGGTCTCTGTATCGCGGCACTATGGCAGGGCTGGGGGATTACCACGTCATGGGGCTGATTATATTATGTCTAGTACTACAGACCCAGAGTCAGAAGATTCTATCAGACAGGAAGAAATGTGGAGACAGTCATTGTGAAAGTAAGTGGGCGACCTATCTTTAATGCACCAACCTAACACTTCAATTGTCAAAAAAAATTCCTAATCCTAAATAACTTGTATGTTATTCCATGCCATATAAGAGTTTTACGGTACGACTGCAGCCAAAGCATAATTTTTCCTCTTTAGATAAAATAATAACCATAAGATCCCATTGCAATAGTTTGGAGGTGTCTATAGATGAAGGAGTTCATTGTATAAAAATAATATAAACTGTGAATTAAACCTTAACATATCAAAGAAACACTGTAGTCATTTAAACCTTGTGTTCTTTTTTGTTTAAGAGGTTTAAATCTAGATTTAGAATGGACTTAACAAATGAAGGAACAAAGGTCGCTGGCCTTGTTTACAGCTAGTCCGATACAAAGCAGGGGAAAGAGAACATCAATATTCCATGCACTATGTTCCTGGCAGGAACGGCATCCTGGGAACAGAGGTTTAATGACAGGGTGGATTGTTCCAGTCACACAGGTTAAGCTATTTTTCGCTTGCATATTACAAAAACGAGTTTCTTCTCCTCTTTTTAAACAGTGTAAAACAATAATGTTAAGATTAAATACTGTCTTACAAGATGCAGGAAAATAACAAATGTGTACTGGACGATGCAGTGCAACTTTCCACACTCAGATGTGTTTTGGTGCAGTGTAAAGAAATATATTTTGAACTTCGACAATGCTGGCCGTCGCGCAGAGTTACAGTACTGCTGATAACAGGCATGGGGGGGTCATTCTGACCCGTTCACTCGCTGCGTTTTAACGCAGCAGAGCAAACGGGTCCCTACTGCGCATACGTCGGTGCCGCAGTGCGCGGGCGCATGCCAGACGGCTGAAGGCCGTAGCAGGGATATGATCGCCTCTGCCTGATTGACAGGCAGAGGTGATCGCTGGGCGGGACGTCACACACGTGACGCCACACACAGCTGCTGCTGGCCGGGGAGTGATGGGTAGCTCCCGGCCAGCACGCTAAAGTTGCGCTGGCCAGGAGCTACTCTTGCAGTGCAAAGGCGCCGCTGTGCGATGCCTTTGCACTTCTACGGGGGGGGGGGGGGGCTGTCACTGACATGCGGGGCGGACTATGTCAGGAAAGAAGATCGTAGCTGTGCTAAATTTAACACAGCTACGATCAACTCGGAATAACCCCCATGAGCCCAGGGCAACAGTGGAAGTCTGAAGCCTAAAGAGAGGGTTTTAACATAGTTGCCTACCCTCCCTCATTCTGCAGGAGACTCCCTGAAATAGTAGCAATCTCCCTGACTCCCTGAATAATCCATCAATCTTCCTGATTGCACCTTAACCCCATTGTGCAGCTGTTACATTCTTGGGGGGAAAAAAGAAATCAGAGATACATACATTCAAATGGGCTCATCAGTGACATTTCCCTGTATATATTATAAAACACAATGATCCCTATGGCTAAATGCATTTTAAATAAGGTTTCTTATGGCCACTTACAGTATATGGAACCTCTTGTAAAACACAATACACAAACAAATCCTGCAAAATATCAGTTTCTTTTCTCCAACAAGTAGATCTTACTAACTTTGGGGCTCATTTACATTTGGATGTAAGTCATTTTTATGACACGCCTCTCTGATGTAGCAGTACATGTCCGCGCTGATAGGTGTTATTTTCACAATCTCCCTGAAATGCTTTTTCAAAAGTAGGCAAGTATGTGTTATAATTATAAATAGCAGCTCAATGACACGCCAAAACTACAGAACTACAGTCATGATAGTTTTTACTGAATTTGATTTTAATACAGGAAAGTATGTGGAAATATAAATAAGAGGTAAGGCCTAGTCCATGACGGATCAAAAACCTAAACCATAATGCCTTTCCCGTAGATTAGGGGTTGGCAACCAAGTGGCACGCCAGCATAGGCGTGCGCAGCACATTTTATTAGGGGGTGCATCATTGGAGGGGTGTGTCTAGCACCGCCTTTTGGGTGTGTCTAGTACCATCTATTGATGGTCAACACAATATAAAATATCCACCCTTGTACCAATCCTAATAATGCAGATACATTGTCAGATGTTGTGGTGTGCACCAAACAAATAACCCTGATGGCACTCACTGCAATTACACTGCTCCTCCTCAGCCTGGTCTGGCTCCCCCTCTCTTTCCCCTGCAAGCTGCAGCAGCTTACTTACAAGTAAGTCACTCACTGACACTGACAGTCGCAGACTAGTACTGCTGCTGCTGGAAAAACGAGTGACGTGTCAATGTTGCTGCCGACCGCCTGCCAGTATTGAATTTGTCTTCCCAAGAGGAACGCTGGCTGCATGCTGCAGCTCATCAGTGGCTGGTGTTGGCATAGCATAGAAGGAGCGAGGTGGGCGGGTGTGACGGGTGGGCGTGCGAGCAGCATGACATCACGCTGTTTTTGTACATGGAGGTGGAGCCGGGAGTTTGAAAGCCGGTGGCCGTGGCACCCTTGATTAACCCAGGCGTCCGGTTAGTAATGCAGTCCTGACAGGGTGCAGCGCAGAGGGGACAGTAATCAGCCTGCTCGGCGATCGCTGCATCAGGCATTTGAGATCGGTGTGCCAGACATTAGGGGGTGCCTGTGCGCACCAGGCCCCCCCCCCCCTGCACATGCCTATGCATGCCAGGATGTTTTTAGTTTCACATGCTGGGTCTCACTGTGCTGCTACTCCCTTTCCACCAACTGGGCACACATTGACTGCCATCCAGGCCTCTGATGAACCTGCATCCAATTGGGGGAGACGAGAGTCATTAGGCTGTCCTTTACATAGAAAGCTGACATTGTGACCTACGAGAATCCATTTAAATAAGTAAGACCAATTCAGAAAAACTATCATCCTGAGGCAATTAATCAGACCAGTGTCACTCCAGCTGCTGTGGAACTACACATCCCAGCACGCCCTGACACATTTTTTAGCATGCCCTAAGAGCAAAACTGTGGTATGCTGGGGTATGAAGTGCCACAGCATCGGAAGAGCCACAGATTGCCTGCCCCTGTATAAGACACATGGGAGAGCTAGCAGATTCAGTCAGGGTGCACTGCAGAACAATGTATGAGCCATGCAGTAGGAAATATACAACACTTTATATAATTACACATAAAGGGCTGATTCTGAGTAAGACGCAAAGTGGGTGTAGTTGCAGGCAGATGCGGCAGCCTGATTCACAACGCATGCTAATGCATACCTTACAACTGTCCCGATTGTCGCAGGACAGTCCCGTTTTTTGGGACTGTCCCGCTGTCCCACCCGCGGGCTGCAGTGTCCCGCGGTGGTGGTGGTGGTGGGGGGGGGGGGGGGGGCAGTTGGGATGCTCCTGTTACGGCTGATCTGCTTTTCAGAGCAACGGTAAATAGACTCTGTGCGGCTCCACCATGAGGCCATGCCCCGTTTTATTTAGGTCACGCTCCTTTGTGGACGTGCACGCTGGTGTCCCCCGTCATAGATTGAAAAAGTTAGGAGGTAATGCTATTGCAAGATTCTATTTAGCTTATATGGGGGTTTGTGTGTTTGGAAGCGGAAAGCCGTGTCGTCCATTTTTTATTTTTTTGTGCCAGCTGCTGGCAAGATGCAAGAGACTGTCAGAAACAGGCTTCCCTTCCTCATACACACAACTCAGAATTGCACAGAGCTTCAGATACACGACAGTCCCAGGACACGCCCACAAGTCAGGGAGGTTCAGTGCTCACATTATCCGCCCAGTACCCGCCACAAATATGCTCAGTTTCCTGGAAAGACAGATCCGGCCAAGTTCCGTTCTGATTCAGAATATGATGGAGGTATGACGGAGGTATTTGTAAATGCACTTCTACACATGCTCTATATCCAAAAACTCACCATTCATTTTGGATGCGTTATTTTCCAAAAACAAATGCTGAGTGCATAGTGATTAATACTTATTTGCACTAACAGGCTCAGCCAAAGAAATATCAGCAATTACTTCTAAACCCCGCTACACTAACCACTGTCTGTCAAGATTGCGTGACGTTTAATAGCTTAATAGCTGTTTGTCATTTGATCACCAGTTAGTAACTGGTGTTGGAGCATAAACCAAACGACAGGTATCCGGTCAGCATACTGCTCGTTGGGACCCCGGTTGTCACAATACCGAAGCCGGGATCCCAACTGGTGCACCGTACTGCCGCTGGAATACCAGCGAGGTAGGTGATTTACCCTCTATGGGTGTCCACGACACCAATAGAGGGAGAATAGAACCTGTGGCGAGCGCAGCTCACCATCGAGCCCATAAGGGGCATCTTTGCCCTCGCCCCCCTGCCCGCATTCCACTGCTCGGGATGCCGATGTCGGTATACTGACCATCGGCTTCCCGTGCGGCGGTATACCATACCGATCCCAAAGGACAGGCAGTGGCACTCCTATTCAATGGCCGGCCAAAATGTGAAAGACCCTTTCAGTTTCCTATATATAATGTCACTATTTGGTTATTGTGTCATGTGTATCATTTGTCTTCCAGGTATGATGATGAGAGTTTCAGCAAAGCAGGATTACACTGGACCAGACTGCAGATTCTTAAGCTTCAAAACAGGAGATGAAATCAATGTCTATTATAAGCTCACAGGAGAGAGGGAAGATCTGTGGCAGGGGAGTGTAAGTACATTAGTGTTATCCCCGAGAACATAAGGTAATGTGTCACCCCTTAAAATTACAGCTTTTTTGCTGGCCGCTAATATAACAAGGAATTAAGCAGTGGAGAATCTATAATGGGTCCACGGTTCACCCATGTTTAATGCTCACCTGTCCGGAGTCTGGAGTCAGCAGGGGCACTGCAAAAATCACTGGAAAAATTGCATTCACGCCATTTTCCCGGACACCTGTGCTTGTCCAGTGGCGTCCACTTCTCCAACGCTGCCCGTCACCACCCAAGCTCCGCCCCCAGACAGCAGCAGAATGTCAGTCATGCTTGGCTTGCGAGCACTGTGTGTGATCTCGCTGAATGAGATAGGCACATGGACAGAGCTCTCACCACCGGGTTTGCGTACCACACTGAATCAGGCCATAATTCTGTGATGTACACAAGCCATATTTTCCCAAAGCCATTTTACCTACAGTATATATATATATATATATATATATTTTACTTTCCACAATAATTATTTTTTGTTAAGCAACCGATAGTGCTGTATAAAATTGTATCAGCCCCCCAGCTGGAATCTGAGCAAGGGGAGGCATTTGATATGCCAGCTGTCAGGATCCCGGCGTTCACCATACCGATGCCAGAATCCCGGCAGCCCGCATACCGACAACTATTCTCCCTCTTGCGGTGTCCACAACACCCTGGAGGGAGAATAAATAGCGTGGTGTGGCGTGCCCGCAGCGTGGTGTGCGCAGCAAGCCTGCAAGAGGCTCTTTTGCACTCACCCCGCTGCCTGCATGCCGGCGGTCGGGATCCCGGTGCTGGTATGCTGGGCGCCGAGATCCCAAGCGCCGACATAACATACTACACCCCTGAGCAAGAGTAAGATATATTCATGTAGTCTTTTTGAAAAATGAGAACATAAGTCAGCTATCAGATCAGTCATTAAGAAGCATCATCACTCCCAGCCGCTGTTCTTCTGAGCCTTATGCAACAGTGACTTAACGTGAAGCTCAATATTAACTACAGATTTGCTTATATAATGTACATAGCAGTAGAGATGAGCGGGTTCGGTTCCTCGGAATCCGAACCCGCCGAACTTCAGTTTTTTTTACACGGGGCCGAGCGACTCGGATCTTCCCGCCTTGCTCGGTTAACCCGAGCGCGCCCGAACGTCATCATCCCGCTGTCGGATTCTCGCGAGGCTCAGATTCTATCGCGAGACTCGGATTCTATATAAGGAGCCGCGCGTCGCCGCCATTTTCACACGTGCATTGAGATTGATAGGGAGAGGACGTGGCTGGCGTCCTCTCCGTTTAGAGTGACTAGAGTACTAGAGAGAGACACAAATTTTGGGGAGCATATAGGAGGAGTACTACTTGCTGCTGATAGTGTGACCAGTGACCAGTGCCACCAGTTTAATTAATCCGTTCTCTGCCTGAAAAAAAACGATACACAGTGTGACACAGTCACACATACCATATCTGTGCTCAGCCCAGTGTGCTGCATCATATACTGTATATCATTATCTGACTGCACTTAAGTACAGTGCACACTTTTGCTGCCAGAGTGCCACTGCCAGTGTGACTGACCAGTGACCACTGACCACCAGTATTGTGATTGTCTGCTGACCACCAGTATATTGTGATTGTCTGCCTGAAAAAGTTAAACACTCGTCGTGTGGTGTTTTTATAAACGCATTCTGCAGACAGTGTCCAGCAGGTCCGTCATTACATAATATATACCTGTCCGGCTGCAGTACTAGTGTGATATATATATATATTTTAATTTTATCTCATTATCATCCAGTCTATATTAGCAGCAGACACAGTACGGTAGTCCATGGCTGTAGCTACCTCTGTGTCGGCAGTCGCTCGTCCATCCATAATTGTATACCACCTACCCGTGGTTTTTTTTTTTCTATCTTCTTGATACTAGTAGCTTACTTTAGGAGTCTGCAGTGCTGAGTCTGACAGACAGTGTCCAGCAGGTCCGTCATTACATAATATATACCTGTCCGGCTGCAGTACTAGTGTGATATATATATATATTTTAATTTTATCTCATTATCATCCAGTCTATATTAGCAGCAGACACAGTACGGTAGTCCACGGCTGTAGCTACCTCTGTGTCGGCAGTCACTCGTCCATCCATAATTGTATACCACCTACCCGTGGGGTTTTTTTTTTCTATCTTCTTGATACTAGTAGCTTACTTTAGGAGTCTGCAGTGCTGAGTCTGACAGACAGTGTCCAGCAGGTCCGTCATTACATAATATATATACCTGTCCGGCTGCAGTACTAGTGTGATATATATATATATATTTTAATTTTATCTCATTATCATCCAGTCTATATTAGCAGCAGACACAGTACGGTAGTCCACGGCTGTAGCTACCTCTGTGTCGGCAGTCGCTCGTCCATCCATAATTGTATACCACCTACCCGTGGTTTTTTTTTTTCTATCTTCTTGATACTAGTAGCTTACTTTAGGAGTCTGCAGTGATGAGTCTGACAGACAGTGTCCAGCAGGTCCGTCATTACATAATATATATACCTGTCCGGCTGCAGTACTAGTGTGATATATATATATATTTTAATTTTATCTCATTATCATCCAGTCTATATTAGCAGCAGACACAGTATGGTAGTCCACGGCTGTAGCTACCTCTGTGTCGGCAGTCGCTCGTCCATTCATAATTGTATACCACCTACCCGTGGTTTTTTTTTTCTATCTTCTTGATACTAGTAGCTTACTTTAGGAGTCTGCAGTGCTGAGTCTGACAGACAGTGTCCAGCAGGTCCGTCATTACATAATATATACCTGTCCGGCTGCAGTACTAGTGTGATATATATATATATATATTTTAATTTTATCTCATTATCATCCAGTCTATATTAGCAGCAGACACAGTACGGTAGTCCACGGCTGTAGCTACCTCTGTGTCGGCAGTCGCTCGTCCATCCATAATTGTATACCACCTACCCGTGTTTTTTTTTTTTTCTATCTTCTTGATACTAGTAGCTTACTTTAGGAGTCTGCAGTGCTGAGTCTGACAGACAGTGTCCAGCAGGTCCGTCATTACATAATATATACCTGTCCGGCTGCAGTACTAGTGTGATATATATATATATATATATATTTTAATTTTATCTCATTATCATCCAGTCTATATTAGCAGCAGACACAGTACGGTAGTCCACGGCTGTAGCTACCTCTGTGTCGGCAGTCGCTCGTCCATCCATAATTGTATACCACCTACCCGTGTTTGTTTGTTTTTTCTATCTTCTTGATACTAGTAGCTTACTTTAGGAGTCTGCAGTGCTGAGTCTGACAGACAGTGTCTAGCAGGTCCGTCATTACATAATATATACCTGTCCGGCTGCAGTACTAGTGTGATATATATATATATTTTAATTTTATCTCATTATCATCCAGTCTATATTAGCAGCAGACACAGTACGGTAGTCCACGGCTGTAGCTACCTCTGTGTCGGCAGTCGCTCGTCCATCCATAATTGTATACCACCTACCCGTGGTTTTTTTTTTTTTCTATCTTCTTGATACTAGTAGCTTACTTTAGGAGTCTGCAGTGCTGAGTCTGACAGACAGTGTCCAGCAGGTCCGTCATTACATAATATATATACCTGTCCGGCTGCAGTACTAGTGTGATATATATATATATATTTTAATTTTATCTCATTATCATCCAGTCTATATTAGCAGCAGACACAGTACGGTAGTCCACGGCTGTAGCTACCTCTGTGTCGGCAGTCGCTCGTCCATCCATAATTGTATACCACCTACCCGTGGTTTTTTTTTTTTCTATCTTCTTGATACTAGTAGCTTACTTTAGGAGTCTGCAGTGCTGAGTCTGACAGACAGTGTCCAGCAGGTCCGTCATTACATAATATATACCTGTCCGGCTGCAGTACTAGTGTGATATATATATATATATTTTAATTTTATCTCATTATCATCCAGTCTATATTAGCAGCAGACACAGTACGGTAGTCCACGGCTGTAGCTACCTCTGTGTCGGCAGTCGCTCGTCATCCATAAGTATACTAGTATATCCATCCTTCTCCATTGTTTACCTGAGGTGCCTTTTAGTTGTGCCTATTAAAATATGGAGAACAAAAATGTTGAGGTTCCAAAAATAGGGAAAGATCAAGATCGACTACCACCTCGTGCTGAAGCTGCTGCCACTAGTCATGGCCGAGACGATGAAATGCCAGCAACGTCGTCTGCCAAGGCCGATGCCCAATGTCATAGTACAGAGCATGTAAAATCCAAAACACCAAATATCAGTAAAAAAAGGACTCAAAAATCTAAAATAAAATTGTCGGAGGAGAAGCGTAAAGTTGCCAATATGCCATTTACCACACGGAGTGGCAAGGAACGGCTGAGGCCCTGGCCTATGTTCATGGCTAGTGGTTCAGCATCACATGAGGATGGAAGCACTCAGCCTCTCGCTAGAAAAATGAAAAGACTCAAGCTGGCAAAAGCACCGCAAAGAACTGTGCGTTCTTCGAAATCCCAAATCCACAAGGAGAGTCCAATTGTGTCGGTTGCGATGCCTGACCTTCCCAACACTGGACGTGAAGAGCATGCGCCTTCCACCATTTGCACGCCCCCTGCAAGTGCTGGAAGGAGCACCCGCAGTCCAGTTCCTGATAGTCAGATTGAAGATGTCAGTGTTGAAGTACACCAGGATGAGGAGGATATGGGTGTTGCTGGCGCTGGGGAGGAAATTGACAAGGAGGATTCTGATGGTGAGGTGGTTTGTTTAAGTCAGGCACCCGGGGAGACACCTGTTGTCCGTGGGAGGAATATGGCCATTGACATGCCTGGTGAAAATACCAAAAAAATCAGCTCTTCGGTGTGGAAGTATTTCAACAGAAATGCGGACAACATTTGTCAAGCCGTGTGTTGCCTTTGTCAAGCTGTAATAAGTAGGGGTAAGGACGTTAACCACCTCGGAACATCCTCCCTTATACGTCACCTGCAGCGCATTCATAATAAGTCAGTGACAAGTTCAAAAACTTTGGGCGACAGCGGAAGCAGTCCACTGACCAGTAAATCCCTTCCTCTTGTAACCAAGCTCACACAAACCACCCCACCAACTCCCTCAGTGTCAATTTCCTCCTTCCCCAGGAATGCCAATAGTCCTGCAGGCCATGTCACTGGCAATTCTGACGAGTCCTCTCCTGCCTGGGATTCCTCCGATGCATCCTTGCGTGTAACGCCTACTGCTGCTGGCGCTGCTGTTGTTGCTGCTGGGAGTCGATGGTCATCCCAGAGGGCAAGTCGTAAGCCCACTTTTACTACTTCCACCAAGCAATTGACTGTCCAACAGTCCTTTGCGAGGAAGATGAAATATCACAGCAGTCATCCTGTTGCAAAGCGGATAACTGAGGCCTTGACAACTATGTTGGTGTTAGACGTGCGTCCGGTATCCGCCATTAGTTCACAGGGAACTAGACAATTTCTTGAGGTAGTGTGCCCCCGTTGCCAAATACCATCTAGGTTCCACTTCTCTAGGCAGGCGATACCGAGAATGTACACGGACGTCAGAAAAAGACTCACCAGTGTCCTAAAAAATGCAGTTGTACCCAATGTCCACTTAACCACGGACATGTGGACAAGTGGAGCAGGGCAGGGTCAGGACTATATGACTGTGACAGCCCACTGGGTAGATGTATGGACTCCCGTCGCAAGAACAGCAGCGGCGGCACCAGTAGCAGCATCTCGCAAACGCCAACTCTTTCCTAGGCAGGCTACGCTTTGTATCACCGGTTTCCAGAATACGCACACAGCTGAAAACCTCTTACGGCAACTGAGGAAGATCATCGCGGAATGGCTTACCCCAATTGGACTCTCCTGTGGATTTGTGGCATCGGACAACGCCAGCAATATTGTGTGTGCATTAAATATGGGCAAATTCCAGCACGTCCCATGTTTTGCACATACCTTGAATTTGGTGGTGCAGAATTTTTTAAAAAACGACAGGGGCGTGCAAGAGATGCTGTCGGTGGCCAGAAGAATTGCGGGACACTTTCGGCGTACAGGCACCACGTACAGAAGACTGGAGCAACACCAAAAACGCCTGAACCTGCCCTGCCATCATCTGAAGCAAGAAGTGGTAACGAGGTGGAATTCAACCCTATATATGCTTCAGAGGTTGGAGGAGCAGCAAAAGGCCATTCAAGCCTATACAATTGAGCACGATATAGGAGGTGGAATGCACCTGTCTCAAGCGCAGTGGAGAATGATTTCAACGTTGTGCAAGGTTCTGCTGCCCTTTGAACTTGCCACACGTGAAGTCAGTTCAGACACTGCCAGCCTGAGTCAGGTCATTCCCCTCATCAGGCTTTTGCAGAAGAAGCTGGAGACATTGAAGGAGGAGCTAACACGGAGTGATTCCGCTAGGCATGTGGGACTTGTGGATGGAGCCCTTAATTCGCTTAACAAGGATTCACGGGTGGTCAATCTGTTGAAATCAGATCACTACATTTTGGCCACCGTGCTCGATCCTAGATTTAAAACCTACCTTGGATCTCTCTTCCTGGCAGACACAAGTCTGCTGGGGTTCAAAGACCTGCTGGTGAGAAAATTGTCAAGTCAAGCGGAACGCGACCTGTCAACATCTCCTCCTTCACATTCTCCTGCAACTGGGGGTGCGAGGAAAAGGCTCAGAATTCCGAGCCCACCCGCTGGCGGTGATGCAGGGCAGTCTGGAGCGACTGCTGATGCTGACATCTGGTCCGGACTGAAGGACCTGACAACGATTACGGACATGTCGTCTACTGTCACTGCATATGATTCTCTCCCCATTGAAAGAATGGTGGAGGATTATATGAGTGACCGCATCCAAGTAGGCACGTCAGACAGTCCGTACTTATACTGGCAGGAAAAAGAGGCAATTTGGAGGCCCTTGCACAAACTGGCTTTATTCTACCTAAGTTGCCCTCCCACAAGTGTGTACTCCGAAAGAGTGTTTAGTGCCGCCGCTCACCTTGTCAGCAATCGGCGTACGAGGTTACTTCCAGAAAATGTGGAGAAGATGATGTTCATTAAAATTAATTATAATCAATTCCTCCGTGGAGACATTGACCAGCAGCAATAGCCTCCACAAAGTACACAGGGAGCTGAGATGGTGGATTCCAGTGGGGACGAATTGATAATCTGTGAGGAGGGGGATGTACACGGTGATATATCGGAGGATGATGATGAGGTGGACATCTTGCCTCTGTAGAGCCAGTTTGTGCAAGGAGGGATTAATTGCTTCTTTTTTGGTGGGGGTCCAAACCAACCCGTCATTTCAGTCACAGTCGTGTGGCAGACCCTGTCACTGAAATGATGGGTTGGTTAAAGTGTGCATGTCCTGTTTATACAACATAAGGGTGGGTGGGAGGGCCCAAGGACAATTCCATCTTGCACCTCTTTTTTCTTTAATTTTTCTTTGCGTCATGTGCTGTTTGGGGAGTATTTTTTTGAAGGGCCATCCTGCGTGACACTGCAGTGCCACTCCGGCCAGGTGTTTGTGTCGGCCACTAGGGTCGCTTATCTTACTCACACAGCTACCTCATTGTGCCTCTTTTTTTCTTTGCGTCATGTGCTGTTTGGGGAGTGTTTTTTGGAAGGGCCATCCTGCGTGACACTGCAGTGCCACTCCTAGATGGGCCAGGTGTTTGTGTCGGCCACTAGGGTCGCTTATCTTACTCACACAGCTACCTCATTGCGCCTCTTTTTTTCTTTGCGTCGTGTGCTGTTTGGGGAGTGTTTTTTGGAAGGGCCATCCTGCGTGACACTGCAGTGCCACTCCTAGATGGGCCAGGTGTTTGTGTCGGCCACTAGGGTCGCTTAGCTTACTCACACAGCTACCTCATTGCGCCTCTTTTTTTCTTTGCGTCATGTGCTGTTTGGGGAGTGTTTTTTGGAAGGGCCATCCTGCGTGACACTGCAGTGCCACTCCTAGATGGGCCAGGTGTTTGTGTCGGCCACTAGGGTCGCTTAGCTTACTCACACAGCTACCTCATTGCGCCTCTTTTTTTCTTTGCGTCATGTGCTGTTTGGGGAGTGTTTTTTGGAAGGGCCATCCTGCGTGACACTGCAGTGCCACTCCTAGATGGGCCAGGTGTTTGTGTCGGCCACTAGGGTCGCTTAGCTTAGTCATCCAGCGACCTCGGTGCAAATTTTAGGACTAAAAATAATATTGTGAGGTGTGAGGTGTTCAGAATAGACTGAAAATGAGTTGAAATTATGGTTTTTGAGGTTAATAATACTTTGGGATCAAAATGACCCCCAAATTCTATGATTTAAGCTGTTATTTAGTGTTTTTTGAAAAAAACACCCGAATCCAAAACACACCCGAATCCGACAAAAAAAATTCGGTGAGGTTTTGCCAAAACGCGGTCGAACCCAAAACACGGCCGCGGAACCGAACCCAAAACCAAAACACAAAACCCGAAAAATTTCAAGTGCACATCTCTACATAGCAGTAAGTGGCCGGGGGCATGCAACTCACAATTTATTGCGCCATTAAATGATTTCTGCACTGTACTGTATACCTAAAGTGTGGTTGGGTACAGGATACCGGCAGTCAGAATATCAACATTAGCGTCCTGACTGCCCAAATCCTGACAGGTAAGAGTCACTAAAGTAACCCTGACCCTTCCCCTCCTCCCCCCGTGCAGCCTAACCCTAACCCTTCCATCCTGCAGCCTAACCCTAACTCTCCTCCCCCGCGCAGCCTAACTCTTACCCTCCCATCCTGCAGCCTAACCCTAACCCTCCCATCCTGCAGCCTAACCCTAACCTTTCCATCCTGCAGCCTAACCCTAACTCTCCTCCCCCGCGCAGCCTAACTCTTACCCTCCCATCCTGCAGCCTAACCCTAACCCTCCCATCCTGCAGCCTAACCCTAACCCTCCCATCCTGCAGCCTCACCCTAACCCTCCCATCCTGCAGCCTCACCCTAACACTCCCATCCTGCAGCCTAACCTTAACCCTCCCATCCTGCAGCCTAACCCTAACCCTCCCATCCTGCAGCCTAACCTTAACCCTCCCATCCTGCAGCCTAAAGGCCCGTACACACTGGTCGATGTATCGGCCGTTCTCTTGAACGGCCGATACATCGCGGGACCGTCGGCCAGTGTGTACGGGCGATACGTCTGTGAACTCCGTCGTTCACAGACGTATCGCGTTGGCCGCGCAGCACAGCCGACAGCCAATATATCTAACGATATATTGTCCCGTCGCTGTGTGTGTACGGGGCGGTCGTCCGACCGCCCGTACACATGCTGCGGCGGCCGGCGGTGATTGACAGGTGAACTGGGCGGGCGCGAGTCCCCCGACGGATCGGGCTGTGTGTATGCACAGCACACTGCCCGATCCGTACATAGATATATCTGCAGATCAATTGATCTGCATAGTGTGTACCCACCTTAACCCTAACCCTCCCATCCTGCAGCCTCACCCTAACCCTCCCATCCTGCAGCCTAACCCTGCCCCTCCCCCCCGTGCAGCCTAACTATAACCCTCCCATCAAGCAGTCTAACCCTAACCCTCCCATCCTGCAGCCTAACCCTAACCCTCCCATCCTGCAGCCTAACCTTAACCCTTTCCATCCTGCAGTCTAACCCTAACCCTCCCATCCTGCAGCCTAACCCTAACCCTCCCATCCTGCAGCCTAACCCTAACCCTCCCATCCTGCAGCCTAACCCTGCCCCTCCCCCCCCCCCCCCCCCCGTGCAGCCTCACCCTAACCCTCCCATCCTGCAGCCTAACCCTCCCATCCTGCAGCCTAACCCTAACCCTCCCATCATGCAGCCTAACCCTGCCCCTCCTCCCCCCGTGCAGCCTCACCCTAACCCTCCCATCCTGCAGCCTAAACCTAACCCTCCCATCCTGAAGCCTAACCTTAACCCCCCCTCCCCACCGTCTAACTCTTACCCTCCCTCCCTGCAGCCTAACCCTAACTCCCCCAACAGCCTAATCAAAACCCTCCCTGGCACACTTACGTTCGGGATTCCACCTGTCGGGATTCCGGTGTCGGCATTCTGATAGGAGTTGGTATTCCTGCGCCAGTCTTCTGATCGCCGGCATTCCCTGAAGTGTGTAATTTAAAAATGAGAATCACTGTGTCTGGATTGATTTGCTTGTTGGTCATCTGTTCATGCTGCAGGGAACAAAGCTTATTTTATCTTTTTCAGAAGGGAAAAGCATATGGCTTCTTTCCCAAAGATATGGCCAGCATAGAAGAAGTCTATATGACAGAGGAAGTTGAGGTCCCTGCACAGGTAAAATTATTCATGGGCTATTATTGATTGTTCTATAAAAGTACAATTGGTGGCAATTTTCCTCTGTACTTAGGGGGTCATTCAGACCTGATCGCATGCTAGCTTTTTGTGCAGCACTGCGATCAAGTCAGAACTGCGCATGCGTATTCCCCGCATTGCGCAGTGCGTTGCCCCATGGCGACGGGGATCGCCGGACAGCGACGGGATGAATGAAGAAAGCGATCGCACCGGTGATCGCAAGAAGATTGACAGGAAGAGGCCGTTTCTGGGTGTCAACTGACCATTTACTAGGAGCATCCAGAGAAATACAGGCGTGTCCAGCCGTTTGACGGGAGGGTTCCTGAAGTCAGCTCCAGGCCGGATCATCGCACTGGAAGAGTAAGTCCTGAGCTTTGCAGAGACTGCACAATCTTCTGTTTGTGCAACTCTCTGCACATGCATTTGTAAGAGGCACGGGGGTGGGGCCCTGGAGAACAAAATTCGGATCGATCACTTACCAGGCCTACGTACCGCACGCCTCCCGTCCTCCACCTTCAGTCCGTCGAGGTAGCTCAGACGATACTGGCACACGTTCAAACACGGAGAAGAACTTCCTGGGTCACCTGAAACGAATATAGGGGGGGGGGGGGGCACACGACGCTGGGGTGGCCTACACTGGGCTCAGTGGAGGGTCATCATTGGCACTTGTGGCCTCAGACTGGGCGCCCCCGTAGTGGTGCGGAGCACCAGGGGCGACCCTGAACGAAAACGCCCAAAGGGGAAGTGGGGGAGGGGCAACATACACCACAAACACACACGAAACACCTTTATGCTCACCAGCTATATACTCGCTTCCGCCAGACGACTGGCCCTTCTTCTTTGCTCCTGTAAGAGAACACACAACACAGCCCACGGGACGTGGCGCTGCTTACGCTTTATGACGGAGAGACACTTATACAAAGGTTATAGCACAACACCGTAATACTGTTTCAACCTTGTGGTACTCACCAACGCGTACTTCCGACAGCCTACCTTTCATGGGGGCCTGGCTGTGGGGAAAACTGAGAACTCATCACACATGCGGCGTAGCGCCAACTTGCGCGAACCTGCGGCGTAGCGCCGACTTCAGCAACCTGCGGCCTATCGCCGACTTCAGCAACCTGCGGCCTAGTGCCGACTTCAGCAACCTGCGGCCTAGCGCCGACTTCAGCAACCTGCGGCCTAGCGCCGACTTCAGCAACCTGCGGCCTTGCGCCGACTTCAGCAACCTGCGGCCTTGCGCCGACTTCAGCAAACTGCGGCCTAGTGCCGACTTCAGCAACCTGCGGCCTAGCGCCGACTTCAGCAACCTGCGGCCTAGTGCCGACTTCAGCAACCTGCGGCCTTGCGCCGACTTCAGCAACCTGCGGCCTTGCGCCGACTTCAGCTCAGGCCTAGTGCCTGTTTTTGCCCCACGGGCCTAGTGCCCGCCTACTGGTGCCACAGGCCGGTGGCCTGACTATCCCCTCGGGCCTAGTGCCCGCTCAACCGTGCCACGGGCCAGGAGGGCCCGTCCAGAAATGCCCACGGGCCGGGAGGGCCCGACTTTATGCCCACAGGCCGGAAGGGCCTGACTATGCCCACGGGCCTACTGCCCGATCCCTGGTGGTCTAGGGGAGGGGGGCACCTGCACTTACCCGTCCAAAGGGCCACGGCCGGACCAAGCCTGGTCCGGCCACGCCCACCGCGTTGTCTTCGCCGGAGGCGGGATGGCTCCCACCACCTCCGGGCTTCCTGGAGACTTCACCTGGGCAGCGGTGGCCGGTGCAAGCTCTTTTGCGTTGCACACCGCTGGCCCAGGGCTTCCGAGGACTTCACCCGGCGGGCGGCGGCGTGTAGCAGCTCTTTTGCACGTGCCGCCGCCCTCCAGGACTTCTGGCGCCGTCGTCTCGGTTCCGTCTTCGGGAGCTCTTCGCTGCTCCCTCCCAGCC
Organism: Pseudophryne corroboree; assembly: GCF_028390025.1. Classification (NCBI taxonomy): domain Eukaryota; kingdom Metazoa; phylum Chordata; class Amphibia; order Anura; family Myobatrachidae; genus Pseudophryne; species Pseudophryne corroboree. Next base: position 71,041,694 of record NC_086455.1, read on the forward strand.
GACGACTCTGAGCCCTCGCGCCCAGCGCTGGCTAATACAAGCCAGTGCCGGGGGGCGGGGCTATGACGCGGCGAGCCAGGATTGGCTCGCCGCCGCCACTCCCGATTGGCTGCCAGTTCACGAGCCGTGATTGGCTCGCGGCTGGCGCCAAATTCAAAATGCCGGGCAGCGATTGGCGGGGTCTGCGTCCCGGAGGATGCAGGCCCGCCGCCATCACCCGCGTGGAGCGGCGGTGGGTATGCACCGCCGCCCCCACGCCCGCTGCCGAACTCTGCACTCAGCGGGGCAGGTGGAGACCGGACCAGATCCGGTCCCCAGCACCGCCCGAAGCCCGCGCTACCCCCGGCCACATGGGACGGCGCCGGGCCGTCCCAGGTGAGGAGGGACGCGCACGCTAGTAGCAGGGCCAGTGACCGCATGAGTACACTGGCCCTTGCTACATTCCTCCAGGCTTTTTCCTTTGTGGTCCCCACAAAGCTGGCCATCACCCTGGTTCCGGCGTCGGGGCCTCCGTCACCTGTCTTGGCAGTTGGCCCCTGTTCAGGTGCCCCATCCGGTGTATCTGCGCTTGCATCTGTGGAGGGAAAACTCACCTTCCCCCTTTGGCCTGGGGGTGTTATCCCCTCGGGGACCACCGTGGGTGGTAGACCCTCCATGGTGATGGTGGTGGCCTCCTGGAGCTGGTTCCGGCGCTCTAGGACACTGGATTCTTCATCTGGTGACATATCCTCCCACCCGTCGTCGTCATCCGGGTCGTCTGCAGGTTGGTCAGCAACACCGGGTTCCTCATCGGATGACACGGTCTCCCACTCGTCGTTGTTGGATTCTTCAAGGATATCCATAAGCTGGTCGGGGACACTGGATTCTTCATCAGATGACACAGTCTCCCACCCATCGCCGTCGGGGTCTTCCAGGTCAGTCCAGCTGGGGGATAGGTCGTCCCTAGGCCAGGGGCACTCGGGCCGTTCGTGGTCGGGATCGCCGCAGCCCGTACATCTCTCTACCTCCCCTTCGCTCCGGTCGTCGTCCCAGGTGTAGCCCTTGTGTTCGCCGCTGTAGTCGTCACAGGCAGACCAGTTGACCTCCCGCATCCGACGCTCCTCCTGGTGCCTGTCCGACGCTCCCTTCCTCTCGGCTTGCCCTTGGCGCCAATTCCTAATCGCCCGGGCTGAGGCGTGTGGGCCATCCGGCGATTCATGGTCCACTTCTCCACAGAGCGCGCACCAGGGCTCGTCCAAGCTCTGCTGGGTCCAGTGTGGCCCCTCCGATTGGACGGCTTGGTCGCTGCCCTCTCGGGGCCAATCCCCATGTTCCACGGGGATCGTTGATCTTGGGGGCTCGGTTGTGCAGTAACGCCCGCCGCTATGGATCCCTGCGACCAACGGCTGCGTCTCGACATCCACCCTAGCAGCAGGTGGCCGGGGGTCCTCCTCCGTCTGCTGGCCCGTCTGGTAGGGGTCGGTGGTGGCTTGATGACGCTTCTTCTGGCGGCGCTCCTCTCGGTTACGCTTTACGGCTTGCTGCACTGCCCGTAGTAGGTCAGCGGACGTGAGGACGGGCCAGTTACTTCTATCCTCACATGCCAGGGGGTGGATCCGTTCTGGTGGCATTCTCCACATCGTGTCTGTCGTCCGCGGATCCTGCCGGCTACGCCAAATGTAAGAGGCACGGGGGTGGGGCCCTGGAGAACAAAATTCGGATCGATCACTTACCAGGCCTACGTACCGCACGCCTCCCGTCCTCCACCTTCAGTCCGTCGAGGTAGCTCAGACGATACTGGCACACGTTCAAACACGGAGAAGAACTTCCTGGGTCACCTGAAACGAATATAGGGGGGGGGGGGGGGGGGCACACGACGCTGGGGTGGCCTACACTGGGCTCAGTGGAGGGTCATCATTGGCACTTGTGGCCTCAGACTGGGCGCCCCCGTAGTGGTGCGGAGCACCAGGGGCGACCCTGAACGAAAACGCCCAAAGGGGAAGTGGGGGAGGGGCAACATACACCACAAACACACACGAAACACCTTTATGCTCACCAGCTATATACTCGCTTCCGCCAGACGACTGGCCCTTCTTCTTTGCTCCTGTAAGAGAACACACAACACAGCCCACGGGACGTGGCGCTGCTTACGCTTTATGACGGAGAGACACTTATACAAAGGTTATAGCACAACACCGTAATACTGTTTCAACCTTGTGGTACTCACCAACGCGTACTTCCGACAGCCTACCTTTCATGGGGGCCTGGCTGTGGGGAAAACTGAGAACTCATCACACATGCGGCGTAGCGCCAACTTGCGCGAACCTGCGGCGTAGCGCCGACTTCAGCAACCTGCGGCCTATCGCCGACTTCAGCAACCTGCGGCCTAGTGCCGACTTCAGCAACCTGCGGCCTAGCGCCGACTTCAGCAACCTGCGGCCTAGCGCCGACTTCAGCAACCTGCGGCCTTGCGCCGACTTCAGCAACCTGCGGCCTTGCGCCGACTTCAGCAAACTGCGGCCTAGTGCCGACTTCAGCAACCTGCGGCCTAGCGCCGACTTCAGCAACCTGCGGCCTAGTGCCGACTTCAGCAACCTGCGGCCTTGCGCCGACTTCAGCAACCTGCGGCCTTGCGCCGACTTCAGCTCAGGCCTAGTGCCTGTTTTTGCCCCACGGGCCTAGTGCCCGCCTACTGGTGCCACAGGCCGGTGGCCTGACTATCCCCTCGGGCCTAGTGCCCGCTCAACCGTGCCACGGGCCAGGAGGGCCCGTCCAGAAATGCCCACGGGCCGGGAGGGCCCGACTTTATGCCCACAGGCCGGAAGGGCCTGACTATGCCCACGGGCCTACTGCCCGATCCCTGGTGGTCTAGGGGAGGGGGGCACCTGCACTTACCCGTCCAAAGGGCCACGGCCGGACCAAGCCTGGTCCGGCCACGCCCACCGCGTTGTCTTCGCCGGAGGCGGGATGGCTCCCACCACCTCCGGGCTTCCTGGAGACTTCACCTGGGCAGCGGTGGCCGGTGCAAGCTCTTTTGCGTTGCACACCGCTGGCCCAGGGCTTCCGAGGACTTCACCCGGCGGGCGGCGGCGTGTAGCAGCTCTTTTGCACGTGCCGCCGCCCTCCAGGACTTCTGGCGCCGTCGTCTCGGTTCCGTCTTCGGGAGCTCTTCGCTGCTCCCTCCCAGCCGACGACTCTGAGCCCTCGCGCCCAGCGCTGGCTAATACAAGCCAGTGCCGGGGGGCGGGGCTATGACGCGGCGAGCCGGGATTGGCTCGCCGCCGCCACTCCCGATTGGCTGCCAGTTCACGAGCCGTGATTGGCTCGCGGCTGGCGCCAAATTCAAAATGCCGGGCAGCGATTGGCGGGGTCTGCGTCCCGGAGGATGCAGGCCCGCCGCCATCACCCGCGTGGAGCGGCGGTGGGTATGCACCGCCGCCCCCACGCCCGCTGCCGAACTCTGCACTCAGCGGGGCAGGTGGAGACCGGACCAGATCCGGTCCCCAGCACCGCCCGAAGCCCGCGCTACCCCCGGCCACATGGGACGGCGCCGGGCCGTCCCAGGTGAGGAGGGACGCGCACGCTAGTAGCAGGGCCAGTGACCGCATGAGTACACTGGCCCTTGCTACACATTCGCACCCCTGCACTGCGATTACCCCCTCCTCCTGGAGGTGGCGACTACCTGTTCGCAGCAGTGCAAAAATCGCCTGCTTGCGACCAGGTCTGAATGACCCCCTTAGAAACTAAAGGAATTGACTGGTTTCAAAAACCCCTATGATACATTAGCAAATCAAACATCATGTTGTATACTAAGGAATCATGGGGGTCATTCCGAGTTGTTCGCTCGTTGACGATTTTCGCAACGGAGCGATTAAGGCAAAAATGCGCATGCGCATGATACGCAGTGCGCATGCGCTAAGTATTTTAGCACAAAACTTAGTAGATTTACTCACGTCCGAACAAAGAATTTTCATTTGTTGAAGTTATCGGAGTGTGATTGTCAGGAAGTGGGTGTTTCTGGGCGGAAACTGACCGTTTTCTGGGAGTGTGCAGAAAAACGCAGGCGTGCCAGGATAAAACGCGGGAGTGGCTGGAGAAACGGGGGAGTGGTTGGCCGAACGCAGGGCGTGTGTGTGACGTCAAACTAGGAACGAAACGGGCTGAGCTGATCGCAGTGTAGGAGTAGGTCTCGAGCTACTCAGAAACTGCTAAGAATTTTCTATTCGCAATTCTGCTAATCTTTCGTTCGCTAATCTGATAAGCTAAGATACACTTCCAGAGGGCGGCGGCTTAGCGTGTGCAATGCTGCTAAAATCTGCTAGCGAGCGAACAACTCGGAATGACCCCCCCATATACAGTATATTAGCAATACAATAGATTCTGTACTTTGTATGTTCTTTCTAGGAAATTGACTTTATCTGTTTGAATGGAGGAGAATATTTTTTTGAAAATGAGGACAGTGTTTTGCATAAGGAAAATGAAGACAGATTACTGACAGGAGAGAACACAGCAGCAGATGGTAAGTTTTTTATATGCTTGTACATGACTGGACTATCCTGACCCCCCCCCCCCCCCCCCCAAAAAAAAAAAAAATGGAAATGGGGGCGATTCAGTTCTTATGTGGGAAGTTCAATTAATTTCTGTGGCTAGCTGAGGCTGCACTTATATTGGATTTCTGCTCACATGTCAATAAGGCACAGCCGTGAGTGCCAGGCTCGCTGTAACTGCAGGACGTCCGGCACCTAGCACAGAAGAAGATGGTTAGCGTGGCTAAATATACAGGGGGATATACTATTAACTGCGATAATTTGCCGCACAAAAAAATGGGCTTTTATTGCAATTCAGGCTATCCAGTTAGACCCCTTTTGTTTTGTGCAGAAAATTACCGTGTATTGCACAAAAATACATAGGATCTGCAAAAATCCGCAGAGTTATAGATTTTCCGCTCCTGCAATCGAGTTAAAAGGAATCACTTGCCTGAGGTAGGTCCCGATAACTGTGGTTATTAGGATATCGGTCCCCGATAACTGTGGTTATTAGGATATCGGTCATACTGTAGCCTGGGGGATAAAATTGTGCGTAACAATGGAATCGCCCCCCTCATAGGTAAAAAGTATGACGTGGAACTGTACCATAAGCAGTCAGCAGTACCAAAATCTGAATATTTGCGTAAATCTACCGGCTGACATCCATTATTAGTAGTGATTTGTAGACAGTGTAAATGTACTATGCATTTATGTATGTATTCATAACCATGCAAACATGTTGTAGAGTTGCAAGGTCCAGAGCATGCTAAATGTCAAAACAGTTCAAGCCCTTCCTAATGGGCCTAATTCAGACCTGGTCGCAAGCAGGCGTTTATTGCACTGCTGCGACCAGGTGGGTAATTGCTGCTGCGACCATGTGGGTAATCGCTGTGCAGGGGTGCGAATGCATGTGCAGGGAGCTGCACAAACAAAAGTTTGTGCAGTCTCTGCACAGCTCAGGACTCAGCCGCTGCGACGATCCGGCCTGGAGCTGACGTCAGAAACTCTCCTTTAAAACGGCTGGACACACCTGCGTTTCTTCGGACACTCCCTGGAAACGGTAAATTGACACCCACAGAGGGCCCCTTCCTGTCAATCTTCTTGCGATCGCCAGTGCGATTGCTTTCTTTGGTAAATCCGTCGCTCTCCCGCGATCCCCTTCGCCGGTGGGCGATGCGCCTGCGCATTGTGGAGCATACGCATGCACAGTTCTGACCTGATTGCAGCGCTGCAAAAATTTCCTTCTGATTTTTCCTATATACTCTATTGCTCTCTTAAATCTCATTTATTTATGTCTTATTTATTTATGAGTTAGTTATGAGACTGAATTGAACGTTTTGTATTTGCACATTTTAATACTTTAATGAAATTAACTTTATCTACCCTTTATCTGCACCAGTATTTGTGCTCACCCATGCAAAAAAAAGGTGTAAAAATAACAGAACATGGGGTAAAAATAAGATTACCCTGCAGACAGTGCTCAATGATAGTGCTTTACAAAATGTGTAGTCCTTACTCATAAAAGGCGATTCGATCTCTCCTCCTGCAAAAACAAAAAACAAAAAACAAAAATGTCACATCTGGCTTAGGCCTCCAAAGCACAAGACAAATGTGGCTCCTACCAGCAGTCCGTGCCCCTACCCGTGTGTGTACTGCATCTCCAAAAATGGACACAAGCCTGCAAACACAGTTACACGATTTCACAAACGACAAAAAAAATTCTCTGCAGTTGGAAGTAATCTTTTATGTCTCCCCTACTTTAAATTTCCCCCTATTCCTTGTTCATTCACAGGGGACACTGGTCATGAAGCAAAGTTGCATTATATGTAATTGGAGTTATCACAATTTATGCAGTTTTGTTCAAAAACTGACAACTACGTTGGTGGTTTAGGAAAGCTAGGCAACAAGCTTCATGACAATTATTAATCTTATCACCATTTCTGCACATCTAGGGCTTATTTGGGACATACTTGCCTACCTGACCCTCTCCATGAGGGAGAAAATGCTCTGTTGCTGGATTTTTCTGGTAATGTATGATTGCCATCACCTGTGGTGAAACACTTTTCTTATCAACTAACTAGCTCACCACAGGTGATGGCAATCATACATTACCAGGAAAGTCCAGGAACAGAGCATTTTCTCCATCATGGAGAGGGTCAGGTAGGCAAGTATGATTTGGGAGTAATGCAAAAAAAGGAAAGTAACTGTGCACCTGGGTAAAATCATGTGCACTGCAGCGGGTACATTTACTAAGTTGGGAGTTCTATTTAATATGAGATGTTGCCCATAGCAACCAATCAGATTCTACTTCTCATTTATCTAGCACCTTCTAGAAGATAATACCTGGAATCTGATTGGTTGCTATGGGCAACATCCCATCTTAAATAGAACTCCCATCTTAGTAAATTTACCCCCAGGTAGGGCAGATGTAGCATGTGCAGAGAGAGTTAGATTTGGGTGGGGTGTGTTCAAACTCAGATTTAAATTGCAGTGTAAAAATAAAGCTGACCAGCATTCGTGGGCAACATGCAAAAGGGGTTGGGATGGCTATCCCGGTGGTCGGGATGCCAGAGGTCAACATACTGTCAAAGTCAGAAAAATATCATGCTACACGTTGCCATATATTCACCTCATGCGCGTGCCTGCTGCACGTGCACATTCTCTCCCGTGCGTGCGGATACTCGCAGCCGCGTGATGGCGCCTCGGCCATGCGCTCGAGCGCGTGGTATGTGCATTTACGGTAGAGTTTGTGTGCGTCTAGCGGGCGACTCAATCGTTAAATAATAACACCAAATAGTATGTTTTATAGATAATGTTCCCCTTAATAATGACTGTAAGTTTATTTAATGTAAATGGTCGCTGGACAGAGGAATTCCTCTTTGTATGGTACGAAGGGTCAGACAGGGTTTGAACAGCTGTGTCTGGTACCTAACTAAAGAACATTTTAATAGCAACAATCCGGTGTTGGTTAGGTAAAGATTAATCGCTCCTGCGTATAGTTATGGCCATTAGTAGATTCTGGACATTTCATATATTTGCGATTCATTACCCATGCGGCGGGAATCTTCAGATTCCCTCCCACCTGAGCAGTTTGATATAGTCAAAGCCCACCTGTTCAAACTAACCTATGACCTTTTGTTATGATACGAGGAGACATTCCTGTGTCCAATGAACAATGAGATTATAGGTCCCTTTGTAGTATACTGTACTCAGTGTATATAAGATCAGCCAGCCTGGGCAGCTCTCTCACTCTCCACAAACGGTTTTCATCTTGACTAACTCGGAGCTGGTACCAGAAAGCTGCGCAGCGATCATTCCCAGTGTGTGTAAGTAATTCTCTGCAAACCAACTTATTCTCTGTTTGTATTGGCCATTCCCTCTCTCTGTTATAGTATAGGATTGTGACGCTATTGTATATTTCTGTCTATATATTCTGTTAGAATTATATGTTAGTTTGTAGTGTATGACTTGTAACTGTTTCCCCTTTTCAATATAACTAAAAGCTTGTTAGTAAAGGTGTTGGAACCTTAGCACGGTATCGTGTGTTCATTACATTGCAGTGAGTAATAGGAGCGTCTCGATCGCTCAAACAGCTTTAGTATTAACAAGGTTAAGCAGCGTTATATCGCTACAGTGTTTCAGTACAAGGTTTGCAGTATAAGAGTATCCTTTCTGTGTGTTACATTCAAGGTTTACTGATTGTCATCTTGTGAGCGTCTGCGCTGCTCGTGATCTCCTCGTGGTCTCGAGCGTCCGCTACGCTGGTAGCGTAGCATTACGGTAGTCGTCCGCCTATAGCGTGCTCGACACCATGCATTAAGCTGTGAGCGAGCGTGCCGCATGTGCGTCTCGATCACGGCCGAGCGTATGCTACGCTAAGTGCGTACCCTTACGGTACCCCATACGCCAATTGCGTACTGTGTCTCTTACCCATTATTGTGAAGGTTATAAGGTAATCAAATCAGCATTATCACACTAGCGAAAACAAACGTTATCTGTCAGCAAGGGCGGGAAGGCAGTATCCCTTCGTATCGGGATACAGTAGTGCTGGCTAGATAAGCGTCTGTTTCGCTACGTTGAAGGAGTGCTGGTGGAATCCGGAACCGGAGGTAAGAACAATACGCTAGTGTCTTTTAAAACTGTTTATTTCTGTTTTGCGTACACACGCACGCACACACCTGTATTTCTTTTCACTTGTGTATTTTCACATATCACTTTCCTGGTTGCCATTTCACAATTGATAACGTGCTGAGAAAGATTTGTTGCTATTGGTAGTTAAAGAGTAAAAATAATACGTTAAGGAGTAATTTGTAATACACGCGCACGGCTTGCCTAAGATACAAGGAAGTTTGGTGTGGTGTTCAGTAGATGATTACAGTTAAAGATCATCTACATTGATATAAACGTGTTAAATTGTATTTCTGTGGATATACCTGGCTGGCGTACACGTGTCTCTAACAAAGGGCGGGACTAGTGTACGCGACGCAAGGGCCGACGCACGGAGCGTATATTACGCAACGGAGCGTCTGGGTACGCCCACATAATACAAATCACACGATAGTATTGTTTTAATTAGGCGATAAGGAGGCAACGCGAAAATAGCGCAAATCGATCTCAGTGTCCAAAATTTTAAGCTAATAGATCCTTCTCTAGTTGTAACTCCTCGGGATTAGCCTGCGATACTGAATTAAAGGGATTTCTGCGCAGAAACGAAAGTAAAGAGTACATGAGGTGAAAGAGTGTGTATACATATATATATAAGTTTCTAATTTTTGGGGTTTGAACCAAGGAAATCATCGAGTTCTCGTGAAGGTACATACGTGTAAGTGACTGCATGGTGGCTTGGGAGGCATCCTTTGTTAAACATTAAAAAAAGAGCATTAGAGTATAGCAGACCAGGAGGTCTACTGTAGCACAGACCAGGAGGTCCAGACAGACCAGGAGGTCTAGGTACAGCAGACTAGGAAGTCCGCTATAGATAAAGAGTAAAGGAGCACAACACCAGGAAGGGTTGGTGCGGTACCCATATAGGCCATTAAGCTCAGGCTGAAGGAATTCGCAGCCACAATTTTCGATTCCACTGGTCGCTCCGCACATAAGATTAGTTGCTTATGTGCAGAACGATTGTACCGCACGTAATTGTGTGCATTAGTTAGTAACTTGACCCAGTACCATTTGCGTACGCTAGAGGGGTCATAAACGCTATTTGTACATTCTAACGTGATTTGTGTAATTTTTTTATTTTAAGGGAAGTTCGCTAGTCACTTGGGAACTATCCAACAACCAATAGTTACTGGAAAGGGTTAAGTGCTCTTCGGATCACACCCACATGTTCCAGTAAATAGAGGTTCAGGTCGCAGGGGCCCTAGGTCGAGTACGCCAGCGCTAGAGCAGTGTGTGGGCGTATTGGTCGATGTGGGCGAGTGAGTGGAGTACTCGGTAAACTGCCACCGCCGGCCTACCCCGGACATCTTGGTTTTTGTAAGGGTTCGCTGAAGACCCTGATTTGAAGGTCAGAGGTAGTGAAAGCAACACCTGCAAAGATGGGGGCCAGTTGTTCAGGTAGGGGGCGATCAACCTCGGTTCGGGTTGATTTAGTAAACCGACCAATCGGGTCAGCAAGGTATGTAATGTGTGAGAAATACGGTTCACACACAGAAGTTTTGTGCGATGAATGGGAAAGAATGACTGTGCACGATGGGGAAAAGTTCCCACGGGTAGGCAGTTTTAGTCCCGAGGTGTTACAGAATCTAAGGAGAAGGATATGTCTCATTAAATCTGCAAAGAGACGGATCAAACATTATGATTATTTACAGTTATGGCAACAGGAAGGTGAAATACAAAGAGGATTGGCTCAAGCGGGTGGATCTAACCCTATCAGAAAACTGATAGCCACCGCGCCACCACCACCATACATAACAGGAGAGAAGGTGGTTGCAGAGAATGGCACACTGGTGAATGATAAACATGCACTTAGTAACTGTATAAATGTTAAGCCTAATGTAACCAAGATTGTTGATGCTAATGTTAACCCGTGCAAGCTGTACCCTGTTTTAAACTTTCCCCAGGATTGTGACCAAGAGGATGAACCAACAACAATATCGGCACTCTCTCTAGCAGCCACCATAGCAGAAACAACAGTGGGCACGGCCCAACCCGTAAGATTAGTATCAAAGGCCCCTAGTGGAGGGACAGGTGAGATCGTATCAACTGGTAAGTACGGCACCATACAATATACTGAAACCATTTCACCACATGCTGTAGAATCTACTCAGAATGATGTTATTGGACTTAATCCCGTTAGGGTAATTGCTGTGCCAAATGGGAAAACTGACACTTCAGGAGTCACTCCTCTCAGACACATTGCCATGCACTGCCCCTTTTCCCGAATGGAATTAAGATCAATGGTGTCTGAATTCCCTGATCCTAGGAAAGATCTAGTTGCAAGCCAGGAATACATTAGAGAGCTAGGAAATACTGTGGAGCCCAATAACAAAGACTGGCAGATATTGCTGAGGGCATGTTTACCCTCCAATGTCGACTCAGCGAAATTTTTAGCTGACTGTAAATTAGATGAGGATGTACCCCTTACAGATGTGTACAACCAAGATAATGTAAAGAGAATAAATTTACAGTTAAAAGAGTATTTTCCAGCTGTTGTCAAATGGAACAAAATTTTCTCCATCAAACAGAAAGAGGGAGAAACAGCAGCTGATTATTTTCATCGGGCACTACAGGATATGGCTAAGTATACAGGCATAGAAGACATTAAGACAAATGTGAATCATAGAGAAGTAGCAGTATCTGTGTTAATGGATGGTTTAAAGGAAGTATTGAAGACGAGGGTACAGACCACCCAACCATGTTGGCGAGGTCTGTCGGTGGCTACTTTGAGAGAGGCCGCTGTTGATCATGATCGGAATATCACCAAACACAGGGAGTCGCAGAGTGATAAGTTAATGGCCGTAAGTATACAGGCCCTGACCACCAGGCAACCTCTGTATAAATCTCCGACCCCTGTGGGTAAGTCAAATGTGGTAACTTGTTATTACTGTCATAGAGAGGGACACTATGCACGAGACTGTAGATCAAAGAATGCACAAAAATCATATCAACCCCCTAGACAACGACATGACACACGAAATTGGGATCAAGGACCGCAGAGACGGAGTTATGAGCCACACGCAGGGGAAACAAAAAGGTATCCCCCAAAAAGAGACTGGCAAGTCACTGATAGATCCCATTTACCCCCTTCATAGGTAATAGCTGCCAGCGCAATGCAGGGAGGCCACCACGCACCATAGGGGCGAGGCCACACCTGTAATCTGCAGCCAGTGAAATTAATTGCGAACCTTGGAAGTGAACCCGAGGTCACAATTGATGTAGCTGGTAAATCTCTAAATTTCCTTGTAGATACGGGGGCGGCCAAGTCAGTGATAAATTCGACCGTGGGCATGAGAACCACTGGTAAAACAATTCCAGCCATGGGAGTAACAGGAGTAGTACAGCACTACCCTTTAAGCAAACCTGCAGAGATTACGATAGGGCCTTTGCATACCAAGCATTCTTTCCTGCTGGCTGCATCGGCTCCGACTAATCTCCTAGGGAGAGATTTACTGTGCAAAATGGGATGCGTCATATACTGTACTCCTGAAGGTGTGTTCTTGGATATACCCGAAAACCACGCTCAGGAAGCGCAGGATATGCTAGACTCCCCAACAAGATTAATGTCACACACTGTTGTTGTAAATAGGTGTCCGTCCAAGGTAGAGGAAATGATTTCCCAGATACCGGAATCACTTTGGACCAAGGATGGACAAGACACTGGATTGATGGCAAACGTAGCCCCAGTAGTTGTGCAAGTAAAAGATGGTAGGATAGCTCCAAAAATCCCACAATATTCTCTGAAGCCAGAGGTGGAGTTAGGAGTTTTCCCTGTAATAGAGCGCTTGCTACAACAGGGCATTCTGGTAAGGACGTCCAGCACTGCAAATAGTCCCATCTTCCCTGTTAAAAAGAGTGGGGGGAGGGGTTACCGATTAGTGCAGGATCTAAGAGGGATCACCAAAATAGTTGAGAGTCAATTCCCCGTAGTACCAAATCCAGCTGTCATCCTTATGCAAATCCCTCCCACTGCCAAATTTTTCACTGTGATTGACCTCTGCTCCGCATTCTTCTCGGTACCTCTGCACCCTGACAGCCAATACTTATTTGCATTTACATACAGAGGAGTTCAATATACATGGACTCGATTACCACAAGGTTTCATAGACAGTCCAAGTATTTTCTCACAAGCTCTGCATGATTGTTTACAGTCTTTCCAACCAGAGAGTGGATCAATATTGATACAGTACGTGGACGATTTACTACTGTGTTCAGATTCACTGGAAGCATCCCTGAGAGATACGAAACAGCTCCTATTTCATCTTTCAGACACAGGACACAAGGTTTCCAAAGACAAGTTACAATTATGCCAGACCCGTGTGAAGTATTTGGGACACTGTCTAACACAAGGACTGAGACACCTTACCGCTGATAGAATTCAAGCAATTCGTGACATGACCCTGCCACAAACCCAGCAACAGATTAGAACGTTTTTAGGAATGTGTGGGTATTGCCGTAACTGGATCCCAGGTTTTTCCATACTGGCCTTACCTTTGCAGGAGATGGTCTCATCAAGCAAACCTGATCGGATTTCGCACACAGACGAATCTGAGATGGCATTTGAGAGACTTAAACAGTGTCTAACGCAGGCACCAGCATTAGGTATGCCAGACTATGGGAAACCCTTTGAGCTGTACGGAACAGAGAGTGCTGGGTGCGCAGCAGGTGTATTAACCCAGAAGCATGGTGATGCCAGCAGGCCGGTAGCCTACTATAGCGCTCAGCTAGATACGGTAGCGCGATCCCTCCCCACATGCTTGCGAAGTGTTGCAGCAATAGCATTGCTAGTTACGAAAAGCGAAGATGTAGTGCTAGGACACAACCTCACAATTCATACACCACATGCAGTGTCAGCCTTACTGAATTCTGCCCAAACCAGACACGTCTCATCAGCGCGGTTTACAAGATGGGAATTGGCATTGATGGCCCCCGTAAACATCACCATAAGGAGATGCAGCGCATTAAATCCTGCAACGTATCTCCCAGGTGTGCCTGGACAGGCACAAAGGGTGGAGGATGAGAGTGATGGCGAAGGAGGATTTAATACAGGGGATGACACGCATGATTGTATGGAATATTTGACCCAAAATTTCACGGCAAGGCCTGACATCAGTGACAACCCACTGGAAGATGTAGATTTTACTTTCTACACTGACGGTAGTTGTCACAGACAGACGGACTCGGGAGACTTGTGTACTGGACACGCAGTCGTAGATGACCAAGGTACCATAGAAGCAGAACCGCTAGGCCCACCTCACTCAGCACAAGTTGCTGAACTGGTTGCCCTAACCAGAGCATGTGAATTGGCTAAGGGCAAGTCAGCCAATATTTACACAGATTCTAGGTACGCATTCGGAGTAGTCCATGATTTCGGAGCCCTATGGCGCCTCAGAAATTTCATGACGGCAGCTGGCACACCCGTAGCGCATGCAGCCCATATCAAAAGACTTCTAACAGCGATACAGGAACCCGACAGAGTGGCTGTTATCAAGTGTAAAGCTCACACATATAGCCAAGACCCGGTATCACTTGGTAACAGCCGAGCAGACGAAGCTGCTAAATCAGCAGCTAGTAACCCCATACAAACAGATAGTACACGACTGATGGTATTTAATACTGTAAACACACAGAAATTGTGTGAAATGCTAAATTTGTGTTCCCCGCAGGAAAAGGCAGTTTGGAGTTCAAAAAGATATGGCCAGGAGTCCACAGGACTCTGGACAGATGGACAGGGTAAACCAGTAGCACCCAGAGCATACCTTCCAAGTCTAGCGGAAGCAGCACATGGGCTGACTCATCTAGGCAAAGAAGGGATGTGTAAGCTAGTAAGAGCTTATTGGTGCGCCCCAGGATTTTCTTCCCACGCGGGTAAAAGAGCGATGACATGTCTCACCTGCTTGAGGAAGAATATCGGAAAGGCAATACCGACAGAGCCATCCCATATCCCTCCGACAGATGGTCCTTTCCAGGTAATACAGATTGATTTCATACAATTGCCATCTTGTAGAAATGTAAAGTATGTTTTGGTCTGTATTGATGTGTTCTCAAATTGGGTTGAAGCATTTCCTGCGGCCACAAATACCGCTGTATTTACTGCAAAGAAAATTGTGCAGGAATTTGTGTGTAGGTACGGTATCCCTAGAATAATTGAAAGTGATAGGGGTACCCATTTCACAGGTGAAGTCTTTCAAACAATGTGTAAGTTGATAGGAATTAATAGTAAGCTGCATACTCCGTACCGCCCCCAGGCGAGCGCGAAGGTGGAAAGAGTAAAAATAAATTGAGCAAGGTAATGACTGAAACAGGACTGTTATGGCCGGAAGCTTTGCCAATTGTATTATACAGCATCAGAACCACCCCCAGGTCCCCTCTTAATCTGTCTCCTTTTGAAATTCTGTTTGGTCGACAACCCCATGTTATGATTAACCCCCAGGATGATTTGAAATGTAACAATGAAGTAACCGTAAAGTACTTGGTTAAGATGAGTAAGCAATTGAGGAATCAGAATGATAATCTAAAGTTGGTGATTCCTGATTTGCCAGACAGTAATTGTCATGACATTGAACCTGGGGATTATGTAATGATACGGAATTTTCTACGCTCAGGTTGCCTTATTGACAGATGGGAAGGACCATATCAAGTCTTATTGACCAGCACAACTGCTTTGAAGGTTGCCGAGAGAGAGACTTGGGTCCATTCGTCTCATTGTAAAAAGGTCACTGACCCAGAGAGGTCCTGTGATAAAGAACAGACGGTAGAGGTTGTATCACTAGAGTGTCTGTTCAGGGAGGATTGAGACGACACCTGAGCGCTGAGAATAACAAGACCGGAAGCTTGTCGAGCCAGATTTCTTTTTCCCATTTGTTATTTTCTCCAGTTCCCACCTCCCTCCTATTTCCTTTCCCCCTTCTTATTTTTCTCCTTTTACTCCTCTAAGATGGACTTGCCCCAAGAGACTGTGATCCGGATTTTCCTGTTGACCATGATGTTGACCAGAGCAGTCTGTTTCAGTGAGAGTACCATGGAGGTCGAGAAAGGATCGGGAATGGGTTCTGATGACCAGGATGCAGGCGTAGACTTCCAAGAACAACATAATCTCCGAGTAAAGGCGAGTATCAGAAAACGATCTGGTAGCATTGACAATAGAAGGAATTGTGAAGGATTGTTAGCTGAAGAGAACTGCATCTGTAGGCATTGTGACAATATAGTTGAGGAAGGGTGCATAAAGAAATGTCAGTCCAGTTTTAATGTCCACATGGACCGGCATCCATTGAGTGACTATCACTCCTTAGTGGGTAAAGTGTTAAATCAGACAGACTGTTGGGTATGCTCTCAAGTACCTCAAGGCCATAGCAAATCAGGACTAGTACCATTCCCTTTAACGGTAGGAGAGGTACTTGAGCTAAGTGGTGGGAGGCCGGTGGACAAGAGGTTTAATATCTCTAGTCCTCCTAGTTTGAAGCTCCACCAATATCATGTGGATAGGTCTTTAGTATGCTTTAACATTTCCAATCCCCGAAAGTCGGGAAATTGGGAAGTGTCATGGAGTAATCAAACCATGACATTCTCACATAGAGCCGACAGATTGCCCATAGACACAGAACTTATACGCCAGATAGCCGACCATAGGAAATTCTTTCGGTATAGGTACACCTTAGGAAGTAGGATCATGCGAGTTGGAGAAGTATCACCAGGATACTGTGCACAGATCGTACAAACTGATACGTGTACTAAACAGATGGGAGAATTAGGGTTAGGAGAGTTCACATGGAAAATTTGTAATATGGTTATGTCACACTCCGTCCCATATGTTCTCCCCGATGATGCATATTTCATATGCGGGAGGAAGGCGTATAAGTGGCTTGCCCCAAACTCAGAGGGATTGTGCTATATTGGAAAAGTACTGCCTGAAGTAATGACTGTAACCCATAACAAAATGAAGGATATTCACCGCAGTGCCCAAGCTCCTTATACTCACACTCATTACGAGCACATCGTTAAACGGCACCTGATAGAGAGAACAGAGCATCCGGCCTCTGACCTGATCCATGAATCCACCGGGATTCAATTCCTACTCGCGTTAGATATCACTCGTACCGCCAGAGGAGTGATAAATTACAAATATATATCTGCGCTTGCAAATTTATTAGACAATATCACCGAAATGTATGACGACACATTCAGGTACACTGGGAAAGAGTTACAAGCCTACAAAACAGAACTGGTTCAGCATAGGATGATTCTCAATTACCTCACAGCTGTGACAGGCGGGTATTGTGTTACCCTGGCAACTCAATATGGAATCAAGTGCTGCACGTACATTACAAACAGCACGGAGGACCCAGCCGAGGTCATTGACCAAAAGATGGATGACATTTTACAATTAAAGTGGGAGTTTCGAAGGAAACACAATCTCACACTCGCTGCTGTGGGTAATGAGCTGACCAGTTGGGTGTCATGGTTGAACCCACGAAATTGGTTCTCGGGCTTAGGAGAATGGGCCCAAGGTATTATCATGGATGTAGGGAAATTTCTTTTGTGTATTCTGGGAGTCGCCATATTGGTTGGCCTGATATTTAGATGCGTTCGGGTTTTAGCGAAGCGTAAAAGTAATACCAGGGTGATGAGTCTAAGGAGCGAGGACACTGTACAAACAACAACTAATTTGATGTATGACCCAACGATAGAGACAATGTTGTGATGAAAATGTGATTCCACGGTCCGTTTCTTTCACCCGTTTCTCCTTTGTTTTCCTCCAAGGTACAAAGACATCCGCTTGGAAGAAGAATTTGACAACCTTATATACAGACCACTGATGGACAATGCCATAGACCCCCAATATCCCTAGTGACTTTAAAATTTTACGATAGCCCAACACTTTAAAGATTGTAAGTCTATGGACATTGAGAAAGCTTTTTGCTCAAGCAATTATAGCAAAAGCATCGGGAGACTACAGTCAACATGTACATCGAGACAAGACACAAGACAAGACCTCAATCAACAAATGTATATTAAACTCACATAGTTTATGACTGCATTTACCATAATTGCTTCTTATCTTAATTTCTACAACCTTCAGGTAATGACACACATAGTCGATAGGGAATATAGGCACAGATATCAGCACTCACGTATCCCCCCATTCATGTATCATCAACTAAAATGTGCTCCCCCATTTTGTTGCAACCAAAAGCCGAAAAGAGCTCGGCAAAGTTTGACAGCCCATCCACAGGCCCGTAATACGGGATAAGAAGGAATTCAAATGTATACTTCGCAATACCTCGAAGCTTGATTTAAAACACGTACGGCACGATGATACATGACCCCTCAAACATGGACTCATACACACATGCTTCTACTATCTCACTAGGTCATACCTTTTTCCCACCTTATTCTCTTCTCCCTTACCCAATCATAGAAATGTATTTACTTATGACATATATTTTTCTCTTTTTGAACTGTTTTAGGAAGTGGCAGTTATTGGTGACTGCCAAAGGGTGGACTGTCAAAGTCAGAAAAATATCATGCTACACGTTGCCATATATTCACCTCATGCGCGTGCCTGCTGCACGTGCACATTCTCTCCCGTGCGTGCGGATACTCGCAGCCGCGTGATGGCGCCTCGGCCATGCGCTCGAGCGCGTGGTATGTGCATTTACGGTAGAGTTTGTGTGCGTCTAGCGGGCGACTCAATCGTTAAATAATAACACCAAATAGTATGTTTTATAGATAATGTTCCCCTTAATAATGACTGTAAGTTTGTTTAATGTAAATGGTCGCTGGACAGAGGAATTCCTCTTTGTATGGTACGAAGGGTCAGACAGGGTTTGAACAGCTGTGTCTGGTACCTAACTAAAGAACATTTTAATAGCAACAATCCGGTGTTGGTTAGGTAAAGATTAATCGCTCCTGCGTATAGTTATGGCCATTAGTAGATTCTGGACATTTCATATATTTGCGATTCATTACCCATGCGGCGGGAATCTTCAGATTCCCTCCCACCTGAGCAGTTTGAAATAGTCACAGCCCACCTGTTCAAACTAACCTATGACCTTTTGTTATGATACGAGGAGACATTCCTGTGTCCAATGAACAATGAGATTATAGGTCCCTTTGTAGTATACTGTACTCAGTGTATATAAGATCAGCCAGCCTGGGCAGCTCTCGCTGCGCAGCGATCATTCCCAGTGTGTGTAAGTAATTCTCTGCAAACCAACTTATTCTCTGTTTGTATTGGCCATTCCCTCTCTCTGTTATAGTATAGGATTGTGACGCTATTGTATATTTCTGTCTAGATATTCTGTTAGAATTATATGTTAGTTTGTAGTGTATGACTTGTAACTGTTTCCCCTTTTCAATATAACTAAAAGCTTGTTAGTAAAGGTGTTGGAACCTTAGCACGGTATCGTGTGTTCATTACATTGCAGTGGGTAATAGGAGCGTCTCGATCGCTCAAACAGCTTTAGTATTAACAAGGTTAAGCAGCGTTATATCGCTACAGTGTTTCAGTACAAGGTTTACAGTATAAGAGTATCCTTTCTGTGTGTTACATTCAAGGTTTACTGATTGTCATCTTGTGAGCGTCTGCGCCGCTCGTGATCTCCTCGTGGTCTCGAGCGTCCGCTACGCTGGTAGCGTAGCATTATGGTAGTCGCCCGCCTATAGCGTGCTCGACACCACGCATTAAGCTGTGAGCGAGCGTGCCGCATGTGCGTCTCGATCACGGCCGAGCGTATGCTACGCTAAGTGCGTACCCTTACGGTACCCCATACGCCAATTGCGTACTGTGTCTCTTACCCATTATTGTGAAGGTTATAAGGTAATCAAATCAGCATTATCAATACCGACTGTGGCATCCCAGTGATCAAAATCCTCACTGACCCCCTAACCCCCTCTATTTGCAGCCTAAACCTAACTCCCCCCCCCCTTCCACAGCCTAACCCTCCCTGGTAGTGCCTAACCCTAACCACCCCTGCCTGCAGCCTAAACCTAGGTCCCCCATCTCCCACAGCCTAACCCTATCCCCCCTCCCAGCAGCCTAACTCTAACCTCCCCGGTCCGCAGCCTAACCCTAACCTCCCTGGGCCGAAGCTTTAATAAGTAAACTCCTTAGCCTGGCCACAGAAGTTTTTAAAACAATCTGCAAATGTTCATACTGTCAGATATTGAAATATTACATATTTTATTCTTCAGATGGAGTCCCAGCTGACATCACCCAACAACAATCAGAGCAGGAAACCACTGACAAATCAGCTTGGCCTTCTTCGGGCATTGCAGGATGGTTTGGCATGGGTAGAGCTGATGAAAGACAAGACACAATGATGGAGGACAACCTTAAAACAGAGGATGGTTTCCTGAATCGAAACACTGCCTTCAATGAACAAGGTGAACCCAAAGAATTGGAGGAGACTCAGACAGAAAAATCTGGTTGGTTTGGTGGCCGAATCAAAAAGTTTCTGCCTTTTAGAGAAAAAAACACAGAGGCCGAGCCTCAGGAAGAGGACAGCGATACTCTGGTGCCACATAAACATATTGCAGTTGAAACAGATGGCGAAAATATTTCCACACACACGCAGGAACCTAACCAGGAAAGTAATAACAGCAATGATAGGGGAGAGTCTCAGTCAAAATGGTTTAACTTCGCTATTAAAGATGTTTTAGGTTTTGGGTCAAAGAACAATTTCAAGAAAGAAGAATTTCACCAAAGTGAGGATGAGAGTGACAATGAAAGAACATCAAAGAATCTGAGTACAGATCAGGGTGAATCTATGGAAATCAATGCTGAGGGTGATAAAGAGGTGTTTGTGGTGGATCAACCGACAGTTGATGAGACAAAAACCCCTGCAATGAATCCTGAAATGCCTACAGAGGATATCGCTGTAACCACTGGACCAGAGAAAGGTGGGTCTGATGATGATAAAAAAGAGAGCACAGAAATTATATTAAGTCAAGCTTACCAGCAAACCGTAAGTAGCATATCTGAAAGGCAAGATATCAAAAGCACTGGGAAATCAGACAGTCTGGACCCTGCTATAGTTGTGAGCCAACAGTTTCAATCTGTAGTGTCAAACATTCCAAAACTAGGAAGAGATGATAGTGTTAAGTTAAGGGGACGAGACCCGGGAGCGCTTGGAGAGACAGAACATGAGATCCAGCTTTCTGTCACCTCTGTAAATGATCATGGGTCAGCGCCTGCTGAATTAGAGCATTGTAGAGAAGATAGTTCTTTAACAAAAAGTTCAGAACAAAACTCAGATCCTTACTCTGAAATAATGTCACAGGGGATTGAAAAAAATGGACCCATCTCTGAAACCACGTCTATGCTGGTAAGAGGTGGTCAATCTGAGACTGAACTCTTAAACCTTAGAGAGATAAAGGGGTCATTGATTTATGCAGAGGACGCAACTGCAGTAAAGGACAGCATCTCACAAGAAGACAACGATCATGAAACAGTATCTAGAACTAAAGGAAAACTGCAAACAGAACTGGATGGAGAGGAAACAGGCTCAGGAGAAGACATTCTTTGCTTAAAAGACAAAAAAAGTTTGCTAGCTGACATCTCTGTCTCTTTTCACCAACGGACAGGTATGTCAAAACGAAGTGTTGCAGAACAATATAAACGTGTAGACCACTTTCAAGATCAAGTGAAATAACAGATGAGGAATCTTAATTTTCGAGCCATGGAGGGGTCAGTAGATAGAAAGCACAACACAGTGCAGAATGGTCAAGGTTGTGTGACTATTGATCTACTAATATAGATATGAATCAGGTGGATTTTTGCTTTTTAATAGTTTGGTCCCTTTGTTCCTATTTCAGTAATGCCTGTTGTAACCTATACATGTCTAAACTATGTGGAACCTATTTAAAAACCATAAAGTATTAAAATAGTTCAAAGAACAAAGTATTTATTAAATGATGCAGAAATGACAATAATAAGGGGGTCTATTCCTGAAGCAGTGAAAAGTGTTGAGAAGTGAGCCAGTGGAGGAGTTGCCCATGGCAACCAATCAGCATTGAAGTAACATTTATAATTTGCATACTGTACAATTGTACGCAGCAGCTGATTGGTTGCCATGGGCAACTTCTCCACAGGCTCACTTCTCCACTCTTTTCACTGCTTCATGAATAGACCCCTTTAAGATGTGTTATCATAGTACAAGAATCTGCATGTTGCATAATGGGGGTAATTCCAAGTTGATCGCAGCAGGATATTTTTTAGCAGTTGGGCCTTATTCAGAGGTGGACGCTAGGTCTGCAAAAATGCAGATTTGGCCGTCTGCAAATGCGCAACGTTCGCAGTGCGCGTGCTAGGGAAGCCACATTGTGATCGCATCCCAAAAGGATGCAATCGCAATTTGATTGACAGGCGGAGGGCGTTTGGGGTGGCGACACGGTGTGGGGGGAACAGATCAGGAAACACAGACGTGTCATGGCCATTTTCGGGGTGACCCAATGATGTCACCTGCGATTGGAAACATGATAGAGGTACTCCTGCATACACAGCCTGCTACTTATGCAGAGGGTTGCCCTCTATTTGGGCTCCTGCGATATGATTGAAGGGTGGCGCCATACATGCTGGGTGACCTTGCCCTGTGCTGGGCAGCCCCCAGCATGCGATTTGATCCTTAGCAGTTTTTGCTAATTTAGCAAACACTGCTAAGAACTCTGAATAACCCTCTATGTCTGCACGCTATCTTTATTCCAGTGCTGCCTAGTGTCAGACTAGGGCATGAAGGCCTCAAGGGTCAGAGTGCAGTGGTAAGGGTGCATGCAGCGGCTGCAGATTGGAACTGCATGGAGATTCATGCAGTCCTGATAGGCCTTCTTGTGCAGTGGCACAGGAGGTGGCTCAAGTCGGTGGGGGTGTCAGAAGAAGCAGTTCCTCTGACACTGAACGCCAAATAAAGTTGGACATTCTGAGCAAACCTATGGTTGTCAGTCTGATGGTGTGGCTGATGTGCGATGTTGCGGATTACAGCAGTAGCCAGTGGACATTTCAGTAGACATTCCATTGGCTGCAATAGCATAATTCACAGTTCAGCTGCGATAAAAATTGCAGTGGCTACTGCTTAGCGTCCACCTCTTAATCATCTCCTATGTCTATGCTCTATCTGATCTGTATGTGTTTGCGCTCTATCCTCATTCCAGTGCTGCCTGTCCTGATCTGTGTTGCGCTCTATCCTCATTCCAGCACTGCCTGTCCTGTTCTGTGTTGCACTCTATCCTCATTCCAGTGCTGCCTGTCCTGATCTGTGTTGCGCTCTATCCTCATTCCAGTGCTGCCTGTCCTGATCTGTGTTGTGCTCTATCCTCATTACAGCACTACCTGCCCTGATCTGTGTTGCGCTCTATCCTCATTACAGCACTGCCTGTCCTGATCTGTGTTGCGTTGTATCCTCATTACAGCACTACCTGTCCTGATCTGTGTTGCGCTCTATCCTCATTACAGCACTGCCTGTCCTGATCTGTGTTGCGCTCTATCCTCATTACAGCACTGCCTGTCCTGATCTGTGTTGCGCTCTATCCTCATTACAGCACTGCCTGTCCTGATCTGTGTTGCGCTCTATCCTCATTACAGCACTACCTGTCCTGATCTGTGTTGCGCTCTATCCTCATTACAGCACTGCCTGTCCTGATCTGTGTTGCGCTCCATCCTCATTACAGCACTGCCTGTCCTGATCTGTGTTCCACTCTATCCTCATTACAGCACTGCCTGTCCTGATCTGTGTTGCGCTCTATCCTCATTACAGCACTGCCTGTCCTGATCTGTGTTGCGCTCTATCCTCATTACAGCACTACCTGTCCTGATCTGTGTTGCGCTCTATCCTCATTACAGCACTGCCTGTCCTGATCTGTGTTGCGCTCCATCCTCATTACAGCACTGCCTGTCCTGATCTGTGTTGCGCTCTATCCTCATTACAGCACTGCCTGTCCTGATCTGTGTTGCGCTCTATCCTCATTACAGCACTGCCTGTCCTGATCTGTGTTGCGCTCTCTCATCATTACAGCACTGCCTTCCTGATCTGTGTTGCGCTCTATCCTCATTACAGCACTACCTGTCCTGATCTGTGTTGCGCTCTATCCTCATTACAGCACTGCCTGTCCTGATCTGTGTTGCGCTCTATCCTCATTACAGCACTACCTGTCCTGATCTGTGTTGCGCTCTATCCTCATTACAGCACTGCCTGTCCTGATCTGTGTTGCGCTCTATTCTCATTACAGCACTACCTGTCCTGATCTGTGTTGCGCTCTATCCTCATTACAGCACTACCTGTCCTGATCTGTGTTGCGCTCTATCCTCATTACAGCACTGCCTGTCCTGATCTGTGTTGCGCTCTATCCTCATTACAGCACTGCCTGTCCTGATCTGTGTTGCGCTCTATCCTCATTACAGCACTGCCTGTCCTGATCTGTGTTGCACTCTATCCTCATTACAGCACTGCCTGTCCTGATCTGTGTTGCGCTCTATCCTCATTACAGCACTACCTGTCCTGATCTGTGTTGCGCTCTATCCTCATTACAGCACTGCCTGTCCTGATCTGTGTTGCGCTCTATCCTCATTACAGCACTGCCTGTCCTGATCTGTGTTGCGCTCTATCCTCATTACAGCACTGCCTGTCCTGATCTGTGTTGCACTCTATCCTCATTACAGCACTGCCTGTCCTGATCTGTGTTTGCACTCTATCCTGAGTCCAGTTCTCACTTTAACCACTTAACTTGCATGGTCAGATTTTATGCAACTGCGTCGTCCCACCCTGTCCCCCCGTTTTTTGACAAAGAGATCCGTTCTGCAGATGTGCATAATATAATGTTTAAATATTTAAAAAAATACTTTTTCAACTTTATTAAATAAAATAAATTTTAAAAATAATGTTAACGCTTTTGAAGGTAAAAATTGTCAGTTAAGTGGTTAATGTTAACTGTATTGAAAGATCATGATAGTTTTTTTTCCTTATTATTTTGGTTCCTACAGGTAATAAAACTCTTTTTATGTTGCAGTGGAAGTGTCCACACAGTGTGAGTCTGAAGAAA
Organism: Pseudophryne corroboree; assembly: GCF_028390025.1. Lineage (NCBI taxonomy): Eukaryota > Metazoa > Chordata > Amphibia > Anura > Myobatrachidae > Pseudophryne > Pseudophryne corroboree. The sequence goes on from NC_086455.1 coordinate 71,066,395, forward strand.
CAGCTTCCAGTGAACACTGCACATTTGAATCAGCCTCGGATCTGCCCTACAGGGAGCCACACTACCCAGAGGAGAGCTGTACGGCAGGAGTACAACCACCATCTGACATATCTGACATTAGTATACTACCATTCACAGGTGAGCCCAATAAAGGATTTGTGATTTACCTATACTAAAAAAGCAGAAATGCAGCATGTGGCTGATGCTGCTGTGTCTTATACTAATACCACTGTCGATTATACAGACTGAGATGCCGACTCGCAATGTCTTGCAGTGGTGCATTTCCGTCATGAAGCGTCGAAAGATGCACCATCGACACTTCCACCAGCCCTATGACAGGTGCAGCTGCTCCGTCTGAGTATGACCTCCTAGGTCAGCGGTTCAGCAACTCTGGACGCGGCTGCTTATACCGATGCACCTGTGACACACCCATGTCTGCTTGGCCATTCCCATTAACTCCAGACCATACATCCCATTCTGTTCTGCATCTCTGAGCGATAACAATTGTGGCGCATGTGCAGAGCGGCTCAGATATATGTGCAGAACATCGGCCATTTGTGTGTGACCTGGCAGGAATATGCTCACTGTGCTTCTGTGAAACTTCTTGTGACATCAGTAAGCGGCCAGCCTTCTGTACACTGGCTCTGCATGATCACATGACAGTAATGGGCGGGAATCTCTGCCCACACCAGCAGATACATTAAATTATGGGGGTCATTCCGAGTTGATCGTAGCTGTGCTAAATTTAGCACAGCTACGATCTTCTTCCCTGACATGCGGGGGGACGCCCAGCACAGGGCTAGTCCGCCCCGCATGTCGGTCCGGCCCCCCCTCGCAGAAGTGCAAAGGCATCGCACAGTGGCGATGCCTTTGCACTTCAAGAGTAGCTCCCGGCCAGCGCAGCTTTAGCGTGCTGGCCGGGAGCTACTCATCGCTCCCCGGCCCGCAGCGGCTGCGTGTGACGTCACGCAGCCGCTGCGGGACGCCACCGTTTGGTCCAGCCACGCCTACGTTGGCAGGACCAAACCCACAAAACGGCGGCCGAACGCCGCCGTTCCGCCCCCTCCCACCCAGAGATCGCCTCTGCCTGTCAATCAGGCAGAGGCGATCGCATCCCTGCTACGGCCTTCGGCCGTCTGGCATGCGCCGGCGCACTACGGCGGATGCGCAGTAGGGACCCGTTCGCTCTGCTTCGTTAAAACGCAGCGAGCGAATGGGTCAGAATGACCCCCTATGTCCGATGCATTTATAGCACAAGTAGTGACTCAATATAGTACATTTTGACACATTATCTACTAAGTGGCAAATGAAACCAACTCCTATGTTGATTGAAATGGTAAAAGTGTAATATATTACAGGTACTGTAGCAAGGTATAGGGGGACCCAGATGTACTGTGTAAGCCGAGGGAATAACATACGGCTAATGAACTATGGGGAAGATACTCAGGACCATCCGTTATAAACCGAACGGTACACTAGACAGAAATAACAGGGTGAACGGTACATGTAACATTCATGTACTAGGAGATAATTGTTGGGAGAAATAAGATCTGTTTATATACACAGAAAATAAAAAAGAGTATTTATCTTATGCTAACTCGCAGGACATGATTCACTTTGATGACGATGACTATTACAACGCCCTGTGACACCCAATGACGCGATTTCTTCTCGCACCCCAGGAGGGATGCGAGCAGAAATCCGACAAAAGTGCCAGCGAGATGCTGATTTGTGCCCATAGCATGGGGGAAACAGCGTTGTGCCGGGAACTTAAGTTGGAGAATGCCGGATCTCCAGACAAAACACCCTGTTTAGTCCAGGAGAATGGGTATTCGCCGACTTACCACTGCGATGTATTGAATAGCGCTGGGAGATAATTTCCAGTGCTATTCAACTGTCATTGAATTGAATCAAGCCCATAGACAGGGAATGTGCATGTAACAAATAACCAACAAACACTGTTGCAAATAATTTGCAAGACACAGATGAAGTGTTCCCAAATACAATCTCAAGAGGAACAATAAAGCAAGAATCTATAATAAATAGTATGACACTTTGCTTTTACTGGCATTCATAGGCGTGCGCAGAACATTTTATTAGCTGGTGCACTGCTAGAGGGGCGTGTTTAGCACCACCTCCTGGGCGTGTCTAACACCGCCTATTGGCACTCAAAGCAATATAAATCACATAACACAAGGGGCGTGGCCACTGCAAATGGGGTTGTGTAAATATGACACAATACCTGTTTCTCATCACTCTGGGAGTATTCCTTTCAATTCCATATGCACCTTACCTATATGGTGGTTGCTCGCAACAGGGAACCTCTGAAAAAATGTCCTCTCTGGGCAGACGATGTCTTCAGTCGGTAATCACTATTCATAAAGAAAATCACATGGTCTGGAAAATGCCTGTTTATGTAGGAATGTAACCAAGATCATCATCATGTCACAGAGGTTCAACCAGACTCGTGTCACCTCCTGCCCTCTGCGTCTCTCAGCCACACCCTCATCTCCTCCCTGTGTCTCTCAGCCACACCCTCATCTCCCGCCTGCGTCCCTCTGCCACACCATCTCCTCCCCTCCCTGCATCATCTCTCAGCCACACCATTATCCCCTCCCTGTGTCATCTCTTATCCACACCATCATCTTCCTCCTGCGTCTCCCTGCCATGCATCTCTCACAATCCACCTCACTCTGTGTCTCTCTGCCTCTCACCTTTCACTCTGTCTCTCAGCCTGCCCGCCCTTCAATCTGTGTCTTTCAGCCTCACACCCTTCACTCTGTCTCTTAGCCTGTCCACGTTCGTTCTGTGTCTCTCAGCCTCCAAACCTTCACTCCGTGTCTCTCAGCATGCCCCCTTCACTGTATCTTTTAGCCTCCACCTCCCTTCGTTCTGTGTCTAGTGAAACTTACACACAATGCCAACAGTAGTTGTGCCCCTTACATAATGCCCACTGCAGTTGTGCCCCTTACACAATGCCCACGGTAGTTGTGCCCCTTACACAATGCCCACAGAGTACTTGTGCCTCTTTCACAATGCCTATAGTAGCAATGCCCCTTACACAGTGCCCATAGTTGTGCCCCATACACAAAGCCCACACAGTAGTCATGCCCCTTACAATGCCCATAGTTGTGCACCTGGTCCTTATAAATATATACACTGCTCGAAAAAATAAAGGGAACACTAAAATAACACATCCTAGATCTGAATGAATGAAATATTCTTATTAAATACTTTGTTCTTTACATAGTTGAATGTGCTGACAACAAAATCACACAAAAATTATCAATGGAAATCAAATTTATTAACCCATGGAGGTCTGGATTTGGAGTCACCCTCAAAATTAAAGTGGAAAAACACACTACAGGCTGATCCAACTTTGATGTAATGTCCTTAAAACAAGTCAAAATGAGGCTCAGTAGTGTGTGTGGCCTCCACGTGCCTGTATGACCTCCCTACAATGCCTGGGCATGCTCCTGATGAGGTGGCGGATGGTCTCCTGAGGGATCTCCTCCCAGACCTGGACTAAAGCATCCGCCAACTCCTGGACAGTCTGTGGTGCAACGTGGCGTTGGTGGATGGAGCGAGACATGATGTCCCAGATGTGCTCAATTGGATTCAGGTCTGGGGAACGGGCGGGCCAGTCCATAACATCAATGCCTTCGTCTTGGAGGAACTGCTGACACACTCCAGCCACATGAGGTCTAGCATTGTCTTGCAGTAGGAGGAACCCAGGGCCAACCGCACCAGCATATGGTCTCACAAGGGCTCTGAGGATTTCATCTCGGTACCTAATGGCAGTCAGGCTACCTCTGGTGAGCACATGGAGGGCTGTGCGGCACGCCAAAGAAATGCCACCCCACATCATTACTGACCCACTGCCAAACCGGTCATGCTGGAGGATGTTGCAGGCAGCAGAACGTTCTCCTTGGCGTCTCCAGACTCTGTCACGTCTTTCATGTGCTCAGTGAGAACCTGCTTTCATCTGTGAAGAGCACAGGGTGCCAGTGGCGAATTTGCCAATCTTGGTGTTCTCTGGCAAATGCCAAACGTCCTGCACGGTGTTGGGCTGTAAGCATAACCCCCACCTGTGGACGTCGGGCCCTCATACCATCCTCATGGAGTCTGTTTCTGATCGTTTGAGTAGACACATGCACATTTGTGGCTTGCTGGAGGTCATTTTGCAGGGCTCTGGCAGTGCTCCTCCTGTTCCTCCTTGCACAAAGGTGGAGGTAGCGGTCCTGCTGCTGGGTTGTTGCCCTCCTACGGCCTCCTCCACTTCTCCTGATGTACTGGCCTGTCTCCTGGTAGCGCCTCCATGCTCTGGACACTACGCTGACAGACACAGCAAACCTTCTTGCCACAGCTCGCATTGATGTGCCATCCTGGATGAGCTGCACTACCTGATCCACTTGTGTGGGTTGTAGGAAAGTCCTACAGGCACGTGGAGGCCACACACACTACTGAGCCTCATTTTGACTTGTTTTAAGGACATTACATCAAAGTTGGATCAGCCTGTAGTGTGTTTTTCCACTTTAATTTTGAGGGTGACTCCAAATCCAGACCTCCATGGGTTAATAAATTTGATTTCCATTGATAATTTTTGTGTGATTTTGTTGTGAGCACATTCAACTATGTAAAGAACAAAGTATTTAATAAGAATATTTCATTCATTCAGATCTAGGATGTGTTATTTTAGTGTTCCCTTTATTTTTTTGAGCAGTGTATATATATGTTATGCACACCAGTGCCAGCAGGAATGTACTGGTGTCTGAACGGTGAGGGATGCACAACAAATGAACTCACACACAGACTGGGGAATATGACATTACATACACAGAAGGTGATAGGGTAACAAAATAAACACAAAGTGAACAGAGAAGCCCAAAGGCTAAGAAACTGGGTGTCTCCCTAATATTAGGAATGCTCAGATGGAAAGAAGCAAGATGTAGTGATTTAATACGTAGAGAACCCGAAATGCTGTTGCTAAGGGCAACAGCAAAACCCTAAAGGGTTACCAACGGGTGTGGCAGTAAACTCCTTGGTCAGAGATGGAATAATAGACACAAGGAGAGTCTCCACAATCCTAGTCCTCACTTGCAGTGCACTGGTTCAGCTTACTGCCACTAAACTGACACCTGAACACCTTGCACAGTGAGAAAGGATTTTGGCAGGCAAGTCTGAAAATACAGCCGCAAACTTGCTAGGTTCACAGAGTAGCAAAAGAACCCCAGCAGGTTAAACGACTGACTCCAGTCTTACTGCTAGGTCTGGATTGGCAGAGTGTAATACCAAATCCCAAGGCCTATTTGCAGTAAGCAACAAACAAATACAAAGTTTACACAGTACTAGCTAGCTTTCAGGAACTGACTAACCAACAAAGATTCAGCAGCATCTGCCTAACCTGGGAAGAGGGTTTATATAGCAGGTGCTGTCCACGCCCCACTCAGACCTCACAGACTGTGAGCACAAAAACCAGCACCAGATCCCCTGCCATGCACAGAGCCTGTAACCACTGCACAGCAAAAGACCCGAACCGGAGTATCAGCTACTCTCAGGTTACTCCGCTAGCACTTGTCTCCCGGTTGCCATGATGACGTGGCAGCACAGAGCAGGAGACCCTAACAGTACCCCCCCTCTGACGAGGGGTCAAAGAACCCCTACCACCGGGTTTATCGGGGAACTGCGAGAAGAAAGAGCGTAACAGTCTGGGGGCATGAAGATCACAACTGCGCACCCACGACAGCTCCTCCGGGCCATACCCCTTCCAGTGCACCAAAAATGACAGCCGACCCCGAACCATCTTGGAGTCAAGAATCCTTTCAACAACAAACTCCCTCTGGCCACGTATCAGAAGAGGGGAAGGTCTTCCACTGGAAGAAGGATTACTAATCGCCCGTTTTAAAAGGGAACAATTAAATGTTTTATTGATACCCAAAGAACGGGGTAGATCTAACTGAAATGCCACCGGATTGATAACCCTAGTGATCTTATAAGGACCGATGAACCGGGGGCCTAACTTATGAGATGGCTGTCTCAACTTCAAATTCTTGGTAGGCAACCAGACGAAGTCCCCTAATTTGAAGCTGCAGGGTCTTTTCCGCTTATCAAAAACCCTTTTGGTCACTAATGACACAGACACAAGGGCTTTCTTCACTTTCCTCCAAATACCTCTAAGGACCGAAACCACAGAGGAACCACCAGGCGTGGAGTCCAGTGGGTCAAAAGAATTGGCCTTAGGATGATGCCCATACACACAAAGGAAGGGAGAGATCCCTGTAGCAGAGTGAGCCGCGTTGTTATAGGCAAACTCCGCCATGGACAGATGAGCAACCCAGTCAGTCTGACACTTGGAGACATAACACCTGAGGAACTGCTCCAAGGACTGGTTCACCCTTTCAGTCTGCCCATTAGACTGCAGATGGAAGCCTGACGACAAGCTGACAGAAATCTGGAGATCGGAACAAAATGCCCTCCAGAATTTGGCCACAAACTGGGATCCGCGGTCATAGACCACATCAAGTGGCAACCCGTGGAGGCGCACAACATGCAGCATAAATAATTCAGACAGGCGTCTGGCCGATGGCAGCCCAACCAATGGAACGAAGTGCGCCATCTTCGAAAACCTGTCAACGACAACCCAGATGGCTGTCATCCCCGAGGATTTGGGCAAGTCCACCACAAAATCCATTGAAATGTGGGTCCATGGCTTAGATGGAATAGAGAGTGGATGTAATGGGCCAACAGGAACCCCTCTAGGAGTCTTATTTCAGGCACAGATGTCACATGCCCGAACCCACTAATCCATATCCCTAGCCACCGAGGGCTACCACACCGCCCTAGATAGCAACTCCCGAGTTCTGGCAATACCCGGGTGACCTGCCGACTTCTTGGCATGGAATTCCAGGAACACTCGCTGTCTTAACCTAGGAGGCACAAACAGCTCCTGTGCTCTAAGGACTAATGACAAGAGGTCCTGGGTAATGCCCACTTTAATACATGATGGGGACACAATGGGCAATGGCTCCTCGGTGGTCTCCTGGATTGGAGCAAAACTCAGCGAGAGCGCATCAGCCTTGATGTTTTTTGACCCAGGGCGATATGTTATCAAAAAATTAAAGCGAGCAAAAAACAAAGCCCATCGTGCCTGCCTTGCATTGAGGCGCTTCGCTGACTCTAAATATGCCAAATTCTTATGGTCGGTGTGAATTGAGACCACAAACTTAGCCCCCTCAAGCCAGTGTCTCCACTCCTCGAGTGCATCCTTAATAGCCAACAATTCCCGGTTACCCAAGTCATAATTCATCTCGGCAGGCGAAAATTTACGGGAAAAGTAAGCACAGAGAGTAAGGCGATTATCAGACACCCCCATCTGAGAGAGCACTGCCCCAATACCCATCTCAGAGGCATCCACCTCCACCACAAAAGGACGCTCTGGATCTGGGTGTCGCAGCACCTTGGCCGAGAAAAAAACCCTTTTGAGACGGGCAAAAGCCGCTTTGGCCTCATAAGACCAGTGAGCAACATCCGCCCCTTTCTTAGTGAGTGCCACCAAGGGCGCCACTATAGACGAAAATCCAGCGATAAATCGTCTATAAAAATTCGCAAAGCCCAGAAAACGCTGAAGCGCCTTCAAACTAGTGGGCTGCACCCAATCCAGGACTGCCTGTACCTTGGAACCCTCCATTTGGAAACCTTCTGGGGAGATAATATATCCTAGAAATGCGATTTGCTGAACTTCAAATTCGCCCCAAGCCGGTGGTCCCTGAGTTTCTGGAGGACTAAGCGTACATGCTTCCGATGTTCCTCCAGGGAATGGGAGAAGATTAGGATGTCATCTAAGTATACAACTAAGAATCTATCCAAATATTCCCTGAGCACATCGTTCGTGAAGTCCTGGAAGACTGCCGGGGCATTACAGAGCCCAAAAGGCATCACCAAATATTCATAATGCCCTGAGTGGGTATTAAAGGCAGTCTTCCATTCATCCCCCTCTCTTATTCGGATTAGATTGTACGCACCGCGTAGGTCAATCTTAGAAAAAATGGTGGCAGTACGAAGCTGGTCAAACAAGACCGAAATGAGAGGCAGTGGGTATGAGTTTTTAATCGTGATACGGTTCAATTCCCTGAAGTCGATGCAGGGTCGCAACGAACCGTCCTTTTCTCTAACGTCCTAAGTGGATGCTGGGGACTCCGTAAGGACCATGGGGAATAGCGGCTCCGCAGGAGACTGGGCACATCTAAAGAAAGCTTTAGGACTATCTGGTGTGCACTGGCTCCTCCCCCTATGACCCTCCTCCAAGCCTCAGTTAGATCTTTGTGCCCGAACGAGAAGGGTGCACACTAGGGGCTCTCCTGAGCTTCTTAGTGAAAGTTTTAGTTTAGGTTTTTTATTTTCAGTGAGACCTGCTGGCAACAGGCTCACTGCATCGAGGGACTAAGGGGAGAAGAAGCGAACTCACCTGCGTGCAGAGTGGATTGGGCTTCTTAGGCTACTGGACATTAGCTCCAGAGGGACGATCACAGGCCCAGCCATGGATGGGTCCCAGAGCCGCGCCGCCGGCCCCCTTACAGAGCCAGAAGACAGAAGAGGTCCGGAAAATCGGCGGCAGAAGACATCCTGTCTTCACCAAGGTAGCGCACAGCACTGCAGCTGTGCGCCATTGCTCCTCAGCACACTTCACACTTCGGTCACTGAGGGTGCAGGGCGCTAGGGGGGGGCGCCCTGAGCAGCAATAAAAACACCTTGGCTGGCGAAAATACATCACATATAGCCCCCAGGGCTATATGGATGAATTTTAACCCCTGCCAGAATCCATAATAAAGCAGGAGAAAAGTCCGCGAAAAAGGGGCGGAGCCTATCTCCTCAGCACACTGGCGCCATTTTCCCTCACAGCTCCGTTGGAGGGAAGCTCCCCTGGCTCTCCCCTGCAGTCACTACACTACAGAAAGGGTTAAAAAAGAGAGGGGGGCACTAATTAGGCGCAGTATTAACAATACAGCAGCTATAAGGGGAAAAATACTTATATAAGGTTATCCCTGTATATATATAGCGCTTTGGTGTGTGCTGGCAAACTCTCCCTCTGTCTCCCCAAAGGGCTAGTGGGGTCCTGTCCTCTATCAGAGCATTCCCTGTGTGTGTGCTGTATGTCGGTACGTTTGTGTCGACATGTATGAGGAGAAAAATGATGTGGAGACGTAGCAGATTGCCTGCAATAGTGATGTCACCCCCTAGGGGGTCGACACCTGAGTGGATGAACTGTTGGAAGGAATTACGTGACAGTGTCAGCTCTGTATAAAAGACAGTGGTTGACATGAGACAGCCGGCTACTCAGCTTGTGCCTGTCCAGACGTCTCATAGGCCGTCAGGGGCTCTAAAGCGCCCGTTACCTCAGATGGCAGATATAGACGCCGACACGGATACTGACTCCAGTGTCGACGGTGAAGAGACAAATGTGACTTCCAGTAGGGCCACACGTTACATGATTGAGGCAATGAAAAATGTTTTACACATTTCTGATAATACGAGTACCACCAAAAAGGGGTATTATGTTCGGTGAGGAAAAACTACCTGTAGTTTTCCTGAATCTGAGAAATTAAATGAGGTGTGTGATGATGCGTGGTTTTCCCCCGATAACAACTGATAATTTCTAAAATGTTATTGGCATTATATCCTTTCCCGCCAGAGGTTAGGGTGCGTTGGGAAACACCCCCTAGGGTGGATAAAGCGCTCACACGCTTGTAAGGGCTCTACCCTCTCCTGAGATGGCCGCCCTTAAGGATCCTGCTGATAGAAAGCAGGAGGGTATCCTAAAATGTATTTACACACATACTGGTGTTATACTGCGACCAGCAATCGCCTCAGCCTGGATGTGCAGTGCTGGGTTGGCGTGGTCGGATTCCCTGACTGAAAATATTGATACCCTAGATAGGGACAGTATATTTTTGCCTATAGAGCATTTAAAAGATGCATTTCTATATATGCGTGATGCACAGCGGAATATTTGCAGACTGGCATCAAGTCTAAGTGCGTTGTCCATTTCTACCAGTAGAGGGTTATGGACACGTCAGTGGTCAGGTGATGCGTATTCCAAACGGCATTTGGAAGTATTGCCTTAATAAGGGGAGGAGTTATTTGGGGTCGGTCTTTCAGACCTGGTGGCCACGGCAACAGCTGGGAAATCCACGTTTGTACCCCAGGTCGCCTCTCAACATGAGAAGACGCCGTATTATCAGGCGCAGTCTTTTCGTGGACAAGCGGGCAAAATGTTCCTCATTTCTGCCCCGTGACAGAGGGAGAGGAAAAAGGCTGCAGAAATCAGCCAGTTCCCAGGAACAGAAACCCTCTCCCGCCTCTGCCAAGCCCTCAGTATGACGCTGGGGCTTTACAAGCAGAATCAGGCACGGTGGGGGGCCCGTCTCAATGAATTTCAGCGCGCAGTGGGCTCACTCGCAAGTAGACCCCTGGATCCTTCAGGTGATATCTCAGGGGTACAAATTAGAATTCGAGACGTCTCCCCCTCGCCGTTTTCCTAAAGTCGGCTTTACCGATGTCTCCTTCTGACAGGGAGACAGTTTTGGAAGCCATTCACAAGCTGTATTCCCAGCAGGTGATAATCAAGGTACCCCTCCTGCAACAGGGAACGGGGTATTATTCCACACTGTTGTGGTACCGAAGCCGGACGGCTCGGTGAGACCGATTCTAAATCTAAAATCTTTGAACACTTACATACAGAGGTTCAAATTCAAGATTGAGTCACTCAGAGCAGTGATTGCGAACCTGGAAGAAGGGGACTACATGATGTCTCGGGACATCAAGGATGCTTACCTTCATGTCAAAATTTACCCTTCTCACCAAGGGTACCTCAGGTTTATGGTACAGAACTGTCACTATCAGTTCAGACGCTGCCATATGGATGGTCCACGGCACCCCGGGTCTTTACCAAGGTAATGGCCGAAATGATGATATTCCTTCGAAGGAAGGGAATTTTAGTTATCCCTTACTTGGACGATTCCCTGATAAGGGTAAGATCCAGGGAACAGTTGGAGGTCGGTGTAGCACTATCTCAGGTAGTGTTGCGGCAGCACGATTGGATTCTCAATATTCCAAAATCGCAGCTGGTTCCGACGACTTGTCTTCTGTTCCTAGGGATGATCCTGGACACAGTCCAGAAAAAGGTGTTTCTCCCGGAGGGGAAAGCCAGGGAGTTATCCGAGCTAGTCAGGAACCTCCTAAAACCGAGCCAAGTCTCAGTGCATCAATGCACAAGGGTTCTGGGTAAAATGGTGGCTTCCTACGAAGCAATCCCATTCGGCAGATTCCACGCAAGAACTTTCCAGTGGGACCTGCTGGACAAATGGTCCGGGTCGCATCTTCAGATGCATCAGCGGATAACCCTGTCACCAAGGACAAGGGTGTCCCTCCTGTGGTGGTTACAGAGTGCTCATCTTCTAGAGGGCCGCAGATTCGACATTCAGGACTGGGTCCTGGTGACCACGGATGCCAGCCTGCGAGGCTGGGGAGCAGTCACACAGGGAAGGAATATCCAGGGCTTATGGTCAAGCCTGGAGACATCACTTCACATAAATATCCTGAAGCTAAGGGCCATTTACAATGCTCTAAGCTTAGCAAGACCTCTGCTTCAAGGTCAGCCGGTGTTGATCCAGTCGGACAACATCACGGCAGTCACCCACGTAAACAGACAGGGTGGCACAAGAAGCAGGAGGGCAATGGCAGAAGCTGCAAGGATTCTTCGCTGGGCGGAAAATCATGTGATAGCACTGTCAGCAGTATTCATTCCGGGAGTGGACAACTGGGAAGCAGACTTCCTCAGCACGACCTCCACCCGGGAGAGTGGGGACTTCACCCAGAAGTCTTCCACATGATTATAAACCGTTGTGAAAAACTCGACAGGTATTGCGCCAGGTCAAGGGACCCTCAGGCAATAGCTGTAGACGCTCTGGTAACACCGTGGGTGTACCAGTCAGTGTATGTGTTCCCTCCTCTGCCTCTCATACCCAAGGTACTGAGATTGATAAGATGGAGAGGAGTAAGCACTATATTCGTGGCTCCGGATTGGCCAAGAAGGACTTGGTAACCGGAACTTCAAGAGATGCTCACGGAGGATCCGTGGCCTCTACCTCTAAGAAGGGACCTGCTCCAACAAGGACCCTGTCTGTTCCAAGACTTACCGCGGCTGCGTTTGACGGCATGGCGGTTGAACGCCGGATCCTGAAGGAAAAAAGGCATTCCGGATGAAGTCATCCCTATCCTGATCAAAGCCAGGAAGGATGTAACCGCAAAACATTATCACCGCATTTGGCGAAAATATGTTGCGTGGTGCGAGGCCAGTAAGGCCCGACGGAGGAAATTCAACTGGGTCGATTCCTACATTTCCTGCAAACAGGAGTGTCTATGGGGGAGTTTTTTCAGGTCAGTGCGCTCAGTCTCACGTCCAAAAGTTCTTTTAAATGCAAGGGGTCGTCAAAAAAGGTCCTGCTGTTTGGATTAAGTCAGTTGTGAACACTCCGTCAGAAAACACCTCCCAAACTTCTTTGGTGGCTGCTCAGTTCTTCAGAATATGACTTGGGTATGTTCAGTCATAAGATTCTGTGAAAGCAGGGGAGAAGAACAAGCGCCATATGGTGTAGTATTTTGAATAAATAGGAGTAATGGATACGTATATATGAAATAAGTACCGGATAAATTCTTGAGATTTATGCCTGTCTGTCTCGCTAAATTCCTTGTGGCTATTCCCCACCTAGGAGACAAAAGATTATCGCCATATGGTGTAGTAACCTCAGATATACCTTGGGGTACCCTCCCCTATATTTTATGCGTACCAAAAGAAGGTTATAATAAAGCATATAGGATATGTTTGTATCCAAGTAGATCAAGTCGGTCCAATAGCTGAATCAATCGACTGCTGCTGCCTTGTATAGTATTATCAGAAAAAAAATTTTAATCCATAAAATAATAATATACAAAAACAGATAAATAAAACAAATCAGAAAATCTTAGCTGATTGGTATAGGCAGTAGTCAGGTCAGTCTCAACGCGTTTCGCCTCCAGGGCTTCCTCAGGAGAATACATCATAACAAAAGGTGCACATATTTATAGTGCTTTCAGTTTCGTTTTGGCCATCACTTCCGGTTCGCGTCATTTCCGGAACCGGAAGTGCTAGGTCCGACATGAATAACAAATGTATACGTGACTGGGTATTTAGCTTGATATTTAGTAGTGGATAACATTGGTGGTTCAGTGTTAGTATAGCCTTCAGAGCAAGCTGTATGGCGCAAAACGGACATACAGTCCGTATGTTCCGTGAAACCGGAAGTGACGCGGGTCGTCCCGGCCACTGCCGCGTCACTTCCGGTTTTAGAATAGAACCATCGTGCGTTCCAGCAGTGTTTACTGGGCACTTCCTGTTGGCGGTTGGCAAGCTGGTTGGCGGAAGTAACATAGATATCATAGTGATTGTGTTTTTTTAGAGAAAATAGGGAAGTCAATAGGAATTGGCTTACATAATTGATACAGATGTGACCAGTATGTAAAATTAAGAGTTCATACATGATTGAGAGATAAAGAGAAGCAGGATAAATGTGCCGAATAATAAATAAATAAAAATATAAAAATATCAATGCATAAAAAATATATATACATAAAAAATACATAAAAAATACACATAAATCACACGATTGTAAAAGACATGTAAAAAATATGTAAAAAATATGCATATAAGTAAGCATTAGAAAGGTAATAAAAAATTGTAAACATGTATATTTAAAATTAATGAATATACAGGAGTAAGTGTTAAAATGACACATGGTTATGCACACACCATCATCCCTGATATTTTACTCATGGTGGGATGTAGTATAGGTGCTTGGTCGGATTTTTGCCTGCATTAAGTCAGGTATATTATGCACAGACCCTTAAATGATCCGAGGGAGAATTGGTATTAATCCTAAGAAATACATGGGTTCCTATAGTACAAGTTATAAAGATGAGCTCTTTCTCAGCGAGCACGTGGCATAATTCAATATAGCTCAAAGGAAGGGGGCAATCTCATAACCTTCATTATGGCCATGAGGTTGGAGGGTGTTTAGAGTAAAAATCCAGTACATCTCCCTCTGAGATAACTTTTTCAGAAGGTCGCCCCCTCTAGGCCCTAGTTTAACATGTTCAATGGCTCTGAAGGTAAATGTATCCAAGCTGGAGTTATGGGTTTCCGTGAAGTGTCTAGAAAGCGGGTGGCTTTCTATTTTGTTTTTGATATTACGTACGTGTTCTTGAATCCGAAGTTTGAGAAGTCTTTTAGTTTTTCCCACATATTTACGATGGCATTCACACTCTATCACATATATGACCGAAGACGTGTTGCAGTTAATGAAGTCTTTCATGTTGAATTCTTTGGTTTGTTCCGAATTAAAAAAGGATCTCCTGTTTGGGTGGACAAATTTACATATAATGCAGTGTCCACATTTGTACATGCCTTTACATCTGGGAAGACTCGTGTTTGTGGTCCCCTTATTTTTTATCATGCTTGGTGCCAAGATCTCCTTCAGATTCTGGGACTTTCTGAATAAAACTTGTGGGCGTTCTGGTAGGACATCTCTCAGTACAGGATCCAATTTAAGAACATGCCAATGTTTTGCAAAGGACTTCCTGATTCTAGTTTCTTCGCAGCTATATTGAGTGATAAATGGTACGGAAAAGTTTTTGCTTGCTTCTTTTTTCTTAGGATGGATAAGGGTTTCTCTGTCTAGTTCTTTCCCACGATCTATTGCCTCTTTGATGATCCTCTCCGGGTAGCCTCTTTCTCTGAATCTATCTGCATATATTAAGGACTGTTCTGCAAATGTTTCCTGCGTCGTGCAGTTTCTCCGTAGCCTGTACATCGTTGAGTATGGGATGTTGTTTTTCCATTTAGTGGCGTGGCTGCTATTGTAGTGTAGATAGCTATTGGTGTCGACGGTTTTTATGAAATTCTTGGTGACCACTTTCTCTCCGTTGCCACTTAAAATCAAGTCCAGAAATTCCATACGGCTGTGGTTTGTTGTGCTTGTAAATTTTAGATTAAAATCATTGTTGCTGATGTATTCCATAAAACCTTTAAAACTCTCTAGATCGCCATCCCAGACCATGATGATATCGTCGATGTACCGTTTATAAATCCGGATATTCTTTTTAAAAACAGCGTTAGTGTAGATAAACTGTTGTTCCCACATGCCCATTAGAATATTGGCATAACTTGGGGCAAAAACTGTCCCCATCGCAGTGCCGCACACTTGTAAAAAGAACGTGTCTTGAAATTTAAAATAGTTATGGGTTAAAATGAATTGGATTAGGGAACATATGAATTCACAATGGTCCTGAGTGATATTTGGATCCGTCTCCAGTGTGTCTCGGCATGCTTTTGTTCCTTTTTCGTGGGTAATGCTAGTATAGAGAGCTTGTACATCGATAGTAGTCCATAAGTACGTGTCTTTCCACTGAAAATCTTCAAGGTGGTTTAAGACGCTCGTGGTATCCTTCAAGTACGACGGCAGACTCTGTACATGTGGTTTCAAGAAAATATCCACATACTCGGAGAGGTGTGACGTCAGTGAATCAATGCCGGCTATGATCGGTCTTCCTGGTGGACAGTCCAATTGTTTATGTATCTTAGGCAAGTGGTAAAAAACTGGAATAATGGGGTTATGGTTCATGAGATACTGAAATTCGTCTTTAGTGATGAGTTGTTTACGCAGTCCTTCAACGAGTATTACCCTAAGTTCTTCCGTAAATCCCTCTGTGGGGTCTTTTGGTTGTTTCTTGTAGGATGCTGTGTCATTGAGCAATCTCTGTGCTTCCTTGAGGTAGTCATCTCTATTCTGTATGACCAGGCCTCCTCCTTTGTCCGCTGGTCTGAGGATGATCTTATCAATATCTTGAAGTTCCTTCATGGCGTGCTTCTCGGAGTTACTGAGGTTGTATTTCTTTATTTGAGGAGTATCTCCTTCGATTAGATCCCTTTTGACCAGGTCATAGAATGTGTTAATATAGGATCCTTTGGATTCCAACGGATAGAACTTTGATGTTGGTTTTAATCCAGATTTCGATGCATTATAGTTCGTCTGGATGGCTGTATCCTGTCTGGCAAAATGCCGTTTGAGAGTGAGGTTTCGGACATATTTATTTAGATCTATAAAAGTCTGAAACTTATCTGGTTTTTTTGAGGGTGCAAATGTTATGCCCTTGCTGAGTAATGAGATCTGTGGCTGCGTTAGAACATGAGAGGATAGATTAAATATGCCTTTGTCTTTTGGATCCATTACTTGGTGTATTTTTTCCTTGGATTTCCGTTTTCTTCCTCCTCGTTTTCCTCGTCTTGTAGTCTTCGTTTTAAGGGTGATGCTGTATGAGTACTTTCCCTTATCCTTCCCTGTTGGTCTCTGTCCCTGTATGGTCTCTGCGGTCTTCGTTCTAAAAAATGATGGTTTCCCTCGCTGTTCACGGTGCTTGTGGTAGGCGCTTCTAAGGGCAGGAAGCGATTCTCTGTTCTCATATTTTCTTGCTTGGATAGAAACCTGGGTTTGTGGTAGGAACCTGATCTATTCCTGGGATTTTTGTCCCTAGACCAATCCCTGGAACGGTACGGAATTCTGCCCCTGTTTTGTAAAGGCATTCTTGACCAATTTTTTACCTTGTTGTTTTCATAATCCCTTTTGTCTCTTATGAACTTGTGTTCTTTATTCTTAATTACTTCTTCCTCTATTTTCTCTAGTTTTCTATTGAGGACTTTTTCATTGATTATGAATTCCTCACTGTCTTTAAATTTATTCAAGATTAGATCTTTATCTTTCAGAGTTTCTTCAATGGAAATAAGTTCTGAGCGTTTTTCTTTAACAATCAGTTTCATGAGGTTGAGTGAGCACTCATGCAGGATTTTATCCCACTCATTCATAAAATCCACTCTATCAGTACCAAATGTGGGGTTCTTATTTATTCTCAGACCTCTAGGGACTCTATTGACCTTAATGTAATGTTCTAGTCCCTTGATGTCCCACCATACCCTTATCTCTTTGACAAGGGTTTTCTCAATGTCCCAAAATAGGGAATCCACATTATCATTAATAGATATATTACTGGAGGTTTTTTTCTCATCAAAAACTCTTTGGCAGAGATCTGATCTCTTTTTGGTCAGGCCACACAAACGCAACATTTTCTAAAAAATGATATACAATAAAAACAGTAACAGTAAATAATAACACTGAAAAATTGGACTAAGACAGCAGCTCCAACCTAGAATACCAAGGAAATGTAGAGAGAGTTTTTTCAGGTCAGTGCGCTCAGTCTCACGTCCAAAAGTTCTTTTAAATGCAAGGGGTCGTCAAAAAAGGTCCTGCTGTTTGGATTAAGTCAGTTGTGAACACTCCGTCAGAAAACACCTCCCAAACTTCTTTGGTGGCTGCTCAGTTCTTCAGAATATGACTTGGGTATGTTCAGTCATAAGATTCTGTGAAAGCAGGGGAGAAGAACAAGCGCCATATGGTGTAGTATTTTGAATAAATAGGAGTAATGGATACGTATATACGGAAATGACGCGAACCGGAAGTGATGGCCAAAACGAAACTGAAAGCACTATAAATATGTGCACCTTTTGTTATGATGTATTCTCCTGAGGAAGCCCTGGAGGCGAAACGCGTTGAGACTGACCTGACTACTGCCTATACCAATCAGCTAAGATTTTCTGATTTGTTTTATTTATCTGTTTTTGTATATTATTATTTTATGGATTAAAAATTTTTTTCTGATAATACTATACAAGGCAGCAGCAGTCGATTGATTCAGCTATTGGACCGACTTGATCTACTTGGATACAAACATATCCTATATGCTTTATTATAACCTTCTTTTGGTACGCATAAAATATAGGGGAGGGTACCCCAAGGTATATCTGAGGTTACTACACCATATGGCGATAATCTTTTGTCTCCTAGGTGGGGAATAGCCACAAGGAATTTAGCGAGACAGACAGGCATAAATCTCAAGAATTTATCCGGTACTTATTTCATATATACGTATCCATTACTCCTATTTATTCAAAATACTACACCATATGGCGCTTGTTCTTCTCCCCTGCTTTCAAAGGAGTGTCTATGGGCCTGAAATTGGGGTCCATTAAGGTTCAAATTTCGGCCCTGTCAATTTTCTTCCAAAAAGAACTAGCTTCAGTCCCTGAAGTTCAGACGTTTGTAAAAGGGGTACTGCATATACAGCCTCCTTTTGTGCCTCCAGTGGCACTTTGGGATCTCAATGTAGTTTTTTGGGTTCCAAAAGTCACATTGGTTTGAACCACTTAAATCTGTGGAGTTAAAATATCTCACATGGAAAGTGGTCATGCTGTTGGCCCTGGCCTGGGCCAGGCGCGTGTCAGAATTGGCGGCTTTATCCTGTAAAAGCCCTTATCTGATTTTCCATTCGGACAGGGCGGAATTGAGGACTCGTCCTCAGTTTCTCCCTAAGGTGGTTTCAGCGTTTCACCTGAACCAACCTATTGTGGTGCCTGCGGCTACTAGGGACTTGGAGGACTCCAAGTTGCTAGACGTTGTCAGGGCCCTGAAAATATATGTTTCCAGGACGGCTGGAGTCAGAAAATCTGACTCGCTGTTTATCCTGTATGCACCCAACAAGCTGGGTGCTCCTGCTTCTAAGCAGACTATTGCTCGTTGGATTTGTAGTACAATTCAGCTTGCACATTCTGTGGCAGGCCTGCCACAGCCAAAAATCTGTAAATGCCCACTCCACAAGGAAGGTGGGCTCATCTTGGGCGGCTGCCCGAGGGGTCTCGGCTTTACAACTTTGCCGAGCAGCTACTTGGTCAGGAGCAAATACGTTTGTAAAATTCTACAAAATTGATACCCTGGCTGAGGAGGACCTGGAGTTCTCTCAATTGGTGCTGCAGAGTCATCCGCACTCTCCCGCCCGTTTGGGAGCTTTGGTATAATCCCCATGGTCCTTACGGAGTCCCCAGCATCCACTTAGGACGTTAGAGAAAATAAGAATTTACTTACCGATAATTCTATTTCTCGTAGTCCGTAGTGGATGCTGGGCGCCCATCCCAAGTGCGGATTGTCTGCAATACTGGTACATAGTTATTGTTACCAAAAAAAAAAAAATCGGGTTATTGCTGTAGTGAGCCATCTTTTCTAGAGGCTCCTCTGTTATCATGCTGTTAACTGGGTTCAGATCACAAGTTGTACGGTGTGATTGGTGTGGCTGGTATGAGTCTTACCCGGGATTCAAAATCCTTCCTTATTGTGTACGCTCGTCCGGGCACAGTATCCTAACTGAGGCTTGGAGGAGGGTCATAGGGGGAGGAGCCAGTGCACACCAGATAGTCCTAAAGCTTTCTTTAGATGTGCCCAGTCTCCTGCGGGGCCGCTATTCCCCATGGTCCTTACGGAGTCCCCAGCATCCACTACGGACTACGAGAAATAGAATTATCGGTAAGTAAATTCTTATTTTTACCCACGAAGAAGAACCCCAACCCAACTGGAGACTGTGAACGTGAAGGTCTGATAAATCCCTTAGCCAAGTTCTCCTGAATGTACTCTGCCATAGCCTGAGTCTCAGGACGTGACAGGGAGTACAACCTGCTCTTGGGAAGCTTAGCATTCGGCAACAAATCAATGGCACAGTCATAGGGGCGATGGGGAGGTAGTACCTCTGCAACTCTTTTGGAGAACACGTCCGCAAAATCTGCATAACATCCTGGCAATCCTGGCAAACTTAGCTGCGAAAGCCTGACTGGAAGGCTCAAGCAACTCCTGAAACAATCAGTACCCCAACTAAGAATTAGAGATGAGCGGGTTCGGTTTCTCTGAATCCGAACCCGCACGAACTTCATGTTTTTTTTCACGGGTCCGAGCGACTCGGATCTTCCCGCCTTGCTCGGTTAACCCGAGCGCGCCCGAACGTCATCATGACGCTGTCGGATTCTCGCGAGACTCGGATTCTATATAAGGAGCCGCGCGTCACCGCCATTTTCACACGCGCATTGAGATTGATAGGGAGAGGACGTGGCTGGCGTCCTCTCCATTTAGATTAGAAGAGAGAGAGAGAGAGATTGACCTGATTTACTGGAGTTTAGGAGTACTGTAGAACTGTAGAGAGTGCAGAGTTTACTAGTGACTGACCACAGTGACCACCAGACAGTGCAGTTTTATTTAATATATCCGTTCTCTGCCTGAAAAAAACGATACACAGTGACTCAGTCACATACCTGATCTGTGTGCACTGCTCAGCCCAGTGTGCTGCATCATCTATGTATATATCTGACTGTGCTCAGCTCACACATCTTATAATTGTGGGGGAGACTGGGGAGCACTGCAGTGCCAGTTATAGGTTATAGCAGGAGCCAGGAGTACATATTATTATTAAAATTAAACAGTGCACACTTTTGCTGCAGGAGTGCCACTGCCAGTGTGACTGACCAGTGACCTGACCACACTGACCACCAGTATAGTTAGTAGTATAGTATACTATATTGTGATTGCCTGAAAAAGTTAAACACTCGTATCTGACTGTGCTCAGCTCACACATCTTATAATTGTGGGGGAGACTGGGGAGCACTGCAGTGCCAGTTATAGGTTATAGCAGGAGCCAGGAGTACATATTATTATTAAAATTAAACAGTGCACACTTTTGCTGCAGGAGTGCCACTGCCAGTGTGACTGACCAGTGACCTGACCACACTGACCACCAGTATAGTTAGTAGTATAGTATACTATATTGTGATTGCCTGAAAAAGTTAAACACTCGTCGTGTGACTTCACTTGTGTGGTGTTTTTTTTTTTATTCTATAAAAACTCATTCTGCTGACAGACAGTGTCCAGCAGGTCCGTCATTATATAATATATACCTGTCCGGCTGCAGTAGTGATATATATATATTTTTTATATCATTATTTATCATCCAGTCGCAGCAGACACAGTACGGTAGTTCACGGCTGTAGCTACCTCTGTGTCGGCACTCGGCAGTCCGTCCATAATTGTATACCACCTACCCGTGGTTTTTTTTTCTTTCTTCTTTATACATACATACTACTACTACATCTCTTTATCAACCAGTCTATATTAGCAGCAGACACAGTACAGTACGGTAGTCCACGGCTGTAGCTACCTCTGTGTCGGCACTCGGCAGTCCGTCCATAATTGTATACCACCTACCCGTGGTTTTTTTTTCTTTCTTCTTTATACATACATACTACTACTACTACATCTCTTTATCAACCAGTCTATATTAGCAGCAGACACAGTACAGTACGGTAGTCCACGGCTGTAGCTACCTCTGTGTCGGCACTGGGCAGTCCGTCCATAATTGTATACCACCTACCCGTGGTTTTTTTTTCTTTCTTCTTTATACATACATACTACTACTACATCTCTTTATCAACCAGTCTATATTAGCAACAGACACAGTACAGTACGGTAGTCCACGGCTGTAGCTACCTCTGTGTCGGCACTGGGCAGTCCGTCCATAATTGTATACCACCTACCCGTGGTTTTTTTTCTTTCTTCTTTATACATACATACTACTACTACTACATCTCTTTATCAACCAGTCTATATTAGCAGCAGACACAGTACAGTACGGTAGTCCACGGCTGTAGCTACCTCTGTGTCGGCACTGGGCTGTCCGTCCATAATTGTATACCACCTACCCGTGTTTTTTTTTTCTTTCTTCTTTATACATACATACTACTACTACATCTCTTTATCAACCAGTCTATATTAGCAGCAGACACAGTACAGTACGGTAGTCCACGGCTGTAGCTACCTCTGTGTCGGCACTGGGCAGTCCGTCCATAATTGTATACCACCTACCCGTGGTTTTTTTTTCTTTCTTCTTTATACATACATACTACTACTACATCTCTTTATCAACCAGTCTATATTAGCAGCAGACACAGTACAGTACGGTAGTCCATGGCTGTAGCTACCTCTGTGTCGGCACTCGGCAGTCCGTCCATAATTGTATACCACCTACCTGTGGTTTTTTTTTCTTTCTTCTTTATACATACATACTACTACTACATCTCTTTATCAACCAGTCTATATTAGCAGCAGACACAGTACAGTACGGTAGTCCACGGCTGTAGCTACCTCTGTGTCGGCACTCGGCAGTCCGTCCATAATTGTATACCACCTACCCGTGGTTTTTTTTTCTTTCTTCTTTATACATACATACTACTACTACATCTCTTTATCAACCAGTCTATATTAGCAGCAGACACAGTACAGTACGGTAGTCCACGGCTGTAGCTACCTCTGTGTCGGCACTCGGCAGTCCGTCCATAATTGTATACCACCTACCCGTGGTTTTTTTTTCTTTCTTCTTTATACATACATACTACTACTACATCTCTTTATCAACCAGTCTATATTAGCAGCAGACACAGTACAGTACGGTAGTCCACGGCTGTAGCTACCTCTGTGTCGGCACTCGGCAGTCCATCCATAATTGTATACTAGTATCCATCCATCTCCATTGTTTACCTGAGGTGCCTTTTAGTTGTGCCTATTAAAATATGGAGAACAAAAATGTTGAGGTTCCAAAATTAGGGATAGATCAAGATCCACTTCCACCTCGTGCTGAAGCTGCTGCCACTAGTCATGGCCGAGACGATGAAATGCCAGCAACGTCGTCTGCCAAGGCCGATGCCCAATGTCATAGTACAGAGCATGTCAAATCCAAAACACCAAATATCAGTAAAAAAAGGACTCCAAAACCTAAAATAAAATTGTCGGAGGAGAAGCGTAAACTTGCCAATATGCCATTTACCACACGGAGTGGCAAGGAACGGCTGAGGCCCTGGCCTATGTTCATGGCTAGTGGTTCAGCTTCACATGAGGATGGAGGCACTCAGCCTCTCGCTAGAAAAATGAAAAGACTCAAGCTGGCAAAAGCAGTAGCACCGCAAAGAACTGTGCGTTCTTCGAAATCCCAAATCCACAAGGAGAGTCCAATTGTGTCGGTTGCGATGCCTGACCTTCCCAACACTGGACGTGAAGAGCATGCGCCTTCCACCATTTGCACGCCCCCTGCAAGTGCTGGAAGGAGCACCCGCAGTCCAGTTCCTGATAGTCAGATTGAAGATGTCAGTGTTGAAGTACACCAGGATGAGGAGGATATGGGTGTTGCTGGCGCTGGGGAGGAAATTGACCAGGAGGATTCTGATGGTGAGGTGGTTTGTTTAAGTCAGGCACCCGGGGAGACACCTGTTGTCCGTGGGAGGAATAGGGCCGTTGACATGCCTGGTGAAAATACCAAAAAAATCAGCTCTTCGGTGTGGAAGTATTTCACCAGAAATGCGGACAACAGGTGTCAAGCCGTGTGTTCCCTTTGTCAAGCTGTAATAAGTAGGGGTAAGGACGTTAACCACCTCGGAACATCCTCCCTTATACGTCACCTGCAGCGCATTCATAATAAGTCAGTGACAAGTTCAAAAACTTGGGCCGACAGCGGAAGCAGTCCACTGACCAGTAAATCCCTTCCTCTTGTAACCAAGCTCACGCAAACCACCCCACCAACTCCCTCAGTGTCAATTTCCTCCTTCCCCAGGAATGCCAATAGTCCTGCAGGCCATGTCACTGGCAATTCTGACGAGTCCTCTCCTGCCTGGGATTCCTCCGATGCATCCTTGCGTGTAACGCCTACTGCTGCTGGCGCTGCTGTTGTTGCTGCTGGGAGTCGATGGTCATCCCAGAGGGGAAGTCGTAAGCCCACTTGTACTACTTCCAGTAAGCAATTGACTGTCCAACAGTCCTTTGCGAGGAAGATGAAATATCACAGCAGTCATCCTGTTGCAAAGCGGATAACTGAGTCCTTGACAACTATGTTGGTGTTAGACGTGCGTCCGGTATCCGCCGTTAGTTCACAGGGAACTAGACAATTTATTGAGGCAGTGTGCCCCCGTTACCAAATACCATCTAGGTTCCACTTCTGTAGGCAGGCGATACCGAGAATGTACACGGACGTCAGAAAAAGACTCACCAGTGTCTTAAAAAATGCAGTTGTACCCAATGTCCACTTAACCACGGACATGTGGACAAGTGGAGCAGGGCAGGGTCAGGACTATATGACTGTGACAGCCCACTGGGTAGATGTATGGACTCCCGCCACAAGAACAGCAGCGGCGGCACCAGTAGCAGCATCTCGCAAACGCCAACTCTTTCCTAGGCAGGCTACGCTTTGTATCACCGCTTTCCAGAATACGCACACAGCTGAAAACCTCTTACGGCAACTGAGGAAGATCATCGCAGAATGGCTTACCCCAATTGGACTCTCCTGTGGATTTGTGGCATCGGACAACGCCAGCAATATTGTGTGTGCATTAAATATGGGCAAATTCCAGCACGTCCCATGTTTTGCACATACCTTGAATTTGGTGGTGCAGAATTTTTTAAAAAACGACAGGGGCGTGCAAGAGATGCTGTCGGTGGCCAGAAGAATTGCGGGACACTTTCGGCGTACAGGCACCACGTACAGAAGACTGGAGCACCACCAAAAACTACTGAACCTGCCCTGCCATCATCTGAAGCAAGAAGTGGTAACGAGGTGGAATTCAACCCTCTATATGCTTCAGAGGTTGGAGGAGCAGCAAAAGGCCATTCAAGCCTATACAATTGAGCACGATATAGGAGGTGGAATGCACCTGTCTCAAGTGCAGTGGAGAATGATTTCAACGTTGTGCAAGGTTCTGATGCCCTTTGAACTTGCCACACGTGAAGTCAGTTCAGACACTGCCAGCCTGAGTCAGGTCATTCCCCTCATCAGGCTTTTGCAGAAGAAGCTGGAGGCATTGAAGAAGGAGCTAAAAGGGAGCGATTCCGCTAGGCATGTGGGACTTGTGGATGCAGCCCTTAATTCGCTTAACAAGGATTCACGGGTGGTCAATCTGTTGAAATCAGAGCACTACATTTTGGCCACCGTGCTCGATCCTAGATTTAAAACCTACCTTGGATCTCTCTTTCCGGCAGACACAAGTCTGCTGGGGTGCAAAGACCTGCTGGTGACAAAATTGTCAAGTCAAGCGGAACGCGACCTGTCAACATCTCCTCCTTCACATTCTCCCGCAACTGGGGGTGCGAGGAAAAGGCTCAGAATTCCGAGCCCACCCGCTGGCGGTGATGCAGGGCAGTCTGGAGCGACTGCTGATGCTGACATCTGGTCCGGACTGAAGGACCTGACAACGATTACGGACATGTCGTCTACTGTCACTGCATATGATTCTCTCAACATTGAAAGAATGGTGGAGGATTATATGAGTGACCGCATCCAAGTAGGCACGTCACACAGTCCGTACTTATACTGGCAGGAAAAAGAGGCAATTTGGAGGCCCTTGCACAAACTGGCTTTATTCTACCTAAGTTGCCCTCCCACAAGTGTGTACTCCGAAAGAGTGTTTAGTGCCGCCGCTCACCTTGTCAGCAATCGGCGTACGAGGTTACATCCAGAAAATGTGGAGAAGATGATGTTCATTAAAATGAATTATAATCAATTCCTCCGCGGAGACATTGACCAGCAGCAATTGCCTCCACAAAGTACACAGGGAGCTGAGATGGTGGATTCCAGTGGGGACGAATTGATAATCTGTGAGGAGGGGGATGTACACGGTGATATATCGGAGGATGATGATGAGGTGGACATCTTGCCTCTGTAGAGCCAGTTTGTGCAAGGAGAGATTAATTGCTTCTTTTTTGGTGGGGGTCCAAACCAACCCGTCATATCAGTCACAGTCGTGTGGCAGACCCTGTCACTGAAATGATGGGTTGGTTAAAGTGTGCATGTCCTGTTTATACAACATAAGGGTGGGTGGGAGGGCCCAAGGACAATTCCATCTTGCACCTCTTTTTTCTTTTATTTTTCTTTGCGTCATGTGCTGTTTGGGGAGGGTTTTTTGGAAGGGACATCCTGCGTGACACTGCAGTGCCACTCCTAGATGGGCCCGGTGTTTGTGTCGGCCACTAGGGTCGCTAATCTTACTCACACAGCTACCTCATTGCGCCTCTTTTTTTCTTTGCGTCATGTGCTGTTTGGGGAGGGTTTTTTGGAAGGGACATCCTGCGTGACACTGCAGTGCCACTCCTAGATGGGCCAGGTGTTTGTGTCGGGCACTTGGGTCGCTGAGCTTAGTCACACAGCTACCTCATTGCACCTCTTTTTTTCTTTGCGTCATGTGCTGTTTGGGGAGTGTTTTTTGGAAGGGCCATCCTGCGTGACACTGCAGTGCCACTCCTAGATGGGCCAGGTGTTTGTGTTGGCCACTAGGGTCGCTTAGCTTAGTCATCCAGCGACCTCGGTGCAAATTTTAGGACTAAAAATAATATTGTGAGGTGTGAGGTATTCAGAATAGACTGAAAATGAGTGGAAATTATGGTTTTTGAGGTTAATAATAATATGGGATCAAAATGACCCCCAAATTCTATGATTTAAGCTGTTTTTTAGGGTTTTTTGAAAAAAACACCCGAATCCAAAACACACCCGAATCCGACAAAAAAAATTCGGTGAGGTTTTGCCAAAACGCGGTCGAACCCAAAACACGGCCGCGGAACCGAACCCAAAACCAAAACACAAAACCCGAAAAATTTCAGGCGCTCATCTCTACTAAGAATCTCCCCAGAGACCCAGTCAAATTGAGGATTGTGGGCCCTTAACCAGGGTAACCCCAACACCAATGGGGCAAAAGTACAGACAGTCACATAAAAGGACAATTTTTCAGAGTGTGTGGCTCCAATAGACAAAGAAATCTGGCTAGTGCAAAAGGTAATTTTACCCTGGGATAATGGTTCCCCGTTTAACCCACAAATCTCAATTTCCGATGCCAAGGGTACTAAGGGAACAGAGTGTTTCAGGGCGAATTGGCGGTCCATAAAAACCCCGTCGGCCCCACTGTCCACAAAGGCCTCAGTCTTGACAGTTTGACCGAGGATCTTCAATGTCACCGGAATGATAAAAGTCTTCTTGGGAAATTCTGACTTCTGGCCTGACAGGATATTTCCCATCACCCTCAGGCCCTGAAGTTTTCCGGCTTTTCTGGGCATGATACTACCACATGACCTTTATTCCCACAGTACAAACATAACCCCTGCTGTCTCCTCCACGTCTTCTCACGCGAGGAGAGGCGGGTAGCCCCAATCTGCATAGGCTCCTCGGAAAATTCCTCAGAGTCTGAGGTTCCCTTGGGAAAGAAGGAAACCTCGGTCTCCCTTTCAAGCCTGCGCTCTCTCAGCCGTCTATCCACCCGAATGGATAACTGCATGAGCTGATCCAAGCTATCAGGCAAGGGATATTGTACCAGTTGGTATTTTAACTGGTTAGAAAGACCTCTTCGGTACTGGTGTCTCAGGGCTGGGTCATTTCACTGGGTATCATGGGCCAACCTCCGAAACTCCGTACAATAAACCTCAACTGGCCTTCGCCCTTGCTTAAGGATCGAAATCTGAGCCTCGGCTGAGGCCGTCTTGTCAGGGTCATCATACAACATGCCCAGTGCCGTAAAAAAAGCATCAACACTTTTAAGCGACGGACAGTCAGGCTGCAACCCATATGCCCAGACCTGTGGGTCTCCTTGTAGCAAGGAAATCACTATGCCCACCCGCTGAATCTCCGACCCAGAAGACTGAGGCCTAAGCTGGAAATATAGCTTGCAGCTCTCCTTGAAACAAAAGAACTGCGAGCGATCTCCAGAAAAACGATCCGGGAGATTTACTTTCGGCTCCTTAACCCCTGAAGGTACTGCTGCTGCGGGAGCTCCGCCAGCGGCCTGCGAGGTGTGCATTTTAATGGACAAATCATTAAATTGTCGAGTCAGGACCTGCACCTGATCGACCACCTGTTGCAAAGTATTTTGAGGGGTATGCTCCATATTCCCACAAAATTTCAACAGGAGTATTAGGCTGCTGAATATGTTATGCACACCAGTGCCAGCAGGAATGTACTGGTGTCTGAACGGTGAGGGATGCAAAACAAATGAACTCACAGACAGACTGGGGAATATGACATTACATACACAGAAGGTGATAGGGTAACAAAATAAACACAAAGTAAACAGAGAAGCCCAAAGGCTAAGAAACTGGGTGTCTCCCTAATATTAGGAATGCTCAGATGGAAAGAAGCAAGATGTAGTGATTTAATACGTAGAGAACCCGAAATGCTGTTGCTAAGGGCAACAGCAAAACCCTAAAGGGTTACCAACGGGTGTGGCAGTAAACTCCTTGGTCAGAGATGGAATAATAGACACAAGGAGAGTCTCCACAATCCTAGTCCTCACTTGCAGTGCACTGGTTCAGCTTACTGCCACTAAACTGACACCTGAACACCTTGCACAGTGAGAAAGGATTTTGGCAGGCAAGTCTGAAAATACAGCCGCAAACTTGCTAGGTTCACAGAGTAGCAAAAGAACCCCAGCAGGTTAAACGACTGACTCCAGTCTTACTGCTAGGTCTGGATTGGCAGAGTGTAATACCAAATCCCAAGGCCTATTTGCAGTAAGCAACAAACAAATACAAAGTTTACACAGTACTAGCTAGCTTTCAGGAACTGACTAACCAACAAAGATTCAGCAGCATCTGCCTAACCTGAGAAGAGGGTTTATATAGCAGGTGCTGTCCACGCCCCACTCAGACCTCACAGACTGTGAGCACAAAAACCAGCACCGGATCCCCTGCCGTGCACAGAGCCTGTAACCACTGCACAGCAAAAGACCCGAACCGGAGTATCAGCTACGCTCAGGTTACTCTGCTAGCACTTGTCTCCCAGTTGCCATGACGACGTGGCAGCACAGAGCAGGAGACCCTAACAATATATATATATATATATAAACAAAAATTATCAGTGAGAGGCTGTGGCACTCACTCTGAATCAGGAAGGAAGGCTCAGCTGCCTGTGTCCAGTCAGTCCACCACTGTCCTCTGTCCTGCTCCAGCGGAGGCTTGTCCTAGGCTCCTGGCCTTTTGTCAGGCTGTCGGTAATGGCACGGTACACACAAGGATTGACTGAGTGGAGAGACTGAGCGCGGGGTGGGAGGACAGCGCAGGGCAGGGAGGAAGGGGGGGAGGGCGTGCGGTTTGACATCAGCACGTCACATCGCAAGGCGGTGAGAGCATGACAGCAGGTGTGCTGCGCGGCCAGCCACCCACCCCCAGTGACTGTGAGTCTGACCGGTGCAGCAGGAGGCAGTGTGACAGGCCGGGCAGGGATGTGCAGCGGGTAATCCGATCATCACTATCTGTGTGCTGCTGTAGTAGCACTGCTTCAACGGCAGCACACAGACAGCAATGATCGGATCGCAGGCATGACGTGCAGGGTGTGCCGGACATTTGGGGGTGCTTGTGCACACCAGGCAACCCCCGTGTGCACGCCTATGCTGGCATTTATGAATAAAAGCATACGAATATCACACTGAGCTACAGTAAGTTATTGGAGGCGAGAGATACTGTATGAGCATTATAAGTATTCTACATAGAGAAATAGAAGTGTCAATCATTTACTCTCTCATGTCAAATCTCCACAACTGATCGGAAATACAGAAATGATAGAGACAATAAAGAACACTGCGACCATTTGTTTTTAATCACTGAATTTTCTTACTTTATTTACATTCTATAATACTTAAATTGTAATAGTCCTAGTATGGCCTAAGTAAATGTCAAAAAATAAATACAGCAATTACTTTATTTTAAAATATAAAAACAAATTAAAGGCTTTGTTTTATACAATATAAATTACATATTCGTATTGTACCAGGCCCCAAGGATCAGAGGGGCCCCATGCAGGGCCGGATTAAGCCTTGGGGGTGCCCGGGGCACTTAAGACAGGGGGGCCTTGGTGGCAGATGGGGGGTGTATATTAGATTGTGCATACCTCCTAACATGACCCATTGCAGGAGGGACAAAATGCTCTTTATCTGGACTTCCCTCTTAATATATGATTGGCGTCACCTGTGTTGAACTATTTAATTGATAACAAAAGGCATTTCAACACACAGGTGATTGCAATCATAAATTAGGATGGAAGTCTAGGTAGAGAGCATGTGGTCCCTCCTGTAATGGGTCATGGTGGGAGGTATGGATTGTGTATAATACATTTAAACCAATGGTGTATATTAGTTTGAAACTAATAGTTTCATAATGCCTGGGTACTGTTTATAGCTCCACCTAATTGAAAGACAACTATTTTAGAAACTTTTATTGTAGTGGAGCAAAGACAACTTAACCTTAAAATACACATAGAAAAATAAAATAATTTATCTTGTCACATGCAAGAATAGCAGCAGCCTCTGTACTACTTACACACTGGGACAGAACTCAGGAGAACTGTTTGTCTCTATCTCTAGACCCAAATGGTTTAGTTGCATAACAGTTTACACAATACTCAGACACCCAGGTGGGGAGGAGGAGAAGCTGGGACCCCTGTGTGACTTACAGCTCTTTCCACTCTTCTATCTCTCCTCTGGTCGGAAAGCTCTGTTGGTAACTCATGAAACATGATATCCCTGTGTCTCTGCCTTCACTGCATACTGTCCTGCTAGCTTTCTGGGTGCTGGTTCTGCTGCTGCTTAAGAGGGAAAGCTAGTGATGTCAGTGTGTTCTGGTCGGGGGGCCCCCTGACAAAGGGGGCCTGGGGTACAGTATGCCCTGCATCCCCCCTTTAATCTGGCTATGGCCCCATGTATACACCGCTTAGTGCCCGGCAGGGATGTGAACCGTCTTGTCCAAATAGGGCAGTGTGGGTGGTGTGGCCGCAGCTTCCAAGTGACAGGAGCCTCTCACACACAGCATACCTCCCAACATGACTCTCTCCAGGAGGGACACAATGCTCGGCTTCTGGACTTTTCTCTTAATGTATGATCGCCGGCACCTGTTTGGAACAGGTTAATGGATAAGAAAGGTGTTTCAGCACAGGTGATGCCAATCATAAATTAAGAGAAAAGCCCAGGAGCAGAGCATTCTGTCCCTCCTGGAGAGGGTCATGTTGGGAGGTATGCACACAGTGACTGTGCGTGCTCGCTCTTCTGGGTCCAGCTCTGTTGCAGGCAGTTACAGGACATGGCAGCCGCTCTGCTGGACAGGGTTCCTGTACCCTGCACAGGTCTGGATACTGGGATACTGGTTAGTCTCTCCTCTGGGTCAGGGTGCATTGGTAAAGGTATAC
This sequence comes from Pseudophryne corroboree, assembly GCF_028390025.1. NCBI lineage: Eukaryota > Metazoa > Chordata > Amphibia > Anura > Myobatrachidae > Pseudophryne > Pseudophryne corroboree. The sequence continues at coordinate 71,097,601 of NC_086455.1, forward strand.
AGGGGTTTGGGATGGGGTGGGGGAGCTGAAATTGCAGTATGGAGTCATCGAAGAGAGACAGACTGTGGACAGAGGTGTATCTAGGGTAGGGCAAGTGGGGCACGTGCCCTGGGCGCCTTGGCAGGCCCAGGAGAGGGGGGCGCCGGCGCCGGCCAGGGCATCATGCCCCACTCGCCCCCGTCACGCGGAAAGCCGAAATGTCAGGGGAGGAGAGCGCACCGTCTCTCCCTCCCCTCACCGCCGCTGAAAACCCTAGCAGCTGTGTCCGGCCTCCGGCGGCGTTAGCCAATCAGAGCTTGCGGACCGGCTCCTGATTGGCTGCCGGTCCGCGAGCTCTGATTGGCTAGCAAACCGGCGCCACACAGCCGCCGGAGACCTGTCCAGGAGCGGTGAGGGGAAGGAGAGGCGCTCTCCTCCCCTCACATAGAACAAGCGGCGGCGCCGCACCGGTGACTCGGTAAGTGACCGGGGGGGGGGGGGGGGAGGGGAGGAGAGAGCACAGTGGGCTATGTAACTGGCACAGTGGGGCATGTAACTGGCACAGTGGGGCATGTATCAGGCACAGTGTGGGGCATGTATCTGGCACAGAGAGGTATGTAACTGGCACAGTGGGGCATTGTATCTGGCACTGTGGGACAATGTAACTGGCACTGTGGGGCATGTATCTGCACTGTGGGGCATGTATCTGGCACTGTGGGACAATGTAACTGGCACTGTGGGGCATGTATCTGGCACTGTGGGGCATGTATCTGGCACTGTGGGGCATTGTATCTGGCACTGGGGGGCAATGTAACTGGCACTGTGGGGCAATGTATCCGGCACTATGGGGCATGTATCTGGCACTGTGGGGCATGTATCCGGCACTGTGGGGCATTGTAACTGGCACTGTGAGGCAATGTAACCGACACTGTGGGGCAATGTATCCGGCACTGTGGGGCAATGTATCCGGCACTGTGGGGCAATGTAACTGGCACTGTGGGGCATTGTATCTGGCCCTGTGGGGCATTGTATCTGGCCCTGTGGGGCATTGTATCTGGCACTGTGGGGCATTGTATCCGGCACTGTGGGGCAATGTATCCGGCACTGTGGGACAATGTATCCGGCACTGTGGGGCAATGTATCTGGCACTGTGGGGCCTTGTATCTGGCACTGGGGGGCAATGTAACTGGCACTGTGGGGAATTGTATCTGGCACTGTGGGGCATTGTATCCGGCACTGTGGGGCATTGTATCTGGCACTGTGGGGCATTGTATCTGGCACTGTGGGGCAATGTATCTGGCACTGTGGGGCATTGTATCTGTCACTGTGGGCCATTTTCAGTGGCCACACCCCTTCTGGAGTGTGGCCACACCCCTTCTGGTGTGTGGCCAGGCCCATTTTTTCGGCGCGCACATGCTTCTTTTGCTATGTTTTTTTTCCTTGGGGGGGGGGGCATTTTACATCTTGCCCTGGGCTCCAAAAAATAAGAATTTACTTACCGATAATTCTATTTCTCGGAGTCCGTAGTGGATGCTGGGGTTCCTGAAAGGACCATGGGGAATAGCGGCTCCGCAGGAGACAGGGCCCAAAAAGTAAAGCTTTCCGATCAGGTGGTGTGCACTGGCTCCTCCCCCTATGACCCTCCTCCAAGCCTCAGTTAGGTACTGTGCCCGGACGAGCGTACACAATAAGGGAGGAATTTTGAATCCCGGGTAAGACTCATACCAGCCACACCAATCACACCGTACAACTTGTGATCAAACCCAGTTAACAGTATGATAACAGAGGAGCCTCTGAAAGATGGCTTCCTAAACAATAACCCGAATTAGTTAACAATAACTATGTACCATTATTGCAGATAATCCGCACTTGGGATGGGCGCCCAGCATCCACTACGGACTCCGAGAAATAGAATTATCGGTAAGTAAATTCTTATTTTCTCTATCGTCCTAGTGGATGCTGGGGTTCCTGAAAGGACCATGGGGATTATACCAAAGCTCCCAAACGGGCGGGAGAGTGCGGATGACTCTGCAGCACCGAATGAGAGAACTCCAGGTCCTCCTTAGCCAGAGTATCAAATTTGTAAAATTTTACAAACGTGTTCTCCCCTGACCACGTAGCTGCTCGGCAAAGTTGTAATGCCGAGACCCCTCGGGCAGCCGCCCAAGATGAGCCCACCTTCCTTGTGGAGTGGGCCTTTACAGATTTAGGCTGTGGCAGGCCTGCCACAGAATGTGCAAGTTGGATTGTGCTACAGATCCAACGAGCAATCGTCTGCTTAGACGCAGGAGCACCCATCTTGTTGGGTGCATACAATATAAACAACGAGTCAGATTTTCTGACTCCAGCTGTCCTTGCAATATATATTTTTAATGCTCTGACAACGTCCAGTAACTTGGAGTCCTCCAAGTCACTTGTAGCCGCAGGCACTACAATAGGCTGGTTCAGATGAAATGCTGACACCACCTTAGGGAGAAAATGCGGACGAGTCCGCAGTTCTGCCCTGTCCGAATGGAAAATCAGATATGGGCTTTTGTAAGATAAAGCTGCCAGTTCTGACACTCTCCTGGCCGAAGCCAGGGCTAGTAACATGGTCACTTTCCATGTGAGATATTTTAAATCCACCTTTTTTAGTGGTTCAAACCAATGAGATTTTAGAAATTCCAAAACCACATTGAGATCCCACGGTGCCACTGGAGGCACCACAGGAGGCTGTATATGTAGCACTCCCTTAACAAAAGTCTGGACTTCAGGAACTGAAGCCAATTCTTTTTGAAAGAAAATCGACAGGGCCGAAATTTGAACCTTAATAGATCCCAATTTGAGACCCATAGACAATCCTGATTGCAGGAAATGTAGGAATCGACCCAGTTGAAATTCCTCCGTCGGAGCACTCCGATCCTCGCACCACGCAACATATCTTCGCCAAATGCGGTGATAGTGTTGCACGGTTACTTCCTTCCTTGCTTTAATCAAAGTAGGAATGACTTCTTCCGGCATGCCTTTTTCCTTTAGGATCCGGCGTTCAACCGCCATGCCGTCAAACGCAGCCGCGGTAAGTCTTGAAACAGACAGGGACCCTGCTGAAGCAAGTCCCTCCTTAGAGGTAGAGGCCACGGATCTTCCGTGATCATCTCTTGAAGTTCCGGGTACCAAGTCCTTCTTGGCCAATCCGGAACCACTAGTATCGTTCTTACGCCTCTTTGCCGTATAATTCTCAATACTTTTGGTATGAGAGGCAGAGGAGGAAACACATACACCGACTGGTACACCCAAGGCGTTACCAGCGCGTCCACAGCTATTGCCTGCGGATCTCTTGACCTGGCGCAATACCTGTCCAGTTTTTTGTTGAGGCGAGACGCCATCATGTCCACCATTGGTCTTTCCCAACGGGTTACCAGCATGTGGAAGACTTCCGGATGAAGTCCCCACTCTCCCGGGTGAAGGTCGTGTCTGCTGAGGAAGTCTGCTTCCCAGTTGTCCACTCCCGGGATGAACACTGCTGACAGTGCTATCACATGATTCTCTGCCCAGCGAAGAATCCTTGCAGCTTCTGCCATTGCACTCCTGCTTCTTGTGCCGCCCTGTCTGTTTACATGGGTGACTGCCGTGATGTTGTCCGACTGGATCAACACCGGTTTTCCTTGAAGCAGAGGTTCTGCCTGGCTTAGAGCATTGTAGATTGCTCTTAGTTCCAGAATGTTTATGTGAAGAGACGTTTCCAGGCTCGTCCACACTCCCTGGAAGTTTCTTCCTTGTGTGACTGCTCCCCAGCCTCTCAGGCTGGCGTCCGTGGTCACCAGGATCCAATCCTGTATGCCGAATCTGCGGCCCTCCAATAGATGAGCACTCTGCAACCACCACAGAAGAGATACCCTTGTCCTTGGAGACAGGGTTATCCGCTGGTGCATCTGAAGATGCGACCCTGACCATTTGTCCAACAGATCCCTCTGGAAAATTCGTGCATGGAATCTGCCGAATGGAATTGCTTCGTAAGAAGCCACCATTTTTCCCAGGACTCTTGTGCATTGATGTACAGACACCTTTCCTGGTTTTAGGAGGTTCCTGACAAGCTCGGATAACTCCTTGGCTTTTTCCTCCGGGAGAAAAACCTTTTTCTGAACCGTGTCCAGAATCATCCCTAGGAACAGCAGACGAGTTGTCGGCATTAACTGGGATTTTGGAATATTCAGAATCCAGCCGTGCTGTTTTAGCACTTCTTGAGACAGTGCTAATCCCCTCTCTAGCTGTTCTCTGGACCTTGCCCTTATTAGGAGATCGTCCAAGTATGGGATAATTAATACGCCTTTTCTTCGAAGAAGAATCATCATCTCGGCCATTACCTTTGTAAAGACCCGAGGTGCCGTGGACAATCCGAACGGCAGCGTCTGAAACTGATAGTGACAGTTTTGTACAACGAACCTGAGGTACCCCTGGTGTGAGGGGTAAATTGGAACGTGGAGGTACGCATCCTTGATGTCCAAGGACACCATAAAGTCCCCTTCTTCCAGGTTCGCTATCACTGCTCTGAGTGACTCCATTTTGAACTTGAACTTCTTTATGTACAGGTTCAAGGACTTCAGATTTAGAATAGGTCTTACCGAGCCGTCCGGCTTCGGTACCACAAATAGAGTGGAATAATACCCCTTTCCCTGTTGTAGAAGAGGTACCTTGACTATCACCTGCTGAGAGTACAGCTTGTGAATGGCTTCCAAAACCGTCTCCTGCTCACTCTCCTCAGCTCACTGTTCTGCAGGCTGCTGCAGGACAACCCTTTTATAACTTTGCATTCCCAGGACCACATTCTATCTGGGATTTCCCGCTCTTAGTTTGCAAAAGGGTGAGTCATGCCCTTTGCATTTTGCAGACTGATCTGTATTGCTATGAGCTGTGCTGTTAACTCCTTCTGTGCTGCAAGCTGTAGGCTGCTGGCACAGTGCTTATGCAACTCCAGCAAACATTTTACTTTTATTAAAGTCATGCTGGCACCTGTAGTGCCACAGTTGATTTGGGTTGCAGTTTCAGGGTATCACATGCACCCCAGCTAAAATCTTGCGTGTCCTCACGCCTATGGCAGCAGGCCAAAGTCTCTAATATAAATCTCAATTTAAGCATAACCATAAACAGGTGTAAACAAATCGGATATAAGTATACAGTGGAAACGGTTAACAGTTTACTCCCTATACCTTAAAGGCGGGACGCCCTGGGTGCTGCGTCCTGACCTTCTGGTCTCAACCCCAGGGATGTCGCTCTCGTCAGGAGCGGTAATTAGGCTAGGCCGATCCTGGTCTTCAACAGGCCCATTGAACACCGGGTTTGGCGTTATGGATGGGGCTGAATACGGTGGTGGTAGTCCACCCATAAACACTAAGAGCTCCATGGGATCGTGTAAGGGTATGCCCCCTAGGGTCTCCCGTCCCTCTGCCACAGGTGGATCTGCGCTTCTCATTGGTAACTCTACGGTACAGAGCTTGAGTTGGTCTCTTGGTACCACGCTGACTGGACCTTCCGGGCCCTTACGGATCTTGTAGGTGTATCGGTCGCCCTCAGGAACACTGATCACGACGTACGGGCAACTTTCCCACATAGCGTCAAGCTTGCTGGTACGGTGATTCCGTTTCTTCCAGACAAGGTCCCCAGTCTTCAGTGCCTCCGGTCGGATGTGGGCATTGTAGTTTATCTCTTGGCGCTGCTGGGCATGCTCAATTCTTTTTATTACAATTTCTCGGGCAGCTTCTATCCTCCGCTGGTGCTCACGGACCCAGTCGGTCTTTGGGTCGATGGGAGGGACCACAGCAGGGGTCAATTCCAGGTCCTGGGGTAATTTGCCTCGTCGGCTGAACATGAGGTAGTACGGTGTGAAGCCGGTAGAGCAATGTTCAGTGTTGTTGTAAAGATAGGTTAATTCGGGGAGTACGGTCGTCCACTTGGTGCGATCTTCTGCCACCAGGCTCCGGAGCATCCCAATGAGGGTCTGGTTAGCTCTTTCGCACAATCCATTCCCCTGTGGGTGATAGGCTGTGGTCCGAGCTTTCCGACAGCCGTAGTAGGAACACAGTTCGTGAAACAACTGCGACTCAAAGGCAGGGCCTTGGTCGGTCAAGATGCAGTCTGGATACCCATAGGGCCTGGCAAAGTGCTTCAAAAACAGTTCAGCAGTGGTTTTTGCAGTGAGGTCTTTGGCCGGGACGGCTACTAGGAATTTACTGTAATGGTCCGTTATTGTAAGGGCATACAGATATCCATTGGTGCTCGGCTCCAATTTCACGTGGTCCAGGGCAACAATTTGTAGTGGATGTTGACTCTTAATGGGATGCAGAGGATCCTTTTGGGTAATGTCGGCCTGCCTTTTCCTTGTGCATGGAACACAGTCGCGGCACCATCTTTCTACATCTTCTCGCATGCCCACCCAGAAATACCGTGTGCGTAGGATAGCTTCAGTCTTTTGTGTGCCGAAGTGCCCGGACTTGTCATGGTAGGCCGTGAGCAGAAGAGCAGCTTGATCTTTGGATACAACCACCTGAGTGACTGGTTGGTGGGTACTTGGATCTATGCTGGTACGCACTAGGATCCCCTCCTCCAAGTGAATGCGGTCCCTATGCCGTAGTAACTTTATCAATTCCGGGTCGGCTTTATCCCGTTGGGCCCGGGTCAATGGGCGCCGCTGGTGCAACAAGGCCACAAGTTCCCTCAGCACTGGATTCTTCCGCTGCTTCTCGCGCCAGTCGACTGTGGGAGCATCCAGTAGGGCATTCTCCACTCGTGGAGGTCCGGTGACGGATAGGGGGTCTGACGTGACCGTTCGTCCCTTTCGAGAGACTTTAAACACCGGGGTTTCGACATCCTCATCCACATCTCTATCTTCCTCTGTAATGTCCACGGTGGGTAACCGGGAGAGGGCATCGGCGTTCCCGTTGGACTTCCTACTTCGGTAGGATACGGTGTACTGGAAATTTGCTAATCGGGATACCCATCTCTGTTCCAGGGCTCCGAGCTTAGCAGTGGACAGATGTGCCAGCGGGTTATTGTCCGTCATGATGACGAACGGCGTGGCGGCCAGATAGTGTTTAAACTTCTCGGTGACGGCCCAGATGAGGGCGAGTAACTCTAGCTTAAATGCGCTGTAATTCTCACAGTTACGCTCGGTCTTGCGGAGGCCCCGGCTGGCGTATGCAATCACTCTTTCCCGCCCGTCCTGCACCTGGGAGAGTACGGCCCCTAAACCCCGGTGACTAGCATCTTTGTAAACTTGAAATGGTTGTTCATAATCGGGATAGGCCAACAACGGGGCTTCGATTAAGGACGTCTTCAACCGATGAAAGGCTCGCTGCTGTTCCTCTCCCCAACATACCAGGGACGACTCTCTTCGCTCATGACCCGATTGGCCTCTGAGTAATTCGTGCAACGGGGCTGCCACTGTGGCAAATTGTTCAATGAAGCGTCGATAGTACCCCACAAATCCCAAATAGCTTCGGACATCTCTGACGGTCTTGGGGACTGGCCAGTCCTGAACGACTCTGATCTTCTCCGGATCGGGCATCACGCCCTCAGCGCTGACGACATGCCCCAGATACTGGACCTTGGGCTTGAGCAGGTGACATTTGCTCGGTTTAAGCTTCAGGCCGCAGTGGATCAACTGTTGGAACACTTCTTCCAAATGTCGCAGATGGTCCTCGTAGTTTCTGGAGAAGATTATCACATCGTCGAGGTACAGCAGGACCATCTCGAAGTTGCGGTGTCCGAGACAATGCTCCATGACACATTGGAAGGTGGCCGGGGCGTTGCAGAGTCCAAATGGCATCCTTAGGAATTCGAATAAGCCCATTGGCGTAGTGAAGGCTGTCTTCTCAATGTCTTCAGGGGCCATTTGGACCTGCCAGTAGCCGCTGGTGAGGTCCAGTGTGGAGAAATACGCCGCCGTCTTCAAGGCTGTCAGAGATTCTTCGATTCGGGGAAGCGGATAGGCGTCCTTGTGGGTTGCAGCATTGAGCCTGCGATAATCTACGCAGAAGCGCAGGCTACCGTCCTTCTTCTTCACTATCACCAGTGGAGCGGCCCATGGGCTGTGGCTTTCACGGATGACTCCAGCCTCTTTCATTTCCGCAATCATGTTCCTCACTGGCTGGTACATAGTTGGGGGGAGGGGTCGGTGGCGTTCCTTGATAGGAGGGGTTGTCCCGGTGGGAATGTGATGATACACTTCATCCGCTTGACCAAAATCCGAAGGGTGTTGGCTGAATGCAGCAACGTTGCGTCGCACCAGCTGTAATATTCCATCTCTTTGGTCAGTGGGGGTGTCAACATCGCCAATCTGGATCTCGGCCCACCATGGGGGTTCTTCCTCAGCCGCCGACTTTTCGCCGTCTGCCGCTCCTGATTGAGCCATGGTTACCCCCTGTCTCACGATGTCTTGGAAGTCGATCCAACTGACCTTCGCCACCGGACAATACTTGTAGAGTCTGATGGCATATGAGTGTGGGTTCAGAAGACGGACTGGTACCCTCCCGTGTACCACCTTGGCTAGTGTCCTCGCCACAGCGAACGGCTGTTGTCCGTCCCGGTCACAGGGTTCCACCAGAGCCTCGTAGTTTCTTCCCCCCGGACCAATTCTCGTTTTGCACCACACCACTTGCTCCGAATTCGGTTTCAACAGAACAGGTTGGCGGTCGGTGATTCGGGCTTTTCCAATCTCACCCTGACCATTAATGAATTTCCATCGGCCCTCTAGTACTTTGACGGTCTGTTGCAGGGCCTTTCGCTCCTTAGGGGTCGCGGTCTTCATCTCGTGTCGCAGGGCTTCTACTAGTTCCTCTGGACAGTTTCGCAGAATGTTCATGCCTAGGATCACGGGTGGCAAGTGTGCGTTGGGCGCCGTGGTGATGAGGTATCCTTGGCGGGTCAGGGCGGCGTTTCCTACTTCCACGTCGGCTTCCCAGTAGCCTTGGAAGGCGATGGGTTGTCCATTGCTGGCTAGCAAGTGGAGCCATGTAGTGGGTGGGGACACAATGGTAGCTTCGTCCCAGTGTTGGAGGAACTCCGTGAATCGGATTGTAGAGACTTGTGAGCCCGTATCCAAGAGAGCTGGTATCTCGATCCCATTGATGCGGATGTTCAGGTGAGGGCACTCTCCTACATACTGGGGCCACCAATCCCGCGATGGCGGACCTGTCAGTGGTTCTCCTCCCGAGGGTCGGTCCCTCGCCTCGGGGTCCCCCCGTTTAAAGGGTCAAGTGGGCAGTTCCGTTCGATGTGTCCGCTCTGGTGACATCCCCTACAAATCGGTCGACCCTGTGGGTCAAACCGATCGGTAGGCCTTCGGCCTGACTCCCTCGTGACCTCCCATCGAGGGTGGCGTCTTCCACCGCGTTCTTGACGCCCTTCTCTGCGTCGGCTTCCACTTGGTTCTTTGCAGAGTTCTTCCAGCTTCTGGCTCATCCGAGACAGGCTGAGCGTCATTTCTGACATCTGTCGGTTAAGGGTTTCGATAGGGTCTGGCCCTGTTGGGGCCTGTGCCTGCTGAAGGACTGCCCCCGCTCGGGTAGTGGTGTCTACATTCTTGTACGAAGGGGTGCTCTGGAGGCTTTCTTCGTCCACTTTCCTTGGTGTCTCGTCGTCTTCAGCCTCGTTGCCCTGATTCATTCCTAAGATCTGTAGAACATCTTCTTTAAATGCAGAGAAGGAACTGTCCAGTTTTTGGCGTTTCCACATTCGTAATTGTGACCGAATTGCTTCACCTTGTGCTCCTTCCATAAATAAATTAATTAGGGTGTCATCGGTCAGTCCGGCATCCAGTGGATCTAGTGTTTGTACAGCCCTCAAGGCTTCCTGTAGGCCTAGTGCAAACTCCCGAAGAGATTCGCCTGGTCGTTGCTTTCTTGCGTACAGACGGCTTTTTAGTTCTGCTACCGTTCTGCATTCAAATATGTTCCTTAATTTCTGGAGTATACAATCTGCACTCTTCTTCTCCGTATCCTCCCATGCTTCTACTTCCCTCAGTGCTGGGCCGGTTAATTGTCCCTTCAGGATCTCTACTTTTTGTTCTTCCGTGAGCGTATATAGGCGGAACATGGAGAGCATTTTGTCTTTGAATGCCTTGAAAGTACTTGAGCCAGGGACTTGTTTTCCTGCATATGTCGGTAACCATGAGGCCCCAAAGTAATATGGCATGGTGATCGGTGATGCCGTTGTCCCTGTCGGATTTCCGGGTGCCGCTGGTGGTTGTCCCTGTGCCGAGGACGACTCCGGAACATCTGGGTTCGACATCTTGAAACGATCCTGTTCGCGGACGCCAAGTGTAATATCTCTATAAAAGGGTTCGTACCTGAAACTCTGTCGGTCTCGTAATCGGCCGTATCCACTCTTCAATGATGTCTTGGCCAGCGTCTATTCTTCTCCTCACCTGTAAGGCTGGGGCAGAAGGACCAGGAGAACCCCGGAAGGGCAACCCAAACCCAATGTGCTCAAGGACCACGACACATGGAGACGGTGACAACCATTTATTGCACTGACGATATCAGTCACCGCTGTAACTCAATTTTCATTAAACACAGTTGCTTAGGTTGATCATTATTACAATAACCTGAGTCTTTCCCTGTCTTATAACAACATTCACAGTTTTAACACCTCGAAGGTATAACTTTGACCAAATCAAACAATCAAATACTTCACCCGTACTACCAATCATTTGGAGAATAATGTCCTATTAGGGTAAAGTATGTCCTGGCAGTAACGCGGGAGCCCTCCCTAAACTGTCCACGAGGGGGGGGGCGTTATATGCTGGACCGTAATGTTCAGTTCCTGCGCCCCAGGTGCGTTTGCGGCCAATGTCTCTCTAATAGACTGCTTATACTGAAACAGAGGACTTCTAAGGAGGCGTCAGTGGACGCAAGGTAAACAGTTGTAAACAGGTATGCAAAACCACTTTCTCCATAATACAGAATAGCAGTAATGATTCACGGTACCAACCGCATTTGTATCCACAGAAAGGTAAGTCAGTTATCATCTGTTAGGATCTTGCTTTTTAACCCCCTCGATGTGATGACCTCTTAGGTACCCGTGAGAGCAACTCTTAACACAAAGAATAAACACGCAGCTGTTGGTTAAGAATCACTCTGGTTTATTAGGGGGGCAACAGCTTGTTAAAAAGGACAGGATACATGGGTGTAAGCAGTATGTGTTACATTGTCATTGGCTCGTTAACAGTTACTAGGCAGTTTAGTAAAAGCATACAGGATCTCATATGCAGGAAGGACACATAGCACGAGCCAGTCACGAGGGGAATCTCCATATAAGGGCGTCCGTGCATGTGTAGGCTACATGGTGAAACTAGAGCATTAGCAGATGCACAGTATCAATGTATAGAAAGCATACAGTGCTTGACCATATTTGGTAATACAAATAAAGCCAGCCTACGTGGCACTTACTTGTATGCTTTACGGATTCCTCATTTAACCCTTCAATCCCCTCTTAGAATCATATATTTAAATGATATGATTCTTCTTACTAAACTCCTTATTCCTGTATTTGGCAAGGTACTGCTTGTAGCCTTCAGGGGAATTTACGTGTGCAGGGGCAATGGATTCATACATAAGGGTATTCTCAATACCTTTGGTAGCAAGCTTTCTGCAACATGGTATGATGCAAAAAACAACAACACAGATAATAGCAAGAATAATCAATATATAGATTCCTAACTGGACAAGGGCCTGCTTCCAATTTTCAAACCATCCAAACCATTGGCTCCATGGGTTATCAATACCTGAATTCCTCTTCAGCTCAATGGATAAATCCTCTAACCTTTTAATAGCTAAGGTGACCTTACCATTGGGACCTGTGTTATCTGGTATGTAGGTACAACATCCTTCTACCCTTTTTATATACACGCATGTTCCACCCTTTTCTGCTAATATCATATCTAGGGCCATACGGTTTTGGAATGTCATCTGGGTAGTGGATTCCAACTGTTCAGCTACTCCTCCCAAGGCGTCTCTGGTGTCGTTAATGAATCTCTGCTGATTATAATATATATAGTTAATCCAAGCAACATTCTTATTAACAGTTATTATAGGGATTAAAGATTCAAAACCTGCAGCAACTTCATCTCTAGCTTTAAATTCATTAGGAACTCCTCTAGGGATTCCTATAGCATCAATATATACATGGGGGTCAAAGCTACCTTCTGGGCTCTCTCTTTTCCTTCTCTTGGAGGCTACAGTAGGAGAAGGTGGTTGCTCATCTTCTGAGAGAATATGGAGGGGCATGATTACTTTAGCCAATGCACACTCTCCTTTCCATGGGGTGTCTAATTTTGTTCTTAGCCTCATGTCCCCACAGATATAATAGATATCTCCTAGGGATTTAGTCTGGTTAACTAGGACAGTAGTCCTTCTCTCTGCACAATATCCTGGGGGGAAAGTTTTCAAATTTCTACCCGAGGTGTCATTGAATACATAACAAGTGTAATTACCAGGGTATATAGTTATGGTGTTACCTGGGTTGGGATTCTTAGACAGTATGGGGTATTCCTTTTTCCACATCTCACATTCACTACTGTTGGTTTCTGTGCCATTGTAGAGGCTGAAAAAACAACCCTCCTGGTATGGGGGTATATTCAGAGGCACTGTACCTAAGTGGGGTCTAGATTTGCCACAAACATAGCAGTTACTTTTATTATGTTTGATGGCACTGTATTTCATCCATTCTAACCAAAAATTTATGTCAGAAAACCCAGTCTCAATAGCTAGGGTGTCTTCGAAGGTGGGATTGTTTATGGCTATTATGTCGTTGAATGTGGTTATGTGAGGCCTCAGGGGATTACTTTGGGTACTAGCTTTAGGCTGATAATCTGAATTATTAAACATATCTTTTAAGAGAAATTGTCTTCGGGGTGACAAATGTTCTCCATATTTCCCCAGAACATAGGTGTCAGCGTCAGTGGGTTGGGGATGCCGTATACTTATTATAAAGTGGCTATCACATTTACTTTTCCTATAAAGAGTGAGTCGAGAAAGCAATGATTCCCCGTTTTTATCACGTTTGAGAGTTGCCTCATGGGGCTGGTATCCCCAATTAATTCCTGAATTCCACCCCACCGCCCCCCAGGAGTCACACTCCTTTCCCCACTTAGGGCTGGTGACACAGATATAGGCCTGATTAGAGGAATATGGTGTCCCATATTGGTCACATTGCCAGGACCATCGCTTGGACTTACAGGGGACGATGGTACAATAGTCTATTATGTAGGTGGCTACCTCGGTACTAGAGGAATTATACCAAAAGGTATATGTGCCTGCTTCCTCAGTTATGGCCACCTCAGCCTCGCAGGGCAATGGAAGGATAAGAATTACAGTTAAAGTAGTACATTTCCACCATAGTTCAAAAATCGATGGCTCTTTCTTGTGGATCCCCTCTTTGTTCATGCTGGAGGTCAGGGCTGTCTGCCCCCGTTAGTACCTCTTCCTGCTGGAGGTCAGGGCTGTCCGCCCCCGTTAGTACCTCTCTTTGTTGTTGGGGGTCAGAGTTGTCTACTCCCGTTAGTACCCCTTCCGGTCTTCCTTCCCGGTCTGGTCTAGGTGTGTTCTTTACTCGGGATGCATGTATCCAGGTAGGGCCTTCTTTGGTAAGGATCGCTGTTCTGGTAACTGCAACAACCTCTGTTTCGGGACCGTACGCAAAGTCTCCTGGTTCTTTGTTTCTGGGGAGAACCTTAACAACCACTCTGTCTCCCACCTGGAAGGGGTGAGTTGGTTCCTGTGGATTAGAGGGATTTTTCCGAACAACATTATGCTCAACTTCAGTCAGTTTGGTTATGAGAGACCTGACATATTCTTCCCTGATCTGATCGAGATCCCCCTCTTGCACTATCATGGGTTTCTTTGCCCAGGGCGTGGGAAAGGGTCTTCCCATGAGTATCTCAAAGGGGGAGTATCCCAAAGTCTTCTGTGGGGTCATCCTGATTTCTGCTAGAATGATAGGGAGGACTTGTTTCCATTTGTGAAAGGTACCTCCCGTGGCCTTCCTTAACTTGTCCTTAATAGTCCTATTCATCCTCTCTACGACCCCTGAACTTTGGGGGTGATACGGAATGTGAAACTTCCATTCTATCTGTAGGGCCTTTACCAAAGCCTGTGTGATCTTGGCCGTGAAAGCTGAACCTTTGTCACTATTTATTTGTAATGGGCAGCCCCACCTGGGTATAACTTCCTGTGTGAGTATTCTAGCAACAGTCTTGGCATCCTCCACCTTGGTAGGGAATGCTTCGGGCCACCTTGAAAACATGTCTACTATGACTAAAGCATACTCCTGTTTAGCCCCTTTGCTTGGGATATGAGTAAAATCAATTTGCAAATGAGTAAAAGGCGTGGTTGGATATGCCAGGTGTTGGTGAGCTGCCTTCATAGGATTGTTAGGGTTGTTTCTTAAGCATGTAATGCATCTGCTAACATACTGGTCAACTAGTAATCTAGCGTCTGTGATGTAGAAATCTTTGTCTAGTAATGTATGTGTTGTATGTTTGCTGTTGTGACCAATCCCATGATAGTGCGATATGAACAAAGGAGCGCTTGCTTGAGGTATACATGGTTTCCCCTCTTTGCAGATTAATCCTGTTTTAGGATTCTTCTGCATTATTGGAAACAACCAATCAGCTAAATCTTTGGGGGAGGCAGAAACTTGGAGTTCAGTAAGTAGATACTGATCATCTATCATGGGTGGGGTCATGACGGCCATGGCTTGGTGTATGGTGGGGAGCTGAGCTGCCTTGCGGGCGGAGCTATCTGCGAGGGCATTACCCCTGGAAATTTCATCAGCCCCGCCAGTGTGGGCCCTACAATGTAAGATGGCAATATCACTAGGCAGGAGTATCGCATGAAGTAAGTCAGTGATAAGTTTGGCATGTGATATGTTCTTACCGTCAGCTCCGATGAAACCCCGGCGGGACCAGATGACTCCATGGTCATGCACAACGCCGTAGGCGTATTTTGAGTCAGTGTAGATGGTAACAGGTTTATCCCGGTACAGAGTACATGCCCTGGTTAGGGCTATGAGCTCAGCAGCCTGGGCAGATTGGTAAGGTATGGGCTTTGCTTCAAGAATGTCATTGGGCAGGCGCACAACGGCATAACCTGCTTGGTATGTGGAGTCATTTGGTCTAGTACAAGAGCCGTCAACAAAGACGTGGTCAGAATCAGGTACCGGTATGGGGGACATGTCCAATCTGGGAGATGTCTCAGTCTCAATAGTCATGCAGCAGTCATGGTCATCGGGCAAGTCGTCTAGGGGACCTTTGAGACCAAGGAGAGCATTTAAAATAGGGGCAGGGCCTGAAGTTGCATTGGCATACTTAATAGCAAGGGATGGATTTCCCAACAATTGTACTTCGTAGCTACTGAGGCGTTGGGCAGACATATGTTGTGTGTGGAGGCCTTTAAGTAGGGTAACTACATTATGTGTGGTATGTAGTACAGTAAGGTGACCTAGGGTGAGAGTCATAGCCATCTCAGCCACCATTGCGCAGGCTGCCAGGGCTCGAAGACAAGCAGGCATTCCCTGGACTGACACGGGCATTATTTTAGAAAAAAATGCCACGGGGCGCAGCTTACCTCCATGTTCTTGAGTTAGTACCCCCGCCATGGTTTTACAGTTGTCCCTTGCAAAGAGGTGAAAAGGTAATACATAGTTGGGGAGGCCAAGTGCCGGACTTTTAATCAACAAACATTTCAAATTCTCGTATGCATCCAACATTTCTTGTGACCATTGTATGTCTCTGGGTTTGTCAGCTAGTGTGGCTTGTCTCAGAATATTGTCATAATAGGAACAATCAGATATCCACTGTCTGCAGTAGTTTATCATACCCAGAAAGGACAGCATTTCCTTCTGAGTGGCTGGGCGGACCAGACCCAGTACAGACTGAATGCGTTGTGGACTGACCTTCCTCTCTCCCTCTGTGAGGACAAAACCCAGATAATCAACTTGCTTTTTACACCATTGCATTTTAGTTTTTGACACTTTGTGTCCACATTTACAGAGCCATAGTAACAGTGATAAACCATCCTCTCGGCAGGCCTCCTCCGTTTGACTACAGAGAAGCAGGTCATCTGCATACTGTAGCAGGACAGAACCTTGGGGGGGGTGCCATGATTTTAAAGTGGCTTGGAGGACAATGGTGTAAACGACAGGAGCGTCTATGAACCCCTGGGGTAACCTACACCAAGTTAATTGCTGGCCCCCAAAAGAAAATGCGAACAGCAGTTGTGTCTGTGGGTCAACAGGTATGCTAAAAAAAGCATTTTTTAAGTCAATGACGGTGAAGTACACAGCGTCCGCAGGGATGGCTGAGAGGAGGGAGTTAGTGTCTGGGACTATGGGAGCAATGGGGACAATTAGCTGGTTAATTGCCCTCAAATCTTGTACAAATCTAGTTGATCCATCTGATTTAACAACAGGGTTGACAGGTGTACAGTAAGGAGAGACTACGGGTCTGAGTATGCCTTGCTGCAGGAATTGTTCTACCATGGGCTTAAGGCCATCCATTTTTTCTTTGGACAATGGGTACTGTTTCTGGTAAACGGGATGTACATCAGATTTCAGTGTGGCCTTGTAGGGGGTACAAGATATCAAGCCTGTGTCGAGGGGCCCATCTGCCCATACATGGGGGTCTATGGTGTCTAGTTCAGAGGTTTCAGTAATCACGGGGAAATGTGGTGAGATTATGTCCATACCCTTACCAGTAGGGGTAATGGTTATCCGTAGTTCAGTAAGGAGGTCTCTTCCCAACAGGTTAACTGGGCAGTCAGGTATGACAGTGAACGAGTGAGTCCCTATATATTGTCCACGTGGTGTGTCAATAGGGATAGGTACAGTGGAATAAGCTTTTGTGGGTATCCCATTGATTCCCATTGAAGGAGCGGACTTTCTTAAGGGTCCATGGTACTGGTCCCTACACAGGACACTGGTGGTGGCTCCACTGTCAATCAGGAATGGGACACTTGTTCCATTTATGCCTAGATTGACCATTGGGGGTTCCTTCCAGTGACCAGTGAGCTGCATGAAAGTCGGGACACTCTCCTCCGGGCCCCGTCAGCGGGGCTGTCCCTGCCAGTCAATTTGGAACCTTGGGGCGTCTCTGGGAGTATTGTTAGTGGGGACAGGTTCAGTCAATGGTTGTTTAGTTTTATTAAAGGGGTAAGGACAGTCCCTAGCCCAATGTCCATCTTTTCCACAATTAAAGCAGGATGTATGTCGTCTGCTTGGAGGTGCAGGAGGACCCCTATTATGTGGGATGTCCCGCTGGGGACGAGGGTTCCGGTGTTGCCTCCGGGGGTTCTGAAAACTGTGGGTTGGTACACTTTGGGTAATCTTTTTGATGTCAAAACAGCCTGCTGCTTCCTTTTCATATAAGTGTTTACTAAATACCTCAATGTTGTCTGAGGTCCAACTAGAAACACTTTGTTTTACAGTTAATGTCACGGATGGCAACAAGTTGTTTATAAATGTAGAAATGAGTAAGTTGTCGGTATTAACTAGGGTGAGACCTGCCTCCTCTGACCAACACTTTTTAAATCTCTTCCAGAATTCAGTCACATTCTCACTAGGTTTCTGTTTGCAAGCTACTGCTACTGGGAGAGACGAGCGGGTTTTAAACACTGCGTCCATATGTTCACTCAGTTCATCCCACATTTTCTTTATGCCGTCTTGTGTATTGAGGGGGTAATTAGTGGCAGTCTGATTAGCCGTTGCTATAGGGGCACTGATTGTGGGCACCTTACTCCAATCCCACCCGTTGTAATGATCTATGACCCCGTCTATGATGAGTCTCATGTCTTCCTGTGTGAAACTGCGCCCATTACAAGCCTTTTTTAAGTAAGCGATGCAGCCCTTGGGTGCTACCGTAGGTTTGGGACAGTTCTTAATAATTCTGTCTAAATCTTCAACCTCAATAGGTTTTTTTAATAGTTGATCACCCACTGTCATGAAAGGCATGTGTGTCTCCGTCCCCTGTGCACCGCCGTCCGCCCCTGAAATGAGTCTACCGGACCGGGTATGTCCAGGACTAGTGATTTCATTAGTGACAATTGTGGAGTCCGCTGACTGACGAGTGGTTGCAGAGGCGGAGCGAGGGGGTGAGAGTGAGATGGAGATGGATGATGACTGAGGTGGCGGGGGTGTAGGGGCAGATGGCGGGGCTGGAATAACTGCAGAGGACAGGGCTAAGATGTCCTCGTCTGTTAAAGATGGGTAAAGGCGGTTGTAGGGTGGGGGACAGATGTTGTTAGTTAACTTTTGAAATCTGTCTTTTTCTTTTGCATGAAGTTGGGACTGAGTGTTGGATCTGTTCTTAGTCCTGACCTTTCTTGGTTTATCCTGCCAATGAGGGGCTATGGTAAGCCACTGCTCTCCCCCCGCCCGCATATATGTCATATCCCATTGAGGATCGTGGTCATACCACGGCCAAGCTTCCTTGTCCTCAAGACATAAGCCCTTCACCATATCCATATAAAATGGCAAGTTTGACCCGTCTCTGGGAAAGGGATCGGGACTTTTCATGGCTTCTGTCCAGCCAGCTAGGTTGTCTAGCCAGGGATTAACAAGGTAGTAATTTGTAGGGGAGACACGAGCAACATATTCCTTGCAGGTCTCTCCCGGGAGGGGAGGGGGGTATTCAGTCTCTTTACTCTGGTCTGATCCCATATTACCAACAAGTAACTAACGTATTTTAAGGTGAAGCAACAACAATCCTATCACAAAAACATAGACTGTTCTGAACACACTGTCATATAATGCGCGTACACTTACCACCCGCGCAATATATTTCTAAAAGAATTCACAAATAACAGGGAAGGGGAACAATAGTCTATGTATGCATTCAGCTGATCTGATCATAGATCATTGGTAACATGTGGGAGTGCATATTCCCTACACAAACTACCGGGAACAGAAAACAACAACAGTACAACAATATGTGACACCAAATGTACGTACACTTACCACCCGTACAATTAATGTCCCTGTGACTGTACACAATATCAGTTTGTCATGACAAAAAAATAGTAGGTGATCATATCGAGGAAGCACTATTACGGACCCCCGGTCCTCTATAGGTATCCTTGATACCTGTTCTTGGCGCCTAAAATTTAATAAGTATTGCTGAGTCCTCGACTCAGATATTACCATACGTGTTCCCAGAACACGCTACGGGTTCAGATCCAGTAGATGGTCGCAATCCCTTAGTGGGCAAGACAGACAACAAAATTCTCTATCTTACCGGTCAGGGGACGATCGTCTGGATCCCGGCTCCGAGCCCCCAGATTGTTAGGATCTTGCTTTTTAACCCCCTCGATGTGATGACCTCTTAGGTACCCGTGAGAGCAACTCTTAACACAAAGAATAAACACGCAGCTGTTGGTTAAGAATCACTCTGGTTTATTAGGGGGGCAACAGCTTGTTAAAAAGGACAGGATACATGGGTGTAAGCAGTATGTGTTACATTGTCATTGGCTCGTTAACAGTTACTAGGCAGTTTAGTAAAAGCATACAGGATCTCATATGCAGGAAGGACACATAGCACGAGCCAGTCACGAGGGGAATCTCCATATAAGGGCGTCCGTGCATGTGTAGGCTACATGGTGAAACTAGAGCATTAGCAGATACACAGTATCAATGTATAGAAAGCATACAGTGCTTGACCATATTTGGTAATACAAATAAAGCCAGCCTACGTGGCACTTACTTGTATGCTTTACGGATTCCTCATTTAACCCTTCATCATCCAGTGATATAAACTAGTAAACAGACCAGTTCTGGCTTGCACAGTAAGAACAGGGGTTTGCACAGTCCTGTTACCTTTTGTTGAACTGTGCTGTAACAACCGGGTGCAGTATAAGTGTGAAGGTCATAACATGGACCCGTTAGGAGGCGCTATTACATAGGGAGAGTCTTTGACGGAGCTGTTTAGGGTTAGGGGCGTCCCCCTTTCTGACAGGCGGCAGTTAATGATAACCCTCTACTTTACATGGAAACATCTATGAAGACCCAGGTACAGTACTTGTGTACTTGGGGTTCCTGTAACCTGGATAGCTGGGGTATTGGGGATAAGTGAGAGTACCTGCGGTATATTCGTTGCTCCTGCTGTCTGCAGCCGTGCTCCCAGTCACTGCAGCCTCTCCCGTATGACTGTTGTTAGGGGAATCCTCTTCCCACGCGATCTCCCCCCTTCCGGATCTCCAGCCCTTGTGCCGTGGCGTCTTTGATGTTGGGCAGGTGTTAGGAAGCCTCTGTGACCTGAGCCACCTCCCTCTCTTGTACACGCGGCGGTGTTGTTCCTTTTCTCCGGCCGTGGCAGGCAGCGGCGAGTCCGGCGGGTGGGCGCGTTCTCTTCGTTCCCCTCACACCGCGGTCCTTTCTTTCTCCGTCTTACCGCCTCTGCCCCGATCTCCTCAGCTCACTGTTCTCTCAGTCTCCTCACTGCCTGCTCACTCTCCTCAGCTCACTGTTCTGCAGGCTGCTGCAGGACAACCCTTTTATAACTTTGCATTCCCAGGACCACATTCTATCTGGGATTTCCCGCTCTTAGTTTGCAAAAGGGTGAGTCATGCCCTTTGCATTTTGCAGACTGATCTGTATTGCTATGAGCTGTGCTGTTAACTCCTTCTGTGCTGCAAGCTGTAGGCTGCTGGCACAGTGCTTATGCAACTCCAGCAAACATTTTACTTTTATTAAAGTCATGCTGGCACCTGTAGTGCCACAGTTGATTTGGGTTGCAGTTTCAGGGTATCACATATATATATATATATATATATATATATATAATCTGGGGGTGCCCAGAGATATCCCTGTACGGGGCCCCAAGATTTCTGTGCCGTCCCTGGTGGGTGTGATTAGGAAATCTCATATGGGATAAGTGTGCTGTGGCTGTGTAGACAGAATTGTCAGCTATGATGGCTACTGTCAAAAGTGGCAGGTTGTAGCAGCCAAACAGATATAGGCGGAGATCCACAATGATTTCAGAGCACATAATCCGTCCGGATATGCAGACAAATTGCGTGCGACTGTGATTCAGGCACCCAGTCTGTTTCCTTTCCAGCATCATGATAATATAATAGCTAAAAGGAAAAAAAGAAAGCAGAATGAAGAATCACAAAGTCTGGGGAAATTATCACAGATGAAGTATAATGTGTTAATTGTGCAGTATGAACTCATATGTATATCAAGATATAGACCCTGTTCTTATCCCCCATATTTGGCACTGCAACCTACCATAAAGTGTAACTGTTTTGAGAGAATTGAGATTTAATTAATGTTTTCAGTATGAAGAAGGTAGGGATGGTCATTGACCATCAATGGTTGTCAGCCACCGAAAGGTTGATATTTTTGCATTGACGGCAGAGATCTGGTCGTTCTCCACCATCGATGGCAGGAAGTGGCACAATTTTTTTCACCACAGGGCAGAGGATACATACCACTGCCCTATACATGTTGACTAGCCCCACCCATTCTTTTCTGATGGTGCAAACCATTGATGATTTATTGCCATCAATGTAAATCACAGATGGCACCATTTCATGGTTGTCCCTACATGAAGGTGTAATAGTTCATGTTTAGCATCTCTACAAAATGATAATTCATATTCCATGAGGTTCTATAAACATTGACTTTTGTAGGCCAGGCATCACATATGCGATAATCTAATATTACAAAGAATACAGTATATCTATCATGTCTTTATTACAGTAAAGGAATTGATGTCATCATTTTGGAAATACTATGAAGTTCTTTCCAACTTTGTTGGTCCTGTCGGGTCCGCGGTTACAAATGCTATACACAACGTACCAGACTTCATTTATAAGGTAAAATAATGAACATTTGTTTGTAATATATGTACTGTTATTAGGAAGAGACGTCCTTCTTCATCTGGCATTATTTAGGTGTTTACTGTAGGCTTTTTTCTGAAAGTTTTTAAACTAAAAATTTGAAGGTTATTATGTAAATTGGGTTAAAAAAAGAAAATGTAAGCATCAGCAAATATTGTTCCTGTTGTTGTGTACATGATTCTGTATGTGTGTATACAACGTATCAAAGTTTTTTTTTTTAGAGAAACCAAAATATATTAGGCATACTATAATCTAAATGAACACTACAAAGTTGCCACCTCAAAGTGCAAACGAAAATTCTAGGCCTGATGCAATGGTGGATGAAATGCTAATGTTTGCGCAGTTGAGCGATTATATGATACTATGTATGCGGTAAAGGGTGTGAAAAACCTCTACTGGGCATGCGTTCACCTGTCCGTACACCATGGCCGCTGCTGCATATGGAGTGACTTGCAGTGGCAGTGGCAGAACTACCACCAGTGCAAGCAGTGCCTTGCACTGGGGCCCGCTGCTGTGAAGGGGCCCAAAGCCAGCGGCATGTAATGAGTCAAACTGACTCATTACATGCCGCCTGCCGCTGTGTGCTGCGGGCCGCCAAAGAGGAGAGGAGAGCACAGGGACGCAGCCACGGGGGGAAGGAGGAGGAGGGAGGGTGACTCGGGAGCCGCAGCAGCGCAATGTAATTGGTGGAGGCGCTGCTGCAGCTGTCCCTCTCCTTTCACATAGGTTGGCTGCCGCCGCTGTGACTGCTGCAGCGGCACCTCCACCAATTACATTGCGCTGCTGCGGCTCCCGAGTCCCCCTCCCTCCTCCTCCTTCTCCCCTGCCTCGGATCTGCTAGAAGCTGCACAGAGGAAGCCTGACTGCCTGAGCCAGCGGAGACAGTAAGTATCATCTGTCTGTCTGTCTGTCTGTCTGTCTATCTACTGTATCTATTCTGTCTGCCGTAATGTGTAAAAAGGGGACACTGTGTAGGAGTGGCGGTGCGG
This sequence comes from Pseudophryne corroboree, assembly GCF_028390025.1. Lineage (NCBI taxonomy): Eukaryota > Metazoa > Chordata > Amphibia > Anura > Myobatrachidae > Pseudophryne > Pseudophryne corroboree. Next base: position 71,120,435 of record NC_086455.1, read on the forward strand.
GTACAGTGTCTGCTGCCGTGCAGGTGTAGTCTTGCTGCTTACCTCGCGTCACATTCTCACCTTCAGGTTGCGGAAACTTCGACGAACCTGGAACCGTTAGTTGGACCCGGGCATGGCGATCCCCTTCCAGGAGCTGATGACAGGCGAACTGGGAAGAGAGGTGAACCAATTAAGGGGTATCAACTCTTCTTCCACCGGAAAAGAGGATACCCCAGGGGTAAAATGTCATCACAGGCACAAAGCCTCAGCCACCCAACTTTCACCTATCAGCGCTCTCACGCTGAGGTGCACCCAGGACCTCGCACGGCCGTGCAAGGTCCACCGAACTGGCGCTCAGGGGACAGACAGGAGGGACAGATAGAGACAGATGTCAGTCACCGTTGCCAATTTTGCACTGCGATCTTCCTCTACACTTACAGGTTCCTGTAAGGAGGCAGAACAAACAACAGCCATGCAGGGCCTAACTCTATCCTAGTGTGCGTCCGCTAGACTAGCTTCATTAACAGAGCCCTCAAACTAGCTCAGGTGTATGTGGTGCAACACAACTATGCACAAACTGTAAACAAACTTTAAAACAAACACTTTGCCCTGCACGGTAACAACACGCATCACAATATAACAGTACAAGATCAAACGGTGCTGTCCCTTTAAATCCCTGCCTACTCTCTGGGGAGTGGGTGCCGTACAGCCTACCCACCTCCTGTACAGTAACTTACTAGGGGCTCAGGCCAAGCAGGCCTGCCTACATTGGAGTGGCCTGGGCCTAGTGCCCAGCATCACCCTTTATTCATCTGGGGAGCACTCTTTTTATACTGGGCCTACTGCCCCCTAATTATCCCCAGGCCTGAGGCCTGACAAAGCACCACGGGCCTAGTGCCCGCCTAACATGCGGCCGGTTGGAGTAATCTGGGCCTAGTGCCCACCATGCACCCTCGGGCCTAATGCTGCCTAAAATGCCCAATACAATGGCTTGGGCCTAATGCCCAAATCAGGGGATGACACTCCTAGCTGCGCACAAGCCTAGTGTCTGAACTTACCCCCACAGGTCTAATACCTGCACCCGCTTGTCTAGGGAGGAGAGGGGTAAAGATGAGCCTCACTGAGGCCTCACCTGGTCCAGAGGTCCTCAGGCGCCCTCTTGGTCTAGAGGTCCTCCGGCGCCGCCGTTCCGCCTCTAGCCGCCGCTGGACATCGAAGTTTACTACGGTGGAGTTTCAACTTGGAAAGCAAGCAGGTGTAGATATGAAATGCCGCTGCTGGCGCTTCCTATTGGCTGCCAAAGCGGAGCCAACTTTGAAGCGCTGCTGCGCTGTCTGCCGCTGCTGCCGCACAACCAGCGCTTGGGATAGACAAGATCCCCTGCGTGCTGCTGCTGAGATGTGTCCTGTGGTACAGGGCACATCTCCACAACTGTTTGCCGTAATGTGTAAAAAAGGGGACGCTGTCTGCCGTAAAAGTGTAAAAAGAGGGACGCTGTCTGCCGTAATGTGTAATCATGAGATGACAGATTACAACTGATACATATCTGGGCATTTCCAGGACGTTGCAGTATTGTGATGCCGCCTTCCGTCACCTTTACATGCTGCTATCCCATGACTTTTGGAACTTTAGTGTATGACACCATACCTCCGAACATGACCCTGAAAACGGACACTGTATAGAACCTGTATAGTACACTGTGCTGCCACCACTAGTGTCACATACCTCCCAACATGACCCTCTCCAGGAGGGACACAATGCTCTGCTTCTGGACTTTTCTCTTAATTTATGATTACCAGCACCTGTGTTGCAGTGACGTGCGGTGAGGTCACTGGTTGGGGAGGCACTGGCAGCTAACAAGCCCCCCCCCCCCCTGAAAAAAGTGTGGTCCCCCGACACATCAGTAAAACCAGCACTAGGCAGAACCAGCCAGGGGGAGTAATGCCATAGCAGGGGAGACACTCAGTGTGGGGTCCCCCTGCCATAACATTAATCTGCCCCCCAGCCAGTCAGCCCAGGGTTGGAATTCCTCGGAAAGTGGGAACCCCAAAAAATAAAAATGGGGTCCCCCCTCCCGAGCAATAACCAGCACTGGGCTGATAGCCCAGTGCTATGCCCCGCACCCCTGTACAGTGTCCGTTCTCAGAGACGCTTAGGGGCGTAGGGAGAAATACACACGGTAGCACATTTTTGTTCCGTGGTCTCAGCAGTAACGAAACTCCAGTAGTGGCCAGATTGTACACAGGAGCAGACAGCGCAGATTGCTGCACTCTCAGCATCAAAATGGGTGTATATAGGCAATAGACATAAATATCACTTTTTAAAAGGATTTTTTTTAGCAATAAATATAAATTAAGAACTTTGTAGTTTTTGCATCAAGAGTGAGGTAAGGAGGTTGCAGTGCTGTTTAGTCACATTTGCTGGATAAGATAAAGGCTTGTAGTTGGTAGTCATTAATCCACCTGTGTTACCCCCAGCATTGCGTAAGTGTCCAGGCAGGATCCTTTTACAGTGTGTAAGGGACAGCAGTGACCCTGTCACTGAGTCACTGGCACCTTATGCTTCTGTGTGAGCAGCATGGCCCGATCTCCCAGCTGCTAGAATGATTATCTGAACATTTCAGTCTTTATAACTAATATGAAGCCTGCACAGGAGGAGGTAGGTGCTGCTGAGACATTTTTTTAACATAGGCGTATGGACAAACACCATCCAAGGACAGGTTGTTGGTGGGACAGTGTGTCAATATGTGCTGTGTGCATGAGAACAAGGCATGATTGTTGTAATACAGTTTTATAATTATCTGTAATTGTTTTTTTACTAAAAGACTCAGGACCCTGGAAAGAGCATGACCTCCCACATTGGCAGGGATCATGAACTAATGTGTAGAACTCATCGCGGAGGAGCATTCTGTCACACTAGCACACATGTATCAAGCCACAGCTGTAATTAGGTTACATTAACTCACAGGGGCCGATCTAGGGCCCTCATTCCGAGTTGTTCGCTCGTTATTTTTTTCTCGCAACGGAGCGATTAGTCGCTAATGCGCATGCGCAATGTCCGCAGTGCGACTGCGCCAAGTAAATTTGCTATGCAGTTAGGTAATTTACTGACGGCATTACGAGGTTTTTTCTTCGTTCTGGTGATCGTAATGTGATTGACAGGAAGTGGGTGTTTCTGGGCGGAAGCTGGCCGTTTTATGGGTGTGTGCGAAAAAACACTACCGTTTCTGGGAAAAACGCGGGAGTGGCCGGAGAAACGGAGGAGTGTCTGGGCGAACACTGGGTGTGTTTGTGACGTCAAACCAGGAACGATAAGCACTGAACTGATCGCAGATGCCGAGTAAGTGTGGAGCTACTCAGAAACTGCTAAGAAGTGTCTATTCGCAATTTTGCTAATCTTTCGTTCGCAATTTTGATAAGCTAAGATTCACTCCCAGTAGGCGGCGGCTTAGCGTGTGCAAAGCTGCTAAAAGCAGCTTGCGAGCGAACAACTCGGAATGACCACCAAGAGGTGGGTGAGTTTTGTGTAAAAATAATGTAGCTGAAAAAAGTTACATTCTGTGCATCTTGCAGAGATGGTCAGATCTCAAGATGCGTTCAGCTCTGCAAGTAAAACATATGTGCAAAATGTAGACCAGGAGAAAACCGCAGTATATGCACCAGGTTAGTGTTAGGATAAACGTGTAGTATAAGCACCAAGTTGATGTTAGAATATAAGACTAGTATATGCACCAGGTTTGCGTTAGGACATAAGACTAGTATATGCACCAGGTTGGCGTTAGGATATAAGACTAGTATATTCACCAGGTTGGCGTTAGGATATAAGACTAGTATATGCCCCAGGTTGGCGTTAGGATATAAGACTAGTATATGCATCAGGTTGGCGTTAGGATATAAGACTAGTTTATGTACCAGGTTGGCGTTAGGATATAAGACTAGTATATGCCCCAGGTTGGCGTTAGGATATAAGACTAGTATATGCATCAGGTTGGCGTTAGGATATAAGACTAGTATATGCACCAGGTTGGCGTTAGGATATAAGACCATACTTACCGACTTTTCAAATCTCCTCTCCGGGAGATGCCCGGAGAGGAGAGCAGGTGGGCGGCACCGAGGGCGGGGCTGGCATAATTACATCATTACGCCCCGCCTACTCACCAGGAAAGGTGCACAGTTGGGTAATATTTGCATAGGGGGTGGAGCTAAGATTACGCGATTAGCATATAATTGCATCATTAGGCTCCGCCCCCTCAGCCAGTCTGCGATTTCGCTATGTCTTTCTTCACATTCTGCTCACTTCACTAGGAAGTGGGCAGAATGCGGGAGGTGTGCCCACTCTTCCGGGGCTGCGTGGGACTACTTGAAAAACCGGGTGTCTCCTGCAGAATCCGGGAGAGTAGGTAAGTATGTATAAGACTAGTATATGCACCAGGTTGGCGTTAAGAAATAAGACTAGTATATGCACCAGGTTGGCGTTAGGATATAAGACTAGTATATGCACCAGGTTGGCGTTAGGAAATAAGACTAGTATATGCACCAGGTTGGCGTTAGGATATAAGACTAGTATATGCACCAGGTTGGCGTTAGGATATAAGACTAGTATATGCATCAGGTTGGCGTTAGGATATAAGACTAGTATATGCCCCAGTCTGGCGTTAGGATATAAGACTAGTATATGCACCAGTCTGGCGTTAGGATATAAGACTAGGATATGCATCAGGTTGGCGTTAGGATATAAGACTAGTATATGCACCAGTCTGGCGTTAGGATATAAGACTAGTATATGCACCAGTCTGGCGTTAGGATATAAGACTAGTATATGCATCAGGTTGGCATTAGGATATAAGACTAGTATATGCACCAGGTTGGCATTAGGATATAAGACTAGTATATGCACCAGGTTGGCGTTAGGATATAAGACTAGTATTTGTACCAGGTTGGCGTTAGGATATAAGACTAGTATATGCATCAGGTTGGCGTTAGGATATAAGACTAGTATATGCACCAGGTTGGCATTAGGAAATAAGACTAGTATATGCACCAGGTTGGCGTTAGGATATAAGACTAGTATATGCACCAGGTTGGCGTTAGGAAATAAGACTAGTATATGCACCAGGTTGGCGTTACGATATAAGACTAGTATATGCACCAGGTTGGCGTTAGGAAATAAGACTAGTATATGCACCAGGTTGGCGTTAGGATATAAGACTAGTATATGCACCAGTCTGGCGTTAGGATATAAGACTAGTATATGCATCAGGTTGGCGTTAGGATATAAGACTAGTATATGCATCAGGTTGGCGTTAGGATATAAGACTAGTATATGTACCAGGTTGGCGTTAGGATATAAGACTAGTATATGCATCAGGTTGGCGTTAGGATATAAGACTAGTATATGCACCAGGTTGGCGTTAGGATATAAGAGGATATAAGACTAGTATATGCATCAGGTTGGCGTTAGGATATAAGACTAGTATATGCACCAGGTTGGCGTTAGGATATAAGACTAGTATATGCACCAGTCTGGCGTTAGGATATAAGACTAGTATATGCATCAGGTTGGCGTTAGGATATAAGACTAGGATATGCATCAGGTTGGCGTTAGGATATAAGACTAGTATATGCACCAGGTTGGGGTTAGAATATAAGACTAGTATATGCACCAGGTTGGCGTTAGGAAATAAGACCAGTATATGCACTAGGTTGGCGTTAGGATATAAGACTAGTATATGCATCAGGTTGGCGTTAGGATATAAGACAAGTATATGCACCAGGTTGGCGTTAGGAAATAAGACTAGTATATGCACCAGGTTGGCGTTAGGATATAAGACTAGTATATGCTAGAGATGAGCGGGTTCGGTTTCTCTGAATCCGAACCCGCCAGAACTTCATGTTTTTTTTCACGGGTCCGAGCGACTCGGATCTTCCCGCCTTGCTCGGTTAACCCGAGCGCGCCCGAACGTCATCATGACGCTGTCGGATTCTCGCGAGGCTCGGATTCTATCGCGAGACTCGGATTCTATATAAGGAGCCGCGCGTCGCCGCCATTTTCACACGTGCATTGAGATTGATAGGGAGAGGACGTGGCTGGCGTCCTCTCCATTTAGAGTATAAGAGACTGAGAGAGATTTACTGGAGCTGACTAGGAGGAGTACTGTTACTGTAGAAGTGTAGAGACTGAGTGGAGAGAGTTTACTAGTGAGGACAGTGCAGTTTACTTTATAATCCGTTCTCTGCCTGAAAAAAGCGATACACAGCACACAGTGACTCAGTCACATACCATATCTGTGTGCACTGCTCAGGCTCAGGCCAGTGTGCTGCATCATCTATTATCTATATATAATATTATATATATATCTGTCTGACTGCTCAGCTCACACAGCTTATAATTGTGGGGGAGACTGGGGAGCACTACTGCAGTGCCAGTTATAGGTTATAGCAGGAGCCAGGAGTACATAATATATTATATAGTGAGTGACCACCAGACACACAGTGCAGTTTATTTAATATATCCGTTCTCTGCCTGAAAAAAGCGATACACACAGTGACTCAGTCAGTCACATACCATATCTGTGTGCACTGCTCAGGCTCAGGCCAGTGTGCTGCATCATCTATATATATTATATATCTGTCTGACTGCTCAGCTCACACAGCTTATAATTGTGGGGGAGACTGGGGAGCACTACTGCAGTGCCAGTTATAGGTTATAGCAGGAGCCAGGAGTACATAATATTATATTAAAATTAAACAGTGCACACTTTTGCTGCAGGAGTGCCACTGCCAGTGTGACTAGTGACCAGTGACCTGACCACCAGTATATATAATATTAGTAGTATACTATCTCTTTATCAACCAGTCTATATTAGCAGCAGACACAGTACAGTGCGGTAGTTCACGGCTGTGGCTACCTCTGTGTCGGCACTCGGCAGCCCGTCCATAATTGTATATACCACCTAACCGTGTTTTTTTTTTCTTTCTTTATACATACATACTAGTTACGAGTATACTATCTCTTTATCAACCAGTCTATATATTAGCAGCAGACACAGTACAGTGCGGTAGTTCACGGCTGTGGCTACCTCTGTGTCGGCACTCGGCAGCCCGTCCATAATTGTATATACCACCTAACCGTGTTTTTTTTTTCTTTCTTTATAGTCATACTAGTTACGAGTATACTATCTCTTTATCAACCAGTCTATATTAGCAGCAGACACAGTACAGTGCGGTAGTTCACGGCTGTGGCTACCTCTGTGTCGGCACTCGGCAGCCCGTCCATAATTGTATATACCACCTAACCGTGGTTTTTTTTTCTTTCTTTATACATACATACTAGTTACGAGTATACTATCTCTTTATCAACCAGTCTATATTAGCAGCAGACACAGTACAGTGCGGTAGTTCACGGCTGTGGCTACCTCTGTGTCGGCACTCGGCAGCCCGTCCATAATTGTATATACCACCTAACCGTGGTTTTTTTTTCTTTCTTTATACATACATACTAGTTACGAGTATACTATCTCTTTATCAACCAGTCTATATATTAGCAGCAGACACAGTACAGTGCGGTAGTTCACGGCTGTGGCTACCTCTGTGTCGGCACTCGGCAGCCCGTCCATAATTGTATATGCCACCTAACCGTGGTTTTTTTTTTCTTTCTTTATACATACATACTAGTTACGAGTATACCATCTCTTTATCAACCAGTCTATATATTAGCAGCAGACACAGTACAGTGCGGTAGTTCACGGCTGTGGCTACCTCTGTGTCGGCACTCGGCAGCCCGTCCATAATTGTATATACCACCTAACCGTGGTTTTTTTTTCTTTCTTTATACATACATACTAGTTACGAGTATACTATCTCTTTATCAACCAGTCTATATTAGCAGCAGACACAGTACAGTGCGGTAGTTCACGGCTGTGGCTACCTCTGTGTCGGCACTCGGCAGCCCGTCCATAATTGTATATACCACCTAACCGTGGTTTTTTTTTCTTTCTTTATACATACATACTAGTTACGAGTATACTATCTCTTTATCAACCAGTCTATATATTAGCAGCAGACACAGTACAGTGCGGTAGTTCACGGCTGTGGCTACCTCTGTGTCGGCACTCGGCAGCCCGTCCATAATTGTATATACCACCTAACCGTGGTTTTTTTTTCTTTCTTTATACATACATACTAGTTACGAGTATACTATCTCTTTATCAACCAGTCTATATTAGCAGCAGACACAGTACAGTGCGGTAGTTCACGGCTGTGGCTACCTCTGTGTCGGCACTCGGCAGCCCGTCCATAATTGTATATACCACCTAACCGTGGTTTTTTTTTTCTTTCTTTATACATACATACTAGTTACGAGTATACTATCTCTTTATCAACCAGTCTATATATTAGCAGCAGACACAGTACAGTGCGGTAGTTCACGGCTGTGGCTACCTCTGTGTCGGCACTCGGCAGCCCGTCCATAATTGTATATACCACCTAACCGTGGTTTTTTTTTCTTTCTTTATACATACATACTAGTTACGAGTATACTATCTCTTTATCAACCAGTCTATATATTAGCAGCAGACACAGTACAGTGCGGTAGTTCACGGCTGTGGCTACCTCTGTGTCGGCACTCGGCAGCCCGTCCATAATTGTATATACCACCTAACCGTGGTTTTTTTTTCTTTCTTTATACATACATACTAGTTACGAGTATACTATCTCTTTATCAACCAGTCTATATATTAGCAGCAGACACAGTACAGTGCGGTAGTTCACGGCTGTGGCTACCTCTGTGTCGGCACTCGGCAGCCCGTCCATAATTGTATACTAGTATCCAATCCATCCATCTCCATTGTTTACCTGAGGTGCCTTTTAGTTGTGCCTATTAAAATATGGAGAACAAAAATGTTGAGGTTCCAAAATTAGGGAAAGATCAAGATCCACTTCCACCTCGTGCTGAAGCTGCTGCCACTAGTCATGGCCGAGACGATGAAATGCCAGCAACGTCGTCTGCCAAGGCCGATGCCCAATGTCATAGTACAGAGCATGTCAAATCCAAAACACCAAATATCAGTAAAAAAAGGACTCCAAAACCTAAAATAAAATTGTCGGAGGAGAAGCGTAAACTTGCCAACATGCCATTTACCACACGGAGTGGCAAGGAACGGCTGAGGCCCTGGCCTATGTTCATGGCTAGTGGTTCAGCTTCACATGAGGATGGAAGCACTCAGCCTCTCGCTAGAAAAATGAAAAGACTCAAGCTGGCAAAAGCAGCACAGCAAAGAACTGTGCATTCTTCGAAATCCCAAATCCACAAGGAGAGTCCAATTGTGTCGGTTGCGATGCCTGACCTTCCCAACACTGGACGTGAAGAGCATGCGCCTTCCACCATTTGCACGCCCCCTGCAAGTGCTGGAAGGAGCACCCGCAGTCCAGTTCCTGATAGTCAGATTGAAGATGTCAGTGTTGAAGTACACCAGGATGAGGAGGATATGGGTGTTGCTGGCGCTGGGGAGGAAATTGACCAGGAGGATTCTGATGGTGAGGTGGTTTGTTTAAGTCAGGCACCCGGGGAGACACCTGTTGTCCGTGGGAGGAATATGGCCGTTGACATGCCAGGTGAAAATACCAAAAAAATCAGCTCTTCGGTGTGGAGGTATTTCACCAGAAATGCGGACAACAGGTGTCAAGCCGTGTGTTCCCTTTGTCAAGCTGTAATAAGTAGGGGTAAGGACGTTAACCACCTCGGAACATCCTCCCTTATACGTCACCTGCAGCGCATTCATAATAAGTCAGTGACAAGTTCAAAAACTTTGGGTGACAGCGGAAGCAGTCCACTGACCAGTAAATCCCTTCCTCTTGTAACCAAGCTCACGCAAACCACCCCACCAACTCCCTCAGTGTCAATTTCCTCCTTCCCCAGGAATGCCAATAGTCCTGCAGGCCATGTCACTGGCAATTCTGACGAGTCCTCTCCTGCCTGGGATTCCTCCGATGCATCCTTGCGTGTAACGCCTACTGCTGCTGGCGCTGCTGTTGTTGCCGCTGGGAGTCGATGGTCATCCCAGAGGGGAAGTCGTAAGCCCACTTGTACTACTTCCAGTAAGCAATTGACTGTTCAACAGTCCTTTGCGAGGAAGATGAAATATCACAGCAGTCATCCTACTGCAAAGCGGATAACTGAGGCCTTGACAACTATGTTGGTGTTAGACGTGCGTCCGGTATCCGCCGTTAGTTCACAGGGAACTAGACAATTTATTGAGGCAGTGTGCCCCCGTTACCAAATACCATCTAGGTTCCACTTCTCTAGGCAGGCGATACCGAGAATGTACACGGACGTCAGAAAAAGACTCACCAGTGTCCTAAAAAATGCAGTTGTACCCAATGTCCACTTAACCACGGACATGTGGACAAGTGGAGCAGGGCAGGGTCAGGACTATATGACTGTGACAGCCCACTGGGTAGATGTATGGACTCCCGCCGCAAGAACAGCAGCGGCGGCACCAGTAGCAGCATCTCGCAAACGCCAACTCTTTCCTAGGCAGGCTACGCTTTGTATCACCGCTTTCCAGAATACGCACACAGCTGAAAACCTCTTACGGCAACTGAGGAAGATCATCGCGGAATGGCTTACCCCAATTGGACTCTCCTGTGGATTTGTGGCATCGGACAACGCCAGCAATATTGTGTGTGCATTAAATATGGGCAAATTCCAGCACGTCCCATGTTTTGCACATACCTTGAATTTGGTGGTGCAGAATTTTTTTAAAAACGACAGGGGCGTGCAAGAGATGCTGTCGGTGGCCAGAAAAATTGCGGGACACTTTCGGCGTACAGGCACCACGTACAGAAGACTGGAGCACCACCAAAAACTACTGAACCTGCCCTGCCATCATCTGAAGCAAGAAGTGGTAACGAGGTGGAATTCAACCCTCTATATGCTTCAGAGGTTGGAGGAGCAGCAAAAGGCCATTCAAGCCTATACAATTGAGCACGATATAGGAGGTGGAATGCACCTGTCTCAAGTGCAGTGGAGAATGATTTCAACGTTGTGCAAGGTTCTGATGCCCTTTGAACTTGCCACACGTGAAGTCAGTTCAGACACTGCCAGCCTGAGTCAGGTCATTCCCCTCATCAGGCTTTTGCAGAAGAAGCTGGAGGCATTGAAGAAGGAGCTAAAAGGGAGCGATTCCGCTAGGCATGTGGGACTTGTGGATGCAGCCCTTAATTCGCTTAACAAGGATTCACGGGTGGTCAATCTGTTGAAATCAGAGCACTACATTTTGGCCACCGTGCTCGATCCTAGATTTAAAGCCTACCTTGGATCTCTCTTTCCGGCAGACACAGGTCTGCTAGGGTTGAAAGACCTGCTGGTGACAAAATTGTCAAGTCAAGCGGAACGCGACCTGTCAACATCTCCTCCTTCACATTCTCCCGCAACTGGGGGTGCGAGGAAAAGGCTCAGAATTCCGAGCCCACCCGCTGGCGGTGATGCAGGGCAGTCTGGAGCGACTGCTGATGCTGACATCTGGTCCGGACTGAAGGACCTGACAACGATTACGGACATGTCGTCTACTGTCACTGCATATGATTCTCTCAACATTGAAAGAATGGTGGAGGATTATATGAGTGACCGCATCCAAGTAGGCACGTCACACAGTCCGTACTTATACTGGCAGGAAAAAGAGGCAATTTGGAGGCCCTTGCACAAACTGGCTTTATTCTACCTAAGTTGCCCTCCCACAAGTGTGTACTCCGAAAGAGTGTTTAGTGCCGCCGCTCACCTTGTCAGCAATCGGCGTACGAGGTTACATCCAGAAAATGTGGAGAAGATGATGTTCATTAAAATGAATTATAATCAATTCCTCCGCGGAGACATTGACCAGCAGCAATTGCCTCCACAAAGTACACAGGGAGCTGAGATGGTGGATTCCAGTGGGGACGAATTGATAATCTGTGAGGAGGGGGATGTACACGGTGATATATCGGAGGGTGAAGATGAGGTGGACATCTTGCCTCTGTAGAGCCAGTTTGTGCAAGGAGAGATTAATTGCTTCTTTTTTGGGGGGGGTCCAAACCAACCCGTCATATCAGTCACAGTCGTGTGGCAGACCCTGTCACTGAAATGATGGGTTGGTTAAAGTGTGCATGTCCTGTTTTGTTTATACAACATAAGGGTGGGTGGGAGGGCCCAAGGACAATTCCATCTTGCACCTCTTTTTTCTTTTCTTTTTCTTTGCATCATGTGCTGATTGGGGAGGGTTTTTTGGAAGGGACATCCTGCGTGACACTGCAGTGCCACTCCTAGATGGGCCCGGTGTTTGTGTCGGCCACTAGGGTCGCTAATCTTACTCACACAGCTACCTCATTGCGCCTCTTTTTTTCTTTGCGTCATGTGCTGTTTGGGGAGGGTTTTTTGGAAGGGACATCCTGCGTGACACTGCAGTGCCACTCCTAGATGGGCCCGGTGTTTGTGTCGGCCACTAGGGTCGCTAATCTTACTCACACAGCTACCTCATTGCGCCTCTTTTTTTCTTTGCGTCATGTGCTGTTTGGGGAGGGTTTTTTGGAAGGGCCATCCTGCGTGACACTGCAGTGCCACTCCTAGATGGGCCCGGTGTTTGTGTCGGCCACTAGGGTCGCTAATCTTACTCACACAGCTACCTCATTGCGCCTCTTTTTTTCTTTGCGTCATGTGCTGTTTGGGGAGGGTTTTTTGGAAGGGACATCCTGCGTGACACTGCAGTGCCACTCCTAGATGGGCCCGGTGTTTGTGTCGGCCACTAGGGTCGCTAATCTTACTCACACAGCTACCTCATTGCGCCTCTTTTTTTCTTTGCGTCATGTGCTGTTTGGGGAGGGTTTTTTGGAAGGGCCATCCTGCGTGACACTGCAGTGCCACTCCTAGATGGGCCCGGTGTTTGTGTCGGCCACTAGGGTCGCTAATCTTACTCACACAGCTACCTCATTGCGCCTCTTTTTTTCTTTGCGTCATGTGCTGTTTGGGGAGGGTTTTTTGGAAGGGACATCCTGCGTGACACTGCAGTGCCACTCCTAGATGGGCCCGGTGTTTGTGTCGGCCACTAGGGTCGCTTATCTTACTCACACAGCGACCTCGGTGCAAATTTTAGGACTAAAAATAATATTGTGAGGTGTGAGGTATTCAGAATAGACTGAAAATGAGTGTAAATTATGGTTTTTGAGGTTAATAATACTTTGGGATCAAAATGACCCCCAAATTCTATGATTTAAGCTGTTTTTTAGTGTTTTTTGAAAAAAACACCCGAATCCAAAACACACCCGAATCCGACAAAAAAAATTCGGTGAGGTTTTGCCAAAACGCGTTCGAACCCAAAACACGGCCGCGGAACCGAACCCAAAACCAAAACACAAAACCCGAAAAATTTCAGGCGCTCATCTCTAGTATATGCATCAGGTTCGCGTTAGGATATAAGACTAGTATATGTACCAGGTTGACATTAGGAAATAAGACTAGTATGCACCAGTCTGGCGTTAGGATATAAGACTAGTATATGCACCAGTCTGGCGTTAGGATATAAGACTAGTATATGCATCAGGTTGGCGTTAGGATATAAGACTAGGATATGCATCAGGTTGGCGTTAGGATATAAGACTAGTATATGCACCAGGTTGGCGTTAGAATATAAGACTAGTATATGCACCAGGTTGGCGTTAGGAAATAAGACCAGTATATGCACTAGGTTGGCGTTAAGATATAAGACTAGTATATGCATCAGGTTGGCGTTAGGATATAAGACAAGTATATGCACCAGGTTGGCGTTAGGAAATAAGACTAGTATATGCACCAGGTTGGCGTTAGGATATAAGACTAGTATATGCATCAGGTTGGCTTTAGGAAATAAGACTAGTATATGTACCAGGTTGACGTTAGGAAATAAGACTAGTATGCACCAGTCTGGCGTTAGGATATAAGACTAGTATATGCACCAGTCTGGCGTTAGGATATAAGACTAGTATATGCATCAGGTTGGCGTTAGGATATAAGACTAGTATATGCATCAGGTTGGCGTTAGGATATAAGACTAGTATATGCACCAGGTTGGCGTTAGGATATAAGACTAGTATATGCACCAGTCTGGCGTTAGGATATAAGACTAGTATATGCATCAGGTTGGCGTTAGGATATAAGACTAGTATATGCATCAGGTTGGCGTTAGGATACAAGACTAGTATATGCATCAGGTTGGCGTTAGGATATAAGACTAGTATATGCACCAGTCTGGCGTTAGGATATAAGACTAGTATATGCATCAGGTTGGCGTTAGGATATAAGACTAGTATATGCACCAGGTTGGCGTTAGGAAATAAGACTAGTATATGCATCAGGTTGGCGTTAGGATATAAGACTAGTATATGCATCAGGTTGGCGTTAGGATATAAGACTAGTATATGCACCAGGTTGGCGTTAGGCGATAAGACTAGTATATGCCCCAGGTTGGCGTTAGGATATAAGACTAGTATATGTACCAGGTTGGCATTAGGATATAAGACTAGTATTTGTACCAGGTTGGCATTTTGGAGATAAGACTAGTATATGCACCAGGTTGGCGTTAGGATATAAGACTAGTATATGCACCAGGTTGGCATTAGGATATAAGACTAGTATATGTACCAGGTTGGCATTAGGATATAAGACTAGTATTTGTACCAGGTTGGCGTTAGGATATAAGACTAGTATATGCACCAGGTTGGCGTTAGGATATAAGACTAGTATATGCACCAGGTTGGCGTTAGGATATAAGACTAGTATATGTACCAGGTTGGCATTAGGATATAAGACTAGTATTTGTACCAGGTTGGCGTTAGGATATAAGACTAGTATATGTACCAGGTTGGCATTAGGATATGACTAGTATTTGTACCAGGTTGGCGTTAGGATATAAGACTAGTATATGCACCAGGTTGATGTTAGGATAAAAGGGTTTCAGTATGAAATTCTGGTTATCGGGATCCCGGCGGTCACGCTGTGGGCCCGGAGGTGACCTTAGGTCGCCACACTATTTTATTCCCCCTTGGGTGGTGGTATGGGCCACCAGCCAAGTGGGGAAGCTGGCCTGTGGTTGGGATTCCGACTGCCAGTATTGTATCGGATTCCGGCGTTGGCATACCGGCGAGGTATCCCGACAGCCAGTAAACTGATTGCCCCTGGATAAAAGTGTAGTACTGTATATATGCACCAGGTTTTTGATGGGGATGTGACTTTAGAAGGGAAAGATATAAATTCTAAGGTTACAATAACCAATTGATACACAATATAGGATGTGGTTGAGAGGTGGACACTGGTCACACAGCCTCTACGTTTTTGTATGCATCGGTTGTGTGACATTATGCAAAAGCCGCTTAAGTAACATGATTCCTCCTGCTCGCTTCTGTGATCCAATGCTGCATCCGAAGATGCAACACTGGTCATCTGTGTGACCATCGGACATCTGGGAAACCCTCAGGTTACTCAGGATGTCCGGTGAATTCACGCTGCCGGGTCCAGTGAAGTTAAGTTCGGGGACGCAGCCACTGACTTCGGCACAAGCAGGAAAGGGGGCTGATGCCTGCATGAGCTGCATTTGCATGGACATACCCTTCCCATATCTGGCCTACATATGCTTGCTCCCTCTTTACCCTATACTGCCTCTCTAAGCACAAAATGCAACAAAATCCACAAGATGATTGAGGTGTAAGTTATTTGTGTACAGCACAAACTTACTTATCTTACTGTAAAAATGAGATGCTTACATTATGTCCAACATCTGGTCCACAGTGCAGTAATTACTAGTGTTGTGTGTGTATGAGAGATGGTGGTGGAGGGGGGAGGGGGAGCGGGGGTTTTCATGCTGAGTTTTACATATCAGATCTCCTGGGGTGTAATATGGTATGCCGGTGGCCGGACTCCCGGCGACCAGCATACCGGTGCCGGGATCCCGACCGCCAGCATACCGATAGCGTGGCGATCGCAAATGAGACCCTTGCGAGCTCGCTGTGCTCGCCACGCTGCAGGCACAGTGGCTATTCTCCCTCTTGGGGGTAGTGGACCCCCAAGAGGGAGAAAAAGTGTCGGTATGCCAGCTGTCGGGATTCCGGCGCCGGTATACTGTGCGCCGGGATCCCGACAGCTGGCAAACTGAAGACCACCCGATCTCCTGCAATGCCTCAAAAAACGGATCCCAGGAAAGTAACAACTTCTTCTTCTTCTTTTTCTTCTTCTTCTTCTTCATCTTCTTCCTCTTCTTCTTCTTCCATTTTATTTATAAAGCACCATAAACTGTCCACAAGTTCAATCACTGGGTTAAAAACAAACAGACAAATAAAAAAAAATTCAACTCAATTATCCTTTACGGGGCAAGCAGTGTCAGAGGGGTACAAAATGTCAACATTCACAACGCTGACATTGACATAATGTGGACATTGGGGAGCATCCAATTAGCCGTGATAACGTGAGCCGCGATCACGGGTAATGTTATCCCACCTAACTCCCGAAAAAATTGTCTTATCGCACCCTGCACGCTCCTGTTTATCGCACCTATCCTATTCCAAAATGGCAATAACGGGAATCGCGTGATAATTCTAGCTGGCAAAAGCTGAATTAAGTATAGGAGAAAGTGGGGAAATCGGCCTGCACGCCAAAAAAACAACAAAAAAAAACTACTATAGGAAAACATTATAGAAGTCTATTAGTGGACATAATAAAACTATTTGGTGTCATTAAATTGGGTCAAATTAATATTATATACAGGTTTTTTTTTTAAATGTGGAAAAATTATAGAAATAATTCGTTAATCAGCAAAATAAGTTCTCTCATTAAATTTGGGGTACAAAAAAATGGGTATATATATATATATATGGGTAATTTTAGGGGACTTTAAGAAAAAGTGGAGGCAGACTAATTACTCCCACCTGCAAGCCTAAGCGCCCCAATAAACCTGTCTCATACCTTGTACCTCAATTTTACATCACTTTGCATTTTTTGACCCCCAAAAATGACATATCATTATTGGTTAATTAAAAATAAGTGCCTAATTAGTTATTCAGGGGGGTTTCCCAGGGGTTCAAAACCAAATCACGACATTTTAAGTTTAAAATAGTGATTGTGCACTAATTATCACCAGCTCAGTGATGGTGAAGGGAAATTCGCAATAAACTGTATGGAGATTTATCGCCGATAACTTATTGCCACTAATAGGAAACAGAATTATCACATTTGCAATAATTTAGCACAAAACCACAATATCGTGGCTAATTGGATCCCCCCCATTGTCACAATATTGATGTCGGTATGTCAACATATTGTTTTCAGCTCATTATAGCCATAACTCTACCTTACCCTAACCACAGCCTAACCCTAAAGGTGCATACACAATGAGGGTAATTCCAAGTTGATCGCAGCAGGATTTTTTTTTAGCAGTTGGGCAAAACCATGGCCCTCATTCCGAGTTGATCGGTCACAAGGCGAATTTAGCAGAGTTACACACGCTAAGCCGCCGCCTACAGGGAGTGAATCTTAGCTTCTTAAAATTGCGACCGATGTATTCGCAATATTGCGATTACTAACTACTTAGCAGTTTCAGAGTAGCTTCAGACTTACTCTGCCTGTGCGATCATTTCAGTGCTTGTCGTTCCTGGTTGACGTCACAAACACACCCAGCGTTCGCCCAGGCACTCCCACCGTTTCCCCGGCCACTCCTGCGTTTTTTCCGGAAACGGTAGCGTTTTCAGCCACACGCCCCTGAAACGCCGTGTTTCCGCCCAGTAACACCCATTTCCTGTCAATCACATTACGATCGCCGGAGCGAAGAAAAAGCCGTGAGTAAAATTACTTTCTTCATAGTAAAGTTACTTGGCGCAGTCGCAGTGCGAACATTGCGCATGCGTACTAAGCGGATTTTCACTGCGATGCGATGAAAAATACCGAGCGAACAACTCGGAATGAGGGCCCATGTGCACTGCAGGGGAGGCAGATATAACATGTGCAGAGAGAGTTAGATTTGGGTGTGGTGTGTTCAATCTGCAATCTAATTTGCAGTGTAAAAATAAAGCAGCCAGTATTTAACCTGCACAGAGATAAAATAACCCACTCAAATCTAACTCTATCTGCACATGTTATACCTGCCTCCCCTGCAGTGCACATGGTTTTACCCAACTGCTAAAAAAAATCCTGCTGCGATCAACTTGGAATAACCCCCAGTGGGCGTTCAGAGATAGATGCAGATCGTTGCACATGCAGCCAGACCTGTGTCCATCTCCTCACATGCTGGGGACCATCCCGAAAATGCTCCCAGTTCGGCCCGCCATGCCCCTACATCGCCGCAACGATTCCCCCCCCCCCCCCCCCCCGACTGCCGTTGCTGTCAGTCACATTGCGGTCGTTATTTATTGCAGATGTGACCATAATGAATGTGCCTGCACATGTGTGATGCGGCCGCTGCACGTGCACAGTTTGCCTGTGCTGGGCTAGGAAGAGAGGCTGCTGCTGTCAGCCCCACTGCACCTGCCATAAAGTGACCCAGAGTGTACAGAAGAAAACACATTGGCCGCTTGCGTAAATATCGGCATAGCATTCAACTCAGAATCAGCCCCAGAGTATGATAGTGTAAATTTAGGATGACATTAGCCAATAATAATCCCTTTGATGGGATCATTGTTATCACTAATCCACACCCACCAGAACACTGTGCCAACAGACACACAGTGTTACTTATTCTATTAATGTAGCATGGGATCCTGTGACCAGTTCAGAATGTTTGCTCTTCCTGGTAACAACAGAGTGTGGGGCACAGAACGCCCTGTAAAATCGCCTTTAGGCTGAACTAGAAACACACTAGAATACTGAAGAGGAGCCACAGCAGACTAAAACAGACATTATTAAAATGAAACTAAAGTTTTCTAATAAACCAATCTCCAATAAATAATATTTAATATTTAAAGTCTTCAAATGTTTATAAATTGCTATGTATGAATTTTATGTTTAATGATTAACTGCACACTTGATTAAAAGGGATTCAGGCACTCACAGCAAGAAAGCCAGTTACTGACGCATACAATTGTACAGATGGAATAGGATGAGGATGTGGGTTAAGATAAGGGAAATACAAGGGGTGTGCAATAAGTTTCTGGATGCTCAAAAACTATTTTATTTAGAAACAAAGTGAACATAACATTTTTTTTTAACTATTCACCAAGGGAGTCTATGCAAAGTTGTGTGCACTCAAACCACTTGTTGAAGCAGCTGGACCAGTCCAAAGCAGGTATGTCTTCTATATGTACAGTATGTCCACAAGGTCTCCACTGCAGCTTCCAGTGACTCAAAACGAATTCCACACATCTTGCGCTTGATATGTGGGAACACAAAGAAGTCACAGGGGACAAGATCTTGACTGTACAGTGGATGACTAAGCTCCTTCATGGGCCAGAAAATCCACCACTTTTCTGGACTTGGACTTGTGGCAAGTGCATTTTCGTGATGGAGAAGGGAAGTTCTTGGATAGTGCCTGGAAAAGGGCTTCCGGCACTTACAGCAGGCGCCATTGGCATACTGCAAGCTCTGCACAAGTGGTATGGTAGCTATATTACCAGTCTTGGCCACAAAAACAGCCACCATCTGCTTGCCCATGCTGTGCTTACATCAGAACTTCTGTGGTGGCACACCTCCAACTGTGGTCCACTTGGCCGACTGTTGTTGGGTCTCAGGGTCGAATCTAAAGATCTAGGATTCATCACCACTGATGAGCTCCCGGAGTTTGATCGACCGCCATAAAACCTGGCCAGTATGTTGCAGCACCAAGTCACCCGAGCCTACTTCTGCTCTCAAGTCACCTAATGGGGCACTCAGCGTGCAAACACATTGCTCAGGCCAAGCTTTTCATGGAGTATCAAGTGGATGGATCCCGATGAGGTGCCTTCTCTAACTGGGCTGTGGATACCCTGGCGTCCACCTCAACTATAGCCTGCATAGCACCAATGTCCTCAATGATGGCGGACACAGGTCAGCTGCAGCGCTCCTTGTCTTCCAAGGATTCAAGATGGTGCATCCTCAATAGCAGCTTGCAGTTGGTCTAAACTCTCCTGATATCGCAGACCGCTCATGTAATCATAGAAGAGCATGACTCTCCAGTGGTCTTTGTTGAGCTCCATAACGAGTTTGTGAAGGAAGTGAACATGCTGACTTCTTTCGTGTGCAGTGCTGCTCATATATGGCTCTGTGCCTTAATATTTCACAAGAACTTTATTCAGAACTCACAGAGGCAATAGAGACGCCTGCCTCTGGGCTACAAGCCCTGAAGGAACACCTACATGTACAGCAGCAGATGTGAGGTTCACAGCGGGATCCAAGTGTGATCAGCTCTGTCCAGGGCCGGACTGGTACTAAAAATAGACCCTGGCATTTAAAGACCATAGGCCCACCTCGGCATCAGCATCTGGCTCCTAGCATAGACGCCACCCCTTACTAAACCTGACTCCTCCTACTTCTTAATTTATACTTTTACAAATATAATTAATATTAGCACAATATACAAGTTGTCATCATAATCTAAAATACATGCAACAGTGCTCATCCTGCAGGGGATTCAAACATGTGCCATAGTCAGATGTTTGGTATTTGATTGGTTGTGTTAGGTAAAGCTGGCACTTCATTGGTGTAGGTCACACACAATGAAAAGGGAAGGCATTTTCCCAGTTGACCAATCACTGGCTTATCAGGCATAGAGGATTAGATAGTGTACTCTGTAGGAATTTTGTTAAGGTAGGGCACACAGCAGGAAAGGGGTGTGGCCTCCATGAGGGCTTGGTCTCATTGCATGCCACCTACCTTTCCATCACCCATACAACAGAAAAAGAGACAGACTGAATGAATAATACATGAGCCAGAAACACCCAAACAGCATAATGTAGGCCCAGTGTGAGGGAGGGAAAAAGCTAGGAATAGGCTGCCAGAGGGAGATGGAACTCTGCTGTCAGGATTGAGACCACCGAGATTATCACCAGTGGCATTTCATACCCATCCCCAGGTGGCATCTAGAGCCACCACCAGGGCCGAGAGGGATCGCTTATTGGCCAGATAAATCAGGTCAATAAGTCGTCTGGTATTATCAGAGGCTTGCCTATTTGGAATAAAACCCACTTGATCAGGGTGAATCAGACTAGGTAAAAGGGGGGCTAGACGGTTGGCTAGAATCTTGGCGAATAGCTTTAAATCCGTATTCAATAGGGATATGGGTCTCTAGTTACCCATCTCCGATGGATCTCTATCAGGCTTAGGAATTACAATAATATTGGCCCTGGTAGTGGCTGAGTCAAGTGTGGCACCCTGTAAGAGAGAATTAAAGAAGAGCGTAAGCATAGGTAATAGAGAGATAGAACTTTCTTATAGTAGAGAGCAGTAAAGCCGTCTGGACCAGGAGCCGCGGAACGTCGCAGTGTCTTGATAGCGGCGAGAATTTCCACATCAGTAATTGGAGAATGAAGGGTAGAAGCCTGAGTTAGAGAGAGTTTGGGGAGGCCACAGAATTCCAAGTACTGGCAAGTCGCATCTAGGTTGTAAAGGGGGGCACCGTTAGGTGAAGTAAGGTTATAAAGAGATTCGTAGAACGAGCGAAATTGGTCAGCTATTAATTGGGGATCATACGTAGTGGAGCTGTTAGAGCAAGTTAGGCTGTGAATACGGTTACGGGTACGTTTAGCACGAAGTTGGCGAGCTAGCAAAGAGTCAGCTTTGTTGGATTTTTTGTAAAATCTCTGCCGGGCCCAGTGGCGGATCCAGGGGGGGTGGGGGGCACTCGGGCCCGTGCCCCCCCTTTCATTTGTGGCTTCCCCCCGTCCCCCTCCCCACCTCGGCGTCGGCGCCGCACAGGGAGATGACGGGCGCCCGCTGAGATTGTGTTACCAGCGGGCGCCCGTCTCCCTGCACAGCGGTAGCTGCAGGCAGGAGCTCAGTACTGAGCTCAGGCTTCCGGCACTGTACTGTGCCGTGCGCTATGGGAGAGACGTCAGTCATGACGTCTCTCTCATAGTACTGAGGAGAGGACGCCAGCCAGGAGGAGGACTGCAGCGGCGCGGGAACGGGGGTCGGTAAGTATTATGTTTTTTTCTTCCTTAATGCATCTACTGGGGGCAAACTACGGGGGGACATTGCTACTGGGGGGGCATCAACAAGGGGCATTACTACTGGGGGGGGGGGAATTATTACTGGGGGCATTATAACTGGGGGCATCACTCCTGGGGGGGCAGCTACTGGGGCATTATTACTGGGGGGGCAGCTACTGGGGGCATTATTACTGGGGGGCACCTACAGGGGGCATTACTACTTGGGGGCTAAACTACAGGGGCATTACTACTTGGGGGCTAAACTACAGGGGCATTACTACTTGGGGGCTAAACTACAGGGGGGCCAAACTACTGGGGGCATTACTACTGGAGGCTAAACTATAAGGGGGGCATAACTACAGGGGCTAAACTGCAATGGGGCAAACTACAGGGGGGCATTACTACTGGTGGCTAAACTATAAGGGGGGCATAACTACAGGGGCTAAACTACAATGGGGCAAACTACAGGGGGGCATTACTACTGGTGGCTAAACTACTGGGGTCATAACTGCAGGGGCATTACCACTGGGGGCATAATGACTGGGGGCATTACTACAGGCAACATTACTACTGGGGGCAATACGGGCATTGCATAAGGGACACCACTACTATGGGGTCTATATAAGGGGCACTACCAGTACAGTGGACATTGCATAATGAGGGCTACAACTGTGGGCATTGTATAAGAAGCGCCACCTCACATGCACCGAAGCCGCACGCAAATGTACTTGCCCCTTCCATGGTGCCCCCCCTATCATTTTCTTCTGGATCCGCCCCTGGCCGGGCCCATAAGAGGGCATGGGAAGCCTTAGTGGACAGAATCTGATCTAAATGGCCCTTGATGGAGAGGATTTTAAGATACGTGCATCGTTTAGGAAAGCGTTGATGTAAGAGAGTTAGAGAAGTTAAGGTAGATTCCAAGTCTCGTATGCGTGTCAGGGTGGCTTTTTTTTGTGCAACCAACAGACTAATTAAGGAACCACGGAGAGTAGCCTTATGGCAGTGATGGCTAACCTTGACAGACCAGCAGGCCCTGCTACAGTTTTGTTATTTGGCTATGTTAAAACTGATGCAGGGCATGCTGGAATGTGTAGTTCAACAACAGCTGGAGTGTCAAGGTTAGCCATCACTGCCTTATGGGCTTCCCAAATCGCTGGAGGAGGGATATCAGGAGTGTTATTTAGTGTGTAAAAGTCAGTTATGGTCGAACTAAGATCAGCTACAATTTCGGGTTTGAGGAGCAAGGCATCATTAAGACGCCAATGACGCATGAAAGGAATTGAGTGCGAAGTGTTGATATCTAAGTCTACAGCAAGGTGATCCGACCACGAGACCGGAGAGATCTGAGCGCCAAGATTTTGGCCCTCATTCCGAGTTGTTCGCTCGCTAGCTGCTTTTAGCAGCCGTGCAAACGCTAAGCCGCCGCCCTCTTGGAGTGTATCTGAGCTTAGCAGAAGTGCGAACGAAAGGATCGCACAGCGGCTACAAAATTATTTTGTGCAGCTTCAGAGTAGCTCCAGACCTACTCCTAGCTTGCGACCACTACAGACTATTTAGTTCCTGTTTTGACGTCACGAACACGCCCTGCGTTCGGCCAGCCACGCCTGCGTTACCCCAGGCACGCCTGCGTTTGTAGCTGACACACCTGCGTTTTTTCACACACTCCCTGAAAACGGTCAGCAGTGCGACTGAAAAGCGTCGCTAGACCTTGTGTGAAACTGCATCGGCTGGCTCACTTCTCCGCTCTCATCACTGCTTAGTAAATGTACCCCTAAGGGAGATCACCTTCAGTGTCATGGGGGATCATCAAGCAAGGGGACAGAGTGATAAGGAATGCAGACACCGACCGAATTAAGAGAAAGAAGAGAGAAAGAAAGCGAATAACAGAAAAGAAGGCAGATGAATGGGAAATCCAAAAAGAGAACAGGAGGAACCCCCCCTTAGGAATAGGAGGAGTTCAATCAAATAAGGGCAAAGGACATAGAGACCTACCCTATGTTGGGAAGCGTGGACAAGGGTGAGAATTAACAAGAGAGCATTTTCACACATGTAGGCAATTCACTAGGGAATGAGAGGAATACACAATAAGGCATAGGGTGGGAGGGAAAAGGGAGTATCGGCATACAAAATAGAACAAGAAGCTAAATGAGAGAGCAACCATGAGAATTAGGAAGGACAGTAATAGGAAGTAGGGAAAAATCACAACAACAAAAAGAACACAGTTAAAGTATCCCCGGGGTTGCTGCACCAAGCCGTGTAGTGTCAGCACAGTGATCAGTAATTGTAAGCAGAGTGGATTAGGTGGAGCAACCCAAGAAGACGCTGGTCCAACCGAGACCGAAAGCCGCAAGGCATGTAGCAATGGCAGAAATGCGGCAATTCCAATAGTAACAAAGGTGTATTTGCAAACTTATCAGTAAGCAAAAGCAATAAAATGACAAAATCTAAAAAAGAGACAAAAATAGGTAAAAAAATTACTGTGAAAGAGATAGGAGTAATAAAGCCATGTGAACAATCAAATAGTAAAATAGAGAAAGAAACACAATATGTTGGCACGGTGAAGCGACAGACCAGTCTGGAGCAGGAGCTGGTGGGCCACACCGAGGGGTGGTCGATGCCTGGTGTAAGAATTCAGCAATAAGACCGAACTTTTGAAGCAGTTCATAGCTTTGAAGAGGCGTCTTGACAACGTGCGTGTTCCCGTCTTTGGAAACAACAAGCTGGAACAGGAAGCCCCATCTGTATTTAATAGAGTGGTTTCTCAGGGTTTTAGTGACGGTGACAAGATCTCACCTCTTCCGGAGTGTCGATTGAGACAGGTCCTGAAACAATTGAAGTGGTGACCCTGCATAGGCAACAGTCAGAGTGCCTCTAACTGCGGACATTATTTGTTCCTTAGATCGGAAGTAGTGGAATCGAAGAATTACACAGAGCCGGCCTTAGGCATAGGCAAACTAGGCAAATGTCTAGGGCATTTGGTATGCTTAGGGGCACCAGCAGCTTCTGCTGATTAAAATGATATGCGGCATGCCTATATTGTGTGTGTGACTGCGGCTGTATCTGCATACAAAATGCTACATTGCAGTGTATTCCTGGAAATCACTGTAATGTAGCATTTCGTATGCAGATACAGCCGCAGTCACACACAGAATATAGGCATGCTGCATATCATTTTAATCAGCAGAAGCTGCTTGTGCATCCTAGCCACAAAGTAATGCAAATAAAATGCATTTTCATAAACAAAAGGCACCCAACGTTAGCAGAGCTGCCAGCTGACTCATGCCAGCAGAGGCGTAACTAGGGTTTTTGGAGCCCAGGGCAAGATGGAAAATGCCGCCCCCCCCCCCCCCCCGCCCTTTAAAAAAAAACCAGTAAAAGAAGCACGTGCGAGCGCCGAAAAAAAATGGGCGTGGTCCAGAAGGGGTGTGGCCACTGAAAATGGCCCACAGTGCCAGTTACATTGCCCCACGGTGCCAGATACATGCCCCACGGTGCCAGATACTTGCCCCACGGTGCCAGATACATGCCCCACGGTGCCAGATACATGCCCCACGGTGCCAGATACATGCCCCACTCGGTGCCAGATACATGCCCCACTCGGTGCCAGATACATGCCCCACAGTGCCAGATACATGCCCCACGGTGCCAGATACATGCCCCACGGTGCCAGATACATGCCCCACGGTGCCAGATACATGCTCCACTCGGTGCCAGATACATGCCCCACTCGGTGCCAGATACATGCCCCACTCGGTGCCAGATACATGCCCCACTCAGTGCCAGTTACATTGCCCCACTCAGTGCCAGTTACATTGCCCCACTCAGTGCCAGTTACATTGCCCCACTCAGTGCCAGTTACACTGCCCCACTCAGTGCCAGTTACACTGCCCCACTCAGTGCCAGTTACACTGCCCCACTCAGTGCCGCACTCAGTGCCGGATACAATGCCCCACTCAGTGCCGGATACAATGCCCCACTCGGTGCCAGATACATGCCCCACTCGGTGCCAGATACATGCCCCACTCAGTGCCAGTTACATTGCCCCACTCAGTGCCAGTTACATTGCCCCACTCAGTGCCAGTTACATTGCCCCACTCAGTGCCAGTTACACTGCCCCACTCAGTGCCAGTTACACTGCCCCACTCAGTGCCAGTTACACTGCCCCACTCAGTGCCAGTTACACTGCCCCACTCAGTGCCGCACTCAGTGCCGGATACAATGCCCCACTCAGTGCCGGATACAATGCCCCACTCAGTGCCGGATACAATGCCCCACTCAGTGCCGGATACAATGCCCCACTCAGTGCCGGATACAATGCCCCACTCAGCGCCGGATACAATGCCCCACTCAGAGCCGGATACAATGCCCCACTCAGCGCCGGATACAATGCCCCACTCAGCGCCGGATACAATGCCCCACTCAGCGCCGGATACAATGCCCCACTCAGCGCCGGATACAATGCCCCACTCAGCGCCGGATACAATGCCCCACTCAGTGCCGGATACAATGCCCCACTCATTTCCTGGATACAATGCCCCACTCATTTCCTGGATACAATGCCCCACTCATTTCCTGGATACAATGCCCCACTAATTTCCTGGATACAATGCCCCACTCAGTGCCGGATACAATGCCCCACTCAGTGCCGGATACAATGCCCCACTCAGTGCCGGATACAATGCCCCACTCATTTCCTGGATACAATGCCCCACTCATTTCCTGGATACAATGCCCCACTCAGTGCCGGATACAATGCCCCACTCAGTGCCGGATACAATGCCCCACTCAGTGCCGGATACAATGCCCCACTCAGTGCCGGATACAATGCCCCACTAATTTCCTGGATACAATGCCCCACTCATTTCCTGGATACAATGCCCCACTCATTTCCTGGATACAATGCCCCACTCATTTCCTGGATACAATGCCCCACTCATTTCCTGGATACAATGCCCCACTCAGTGCCGGATACAATGCCCCACTCAGTGCCGGATACAATGCCCCACTCAGTGCCGGATACAATGCCCCACTCATTTCCTGGATACAATGCCCCACTCAGTGCCGGATACAATGCCCCACTCAGTGCCGGATACAATGCCCCACTCAGTGCCGGATACAATGCCCCACTCATTTCCTGGATACAATGCCCCACTCATTTCCTGGATAAAATGCCCCACTCATTTCCTGGATACAATGCCCCACTCATTTCCTGGATACAATGCCCCACTCAGTGCCGGATACAATGCCCCACTCAGTGCCGGATACAATGCCCCACTCAGTGCCGGATACAATGCCCCACTCAGTGCCGGATACAATGCCCCACTCAGTGCCGGATACAATGCCCCACTCAGTGCCGGATACAATGCCCCACTCAGTGCCGGATTCAATGCCCCACTCAGTGCCGGATACAATGCCCCACTCAGTGCCGGATACAATGCCCCACTCAGTGCCGGATACAATGCCCCACTCAGTGCCGGACACAATGCCCCACTCAGTGCCGGACACAATGCCCCACTCAGTGCCGGACACAATGCCCCACTCAGTGCCGGACACAATGCCCCACTCAGTGCCGGATACAGTGCCCCACAGTGCCGGATACAGTGCCCCACAGTGCCGGATACAATGCCCCACAGTGCCGGATACAATGCCCCACAGTGCCAGTTACATGCCCCACAGTGCCAGATACATGCCCCACAGTGCCAGATACATGCCCCACAGTGCCAGTTACATGCCCCACAGTGCCGGATACAGTGCCCCACATTGCCGGATACAGTGCCCCACAGTGCTGGATACAATGCCCCACAGTGCCAGTTACATGCCCCACAGTGCCGGATACAGTGCCCCACAGTGCTGGATACAATGCTCCACAGTGCCAGTTACATGCCCCACAGTGCCAGTTACATTGCCCCACAGTGCTGGATACAATGCCCCATAGTGCCAGTTACATGCCCCACAGTGCCAGTTACAGTGCCCCACAGGGCCAGTTACAGTGCCCAACAGTGCTGAATGCAATGCCCCACAGTGCCAGCCCCCCCCCCCCCCCCCGTGCCGCAGCCGGACCCCCGTCACTTACCTGTGAGGGTGGTCTTCTGTTTGCCGGCGGTCGGGCTCCCGGCGCTCAGTATACCGGCGCCGGGAGCCCGACCGCCGGCTTACCGACACTTATTTTCCCTCGTGGGGGTCCACGACCCCCATAGAGGGAGAATAAAATAGTGTGGCGCGCGTAGCGCGCCACCGTGCCCGTAGCGTGGCGAGCGCAGCGAGCCCGCAAGGGGCTCATTTGCGCTCGCCAAGCTGTCGGTAAGCCGGCGGTCGGGCTCCCGGCGCCGGGATGCTGGTCGCCGGGAGCCCGACCGCCGGCCACCCGTAGTGAACCCACCTGTGAGGGGAGGAGAGCGCAGCGCACCGCCTCTCCTTTCCCTCGCCGCTCCAGGTCTCCGGACGCCGGCGGCTGTCTGGCGCCGGTTCGCTAGCCAATCAGAGCTCGCGGACCGGCAGCCAATCAGGAGCCGGTCCGCAAGCCCTGATTGGCTAGCGCCGGAGACCGGACACGGCAGCGCTGCTGGCAGCGCTGCTAGTGCTCCCAGCAGAGGTGAGGGGAGGGAGAGACGCTGCGCTTTCTCCTCCCCTCACATTTAGGGTTAATGGGGCGAGTGGGGCATGATGCCCTGGACGCCGGCGGCGCCCCCCTCTCCTGGGCCTGCCAGGGCGCCCAGGGCACGTGCCCCACTCGCCCTACCCTAGATACGCCTCTGCATGCCAGGCATCTCCTGCAGAACTAATGGCGGTGCTAGGGGGCACCAGCCAAATCTTGCCTAGGGCATCATATTAGTTAGGGCCGGCTCTGAAATTACATCAGGTGGATGTTTTGCTCGAAGGGCTCGGTGAGCTCGATCCAGTAGGAGAGAAGAATTGGAAATATCTGGAACCAAATGTAGAAAGAGACCTTCCAAATACTCAGGAAGGACATCAGGAGTCACCGATTCAGGAATATTGCGGATACGCAGGTTGTTACGCAATATTCCGATTTTCAAGATCTTCAAGTTGGTCTTTATAAGTCTCCATTTCGAGCCTCACGTTGGCAAGTTCCTGTTCTACTACCGCCTGGTACTGACACACTTCGTCCATTTTATGTTCTAGGGCATCAGTGTGGGAACCCAAGTCATCCAGCTCGGATCTAAACTCAGTCAGGATAGTTCTCATGTCCGATTGAATGGTCTTAGTAACAATAGCAACAATAGCTGCAGGAGAGAGAGTCTCAGTAGATGCAGTGACATCCTCTGAATCAGACACCTGGTCCGCAGCAGAAAGGCATTTAGGGAGGGTGCCCGTTTTCTCGCATGCACGTAGAATATTCGGTTTAGGGGTCGCAGAATTCTTGCGGTTTCTTTGAGACATAATGAGTGAAAGGAGTAGATGTGTGAGTGAGAATTCAAATACTTTGTGAGAAAGCTAACAGAGGCAAAAGGTTGTGCAGGTAGTGTCAGGAATCACAGCGATAGTAGGGAGAGTCTCTATAACACATACAAAAGAAACCACTCAATTCCCCAGTGGTTAAGTATGTTAAATCATAATGCAATGTGGAGGAGACATGAGAAAGAAGGGGCTAGGCTATATTGAGTGATATGCGTTGCAGTCACAACGGACAAGCCACAGACTATATAGTAAAGCAGTGACCGTGCCGCGGGGAAAGCAGGAGGCAGCCATCCGGGAGGGAGCCAGAGAGCAGATCTACATCAGGGGGACCTCGCGGCTGCAGCTGTTGTGAGCGTCCCGCAACGATCCCCCTCACTGCACCAGCGGAAGTAACTGGCACCCAAGACCGCGGCTCTGGTACAGAGAGAAGGCCACAACCCGCAGGGGCTTCCAGAGGCGCCCCCGGCTCCGTGACCGATGCCTCTCCACTATGGGTGACCCGGCAAGGTGCAGGAGCTGTTCGGTGGTCTGTAGGGACAGGCAGCAGGATAAATAGGCAGGTAAGTAGCCGCTGTCGGTGGGAGCTCTACGTCCTAGAGGATACTGGGGTCCACATTAGTACCATAGGGTATAGACGGGTCCACTAGGAGCCATGGGCACTTTAAGAATTATATAGTGTGGGCTGGCTCCTCCCTTTATGCCCCTCCTACCAGACTCAGTCTAGGAAACTGTGCCCGAGGAGACGGACATATACTTTGAGAGAAGGATATAAAAGGATAGTGGTGAGATTCCGAACCAGTACACAGAAACTAGAGGAAAGCCAAGCTAACCAAACTTTAAACCAGGAGCAGCAACTGCTGAACCAACAATACTTAACCAAGTAACAGTGCAGGAAGAAACGAAGCACTGGGCGGGCACCCAGCATCCTCTACGGACTACGAGAAAAGGATTTACTGGTAGATAATTAAAATCCTATTTTCTCTTATGTCCTAGAGGATACTGGGGTCCACATTAGTACCATGGGGTTGTACCAAAGCTCCCAAACTGGGTGGGAGAGTGCTGAGATTCCTGCAGAACTGATTGACCTCAGAGGCCAAAGTATCGAACTTGTAGAACTTAGCAAACGTGTTCGAACCTGACCAAGTAGCTGCTCGGCAGAGCTGTAAAGCCGAAACACCGCGGGCAGCCACCCAGGAAGAAACCACCGACCTAGTAGAGTGGGCCTGTACAGAGTTTGGACACAGCAAACCTGCTGTAGAATAAGCATGCTGGATAGTAAGTCTGATCCAACGTGCGATAGTCTGCTTTGAAGCAGGACACCCAATTTTATTGGGATCATAGAGAACAAACAGCGAGTCCAATTTCTGGTGATGAGCTGTCCGTTTCACATAGATCTTCACAGCCCTCACAACATCCAAGGACTTTGCAGTAGCCGAGGTGTCGGTAAGCACCAGCACCACAATTGGTTGGTTGATATGAAATGCAAACACAACCTTAGGAAGGAAGTGCTGACCAGTTCTGAGTTCAGCCCATCTTCATGAAAAATCAAATAGGGGCTTTTGTGAGACAATGCCCCCAGCTCCGACACATGCCTCGCAGAAGCCAAAGCCAACAGTGTGACGGCCTTCCACGTAAGAAACTTGACGTCAACGTCCTGTAAAGGCTCAAACCAATCCGACTGCAGGAACTGCAATACCACATTGAGATCCCAAGGTGCCGTAGGAGGCACAAAGGGAGGTTGGATGTGCAGAACTCCCTTCAAAAATGTCTGAACCTCAGGGAGAGAAGCCAATTGTTTCTGGAAGAAAATGGATAAGGCCGAAATCTGTAACTTTATGGAGCCCAGACGAAGGCCCACATCCACACCTGACTGCAGAAAAAGGAGAAAATGCCCCAACTTAAATTCCACCGCAAGAATTTTCCTGTTCTCACACCAAGAGACGTATTTTTTTCCAAATACGGTGATAATGATTAGACGTTACCCATTTCCTGGCTTGGATCAGGGTTGGAATAACCCTATTGGGGATCCTCTTCCGGGCTAGAATTTGACGCTCAACATCCATGCCGTCAAATGTAGTCGTGGTTAGTCTTGATAGACGAACGGCCCCTGTTGGAGAAGGTCCTCGCGAAGAGGTAGAGGCCACGGGTCCTCCAGGAGCATCTCCAGTAGATCCGCATACCAGGCCCGTCTTGGCCAGTCCGGAGCAATGAGAATTGCTTGAAACTTTTCCGCTTTTATTCTTTTGAGAATCTTTGGGATCAAAGGGAGTGGTAGTAACACGTACACCATCTAGTAGACCCATGGAGTCACCAGAGCATCCACCACCACTACTTGTGGGTCCCTCGACCTGGAACAATACCGCTTGAGCTTCTTGTTGAGGCGAGAGGCCATCATGTTGATTTGTGGCATTCCCCACCGACGTGTCAAACACCCGAACACCTCCGGGTGAAGGCCCCACTCTCCCAGGTGGAGGTCGTGTCTGCTGAGGAAGTCTGCTTCCCAGTTGTGTACTCCCGGAATGAAGATCACGGACAACGCGAGAGCGTGTCTTTCTTCCCAGAGGAGAATCCTCGTGTTCTCTGACATTGCTACTCTGCTCTTTGTTCCGCCTTGTCAGTTTATGTACATTACTGCCGTCACATTGTCCAACTGAACCTGAATGGCCTGATCTTGAAGAAGATGCGATGCCTGTAGAAGGGCGTTGTATATGGCCCTTAGTTCCAGAATGTTGATCGGAAAAATGGCTTCCTGACTTGACCATTTTCCTTGGAACTGTGCCCCCTGGGTAACTGCGCCCCAACCTCTGAGGCTTGCGTCTGTGGTTAGCAGAATCCAATTTTGAATCCTGAACCTCCGGCCTTCGGTAAGATGAGAAGCTGCCCCAGGAACAGGTGAAACTATCTTACGTGACAGCCTACAAACCGATGCGTCAACAATCGGTGGGTTTTCACATTTCTTTCTGTCCTCTTGAGGAAACAGGAAGGATGTGAGTAGCCTTTTTGGGACTTGAAACGTCTTGTCAGGATAACCCAAGTTGCTTCAAATAGGGAATTTAATTCCTTAGATGCAGGGAAAGTAGCTGATTCCTCCTCGTCCTCTGACACCTTATCAGGAATGTGCAGGACATCTCTAATAGCTTCTATCAGGGCTTGCATCCCTTGTGATAAAGCTGTATCCCCCCCTACCGAGTCCACCTCACCCTCATCTGGGTGTGATACATCATCATCATCATCGGTATCAGCCTGCATAATTTGGGCCAGAGTACGCTGGAATAACCATTGAATCTCTATTCAACAGGTCAACTACAGTTTGCCTTAAATATTGCGTCTCCTTTTCATTTTGGGATAATTTGTTTTAAACATTTGAAATCATCCCATTTAATGAATCTAACCATACAGGTTCTGATCCACTAGCCTGAGACTGTGTACTATCCTTAGTACACTGTAGAGATCCCCCATGCTGTGCATGATACACACTCCTTTGACATGATAAATGTAAAAGAACACACACACACACACACACACACACACACACACACACACACACACACACACAGTGAGGAATAGGTTAATAGCACAATAAACCCACACATAGCCCTTCTAGGGAGACACAGAGTATATTTGAGCCAGCCACACAGCGCCCCTATAGCTAAAATACAAACTTAGCTGGGTCGCAAACCAAGTACCCTTATAGGGCTTAGTACACCAAAATATTGCTCCCCCTGCTTGCTATGACGCCCTGGTACCGCTGAGGTGCTCTGGAGACCTTGTGGAGACTGCGCTTCCCTGTCAGGCTGCCTGTGTAGTAATCTGTAGAAGGGAAAATAGCGCTGGTGAGCTGCTGGGTCCGCTCATAGTGAAGGCCCCGCCCCCGTAATGGCGCGTGGTCTTCCCGGGTTTTATACTGGCTGAGGTGCAGAATAGAGTCTACAGTGGGTTAAAACCCCTGTAAGGTATGCCAGTTTGTGGGTAATAGTAGTGGCTCCAGCCGCGCCTCACAGTGGTCAAACCGTGTACACAGCGGTCACACCCTTATGCCGCCATTACAGCTGGCGACCCACTAACCAGGATGCTGGTCACCTACTCACCACTCTTCAGTCTTCTGGCTCTGTTAGGGGTGGCGGTGTGCTGCGGGTCTGTACGCTCGCCGTGGTGGGGCTTGCGAATAGGACCCTCAGGAGCTCAGTGTCCTGTCAGCGGGGAATGGGACCATTAACCCTAGGGAGGTTGGGCCGTTCCCCTCCCTAAGTCCCACGAAGCAGGCAGTCTGGTGCCAACCAGACCTGCCTGAAAATAATAAAATAGAAAATAAATGCAGAAAACTCTTCAGGAGCTTCCCAAGCGTGACCGGCTCCCCCGGGCACATTTTCTAAACTGAGTCTGGTAGGAGGGGCATAGAGGGAGGACCCAGCCCACACAATCAAATTCTTAAAGTGCCCATGGCTCCTAGTTGACCAGTCTATACCCCATGGTACTAATGTGGACCCCAGTATCCTCTAGGACTTAAGAGAAAGATAGATAGTACATGTACACATACAATGCATGATA
Source organism: Pseudophryne corroboree (assembly GCF_028390025.1). Classification (NCBI taxonomy): domain Eukaryota; kingdom Metazoa; phylum Chordata; class Amphibia; order Anura; family Myobatrachidae; genus Pseudophryne; species Pseudophryne corroboree. Next base: position 71,154,484 of record NC_086455.1, read on the forward strand.
GATAGATAGATAGATAGATAGATAGATAGATAGATAGATAGATAGATAGATAGATAGATAGATAGATAGATAGTTAATTAAATGGATCAGTCCCTATACTGAGATCCTGGCTCAATGAGAGGGAAACAACATACTTTAGCCTGCTTCTCCTACCAGGCTCCCACCCCACCACCCTCACCTTGCCTACTTGACTCCGCCGGGTCTTCTCCATCTGGGTGCTGGCAGGTGAGCAGCGCAGCCGCAGTCCCTGCTCTATCTCTAGCTGCCAGCCGCTCCAGTCCCTACTCCTGTCCGCGCTCTGTTCCCCGGGCCACCCAGCATGCATGGCCCCAGCGGCTGACACCTCCGTCGGCTCTGTCTTCTCAACTCTCCCCTCCGGTCATACTGTACCTGCCGCCGGCTGCCATTTCCGTTCTGCTGCTGCTGGCTGCTCAGAACCGCGGTGCTCAGTGGGCGGACACCTGCTGTAAGACGTAAAAAAATGTTTCCTTTACAGCAGCTCCGGCTGTCTGCTGGACCGGCCCATTTGGCCATCGGTCCTTCTGGTATTTGCCAGAACTGTCAGATGGCCAGTCCGGCCCTGGCTCTGTCCCAGGAACCCTGCTAACTACTGCAATGGGGGACAGGATGGAACCTGCCTGGTACTGCACAGCCTGCGATGCAGCATGTGATGGTGCACCAGCTGCTGCTGCTGAACCGTGAGATGCTGCAAACGACTAAATCTTGTGAGTCTGACCCTGACCTGTTGTCACACAGCGTTATCAGAGTCCTGACAATTCACTGCGGTCTCTGGTCTCTATAGACCAGCTGAAAGCGCTACTTATATAAATATGTAAATTGTGTGTGTTTACACTAACATACATACACATACCATCGGCGGGATGTAATGGCGTCCGAGTTTGCCAGAAGTGCGGGATACTGGCAAAATCTGACTTTTTTTAAGGGGAAATTATTTACGAGGCAAAACCACGCCATTACATCCTGCCACATATCGGGCGCGTGGGATGAATTTATGCCCCTGAATCAGAGATTACAATTCACAACCAGATAGTCAGATTTTGTCTGCTCTAACTATATACTGCACATCCGGAAACTTATTGCACACCCCTCATACAACAGCTAATGAATGGATGAGCTTGCGCTATAGGAAATAACTACAGACTTAAGGTGGGTACACACTGATAGATATATCTGCAGATCAATTGATCTGCAGATATATCTATGGACGGATCGGGCAGTGTGCTGTGCATATACACTGCCCGATCCGTCGGGGACTGACGTCATAAACTGGGCGGGTGTGTACACACGCACACCCAGTTCAGCTATCAATCACCGCCGGCCGCCGCAGCATGTGTACGGGCGGCAGGCTGGTCGCCCGTACACACACAGCGATGTGCCAATATATCGGTAGATATATTGGCCGTCGGCTGCGCTGTGGGGCCGACGCGATATGTCTGTGAACGACGGAGTTCACAGACATATTTCCTGAACACACTGGCCGACGGACCCGCGATATATCGGCCAGTGTGTACCCACCTTAAGAAGTGGAGAAGGGCTACAGAAAATGAAAGGATTATACAACATTGAGCTGGAGAAAGATACATTGTAATATACTTACCTGTGCAGTTTCATCTTAGCAGCACCTCTGGGTATGTCTGTAACTAAAGGTGTGCAAGCAGTGCCATCACCCAGGCCACGGGGGCAAAACCATTGACCATTGCTGCCAAATCATTGCTGGTTTGAAATGATAACTGATGTGAAATGGAGTTACCTATAGCTATAAATGATCAATGTGTAGTATAAAAATAAATACAAAATGAATGGACTGGTGTCCTACACCACTGTCATCCGAACCTCCAAACAGGGGCAAGCAACCATGGATTATCTGGAAGCAATGAGCATTACATTTACAGAGCTCCCGAGGAGCAGATCTGTACAGTGGTGGGGAATACTCTGGGATATGCTGTATTATACTGGAGCATAATAATAATAACCTATATGAGCATAATAATTTGGTAGTTTATAGTTGTTGAAAATAGCAGATACGCTGCTGTCGTGCTCTCCTCTGCAACCTGGATCTACTTCCTGTGTGTGTGTGTATATACATATGTATATATATATATATATATATATATATATTGTGCTGCTATCTTTTATCAAAGCTTAGCAGTACTCCTCATAACATCATACTCTTTTCCTCTTCTCCATATTTCTTTCCCAGTTCACCCTACAACTGTTCATCATTCCCCGTAAATATGTGAGTTTTCATAGGAAGGGGCCCTCCTATTCTTCTCAGGCATTATTCATGTGACTCAAACACTGCTTGCTCACCCATTATTATTATTATTTTCCTTTATTTATATGGCGCCACAAGGGATCTGCAGCGCCCAATTACAGAATACATAAATAAGCAAGACAAGAAAAACAGTGACTTACAATTCAAGATAATATAGGACAAGTACAGGGTATATAAACATAGCGTCAGCAGACGACTCTGAAATAAGTATCAGGCCGCAGTAAAGGGTTTTGATGCCGTTGGGGGTAGTATGGAGTAGAAGATAGGTTAAGTCAATGAAGGAAAAGCACATGAGGGAAGAGGGCCCTGCTCATAAGAGAAAAGGAAAGGGGAGGGGCAGACAGACAGGGGTGACACAGATGGGACAGACAGTGAGCGTTGGACAGAGGGCTACCCATATGATGGATACAGGGTCACTGAGTAATGCATTGACTTCCACCAGCGACTCACCATGGCAAGTGTTTCAGCAAGTGCACTACTGGTCTTTGTTATCTCACCTTTTCTGTCTGTGGTGTTATTGTAATGTTTAGTACTTATGCTATGGTCTGCCTTTGTGCTTAGGATCTAATACTCATTGTGAAAATGTTCTTTGTCACCCTGCACAGCGCTGCCGATAAACTTTCTAATGCCTTTTACATAATAATAATAATAATAATAATAATAATACACACATACATACATACATACATGGCATCATATATGCAGGTATTTTGGTTATATAAATCAGATTTGCTATTACATGGCATGTGGATATATGCAGGTAGTTTGGTTATATAAAGCATGTTTGCTATTGTATGGCATATGAGGCTATATTCACTGTATTTTCGCTATGTGAGGGGTATTGGCTATCTGGGGAATGTGTTATGAGGCTATGGGGATAATTCCAAGTTGATCGCAACAGGAATTTTGTTAGCAGTTGGGCAAAACCATGTGCACTGCAGGTGGGACAGATGTAACATGTGCAGAGAGAGTTAGATTTGGGTGGGGTGTGTTCAATCTGAAATCTAAATTGCAGTGTAAAAATAAAGCAGCCAGTATTTACCCTGCACAGAAATAAAATAACCCACCCAAATCTAACTCTTTCTGCACGTTATATCTTCCTCCCCTGCAGTGCACATGGTTTTGCCCAACTGCTAACAAAATTCCTGCTACGATCAACTTGGAATTACCCCCTATATGCAAGTGCTTTGGCTATATTGATGGGCATTGCCAGTAAATAACATGGCTTCAGGTGGCTTCACATGCCCCGCCCTTTCCCTTACACGCACTGTCACACGCTTTCCTCTTCCCGTGAATTCCAGCAGGTCAAACTACATTAGCAGGGGGTGCATCTTGTAATGTCGGGGATATAACGGCACCGGGAGAGCGCAGTGTGACAGCGACACCATAATAACAGTGTAACCACACGGAGAGGCGACACGGGGGCGGGAGGGACAAGGGTCCGGCACCGGCAGTGTTAGCGGCGCTCCCCCGGCTTCATGCACTGGTGGTACGGCCCAGCCGGCGGCTGAAGGCTCCGGGATGCAGCAGCAGGTTGTTATCTCAGCTACGTGACACCGAGCAGGGACAACAACGGGGAGGGATGGCCGGGATGGCGGACACGGTGCGGCAGGTGAGTCAGGGGCAGCTCAGGGGCTCCGCACACCCGGTAGCATACCGCTGTCACCCGGGGATATGCTGTAGTCAGCAGTCACCCTGGGATGTAGGTTACTTAGTTTTGATTAACCTTAATCCAGTGATTCAGATAAGTGGCCCAGTGATGTGGATAGGTTAGACCAGATAAGTGACTTAAGGGGACATGTACTAAGCAGTGATAAAAGTGGAGCCAGTGGAGAAGTGGCCCATGGCAACCAATCAGCTGCTCTGTATACTTTTATAGCATGCAAATCATAAATGTAACGTCAATGCTGATTGTTTGCCATGGGCAGCTTCTCCACTGGCTCACCTCTCCACTTTTAGCTCTGCTTTGTACATGTCCCCCTTAGTGATGTGGATAGGTTAGACCGAATAAGTGGCCCAGTGATGTGGATGGGTTACTATTGGTCTATTTACTAAGCCTTCAAGAGAGGTAAAGTGGACAGAGATAGAGGGGTAGCGTTATGTGCACTGGTTCCGCTTATCCTCCATGAATGAATGTATTGGTGTGTGCTACATGGCAGGGGCCCCTGTCTTTACTGACTCTGCTAGCTATAAGTTGATAGGCCGATATGCAGGGCACTGTATGAACCGTTTCAACACCTGCAGCTATTGATTTTGACAGCTGCAGGTGTCATTGTCCCTTCACCACAGCAGGAACCGCTCTGTCCCTGGAATGTGGCGGGTGCCGGCTCCAGGCTGCATGGGAGATCTCGCGTATGTGCAGTGAGCCGGCTGGGAGGAGAGACACAGCACTAGGCTGATGCACTGTGGCCTCTGACATAAATCTCCCGAGTGGGGAGTTTTCACTCTCCCCACTCCTGCAAATGAGATGCTAATGCATTTCATTGGTGAAACAGGGTGTTGCCAGTATCATACATCTCCCCCAGAGTACCAACCAACCAGCTCCTAACTGTCTTTTTTTCAAACACAGCCTGTGACATGGCAGGTAGGAACTGATTGGCTGGTATTTTATCTCTCTCCACTTAGTAAATAGATCCCTTAATCCAGATCAAGTGATGTAGTAACAGGGATAGGTCAGTCCAGATCTTGTAACCCAGTGATGGGGATAGATCAGTCCAGATCTTGTAACCCAGTGACGGGGCTAGGTCAGTTCAGGTCTAGTGATCCAGTAATGTGAATACTTTAGTCCAGATCAAGTTTACCTAGTCCTGTGGTCCACTGATGTAGATTAGACTGGTTTATGCGCAGAATTTAGTTAGGATCTGCATTAAACGAGTTACGTGGAGTCATCTGATTTATGGAGACGTATTTGCTTCACCAGTGGCATAGTGATCTCAAGCTAGTATGTAAGGCTGCATCAAAAGTAAAGTTTAAAGCCCTGATCTCAAAGGCTATGGTAAACTGGTACAGGTTGAGTCTCCCATATCTGAAAATCTGATATCCAGACTGTTTTGAGCACAACTGGGGTAGTGACACCTTTTGCTTTCTAATGGTTTCTAATACACAAACTTTCAGCCACAATATAATGAAAACTATTATATAAAATAACCTTCATGCTATGTGTGTAAGGTATATATGAAACATATATATTCTCTCATCCTCCGCATATCTCATTATATTCCAAAATACAGCCAAATCCGAAATACAAAATACTACTGTACTACAATATAGTTCTCTTCTGAAATCCGTGTGGAGAGGTTCAGGAGACTAAAACGCTGTTTTCCGTGTCTAGGTTGTTTCTCTCTTGCCTGAGGATCTCCAGCCTGGCCAGGATTTTTATGGCTGTTCCTGGGAGGTGGTGATTTTCACTGCATGCTTCGGATTTCTCTCAGTCTTCTTGTTCACCTGCAGGACTATCCGTTGTGTGAGTATCATGGTCCCGATCCATGTAATGCCCTCTGTGAAAACATTCTGTAATGTACATAAACTGTACAGTCAATGTCGGCTGCCTGTTCTTTGTGGCTCCATCTGGCCAACCAGGATACAGAATATATTTTGAAAACATTTACTGAAGGTTTCATTGGATGGGTGAATGTCAGTCCAGACACTCTAACTAGTCCTCTTACCTCCACAGCCAGATAAAGGCCAACTGATGCCCTCCCACATTGCACCCTTTCCTTGATGCCATAAGCACATGCTCATTTTGCTTCATAGTTAATTGATGGCTACTTACCTCCGACTAGTAGTTCTAGGTCCAAATGTAGTGGCTTGTGAGTTGTAGGCACCAACGGAACTTCTGTAATTTAGCCTGTAGATTTAAAGCATCAGTAATCAAAATGGTAAAAGTAACCTGGATTAAATTGCTGAAATCACGCCAGTGCCTGCCAATTGCAGGCTGTTACATTTGTTCCCCACTTTGTTTTTTTTTGCTTCTATATTAACTTGATCCTCTTCTTTTTATTGTTGTTTTTCTTTTTTTTTTAGATTAAAAGCCGATGCTATGCAAGTAAGTGCCTTCTGCCCTGAGTTATTTTGTATGCACATATAAATGAGGGGTCCAGCCAGATGAAGTGGTCCATCGCAGTTGCTTGACCATTTAAAAATAATACAAAATTTGTACTCTACCAGTAGTTCAAAACCACAAATGTATCCTTCCAGTACTGAGATATTTGCATAAACACCAACAAACATGAATTTCCCTCTCCGCCATGATTTAAAGATGGCTGGCATTTCTATAAGAAACTGAGTAAAAGAAAAACATTTGAACTATTGGCAGATACAGATGTGTCCTCTTACAGCTTTGTTGCAGTCGCGCAAAACAGACCCTCTTGGCACGCCAGGTCGTGTGAGGATCTTCTAGCATAGAGTTTCTTTTTGGCCAGAAATGCGTCTTATTCATAATGCAATGTGACTAGGATGCGCCGGGATACTGCTGATTTATTTGATATATGCTACACAGGCGCTGCAGAACCCTTGTGGCGCCTTATAAGCGATAATAGTAATTTATATCTGTGTGTGAGTCTCTGAATCTGTAGATGAAGTGCTACAATGTGCTTTTTTCCAATACAAGTTCTGTTCTGCTCCATACACACTCGGTCACACATATTATACAAGTGTCCTATATGAAATTACTCAGCACAGTCTCTTTGTGTGTCCCAGCTGCATTGCGTTGCAAATGAGACGCATTTTCAAGAAAAAGACCCCCAACGTCAGCAGACTAGCACAGGACCTGGCGGCTCACTCACGCCAGGCATCTCGCCCTGCATGTCATATTGGGGCTGGATGTATAAGGACACTTCGGTAGGGGTGATAGCTGACAAGAAAATTCAAAATTAGACTGCTTGAAATGGATTAATTCTGAGAAGACACTTATACCATTTACGTGTGTACGGTGATTGGTTAATTATTTTATTCTGTCATTTTTAGGTCGAGAATGTAAGCTTGGTGCGCAGGTCACTGAACTTTTAAACAACAAATCTGAAGTGCTGGAAAAACTAAGCATTGTGCAAAAACAGGTACAAAGACTGCAGATAACTTTAGCACTTACACTGTAGCACTCCCTTCCTTATACCTAAGTGGGTTTACCGTGCTGTTAGTGTATATTCCACAAAATGGGTACTTACGGACCACACAAATATTTCTATGGTCCCTAAATCTAAAAATTGTGCTTATATTAAAATATACATTTTCTGTGGAAAAACCTTTCCGGAAGGGGCAAGTGCTAAATCCAGTGTGTAGGTCAGGCATTCCAAACTGCGGTTCTCAAGGCAAACCAACAGTGCAGGTTTTAGTGATATCCAGGCTTCAGCACAGATGGTTAAATCAAAATAACTGAGCTACTAATTAAGTTATCTGTGTTCAAGCCTGGATATCACTAAAACCAGGACTGTTAGTGTGCCTTGAGGACCGAGGATGGGAAACACTGGTGTAGGTGATATTCAAGGATTCTTTGCATTATGGCTTCCGTGTATATGTTTTAATGAATAGGTACAGAACAGTATATTAAAAACCATAAAATGCCTACCCTTGAAACCATAGACCGTCACCAGAAAGGCGCAGTGCTGAAAGTCACTGCAGAATTGAATCTATGGCTTTAAACAATTCCCATAACCAGTATGGTTCACTTATTCTTCTTAGGGTGGCAGTTCTAACGCAGTTAAATAAAAATGTAAATCCTGTGCTTTTTGCAGGACTTTATATGTTTATTGTGAAGTATTGGTTTATCTTTACTGTGGTTGGAGAAAATGACAGCGTCAATGCATTAAGTGACAGAAGTCTGTTCTATCCCCCAATCTCAGTATGAAGAAGTACAGCAGACGTTAGAGGAATCTGGTCAGCAGAAGTTACTGCTGGAGATCTCAGAGCAGAAGGTGAGTGGGAAGGGGAAGTGAGGTCAGAATACATTCTGTGGGTTTCTTCCTGATTGTGTGAGAGGGTGAAATCGCTCATTTTGAAATATTATCCATGGAGAAGGCTATGACTAGCAAGCGAACGCAATTGGTTAAATGCTAACTAAAGGGATTAATTTTCTGTTATGAAGCTAAAAAACAGTTTGGTCATATTGCGGATTTCCATCGCTGCTTTGTTACTAATAACGTACAATGCAGTATTTCCTACCACTCTCAATCAGAACTGGGAAAGAACACCTTTCACAATTCTGTGGTTGCATTTACACCTGGGCTTTTCGATGTATTGTGATAAATGCACTAAAGATGTGAAAAGTTTGTGTTTATATTTATTCTAATGTTCAATGAATTAGTGAAATTTCGCACCTTCCGCATGAATGTGCGCAGAATGTGGTATGATATATTATGAAAAGGTGTCTTGCAATCTGCTTACATATCTACGGGAAGGCGGAAAGTACGGGCGGGAAGTAATAAAGTCCGTGTTTGGTGGCCGTGCAGGATCCTGGCTGAACTCGGGTGTTTGTTTGTTTGTTGTTGTTATTTTTTTTTTTTTTTTTAAAGTCCCAGGTCGGCCTGCATCCCGCACGGCCGCCGAATTCTGACTACATTACATCTCGGCCTACGTCTGTGTGTTCGCTACATCTTGTTCAAAACTACTCACAGACTGACTGCAGTTGTGAAGTTCTTAGCCAGTAATGTAAAGGGTTTAATATATGCCAAAAAGCTCAAATGACAAAGCATGGCATGTTCCTTCAAACTCGCACCTATATAAATTCACCCTCTGTTCTGCGCTCTTTGCTACAGCATTCAATACCTGTGCAAGGTAGAGAATTGCACCTTCTTAAACAAGTCTGTTTCTCCATGGAAATAGGGATATATAGTACTATTTTACAGGCTTACTTGCATATAAAAACCTCAGTTGTATTTTTCTTTGTACGTAGAACAAACAGGCATTGGTATATAATAAACTACAGTGGGGTTACTTGCTCTTTAATGTATTTTAGGCATTGCAGGAATCACTGCAGGTGTCAAACACGGAGTTGGAGGAGAACATTGCAAGACTGGAGCAGGAACTGGAAGAAGAGAAGCAGCGGGGACCAGAGCTGGACAATATGGTAATATAGTCCCTCATTCTGAGTTGATCGCTCACTAGCTACTTTTAGCAGCCGTCCAAACGCATTGTCGCCGCCCACGGGAGAGTGTATTTTTGCTTTGCAGGAGTGCGAACGCCTGTGCTGCGGAGCGGCAGCAAACACATTTTGTGCAGAACAAGACCAGTCCTGTAGTTACTTATCTGTGCGATGAATGCTGTGACGAAGGTCCCGGTATTGACGTTAGATACCCGCCCAGCAAACGCCCGGCCACGCCTTCGTTTTTCCAAACACTCCCAGAAAACGGTCAGCTGACACCCAGAAACTCCCACTTCCTGTCAACCTCCTTGCGTCCGCCAGTGCGACTGGAAGCGTCGCTAGAACCTGTGCAAAACCACAAAGTTCTTTGTACTTGTACGACGTGCCTGCGCATTGCGGTGTGTACGCATGTGCAGATTAGCCCAGTTCTGCCATAATCGCTGCCCTGCGAAGATCCGTTACTCGAAATGACCCCCCCTAATGTCCACATGCGCTATTTGCAGGAAATCAATGCTTTCAGAACTGCTAAAGCCTGTGGAACATTTTTCTACATCTGAATTTCATTGTTCCCTGTTTTTGGAGATGGCTTTTGTAAATGGGATAAGGAACTCTGAAAACCCAGAACTTTACAACAAATCTCCGCCAACACTAATGAAATGTAATCTGTTGTATTTCCAGCTTGTGGAATTAAATGAGAAAATCAAAAATCTGGAAGATAATTTCAAGAAGGAAAAATCTCAGAAAGAAGAGGTAAATTCTGATGTGAATATAAATTGTGTGATCTGGAACTCCATTCGTCTGGATGTCTCATCCTTAGACGGCTACCAATTCCCCCCTATATTTCAGACCCAGGTTTTGAAGATTTGTCTATAGGAATGTGTCCCTGGGAATGTCCTGGTATTTTGTGTAGCCCAGCTGGGCGGTGACACTTCTGCTTTCTATACATTAGTTATCCCTGTATATTATGCTTGAGGTCCTTGTGAGTTAATATTTATGGTACAGTACATCAAAGTGTGGTAGCACTGTACAATGCATCACATGCTGTTGCTTTATTATAGCAGATATCGAGCTGTTGGCCTGGTATCTCCGTAAGTGTGATACTTATGACTGGGATGCCCAATAATGATTTCATGGAAACTGATAGTATCTTTATCTGGATAGAGGAAATTATGGTTGGTAGATGTCTGCTATTGGCTTGTAAACTCCATCTGTCCAGAGTACTTTAAAATGAGGTTAGAGATGTATGAGTGGGCACTGCTGTTGGGAAGGGCAGATGATTTGGGGGATATGGGGAGACAGGATAGGGATTTAAAGAATGGTGCAGCAGACGTGGGGATATAAAGTTGGTCGAGGAAGGAGGGTCTGCTGGAGGGGATCCGGTCTGAAGATCGACAGTGTCTAGGTCGACAATGTTTAGGTCGACCACTATAGGTCGACAGTCACTAGGTCGACACGGATGGAAGGTCGACAGGGTTTCTAGGTCGACATGTGCTAGGTCGACAGGTCTAAAGGTCGACATGAGTTTTTCACATTTTTTTTTTCTTTTTTTGAATTTTTTCATACTTAACGATCCACGTGGACTACGATTGGAACGGTAAAGTGTGCCGAGCGAAGCGGTAGCGGAGCAAAGGCACCATGCCCGAAGCATGGCGAGCGAAGCGGTGCACTAATTTGGGATCCCGGTCACTCTACGAAGAAAACGACACCAAAAAAAATAAAATCCTCATGTCGACCTTTAGACCTGTCGACCTAGCACATGTCGACCTAGAAACCCTGTCCACCTTCCATCCATGTCGACCTAGTGACTGTCTACCTATAGTGGTTGACCTAAACATTGTCGACCTAGACACTGTCGATTTGATGAACCACACCCCTGCTGGAGAACTGGACAGGCTTTGTATAGTGAGAGATGGAATGATTAGAGGAAAATAGTGTAAAACTCTCAGTGGAAGTAAAAATATTAAAAGCATGATTATAAAATCTAGATAAACAAATTGCTGACCTAGTATTAGTGATGTTCTGAAATTGGAGTCTAGTGGGTCTAAGTGGGGAATTCAGTTAGCCACAAGCTATTCAGTTAGCAGTCTGCAATTAGCCCTGAGGCATTTCTACTATTGGAAGTGCTGCCTTCAGACTAGTTGTGGGCTTACAGCAGGGCGCTAATTATATAGCTCTGAAAGCTGAAGCTGAGCGGTAATAACTGTGACTAAATGAATTCCCCCCCCCCCCCCAACCTTCCCCAAGTGAAGACAATGCAGGACAAATGTCATTACTAAAGCATGGCATGTTTCAGAAGGATAGGAAAAGTACAGGATTTTTGTGTATATATTATATTCCTGTTTAAGTCCTGTCCACCAGGTGTATATGAGTAGCACTTATGGCAGTGTAGAGAATGGGTGAGAGCCCCTTTGAAGTGTGGGGATGTGAGTGTAGAGCTTTACTCTAAGCAGCGGGTACTGTATAGAACGTAGTGGGGTGTTACAGTAGACAGCTGGATGGTTTATTGTGATGTGAAGGTTTAGCTGGATTTTAGAGATTGGGGAGTGATTTAGTTAGATGTACGTTGCCTCGCATATTTTCTGTATGTAATTTAATTGCAAAACCTGCAATAATGATTACATCTGAGATGGGGCTTAATACACTGATTTTTACTTGCACCCATTTCAGGTTTATTTAATATTGATGTGTATTAATAGAAACAAGTATGTCTGGTGAAGATTGTTTCCATCCCTGTAACCCAGTGGTCAGGGAACAGGGGTAAATTACCCCAAATAGGGTAAAAATGAAATTCCTGCGGATAATGGACAGTCGATCTGCCGAAACACAGTCCTGTCCTGTCCAGTACCGGCCGGCTCGCGATGTGACGTGCTGACGTCACACCGTTCCCCCTCCTGCCTGCCCTGTGCTGTGTTCCTGGCCGCGGTGTGACGTGCTGAAGTCACACTGCGCTCCCTCACGCCCGCTTGTCCTGCGCTGTCCTGTCCTCACGCCCACGGCCCGCCAACCCACACACAGAACTTGAAGTGTTCTGTGGCTGACCGCTGACGGAGTTCCACAGGATCAGACAGTGGCCCACGTAACAGTGGGAAATTCCCATTGACATTACTGAGGTGAGGATGTGACCATCTCTCTCCTAAAAGTCTTGTCCCTCTTCCCCCCTCCCCCCCCCCCGCCCTCATCCATCTTTCTTACAAGCATTCTGGTGTTTTGGGATGAAAGTGTTACTTAAACCATTCCTTGGCAAAAAATAATTGGCAAAAATAATAATAATTTTATACTTTTTATTTATATATATATATAATCTCTCTCCTATATATTTGCTCAAGTCTGTGACTCTGTGCCCGTAACGCTGGGCGGAGTCACAGAGCCCGCCCACCACATGTGCAGCAAGTCTCTGCTCCTGCTGCCTGTCCATGTCACACCCCTTCCCCTCCCCCCCAGCAAATCTGACTAACCAGCCACGGCGCACCGAACAGCAACTACTGCTGCCCCCGGCATACACATTAGGAGGGGACGGGTGGCGCAGGAGAAGGCTCTCATAGCCCTCCCTGCCCCGCGTACACACACCCGCCGCCTCCTCCGCACACATCCCGCTGTCAGGAGCCGAGTGCTGCAGTGACGTCATCTCCTGCAGCACTCTCCTCCGGTCACACAGCCGGCACACACACTCTGCAGTCTCCGGGGGCTGCCAGCATCTACAGGCAAGGCCACGCCCCCATTTCGCCGTGCGAGGGAGGGGGGGGCCTGGGGGAGGAAATGTCATAGTACAGACGCCTCTGGATACTGAACTATTTCACAGCCTGCAGCAGCCACCCACAGCCCCAACGGTGAGTCCCTCCGCCCATCCTAGCCACTGTATGTCTGGTCACCACTTTACACAACTCCACCCCCTCCACTACTTCCCCCCCCCCCCCCCTTTCTTCATCAGCTTCCTCACTGGGGACCCTCCCTACCGCCCCGCGTCTCTGTATCCCCTCCCTACCGCCCCGCGTCTCTGTATCCCCTCCCTACCGCCCCGCTTCTCTCTATCCCCTCCCAACCGCCCCGCGTCTCTTTCCCCTCCCAACCGCCCCGCGTCTCTCTATCCCCTCCCAACCGCCCCGCGTCTCTCTATCCCCTCCCAACCGCCCCGCGTCTCTTTCCCCTCCCTACCGCCCCGCGTCGCTCTGTCCCCTCCCTACCGCCCCGCGTCTCTGTATCCCCTCCCAACCGCCCCGCGTCTCTCTGTCCCCTCCCAACCGCCCCGCGTCTCTTTCCCCTCCCTACCGCCCCGCGTCGCTCTGTCCCCTCCCTACCGCCCCGCGTCTCTGTATCCCCTCCCTACCGCCCCGCGTCTCTGTATCCCCTCCCTACCGCCCCGCTTCTCTCTATCCCCTCCCAACCGCCCCGCGTCTCTTTCCCCTCCCAACCGCCCCGCGTCTCTCTATCCCCTCCCAACCGCCCCGCGTCTCTCTATCCCCTCCCAACCGCCCCGCGTCTCTCTATCCCCTCCCAACCGCCCCGCGTCTCTCTATCCCCTCCCAACCGCCCCGCGTCTCTTTCCCCTCCCTACCGCCCCGCGTCGCTCTGTCCCCTCCCTACCGCCCCGCGTCTCTCTGTCCCCTCCCTACCGCCCCATGTGTCTGTCCCCTCCCTACCGCCCCGCGTCTCTGTATCCCCTCCCTACCGCCCCGCGTCTCTCTATCCCCTCCCAACCGCCCCATGTCTGTCCCCTCCCTACCGCCCCGCGTCTCTGTATCCCCTCCCTACCGCCCTGCGTCTCTCTGTCCCATCCCTACCGCCCAGCGTCTGTCCCCTCCCTACCGCCCCACGTCTCTCTATCCCCTCCTTACCGCCCCGCGTCTCTCTGTCCCCTCCTTACCGCCCCGCGTCTCTCTGTCCCCTCCCTACCGCCCCGCGTCTCTCTATCTCCTCCCTACCGCCCCGCGTCTCTCTATCCCCTCCCAACCGCCCCATGTGTCTGTCCCCTCCCTACCGCCCCGCGTCTCTGTATCCCCTCCCTACCGCCCTGCGTCTCTCTGTCCCATCCCTACCGCCCAGCGTCTGTCCCCTCCCTACCGCCCCGCGTCTCTCTATCCCCTCCCAACCGCCCCGCGTCTCTCTGTCCCCTCCCTACCGCCCGCGTCTCTGTCCCCTCCCTACCGCCCCGCGTCTCTCTGTCCCCTCCCTACCGCCCCGCGTCTCTCTGTCCCCTCCCTACCGCCCCGCGTCTCTCTGTCCCCTCCCTACCGCCCCGCGTCTCTCTGTCCCCTCCCTACCGCCCCGCGTCTCTCTATCCCCTCCCTACCGCCCCGCGTCTCTCTATCCCCTCCCAGCCGCCCCGTGTCTCTCTGTCCCCTCCCAACCGCCCCGTGTCTCTCTGTCCCCTCCCTACCGCCCTGCGTCTCTCTGTCCCATCCCTACCGCCCCGTGTTTCTCTGTCCCCTCCCTATCGCCCCACGTCTTTGAATCCACTCCCTACCACCCTGCGTCTCTCTATCCCCTACCTAACGCCCCGCGTCTCTTTCCCCTCCCTAAGGCCCCATGTCTCTGTATCCCCTCCTCCCTACGCCTCTGTATCCCCACCTTACCGCCCCGCTTCTCTCTATCCCCTCCCTACCGCCCTGCGTTTCTCTATCCCCTCCCTACCACCCGCGTCTCTGTATCCCCTCCCTACCGCCCCGCGTCTCTGTATCCCCTCCCTACCGCCCCGCGTCTCTGTATCCCCTCCCTACCGCCCCGCGTCTCTGTATCCCCTCCCTACCGCCCCGCGTCTCTGTATCCCCTCCCTACCGCCCCGCGTCTCTGTATCCCCTCCCTACCGCCCCGCGTCTCTGTATCCCCTCCCTACCGCCCCGCGTCTCTGTATCCCCTCCCTACCGCCCCGCGTCTCTGTATCCCCTCCCTACCGCCCTGCGTCTCTGTATCCCCTCCCTACCGCCCCGCGTCTCTGTATCCTCTCCCTACCGCCCTGCGTCTCTGTATCCTCTCCCTACCCCTCTGCGTCCCATACACGGTCCATACCACCGGCTCCTTGATACCTCCCTGACAAACCCTCACCAGGAGGACAGGAGCCATAACCCCCTGCGGTGCCCCCCATAGTTACCGGTATATTGGTGATGGTCCGCTGTGCCGCCTCCTCCCTATCCCTCACTCGGCAAGCGCAGGGCGCAAGCCCAGCACCGAGCACATGACCGTGCTGTCAATGCCCATTGGCCCTGGGAGCAGCACCAGCCTGCGCACCCTCCTCCTACTGCACCTGAGGGGGGCACGCACATAGCGCATGCAGAGGGGACTGGTGCACCTGCGGCCGCGTGGAGACATTGCGTGCGCAGCATGTCCGCGTTGCTACACCTGAAGGATGGTACGGTGTAGAGAGAGGACACAGCTGCCTCTGTTCCGTATTGTACCAGCACTCCTCTCTGTGTCTAATGACACCGTATACCTCTTCATGCGGGTATGTGTATATCACATACATCCTTATCCGTGTCCTATATATTGTTACACATACAATCATATAGTTATAGGTCCTGCACCCACCCCCCACCTGCATCCACCTCCCCCTCCACCCGCAGCATCTACATACTCCCTGCCTCATCCGCCCTCCCCCCGCACCCGCTACATTCTGTACATCGTGCCCTGCAGGCACTGTTAACGCCGTCGCAAGGGCCTACACCCCCTTCACCATCTCAAGCCCTTTCGTCGTGCAATATTTGACCACTGACAAACCTAGGAATGCAGGTAATACTCATACAAATATTGAACCCCAGCAAGGCGTGCAGGGGTTAAGGGGGCGTAGCCCCTTTCGACGGTGTGAGGAGCGCCCGTAGGGCGCGATGAATCGCCTAGTGTATGTATGTATGTATGTATGTATATGTGTGTGTATATATATATATATATATATATATATATATATATATATATATATATATATATATATATATATATATATATATATATATAGTGTGTGTTTTTGTATATATGCACAATAATATATGATTTTCTTCCTTTCAAATCAAGGGGGTAACGTCGGCGTATCTAAATATATTTTGGGGTAAAAGGTAAAAAAAAGTTCCCTGACCCCTGCTGTAACCAGATTAAGGATCTATGGATATTCTGGTTCCTGGGTTCCTTTCCTACTGAAAGTAAAGATTCCGTTGCATAGTCCTCCAGGGTAGTGGTGGTGTTTATCTGCTGCTGTGGCGTTGGCTGACTGCAGTACAATCTCTGAGCAGACACCTGACTGTATAATTTACTATCATACACTAGCGTGCAAAAGTCTTTGGCCTAGGAAAATTGTTAAAAGGCAAAAATGTAGTGAAATAATGAAAATGTTTCACATGATATTGTAACTAAACATTAGCAAAATGATTTATAATTTTATAGTATAACATAAATTTCAGATTAAATTTGGCTTTCATCAATGAGTCCTTCTTTGGCACCTATCACTGCTTCTCATAATTTTGGCATTCAAGACAGCAACTTTTCTAACGTTTCGAAAGTTATGTTTTTCCAGGCCTCGTTCAGACATTCCCATAAGTTTTTAGTATTTGTTGGAGTCATAACACGAATGTTTCTGTTTATTTCATCCCAGCGTTTCTTAATCGGATTGAGATCAGGTGACTGAGGATGTCTTTCTGCTTTTCTTTACTTTTCAAATAATTGATACACAGTTTAGATGTGTGCTTAGGGTCATTATCTTGTTACACGATGAACCCCTCTCCAATATTTTGAATTCCATTTGGTACTAAAATACTGATGTATCGTTTCTTATACATAGTTGATGTTATTTGAACTAAATCTCCAACCTTTCCTCCACCCAAACCACCCCAAATCATGATACGACCACCACCATGTTTAACTGGATGACTAATACCAGTGGTTCCCAACCTCTGTCCTCAAGTACCCCAAACAGTTCATGTTTTCCAGGTCACCTAGCAGGTGCACAGGTGTATTCATTACTGACTGACACATTTTAAAAGACCCACAGGTGGAGCAAATTATTTCACTTGCAATCCTGTGAAGACCTGGAAAACATGAACTGTTGGGGGTACTTGAGGACCGAGGTTGGGAACTACTTACTTAAAAAATTATCTAACACATGGGGCAGGCTATAATGAAGTCCAAGTTCGGCCGTGCGGGATTCTGGCCAAACTCAGAGGTTTTTTTTTAAGGGGCAATCATTTACAAGGCATGATTTAGTCTTGTAAATGATTGCCCCTTTAAAAAAAATGTCAGCGTTCGGCCGGCATCCTGCATGGACGCTGAAAACGGACTACATTACATCCTGGCCACGGTCTCCGACCATTTTTTTTAACATACTGCCGTCTAGTGGTTTCAAAAAGTTTAAAATGTGGACTTGTCACTCGTAAGTGCTTTTTCTCTGACGTCCTAGTGGATGCTGGGAACTCCGTAAGGACCATGGGGAATAGACGGGCTCCGCAGGAGACTGGGCACTCTAAGAAAAGAATTAGGACTACTGGTGTGCACTGGCTCCTCCCTCTATGCCCCTCCTCCAGACCTCAGTTAGAATCTGTGCCCGGCTCGAGCTGGTTGCACACTAGGGGCTCTCCTGAGCTCCTAGTAAAGAAAGTATTTATTAGGTTTTTTATTTTCAGTGAGATCTGCTGGCAACAGACTCACTGCTACGAGGGACTTAGGGGAGAGAAGCGAACCTACCTGCTTGCAGCTAGCTTGGGCTTCTAGGCTACTGGACACCATTAGCTCCAGAGGGATCGAACACAGGTCCAGCCTCGGTCGTCCGGTCCCGGAGCCGCGCCGCCGTCCCCCTTGCAGAGCCAGAAGACGTAAGATCCGAGGAGAAAATCGGCGGCTGAAGACTCCGGTCTTCATTAAGGTAGCGCACAGCACTGCAGCTGTGTGCCATTGCTCCCCATGCACACCACATACTCCGGTCACTGATGGGTGCAGGGCGCTGGGGGGGGGCGCCCTGGGCTGCAATTAGATTACCTTAAAAATGGCTAAAATACACATAATATAGTCTAATACACTATATATATATATATATATATATATATATATATATATATATATATATATATATATATATATATATATATATATATATATATATATATATATATATATATGTAAAATCCCCTGCCATAATATTAATATAAAGAGCGGGAGAAGCCCGCCGAAAAAGGGGCGGGGCTATCTCCCTCAGCACACTGGCGCCATTTTCTCTCCACAGCTCTGCTGGAAGGACGCTCCCCAGGCTCTCCCCTGCAGTTTCCAGGCTCAATAGGGTAAAAAAAGAGAGGGGGGGCACTAAATTTAGGCGCAATACTGTGTATTATAGCTGCTATAGGGAAAAATCACTTTGTGTAGTGTAATATCCCTGTGTTATATAGCGCTGTGGTGTGTGCTGGCATACTCTCTCTCTCTGTTACCCAAAGGACTTAGTGGGGTCCTGTCCTCAGTCAGAGCATTCCCTGTGTGTGTGCGGTGTGTCGGTACGGCTGTGTCGACATGTTTGATGAGGAGGCTTATGTGGAGGCGGAGCAGGTGCCGATAAATGTGATGTCACCCCCTGCGGGGTCGACACCAGAGTGGATGGATATGTGGAAGGTATTAACCGACAGTGTCAACTCCTTACATAAAAGGCTGGATGACGTAACAGCCGTGGGACAGCCGGCTTCTCAGCCAGTGCCTGCCCAGGCGTCTCAAAAGCCATCAGGGGCTCAAAAACGCCCGCTACCTCAGATGGCAGACACAGATGTCGACACGGAGTCTGACTCCAGTGTCGACGAGGATGAGACATATACACAATCCACAAGGGGCATCCGTTGCATAATTACGGCAATAAAAAATGTGTTGCACATTTCTGACATTAACCCAGGTACCACTAAAAAGGGTATTATGTTTGGGGAGAAAAAGCAACCAGTGGTTTTTCCCCCATCAGATGAGGTGAATGAAGTGTGAAGAAGCGTGGGCTTCCCCCGATAAGAAACTAGTGATTTCTAAAAAGTTACTGATGGCGTACCCCTTCCCGCCAGAGGACAGGTTACGCTGGG
Organism: Pseudophryne corroboree; assembly: GCF_028390025.1. Lineage (NCBI taxonomy): Eukaryota > Metazoa > Chordata > Amphibia > Anura > Myobatrachidae > Pseudophryne > Pseudophryne corroboree. The sequence continues at coordinate 71,173,871 of NC_086455.1, forward strand.
AGACTTCCCCGAGGGTGGATAAAGCGCTCACACGCTTGTCAAAAAAGGTGGCACTGCCGTCTCAGGATACGGCCGCCTTAAAGGAGCCTGCAGATAGAAAGCAGGAGGCTATCCTGAAGTCTGTATATACACACTCAGGTACTATACTGAGACCTGCTATTGCTTCAGCATGGATGTGCAGTGCTGCAGCAGCGTGGTCTGATTCCCTGTCTGATAACATTGATTCCCTTGACAGGGACGCTATATTGCTAACCATAGAGCATATTAAAGACGTAGTCTTATTATATGAGAGATGCACAGAGGGATATTTGCCGGCTGGCATCTAGAATAAATGCAATGTCCATCTCTGCCAGGAGAGTATTATGGACTCGGCAGTGGACAGGTGATGCGGATTCTAAAAGGCACATGGAGGTTTTGCCTTACAAGGGTGAGGAATTGTTTGGGGATGGTCTCTCGGACCTCGTTTCCACAGCAACAGCTGGGAAGTCAACATTTTTACCTCAGGTTCCCTCACAGCCTAAGAAAGCACCGTATTATCAAGTACAGTCCTTTCGGCCCCAGAAAGGCAAGCGGGTTAGAGGCGCGTCCTTTCTGCCCAGAGGCAGGGGTAGAGGGAAAAAGCTGCACCATACAGCCAGTTCCCAAGAACAAAAATCCTCCCCTGCTTCCACTAAATCCTCCGCATGACGCTGGGGCTCCACTGGTGGAGCCAGGTGCGGTGGGGGCCCGTCTCCGGAACTTCAGCGACCGGTGGGTTCGCTCACAGGTGGATCCCTGGATTCTGCAAATGGTATCTCAGGGATACAAGCTGGAATTCGAGACGTCTCCCCCTCGCCGTTACCTCAAATCGGCCTTGCCAGCCACTCCCCAGGACAGGGAGGTAGTACTGGCGGCAATTCACAAGCTGTACCTCCAGCAGGTGATAATAAAAGTTCCCCTCCTTCAACAGGGAAGGGGTTACTATTCCACAATGTTTGTGGTACCAAAACCAGACGGTTCGGTGAGACCCATTCTAAATTTGAAATCCTTGAACACTTATATAAGGAAGTTCAAGTTCAAAATGGAATCGCTCAGGGCGGTTATTGCAAGCCTGGAAGATGGGGATTACACTGGACATCAAGGATGCTTACCTGCATGTCCCCATTTACCCACCTCACCAGGTGTACCTCCGTTTTGTGGTACAAGACTGCCATTACCAATTCCAGACGTTGCCGTTTGGTCTGTCCACGGCACCGAGGGTATTTACCAAAGTAATGGCCGAAATGATGATACTCCTTCGAAAGAAGGGAGTTGTAATTATCCCATACTTGGACGATCTCCTTATAAAGGCGAGGTCCAGGGAGCAGTTGCTAGTCGGAGTAGCACTATCTCAGGAAGTGCTACAACAGCACGGCTGGATTCTGAATATTCCGAAGTCGCAGCTGGTTCCCACGACGCGTCTGCTGTTCCTGGGTATGATTCTGGACACAGAACAGAAAAAGGTGTTTCTCCCGGAGGAGAAGGCCAAGGAGTTGTCATCTCTGGTCAGAGACCTCCTAAAACCAAAACAGGTGTCGGTGCATCACTGCACGCGAGTCCTGGGAAAGATGGTAGCTTCTTACGAGGCAATTCCATTCGGCAGATTCCATGCAAGGATCTTTCAGTGGGATCTGTTAGACAAGTGGTCCGGATCGCATCTTCAGATGCATCGGCTGATCACCCTGTCCAGGGTGTCTCTGCTGTGGTGGCTGTAGAGTGCTCATCTTCTCGAGGGCCGCAGATTCGGCATACAGGACTGGGTCCTGGTGACCACGGATGCCAGCCTCCGAGGTTGGGGGGCAGTAACTCAGGGAAGAAACTTCCAAGGACAATGGTCGAGTCAGGAGGCTTCCCTACACATAAATATTCTGGAACTAAGGGCCATTTACAATGCCCTAAGTCAGGCAAGACCCCTGCTTCAAAACCAGCCGGTGCTGGTTCAGTCAGACAACATCACGGCGGTCGCCCATGTAAACCGACAGGGCGGCACAAGAAGCAGGATGGCGATGGCAGAAGCCACAAGGATTCTCCGATGGGCGGAAATTCACGTGATAGCACTGTCAGCAGTGTTTATTCCGGGAGTCGACAACTGGGAAGCAGACTTCCTCAGCAGGCACGACCTCCACCCGGGAGAGTGGGGACTTCATCCAGAAGTCTTCCAACTGATTGTAAACCGTTGGGACAGGCCACAGGTGGACATGATGGCGTCCCGCCTAAACAAAAAGCTAAAAAGATATTGCGCCAGGTCAAGGGACCCTCAGGCAATAGCTGTGGACGCTCTAGTGACACCGTGGGTGTACCAGTCGGTTTATGTGTTCCCTCCTCTTCCTCTCATACCAAAGGTGCTGAGGATAATAAGAAAGAGAGGAGTAAGAACTATACTCATCGTTCCGGATTGGCCAAGACGGACTTGGTACCCGGAACTGCAAGAAATGATCTCAGAGGACCCTTGGCCTCTGCCTCTCAGACAGGACCTGCTACAGCAGGGGCCCTGTCTGTTCCAAGACTTACCGCGGCTGCGTTTGACGGCATGGCGGTTGAACGCCGGATCCTGATGGAAAAGGGCATTCCGGTTGAAGTCATTCCTACGCTGATAAAAGCTAGGAAAGATGTGACAGCAAAGCATTATCACCGCATATGGCGAAAATATGTTGCTTGGTGTGAGGCTATGAAGGCCCCCACAGAAGAATTTCAGCTGGGTCGTTTTCTGCACTTCCTACAGTCAGGACTGACTATGGGCCTAAAATTGGGTTCCATTAAAGTCCAGATTTCGGCCCTGTCTATTTTCTTTCAAAAAGAACTGGCTTCACTGCCGGATGTTCAGACGTTTGTTAAGGGAGTGCTGCACATTCAGCCCCCTTTTGTGCCCCCGGTGGCACCTTGGGATCTCAACGTTGTGTTGGATTTCCTAAAATCACATTGGTTTGAGCCACTTCAGACCGTGGAATTAAAATATCTCACGTGGAAAGTGGTCATGCTTTTGGCCTTGGCTTCGGCTAGGCGGGTGTCAGAATTGGCGGCTTTGTCCTGTAAAAGCCCCTATCTGATATTCCATATGGACTGAGCAGAATTGAGGACGCGTCCCCAATTCCTCCCTAAGGTGGTATCAGCGTTTCATTTGAACCAACCTATTGTGGTACCTGCGGCCACTGGGGACTTGGAGGCCTCCAAGTTGCTGGATGTAGTCCGGACCCTGAAAATCTATGTTTCCAGGACGGCTAGAGTCAGAAAGACTGACTCGCTGTTTATCCTGCATGCACCCAACAAGCTGGGTGCTCCTGCTTCTAAGCAGACTATTGCTCGCTGGATCTGCTCCACGATTCAACTTGCACATTCTGGACTGCCGCATCCTAAATCAGTCAAAGCCCATTCCACGAGGAAGGTGGGCTCTTCTTGGGCGGCTGCCCGAGGGGTCTCGGCTTTACAACTTTGCCGAGCTGCTACCTGGTCGGGATCAAACACGTTTGCAAAATTCTACAAGTTTGATACCCTGGCTGAGGAGGACCTTGAGTTTGCTCATTCGGTGCTGCAGAGTCATCCGCACTCTCCCGCCCGTTTGGGAGCTTTGGTATAATCCCCATGGTCCTTACGGAGTTCCCAGCATCCACTAGGACGTCAGAGAAAATAAGAATTTACTCACCGGTAATTCTATTTCTCGTAGTCCGTAGTGGATGCTGGGTGCCCATCCAAAGTGCTGATTGTCTGCAATACTTGCATATAGTTATTGCCTAACTAAAGGGTTATTGTTCTGAGCCATCTGTTAGTGAGGCTCAGTTGTTCTTCATACTGTTAACTGGGTATAGTTATCACGAGTTGTACGGTGTGATTGGTGTGGCTGGTATGAGTCTTACCCGGGATTCCAAATCCTTTCCTTATTGTGTCAGCTCTTCCGGGCACAGTTTCCCTAACTGAGGTCTGGAGGAGGGGCATAGAGGGAGGAGCTAGTGCACACCAGTAGTCCTAATTCTTTTCTTAGAGTGCCCAGTCTCCTGCGGAGCCCGTCTATTCCCCATGGTCCTTACAGAGTTCCAAGCATCCACTACGGACTACGAGAAATAGAATTACCGGTGAGTAAATTCTTATTTTTCCACTGATCCAGTGTGCAATACCGGTGTTCTTTGGCCCATTGAAGGCATTTTACTTTATTTACAGACCTTGACAATGATTTTCTGTGAGCTATGCCACCATTTAGACCTACATTACGCATATGTCTTTTTACTCTATCAACGAATACTAGAGTTGAAAGCACTATGATATTACCTGCGCACTGAGAATCTGTGGCTAATGTATTGAGCGGGCTGCTAGTTGTCAGTAGGTGATCTGTCCTACTTTAAAACTTTGTAAAGGCAATATGACACTGCGCTCACCTCTTCGTGTCAATTGTTTTGCAGTCTTATATATGTTTGTTTTTTGTTATTGTCTGTTTTATCAAAAACCACCACTTATTCACGGTGTTCAAGTTACTGACTGTATCCTACTACTGAATGTGCAATGGATATAAATGGATGAATACCTCCAATAAATACATATTGGTATTAAATAGAGCATACAATTTATTTCTGCATAGAAACAGTGTTCTCAAAAACCGATACAATTATTTGTGCTGAAACACAATAACATTTGGCTGGATTTTTCTAATCAAGCCGTGAATTTTGTCTGAATTGTAAAGCGACACTATGTAAGTATTTAAAATCGCTGTAATGCTGAGTCACGCTGAGAAAAGGGGAAGCTAGCAGAAAGATGATTGTGTCCTTTCGTGAGAGTCACTTCCAATGGTGCAATGTCTCACAGCGGTGTGTGGCATCAATCCATGAATGTAACAATCAAACGAAACAATGTCCTCCTGTTGCAAAAAAATCATAAACTTTAAGAACCGATGGGGGATCTATGTTCTGGAGGTGCGGCGTCCCGTCACCTTCAGGTGCATAAACTTACCCTTTTCCCTCTGCGGTTTTCGGATCTGATGCCGCCAGCTAGGTCCTTGTGTATCCCCGTCCTGGTCTCCTCAGAAAGACGCTGATGTGTACAGCCTACACACCTCTGCGGACCGGGACCACCGGTGGCTGTGGAGTTTCTGGGTGCCGGCGTGCTCGTTGGAGTTCACAGTTCCCAGAGCTTCACTGCGCTTCTGGCCGCTCGACTCTGCTGCCTGCAGAGCAGATTAGGGGAAAGTAGTCGCCGGGGAGCTGTGAGCGTCTTTCCGTATGAACACCACCTCTGTCTGTTGTCTGCTGTAGTCTCCAACGCGTTTCAGCTCTGTTTGGGCCTTCTTCTGTGAATGTATGTGAAGCGCTGTGAAGCTCTGGGAACCGTGCACTGGCGGTATCATATCTGAACACCGCAGAGGGAAAAGGGTATGTTTATGTACCTGAAGGTGACGGGACACCGCACCTCCAGAACATAGATCCCCCTCTGTTCTTAAAGTTTATGATTTCTCTAGCATCTATAAGGGATATTGGGGGAAACTAATACGATGGGTATAGACGGGGTCCAAAGGAGCCAGTGCACTTTAAATTTCTTCAACTGGGTGTGCTGGCTCCTCCCCTCTATGCCTCCTCCCACAGGCAGTTTAGAAAAAAGTGCCCTCAGGAGAGGATGCACATCTCTGCAGCTCCAGAGATTTTTCTTCAATTTCATTTAAATCTTTAATATTTTTTTTCGGTCTGCTGTCTGGGCAACAGCATACCTGCACCGTGGAGTTAGGGGGGGGCGGTCACCAGCCTTGCGAGGTGTAGAGCTGCTTCCCCGCTGTTTGTTCAGTGGGGGCACTGCACCTTGGCTGTCACAGCCGCAGCACACCCCTAACGCTGCCTGAAGGTGACATTGGTGGGGAGTACACACCGGGGGCCCGGCTAGGGGGGTCCCCAGTTCAAAGTGCAGCTAATGACGGGTACAGTGTACGGGACCCTCCCTGGGGGGTCCCGATAGGATACCCCATGAATACACTGGCTCAAACATGCTTAACTAAGCACTTGTGTGAGGTTTTAAGCTTATTGGAGACATTGCCAGTATAAATAATATGTACAGCTCCGGCGCCATTGGAGGGGGCGGAGCTTCCTCAGAGCGGGACCAGCAGCGTTTTGGCGCCTTCCTCTGCTTACAGCAGCCATCAATCAACAGCACACACTCAGCGCTTCCTGCCTCACAGACACGCTGGAAACGTACAGGTTGTAGCTAAGGTGGAGAGCCGCTTGTGTACACTATTCTGAGCCTGTTTAGGACTGCATTTATTAGTGTTACTGTGATCACAGAGCCGACAGTCTCACTGGGGCTGTGCAGCTCAGGGTGTGCTGGTATTTCTCCCTCTCTCTATCTCTCCTCTCACATACAGTAGGAAAAACAGGCTTGCATTCTAACTGTGTGTATGTTTTTGTACTTACTGTGCAATATGGGTAAGCACAAGCTGCGCAGTATCTGTCACACCAGATTCTCTCCATTGTCTAATGACTGTTTCCTGTGAGCAATGCAGGCAGTCTTCACAAATTAGTGAAGAGGCTGGGGGAGAGGGCACAGAGCCCCACTGGTTAGGGTCTCTTAAAACTATGATGTCACATATGTCATCCCAGCTCACTGCTAATGTGCAGAAGACTCGGCTACTACAAAAAGCTGTTGCAGATTTAGCTGCTAGGGCTGATGCACAGCTCCCCCTCTGTTACAGGTCCCCGGTAGCATGGTTTACCTGCTCTGCTCTCTGATACAGATGATGATGTAACCAAACCCTACATACAAATGATGATGATGATGGGGATGACCCAGACCCCGTTAGTGGGGATCCCGATTCTACTCATGGTATTGAACCCCTCATTTTGGCTATAAGGGACGTGTTAAAGCTCCCTCTAGAGGACGCTTCTTCACAGCAGTCATTTTTCTTTGTACAAAACAAGCCCAATGTCACTTTCACTGAATTTCCGAAGTTAGATGACTTATTCAAACAGGCCTGGAAAAATCCAGACAAAAAATTCCAAGTGTCCAAAAAGTTTTTGCGCACTTTCCCATTTGTTCCCCAAGGTAGAAAATTTTGTGAGGAATCTCCCTGGGGTGGATGTCTCCGTCTCTAGCCTAAGAAGACGGTGCTGCCTGTCTCGGGCTCCTTTACTATGAAGGATCCTGGGGATAGAAAGATAGACTACCCTAAAATCTATATACACTGCAGCCGGCCTTTCGGAAAGGTCGGTCATTGCGGGTTGCTGGATGACCCATGCCATTCATTCTTGGGCCACGCGAATTCAGGGGGGCCTCTCGTGGGTATATTCCCTTAGTTACCATGGTTACCTTCCTGAAACACATTCAGGACACTACCTGTGTCCTCTGTGTGATTCCCTGAAGGAGATGGGGAACATAAATGCACGGACGTGGCAGTGTCGTCGCGCTGGGCCTTGTGGTTGCGTCAGTGGATTGTGGACGTAGAATCCAAACGTAATGTGGAGTCCCTCCTCTTTTCTGGGGAATGGCTTTTTGGGGTTGAGTTGGATGCCTGGATTTCCAAGGTTACTGCCGGGAAATCCACGTTTCTCCCCTCTGGGGCCCCGCCGGCGAGACGTTTCTATCCGGGACAGTCTGTCCAGTTTTTTTGGTCTCTCTCACATTTCGATCAAAGGCCAGAGGTGCCTCCAATGCGGCTAGAGGTACCAGAGATAAGTCCAGAAACTCTGCCAGCACCAGTCCTCAGGAACAGTTCACTTCCACTAAAGCCTCAGCATGACGGTGCCCACCCACCCCGAGGGGATTTTGAGATGGGAGCTCGACTGCGTCACTTCAGCCGTGTCTGGGAGACCTCCTGCCAGGATACCTGGGTCAGGGAGCTTGTTTCTCAAGGCTACAGGCTGGAGTTCTACAGTACTCCCCGTCAACGATTTTTCAAATCAAGCTTACCAGCTTTGAAGGATATGCAAGTTACGTTACAACAGGCTATCCGGTAATTGGTCCAGTCCCACGTCATTGTTCCAGTACCTCTAACGCAACGCAGCAAGGGGTTTTACTCAAACCTGTTTGTGGTGCCGAAGCCAGACGGTTCGGTCAGACCCTTTCTGAATCTGAAATCCTTGAATCCTTATTTAAAGGTGTTCAAGATGGAGTCCCTGCGTGCAGTGATTGCGAGTCTGGAAGAGCAGGAATTTAGGGTCTCCTTGGATATCAAGGACGCCTGTCTCCATATTTCGTTTTGGCCTCCTCATCAGGCGTACCTGCGGTTTGCCCTGCTGGATGATCACTTCCAATTCCAGGCACTACCCTTCGGCCTGTCAACAGCCCCGAGGGTATTCACAAAGGTGATGGCGGAGATGATGCTTCAGCTCCGGATAAAAGGGATCAATATGGTGCCTTATCTAGATGATCTTCTAATAAAGGCAAGCTCTAGGGAACTTTTGTTGCTCCATATAGACCGCACCATCGTCTTCTGTCTGACCATGGGTGGATCCTCAACTTACAGAAGTCCCACCTGGAGCCAACTCAGAGGCTCCTGTTCCTGGGGATGTTGCTGGATACTGTGGCACAGAAGGTGTTTCTACCAGAGGACAAGGTGAAAACTCTTCAGGAGATGGTCCGCCTGGTGCTCAGCCCTACTCGGGTGTCCGTACATCTCTGCAGAAGGTTGTTGGGGAAGATGGTTGCCTCCTACGAGGCAATCCAATATGGGAGGTTCCACACCAGAACATTTCAGTTGGATCTCCTGAGCAAGTGGTCTGGATCACATCTCCAGATGCACCGGATGATTCGGCTGTCACCTCAGGCCTGGATTTCCCTCCTGTGGTGGCTTCAGTCCTCTAATCTCCTGGAGGGCAGGAGTTTCGGGATTCAGGATTGGACCCTCCTCACGACTTATGCGAGGATGGAGAGCTGTCACCCAAGGGGCGCAGTTCCAGGGCAGGTGGTCAGCCCACGAAAGCCTCCTTCCAATCAACATTCTGGAACTTCGGGCGATCTACAATGCTCTGCTTCAGGCATCTCCTCTGCTGAAGGATCAAGCGATCCAGGTACAGTCGGACAATGCCACGGCGGTGGCGTATATCAATCGAAAAGGAGGGACAAAAAGCAGAGCCTGCATGCAAGAGGTGTCAAAGATACTCATCTGGGAGGAAAGAAATGCAAGAGCCATGTCGGCAATCTTCATTCCGGGTGTGGACAACTGGGAGGCGGATTTCCTGAGTCGTCACGATCTCCACCCGGGGAGTGGGGGCTTCACCATCTGGTGTTCCAGCAGATCATTGACCAGTGGGGTTGCCCACAAATAGACATGATGGCTTCTCGTCTCAACAAGAAACTTCCCTGGTATTGGTCACAGACCAGGGACCCTCAGGTGAGGGCAGTGGACGCACTGGCGTCGCCTTGGCCGTACCGTCTAGTATACCTTTTTCCTCCGATCCCATTGCTCCCAAGGGTGCTAAAGCGGGTCAGGAATCAAGGTGTCCAGGCAATTCTAATTGCCCCGGATTGGCCTCGGAGGGCGTGGTACGCGGATCTTTTGGACATGTCCGTCGAAGACCCTTGGCCTCTACCACTCAGAAGAGATTCTTCTCCAACAGGGACCGTTCGTCTACCCGGACTTACGGCGTCTTCGTTTGACGGCATGGAGGTTGAGTGGAACATCCTAGCTCACAAGGGCCTTTCCAAGAAGGTTATTGCAACCATGGTTCAGGCCAGGAAATCTGTGACGTCAAAACACTATGATCATATCTAGAGGAGATATGTTTCTTGGTGCGAGGAACGCTCGTATCCGCCTGCAGAGTTTCACTTGGGACGTTTCCTACATTTTCTGTAGGCTGGGGTATATAAGGGCTTACGTCTGGGTTCCATTAAGGTCCAGATTTCAGCGCGCTCCAATTTCTTTCAGAAGAAATTGTCAGTGTTGCCAGAAGTTCAGACCTTCTTGGAAGGGGTACTCCACATACAACCTCCCTTTGTGCCACCTTCGGCACCCTGGGATTTGGATGTGGTGTTTGAAATTTTTACAGTCCTCCTGGTTTGAACCCCTGATGACGGTAGAAGACAAGTACTTCACGTGGAAGACTATGATGTTACTGGCCCTGGCTTCTGCTCGACATGTTTCAGAATTAGAGGCCTTATCGTGTAAGTCCATACTTGGTCTTTTACGAGGATAGTGCGGAGCTCCGGACTAGAGAGCAGTTCCTGCTGAAGGTGGTCTCCGCGTTTCATCTGAATCAACCTATCGTGGTTCCGTCCAGTTCTGACGCTTCTGCTCCTCCGGAGGCATTGGATGCTGTGCGTGCCTTGTAGATCGATGTCAAGCGTACAGCTCGGTTCAGAAAAACGGATTCCTTGTTCGTGCTCTATGATGCGCAGAAAAAGGGTTGCCCTGCTTCAAAGCAGTCCATTGCTCGTTGGCTTAGGCTTACTATCCAACAGGCCTATGTGTCGGCAGCATTACCTGTTGCTAAGTCTCTAAAGGCCCACTCTACTAGATCAGTGGGCTCTTCCTGCGCGGCTGCCCGTGGTATCTCGGCCTTGTAACTATGCCGAGCTGCTACCTGGTCGGGGAAGAACACTTTTGTGAAATTCTACAAATTTGATACCCTGGCCAAAGAGGATACCCAGTTTGGACAGGCGGTGCTGCAGCAGTCTCAGCACGTTCCCACCTGTACTGGAAGCTTTGGGACGTCCCCATCGTACTAGTTTCCCCCAAAATCCCTTATGGATGCTAGAGAAAATAGGATTTTAATTACCTACCGGTAAATCCTTTTCTCGTAGTCCATAAGGGATATTGGGCGCCTGCCTCAGTGCGTTGACTTTTCTCTAGTTTCTTGTTCTATAGTTACCTGTTCAGTTGTTGTTGTTGTTGTTGTTACCAGCCATTGCTGGTTTTTATATGTTAGTGGTTTGCTGGTCTGTGAATCTCACCACATTCCTTCTGTCATATATGTCCTTTCTCCTTCGGGCACGTTTTTACCTATAACTGCCTGTGGGAGGGGAGAAGTCAGCACACCCAGCTGAAGAAATTTAAAGTGCACTGGCTCCTTTGGACCCCGTCTATACCCATCGTACTAGTTTCCCACAATATAGTAACATAGTAACTAAGGTTGAAAAAAAATTGTCCATCGAGTTCAACCTATTTGTGGTCTCCTGTGCAGTCTTATTATAGGACTAGTTATTTTGAAGTTAGGACTAGTTATATTCACTATAATGCGTGCCTACGCACCATAACCCTGAATATCTTTATCCAATAAGAATTTATCTAACCCATTCTTAAAGGTGTTGACTGAGTCCGCAGTTACTATTCTCTCAGACAGGAAATTCCAAACACGTATTGTCCTTACTGTGAAAAAACGTTTTCGCCTCAATGTGCGGAAACTCCTCTCCTCTAAGCGAGTGACCACGTGTTCTCTGTGCTGATCTCATAGAAAACAGGTCCCTCCCAAGCTCTGTGTATTGACCCCTTATATATTTGTAGATGTTGATCATGTCCCCTCTTAGTCGCCTCCTTTTTTCTAATGTAAACATGCCTAGCCTTGCAAGCCTTTCCTCGTATTCCAGCTTCTCCATGCCCTTTGTCGCCCACCTCTGAACCTTTTCTAGCTCAAGGATATCCTTTTTGTAATATGGTGCCCAAAATTGCACACAGTATTCAAGATGTGGCCTCACTAGTGATTTATATAATGTGAGTATAATACTCTCGTCCCTTGCATCAATTCCCCGTTTTATGCATGCTAATATCTTATTAGCCTTCTTTGCTGCAGTCCTACTTTGGGTACTGCTGCTTAATTTGTTATCCATGTGAACCCCTAAGTCTTTTTCTAGTACAGAATCCCCTACTATTACCCCATTTAGTATGTAGGTGTAATTTTTGGTCTTGCCCCCACAGTGCATTACCTTACACTTGTCTGTGTTGAATCTCATTCTCCATTTTGCTGCCCATGCTTCCAGTTTAGTTAAGTCGTTCTGAAGAGACTCAGAATCCCCCTCCGTATTTATAGCCTTACACAATTTTGGTATCGTCAGCGAAAATTGTCACCATGCTCTCTAGACCTACTATTAGGTCGTTGATGAAAATGTTGAACAAAAGTGGTCCTAGTACAGACCCTTGTGGCACACCACTTAGTACTGTAGTCCCATTTGAAAATTATCCATTGACCACAACGCGCTGCTCCCTATTATCTAACCAATTACTGACCCAAGTGCATATTGTGCTCCCTTATGGACTACGAGAAAAGGATTTACCGGTAGGTATTAAAATCCTATTTCTCTGACGTCCTAAGTGGATGCTGGGGACTCCGTAAAGACCATGGGGAATAGCGGCTCCGCAGGAGACAGGGCACAAAAGTAAAAGCTTTAGGATCAGGTGGTGTGCACTGGCTCCTCCCCCTATGACCCTCCTCCAAGCCTCAGTTAGGTTTTTGTGCCCGGCCGTGAAGGGTGCAATCTAGGTGGCTCTCCTAAAGAGCTGCTTAGAGTAAAAGAAATGATTGGCGTTATACCCTTTCCCGCCAGAAGTTAGGGCGCGTTGGGAAACACCCCCTAGGGTGGATAAGGCATTCACACGCTTATCAAAACAAGTGGCGTTACCGTCTCCAGATACGGCCGCCCTCAAGGAACCAGCTGATAGGAGGCTGGAAAATATCCTAAAAAGTATATACACACATACTGGTGTTATACTGCGACCAGCGATCGCCTCAGCCTGGATGTGCAGTGCTGGGGTGGCTTGGTCGGTTTCCCTGACTGAAAATATTGATACCCTTGACAGGGACAGTATTTTATTGACTATAGAGCATTTAAAGGATGCATTTCTATATATGCGAGATGCACAGAGGGATATTTGCACTCTGGCATCAAGAGTAAGTGCGATGTCCATTTCTGCCAGAAGATGTTTATGGACACGACAGTGGTCAGGTGATGCGGATTCCAAACGGCACATGGAAGTATTGCCGTATAAAGGGGAGGAGTTATTTGGGGTAGGTCTATCGGACCTGGTGGCCACGGCAACAGCTGGAAAATCCACCTTTTTACCCCAAGTCACCTCTCAGCAGAAAAAGACACCGTCTTTTCAGCCTCAGTCCTTTCGTCCCCATAAGGGCAAGCGGGCAAAAGGCCAGTCATATCTGCCAAGGGGTAGAGGAAAGGAAAAAAGACTGCAGCAGGCAGCCCCTTCCCAGGAACAGAAGCCCTCCACCGCTTCTGCCAAGTCCTCAGCATGACGCTGGGGCCTTACAAGCGGACTCAGGTGCGGTGGGGGGTCGTCTCAAGAGTTTCAGCGCGCAGTGGGCTCACTCGCAAGTGGACCCCTGGATCCTACAGGTAGTATCTCAGGGGTACAGATTGGAATTCGAGACGTCGCCTCCTCGCAGGTTCCTGAAGTCTGCTTTACCAACGTCTCCCTCCGACAGGGAGGCAGTATTGGAAGCAATTCACCAGCAGGTGATAATCAAAGTACCCCTCCTACAACAAGGAAAGGGGTATTATTCCACACTATTTGTGGTACCGAAGCCAGACGGCTCGGTGAGACCTATTCTAAATCTGAAATCTTTGAACACTTGCATACAAAGGTTCAAATCAAGATGGAGTCACTCAGAGCAGTGATAGCGAACCTGGAAGAGGGGACTATATGGTGTCCTTGGACATCAAGGATGCTTACCTCCATGTCCCAATTTGCCCTTCTCACCAAGGGTACCTCAGGTTCGTGGTACTGAACTGTCACTATCAGTTCAGACGCTGCCGTTTGGATTGTCCACGGCACCCCGGGTCTTTACCAAGGTAAGGGCCGAAATGATGATTCTTCTTCGAAGAAAAGACGTCTTAATTATCCCTTACTTGGGCGATCTCCTGATAAGGGCAAAGTCCAGGGAACAGTTGGAGGTCGGAGTAGCAGTACTGCTACAACAGCACGGGTGGATTCTAAATATTCCAAAATCGCAGCTGATCCCGACGACACGTCTGCTGTTCCTAGGGATGATTCTGGACACAGTCCAGAAAAAGGTGTTTCTCCCGGAGGAGAAAGCCAGGGAGTTATCCGAGCTAGTCAGGAACCTCCTAAAACCAGGAAAAGTGTCAGTGCATCATTGCACAAGGGTCCTGGGAAAAATGGTGGCTTCTTACGAAGCGATTCCATTCGGCAGATTTCACGCAAGAACTTTTCAGTGGGATCTGCTGGAAAAATGGTCCGGATCGCATCTTCAGATGCATCAGCGGATAACCCTGTCACCAAGGACAAGGGTGTCTCTTCTGTGGTGGCTGCAGAGTGCTCATCTACTAGAGGGCCGCAGATTCGGCATTCAGGACTGGGTCCTGGTGACCACGGATGCCAGCCTGAGAGGCTGGGGAGCAGTCACACAGGGAAAAAATTTCCAGGGAGTGTGGTCAAGTCTGGAGACTTCTCTCCACATAAATATACTGGAGCTAAGGGCAATTTACAATGCTCTAAGCTTAGCAAGACCTCTGCTTCAAGGTCAGCCGGTATTGATCCAGTCGGACAACATCACGGCAGTCGCCCACGTAAACAGACAGGGCGGCACAAGAAGCAGGAGGGCAATGGCAGAAACTGCAAGGATTCTTCGCTGGGCGGAAAATCATGTGATAGCAGTGTTCATTCCGGGAGTGGACAACTGGGAAGCAGACTTCCTCAGCAGGCACGACCTCCACCCGGGAGAGTGGGGACTTCATCTGGAAGTCTTCCACATGATTGTGAACCGTTGGGAAAGACCAAAGGTGGACATGATGGCGTCCCGCCTGAACAAAAAACTGGACAGGTATTGCGCCAGGTCAAGAGACCCTCAGGCAATAGCTGTGGACGTTCTGGTAACACCGTGGGTGTACCAGTCGGTGTATGTGTTCCCTCCTCTGCTTCTCATACCCAAGGTACTGAGAATTATAAGACGTAGAGGAGTAAGAACTATACTCGTGGCTCCGGATTGGCCAAGAAGGACTTGGTACCCGGAACTTCAAGAGATGCTCACAGAGGACCCATGGCCTCTGCCGCTAAGAAGGGACTTGCTTCAGCAAGTACCATGTCTGTTCCAAGACTTACCGCGGCTGCGTTTGACGGCATGGCGGTTGAACGCCGGATCCTAAGGGAAAAAGGCATTCCGGAAGAGGTCATCCCTACCCTGGTCAAAGCCAGGAACGAGGTGACCGCACAACATTATCACCACAGGTGGCGAAAATATGTTGCGTGGTGTGAGGCCAGGAAGGCCCCCACGAAGAAATTTCAACTCGGTCGATTCCTGCATTTCCTGCAAACAGGAGTGTCTATGGGCCTAAAATTGGGGTCCATTAAGGTTCAAATTTCGGCCCTGTCGTTTTTCTTCCAGAAAGAATTGGCTTCAGTTCCTGAAGTCCAGACGTTTGTCAAGGGAGTACTGCATATACAAGCCCCTTTTGTGCCTCCAGTGGCACCGTGGGATCTCAACGTAGTTCTGGGATTCCTCAAATCACATTGGTTTGAACCGCTCAAATCTGTGGATTTGAAATATCTCACATGGAAAGTGACCATGCGGTTGGCCCTGGCCTCGGCCAGGCGAGTGTCAGAATTGGCGGCTTTGTCTCACAAAAGCCCATATCTCTTTTTCCATTCGGACAGGGCAGAACTGCGGACTCGTCCCCAGTTTTTCCCTAAGGTGGTGTCAGCGTTTCACCTGAACCAGCCTATTGTGGTACCTGCGGCTAATAGGGACTTGGAGGACTCCAAGTTGCTAGATGTTGTCAGGGCCCTGAAAATATGTTTCCAGGACGGCTGGAGTCAGGAAAACTGACTCGCTGTTTATCCTGTATGCACCCAACAAACTGGGTGCTCCTGCTTCTAAGCAGACGATTGCTCGTTGGATTTGTAGTACAATTCAGCTTGCACATTCTGTGGCAGGCCTGCCACAGCCAAAATCTGTAAATGCCCATTCCACAAGGAAGGTGGGCTCATCTTGGGCGACTGCCCAAGGGGTCTCGGCTTTACAACTTTGCCGAGCTGCTACTTGGTCAGGGGCAAACACGTTTGCAAAATTCTACAAATTTGATACCTTGGCTGAGGAGGACCTGGAGTTCTCTCATTCGGTGTTGCAGAGTCATCCGCACTCTCCCGCCCGTTTGGGAGCTTTGGTATAATCCCCATGGTCCTTACGGAGTCCCCAGCATCCACTTAGGACGTCAGAGAAAATAGGAATTTACTTACCGATAATTCTATTTCTCGTAGTCCGTAGTGGATGCTGGGCGCCCATCCCAAGTGCGGATTGTCTTCAATACTTGTACATAGTTATTGTTACAAAAATCGGGTTATTATTGTTGTGAGCCATCTTTTCAGAGGCTCCGCTGTTATCATGCTGTTAACTGGGTTCAGATCACAGGTTGTACAGTGTGATTGGTGTGGCTGGTATGAGTCTTACCCGGGATTCAAGATCCTTCCTTATTGTGTACGCTCGTCCGGGCACAGTATCCTAACTGAGGCTTGGAGGAGGGTCATAGGGGGAGGAGCCAGTGCACACCACCTGATCCTAAAGCTTTTACTTTTGTGCCCTGTCTCCTGCGGAGCCGCTATTCCCCATGGTCCTTACGGAGTCCCCAGCATCCACTACGGACTACGAGAAATAGAATTATCGGTAAGTAAATTCCTATTTTTTTTGCAACAGGAGGACATTGTTCTGTTTGATTGTTACATTCATGGATTGATGCCACACACCGCTGTGAAACATTGCACCATTGGAAGTGACTCCCACGAAAGGACACAATCATCTTTCTGCTAGCTTACCCTTTTTATTCAATATAAATTCGCTGTAATGCTAATTCATGCTGAAAAAATATATTTTATATAAAAATTTAGTAAAATTAATTAACCTATGTACCAGATTTATTAATGACCAGCTCTAAATTACATACTTTAGCATATCAATAAACTCTTGGGACTGCGATGAAAATGATATACGCTTGTGTTTACAAATAATATGGTAATTAAGTATAGTACATTTGAAGTTAAGTCCTAAAGTTTTGTTTCTAATCATGATAATGATGTTAGGGAGTAATTAAAGTTGATACTCATTAAGATAGAGCAATATAAGTATACAAATTGGCTTTGCCCAAAGACTTTTGCACACTAGTGTAGATGCGACCTCTCCTGGTGCAGTAACCTGTAGCAACCACTCGGACGTTTCCTTTCACTAGTCTTATCCTTTGCTATATTAGTTGAAGCTGATTGTTTGCTTTGTATGCGAGTTCCTGCCTATGCTAGTAAATGACCCTGTGTTACTTATACAGCATGTGTTTTCCCTGGTAGTTATCATTAACCTGTATTTCTCTTTCATCCATCTGGGGGACGCTGCGCCATTACTTGTGGGTTAGAGGTGTGTGGTTGTGGAGTTTGGCACAGAACTATTAAAACCTGACTCCTCCCCCCTCTGACCCCTCCCATCTCCTTCCTGCCTAGCCAGCACCTCCGTTTTAGTTTTGTGCCTGTGGAGTACAGACACAGATTTTTTTCTCTGAAAGATTTTAGTTAGATATTTTATTATTTTATTCTTGGAGTGCCTAGTCCCTGTATACAGGTGGCAGGTACTATTAGAGTGGGGTTAGCTAGATTTTCCCACTCTATTCTGCTGCTGGAGGCCACCACACTTCGGTCACTGGGGCTGGATTCCTGTCTCTGAGAAGTCGGCAGTGAGGAGGTACTGGATAGACACAATCTGTCTCTGACAGTATTGGTCTATCCTTATATATATATATATATATATATATATATATATATATATATATATATATATATATATATATTCATTTTATTGAAACTGTCCTCCTCTCTCTCTCTAAGGGGAGGTAATTTTTGCAATACACCCCCCCCCCCTCCCCCCAGACCTCTCTCTCCGGAGGTGAGCGGTGGCGCGCAGTAGCGAGGGCTTTACTCATCCCTGCTACTGTCTTTTTGGGTAGGCCGGGAGAGGGGTGAGTCACTCCCCGGGGAAGCCGCTAGACGCTACCCGAACAGAGCAGCTCGGTGTAGCGGCGCGCGAGAGCCGCGGACTTCCGGCTGCAGCGCTCCTACTGAAGCTGACAGGCGCTTCCTTGTTCAAGAAGGGACGGATTCCCGCCCTCCACTGCCACGCGCGCAGTCCCGTCCAGGTATGCAGGGCTCCAGCCGCCATCTTCTCCAGAGGCAGTACGGTGGACACTGCAGCGCTCGTAACACTTGTTTGGCAAGGCTGATCACCTAACAGCAAGTATATTTTGGGGGCACAGTCTAATTCACAGTAGATTTACATTGTGTCATGCTATACTTTTAGGGGAGGTAATTTTTGCAATATATAATATGCATTGCACAGTATGATTCATAGTATATTTGCAATATACAACAGTATATGTCAAAGTATTGGACTACTCTACTGAGTTTATTGTTCATTTGTAGTGCATTTGCTGTTCATTTAAAAAAAAATAATAATAATAATAATAATAAAAAAAGGGAATAAATTAATTAATTAATTATGAAATCTACAAAGGGTAAGACCGCCTCGGTGGTTTATTTTTTCCTGCTCACTATGTGGATCATAGCTAGCGAAGGGAAGCCCGGACGCAGGTACTCTGTGTTTCATGCTCTGGTGCATCTGTGGCGGACCAGCAGGGAAGTTCCGCGGATCAGTCTATGCCTCCATGGCTACAGTGGAAGCTCTATGGGCTCAAAATATGGGCTCAATCTCTAAACAAATTTGTTAACTCTGCCGGCAGTTCTTCTGCTACAAAACGGCCACTGCCGTTGCCCGCTATAACTTTTCCGGAGGAGTAGTTGGAAACATTCCCATTGGAGGATGGGGAAGTAGACCCAGAGTGGGATGGTAGGATGAGTAGTTTTTGTACTAACTCAGGTGTTAGATTCTGATATAAGCCATCCGTCAGACTCTTAATATTCAGAGTTCGGAGGTGGCGGGTTCTTCCTCTGCCTTTTTCAAAACATAGAAAAGACAAGTTACTTTCTTTCCCCCTTATTCACACTTTGCGGATATTTAAAGGAGCCCTGGCTTAAGCCGGATTCTCCTTTCCCAGCCCCAAAAGAAATTGAAATTTATATATCCTTTTACAGAGGAGGATACAAGATGTTGAGAAACAGCCCCAAAAGGTAGACGCTCCTATTTCACATTTAGCAAAAGCTACGGTTATTCTTTTTGTACAGTCTGTGACGTTGAAAGATCCTACAGATAGGAAGATTGATACAATAATTAAATCTGTTATCTTTATCAGGTGTTTTTCTACGCCCAATTCTAGCTAGCACTTGGGTCCTCATGGCCGCGGATGACTGGCTGGCACAGGTTGTATCTGGAATGCAGTCTCACGATCCATCGGAAGCCATTCAGTTAGCAGAACAGATTTAGGAGGCTCTTACTTATGTGAGGCCTTGTTAGATTCTACTGCGCTACAATCCCGTATTTCTGCCTTGACCGTGACAGCAAGACGGTCTCTTTGATTTCGGGTTTGGGAATGCCGTTTCTGACTCGAAACAGAACTTGACGGCGGTACCCTTTGAGGGTGAGTTTCTTTTTGGGTCGGAATTACAGAAGATTATTTCAGATACTACAGGGGGCAAGAGCCCTTTTCTTCCATTTGCTCCTCAGAAACCGAAGACCACGAGGTTTCGGTCTTTTCGTACACAGGACAGAGGTAGTTTCCATTCCTTTCGTTCTTTCTCCAGGTTCCCACGGAGAGAGGCATTCAGAGGTAGAGGAACACAGGCGGCTCGTAGACCAGCCAGTAAACCTGCCGACAAACCTACTGCATGACGGTTAACGATCTCTGGAGGGATCAATGACTGTTGGGGCTCGGTTACGGCAGTTCATGGAAGTGTGGCTCCTGTCAAAACCAGATCGGTGGGTGACGGAGGTCATATCCAGAGATTATATTTTACATCTCGAGGAACCAGTCCCATATCGTGTGTTCGTCACTCCTCTCCAAAACGCTCCCTCTAGCCGTCGAGCTCTTCTTTATGCAACAGCCACTCTCTTACGAAATGGAGTAATTCTTCTAGTTCCTGCTCAGAGAGAGGTCGGGGATTTTACTCAGGTCTTTTTCTTGTGGACAAACCGTTTCGGCCCATTTTAAATCTAAAAGGGTTTAAATCCATATCTCTCAACCCAAAAGTTAAAAATGGAATCCATCCGTTCGATTATCGCTGCCATGAAACCAGGGGAATATTTGGCTTCAATAGACATAAAAGGCGTCTACCTGCATGTTCCTATTTGGACGGGTCGTCAATCTCGTCTGAGATTCGCAGTCGGTCCTTGCCATTTTCAGTTTCTCTTCCCTTTGGTCTATCCACGGCTCCTCAGGTATTCACAAGGTCATGGGCCGTGTGGTGACAATTCTGCGGTGTCAGCATTACTCCGTATTTAGACGATCTTTTCATCAGGACTGTCAGAGTTGATCCTTCACCAGAACTTGCGTCTCACGATAGAGACTCTATAGTCATTCAGATGGATAATAACTTTTCCACAGTCGTCTTAACTTTCTTCCCAGAAAATGATATTTCTGGGGCTCTTATTCGACGCCACTAACCAGAAATCGTTTCTTCCTCGCGGACAGGACCTCATCTCGAATTACAACTGATCCGCTTGTCTGTAAAGACTCGTCCGTCGCTTCGCTGGTGGCTTCACAGCCCCAATTTGACCAAAAGGGGTTCCGTTCATGACTTGGTCTTGGGTCATGGTCACCACAGACGCAAGCCTCAGAGGTTGAGGGACGGTGTTTCAGACTCATCACTTTCAGGGGTTCTGGAACAGTCGAGTCGAAGTTACAGATCAACATCTTGGAGTTGAAGGCAGTCCGGTATGCACTCCTTCGGATTCAAACCATGGTAAAGGGTCATCCAGTCCGGGTTCAGCCCGACAACGCCACGGCAGTTACTTAAATAAACAAGCAGGGAGGAACTCGAAGCTGGACCGCCAGGAAAGAAGTCGCTCAGATTCTCACTTGGGCGGAACATTGGGTTCCGATCATATCCGCGATTCACATTCCAGGAGTCGAGACCTGGGAAGCGGTTTTTCTTAAGCCGTCACACGGTGCATAAGGGAGAGTGGGGGCTTCACCAGGAGGTGTTTCTGACTCTAGTAGCCCGGTGGGGGATACCAGATGTAGATCTGATGGCATCTTGTCTCAACAATAAACCTCCTCTCTACGGGTCGCGTGCTCAGGACCCTTAAGCAATTCTAATCAATGCACTTACGGCGCTGTGGCACTTTCAACTGGGATATGTGTTTCCACCATTTCCACTGATTCCACGTCTGCTTCAACGTGTTCAGAGAGAAGGTCTTCCAATCATTCTGGTGGACCCAGATTGGCCACGATGACAGTGGTACACTCTTCTGCACAATAGGGTCGTCGAGAAACCATCCCGACCCCCTCTGCTCCAGATCTTATGACCCAACACAGGTTGGGTCGGCTGACTTTGACGGCTTGGTTCTTGAATCCAACATTTTAAGCGGAAAAAGGTTTTTCTCGTCCTGTTGAGTAAACGATGATTCAGGCTAGATAACCGGTGGCTTCTGGAATTTACCACAGAGTGTGGCATATTTACATTGCTTGGTGTGAAAAGCGTGGTTTAACACCGGATGTGTTTAGAGTTTCCTCATCTGTTATCTTTCCTTCAGGAGGGTCTCGATAAGGATCTGAGACTTCATCACTAATGGGGTCAAGTTTCTACCTTATCGGTTCTACTTCATAGGAGACTGGCTATCATTCCAGAAGTTTAGACGTTCCTTCAGGGAGTTCTTCGGATTCAGCCACCTTTATTTTTTTGGTTCCTCCGGTTCCTCCCTGGGACTTTAACTTAGTCCTTACGGCTTTTCAGAAATCTCCATTTCAACCTTTGGAATCTGTACAATTGCGGTTTATAACGTTCAGTGTCTTCCGATTGACAATTGCCTCCAAAAGATGAGCATCTAAATTGGCAGCTCTTTCTTGCAGACCACCCTTGTTGGGTTTTCATGATGATCGGGTGGTTCTGCGAACAAAACCTTCCTTCCTTCCGAAGGTTGTGTCAGCGTTTCATCTAAATCAGGACATTGTCCTTTCAGCGTTTACTCCTCCTCCTCCTTCCGGGGAGGATTCCCATTTGGCTCTTTTAGATGTGCTTAGGGCCTTACGGATTTATTTATCTCGTACGAATTCTATCCGTCGTACGGATGCATTGTTGGTTTTTAATGGCTGCGTCCAAACGAGATTGGCCGGATTCCAAGTACACAGTGACTTGTTGGGTAACTACGACCATCACACAGTCTTCTAATGTTTCAGTTCCTGACTCGATTCAAGCTCCTGCGACTCCAGCTATTGGAGCTTCTTGAGATGTTCGCGGGGCTGCGTCTATTGAGCAGTCGTGTAGGGCGGCGACCTGGTCGTCTGTGCATATGTTTTAAAAAGGTTTTACCCTTCTAACACTTTCGGTTTGGAGACTGCCCCTGTTGGGCGTCAAATTTGGCGGACGGCTATGCCGTCTATGTCTCCCTCCTCTCATTTGCTTGCTTTGGGAAATCCCACAAGTAATGGCGCAGCGTCCCCCAGATGGATGAAAGAGAAATAGGGATTTTTGTTTACTTACCGTAAAATCTCTTTCTCTGATTCCATCTGGGGGACGCTGCGATCCCTCCCATATGTTGTCTGGTTTAACCAGTTAATTTTTTTCGGTCCATCTCCTTTGGCTTGGCTAAACGTTAACTGAGGTGCTGGCTAGGCAGGAAGGAGATGGGAGGGGTTAGAGGGGGGAGGAGTCAGGTTTTAATAGTTCTGTGCCAAACTCCACAACCACACACCTCTAACCCACAAGTAATGGCGCAGCGTCCCCCAGATGGAATCAGAGAGAGAGATTTTACGGTAAGTAAACAAAAATCCCTATTTATCAGTGTTCTGCATTCCAGTCACATGTCCATGTTTCCTTCTGTAGATCCGGACAACTCAGAAAGTGTTTGAAATTAACAAGGAGCGCCTGGAGCTGTCCTGCCAAGATGCAAAGGAGGAGCAGTCTCGCCTGCAGGAGAGCATAAAGCAGGTGTGGATTGTCATGTGTTTGAGTGTGTAGTAAATGCTGCCCTGTGGCTCATGCACACAACTGGGTACTCGCGTTGCCTTCCACACTGTATACCACCATCTAAATACTCCCAGTGAGAGATCCATTGATGACCGGTATACTGTTCACATGGAAAGCAATGAAATATGCAACACAGAAAAAGCAGTTACTTCAGTGCCGAGTATTTATTTGATGAGCAATACAGTATACGCCATATACTGGGATCAAGACTTCCTTTTCTGGTGATACCTAACTGGTGCTGTACTCTGTATCCGGTTGATAGATCTACAGTAAAAAGATTGACTGTCAATAGGTCGACCCCCAAATGGTCGACAGGTAAAAGCTAGACCGTACTTAAGGTTAACTGGTTCAAAAACTCAATGTGACAATGGTCGACGCAAGTTTTTGTTTTTATTAAATTTTCTCCTATTTCATAATTTACCATCCACATGGATTATGATTGGGAACACGTTTCCACTAATTTAGCTCAGATGTGATGAAACATACGAAATTACATAAAAAAATAAATAAAAATGGAATTGACCATTTTCAGGTTGACCTTTTTGATCTTTTTTACTGTCTACCTTTGGCATGTCACCTATTTGGGGTCATCCTATTGACTGTCTGTCTTTTTACTTTTAGATCTATTGACCCACACCCGTTATACTCACACCTTTCTTCGTTTGCAATGCGAGAGTTCACCCTTGGGAATAGAAGCCTTAGAAATGAGATTAAAAAATGTATACAGTGATTAAAGGGGATATTCACCTAAGAAACGGATTCGCATCCAGTGATATAATGCGTGTGTGTTTCACTATTGTAGTAGGGAGACGTAGACGATGGTAGGATGTGCCACTCCTTTTTTTTTAGTCCATTTTGCTGCCACTGTGGAATCCAGAATCCCCTTGGGGTGTAAGAAAGGACTCTTGTGTTGAATATTGTTGTTCCTGATATCGGTCTCTCTGTTAGGACCAATAGTGGTAGAAGTGAGAGTGAATGGTCCAAAAAAGGAGTATATCTTACAGAAGTATTTTATTCCAAAATAGGCT
The DNA here is from genome assembly GCF_028390025.1 of Pseudophryne corroboree. Lineage (NCBI taxonomy): Eukaryota > Metazoa > Chordata > Amphibia > Anura > Myobatrachidae > Pseudophryne > Pseudophryne corroboree. The sequence goes on from NC_086455.1 coordinate 71,197,898, forward strand.
TATGTCAGTTCCAGTTTCCAAAGTATTAAGGGGTCTATTCATGAAGCCGTGAAAAGAGTGGAGAAGTGAGCCTATGGAGAAGCTGCCCATGGCAACTAGGGAGGCCAAACCTGCGCCTTTTTTTCAATCCCGGGTATCGGGATAGAAAAATGATCAATCCCGTGAATGGGTTGAAGATTTTAAAATAATTCAGTCTCACCCCCCCCCCCCCCCCCCCCCCCCCTTCCTGGACCCGCCCAGTCCACAGAACTACTCACCATCCTCTGGGCGTGCGGGCAAATTCACTTGCTGCAGGCGGTGGGCGGCGAGGTGCGATCCGGGCAGCGCGGACGGCTGTTATCAGACTGCACAGCGTGACCTAACTTCACGTCACGCTGCACAGCATTGTCTAAGCCTCCTGAAGATGCTCAACGCTGCCCGGCATTGAAAAAACAAGAAGACTTTCTTATCCCGAAATCCCCTTGATTGGAAGATCCAATCCCGGGATTGAATCCCGGGCAATTTTAGGCCTACATCCCGGTACCCCGCCAATCCCGATCCTGGGATTGGCCACCCTAATGGCAACCAATCAGCTGCTCCGTACAATTGTAGAGTATGCAAATTATAAATGTTACTTCAATGCTGATTAGTTGCCATGGGCAACTTCTCCACTGGCTCACTTCTCCACCCTTTTCACTGCTTCATGAATAGACCCCTAAAATCATATGGCACTGCCCGCTTCTTCATATTCTGAGATGTGCTGATAAGTGACAGAGCTTATTGTGTGTCAGAATTAGGTAGCCAGTAGGTTTCTTTGTTGCAGTGATGCATCATGTTGCAGTTCCTTGTGGGGTATGTGACCGAGACAATGGGTTTTATTCTGCCAACTAGGATGTGAGGTGCTGATAAAGGAATTACTTGTCTCCCTAATATGCCCTCCTCTCCCCTGCTCCAACATTGTTACAATCAAGAGAAATCTTCATTTGTTTGTGAGAAACCCAGTAGTATTCTGCAATTACACTTTGCTGTCTCATTACTCAAGCAACTCTGTTCATCCGCCATATATAACTTCCCCCAGGACTAAATAAGTACATGTAAGGTTTGTTCTAGACCAATCTCTGTTGCTTCTGCAGCTTTCAGAGGAAGCGGAGGGCTGGGAGGAAAGGTTCAGTGAGCTGTCTGAAAACTCCAGAATGCTCAGCGTATCTGCAGGACCTATGCAGGAAGACCTGAGCAACAAGCAGTGCCAGATTAAGGTCAGTCTTACAGTTGTGCTTGTATTTGATGTCTGCTCTCGCTTCAGCTGGGCATTCAATTGAGACATACAAAGGGGGGAAATCAAATATTTGTAAAGTCGGTTGGGTGTCTGTTTTTTCCTGTGCATTAGATAGGAAAAACAGACACCCAACTGACTTTTTAAACAATTGAATATCCCCCAAAGTGTTAAAAAAAAGAAAAAGAAAAAAAAAAAAAGAAGAAAAAAAAAGAGGTAACTGAAACTTTGTTACGTCCTCACACAACTATATGCTCCCCATGGCGTCCGTAATTGTTCTTTACATAGTCCGTGCGGTCAACATAGTAACATAGTTAATGAGGTTGAAAAAAGACAATTTGTCGATCGAGTTCAACCTGTATTATAAATCTTATACTATTTTGTGTATAGATATAGTTTACCCAGACGAAGTTATATTATTTTTTAATTTATTTTTTATTATGATTAACCACGGACTCTGTTTGCCGAAACATTTCCACCCAAGACAGCATTGTTTTGTTTGGTGGTGCAGGTCTTCAGAAATTGTCCTGGAACCCAGTTGTTACGGATGTCAGGGAAGGTCCGCCATTCCATCCTGTCCTATAATTTCAGAAATAATGTTCCACATACCATGCACATTTCTGGATGGCATACTGTGGTATACCAGCTGTCACTCTGTCTACTGTAACACATAAGATACACATACAGATTTAGAGTACAGTAAATACAGAGTAGCACACAGGCTGTGTGTCTCTCCAGCTTTAATATCCTGCTCTCTCATCCTGTGTCCCCCCCCCTGGGCCCGAAAACCACCCCAATGCCTGACTAAAGGTGTGAAGGAGCCCCTGTGTTGTTTTGGGACCCGCTCGTCATTCTCCCGCTGCGGCTGGGCCGTTTGTGTGTCGAGATCCTGGGCCTGCTGAGACACGTGGGGCGCCACTCTCCAGTCTCCCCGCGCTGTTCGGCCGCTGACCTGCACGCCGCATGTCTCCATACCTCCTGCAGCCCTGAGTGTGGATCTGAGGCCGGAAGGGTGCCGGTGTGAGCTCCGTCAGCCCCTGCCTGTGCCCGGGTGAGTGTATGCCGGGTCTCCTGCTGTGAAGCTGCCACGTGTCCCACTACAGCTCTCCTTCTACCTGCGGCTCTGCCCTCCGGCTCCCCTGTTCTGCATTAACCCCTGGACAGCGCGACATTACTACCACTACGGCCGTGTCTCCTTGTGATTCCCTGCTTCTGTGGTCGTCTGGTTAGTGGCTTCCGCTGTAGGTCTATTGGTAGGCTCTGGTGGTGTGCTAGCCGCCGCCATTTTGCCACTGGCCTCCTGTTTGGCTTGTATTCATAACTCGCCGATGGCTAATTCTATGCAGCAAGTCCTTCAGGCAATTCTTGTCTCTACACAGAGGCTCCTTATGAAGCTCGGAGATGTGGTAGCTGTGCCTTTGAATTCTGTCACTGCAGTCCGCGCTCATGGCATGCCGTCGCGGCTCCTAGATTTCTCCTTCTCAGGGGATGTGAGTCCAACTGCTATAGATTCTGCCTCAGTTCGTGGTTGTCAGGACTTCATTATGGGCTTTTTGAAGATCCGTTCTGCACCTTTGATGCCGGTGGTGACGTTTCCAGGTCCTTTATTCCCATGCTTCGTGTACTTTTCTGCCCGTCCCCGCATTGGCGGGAGGTTCCTGGATTTATCCTTTACGTACTTTCTCTATCGTCCTAGTGGATGCTGGGGTTCCTGAAAGGACCATGGGGAATAGCGGCTCCGCAGGAGACAGGGCACAAAAAGTAAAGCTTTAGGATCAGGTGGTGTGCACTGGCTCCTCCCCCTATGACCCTCCTCCAAGCCTCAGTTAGATTTTTGTGCCCGGCCGAGAAGGGTGCAATCTAGGTGGCTCTCCTAAAGAGCTGCTTAGAAAAGTTTAGCTTAGGTTTTTTATTTTACAGTGAGTCCTGCTGGCAACAGGATCACTGCAACGAGGGACTTAGGGGAGAAGAAGTGAACTCACCTGCGTGCAGGATGGATTGGCTTCTTTGGCTACTGGACATTAGCTCCAGAGGGACGATCACAGGTACAGCCTGGATGGTCACCGGAGCCTCGCCGCCGGCCCCCTTGCAGATGCTGAAAAGAGAAGAAGGTCCAGAATCGGCGGCAGAAGACTCCTCAGTCTTCTTAAGGTAGCGCACAGCACTGCAGCTGTGCGCCATTGCTCTCAGCACACTTCACACGGCAGTCACTGAGGGTGCAGGGCGCTGGGAGGGGGGCGCCCTGGGAGGCAATGTAAACCTATTTTTTGGCAAAAAATACCTCACATATAGCCTCCGGGGGCTATATGGAGATATTTAACCCCTGCCAGAATCCGTTGAAGAGCGGGAGACGAGCCCGCCGAAAAAGGGGCGGGGCCTATCTCCTCAGCACACAGCGCCATTTTCCCTCACAGAAAGGCTGGAGGGAAGGCTCCCAGGCTCTCCCCTGCACTGCACTACAGAAACAGGGTTAAAACAGAGAGGGGGGGCACTAATTTGGCGTTAGAAATATATAAAAAGATGCTACAAGGGAAAACACTTATATAAGGTTGTCCCTATATAATTATAGCGTTTTTTGGTGTGTGCTGGCAAACTCTCCCTCTGTCTCTCCAAAGGGCTAGTGGGTCCTGTCCTCTATCAGAGCATTCCCTGTGTGTGTGCTGTGTGTCGGTACGTGTGTGTCGACATGTATGAGGACGATGTTGGTGGGGAGGCGGAGCAATTGCCTGTAATGGTGATGTCACTCTCTAGGGAGTCGACACCGGAATGGGTGGCTTATTTAGGGAATTACGTGATAATGTCAACACGCTGCAAGGTCGGTTGACGACATGAGACGGCCGACAAACAATTAGTACCGGTCCAGACGTCTCAAAAACGCCGTCAGGGGTTTTAAAACGCCCGTTTACCTTAGTCGGTCGACACAGACACGGACACTGAATCCAGTGTCGACGGTGAATAAACAAACGTATTCCTTATTAGGGCCACACGTTAAGGGCAATGAAGGAGGTGTTACATATTTCTGATACTACAAGTACCACAAAAGAGGGTATTATGTGGGATGTGAAAAAACTACCTGTAGTTTTTCCTGAATCAGATAAATTAAATGAAGTGTGTGATGATGCGTGGGTTCCCCCCGATAGAAAATTATTGGCGGTATACCCTTTCCCGCCAGAAGTTAGGGCGCGTTGGGAAACACCCCTTAGGGTGGATAAGGCGCTCACACGCTTATCAAAACAAGTGGCGGTACCGTCTATAGATAGGGCCGTCCTCAAGGAGCCAGCTGACAGGAGGCTGGAAAATATCATATAAAAATATATACACACATACTGGTGTTATACTGCGACCAGCGATCGCCTCAGCCTGGATGTGCAGAGCTGGGGTGGCTTGGTCGGATTCCCTGACTAAAAATATTGATACCCTTGACAGGGACAGTATTTTATTGACTATAGAGCATTTAAAGGATGCATTTCTATATATGCGAGATGCACAGAGGGATATTTGCACTCTGGCATCAAGAGTAAGTGCGATGTCCATATCTGCCAGAAGATGTTTATGGACACGACAGTGGTCAGGTGATGCAGATTCCAAACGGCACAAAGGTGTATTGCCGTATAAAGGAAGAGGAGTTATTTGGGGTCGGTCCATCGGACCTGGTGGCCACGGCAACTGCTGGAAAATCCACCGTTTTTACCCTAAGTCACATCTCTGCAGAAAAAGACACCGTCTTTTCAGCCTCAGTCCTTTCGTCCCTATAAGAGTCATATTTGCCCAGGGATAGCGGAAAGGGAAGAAGACTGCAGCAGGCAGCCCATTCCCAGGAACAGAAGCCTTCCACCGCTTCTGCCAAGCTCTCAGCATGACGCTGGGACCGTACAGGACCCCTGGATCCTACAAGTAGTATCCCAGGGGTACAGATTGGAATGTTGAAACGTTTCCCCCTCGCAGGCTCCTGAAGTCTGCTTTACCAAGGTATCCCTCCGACAAGGAGGCAGTATGGGAAAAAATTCACAAGCTGTATTCCCAGCAGGTGATAATCAAATTACCCCTCCTACAACAAGGAAAGGGGTATTATTCCACACTATATTGTGGTACTGAAGCCAGAAGGCTAGGTGAGACCTATTCTAAATCTAAAAAAATTTGAACACTTACAAAGGTTCAAATCAAGATGGAGTCACTCAGAGCAGTGATAACGAACCAGGAAGAAGGGGACTATATAGTGTCCCGGGACATCAGGGATGCTTACCTCCATGTCCCAAATTTGCCCTTCTCACTAAGGGTACCTCAGGTTCGTGGTATAGAACTGTCACTGTCAGTTTCAGACGCTGCCGTTTGGATTGTCCACGGCACCCCGGGTCTTTACCAAGGTAATGGCCGAAATGATGATGATTCTTCTTCGAAGAAAAGGCGTCTTAATTACCCCTTACTTGGACGATCTCCTGATAAGGGCAAAGTCCAGGGAACAGTTGGAGGTCGGAGTAGCACTATCTCGGATACTGCTACAACAGCACGGATGGATTCTAAATATTCCAAAATCGCAGCTGATCCTGACGACACGTCTGCTGTGCCTAGGGATGATTCTGGACACAGTCCAGAAAAAGGTGTTTCTCCCGGATGAGAAAGCCAGGGAGTTATCCGAGCTAGTCAAGAACCTCCTAAAACCAGGAAAAGTGTCAGTGCATCATTGCACAAGGGTCCTGGTAAAAATGGTGGCTTCCTACGAAGCAATTCCATTCGGCAGATTTCACGCAAGAACTTTTCAGTGGGATCTGCTGGACAAATGGTCCGGATCGCATCTTCAGATGCATCAGCGGATAACCCTATATCCAAGGACAAGGGTGTCTCTCCTGTGGTGGTTACAGAGTGCTCATCTTCTAGAGGGACGCAGATTCGGCATTCAGGATTGGATGCTGGTGACCACGGAGGCCAGCCCGAGAGGCTGGGGAGCAGTCACACAAGGAAAAAATTTCCAGGGAGTGTGATCAAGTCTGGAGACTTTTCTCCACATAAATATACTGGAGCTAAGGGTAAATTTATAATGCTCTAATCTTAGCAAGACCTCTGCTTCAAGGTCAGCCGGTATTGATCCAGTGGGAAAAACATCACGGCAGTCGCCCACGTAAACAGACAGGGCGGCACAAGAAGCAGGAGGGCAATGGCAAAAACTGCAAGGACTTTTCGCTGGGCGGAAAATCATGTGATAGCACTGTCAGCAGTGTTTCATTCCGGGAGTGGAAACTGGGAAGCAGACTTCCTCAGCAGGCACGACCTCCACCCGGGAGAGTGGAAACTTCATCGGGAAGTTTTTCCACATGATGGTGAACCGTTGGGAAATACCAAAGGTGGACATGATGGCGTCCCGTCTGAACAAAAAACGGGACAGGTATTGCGCTAGGTCAAGAGACCCTCAGGCAATAGCTGTGGACGTTCTGGTAACACCGTGGGTGTACCAGTCGGTGTATGTGTTCCCTCCTCTGCTTCTCATACCTAAGGTACTGAGAATTATAAGACGTAGAGGAGTAAGAACTATACTCATGGCTCCGGATTGGCCAAGAAGGACTTGGTACCCGGAACTTCAAGAGATGCTCACAGAGAACTTATGGCCTCTGCCGCTAAGAAGGGACTTGCTTCAGCAAGTACCATGTCTGTTCCAAGACTTACCGCAGCTGCGTTTGACGGCATGGCGGTGGAACGCCGGATCCTAAGGGAAAAAGGCATTCCGGAAGAGGTCATTCCTACCCTGGTCAAAGCCAGGAAGGAGGTGACCGCACAACATTATCACCACATGTGGCGAAAATATGTTGCGTGGTGTGAGGCCAGGAAGGCCCCACGAAGAAATTTCAACTCGGTCGATTCCTGCATTTCCTGCAAACAGGAGTGTCTATGGGCCTCAAATTGGGGCCCATTAAGGTTCAAATTTCGGCCCTGTCGATTTTCTTCCAGAAAGAATTGGCTTCAGTTCCTGAAGTCCAGAAGTTTGTCAAGGGAGTATTGCATATACAACCCCCTTTTGTGCCTCCAGTGGCACTGTGGGATCTCAACGTAGTTCTGGGATTCCTCAAATCACATTGGTTTAAAACCAGTCAAATCTGTGGATTTGAAGCATCTCACATGAAAAGTGACCATGCTCTTGGCCCTGGCCTGGGCCAGGCGAGTGTCAAATTGGTGGGTTTTTTCTCAAAAAAGCCCATATCTGATTGTCCATTCGGACAGGGCAGAGCTGCGGACTCGTCCCCAGTTCTCTCCCTAAGGTGGTGTCAGTGTTTCACCTGAACCAGCTTATTGTGGTGCCTTGCGCCTACTAGGGACTTGGAGCACTCCAAGTTGCTGGATGTTGTCAGGGCCCTGAAAGTATAGGTTCCAGGACGGCTGGAGTCAGGAAAACTGACTTGCTGTTATCCTGTATGCACCCAACAAACTGGGTGCTCTTGCTTCTAAGCAGACTATTGCTAGTTGGATGTGTAATACAATTCAGCTTGCACATTCTGTGGCAGGCCTGCCACAGCCAAAATATGTAAATGCCCATTCCACAAGGAAGGTGGGCTCATCTTGGGCGGCTGCCCGAGGGGTCTCGGCTTTACAACTTTGCCGAGCGGCTATTTAGTCAGGGGCAAACACGTTTGTAAAATCCTACAAATTTGATACCCTGGCTAAGGAGGACCTGGAGTTCTCTCATTCGGTGCTGCAGAGTCATCCGCACTCTCCCGCCCGTTTGGGAGCTTTGGTATAATCCCCATGGTCCTTTCAGGAACCCCAGCATCCACTAGGACGATAGAGAAAATAAGAATTTACTTACCGATAATTCTATTTCTCGGAGTCCGTAGTGGATGCTGGGCGCCCATCCCAAGTGCAGATTATCTGCATTACTTGTACATAGTTACAAAAATCGGGTTATTATTGTTGTGAGCCATCTTTTCAGAGGCTCCGCTGTTATCATACTGTTAACTGGGTTCAGATCACAGGTTGTACAGTGTGATTGGTGTGGCTGGTATGAGTCTTACCCGGGATTCAAAATCCTTCCTTATTGTGTACGCTCGTCCGGGCACAGTATCCTAACTGAGGCTTGGAGGAGGGTCATAGGGGGAGGAGCCAGTGCACACCACCTGATCCTAAAGCTTTACTTTTTGTGCCCTGTCTCCTGCGGAGCCGCTATTCCCCATGGTCCTTTCAGGAACCCCAGCATCCACTACGGACTCCGAGAAATAGAATTATCGGTAAGTAAATTCTTATTTTCTGCCCCGATGTGTCTATCCTTGGATAACCGGAGGTGAGACTGATGCTGATTAATTCTCATCTTTGTTATTAGTATTTTTGTTTTATTATTTGTATATCTTTATTATCTGTATTTTCGATTTTGGTCGAATTTTCACCTATTTATGCTACGTATACGTGTATATACTGCTTGGTATGCTATATGGGAGGAACGCTGTATCCTTTCATGGGAGAGCCGGACTTAGCCTAGCTTAGGTCATTAGTTTATTGCTCCTATTGGTTTTGTGTACTTTTATCCTTCTGTCACTTTATACTAATGTTCTGTCACCCTATATGTCTGGGGTTTTTCTTTTTTTTATTATTTTCATTATTTTTTATCCTGACTTATTGTTCATTTCTGTTTGTGCCGTACGCATGTCGCTAAGATAGCTGATGTTAACTGCGTAAGATCTATAATATTCTTAAACAGCGGGAGAGCTCGGCCTCACCTAGCTCAGATCATTGGGGCAGATGTATTAACCTGGAGAAGGCATAAGGAAGTGATAAACCAGTGATATTTGCAAGGTGATAAAGGCACCAGCCAATCAGCTTCAATATGTAAATTAACAGTTAGGATCTGATTGGCTGCTGCCTTTATCACCTTGCAAATATCACTGGTTTATCACTTCCTTATGCCTTCTCCAGGTTAATACATCTGCCCCATTATTATATATTGCCCTCCATCAGTTATCCATGTGCCTTGATATCCATTGGTGAGTGGGGAGGGAGGGTTGGCTACTTAGGGTAGTTGAGAGAGGGCCGGGGTTTTAGGGTTCCTAGTATACCTAAGTTGGGGGTAGGCTATACGGGGTGGGGGGTTACTGGGCAGGTTGTTAATGGGGGGGGGGGGGGGCTTATGGGGATCCAAGTATACCTAGGTTTGGGTTAGGTTATACAGGGTGGGGGGTTCTGTGGTGGTTTGTTTTGAGGGGTTTTGTTTTGTTTTCGATAAATGTTGCAGAGATATATGTTTTGTCTATATGCCTGGCAGGTATCTTAGGTATTTTATAATATATACTTATGCGAGTGTTTCTCTATGGTCTACAGTGCCACTATGGCTCATGTGCCTTTTTTACTATATTTTTGCGGCGTGAGCTCACATGGCGCCTGTGGGCTCTTAATGCCTATTGTTCTATTTGAGGTGTATTGCATATCCTGATCTACAGTAGATGGTGTGTCCTGTTCTATACTCTGTGTCAATTCCCTGCCCGTAGCTCTGATTATATACTGCATGTTTCTTTATACCTGTCATTATGTTCCTTTTTTTTGTTTGGTTCTTATGTCTTTGTTTGTAAGAAAAAGGAAAAACAATAAAAGATTATTGAATAAAAAAAAAAAAAGATACACATACAATTTTTTTTTTAAATGCCCTGTATATTCCTTAATGCAGTAGTGTGTCTTTTTTAATTTTTGTAAAAAAAAAAAAAAAAAAAGACGATTCTACAAGGGCCATTTAATTTAGCGGAAGTCGATGGAGCTGGTCCCATCGGCTCCTGCGTGGCAACTTCAGAAGATTCTGCTCACACCTTTATGGAGGTGCGAACATAGTCTGCCTACCATAATTTGCAGAGAAGTGGCTTATTGAATTTGCCTACAAATATCAGGTTAATAAATGTAGAACAGCAAGTGGGAAGTGTGTAAAGTCATATCCCATGAATTACGGATCTTCCTAGTTGTTACGGCATGGCTTCCAAGTTATAATTCCTAACTTATTCTACTAATTCTTTCACTAAGATTGATGTCTCTCTCTGCAAATATCTATTATCGTGGCATGTTATCGATAATGAAATTATCTCTACTAAAAAAAAAAAAAAATTGTACACACAAGTAATACATTTTTTTTATTAACTTAGTATTTTTTTTATACTTATATCTGTTCTCTCTCTTTTGCCATTGTTATTGTTCAGGTGTATTAAAGTGTCTAATAAACAACAAGTGGTGTCAAAATATCTTGTAACTTTAAAATAAATTGCTCTAACCAACACTGGCTTTCTAGTTTAGAGAGTTTGACCTCAAAGAAAAACTCTGTACGTTTTTGTATTGCTCTTAAATCGCTACTGCCAGGCGGGTAGGAGTCATATGTCCGACAAGCCAGGTACTTGCAGTACACTGCCTAATCCTGGCACTTTTAAAATGCAAAAAAATAGGTACCTCATAGATAAAGAGGAAATCCCGAACCAGGAATATATATTATGTTTTTATTCTCAAGGGAAATATTCTTCTTATTGCCTGTTCACATGGATAATATGTCCATATCTGGAACGTGAGGTTAGTGCTGCTTACTGATTCATTACATACATAGAACTTTACTAAAGCTTTGTTGAGGCTATAGTAAAACGAAATGCGTATAGACATTTCTGTGTATTGTCTGTACAATGTGATAGGCTTGTAAAATACCTCTTGAGATGTGTACTCGGTTAAACCTTATATGATGAGGGCATATTAATGTGCTATCAAAGAGGCGTAACTTAATTTTTCTGTCAGCCTAGGTAGACACTGGGACTGTGGGGATGGTGTAGGAGCACTGTGGGCACCAAGGGGTTAAACTTCTGCAGAGTGCAGCAGAGGCTCCTCATCCCCCTATACCTCGCCTGCCCATGGGAAGCCAGTTTTTTCTTTGTGCCTTCAGCACAGGCACTTTTTTAAATTTCTCTTCTCTTCATTTTTTATTTATTTTTTTCCTCTTCTACTTCAGCAGCAGCACTAGTGTCAGCGCTGCTGATGGATTCTGATCCCCTCCGGCGGCCGGTGAACGGTCCTCCACGGCCGCTCTCACTAGCCTCCTCTCCTCCACACGGAGGAGCCACAGTCGGAGGGGAACTTAGTAGCAGGGTCAGCGCTGCTGGATGCAGCACGCGGCCGGTGAAAAGACCCCCACGGCCGCTCTCGCCAGCCACTTTTCCTACACCATACTTGCCTAGCTGACCCTCTCCATGAGGGAGAAAATGCTCTATTCCTGGACTTTCCTGGTAATGTATGATTGCCATTACCTGTGGTGAGCTAGTTAATTGATAAGAAAGGTGTTTCACCACAGGTGATGGCAATTATACATTACCAGGAAAGTCCAGGAACAGAACATTTTCTCCCTCATGGAGAGGGTCAGGTAGGCAAGTATGTCCTACACTGAGGAGCAGCAGCTGGAGGCGAACTTGGTAAGCAGCTTCCTGACATGCACGGGAGCAGGCGCTTGCAGCAACCCTACCACCGTCAGGGAGGGAGCAGCCCCCGGTGGTCCTGGCAGCGGGTCTCCGTCCTTTCAGAGCCACCGCTAGACCACCAGGGACATGGCGGCCATATTTCAAGGGGATACAGCTGGTGTCCCCGGAGTTCCAGGAGGGGGCGGGAATCCCCTGTAATTCCGCCCCCAGCCCCTTGGCCATAGCCTGTCCGGGGTTTAGGCGCCAAGGGGAACTTCTCTCCTCCCTCCTTTCCTAGCTGGTCAGCCATTTACAGCATTCTGCAGCCGGCAGCCCAGCAGGATTGAAGTCCTGCTCCCCTATACCTCACTGTCCTGGTGTCAGGGTATTTGTCCCCCACCCCACTTCTCTGTGCAGGTGGTTGGGTACTAGTGTGCCTCTACATTTATTTTAGTGTGACATTGCAAGTGGTACTGGTAGGGTCTTAGGGTAGCCTTTTTTATTATTTTTCATATACTGTATTTTGTAACTTTAGTTAGCTTACTGGGTCTATTTTTTTTTTTAACAGTAGTCCTTACTGTGTTTGGGCCACACAGTCCCAGTACCTCGGACACTGGTCTGTGTCAGTGTCTCCCACAGAGCCACTTTCTCAGCCCCCACAGCAACCCTCTGCGAAGCCAACGTGGTTGCGCGATCTTTCTCAATCTGTGCAGGGCTTGGTACAGGTCTCCAATTCCCTACAACAGACTCTGACTTTTTCTACCATTCATCAAAAGTCCTGCCTGGAATCTTCTCTCCTCTCACTAACGGAGGAATCCCAAATCGGACGCCTCCTCGGTTGAGGATGCTGCTTCGCAAACCACAAGGGATGATACCTTCAGTCTCAGGACGACCGTATGACGCAGACCAGGGTGGATGATCTCATCAAGTCTGTCCGTCTGCAGCTGAAGATTAAAAATACGGATGTGCCTGCAGATACTGAGGCTCCTTTCTTCAAACGTAAGAAGAAGGATCCTGCAGTGTTTACCTCCTCTACTCACGTGAGCAATGCTTTCAAGGAACCCTGGGCACACCCGAATAAGAAATTTTCTGGTGTGTTGCCGCATTCTTACCTTCTATCCTGTACCGCAAGAGGAACAAAAAAAATGGAAGACACCTCCTCCCGTGGATGCTCATGTGGCCAGATTGGTCAAGTCGACCACCCTGCCTATTCCTGATGTCACGTCTTTACGGGATCCAGCTGATTAAAAAGTTGGACCAATTCCTCAAGACAATCTTTACTAATGCAGGCGCAGTTACCCATCCTGCATTTGCTTCGGCCTGAATGTCTTTAGCCATCGGTAGTTGGGCAGATGCTCTAACGGATGGCCTGCAATCTGTGACACAACGCTCTGATTTACTCTCCGTGGTGGACCTTATCAGAGAAGCTAGCACTTACCTGGGTGATGCGGCTATAGATTCGGGTACATCTGCTGCCAGAATCTCTGCGCCCTTGTTGGCGGCTAGGCGTGCCTTGTGGCTTCGCTTGTGGAGAGCGGATAATGACTCTAAAAAACTTTGAGTCTCTCCCCTTTATGGGAGACATGCTCTTTGGACCTGAATGGGATAAGATTGTGACTAACCTGGCAACTGCCAAACTGCTTTTCTACCTTCGGCGCCAAAGTACAAGCAACTTTCCTTTTGCTCTCAGGCAAACCAAAGGATCAGTCTTCCTCCTGTGTACAGAGTTCCTCTTCTAAATCTACCAAACCAAAAGGTCGACAGTCCTGGGCTGGACGTCGTCAAACCCCTAAGCAACCCGACAAACCTTCAGCATGACGTGAGGGGTCCCCACCAGGACTCCTCTGTGGTGGGCGGTCAGCTTTTACTATTTGCCGACATCTGGTAACCTCCACGTCCGACTCTTGGGTGTCAGGCTGTTAAGTTCAAATATATCTCTAATTTATAATGCCAGCGTTAATATATGCTGTGGGCGCAAGGCGCATCTTATTACCATATACAATAAAACTGCGCTGTACGTCGCAAACACTACATCCCTTAAGAGAAAACAAGCACTCGCACACATTTTCTGAGTTCCAACGCTCAGTGATGTATATATTTGATATTAAAAGGATATGCATACATGTACAGTATGTGTGTGTGTTATATATATATATATATATATATATATATATATATATATAAAAATATAAAAATAATAGTTACAGGTTTACAATTACACAGGACGCAGTTGTTACAAAAGAATCCATACAGCCACAGCCAGCATACATTACCATTTCCCTCAGTGCACACTCCGCTCCATCTCTCTCTTTCTCTCTCTCTCTCTCTCTCTCTCTCTCTCTCTCTCTCTCTCTCTCTCTCTCTCTCTCTCTCTCAGCAAAAAACAGCAACAGAAAAACAGCAAACAGAGCTTCTTGTGTGACTGGAACACCTATATCCTGTGTATTTTGGGGGAGTACATGTCTGGGACTGAGTCTTCTGTTATTGGTCCAGGGGAGGGAACTTTCTCATTCATGATGTGTTATTGGTCAGTTCATATGCAAGCAACGTCCAGCCTTGAAGATGACATCATAGTGGTTGGCCACTGGTTTCCTGCCCACATGCTGTCTTTGTTCTCATTTGAATTGTGGCTTCATATTCCTACATTTAATCATAACCAATCGTTGCAATGTGCTACAATCGAATCACAACTATCAAACCAACACTCTCATTCCCCTGATTATTTTGACACCAAGCATGACATGTTTCTCTTCTTCTGTTCCAAATAAATATATATATATATATATATATATATATATATATATATATGTATATGTATGTATATATATATATGTATATGTATGTATATATATATATATATATATATATATATATGATGTTATACTCTATTATATAATTGAATACATTATAATGTCTGGTGCTTGACATGTTTAATTTGTGTGGTGTGAAATATGTGTTGAATATATCTTTGTGGCTTGTCTGTGTGACTGCGTATGCTACCATATATCGCTGTGCACGCTGAGTGTATGCTCACGCACAGTGACCCATCTGATTGGAGTTTACATGTGCTGTGTATGTAATATTTTTGACTTCAACACGGCATAGTATCCAGGGGATACGCCCTCTTCTTTCTGGAGCGGCCACCTCGTCCGTTTTTTACCACCAGTCTGCCAGTGGACGTTGGCAAGGCCACCGCCCTTCTTCAGTCTTCCATCAGATCCCTCCTGACGGCAGGGGTCATTTGTTCCCATCCCCTCTCCTCAAAGGGGTATTGGTTTCTACTCCAATCTGTTCCTGGTACAAAATCCAGACTGTTCTTTCAGACCCATTCTCAACCTGAAGAAGTTGAATCTTTCTTTTTCTTCATGTTCCCAGGTTCAGGATGGAGTCTCTCCAGTCCGTCATGCAGGCGCTGGAACTGGAAGATTTCATGGCCTCCTTGGATATTCAGGACGCCTACCTCCACATGCCTATTCAATCGGACCATCAACGGTTCTTGCATTTCGCTCTTCAGAGCAACCACTATCAGTTCCGAGCCCTACCTTTCGGTCTCTCCACAGCACTGAGAGTCTTTACCAAAGTCATGGCGGTCCAACTGCGCTTACAGGGAATCAAGATTCTTCCATACCTGGACGACCACCTTCTCCTCGCTCAGTCTCAAGTGGTCTTACAACAGCATCTCAAGGTCACAATTGCGCTGTTGCAATCCCATGGCTGGCTGATCAACTTGCGCAAGTCCAGCCTGACTCCGTCCCAGTCCATGCTTCACTTGGGCGATCCTGGACACAAGGGTTCAGGGTGTGTTTCTACCCATGAACAAGATAGTGGTTATCCAGATGTTTAATCAAGGCTTTCCTCAAACATCGCAGTGTTTCCCTTCATCTGTGCATGTGGGTCCTAGGCAAGATGGTCTCTTGTTTCGACATGGTGGAGTATGCCCAATTCCATTCCAGACCACTGCAACTGGAATGGAACAGGTCACATCACCAACTCCGGTCCAGCTGGATTTCATTGTCCAAGGAAACGCGCCTGTCACTCCCGTGGTGGCTTCAGTCGTCCCATCTCACAATGGGCTGCCCATTCCTGATCCAGGACTGGGTCATTCTGGGTCACCACGGACGCCAGCCTACGGGGCTGGGGGGTGGTCACGGGCTGCCACTCCTTCCAGGGTCGTTGGTCAGCTCAAGAGGCAACTCTATCCATCAATGTCCTGGAGCTCCGAGTAATATACAGAGCTCTTTGCCAAGCGGGCCCTCTTCTTCTCGGCAAGACCTTCTCCGGATAGAGATAGACAACGCGACGGTGGTCGCTTATATCCACCATCAAGGCGGCAGCAGAAGTCAGGCCGCCATGCAAGAGGTCGGTCACATCCTCCGTTGGGCAGAACGTTTCCTACCGGCTCTGTCGGCGATTTACATCCCCGGAATACAGAATTGGGAGGCGGACTTCCTGAGTCGACAAGACTTCCATTTCCGGAGAATAGTCACTACATCCACAGGTGTTCCACCTTCTAGTGACCCACTGTGGTCAGCCGCACATAGATCTGATGGCCTCCCACCACAATCGCAAACTTCCTCCCGTACGGATCTCGAACTCTGGATCCAGGCGCGTTTCTTGTGGACGCTCTGGTAGCTCCTTGGCCCTTCCCGAAGGTTTATGTGTTTCCGCCGATTGCTCTCCTACCACGTGTACTCAGACGCCTGAAGCAGGAATGGGTCACGGGCATCCTCATCACCCCGGACTGGCCAAGAAGGACTTGGTACACGGATCTTTGCAGCCTCTCCATTCAGCCTCCATTTCGCCTGCCTCTTCGTCCAGACCTCCTATCCCAGGGACCTTGCCTTCACCGACCTGCCCCGCCTGGCTTTGACGGGGTGGTTGTTGAGAGGTCGTTCTTAAGAGCTCGGGTGTTCTTGGATCCAGTCATTGACACAATGCGCTCAGCCAGAAAACCGTCTTCGGCCGGCATATATCATAGAGTGTGGCGTCTGTACTTTTCAGTGGTGCTCGGATTGTCAATTCAATCCCTTGAGATATTGAGTGCCCATGGTTTTGACTTTTCTTCAAGCTGGTTTGGGCTTGGGACTTCGGCTTGCTTCCCTAAAAGTGCAGGTGTCTGCTCTTTCGGTTCTCTTTCAACGAAAGGGGGCCAATTCTTCGGCTATTCACACTTTTCTGCAGGGGGTACTACGTCTGCAACCTCCTTTTGTCCCCCCTGTTCATCCATGGGACTTGTCTTTGGTTCTCCGGATGCTTCAGAGGGCTTCATTTGAACCCTTGGATTCTGTGCACCTTTCTTGGCTTACTAGGAAGACTGTCTTCCTGTTGCCATTGCTTCGGCATGCTGCGTTTGCGACTTGGGCGCCTTGTATCACAGATCTCCTTTCCTAGTTTTCCACTCGGATCGGACGGTCCTACGTACTAGAATGGATTATCTTCTTAAAGTTGTCTGCAGGTTCCACATCAATCAAGAGATTGTGGTTCCGTCTTTACTACCCACCATGTCAGACGTTCCGGAAGAGTCATTGGTCACCTTGGATGTACCTATGTTGCCAGAACGGAATCCTTCCGCAAATCGGACTCCCTTTTTGTTCTTTACGATGTCCGAAAGCGTGGCTGGCCTGCTTCTAAACAAACTTTGGCTCGTTGGATCTGCATTGCCATTAGACAAGCTTATCTGCTGGCTGGGCGGCTTATTCCAGCGTCCGTTAGAGCTCATTCCACTCGGTCGGTTGGCCCTTCTTGGGTGGTTCACCACGGTGCTTCTGCTGAGCAGCTTTGCAGTGCGGCTACGTGGTCTTCCGCAAACACTTTCATCAAATTCTATCAGTTTGCCACCTTCGCCTCGGCTGATGCGGCCTTTGGGCGTCGTGTCCTCAGTGCAGCTCGGGAGCGTTCCTGCCCGTAATGAAACCGCTTTGGGACGTCCCACAGTCCCAGTGTCCACCTGGGCTGACGTAAAAAAGAGGATTTTTGTCTTACCTGTTAAATCCCTTTTTTCGAAAGCCGTGCTGGACACTGGGCGCCCACCCTTATGCTCCGTTGCTGAGGTGTCCTTTCTGCTGGCACTCCGTGCCATGTCTCTTTTGACCGGGGCAGTACATCTGTGTGTATGTGTGCCGGTCCTTTTTCTTTTCGGTTCTTATCTCCGGTACCTGTTCTTGAGGCTTGTTAAGATGCAAACTCGCTTCCCATGGGCAGGCGGGGTTTAGTGGAGGAGGAGCCTCTGCTGCACTCTGCAGAAGTTTAACTCCTTGGTGCCCGCAGTGCTCCTACACCATACCCACAGTCCCAGTGTCCACCACGGCTTCCGAAATAAGGATTTTACAGGTAAGACATGGAATAAAAGCTACATTGATAAAAAAATTTTTTAATGAAGACGGTACACAAGCATTTTCTATTAAATAATTCTTTATTTACACAATAATTTTGTTTTCTTTTTCAACACATTAAATTTCTAGAATCTGTTTATACTTCGCTTTTTATAACTTTAATATTTATTTCTTAACCCTAATACAGGGTAATAAATGATACACCATATGGAATAGCAACAAAGATATTTATTTTGCATATGTGTATCCCAAAAGGACATTTTTATAAATATAATAAAATAAAGGTACATTTTAACTAAATACTAAGTACAATATTATTTTGTGGTAGGTAATGAGTGCATCTATACTCAAACCGATTCCTTTTTCTCTTTCTAATGATCCCATAGATAGAACTTAGTGGGTGGTAACTTCAGGTGTCCACTCACCTGTGGTAACAAGAGCTGTCTGTACCTAGAGTATAGTCCGATATTCTGGGTGATTGCTGATAAGTTAATTGGTACAAGCATGGCAACTTCGGTGTCTTTGGTAATAGTTGGATGATAATGTAAATCTGTGTGTGTTCTTGGTATGGGTGGTTTGCGCAAGAAACTAATCGGAAATAAATGATAGGAACGATTAAACTATAAACTGTATGAAACTTTAAAAAGTAACTTCTGTTAAGTATTGCCAATTATAATCAAGTCAATACAGCTGAGATCTGGTAATAATATATCTAATTTGCAATGTGATTAGGCGGCTCAGAGGTAGGTAGGAAAAAAAGAGGGATAAGTAAGATGCAGGAGTGGGTGGGGTAGAAGATAATTAATGGTGGTTAATGATTGACCAAAAACTTCGGTGTTCTGTGTGACGTGCAGATCCGTCTTCAGGACGAGCAGCCACTGTAAATGCTGAGAGCTTTTAGACCTAACATAGAAATGACTTGCCGTGAATGTTATAGCTGGCGTCGTGATGTATCACTATAAAGTGCCTGCCCCCTGATAAGGGAGTAGTGCTGCTGAAAGCAGTGAGTTAGCTGTAGGAGCTGCTGCAGTGGTATCCTAATGTCCATGCAGATTCTCTGTCAGAGTGTGGCCTCCAGTGAGAGCAAACACTTCAGCGACACGTCCAGCGCACTGCCATAACACGCCTGTAGGACGGACCATCTCCGTGCATCTGAACGGTCACCGCCCAGGAAGGCAGAATACATTTTTAATACAATTCTTTGTCTAGAATCACAAATGTGACAGTACAAACACAGTTGGGAGGCGTTCATGGTAAAAAGAAAATAATCGCTGAACTGTGGCCCTCATTCCGAGTTGATCGCACCAAGCAACTTTTTGCTGTTGGTGCGATCAACTAATTTCCGCCTATGGGGGGAGTGTATTTTAGCTTAGCAGGGCTGCGAAAGCTTGTGCAGCTCTACTGTGCTAAAAAAGTTTCCTGCAAAACAAGACCAGGGTAAGAGTTACTCACCCAGTGCGACGGATCCAGCGATGAAGGTCCCGGTCCTGACGTCAGACATCCGCCCTCCAAATGCCTCGACATGCCTGTGTTGGACTCGATGTGCCTGGAAAACGGTGAGTATCCGCCCCGGAACGCCTCCCGCCTGTCCATCTTCTTGCGATCGCCTCAGCGATCACATTTGTCGCTGGCGGCGACGTTGCCCGGCGGCGATGCACGTGCGCAGTGCGTCTGTCGCACATGCGCATTTCCGACCCGTTCGCACTGCAGCGAAGAACCGCTCCATGCGAACGGGTCGGAATGACCCCCTATGTCCGATACTAACCTGTGTACGACTCAGGCACTTTGTTTGTGTCAGAAACTTAATGAATAATGTTATAAAGTCACTATCTTGCAATGAGTGACACACTGAAGGGAGCAGAACAGCGCTGCACTGTGTATGTCCGGTGACTCTGTATGACCGGTTTTTGATGCTCTTTCTTTCTGCAGTCACTAGTTGACAGTTTGCTGACGATGAAAGACTGGATCTCCGAGGTGGATGAGCTTTATGAGGATGACGACACGATCTCCAGTATTAAGTGGGATTTTGAAAATGGAGAACCCCTGGGTAAGGAACCTTACATAATAAGCCCCATCTCTTCCCTTCCTCCAGACATCTCGCCACACAAATAATTGCAAGAAATCCAAACCTACTGTTGTAGAGTACTGACGTCTTTTAGGTTACATTTGAACTATTTCAGCATTGCGTTGTGGCTAGATAAGCGCTTCCAGGAACTGGTCTGTCATCATGGTAACATATGGGGGAAAGGAGGATTTGTGCCCTCTTCCATGTGTCGCTAGAACAGGGATTCAGCTCTGGTAAATGATGAGCTTTTTATAGGTAGAATAGACAATAAAACATTTCGTGCAGCAGGAGCTTATATGTATAACTTGTGGAGCACATGGCAAAGAGGGTGAGCTGAGGAATCTGTTCCTTATCTACGCCCTAAAACGTAAAGCACCACTCGACCTAAAGTCCAAGCTGCTTCCTAGCAAACTTTTAAAACCACTTACATACAGTATATAGATTACAGGGCTGACATTGAGACGGGCGGAAAGTGTCTCCATTTGCGTGCTGCCGTGGATGCCTGACTTACTACCTAATGCTAATGTAGGATACGCATGGCTTCAAGCAGTATGCCGCACCTTCCACTGTTTTTCCATCCAAAGCTGCAACTGTCATTATTATTAGTACCGACACTGCCCCATGCTGGGTGTGAAAGTTCCATCAGAAACAGGATTCCCTTCCCTAGCGACATTCCCACAAAACGGACTTGCGTGCGACTGCAGCATTGCGCCCAGTTCCACAATAAAAATGCCCAGATCTGCAAAGATCGGTCTGTCTCAGGAATTACACAAATGCATAAAATTGCTCCGGCGCATGCACAGTATAGTAAGACTCGCTTTTTGTGCCCTTCAAAGGAAATGTGCCCAACTTAGAATCAGTAGAGTAATGAGAACTTATAAATTAATAATTATGGAGTCATTTCTTCTCTTACTGTACTGTAGGTTCCTGAAATGGCTTGCACCACAATTCTGAAACTTTTTCATATTTTGTTCAATCTGTTTTTATTAAAGAATACTGGCGTTTTATAGTGTATGGACTTTTTTGTGGCCCTTTAACTATTGGCTGCCGTTAAGTATATTTTGCAGTAAGCCTGATGACAATCAGTGGCATCACTCATGTTTTATTAGCAACACATTACAGTGTGTAAGTGTCTGCTTTTATACGTATCATTTATATTATCCAGCAGTCTGATTTTTATTTAGTTTGTGCATTTGAACTTAATGCTGGTCTGTGAGAGTAAAAATATGATGGCTTCCTGATAGATGAACCACTTTCCCCAGTCCCCTGATCCTGATAGATGAACCACTTTCCCCAGTCCCCTGATCCTGATAGATGAACCACTTCCCCCAGTCCCCTGATCCTGATAGATGAACCACTTCCCCCAGTTCACCTGATACTGGTGGTCATTCCGAGTTGACCGCTCGCTAGCAGTTTTTAGCAGCCATGCAAACGCTATGCCGCCTCCCACTGGGAGTGTATTTTAGCTTAGCAGAAGTGCGAACGAAAGGATCGCAGAGCGGCTTCAATTTTTTTTTTGTGCAGTTTGAGTAGCTCTAAACCTACTCCGCTCTTGCGATCACTTCAGACTGTTCGGTTCCTGTTTTGACGTCACAAACACACCCTGCGTTCGGCCAGCCACGCCTGCCTTTTTCTTGGCACGCCTGCATTTTTTCGAACACTCCCTGAAAATGGTCAGTTCACACCTAGAAATGCCCACTTCCTGTCAATCACTCTGCGGCTAGCAGTGCGACTGAAAAGCTTCGCTAGACCCTGTGTGAAACGACATTGTTCGTAGTAATAGTACATTTCGCGTGCGCATTGCGCCGCATAAGCATGCTCAGAAGTGCCATTTTTTTTGCCTAATCGCTGCACAGCGAACTAATGTAGCTAGCGATCAACTCGGAATGACCCCCACTGATAGATGGGTATGTTTGTGTGCCTGTTACTTCCATGCACTTTAGAAAAACCTTCCACAACACAGGTACTTTCTGTTACTGGAGCGAAGTGTACCTGGCTGATCGGGCAGGAGATGAGATCATGCATCGGCAAGTGCAAACATACTTGCCGATGCAAGAAGGATGGCGGAAGAGTGGCAGGGGATGCCAGGCTGCATTCTGCACCATGGCATCGCTAGCGATGTCTTCCGATTTGATCCTGCAGCATTGCCGACCCGAAGACATCGCTAACGACTGCGTGGGCATGCAGATCAGGTGTACACACTAGAAGATATGGATGATATGTCGTTCCTAGCCACGTCAGAATGATATCTTAGGCCAGGCATGTCAAACTCATGGTCATCCAGCTGTTGTGAAACTACAAGTCCCTGCATGCTTTACCAGCTGATCAGTGGAAGGTATGCTGGCAAAGCATGCTGGATCTTGTAGTTTCACAACAGCTGGAGGGCCACAAGTTTGACATGACTGTCTTAGGCGATTATATATCGTGTTGTGTGTACCCGGCTTTAGATGGTGGACAGATTTTCTGACATGACTGGATGAAAATCTGCCACTTGTTGCTAACATTGTATTAATCTTAATTTTAGGGGATCCACAGAAGCAAACCATAAAGAAATTGATCTTTGCTGCAATGGTAGGTGTCATTTATTTCTTTTTTAGAAATTCTATAGATCACTCAGCCTCAACCCCCAAGTGTCCCCCGACAGGTCATTTGTTGAGGATTTCTGTCTTCGGCAACAGATAGGATAATTACTGGCCCAGCAACATAGAGTACCTCACCTGTGCATGATAAGACATCCAGAAAACATAACCTGTCGCTGCTGGATTAGAAAACCTCTGCTGTAGATTGTAGTTGACACTGTGGCACTCAGCGTGTTAATCATTGATTTATACCTGTGCATTTCATTTTCTAGCTAAATGCGTCACTAAAGAGTGTTGAGTCTGAGAAGAAACAGCTGTATGATAACCTCTCAGATGAAATGAAGGCAAAGGAGCAGCTGGCAGGTAAAGTAATATACTGCTATACACTTATTTAGTATTGTAAGCACACCCTCTTTTTTTAAAAAATGTTTTCACTTACAGCCATGGGGGACACTGGAGAGACCATGGGGGGTATAGCAGTGCTGGAGGAGGCTGGGCTCTAATAGGTTAACTTTTTTTTTAGGACAGCCCAGACTCCTCCTCCCCTATACCCCGCCCCCTGCACAGGCCAGGCATGTTAGGACAAAATGAGCAATCATCACTTTACACACAGGCCTGATATTCAGTAAACCTGACCATATGACAAATAACATCTTACCAACTGTGCTTTGTCATCACTTGTCCAACATAAAAACAAGGCAGAGCGCATGGACGCTGCCTGCTCACTGCTGGCCGGGATCAGTAGCAAAAACCACAAGTCTTATTTCTGGGAAAAGGAATAGACAAAAGCCTTGTGACAATGAGTCTCTTTCATGTTGTCTCCATGTGCAGAGTGTATCACAAATCTTCAGAACTCAAACCAGTCTATGGCCTTAGAAAAGGAACAGCTGGATGGTGAACTGGAGAAGCTGAAGCAGAAAATGAGCGTCATGATGGAGGTGTATCAGGAAAACGAGCGAAAGCTTCACAGGTATAACTAGGCCAGCAGCACCAGAGTAGCGGCAGTTGCAGAACCTTTATAAACACAGTAATCTGGCAGTAGGAATGGTAGACACTCAGGATAGGAATGATTCCAACAGACGGGTCAACAGCCGTTCCAATCGTCCACTGTTGGATTTCACTTTGGCGCTTGTTTATGTACATAGACGTGGAAATAACTGATGTCCGTTTACTCCTGTAATTGTTCTATTGCGCTATGGATCCTATACCCCCTTTTTTTACCACAATTAGAAAGGGGGTGCGCGCTTTTTGTAAATTTCCACATCTGTCTTTCAGAAAACTTACCGTACAAGAAAAGGAGCGGATTCAAAAAGAAGCAAAACTATGCAAAGCAGATGAAAAAATGAACCTGGCAGCCGGCGAGCTTGTCACCGTCAAGTAAGACTTTATTTAAGGCCTTGTACGCTCAGGGGTAGGTACAGTGTTGCCTGTCCCAGTGCCTCTTATCCAACTCCTGCCTTTTGTATACAGTGTATGGCCGCACAAAGGGTTTCAGTACGCTGTAACTGAGTGTACAACTTATCGGCACCCACGTGTAGGAGACCTTCCAATCAGACATTGCGTTATATGCAGAATTCTATCTACTCACCAGTCTGCTCTTTCCTAGGACACGAGTAGCAGAACTGGAAGACGAGACTGAAAGGACTGTCTCCTCCTACCAAAGCCAGGTTAGTCTATATAATATCCTACTTGCAAAGGTTTCCATACCTTGACAGAATATCAGAAATGTAATATACAATCTTGTTGATTATTCAAGAGCAAGACGATCTTCTCCTTAAAGAAAAAAATGGCAGCAAAATTTTTTTTCAGAACATCAAAAACAAATCACTTGTATAGAAAGACATCCGTTTTAATTTTATTGGTTTTAGAAAGAGCAGTAAATGAAAGTAATCATTGTGTAATTTAAAATCACTGGGCTGATGCAGAGTTGATTGGAGTCTGATCTGTGGACGGGACCTTTCATATGTTTGTTCTGCGCATCCTTCAGAGCTGAGTGCGCACAACTACAAGTCATGCCCGAGTCACATGCAACTTAGGGGGTAATTCAACTCTTATCGTAGCAGCAAACTTGTTAGCTAATGGGCAAAACCATGTGCCCTGCAGGTGGGGCAGATATAACATGTGCAGAGAGAGTTAGATTTGGGTGGGTTATATTGTTTCCGTGCAGGGTAACTACGGGCTGCTTTATTTTTACACTGCAATTTAGATTCGAGTTTGAACGCACCCCACCCAAGTCTAACTCTTATGTCTGCACATGTTACATCTACCCCCCCTGCAGTGCCCATTAGCTAACAAATTTGCTGCTGCGATCAGATCTGGATTAAGCGCTTAGACAACGCATCTCTACTTATGGCTGAAGGTCCATAGTTTGGTTCTCACATAGGCAAGTTTAGCATGTCATTGGAATTGTGGCGTTGTGCATCCATGTAGAATCGACCAGGGATAGCACTGGTGCCAGTGCGGACTGATCACAGCTGCTATGAGGGCTATATGGCCACTTAGATGTGTGCACCGCTGTATACGACTAGAGAAATCCGTAGAAAGGATATAACAAATATAATATACACTGGGGGGGAAAAAAAGCACAAATATACAACATAACCCTAGTAAGTAGAAAGTAGGTGTTGGCATCTATGGGGGAGATGTATCAAGCAGTGTAAAGAGATGAGAAGATGCCTATAGTAACAAGCAATCAGCTTCTACCCATAGTTTAAAAAAAAAAATGTACTTGATAAATGTTACCTTGAAGGTATTTGGTTGCTATAGGCATCTTCATTGGTCCATGTCTCCTCTCTTTACGCTGATAGTTCTCCCACTGTAGTATGATGTGCCAGATCAGCTGATGCAGGACCTATGGTTTGTACCCATGGACCCATGTGGCCCTCCAGCTGTGGCGGAAATATACATCCCAGCATACCCTGCCACAGTTTTTGTATTCTCTAATGGAAAAACTATTGCATGGCATGCTGGGATGTCTAGTTCCATAGCAGCTGGAGTGCTGAATGTTGAGAACCCCTCTTTTACGCCAATGTAAATGTCTAACCCACTGTGATGATATCCAGATGTCTGTAATAATTAGACATGGAGATGACCTCTAAATGTGATCTGGATAAGGGAAGCAGCAGTCGGTATATCTTCACCTGTGGGTTAGAGGTTAGCAGGGAATACGGTATACTGTTCTGTGGACGTTTCTCCTTCTGCAGCTGGAAACAGTTGATCACATCGGCAATGACTGTGTGATGTAAAGTGCTGTAATTACAGACTAGAAGCTTCCTGGGGCCTTTACACATTTCTGTTTTAGAGGAGGACAGAACGAATTGTGATTTCTGTAAAACGCATGTTCTTTCTTTCTCTTTCCCAAGGTCACATCATATGAAAAGAAATCACATGATAACTGGGTGAGTGGAAATCCTCCCACCTGTACTTTCTAATACACCCCACTTACAGTCCATGGATCCATGTGTGTATTCATATATCTTGCAGATGGGCAAACTGCTCCGTATGGCTAATAATTATTTGTATGGTATTTGCATAGGAGGAACCAGTTTTACTTAGAGAGCTACTATGATCTACACAGTTTCAAGCAGTGTTATATGAGCTGAACCACTATTCCTGAGCATGCAGCCTATCAATTCATTAGGAGTCTAACCTCCCTAAAGATGCATCCCATTCACTAGGGTCAGTGGGTATGCGGATAGCATACCGAATGTCGGGATCCCGGCGGTCACAATACAGATGCCGAGAACCCGACGGCCACCATACCAGCGAGGTAGGCGAGTCCCCCTCTATGGGTGTCCACGTGGCATGTGCAGCGAGCCTGCAAGGGACTTGTTGCGCTCACCTCCCTGCCGGCATTCCACCGCTCGGGATGCTGATGTCTGCATAATGACCTTCGTCATCTCGTGCGGCTGTAACTCATACCGATCCTGGTCAGTGACCTCACTAAAGATGCAGCGCATTCACTAGTGTCGGTGACATTGCTTAAAGATGTATCCTATTCATTAGGAACCAGTGACATTGCTAAGGATGCATCCCATTCGCTGGGAACCGGTAACATTGCTAGGGAGGTATCCCACTCGCTAGGAGCCGGTGACATTGCTAGGGAGGCATCCCATTCGCTGGGAGCCGGAGACATTGCTAGGGAGGTATCCCACTCGCTGGGAGCCGTTGACATTGCTAGGGAGGCATCCCATTCGCTGGGAGCCGGTGACATTGCTAGGGAGGCATCCCATTCGCTGGGAGCCGATGACATTGCTAGGGAGGTATCCCACTCGCTGGGAGCCGGTGACATTGCTAGGGAGGCATCCCATTCGCTGGGAGCCGGTGACATTGCTAGGGATGCTTCCCATTCGCTGGGAGCCGGTGACATTGCTAGGGATGCATCCGATTTGTTAGGAGCCGGTGACATTGCTAGGGATGCATCCCATTCGCTGAGAATCTGTGACATTGCTAGGGATGCATCCTATTCGCTGGGAGCCGGTGACATTGTTAGGGATGCATCCCATTTGTTAGGAGCCGGTGACATTGCTAGGGATGCATCCTATTCGCTGGGAGCCGGTGACATTGCTAGGGATGCATCCCATTTGTTAGGAGCCGGTGACATTGCTAGGGATGCATCCCATTCTCTGAGAATCGGTGACATTGCTAGGGATGCATCCTATTCGCTGGGAGCCGGTGACATTGTTAGGGATGCATCCCATTTGCTGTGAGCCAATGACATTGTTAGGGATGCATCCTATTCGCTGGGAGCCGGTGACATTGTTAGGGATGCATCCCATTTGCTGTGAGCCAATGACATTGTTAGGGATGCATCCTATTTGCTGGGAGACGGTGACATCCCCACAGATGCATACTATTCACTAGGACAGTGATAGAACGGAGACAAGTCATGTATCCTGGCAAATTGATAACTACAATCTCATTGGTAGTTTTTAGCCCTTTGTTTATTGGAAAACATATTTAATCTTCTTGTTAGACATGTATTTATATATTCTTTTACTACAATAATATACTTGTAGCATAACTTAAGTTTCAGAGAGCGTCCTCTCTGTTACTGAAATGTAACTTTTACTCTAAACAAATGCTCAACAGTGATATTATTAGCGTTCTCAGGTATAATCAACATGTTGTATGATTTGATCCTTTGCTCTGGCAAATAATGACCCTGTACCTTACATGTGACCCCCGGTTGCCCTCAGTGCTGTGCACAGGAGGAGAGCATGGCGGTCCTCTCAATGTATTTTAATGTAACAGTAGATATCCCCCAGGACTCCGTAGTATGCAATAAATGTCCTGTAATTTGTGTGCTCTTTACGTAGCTCACTGCGCGGGCGGCAGAACGATACCTGTCTGACGTCAAGAAGGAAGCGGCACATCTGAGACAAAAGTGAGTACAGCGCTTCTGTAATCATAGATGTAACCGAATGAGATGTATAATTATTGTGCTGTATATCGCTGTCCCATACGTCTTTGTGTTTCTCCTATATGGAAGGTGATAGACTGCTGAGTTTCAGCTTATATCTACGTTGCAGAGATCCATATTATTGTCTTTGTATCTATAATATATATATATATATATAATTCTAGCTGAGCTGAAGTTGCTGAGTGCTAAAGGGTCACTATTGTGCCACGTAATAGGTTTGTATACAGAAATCTTCCACGTTGACAGCCTTATCTCAAACGCCTTAAGTCCCTGAAATTTATACAGTGTATTTGTTCTCCTAATCGACAGGTTAACAGAGGCGGAATATAAACTGGAGCTCCTGGAAAAAGATCCCTTTGCCTTGGATGTGATCCAAGCCATCAGTAGAGGTAAGGGGCTCATTTGTAACCTCATTATTATTATTTTCTGCCTCATGTTACCCTTTTCCCTTACATTGATATATGTTGTGCACACGTTACATCTAAGACTGGAAGAGTGTGTGTAGAGTGTTGTAGCACAGGTTTATATTAATCTATTCAGTTGTTTTTACATTTTCTCTTGCGTCCTAGAGGATACTGGTGATCCATTTAGCACCATGGGGTATAGATGGGTCCACTATGAGCCATGGGCACTTTAAGAATTTGATAGTGTGGGCTGGCTCCTCCCTCTATGCCCCTCCTACCAGACTCAGTTTAGAAAATTTGCTCGGAGGAGCCGGTCATGCTTGTGGAAGCTCCTGAAGAGTTTTTTGCATTTATTTTTCTGTTTGTAATTTTCGGCCAGGGCTGGTTAGCATCAGCCTGCCTGCTTCGTGGGACTTAGGAGGGAGGGGGGGGGGGGTGGCGGCCCAACCTCATTCTCATTCAGGGTTAATAGTCCTGTTCCCCGCTGACAAGACACTCAAGCCCCACCATGGCGAGCGTACATTCCCGCAGCACGTCGCCACCCCAAAGTGGTGAGTACTAAACCGGCGTCCTGCTTAGCGGGTCGCAGGCCATTATGGCGGCATGTGGGTACGGAGACACACGACATCTAACCGGGGCGGATTGCGTCTCCAGACTCAGCACACAACTGTGTCTCAGTGCACTGTACACACTACCCACACTGGCGAACAAAGCCTTCAAACTGTTCGGTCTCCTTTTTAAGCACAAATTACCTCAGCCAGTATAAAAAAAAGCGGGAAGACTGCGTGTCATTGAAGGGCCGGGGCTTCACTATGAGCGGATCCAGCAGCTCACCAGCGCCATTTTCCCTCTGCAGTGGACACAGACGCTGACTGACATGGACTTGCAGCTCCTCCGGAGAGACTCCTGATTTCCTCAGCGGTACCAGGGGGTCATAGCGGGGGGGGAGTGATTATTATCGTGTACTAAGTCCCCAATCTGGGTACTTAGTTTGTGACCCGGCTAAGCTCGGCATTAGCAATAAGGGCGCGGTGTGCTTGCTCCAAAATATCTGTGTCTCCCTGGAAGGGCACTTTGTGGGTTAACTGTGTGTGTGTGTGTGTATGTGCTGTCACATTTACAATATGTCAGGCAAAGATTTTGTTTCATGAATGGCAGAGTGTTCCTCTTCCCCAGGGAGCTCATTGCTATGTGCTCAGTATAGTGTACCTTCCCAGACTAGCAGGGCTGAACCAGCGTGGCTGGATTCCATTAAAGCAATGATTTCCAGTATCTCTAATAAATTGTCCCGCAATGAGAAAGAGACGCAATACTGTGGATGAGATTATGAACAGAGACTCTGTCCCCAAACTAGCGTCTCAGTCCCATGCTATTTGCCCACAAAAACGAACTCTGGCTCATATCCTGCAGTCTGACTCCGACGCTGAGAGGTCAGACATGGAGGAGGGGGAGGTGGATTCAGAAGGGGTAAACGCTGCTCTGTCACAGGGAGTAGAGGGTCTTATAGAAGCTATCAGACGTGCTACAAATTCCTGATAAGGTGACAGAGGAGTGTGAGGAATCTTATTTTAATGTAAAAAAGAAGTCCTCAGTCACTTTTCCTGTGTCAAGGAAATTGAATACCCTGTTTGAAGAACCGTGGGTTAATCCTGATAAGAAATTCCAAATCCCTAAAAAGGTTACTCTCATCTTTTCCTTTTCCTCCTGAGGATAGGAAAAAATGGGAAAGTCCATCGATAGTGGATGCATCTGTGTCCAGGTTGTCACAGGAAATTGTTACCTGTCCCTGGTACAGCCTCCCGGAAAGACACAGCTGATCGTAAAATTGAGACTACACTCAAATCCTTGTACACAGCTGCTGGGGTGGCTCAGAGACCCACTATAGCATGTGCGTGGATTACTAAAGCCATTGCTGAATGGTCTGGTAACCTCATTGAAGGGTTGTATTCATTATGTAGGGGGGAGATTGTGTTACTCCTGCAACATATAAAGGACTCTGCTAACTTTATGGTGGAAGCCATAAAAGAAGTAGGTTTGCTTAATGCACGCACCACTGCTATGGCAGTGTCAGCACGCAGGGGTTTATGGTTACGCCAGTGGACTGCGGACTCCAGGAAAGGCGTGGAAGGTCTACCCTTCACAGGGGAGGCTTTATTTGGAGATGAACTAGACAAATGGATCTCAAAAACTACTGCGGGTAAGTCAACATATCTTCCTTCTGCAGCTCCCCCAACCAGGAAGACCTACTGAGCACCTACTCTACAGTCCTTTTGGACTGGCAAGTTTAAGGGAAAAGCCAGAGGATCTTCTACAGCCAACAGAGGCGCTAGAGGTAAACCACGCAAACCAGCAACTGCCAGTTCTCAGGAACAGAGCTCTAGTTCTGCTTCCTCAAAGCCTTCTGCATGACGGTGGACCGCATTGCATGGAAGACTGGCAGGTGGGAGGCCGACTAAAAAATTTCAGTCACATCTGGACAACATCATGCCAGGATCCGTGGGTCATACTGTAGATCTTATTTCCAAGGGCTACAGACTGGAGTTTCAGGAGCTCCCACTTCACAGATTCTTCAAATCAGGCTTACTAGCTTCACAAGAGTATAACCTTACAGGATGCCATTCAAAAACTGGTACAGACTCGGGTCATTGTTCCAGATCCACCTCATCTCCAAAACAAGGGATATTATTCCATCTTGTTTGTTGTACCGAAACCGGACGGTTCGGTAAGGCCGATTTTGAATCTAAAATCATGGAATCCGTACTTACGAGTATTCAAATTCAAGATGGAGTCTCTGACAGCGGTGATCTCAGGTCTGGAGGAAGGGGAATTCCTAATGTGTCTGTATATCAAGGATCCGATGATGGTCTCTCCACAGCACCGAGGGTGTTCACCAAGGTGATGGCAGAGATGATGCTTCTCCGCAAGCAGGGAGTGAACATAATTCCGTACCTGGACGATCTTCTGATAAAGGCACCGTCCAGGGAGAGGTTGTTGTAACAGCATTGTCCTCGCAACCAAACTACTACTGGGAAGCTCCCATTTCTGGGAATGATACTGGCCACAGAGTCGCAGAAAGTTTTTCTTCCGTTGGAACTGCTTTGGTAATCCAGTTGATAGTTCGGGATGTCCTGAAGCCAACCCGGATATCTGTGCATCTATGCATTCGCCTTCTGGGGAAAATTGTGGCCTCTTACGAGGCACTTCAGTATGGAAGGTTTCATGCGAGGCCCTTCCAGTTGGATCTGTTGGACAAATGGTCCGGATCGCATCTTCACATGCACCAGAGGATCCGTTTGTCGCCAAAGGCCAGGATCTCCCTTCTGTGGTGGCTACAGACTTCTCACCTAATCGAGGGCTGACTGTTCGGGATTCAGAATTGGATTCTGCTAAACACAGACGCAAGCCTCAGAGGTTGGGGAGCAGTCACCCAGGAGGTGCAGTTTCAAGGAAGATGGTCAAGTCAGGAAATCGTCCTTCCATTCAACATTCTGGAACTCAGGGCTATATACAACGCCCTTGTGCAGGCCACATATCTTCTTCAAGATCGGGCCATTCAGGGCCAGTCGGACAATGTGACGGCAGTAACGTACATAAACCGACAGGGCGGAATGAAAAGCAGAGCAGCAATGTCGGAGGTATCAAGAATTCTCCTCTGGGCAGAAAAACACGCTGTGGCGTTGGCGGTCTTCATTCCGGGAGTAGACAGCTGGGAAGCAGACTTCCTCAGAAGACACGACCTGCACCTGGGGTAGTGGAGCCTTTACCTGGAGGTGTTCAGGTGCTTAACACGTCGATGGGGATGTCCACAAATCGACATGATGGCCTCTCGTCTCAACAAGAAGCTCAAGCGGTATTGTTCCAGGTTAAGAGACCCACAGGCAGTGGCAGTGGACGCTCTGATAACTTCATGGGTTTATCAGATAGTGTACGTGTGTCACAACTGAGGGCCCGAGCTGACGGGAGGCAGCCTCAGTTGTAGGGGCTGAGGTATAGTGGAACCTGGGAGGTTGTATCAGACCCCTAGACATGTAAGTAACATGTAACAGAATTGCCCGAAGGCGTGACCACGACAACCAGGATAAAAGTCAATGATGTTTATTTATGACAAAACTCCGTAACACAGCAGTAGTAAAAAGAAAACCTAAAAATCAGCAGAGAATAAATACAGTTCCTGGGTACTACAGGGTGGCAAGGGCCACAGGGCTCTGGTAGTGTGAGATAGTTCTTATAATCTTCTAGTTGGAAAGTCCTTACCAGGCCCGACTGTAGCAATGGAGATAGCCCAGGATCGTACCAGCTGGTGTTCCAGGAAAAGCTGGGCTGCTGTGGATAAAACGGCTGCTGTGGGTACTGGCTGGAACCAGACTGATGTTGGCACGGAGTGGGTACTGGCTGGAACCAGTCAAATAATAAATGTAGCTTGAGAGCGATGAAATATGAAGTGATGTTTGGAGATTGAGAGCGGTGAAATTATAATGCCGGTGATAAATGATAATATGCAGAAAAGGGTACCGGCACTTTAAGAAGAGCTGACCTCTGCTGGAAGCTGGATGCTGAAAGCAGGTGGCTCTGTAGCTGGAAGCAGATGAATCCAATGAGGATAGGAGAGTCAGGCTACACCGCAGGTGGAATGCTGGTGCGGGTCTCTTTAGTGGAGGTTTGGAGACAGGAACTGGAACCTGGAAAACAACCACAGGAGAGAGACAAACTGGAACTAGGTTTGACAACCAAAGCACTGACGCCTTCCTTGCTCAGGCACAGCATATTTATACCTGCAGCAAGGAAGGGGTTGGCTAGGCAATTATGCAGATTAACAATACAGACAGCAGATTGGTGGAAATGATCAGATGACAAAATCCAAGATGGCTGCGCCCATGCAGACACTTGGAGGGAAGTTTGGTTTGTAATCCATGTGAGAATTGAAACAGCAATGGCGGCGCCGGCCACAGGAGACAGGAGACGCCAGACTGATGATTGCACATCTAAACCACGCGGGCACAACGGAGGCCGCGGCTGACGTAATCGCCACTCTGACACTCTGCATGCAGGAACTCGGGGACAGCGGCGGAGGCCGCGGGGAACGCCACTCCAGATGTAACATGGCGCCGCGGTGACCGCGTCTCAGAGTGACAGGAGAGGAGGCAGGAATGTGGACATCAGTGTAACGGATGGGATCCGGTCCTGGAACGCTGAGCCAGCCTCAGGAGGCATCTGAAGGGTAAGTAATGGCGTCCAGATACCCGGATCGTGACAGCGTGTTTCCTCCACTTCCGCTGATCTCAAGAATTCTAAAAAGAATAAAAAGGGAAAAAGTTCAAGCAATGCTCATTGCACCGGACTAGCCAAGAAGGGCCTGGTACGCGGATCTTCTAGAGATGCTCCTGGAAGATCTGTGGCCTCTACCTCTTCGCGAGGATCTTCTGCAACAGGGGCTGTTCGTCTATCAAGGCTTAACACTGCTACGTTTGACGGCATGGAAGTTGAACGTCTCATTCTAGCCAGGAGAGGCATCCCTGACAAGGTAATCACGACTATGAGCCAAGCCAGGAAGGGGGTAACGTCTAAACATTACCACCGTATTTGGAAGAAATACGTCTCTTGGTGTGAGAGCAGAAAATATTCTGTGGTGGAATTTCATCTGGGACATTTCCTGCTTTTTCTGTAGTCGGGTGTGGATGTGGGCCTACGTCTGGGCTCGATAAACGTCCAGATTTCGGCCTTGTCCATTTTCTTTAGAAACAATTGGCGTCTCTTCGTGAGGTCCAGATATTCTTGAAAGGGGTTCTGCACATCCAGCCTCCCTTTGTGCCTCCCACGGCACCATGGGATCTCAATTTGGTGCTACAGTTCCTCCAATCAGACTGGTTTGAATCGTTACAGGAGGTAGACGTAAAATATCTTACGTGGAAAACAGTCACACTGTTGGCCTTGGCTTCAGCAAGACGTGTGTCTGAGCTAGGGGCGTTGTCTCACAAGAGCCCCTATTTCTCCAGCAGGGTCCACAGGTTATCCACAGGATAACAATGGGATATGATGAAGCGACAGCGGATTTGCACCAATCGGTCAAAGCTTTTCTGGCCTCCCAGCATGCATCGGGCCCGTCCATATATACCTGCCTCCTTGCTCAGGCAAATCAGTTTTTTGTTTGGTGCGGCAGGAGCCGGACCATGGTCAGAGGGCTGCTGGTTTTTAGCAGCCTCAAGCTTTCTTATTTTATTTTTATAGTCTTACTATTTTTCTCTAACGTCCTAGTGGATGCTGGGGACTCCGTCAGGACCATGGGGATTAGCGGCTCCGCAGGAGACAGGGCACAAAAATAAAGCTTTAGGATCAGGTGGTGTGCACTGGCTCCTCCCCCTATGACCCTCCTCCAAGCCTCAGTTAGGTTTTTGTGCCCGTCCGAGCAGGGTGCAATCTAGGTGGCTCTCCTAAAGAGCTGCTTAGAAAAAGTTTTTAGGTTTTTTATTTTCAGTGAGTCCTGCTGGCAACAGGCTCACTGCATCGAGGGACTTAGGGGAGAGAAGTCAACTCACCTGCGTGCAGGATGGATTGGCTTCTTAGGCTACTGGACACCATTGGCTCCAGAGGGATCGAACACAGGCCCAGCCATGGAGTCCGGTCCCGGAGCCGCGCTGCCGACCCCCCTTGCAGATGCCGAAGATGGAAGAGGTCCAGAAGCAGGCGGCAGAAGACTTTTCAGTCTTCCTGAGGTAGCGCACAGCACTGCAGCTGTGCGCCATTGTTGTCAGCACACTTCACACAGCGGTCACGGAGGGTGCAGGGCGCTGGGGGGGCGCCCTGGGCAGCAATGTATAATACCTTTTTATGGCTAAAAAATACATCACATATAGCCCTTGAGGCTATATGGATGTATTTAACCCCTGCCAGATCTCACAAACTCCGGAGAAGAGCCCGCCGAAATAGGGGGCGGGGCTTATTCTCCTCAGCACACAGCGCCATTTTCCTGCTCAGCTCCGCTGTGAGGAAGGCTCCCAGGACTCTCCCCTGCACTGCACTACAGAAACAGGGTAAAACAGAGAGGGGGGGCACTTTTTTTGGCGATATTACTATATTTAAGCTGCTATAAGGATACAACACTTATATAGGGTTGTTCCCATATATATTATAGCGCTTGGGTGTGTGCTGGCAAACTCTCCCTCTGTCTCCCCAAAGGGCTAGTGGGGTCCTGTCTTCAATAGAGCATTCCCTGTGTGTCTGCTGTGTGTCGGTACGTGTGTGTCGACATGTATGAGGACGATGTTGGTGTGGAGGCAGAGCAATTGCCGGTAATGGTGATGTCACCCCCCAGGGAGTCGACACCGGAATGGATGGCTTTGTTTATGGAATTACGTGATAATGTCAGCACATTACAAAAATCAGTTGACGACATGAGACGGCCGGAAAACCAGTTAGTACCTGCCCAGGCGTCTCAGACACCGTCAGGGGCTGTAAAACGCCCTTTACCTCAGTCGGTCGACACAGACCCAGACACGGACACTGAATCTAGTGTCGACGGTGAAGAAACAAACGTATTTTCCAGTAGGGCCACACGTTATATGATCACGGCAATGAAGGAGGCTTTGCATATCTCTGATACTACAAGTACCACAAAAAGGGGTATTATGTGGGGGGTGAAAAAACTACCTGTAGTTTTTCCTGAATCAGAGGAATTGAATGATGTATGTGATGAAGCGTGGGTTAACCCAGATAGAAAAGTGCTAATTTCAAAAAAAGTTATTGGCAGCATACCCTTTCCCGCCAGAGGTTAGGGCGCGCTGGGAAACACCCCCTAAGGTGGATAAGGCGCTCACACGCTTATCAAAACAAGTGGCGTTACCGTCTCCTGATACGGCCGCCCTCAAGGATCCAGCTGATAGGAGGCTGGAAACTACCCTAAAAAGTATATACACACATACTGGTGTTATACTGCGACCAGCCATCGCCTCAGCCTGGATGTGCAGTGCTGGGGTGGTCTGGTCGGATTCCCTGACTGAAAATATTGATACCCTGGATAGGGACAGTATTTTACAGACTTTAGAGCAATTAAAGGATGCTTTTCTTTATATGCGAGATGCTCAGAGGGATATTTGCACTCTGGCATCGAGAGTAAGTGCGATGTCCATATCTGCCAGAAGAAGTTTATGGACACGACAGTGGTCAGGTGATGCGGATTCCAAACGGCATATGGAAGTATTGCCGTATAAAGGGGAGGAATTATTTGGCGTCGGTCTATCGGATTTGGTGGCCACGGCAACTGCCGGGAAATCCACCTTTTTACCTCAGACCCCCTCCCAACAGAAAAAGACACCGTCTTTTCAGCCGCAGTCCTTTCGGTCCTATAAGAAGCGGGCAAAAGGACAGTCATATCTGCCCCGAGGCAGAGGAAAGGGTAAGAGAGGGCAGCAAGCAGCTCTTTCCCAGGAACAGAAGCCCTCCGCGGGTTCTGCAAAGCCCTCAGCATGACGCTGGGGCTTTACAAGCGGACTCAGGAACGGTGGGGGGTCGACTCAAGAATTTCAGCGCGCAGTGGGCTTGCTCACAGGTGGACCCCTGGATCCTGCAGGTAGTATCTCAGGGTTACAGGTTGGAATTCGAGAAGTCTCCCCCTCGCCGGTTCCTAAAGTCTGCTTTGCCAACGTCTCCCTCAGACAGGGCGACGGTATTGGAAGCCATTCACAAGCTGTTTTCTCAGCAGGTGATAGTCAAGGTACCCCTCCTACAACAGGAAAAGGGGTATTACTCCACGCTATTTGTGGTACCGAAGCCGGACGGCTCGGTAAGACCTATTCTAAATCTGAAATCTTTGAACCTGTACATACAAAAATTCAAGTTCAAGATGGAATCACTCAGAGCAGTGATAGCGAATCTGGAAGAAGGGGACTTTATGGTGTCCCTGGACATAAAAGATGCTTACCTGCATGTCCCAATTTGCCCTTCACATCAAGGGTACCTCAGGTTCGTGGTGCAAAACTGTCATTATCAGTTTCAGACGCTGCCGTTTGGATTGTCCACGGCACCTCGGGTCTTTACCAAGGTAATGGCCGAAATGATGATTCTTCTGCGAAGAAGAGGCGTATTAATTATCCCTTACTTGGACGATCTCCTGATAAGGGCAAGGTCCAGAGAACAGCTGGAGGACGGAGTAGCACTAACCCAAGTAGTGCTGCAACAACACGGGTGGATCCTGAATTTTCCAAAATCTCAGTTGACCCCAACAACACGTCTGCTGTTCCTGGGAATGATTCTGGACACGGTTCAGAAAAAGGTGTTTCTTCCGGAGGAGAAAGCCAAGGAGTTATCCGAACTTGTCAGGAACCTCCTAAAACCAGG
Source organism: Pseudophryne corroboree (assembly GCF_028390025.1). Classification (NCBI taxonomy): domain Eukaryota; kingdom Metazoa; phylum Chordata; class Amphibia; order Anura; family Myobatrachidae; genus Pseudophryne; species Pseudophryne corroboree. The sequence goes on from NC_086455.1 coordinate 71,235,667, forward strand.
GACAGTGTCTGTGCATCAATGCATAAGAGTCCTGGGAAAGATGGTGGCTTCTTACGAAGCAATCCCATTCGGCAGATTCCACGCACGAACTTTTCAGTGGGATCTGCTGGACAAATGGTCCGGATCGCATCTGCAGATGCATCAGCGGATAACCTTATCGCCACGGACAAGGGTGTCTCTTCTGTGGTGGTTGCAGAGTGCTCATCTGTTAGAAGGCCGCAGATTCGGCATACAGGACTGGGTCCTGGTGACCACGGATGCCAGTCTGAGAGGCTGGGGAGCGGTCACACAGGGAAGAAACTTCCAGGGAGTATGGTCAAGCCTGGAGATGTCTCTTCACATAAATATACTGGAGCTAAGAGCGATTTACAATGCTCTAAGCCTGACAAAACCCCTGCTTCAGGGTCAGCCGGTGTTGATCCAGTCAGACAACATCAAGGCAGTCGCCCACGTAAACAGACAGGGCGGCACAAGAAGCAGGAGAGCAATGGCAGAAGCTGCAAGGATTCTTCGCTGGGCGGAAGATCATGTGATAGCACTGTCAGCAGTGTTCATTCCGGGAGTGGACAACTGGGAAGCAGACTTCCTCAGCAGACACGATCTACACCCGGGAGAGTGGGGACTTCATCCAGAAGTCTTCCACATGATTGTGAACCGTTGGGAAAAACCAAAGGTGGATATGATGGCGTCTCGCCTCAACAAAAAACTGGACAGGTATTGCGCCAGGTCAAGAGACCCTCAGGCAATAGCTGTGGACGCTCTGGTAACACCGTGGGTGTTCCAGTCAGTGTATGTGTTTCCTCCTCTGCCTCTCATACCCAAAGTACTGAGAATTATACGGCAAAGGGGAGTAAGAACGATACTCGTGGCTCCGGATTGGCCAAGAAGAACTTGGTACCCGGAACTTCAGGAGATGCTCACTGAAAATCCGTGGCCTCTACCTCTAAGACGGGACCTGATTCAGCAGGGACCGTGTCTATTCCAAGACTTACCGCGGCTGCGTTTGACGGCGTGGCGGTTGAACGCCGAATTCTAAGGGAAAAAGGCATTCCAGAAGAGGTCATTCCTACACTGGTTAAAGCCAGGAAGGAGGTGACTGCACAACATTATCACCGCATTTGGAGAAAATATGTTGCGTGGTGTGAGGCCAGGAAGGCCCCCACGGAGGAATTTCAATTGGGTCAATTCCTACATTTCCTGCAAACAGGATTGTCTATGGGCCTCAAGTTGGGGTCCATTAAGGTTCAAATTTCGGCCCTGTCGATTTTCTTCCAGAAAGAATTGGCTTCAGTTCCTGAAGTCCAGACTTTTGTAAAAGGAGTACTACATATACAGCCCCCGGTTGTGCCCCCAGTGGCTCCGTGGGACCTTAATGTAGTTTTGGATTTTCTCAAATCCCATTGGTTTGAGCCACTCAAATCGGCGGATTTGAAATATCTTACATGGAAAGTAACCATGCTACTGGCCCTGGCTTTAGCCAGGAGAGTGTCAGAATTGGCGGCTTTATCGTATAAAAGCCCATATCTGATTTTCCATTCGGACAGGGCAGAACTGCGGACGCGTCCTCATTTTCTGCCTAAGGTGGTGTCAGCGTTTCACCTGAACCAGCCTATTGTGGTGCCTGCGGCTACTAGCGATTTGGAGGATTCCAAGTTGCTGGACGTTGTCAGGGCATTGAAAATATATATTTCAAGGACGGCTGGAGTCAGAAAATCTGACTCGCTGTTTATACTATATGCACCCAACAAGCTGGGTGCTCCTGATTCTAAGCAGACGATTGCTCGTTGGATTTGTAGCACAATTCAACTTGCACATTCTGTGGCAGGCCTGCCACAGCCTAAATCTGTCAAGGCCCATTCCACAAGGAAGGTGGGCTCATCCTGGGCGGCTGCCTGAGGGGTCTCGGCATTACAACTCTGCCGAGCAGCTACGTGGTCGGGGGAGAACACGTTTGTAAAATTCTACAAATTTGATACCCTGGCTAAAGAGGACCTGGAGTTCTCTCATTCGGTGCTGCAGAGTCATCCGCACTCTCCCGCCCGTTTGGGAGCTTTGGTATAATCCCCATGGTCCTGACGGAGTCCCCAGCATCCACTAGGACGTTAGAGAAAATAAGATTTTACTTACCGATAATTCTATTTCTCGTAGTCCGTAGTGGATGCTGGGCGCCCATCCCAAGTGCGGATTGTCTGCAATACTTGTACATAGTTATTGTTACAAAAAAATCGGGTTGTTCTTGTTGTGAGCCGTCTGTTCAGAGGCTCCTACGTTGTCATACTGTTAACTGGGTTCAGATCACAAGTTGTACGGTGTGATTGGTGTGGCTGGTATGAGTCTTACCCGGGATTCAAAATCCTTCCTTATTGTGTACGCTCGTCCGGGCACAGTATCCTAACTGAGGCTTGGAGGAGGGTCATAGGGGGAGGAGCCAGTGCACACCACCTGATCCTAAAGCTTTATTTTTGTGCCCTGTCTCCTGCGGAGCCGCTAATCCCCATGGTCCTGACGGAGTCCCCAGCATCCACTACGGACTACGAGAAATAGATTTATCGGTAAGTAAAATCTTATTTTTTGAGTGATCTTTTTAAGCAGCGTGTTATATGTACCTTAGAAAGAGTAGCTCCAACAACTCTCCGCCGGGTCGCGACAACGCTTACCCATGAGTACAGTGCTGTTTTGGCGGGTGTCTGTGTCGGAGATACTAGCAGTTCCATCAGACGTTACCAGGCTGTGGCCGGAGCACGGGGAGAAGGTAAGGCATCGGTTCCGCTTAGAAGGGGAATACGGACACAGCCGCACTGTTTTGGGAGGAGACCACCAAACAGTCGCTGACTCGACTGCCACCTCGGGTGCACAAGCGCTAGGCCTTAGGGATCAGAGGCCCCAGGAATAGTATGAGGCCACGATCCCTAGGGTTGATGTCAGCAGTGGGGACTCAGACGCTCTCCTGGTTGCCCCTCCCCAAGTTCATGATCAGTTTCCTCCGAGTCTCCCGCCATGAACTGTTTCACACTTCCGTCTCAGACACTGTACACGTAGGGGACCCAGTCGCAGCATAGGCGGCTGTGTGACTGGTGCGTCCTTGTTCACTGAACGCCTGTGTTCACTATAGGTTCATGGAGCGGCAGTGTACACTAGTAGCGTCTGGATCCACTCGGCGTTCGCTAATGTATTGATCGGTCCTGAAAGCGAGGCGAGTCTCCCTGTATCCCACTCTACTGAGTACGGGCTATACAGCACTAAAGTCTCTATCTACCTTTGGAGTACGAATAGTTAGATAAGTGCCTGATGCATATGAGTCCGTATACATTTACTGTTGTTTCTTTCGCATTTGCGTCTGAATACGTTAGATCTGTTTAAACATGATGCAGTAATATGTTCTCCTACATACTTAAGATGTAGTTGATGATGTGTCCATATTGCTTAATATACTAATGTATAACATGTGACTGACTGCTAGTGTGATTGCTGACTTTACTATATTTTTGTTTCGTTCACAATTTCTTCCTAAGGTGGTGTCTGCATTTTACATCAACCAACCAATTGTGTTTCCGGTTGTTACCGACACCTCTGTTACTTCAAAGTCTTTGGATGTTGTGAGGGCTTTGAAGGTGTATATGAAGAGAACAGCTCGTAACAGGACATCGGACTCGCTGGTTGTTCTTTACGATCCCAATAAGAATGGGTGTCCTGCTTCAAAGCAGTCAGTTGCACGCTGGATCAGGCTCACTATCCAGCATGCTTATTCCACGGCAGGATTCGCTATTCCAAAATCTGTACAGGCCCACTCGACTAGGTCAGTGGGTTCTTCTTGGGCGGCTGCCCACGGTGTCTCGGCCTTACAGGTCTGCCGAGCAGCTACTTGGTCAGGTTTGAACACGTTTGCAACGTTCTATAAAGTTGATACTTTGGCATCTGAGGACCTTCAGTTTGGTCCATCAGTTCTGTGGGACCCACAGCACTTTCCAACCCGGTGTGGGAGCTTTGGTACTTCCCTATGGTACTAAATGGATCCCCAGTATCCTCTAGGACGTAAGAGAAAATAGGATTTTAATTACCTACCGGTAAATCCTTTTCTCGTAGTCCGTAGAGGATACTGGGCGCCCGCCCGGTGCTTCGTTCGTCCTGCACTGTTACTTGGTTAAGTATTGTTGTTTGGTTAGCATGGCTTTCCTCTTGTTTGTGTGCTGGTTCGTAATCTCATAACTATCCTTTTATATCCTTCTCTCAAAGTATGTCCGTCTCCTCGGCCACAGTTTCCTAGACAGTCCTGTAGGAGGGGCATAGAGGGAGGAGCCAGCCCACACTATCAAATTCTTAAAGTGCCCATGGCTCCTAGTGGACCCGTCTATGCCCCATGGTACTAAATGGATCCCCAGTATCCTCTGCGGACTACGAGAAAAGGATTTACTGGTAGGTAATTTAAAATCCTATTTATAATCATCAGTAAAAGTCCTTTCTATATGTAGGGCACATACAAGCAATATAGGGATGGTTGCTCTCTCACAAGCAGGGCCATCCCTATCTGTTTCTTATGTCCCTGTTGTATGTAGAGTTTTTCCCACTGCCTGGCTCTGCAGAGCTCTGTAAATCAATGACCCGTAATATTTTATGAGCGATTTTGGAGAGGAAAGAAAAATACAAGTTACCATGTTGCTTTAAGAATAATGGTTTTGGCTGGTTTCCTGGAAAAATAATGTTCTAGTTCATCCAACACTGTAATGGGTCCAGTAGCCAGACTTGGCAGCACACAAGGACACTGACTTGGTTCATAGCCAGCACAGCAGCTGCAGGAAGCCACAGACAGTGGGCTGTGAGACTGCAGCGAACATGAAGCAGGGATATTGAGGTCACACGTAGCTCTGTATAATACTGTCTTCATTATCCAACTTGTTATGCATTTGCTGTGTGACATCGTTATCTTCGCAGTTCTGATATAGTAACCTATGTACAATGTCACATGATTCCCATTGCCCCCTAACACTCCACATGAATCTGATAATTTTGTAAAGTCATCCCTTAGTTTTGCCTTCTACCCGCAGACTGCTTGAGCTCATTGATCTATCCTTAAAAGTTCGCTACGTTACTTATCTGGCTTTGATCTGTGTATTTTATCAAAGCCTTCATATCATCCAGTGTCCTTTTTACTAATCATCAATGTATAATTTTTGTGTTGAGTGGCCATAACTGCCGCTGTAGCTGGCAGAAGGCGAATTTAAAAACTATATATACAAAGTAAAACTACACATTTGCACTGTAATTCTATGATCTGAGAAATCATTCTATGGGGGAGATTCAAATGTTTGAAAAGTCGGTTGGGAGTCTGTTTTTTCCTGTCTATTAGAAAGGGAAAAACAGACTCCTAACTGACTTTTCAAACATTTGTATCTCCCCCTATATGTGGTCAGGCACAGATGTGTTATAGTGTATGAAGGCACCTGTGAATTATCTTCTGTTTTATTTTATTTTTTTCCCTTCCTTCTCCTGGTAGCTTATGCAGATGTTTTTATTAACCACCAAGGTATATATGTATGTTTATACTGATTCCTTGCATGCAGTGACAGTATCTTGTATCCTCTTGGTGCATCTGGATCCCATGTTTATTGCTGGTGACAATCTCTCAATGCAGTGATCTAAGAGCGCCAGAGGATCCTTCACATTATTATTATTGTTGTTGTTGTTATTATTGTTATTGTTGTTATTATTATTATTATTATTATTATTACCAGTTATTTATATAGCTCGCATATATTCCGCAGAGCTTTATAGAGAGAATTTTTCTGTCAGCCACTAGGGGACACTGGCACAACTTCAAGACCGTGGGGTGATGATGGTGGCTTACAGGGAGTCTGAAACAGGTTCCTCAACCTCTATCCCCCTCAGTTTTGAATTTGTGCAAGGGAGCCGGTCACTGCGGACTGAGCTCCAGCTCAGTCTATTTATCTATTTTCATTTACTTTTTTTATTTTACTCCTTTTATCATGGGGCTTAGTTCCCTCAGCCTCAGGAATCCTTCGCTACTTATATGAGAGAAGTGGGGTCCGGGTTACACAGCAGTGTCAAGCTTAACATAGAGGCACTGTTCCTCCCGAGACAGCCGCATCCTGAAAAGCGTCCCGAATGGGTGCGTGACCCTGCACTGGAGACCAGCGCTTAAGCGAGAAGCACTGTTCTTCTAGAAAAGCAGCCACATTCTCCTGAGGCTCCGAATGGGTGAGTGTTGTCACCCCTGTAAGGCACCCGCGTTCAGCACGCAGGGCGCAGCAGGTAGTCCGAAAGCCCCCCGCCGCCGCAGATTTGCTTTTCTGTAAGCTCCCTATACTATGGAACTGTCCTCCCCACTAGCAAGCAGAGGAGGCGTTGGGTCCGCTCAGCTTAAGTTAGCAGCGGCATGGTCTCCTCTTACAGCCGCGCTGCTGCACGCAGCAAGCACTCGCATGGGAGCGCCATCTCCGTGTCCTGGACAAAGCGGCCAGTCCCCCTCCATCCCGCCTGGCAGTATTTAATAGTGTGCTGCTCCACATCCCATACAGCGGGTCCCGGCACAAACTTGAAAGCCAGCACAAACAATACAGGCTGGTGGCTGAGGGGGCTTAGAATAGGGGAGTACTACAAATATACCTCCCTCTATCCTTCTGATGTTCCTCCCTCCCCCTCTCTCTGTTTGTACTATTGAGAGTGCTGGTGGGATTTGTATGTCTTTTCTCTGTCCGTCACAATGGCAGGCAAGAGACCAGCGCATAAGGCGTCACAAAAATTGCCTGTGTAGCTCACACGGATGAGTCATTCATGCGTGAAGTATGCGCTTCGGATGATGTCTCAATCCTCCCGTCCCATCCCATGATGCCAATGCAACCCCCCCCCCCCCCCCCCCCCCTCCTCCGGGTGACAGCACTCACAGGAACCTTCTCACTGCAGAACCATATTGGGTAGCGAGGCTAACCTAGTCAGTTTAGGGTCTTGCAAAACGTCTGCATACCTTCATTAGCAGCCGCTGTCCGTTTCTAATGCTAATAAAACCAATTCTTCAGTCAGATGAATCAGGAGAGGAACTTCTCTCTCAGGATGAAGATGAAGACATTCGTCAGTTGGGCGAACTCACTGACGCGGAGGATGAGGTTCCGCCAAAAATCTTTTCTGGGGGTTGAACCTCTTATTTCTCCGGCAGGGTCCATAGGTTCTCCACAGGATAACAGTGGGATTTGATGGAGCGTCAGCGGATTGGCACCAATCGATCAAAAGCTTTCTGGCTTCCCAGGATGCAACGGGCCCGCCCATATATCCCCGCCCCCTGGCTCAGGAAAATCATTTTTTTGTTTGGTGCGGCAGGAGCCGGACCATGGTCAGAGGGCTGCTGTTTTTTTAGCAGCCCCAAGCTTTCTTATTTTATTTTTATAGTCTTACTATGTTTTGAGTGATCTTTCTAAACAGCGTCTTATATGCATATTGGAAAGAGTCGCTCAAACAACTCTCCGCCGGGTCGCGACAAAGCTTACCCGCGAGTACAGTGCTGTTTCGGCGGGCATCTGTTTCTGATATACTAGCAGGTCCATCAGACGTTACCAGGCTGTGGCCGGAGCATGGGGAGAAGGCAAGGCATCAGTTCTGCGTAGCATGCATGGAATGCGGACACAGCCGCACTGTTTTGGGAGGAGACTACCGAACAGTAGCTGACGCGCCGCCACCACTGGTGCTCCAGCGCTAGGCCTTAGGGATCATAGGCATCCGGAATAGCGTGAGGCCACGATCTCTAGGGTTGATGTTGGCAGTGGGAAGTCAGACGCTTTCCTGGTCACCCCTCCCTCCCGGTTCATGACCTGTTTCCGCGCTTCCGTCTCGGACGCTACTGGCTACACTAGGAGTCCCAGTCGCAGCATAGGCGGCTGTGTGACCGGGGCTTCTGTGTTCACTGAGCACTACCACGAGGAGACTCTGTCGCTGCATGGGCGGCTGCGTGACCGGTGCGTCTGTGTTCACTGAGCGCTACCACGAGGAGACCCGGTCGCAGCATATGCGACTGTGTGACCGGTGCGTCTGTGTTCACTGAGCGCTACCACGAGGAGACCCGGTCGCAGCATATGCGACTGTGTGACCGGTGCGTCTGTGTTCGCTGAGCACTACTACAAGAATCCGGTCACAGCATAGGCAGCTGTGTGACCAGAGCGTCTGTATTCACTAAGCACTACCACGAGGGGATCCATTTGCAGCATAGGCGGCTGTGTGACCGGAGCGTCTGTGATCACTGGGTCAGGAAGCGGCAGTGTACACTACTAGCGTCTGGATCCACTCAGCGTTCGTTAACGTTTGATCGATCTTGGAAGTGGAGTGAGTCTCCCTGTATCCCACTCTACTGAGTACGGGTAATACAGCACTAAGTCTCTATCTACCTTTTGAGTACGAATAGTTAGATAAAGTGTTTATTGCATATGAGTCTGTATACTATTACTGTTTCTTTCGCATTGCGTCTTAATACGTTAGATCTGTTTTAAACATGATTCAGTAAATGTGTTTTCCTACATAAATAATATGTTGTTTGTAGTTTATGATATACTCGTATTGCTTATTATACTAATGTATAACATGTAACTGTCTGCTAGTATTTAGGCTGACTTTACTATATGTCTATTAAGTCTGTCTTGCAGATCCTCAGTGCTGTGGCATGGAGGGTCAGATGAATATCATTTAAAGATTACAGTCACAAGATTGTGTACTATACTGTGGAAGTGCTGATTATTTATCATGTATAAGAGCGACAAAGGTGAGGACATTCATAATATATTTGTTTTACAAAGCTGTATTGTCCTCTCATGATCTGGTTCAGGAGGGTTCATGTGCATAGTGTTTTAGCTTCAGCAGAAATACAAGGCAGATTCAGGTACAAATGTATTCACCTTGGGCTATCTTTGCACACATTTTATCCAATAAGCTGAATGGATAATTTCTTCAGAATCCTGTACCAAGTATAGCCTTTACATGCAGATCCACCTATGGTGTATCACTCCCAGTAGCAGCTTCTCAGAGCAATGGTAAGTAAAATCTTCACGTTCACAGACTACACATTGTTGAATTCATCGGAAGATGAAAGTCTAATTTATTCTACTTCATTATACAAAGAAGAGGTAGGTCTCAGCTGGAATATAGCGGAGTTAAATAAATCATTGAGGGAGCCTGGTTAAAAACCTAGGCACCTGTATTTAAACATCCTAAAAACCTGAGTGTCCAGAGTCAGATCAGCTGACAGAAATCAGGGAAGATGGGGCTATGCCCAGTAAAAGGTTAGAATCCTAAGAAATTGAATTCTAATTACCTTCTTCCAGTTGGGGATGTTTAAAAGGAGGTGGCTCCTAAAGTAGTTATGCAAGTGATCTACTTTATCTTTGCTTTCCCTGTCTAGGGCAGTCATAGGGCCAAGCCTGGTCTTTGGCTTAAATGGCAAGGACAGTGGTCGCCTGGGCTAATGCAATTGAAGGACAATCGTTTCAATAACGGCAAAATTCTCATATAGTGCAATGATCCTGGAGAAGCACCAATAAATTTGGGCATTATTTCCTCCAGGGCATTAGCCCAAATCATATCTGCTCTCAAAGCAGTTTAGCTGGAATATGGAAGCCGATTCAGAATTTAGGAAAGGTTCTGAATCGTTGTCCTTTCTGGAAAGATTTTCTTTGGTAAAGAGTTAACAGATATTCTGGAGTCAGGAGCAGACTCCAAAAAGGTCAACTTTCTTCCACATACAGTTTTAAACTTAAAATTCTGCATTTCGGCCCCTTGTTTTGGTTTCTAGTAAGACTAATAAGGCATGGGGCTGCCAAAAGTCCGGTTGGGTTCTACAGCTACACCACACTGGATAGGCCCAATCTAATCTGAGTTTGGAAGATAAGCAGTGTTGAGCCTGGTTGATACTCTGATGCGAGACCATCTGGACAGGTGCTGTAGAAAAATAAGCCATCAGTAGTATGGTATGGGCCTCTGCCTGGGGACCCCAGGCTGGGAGGGAGGGGCGATTTCTTCAGGCATACAGTTCTGACACCGTACTAGGTATGATTTTGCCTTCACAGCCGTCTCGGGTAGAGACGAAGGACAAGGCTTGCAAGAAGCAGTTCAGAAATGGCTTCAGCAGGAATAGTCATTCCAATTCCTCTTGCAAATGAGGACCAAGTTTTTACCTCAACCTGGCAAATTTGGAAGCCAAATGGGTCATTTCGGTCTATGCTCAATCTTAAAATGATGAACAAATGCATTGGAACCTCTGTTGCACTTGCAATCGTTATGTTCCTTATGCTTGGCATAGAGCCAGGGGATTAAGGCTACCCCTGGATCTACAGGATGCTTACCTACAGGTGCTATATCACTGTCCATCAGTGTTATTTAAGGGTTTGCTATCTTCCAACAGCATTTTTAGTTTCAGGCCTTACCTTTTGGGTTAGCCTGAGTATTTAACAAGAATATGAAGGTAAGCATATCTTATCTCCGCTAGCAGGGGTTAAGAAATTTCTCATACCTAGACAATCTTTAATCCTGACACGCAGGGATTACTTTTACGTCATCTGCAACAGACAATAACCTGTATACAGAGACACAAGTGAATCAATAATGGACCTGAAGGTTCTCCAGTTGCGTCACATCGGATGATTCACTTGGGGGCTGTACTGGATAAGGTCTGCAAGAAGTAATTTTTACCTTGCAACAAAATATCCAGGGTGCAGTCTAGGATTCAAGTTTTTGTTACACAGTCAAACTGATCCATTCACGCAACAAGGCGGGTGATGGGTTTGATGGTATCTACATCAACAGAGTGAAGTATGCACAATTCCACTCGATGTCTCTGTCTCTGCAGCATCTGAATTTTACCATATAGAATCTACAGTCACACCACACTGAATGTGGCCAATCTCATTGGATCGTGGAAGATGGGCAGTGTTGTCCGGGTTGGTACTTGGAGGAACCACCTGGTGAGTACAAGGTGCTCTAGGTAATTATGGAATGCATCACATAATGAAAACGGAATGGTACTCACGCTAAAAGTAAGAAGGTCGTCAGCCTGGCATCCCAGCTGGACAAAGGGAAATCCTTTTGATATCAGATTGGGAAAATTCTGACACTAAGTAACAGTGTCAGGAAGGTTGTGTTCTCAAAGAAGTAGCTTGTATGCCTTTAAAGGTTGGAACCTTGAGTCACATATAGGACACCGGTGTAGGCACAGGAGAGTCTTCGAGGAAAACCAGTCCAGTGCCGTGCGGACTATGCGCGTACATCAACATCACGAAGGAACTCGCAGCTGAAAAGCGATGATAAAGATAAAGCACATCCTAAGATGGGCAGAACTTCATCATTCAACGAAGTCTGCTATTTTCATTCCGGGAATCCTAAATGGGGAAGCAGACTTTTCTCAAGTTGACACACTATTCAGGGAAATGAATGGGCTATACATCCGGAGGGTTCTGGATTTCGGTGAACTAAACGTGTTTGCCAGAGATATATCTCATGGAGTTTTGTCGGAACAACAAAGTGCTCACATAGGGGTCAAGAACAATGGATCCCAGAGTGATCTTTGTGGATGTTTTATTGGTGAGATGAGACCACCTTCTGGTTTTTATGTTTCTCCAATCACCCTAATACCCACGGTGGTGAGAAAACTAAACCGGAAAACCAGCAGATAATGGCAATGGATACTCCCATTTCTGCTCTCCCAAGGTCCAGAACTACTGACGCAGGGTCCTGGTTATCACAGACATCTGGATCTACTGTCTTTGATGGCATGGCCTTGATACATTTTATCCTGAAGGTAACAGGATATTTTCAACAGGTGATTTAAACAGAGTTCAGAACAAGGAACCCTTCCTTAGCTCTCCTTTATCACCAAATATGGCAAGCCTATGTTCAGGCTTGCAGTGAGGTTGGATCTTAGATCTTTCAGAGTTCTGGGGTCTTAGCATATTTTTGGGCACGAATGGATAAGGCTTTGAAGGTGGCTTCCTTGGAAAAGCAAGGGTCGGCATTGACTGTAGGGTTCCAAAACTAATAACCAACTTACAGGATGTGCATACTTTTTTCCAGGTTATGCGGCACATTCAGCCTCTGGTTGTTCCTCCTACAGTGTAGTGGGACTTGTGTTAGTCCTTAAAGCCCTTCAAGTTGCCCAATTTGAACCATTTGTTAAAATGGATCATAAATGTGTTTTCCACTGACTAAGGGGTCAGCTAGAGGAATATCAGATTTAGGGGCATGGTCATGTTCCCCATTTCTGATCTTTTTATCCACATAAACAAAGTCTCAGAACTAGGTCTGGGTATCTTTCCGAGGTGATGACTAAGTTCCACCATAACAAAGAATTTGTTGTCCTGGTTTTTCAGGTTCCGGGCCTCGCTGCGGGAGATGCATCATTAGACGTGGTCCGTCCATAAAGGATCTACGTGGATTATACCAGTGCCATCAGGAAAGAGATTCTCTCTTCATTCTCTATGGATTTCACAAGAGGATGGCAGGCTGGTAAGCAGATGCTGGCAAGATAGCTTCAGAGGATGATTTCAGATGCATATTCTCTAAGCTGATCTCCTTATTCTGGCTAAATGTCTCTGTTCATTCTACCCGTAAGGTAGGTCCTTTTTTGGGCAGCACAATATGGTACCTAAACAGAACAGGTTTGTAAGGCAGCCATATGGTGTTCCGTTTACACATTCAATAGACATTATGCCTTGGATACCTTTGCCTCTCACAATGCTGAACCTCTGGCAAAGGATTCTCCTATGCACCAGGAGCGTCCCTACCACTAAACTGCTTTGGGAAATCCCATTGTTATCCTGTGGATAACCTGTGGACCGTGCCTGAGAAATATACATTATGGTTAGAACTTACCGTTGATAACGGTATTTCTCCTAAGTCCACAGGTTCCACAGGGATCCCACCCTGACGCACCTGATTTGAGGATCCTTTTATTCACTAACCTCTTCCTTCTTGTACGTAAGGGTGTGTATGTGTGTGCTTTTCGCCTGATTAGGGCTCTACATGATGCTCCTGCCTTCTGCTTTGGAATATAACTGATTTTCCTGAGCCAGGGGGCGGCGATATATGGGCGGGCCCGTTGCATCCTGGAAAGCCAGAAAGCTTTTGATCGATTGGTGCCAATCTGCTGACGCTCCATCATATCCCATTGTTATCCTGTGGAACCTGTGGACTTAGGAGCAATACCGTTATCAACGGTAAGTTCTTACCATAACGTATATTTTAGCAATAAGAAGAGTTTTAATTATTTCTGAAACTACGACACTGGATTCGCCAGATACTGCCTTATTTGGTATAAACAGCGGTCGCTTATCCCTTTTCAAGAAACGCACCCCCCCACCCACCCCCCAAAAAAAAACAACAAAAAAAAAAAAACAGCTGGATGATGAGCTGTCGTAGGCCTGCATAAACTGTTTCAGATGACTAAAAGATTCCGAAGTATATATCCATTTCCTTTGTCTATGACGGATTAATGGGAAAAGTCACCTCGGGTGTACTCCTCTCTCTCCCCCTCCCTCTCTGTGGGCTACTAGATGAACAAAGCAGTGGCACATTGGGCCACTAAGTTAATTGAGGACTTAAGAGGAGGTAGTTATCCTCGCGGAACACATTAAGGAATCAGTTACATACTTAGGGGAAGTGGCTAGTAATATCGGACAAGTGAAATCCACTATTGCAGCCAGAAGAGGCCTTTGACTAAGGTCATGGCAAGTAGACAAGGAGTATAAGAGAGTGGTGGAGATATTTCCGTTTACGGGTGACATGCTTTTTGAAAAAGAACTAAACACCTTAATTTTACAGGCTATGGGTGGTATATCTACCTTTTTTACCGACCCTTCCACCACCACCTAAATGCTCTTATGCTGGAACTTCCTTTTGTTCCATTCAAACCTTTTAGAGGGCGCAGAAGAACTAAACCCTTGGACTGTAGAGGTCACAGCAAGCAACCAGTCATTGCTCTTCGGCAAGATCCAAAGCCTACTGAAAAGTCTGAGGCATGACAGTCTCCCCACCCACCTGGGCCCAAGTTTGGTGGGAGCGCGGCTTCGAAATTTTCAAGATGCCTGGTTCAAATTATCCGTCAATGCGTGTATTCTCCATATCACCTCCTAAGGCAGAGCTGGCCAAACCAGTCCTCGAGATCTACCAACAGTTCACATTTTCCAGCCCACCTAGCTAGTGCACAGGTGTAGTCATTAATAATTAATGTGCTGCATTCATTCCTAACTGACAATTCTACAGGTCTCCAGGAGGCCTGGAAAACATGAACTGTTGGTAGATCTCGAGGACCGGTTTGGCCAGCCCTGTCCTAGGGTACAAGTTAGATTGTGATGTTTTGACGCCAAGGAAATATTTTACGAGTCTTACAATTCTTCTGGTAAAACGTTTAGCCCTTCAGGGTTTGCAATACAAACCTCAGTGGACTCAACAGTGTTAATTCCTGTACCACCGCTTCAATGAAAGAAGGGTTACTATTCCAATCTTTTCAGAGTTCCAAAGTCAGATGGTACTGTAAGACCAATCCTGAACCTCAAACCTCCTTCTCAAAGCTCCAGTCAAATTCATTCTCCAGGTGCATACTCTATTAACATACGATGTGTTGGTAGAGCACGGATGGAAACTCAATTTTCCGAAAGCCAACCTTCAGCCGTCACAGCGTATCCAATTTCTCGGTGGTCCTGGACAGCAACGTGCAGAGAGTCTTCCTGCCACAAGACAAAGCTCTGAGTATACAGAGACTGGTCCAGGCTGTTCTCAAGCCACAGCTGGTATCAGTCCATTTATGCTTTCATTCACTGGGGAAAATAGTAGCGACCTTCAAATCTCTGGAGTTTGGCTGTTTCACTTGCGTCCTTCCAGCTGGATCTCTTACAACAATAGTTGAGGTTGCATCTACACCTCAACAGTTGGTTCATCTAAAACCAGAGATGCGAGTAACACTACTTTGGTGGCTCCACCTACACAATCTCACTGTGGGCAGGCGGTTTGGTGTGTGGGACTGGACGCTACTCACAACGAATGCTAGCCTCAGGAGATGGGGCGCGGTTGTGTTGGACACCTGTCTTCAGGGCCACTGGCCTCTACCAGAATCGCTGTTGCCAATGAATGTGTTGGAACAGAGAATGATCTACAGTGTGCTGGTACAAGCCGCCCATTATTCGATCCAAGGCGGTAAATTTAAAGCGGACAACGCGACTGCTGTAGCGTGCGTAAACAAACAAGGCGGAACTTGCAGTCGCCAGGCAATGCGAGAGGTGTCACGTATTCTCCAATGGGCAGAACACAACGCAGTAATTCTCTCGGCGGTGTTCATTCCAGGAGTGGACAATTGGGAAGCAGACTTCCTCAGACATCAGGATCTACATCTGGGAGAATGGGCACTTCAACACCCGGAGGTATTCAACTATCTGATACAACGCTGGGTGTGTCCAGATGTGGATCTCATGGCATCCCGTCACAACTTCCAAGATGCATCTTCAGAACCCAGGATCCTTAAGCGGAAGCTGTGGACGCTCTGGCCGTATGACCTAGTTTGTGTTTCCTCCGTTCCCGCTATTGTCTCGAATTCTCAAGAGAATCAAATGGGAGTTAATCACGGTGATCCTGGTGGCACCAGATTGTCCTCGGAGGGCTTGGTATTCAGACCTGCATTTTCTTCTGGCGAACGATCCTTGGCTTCTTCCTCTGCATCCGGATCTTCTCCGACAAGGGCCCTTCGTGCAGATTTACCATGGCTACGTTTAACGGGATGGCTGTTGAGGCAGACATCCTGAAAAGAAAGGGAATTCCGGAATGTGTGATCCTCCAAATGTTGGGGGCACAGAAACTGGTGACTGCAGCCCATTACCATTGCATCTGGCGATCCTATATAGCTTGGTGTGATCAAATAGGATTTTTATCGGATTCTTTTAGTCTCTCATGGTTCTTACTGTTTCTTCAAACAGAATTGGATTGTGGACTTCGTCCAGGATCCCTGAAAGCTCAGGTGTCTGTATTATTGATTTATTTATTTTTCTGTCCTCCGCCCCCCCGGAAACGCCTAGCGCTCCCGGCGGATGTGCGACCCTTTCTACAAGGGGTTCTATGGGTACAACCTCCGTTTGTTCCACCTACAGTTCCTTGGGATTTATGTCTGGTGCTGGTATTTCTACAGTCAACCTGTTTTGAACTTTTGGAAGAAGCTGACCTTAGATACTTTACTTGGAAGACTTCTTTCCTACTAGTCATAACTTCAGCCCGGAGGGTTTCTGAATTAAGTGCCTTGTTTTGCAAACCTCCCTCTTTGATTTTTCATCCTGATCGGGTGGAGTCGGGAACACGTGCTTATTTCCTTCCCAAGGTCATGTCTGCTTTTCACATCAAATAGCCTATTGTGGTTTCATCTTTGCAGGACGATTCTGGGACACCTTCTTCTCTGGATGTAGCGAGAACCTTAAAGATTTATGAAGTGCGGGCTGCGCCTTTCAGGAAGTCTGATGTTTTATTCGTGCTTTATGATGTCCCTTGTCGTGGGTGGTCTGTTACTAAGCAGACTCTAGCACACTGAATTAAGTTACCTATTCATCAGGCCTGTCTCCACCAGTCTAGGCGACCGCCAGTATCCATTGCTTGCCCACTCTACACGTTCAGTTGGGTCTTCGTGGGCTAGTGACTGTAGTACTGGTCGCACAGGTTGAATAACTTCTATGAAAATGACCCCTTATTTATTTTGTCCCAAACACATCTGTGTTATTCATGACAGTTTAGGGGGTGCTACCACGGGCAAAATAAATCTGCACAAAAAAAGGGAAGAAAGAGGGTTCGGAATGCCCTAAAGTGGTGCACAGTAGGGGGGCTACCACGTCTCAACTGTGTTGAGCAGCCACTTGGTCCAGTAGTCATACATTTGCTAAATTCTACAAGTAGCTTCATCTTCTAGGTTTGGCCGTTAAGTTCCTCCGCGATCTCCCTCCCAGGGGGGAAACTTTGGGATGTCCCCACAGTCTTGAAGTTGTGCCAGTGTTCCCTAGTGGCTGACAGGAAAAGGAGGATTTTGGTACTTACCGATTAAATCCCTTTTTTCGGAAGCCATAGGGGACACTGGCCGCCCTCCCGTCGCTGTTCTCTTGCCTTCCTTGTTGTTCTGTTGTGTTTTAATTGTTATATACTCTCTTCCCTCGTATAGTTTCTGTTCTCTTGTTCCCGTCTCCTCTCGGCTAATTCGTAACTGAGGGATGATGGGGGATAGAGGGGGAGGAGCCTGTTTCACTTCTTAGATTATTTAAAGTGCCAGCTCCCTTGAAGCCACCATCATCACCCCACTGTCTTGAAGTTGTGCCAGTGTCCCCTATGGCTTTCGAAAAAGGTATTAATCGGTAAGTACCAAAATCCTCCTTTCCCATTCAGGGGTCTATTTACTAAGCCTTGGAGAGAGAGAAAGTGGATGAAGATAAAGTAAGAGACCACTCTGCTTCTAACTTCCATGTTACAGGCTGTGTTTGAAAAATGACAGGAGCTGGTTTGGGTGGGACTTTCTCTGTCCACTGTATCTCTCTCCAAGACTTGGTAAATAGACCCTTCAGTCCCTGCCCCAGTGAAGCTTACAATCTATAATTTTTCTTTACATTTGTGCTTTGATGCGCAAAAATATAATCCACCACAACCAACGTGTACTCCAATAGAAGGGCTTTATTGATGTGTAAGTAATCTATTTTCAGAGTCATTGCATATGCACATTTGTACGTTATTATTGTTGATGTGTAAGCATAATTGGATGTGTTAAACTCATTAAGCAGCATATTGGCAACATTTCCGCTTTCAATCCTATTTTTATTATATATTGAATAAAAGTTGCATATTAGTGAAATTTGGAAGTCGAGTGCCCCCAGACAGTAGTAGTAGTAACCTATATTCCCTATCACATAGACACACAAACACACACCGTAAGATTCATTTTATTTTTGAAGCCAATTAACCTACCCGTATATCTTTGGATTCTGAAATTAATCCCACACAAACCCAAGGAGAATATACAAACTACACACTGATAGGGCCCTGTTTGGGATAGACCCCCATGTACTCAGTGTTATGAATTAGCAATGCTAACCACTGCGCCGCTGTCTTGCCACTCACATGTGTAGAAGTGACAGCCAGTAGCTGGTTGGATGGCTGCAGTACTCATGAAGTCAGTGACAGGTTGCTAGCTCTAACACCTCATCCTTCTTATCATCTTTACTTTTCCCACCACATGCACACCCCGGACCCCAGCTATTCTCAGCAGCAGTACAGCTTCACATAGGAGGAGAGGAATAAATAGAAAACTGGGTATCGTGCCGTGGGGAGTACCAATCAGCTCCTGTCCTTTTTACAGGCTGTGTTTGAAAAATGTCAGGAGCTGATTGGTTATCTCTCTCCAAGCTTTGATACATTTTCCCCTCAGCAACTGGAACTGCTCAGACTCCTATACTGGCCGGACTGGCACCATGGTGGGAGTGACAGAAGTGCCAATGAGCCACAGCCCTTCTTGTGTCACTTCATCTCATTGCCTGGCCAGCCGGTATGGGGCTGACAAACCTGCTGCTGTCTCTGATACTAGATTCTGTATGGTGTTAAGAAAGGTTTTGTCCAATGGAATTTAATGTATTTGTCCAGAATACTAAAGCAAATGCAGGATTTGGTGCAGCCATAGTGGAAACGCTCTCCCCAAAGTTGGAGCTTGTGCTGAACAAATGGAAAGTTCTGCTTTGGATGAAAGATTATGTATAGTATGGTAAAGAAGAAAAGCAACACTACAGTTGTATTTGGCCATTGGGGTTCCTGTTCCATAGCAATAAGCATCCGTGGCCATTTTTATACTAGTCATAAATGCTATGATTTTATCCGCCAGTTAAGGTCATTTCAGGATTGATCAGCAAATTGCAGTGTACATGGACCCCCATCCTGCTATATCTATTGGTCGTTGTGTATGTGGTCCTCATTGTCTGCACCAAGGGCCTGATTCACGAGTCGCAAAAACTACGAAGAGGATGTGTGCGACATTTTTAGCGATCACGCTGTAATTGCGGTGCGACCGCAATTTCAGTGGGAGGGGTGGCTTGCCCTGCGATTGGTGGCCCCCAGCATGCGATCCAAAGGATTGCAGAATTTGCAATCCTTCCTGAATCAGGTCCTGAGAACGCAGTCTGTTCTTTGGGCCACGCACTGATCCACAGACCAACCTAGTGGATGATCAAACCAAATCTGGACATACTCACTCCTTGTGATGCATGTAAATGTGCTGGGAAATACGTTCCCTATGCAAAATAAACTAGGTAGCCAGTGGCACTACAGCTGGCGTAATGGTTAGCATTACTGCCTCACAGCACTGAGGTCATGAATTCTATTCCCACCATGGCCCTAACTGTGCGGAGTTTGTATATTCTCCCCGAACTTGCGTGGGTTTCCTCCGGGTACTCCGGTTTCCTCCCACAATCCAAAAATATACTGGTAGGTTAATTGGCTTCCAACAAAATTGACACTAGTGTGATTGTGTCTGTGTGTACATGTGATAGGGATTATAGATTGTAAACTCCACTGGGGCAGGGACTGATGTGAATGGACAATTGCAGTATTCTCTGTAAAGCGCTGCGGAATATGTGTGCGCTATATAAATAACTGGTAATAATAAATAACAACATCTTGTACTGTAGGTCCCAACATGCCCTGCAGATCAGTAATATTCCACTATTGATCAGAGTGCACAAAAGGCATGCTTGTCTACGACACTGATGTCCCCTCATGTTACTGTCATCTAGACCTGTGTGTCCAGCTATTTTTTTTGTTTTTCTCTAACGTCCTAGTGGATGCTGGGAACTCCGTAAGGACCATGGGGAATAGCGGGCTCCGAAGGAGGCTGGGCACTCTAGAAAGATCTTAGACTACCTGGTGTGCACTGGCTCCTCCCACTATGACCCTCCTCCAAGCCTCAGTTAGATTTCGTGCCCGGCCGAGGTTGGATGCACACTAGGGGCTCTCCTGAGCTCTTAGAAAGTTATAGTCTTAGAATTTGTTCTTTTCAGTGAGACCTGCTGGCAACAGGCTCACTGCAGCGAGGGACTAAGGGGAGAAGAAGCGAACTCGCCTGCTTGCAGCCGGATTGGGCTTCTTAGGCTACTGGACACCATTAGCTCCAGAGGGATCGACCGCAGGCCCAGCCTTGATGTTCGGTCCCGGAGCCGCGCCGCCGTCCCCCTTACAGAGCCAGAAGCAAGAATATGGTCCGGAAAATCGGCGGCATGAAGACTCAGTCTTCACCAAGGTAGCGCACAGCACTGCAGCTGTGCGCCATTGCTCCTCATACACACTTCACACTCCGGTCACTGAGGGTGCAGAGCGCTGGGGGGGGGCGCTCTGAGGCAGCAATAAAAACACCTTGGCTGGCAAAAATACCTCAATATATAGCCCCAGGGGCTATATATGAGGTAAATACCCCTGCCAGAAGTCCATAAAAAACGGGAGAATAGGCCGCGAAAAAGGGGCGGAGCCTATCTCCTCAGCACACTGGCGCCATTTTCCCTCACAGCTCCGTTGGAGGGAAGCTCCCTGGCTCTCCCCTGCAGTCTACAAGGGTTAAAAAAAGAGAGAGGGGGCACTAAATTTAGGCGCAGTATACATTATATATATATATAGATATAAAGCTATAGGGGACATAACTCAGTTAGTCCCTGCAGTATATAGCGCTCTGGTGTGTGCTGGCATACTCTCACTCTGTCCCCCCAAAGGGCTTTTGTGGGTCCTGTCCTCGTTTAGAGCATTCCCTGTGTGTCTGCGGTGTGTCGGTACGGCTGTGTCGACATGTTGAATGAAGAGGCTTATATGGTGACGGAACAGAGGCCGATATATGTGATGGCGCCCCCTGTGGGGCCGACACCAGAGTGGATAGAGAGGTAAAAGGTATTAACCGACAGTGTCAACTCCTTACATAAAAGGGTGGATGACGTAACAGCTGTGGGACAGCCGGCTTCGCAGCCCGCGCCTGCCCAGGCGTCTCAAAGGCCATCAGGGGCTCAAAAACGCCCGCTCTCTCAGATGGCAGACACAGATGTCGACACGGAGTCTGACTCCAGTGTCGACAAGGTGGAGACATATACACAATCCAATCCGTGACTTGATCCCGGCAATAAAAAATGTGTTATACATTTCTGACTTTAACCTCTATAAATGGGTTTTAGGTTTGGGGAGAAAAAACAGGCAGTGTTTTGTTCCCCCATCAGATGAATAAATGAAGTGTGTGAAAACCGTGGGTTCCCCCGTTAAGAAACTGGTAATTTATAAAAAGTTACTGATGGCGTACCCTTTCCCGCCAGGAGGATAAGTTACGCTGGGAGATATCCCCTAGGGTGGATAAGGCGCTCACACGTTTGTCAAAAAAGGTGGCACTGCCGTCTTAGGATACGGCCACTTTAATAGGTACCTGTTGATAAAAAACAGGAGGCTATCCTGAAGTCTGTATTTACACACTCAGGTACTAGACTGAGACCTGCAGATAGTGCTGCTGCAGCGTGGTTGGTGACCCTGTCAAACAGGGATAATAGTTGGCAAACATAAAAACATATTAAAGACGTTGTCTTATATATGGGGGATGCACAGAGGGATATTTTGCCGGCTGGCATCCAAAATAAATGTAATGTCCATTCTGTCAGGAGGGTATTAGAGACCTGTCACTGGACAGGTGATGCTGACTTAAAAAGCGCATAGAGAGCCTTATAAGGGTGAGGAATTATTTGGGGATGGTCTCTGGGACCTCGTATCCACAGCAACTGCTGGGAAGAAATAATTTTACCTCAGGTTTCCTCACAGAAAAAGGTACAGTCCTTTCGGCTTCAGAAAAGCAAGCGGGTCAAATGGCGCTTCCTTTCTGTACAGAGACAAGGGTAGAGGGAAAAAGCTGCACCAGTCAGCCTGTTCCCAGAATCAAGATTCTTCCCCCGCCTCCTGTGAGTACACACCATGACGCGGGTGCTCCACAGGTGTAGCCAGGTACGGTGGGGGGCCGCCTCAAAAATTTCAGCAATTAGTGGGCTCGCTCACAGGTGGATCCCTGTTTCTTCCAAGTAGTATTTCAGGGGTACAAGCTGGAATTAGAGATGTCTCCCCCCAGCCGTTTCCTAAAATATGCCTTGCTGACAACTCCCTCAGGCAGGGAGGCTGTGCTAGAGGCAATTAATAAGCGGTATTCCCAGCAGGTAATACTCAAGGTGCCCCTACTTCAACAAGGACGGGGTTACTATTCCACACGGGTTGGGGTACCGAAACCGCATGGTTCGGTGTGACCCATTTTATATTAAAATCCTTGAACATAAAAAAATTCAAGTTCAAGATGGAATCGCTCAGGGCGGTTATTGCAAGCCTGGACGAGGGGGATTACATGGTATCCCGGGACATCAAGGATGCTTACCTGCATGTCCCCATTTACCATCCTCGCCAGGAGTACCTCAGATTTGTGGTACAGGATTACCATTATCAAGTCCAGACACTGCCGTTTGGACTGTACATGGCACCGAGGGTGTTTTATCAAGGTAATGGCCGAAATGATGATACTCCTTAAAAAAAAAAAAAAAAAAAAGGGAGTTGTAATTATCCCGTATTTGGACAATCTCGTTATAAGGGCGAGGTCCAAGGAGCAGTTGGTAGTCGGGGTAGCACTATTTTGGAAAGTGCTACAACAGCATAGGTGGATTCTAAACAGTCCAAAGTCACAGCTGGTTCCTATGACACGTCTACTGTTCCTGGGGATGGTTCTGGACATAAACCAGAAATAGTGTTTCTCCCGGAGGAGAAAGCCAAGGAGTTGTCATCTCTAGTCAGAGACCTCCTGAAACCAAAATAGGTAGCGGTGCATCATTGCACGCGAGTCCTGGGAAAAATGGTAGCTTCTTACGAAGCAATCCCATTAGGCAGGTTCCATACAAGAACTTTTCAGAGGGACCTGTTGGACAAGTGGTCCGGATCGCATCTTCCGATGCATAGGCTGATAACCCTGTCTTCAAGGACCAGGGTATCTCTACTGTGGTGGCTGCAGAGTGCCCATCTTCAAGAGGGCCGCAGGTTCGGCATACAGGACTAGGTCCTAGTGACCATGGATTCCAGCCTTTGAGGCTGGGGGGCAGTCACATAGGGAAGAAACTTCCAGGGACTTTGGTCAAGTCAGGTTATTTCCCTACACATAAATATTCTGGATCTGAGGGCCATTTACAATGCCCTGAGGCCAGCAAGGCCTCTGCTTCAAAACCAGCCGGTACTGATCCAATCAGACAACATCACGGCAGTCGCCCATGTAATCAACAGGGCGGCACAAAAAGCAGGATGGCGATGGCAGAAGCCACAAGGATTCTCCGATAGGCGGAAAATCATGTGTTAGCACTGTCAGCAGTGTTCATTCCCGGAGTGGACAACTGGGAAGCAGATCTTCTCAACAGACACGACCTCCACCCGGGAGAATGGGGACTTCCTCCAGAAGTCTTCCAATAGGATTGTACACCATTGGGAAAGGCCACAGGTGGACATGATGGCGTCCCGCCTTAACAAAAAGCTATAAAAGATATTGCTCCAGGTCAAGGGACCCTCAGGCGATAGCTATGGACGCTCTGGTAACACCGTGGGTGTACCAGTCGGTTTAGGTGTTCTCCCCTCTGCCTCTCATACCAAAGGTACTGAGAATAATAAGAAGGCGAGGAGTAAGAACAATACTCGTGGATGGCCAAGAAGAGCTTGGTACCCAGAACTTCAAGAATTTATATCAGAGGACCCATGGCCTCTGCCACTCAGTCAGGACCTGCGGCAGCAGGGGCCCTGTCTGTTCCAAGACTTACCGCGGCTGCGTTTGACGGCATGGCGGTTGAACGCCGGATCCTGAAGGAAAAGGGCATTCCGGAGGAAGTAATTCCTACGCTTACTAAAGCCAGGAAAGAGGTTACAGCAACTCATTATCACCGCATATGGCGAAAATATGTTGCATGGTGTGAGGCCGAAAGGGCCCCAACAGAGGAATTTCAACTAGGTCGATTTCTGCATTTCCTGCAAGCAGGAGTGACTATGGGCCTTAAATTGGGTTCCATTAAGGTACAGATCTCGGCTCTGTCGATTTTCTTTCAAAAAAGAACTCGCTTCAGTACCTGAAGTTCAGACATTTATAAAAGGAGTGCTGCATAGTCAGCCCCCGTTTGTGCCTCCTGTGGCACCTTGGGATCTCAACGTGGTGTTGAGTTTTCTTAAAATCACATTGGTTTGAACCACTAAAAACCGTGGATCTGAAATATCTCACATGGAAGGTGGTTATGTTATTGGCCTTGGCTTCTGCCAGGCGAGTATCAGAATTGGCGGCTTTGTCTTGTAAAAGCCCTTATTTGATTTTCCATATGGATAGGGCAGAATTGAGGACTCGTCCCCAGTTTCTCCCTAAGGTGGTGTCAGCGTTTCACCTGAACCAGCCTATTTGGTGCCTGCGGCTACTAAGGATTTGGAGGACTCCAAGTTGCTAGACGTTGTCAGGGCCCTGAAAATATATGTTTCCAGGACGGCTGGAGTCAGAAAATCTGACTCGCTGTTTATCCTATATGCACCCAACAAGCTGGGTGCTCCTGCTTCTAAGCAGACTATTGCTCGTTGGATTTGTAGTACAATTCAGCTTGCACATACTGTGGCAGGCCTGCCACAGCCAAAATCTGTCAATGCCCATTCCACAAGGAAGGTGGGCTCATCTTGGGCGGCTGCCCGAGGGGTCTCGGCTTTACAACTTTGCCGAGCAGCTACTTGGTTTGCAAAATTCTACAAATTTGATACCCTGGCTGAGGAGGACCTGGAGTTCTCTCATTCGGTGCTGCAGAGTCATCCGCACTCTCCCGCCCGTTTGGGAGCTTTGGTATAATCCCCATGGTCCTTACGGAGTTCCCAGCATCCACTAGGACGTTAGAGAAAATAAGAATTTACTCACCGGTAATTCTATTTCTCGTAGTCCGTAGTGGATGCTGGGCGCCCATCCCAAGTGCGGTTTATCTGCATTACTTGTACATAGTTATTGTTAACTAAATCGGGTTATTGTTGAGCCATCTGTTGAGAGGCTCTTTTGTTTCATACTGTTAACTGTGTTTCATATCACGAGTTGTACGGTGTGATTGGTGTGGCTGGTATGAGTCTTACCCGGGATTCAAAATCCTTCCTTATTGTGTACGCTCGTCCGGGCACAGTACCTAACTGAGGCTTGGAGGAGGGTCATAGTGGGAGGAGCCAGTGCACACCAGGTAGTCTAAGATCTTTCTAGAGTGCCCAGCCTCCTTCGGAGCCCGCTATTCCCCATGGTCCTTACGGAGTTCCCAGCATCCACTACGGACTACGAGAAATAGAATTACCGGTGAGTAAATTCTTATTTTTTTTGTTTACCCTGACTTCAGTGCATAGAGGAGGGGGGAGCAGGATGAACTCCAGAATGTTGTGTGTTACACTGCGTAGCAATTCTCTTGTCTTAGCAACCTCATGGAAAACACATAGCGGAGAATGGATGTTCCATACATTTCCTGTACAGGAGTGTATTAAGCAGTGGGATTTCATTTACTCTCTGATCACTGGTCCCATAGACCTGGAAAAAAAGTGACTATATAATGAAGTTGGTTCATGGTCTCATCGTGTCATGTATTCCCCAATATTTCTAGACGGTTCACCATACGGATTGTCTCCGATTGGCCGACTCCCTGAAAGCCGGGCTTTCCTCTCCCCTCCCACTCTCCTGGAAGGCCCTCTGAGAATCTCCCCAATGCTTCCTACCGCAGACAGAGGTATGTTAAATGCAAAATATAAACACTACGCCAACTTGATACTACATATATATATATATATATATATATATATATATATATATATATATACACACACACACACACACACACACACACACACACACACACACACACACACACACACACACACACACACACTAGGTGATTCATCGCGCCCTACGGGCGCTCTTCACTCCGTCGTAAGGGTCTACGCCCCCTTAACTTTTGCACACCCTTGTGGCGTGCAATATTTTTATTATGTGGAGTATTACATCCAATCATAATTGTGTGAGTGGTTAAATATTGCACGGACAAAGGGCGTGCAATGGTTAAGGGGTCGAAGCCCCTTGCAACGGCGTGAACAGTGCACACAGAGCCTGATGAATCACCTAGTAGGTGCTTTGGTTGGGGGAGTGGCGGGTGCGGGGAAGATGCGGATGGGACCCTGGGGTGCCGCGGGATGGGCGGTTGAGGTGTTGCCGCAGGTGGGGGAGGGGCTGGTGCGGTGGTGCCACATGTGGGGGAGGGTGCGTGGATGCCACGGGTGGTGGTCCGGAGCCACTGCGGGTGGGGGAGGAGCAGTTGCGGGGGTGTCCCGGGTGGGGGAGGGGCGGATGCGGTGGTGCGGAGGGAGGGGCAGGTGCGGGGTTGCTGCAGGTGGGGGAGGGGGCCCGGAGCT
This sequence comes from Pseudophryne corroboree, assembly GCF_028390025.1. Lineage (NCBI taxonomy): Eukaryota > Metazoa > Chordata > Amphibia > Anura > Myobatrachidae > Pseudophryne > Pseudophryne corroboree. Next base: position 71,262,136 of record NC_086455.1, read on the forward strand.
ACAGCGGGTGCTGGAGGGGGTGTGTGGGGGTGCAACGGATGGGACCCGGAGGTACTGTGAGTGGGAGAGGGGTGAGTAATGCTTCTCCTGCTTCTCCTCCTGTCAGCAGCTAAGCTGCTGTCCTCCCTTTGGCAGTGGCTCTCCCGGAGACTCGCACAGCAGCCAGTCACTATTGTTAGCGCCGGTGTCCCAACGCGCCGCATTACAGGGAAGAAGATGCACTCAATAAACTACACCTCCCAGCAGCCCTACGGGCCGGAATGCTACGGCGCTAAGGGCTGCTGGGAGCTGTAGTTTATTTAGTGTGTCTACTTCCCTGTAATACGGCGCATTGGGACACTGGTGCTAACAGTAGTGACTGGCTGGCAGAACTGGGTGACTGGCTGAATCAATGTAAAAGGTGTGAGAGTGCTGTGCAGTGTCAGTGACACTGCACACAGGTCCGGCGCTAGCCGCTCAGCAAAGGGATGCAGTGCAGGGAGGCACCAGGAAGGAGAGACGTTCTCCCTGCTCTGCGTCCCTGTGCTGAGTTGCTGCTGCTATCCCTGCTGCTGCTGCCGGCTGCTGTCACACATGCAGTGGCGCCGGAAGCACAAAACCTTTTCTCCTCCTCTGCGCCGGCAGCACAAAGCCTCCTCACCCCCTCGGCGCCGTCAGCACAAAACCTCCTCTCTCACCTCCCCTCCCCTGTGTGACATTCAGTGGCCGGAAGGGAGACAAAGTGGGCGGGGCTAGATGGCAGTAAGGGGCGGAGCTACATGGGAGCATGCTGCAGCAGGAGGATGAGCTGCTACAGCTTCGGCCAGCCACACTTCATTAGATAAGTGTCTGGAAAGAGTGTGTGTGTGTGTGTGTGTGTGTGTGTGTATATACAGTGTCTGCATATACTGTATATATGTGTGACTGTGTATGTGTGTAATGTATGTACTGTATGTGTGTGTGTTTGTGTGTATATATGTGTCTGTTGTGTGTATGTGTGACTGCTGCATAATGTGTGTAAGCAGCACTGATACAGGGGGCATTACGTGTGTAAGCGTCACTGGTAGAGGGGGCATTATGTGTGTAAGCGTCACTGGTACAGGGGGCGTTACGTGTGTAAGCGTCACTGGTACAGGGGGCGTTACGTGTGTAAGCGTCACTAGTACAGGGGGCGTTACGTGTGTAAGCGTCACTGGTACAGGGGGCATTACGTGTGTAAGCGTCACTTGTACAGGGGGCGTTACGTGTGTAAGCGTCACTGGTACAGGGGGCGTTACGTGTGCAAGCGTCTCTGGTACAGGGGGCATTATGTGCGCTGTGTGTTTGTAAAGTATGCAAGGGTGCAAATTTTATAGTTTGCAGGGGGGCGCCGAACACTCTAGCAACGGCCCTGACTGCACACCCACTGCACTGCACAGCACTGTCACCTTTTACATTGATTCAGCGCCTAGACATTAGCCTCCGCGATATCACCCTCTCTATCCGCTACATTAACCATCTCGGGGCTTCCAGGCCGGCAGGCCATGTGCTGTGTTGCGGAGTCAGGGCCTCTGGGGATCTGGGTGCGGCTGTGGTGGGGAGGCACTTCTGTGACATCACACGCAGAGCAGGGGCCGGGGCTCAGAGAGTATGCGGCGCAGGGAGGCCTATGAAAGCCTTCTGCTGCGCCACTTTCATACACATCTATTCCGGTGGCCGCAGCAGCTTTTGTTCCACCTGCGGCGCGGCTAGGGAGTGGGGATTGTTGATGCCGGAGGGGGCAGGTGGACTGGCAGCAAGACATTGGTGGTCATTCCGAGTTGATCGCTCGCTAGCAGTTTTTAGCAGCCGTGCAAACGCTATGCCGCCGCTCACTGGGAGTGTATTTTAGCTTAGCAGAAGTGCGAACGAAGGGATCGGAGAGCAGGTACAAAAATATTTTGTGCAGTTTCAGAGTAGCTTCAGACCTACTCGGCGCTTGCGATCACTTCAGACCATTCAGTTCCTGAACATGCCCTGCGTTCGGCCAGCCACGCCTGCGTTTTTCCGAACACTCCCTGAAAACGGGCAGTTGACACCCAGAAACGCCCTCTTCCGGTCAATCACTGTGCGGCTGCCTGTGCGACTGAAAAGCATCGCTAGACCCTGTGTAAAACTACATCGTTCGTTGTAATAGTACGCCGCACGTGCGCATTGCGCTGCATGCGCAGAAGTGCCGAGTTTTTGGCTGATCGCTGGACAGGGAACGAATGCAGCTAGCGATCAACTTGGAATGACCCCCATAGGGAGCTGCAGTAAAAGGATGTTTTTTCCCCTATCTACAGCGCAGAGACTTGCTGCAGATGCAGTGGCATACCCTCCAGCTGGGCCTTTGTGGCAGGTACAGTCCCTTTTTTTATGGTCTGTACCGTTTTTTTTTAACTCTCCAAGCTTCCATTGAAAGTATAGGAAAAGTTGTGTGGCCACGTGCTGTACCCGTGGCCACGCCCCCTTTTCGAATTTGCATCCGTGTTTATGTGTAAAGTGTTGGAGGGTATGGTGCTGCAGATGCAGTGGGCCTGTTTTAGGGTGAGGGGCTGGAGTTGCAGCTCCATCAGTCCCATTGCTAATCCTGCTCTGTGAAAACACAGCAGGCAAAGGGCAGAGCCTCCCATTGGATGTAACCTGTGTGGGAGGGCGTTTCTCGGCCAATCAGCTGTGGACTGGGTGTGATAGACCTGCCACTAACCCAATGGGAGCTCCTAGCCACGCCCAGCGTTAGAGACCCGGGCACAGAATCACAGAGCTTATTATATAGGAGATATATATATATATATATATATATATATATATATATATATATATATATATATATTGAAAGAAGAAATGGAGGGCGCAGATTTAAATACAAAGGTTCACAATTCCATTTAATTTTAACATATGCTCACATACATCTTAGTTAAAAACGGTGCACTTAGTCCTCCGGTCTGTCCAGCATCGGACCCGATCTCACCCGTCGATGAATCTCCTTCAACCGCAGGGATCACGGATACCGTTCGCTTCTCCACCGGGACCAGGATCAGTTTTGGACCGTCTGTCCTTTGCTCCACAGGCCACGCCCAACGCGTTTCGTCAATGGACTTCGTCAGGGGGTGTCTATATATATAATCGTCCTTGTATGGGCGGCACTCAGAGACTGTAAAAGCAGTTATTAAGGTGAAGAAAAGCTACGCAGGGCAAATTTATTTGTGACGTTTCGGGGTATTTCTCCCCTTCCTCAGGTTGTCAGAGTGCCGCCCATATAAGGACGATATATACGGATGCAAATCTGAGGGGAGGGCACCGGAGCAAGGTGAACGTAAATCCAGAGTGCCAGGGATAGATAGATTATATAGTAAGATTATATATATATATATATATATATATATATATATATATATATATATATATATAGATATATATATAGAGATAGATATATATATAGAGATAGATATATATATATAGATAGAGATATATAGACATATAGATACACACAGTGTGAAAAAGAGGAAAGTGGCGCCCAGAAATTAAAAAATGTTTTACTACTAAAATAGTCTTCTAGATAACTATTTTAGTAGTAAAAGTTGCTTTAATTTCTGGGAGCCACTTTCCTCTCTTTCACACTGCATTCTATCTTCAGCTCCTCCTAACAAGGAACTTAGTGGTACTAGACCGCCCTTCCTAAAAAGTATTTACTAAAATTACATTATTCTTTGGCATAATAGTGCAGAAGGAGAGTTTTGTTGGTTGAGAGATAGAGATAGAGATATATATATATAGTGTTTGCGGACCGGCATTCCCTCTAATTCTGCAATGTTGCTTTGGTGCCCTCTATCATGAATAAGACAAAGTGGAAAGAAGGTAGCGGCACTCAGAGGCTGTAGTATCTTCCACAAAGATACCAACGTTTCGGGGTACTAAATGTCCCCTTTGTCAAGGTGAACAGCATGCGAAACAGTACCCCAAAACGTTGGTATCTTTGTGGAATACAAGTTTTGACCACTACAGCCTCTGAGTGCCGCTACCTTCTTTTATATATATATATATATATATATATATCTATATATATATATATATATATATCTATATATATATATATATATATATATATATATATATATATATATATCTCTAACACTCACTTTTCCAGCATCGTAGAAAAGGTAAACAAGCCAGCACTCACGTGAAGATAAAGCAAAATAAACAAGGTTTAATCTTTAGCCAATCGGCATGGTCATATACAGCTCCTGAGGAAAACCAGGATTCGGTTGAAATGGCTGTCGGGCTGTGTTTGTGTAAGCTGTATATGACCATGCTGATTGGCTAAACATTAAACCCTGTTTCTTTTGCTTTATCTTCACGTGAGTGCTGGCTTGTTTACCTTTTCTACGACGCTGGAAAAGTGAGTGTGTTTATACCACTGCCTTGCACCACCTATATGTGTTTTATGGAATGGCTTTGAGTGCTATCCTGATTTTCTAATATATATATATATATATATATATATATATATATATATATATATATATATATATATATATATATATATGTATGTATATGCGTGTGTGTGTGTGTGTGTGTGTGTGTATGTATGTATGTATGTGTATGTGTGTATATATATATATATATATATATATATCTCCTCCAAAGTGTAGGTGGCACTCAGAAACTCACGAAATGCTGATTAAGTGCATAAAGCCCGGCAGGGCGTGCTATTTAATATGTGACGTTTCCGGGTAGCAATCCCCTTCCTCAGACAAACATTCAATTCAAACAAGTGCATTTAAATACTACTGTACATGTGTGATCTAACCCTCCTCAAGTCTTTCCAGTGTGTCCCCAGGCGCTCCCGAACGCCATCCCGCAGTTGCACCTCCGGTTGCGGCATCCCCGTCGCGCCGGAAGTGACATCGCAGGCTCTGGGCACCATGGTAACACACTGTAAACGAACACAGTGTGAAAACCTGATCATCAACTCATATTTGTTTAAATAAAGTGCAGTGCAAAACTCTATATTAGTGCATGGCTCATTTACAATTTAAAACAGCATCAAGATCTATAATGTTAAAACCATATAAAGATATGTGCGCCTCACAATCATATTCGTGAATAATAAAAAACATACGATATGCAGCCTAAATATCAAATAGTAAAACTCACATAATTAATATCCGACATGGTTATCTAAATAATATTCAGTGTACTAAAATATCTATATTATCGTGCCGAAAGAACAGCTTCAATTATACATAATTTTCATTATTATTACCATCTAGTGGTCAAGAATTATAGCAGGTTAAAAGGATTAAATCTTCAACAGTAATATGGCACAAGCGGAGGACAATAAGAAAAAAGGTGAATTATTAGCAGCATATAACCGCCTGAGTTTAAAGAAAATGAGACAAACTTAAAGATTCGTTGAGGCCTTTGGGAGCAACACAATCTAAACGAAAATAGGATTTTAATCACCTACCGGTAAATCCTTTTCTCGTAGTCCATAGAGGATTCTGGGAATCCATTTAGTACCATGGGGTATAGACGGGTCCACTAGGAGCCTTGGGCACTTTAAGAATTTGATAGTGTGCGCTGGCGCCTCCCTCTATGCCCTCCTACCAGACTCAGTCTAGGAAACTGTGCCCGAGGAGACGGACATATTTTGAGAGAAGGATGGATAAGAAAAGTGGTGAGATTACGAACCAGCACACAGAACAATAGGAAAGCGATTCTAACCAAACTTGAAACATGAACAGCAACAGCTCAACCAACCAGAATACTTAACTAAGTAACAGTGCAGGAATAACGAAGCACCGGGCGGGCACCCAGTATCCTCTACGGACTACGAGAAAAGGATTTACCGGTAGGTAATTAAAATCCTATTTTCTCTAGCAACCATAAAGGATATTGGGGAATCCAGTACGATGGGTATAGACGGGGTCCAAAGGAGCCAGTGCACTTTAAATTTCTTCAACTGGGTGTGCTGGCTCCTCCTCTCTATGCCCCCTCCCACAGGCAGTTTAGAAAAAAGTGCCCTCAGGATAAAAAGTGCCCTCATGTTTGTTATTTTGGTATGCTGTTTGGGCAGGGGGTCCCACTAAGATCTCCTGTGCAGACTGGCACAAAACCGCTTAGACTAGCACTTGTTGTGATGTTTTTAAGCTGAAAGGAGACATTGCCAGTATAAATAACTATAGCTCTGGCGCCACTGGAGGGGGCGGAGCTTCCTCAGAGCGGGACCAGAGGCATTTTGGCGCCTTCCTCTGTTTACTGCAGTCATCCACAGCACACACAGCGCTCCCTGACTCCTCTGCCACGTTGGATATCTGGTAAAGGCTGTAGCAAAGGGGAAGAGCCGCTATTGTACACTATTTGGGTCCTCTACAGGACAGAATTTGTTACTGTTTACTGTGATATAGTTACTCACTAGGGCTGTACAGCTAGGGGTGTGCTTGTGACCTTCTCTCTGCGTGTCTCCTCTCACATACAGTAGGGCAGGCTTGCAATATAACTGTCTGGATTTATGTGTATGTGATTGTGCTTACTGTGAAACATGGGTAAACACAAGCTGTGTGGTGTATGCCACACCAGATTCTCTCCATTAACATCTGATTCTGTTTCATGTGAACAATGCAGCTAATCTTCACAAATCAGTGAAGGGGCTGGGGAAGAGGGTCCAGAGCCCCACTGGCTAGGGTCTCTTAAAACTATGATGTCAGATATGTCATCCCAGCTCACTGCTAATGTACAGAAAACTCAGCTACTACAAGGTGTTGCAGATTTAGCTGCTAGGGCAGATGCGGCACAGCCCTCCTCGTCTCATGCAGGACCACAAAAGCATGGTTTACCTGCACTACTCTCTGATACAGATGAGGATGTACAGGAGGATTGGGAGGACTTAGACCCCGTTAGCGGGGATCCCGATTCTGCTTAGGGTATTGACCCCCTAATTCTGGCTATACAGGAAGTGTTAAAGGTCCCTCTAGAGGACGCTGCGTCACAGCAGTAGTTTTTCTTTGTCTCACAGATTTTGATCTAATGCCAGAGGTGCCTCCAATGCGACTAGAGGCACCAGAGGTAAGTTCAGAAAGCCTGCAATCACCAGCTCTCAGGAACAGACCACCAGTTCTGCTTCCGCTAAGGCCTCACCATGACGGTGCCCACCCACCCTGAGGGGATATTGAGGTGGGAGCTCGACTGCGTCACTTCAGCCACGTCTGGGATACCTGGGTCAGAGATCTCGTTTCTCAGGGCTACAAGCTAGAGTTCGACAGTACGCCTCCCCAACGATTTTTCAAATCAAGCTTACCCGCTTTGGAGGCTATGCAAATTGTGTTGCAACAGGCAATCCTAATGTTGGTCCAGTCCCACGCCATTGTTCCAGTATCAATACCGCAACGTGGCAAATGGTTTTACTCAAACCTGTTTGTGGTGCCGAAACCGGACAGTTCGGTAAGACCCATTTTCAATCTAAAATCCTTGAATCCTTTTTTGAATGTGTTCAAGTTCAAAATGGAATCCCTGCGAGCAGTGATTGTGGGCCTGGAAAAACAGGAATTCATGGTCTCCTTGGATATCAAGGATGCCTACCTCCATATTCCGATTTGGCCGCCTCATCAGGCGTACCTGCGGTTTGCCCTGCTGGACAATCCCTTCCAATTCCAGGCACTGCCCTTCGGCCTGTCCACAGCTCAGAGGGTGTTCACATACGTGATGGTGGAGATGATGTTCCGGGTCCAGGGAGTCAACATTGTTCCTTACCTGGATGACCTTCTGATCAAAGCAAGATCCAGGGAGCTTTTGTTGCTCCATATCGACTGCACTATTCAACTTCTGTCACGCCATGGGTGGATCCTAAACTTACAGAAGTCCCACCTGGAGCCGACTTAGCGCCTTCTGTTCCTGGGGATGTTGATGGATACTGTGGCCCAGAAGGTGTTCCTACCAGAGGACAAGGCGAGAACACTTCAGGAGATGGTCCGCGTGGTACTCCGACCTGCTGAAGTGTCCATCCATCTTTGCGTAAGATTGTTGGGGAAGATGGTCGCCTCCTACGAGGCGATCCAATATGGCAGGTTCCATGTCAGAACTTTTCAGCTGGATCTCCTGAGCAAATGATCCGGTTCACATCTTCAGATGCACCGGATGATGCAGCTGTCGCCTCAGGCCAGGATTTCCTCCTGTGGTGGCTGCAGTCCTCCAATCTACTGGAGGGCCGGAGTTTCGGAATTCAGGATTGGACCCTCCTTATGACAGATGCGAGTCTACGAGGATGGGCAGCTGTCACCCAAGGAGCGCAGTTCCAGGGCAGGTGGTCAGCCCACGAAAGCCTCCTTCCGATCAACATTCTGGAACTTCGGGCGATCTACAGTGCTCTGCTTCAGGCCTCTCCTCTGCTCAAGGATCACACGATCCAGGTACAATCGGACAATGCCACGGCAGTGGTGCATATCAGTCGACAAAGAAGGGACAAAAAGCAGAGCCTGCATTCGAGAGGTGTCAAAGATACTCCTCTGGATGGAAAGACATGCAAGAGCCATGTCAGCAATCTTCATTCTGGGTGTGAACAACTGGGAAACGGACTTTCTGAGTCGTCATGATCTCCACCCGGGGGAGTGGGGACTCCACCAGCAGGTGTTCTATCAGGTCATCAACCGGTGGGGCTGCCCGCAAATCGACATGTCTTCTCGTCTCAACAAGAATCTTCCCTGGTATTGCTCACGAACCAGGGACCCTCAGGCGAGGGCAGTGGATGCACTGATATCGCCTTGGCCTTACCGGCTGGTCTATCTGTTTCTCCGATTCCGTTCCTCCCTATGGTGCTCAAGCGCATCAGAAATCTGTGAGTCCAGGCAATTCTAATTGCCCTGGATTGGCATCGGAGGGTGTGGTACGCAGCCATTTCCGTTGAAGACCCTTGGCCTCTACCACTTAGAAGAGATCTTCAACAAGGGCCGTTCGTCTACCCGGACATACGGCGACTTTATTTGATGGCATGGAGGTTGAGCGGAACATACTAGCTCACAAGGGCCTTTCCAAGAAGGTTATTGCTACCATGGTTCAGGCCAGGTAGCCTGTGACGTCAAAACACTATCATCATATCTGGAGTAGATATGTCTGTTGGTGCGAGGAACGCACGTATCCGCCTGCTGAGTTTCACTTGGGACGTTTCTTACGTTTCCTTCAGGCTGGTATGGGTAAGGGTTCCATTAAGGTCCAGATTTCAGCCCCCTCCATTTTCTTCCAGAGGAAATTGGCAGTGTTACCAGAAGTTCAGACTTTCTTACAAGGAGTACTCCACATCCAACCTCCTTTAGGCACCCTGGGATCTGAATGTTGTGTTGGAATTTCTACAGTCCTCATGGTTTGAACCCCTGATGACGGTAGAAGACAAGTACCTCATGTGGAAGTCTGTAATGTTACTGGCCCTGGCTTCTGCTCGACGTGTCTCAGAATTGGGGGCCTTGTCGTGTAAAAGTACATACTTGGTCTTTTACGGGGACAGAGCGGAGCTTCGGACTAGGCAGCAGTTCCTGCCAAAGATTGTCTCTGCGTTTCACTTGAATCAGCCTATTGTGATTCCATCCAGTTCTGATGCTTCTGCTCCTCCGGAGGCATTGGATGCTGTGTGAGCCTTGAAGATCTATGTCAAGAGAATGGCTCGGATCAGAAAGTCGGATTCTTTGTTCGTGCTCTATGATGTGCAGAAAAAGGGTTGTCCTGCTTCAAAGCAGTCCATTGCTTGTTGGATTAGGCTTCCTATTCAACAGGCCTACAGTATGTGTCGGCAGCCTTAACTGTTCCTAAGTCTCTGAAGCCCACTCTACGAGATCAGTGGGTTCTTCCTGGGCGGCTGCCCGTGGAGTCTCTGCCTTACAACTATGCCAAGCTGCTACCTGGTCGGGGAAGAACACTTTTGTTAAGTTCTACAAGTTTGATACCCTGGCCAAAGAGGATACCCAGTTTGGGCAGGCGGAGCTACAGCAGTCTCTGCACGTTCCTGCCCATTCTGGAAGCTTTCAGACGTCCCCATCATACTAGATTCCCCAATATCCCTTATAGATGCTAGATAAAATTAGGATTTTAATTACCTACCTGTAAATAATTTTCTCATAGTCCATAAGGGATATTGGGCGACCGCCTCAGTCCGTTACCTGTTCAGCTGTTGTTGTTACCAGCCGTTGCTGGTTGTTATACACTGCTCAAAAAAATAAAGGGCCCACTAAAATAACACATCCTAGATCTGAATGAATGAAATATTCTTATTAAATACTTTGTTCTTTACATAGTTGAATGTGCTGACAACAAAATCACACAAAAATTATCAATGGAAATCAAATTTATTAACCCATGGAGGTCTGGATTTGGAGTCACACTCAAAATTAAAGTGGAAAAACACACTACAGGCTTATCCAACTTTGATGTAATGTCCTTAAAACAAGTCAAAATGAGGCTCAGTAGTGTGTGTGGCCTCCATGTGCCTGTATGACCTCTCTACAGCCCCTGGGCATGCTCCTGATGAGGTGGCAGATGGTCTCCTGAGGGATCTCCTCCCAGACCTGGACTAAAGCATCCGCCAACTCCTGGACAGTCTATGGTGCAACGTTGGTGGATGGAGCGAGACATGATGTCCCAGATGTGCTCAATTGGATTCAGGTCTGGGGAACGGGCGGGCCAGTCCATAGCATCAATGCCTTCGTCTTGCAGGAACTGCTGACACACTCCAGCCACATGAGGTCTAGCATTGTCTTGCATTAGGAGGAACCCAGGGCCAACCGCACCAGCATATGGTCTCACAAGGGGTCTGAGGATCTCATCTCGGTACCTAATGGCAGTCAGGCTACATCTGGCGAGCACATGGAGGGCTGTGCGGACCCCCAAAGAAATGCCACCCCACACCATTACTGACCCACTGCCAAACCGGTCATGCTGGAGGATGTTGCAGGCAGCAGCACGTTCTCCTTGGCGTCTCCAGACTCTGTCATGTCTGTCACATGTGCTCAGTGAGAACCTGCTTTCATCTGTGAAGAGCACAGGGCACCAGTGGCGAATTTGCCAATCTTGGTGTTCTCTGGCAAATGCCAAACATCCTGCACGGTGTTGGGCTGTAAGCACAACCCCCACCTGTGGATGTCTGGCCCTCATACCACCCTCATGGAGTCTGTTTCTGATCGTTTGAGTAGACACATGCACATTTGTGGCTTGCTGGAGGTCATTTTGCAGGGCTCTGGCAGTGCTCCTCCTGTTCCTCCTTGCACAAAGGCGGAGGTAGCGGTCCTGCTGCTGGGTTGTTGCCCTCCCACGGCCTCCTCCACGTCTCCTGATGTACTGGCCTATTTCCTGGTAGCGCCTCCATGCTCTGGACACTATGCTGACAGACACAGCAAACCTTCTTGCCACAGCTCGCATTAATGTGCCATCCTGGATGAGCTGCACTACGTGAGCCACTTGTGTGGGTTGTAGACTCCGTCTCATGCTACCACTTGAGTGAAAGCACCACCAGCTTTCAAAAGTGACCAAAACATCAGCCAGAAAGCATAGGAGCTGAGAAGTGGTCTGTGGTCACCACCTGCAGAACAACTCCTTTATTGGGGGTGTCTTGCTAATTGCCTATAATTTCCACCTGTTGTCTATTCCATTTGCACAACAGCATGTGAAATTGATTGTCAATCAGTGTTGCTTCCTAAGTGGCCAGTTTGACTTCACAGAAGTGTGATTGACTTGGAGTTGCATTGTGTTGTTTAAGTGTTCCCTTTATTTTTTTGAGCAGTGTATGTTAGTGGTGTGCTGGTATGTAAATCATAGAGGGGAGGAGCCAGCACAACCAATTGAAGAAATTTAAAGTGCACTGGCTCCTTTGGACCCCGTCTATTCGCATCGTACTAGATTCCCCAATATCCCTTATGGACTACGAGAAAAGGATTTACCCGTAGGTAATTAAAATCCTATTTTCTCTTGCATCATAGAGGATACTGGGAATCCATTTAGTACCATGGGGAAGTACCAAAGCTCCCAAACCGGGTGGGAGAGGGTTGAGGTTCCTGTAGAACTGATTGACCAAACTGAAGGTCCTCAGAGGCCAAAGTATCGGTGGTTATGTTTAGATGTTACCCCTTTCCTGGCTAGGGTCATAGTTGGGATGACTTTGTCAGAATTCCCTCTCCTGGCTAGAATCAGCCGTTCAACCCCTATGCTGTTAAACGTAGCCGCTGTAAGTTTTGATAAATGAACGGGCCCTGTTGCAGAAGATTCTCGTGAAGAGGTAGAGGCCATGGATCTTCGAGGAGCATCTCCAGAAGGTCCACGTACTAGGTCCTTCTTGACCGGTTCGGAGCAATGAGAATTGCTTGAACCTTTTTCCCTTCGTATTCTTTTTAGAATTCTTGGGATCAGAGGAAGTGGAGAAAACACGTACACCATCTGGTAGAACCACTTAGTCGTCAGAGCGTCTACCGCCACTGCCTGTGGGTCTCTCGACCTGGAACAGTACTGCTTGAGCTTCTCGTTGAGACGAGAGGTCATCATGTCGATTTGTGGATAGCCCCACCACGTGTCAAGCACCTAAACACTTCTGGGTGAAGACTCCACTCCCCCGGGTGCAGGTCGTTTCTGCTGAGGAAGTCTGCTTGCCGGTTGTCTACTCCTGGAATGAAGATCGCCAACAACGCCACGGCGTGTTTTTCCACCCAGAGGAGAGTTCTTGACATCTCTGACGTTGCTGCTCTGCTTTTCGTTTTGCCCTGTCTGTTTATGTACGTTACCACCGTCGCATTGTCAGACTGGACTTGAATGGCCTGATTCCGATGTAGAGATGAGGCCTGCTGAAGGGTGTTGTAGATTGCCCTGAGTTCCAAGATGTTTATTGGAAGGACGACTTCCTGACTTGACCATCTTCCTTGAAGTGTCTTGTTACTTCAAATCCAAATACGGATCTCTCCCCTAATCTCCCTTGGGCGATGATGGCAAGTGTGATGACTGAGTTGAAGTCAGAGTTGGCGGCTGCGCAAAAAGATTATGAAGCGGCTAGGTCTGATTCTAGGTTAATACCGTCTGAGCTGCCAAAGTGGGCTCAGGATATGTCGAGAACTTTGCACAAAAGTCCAGGTATAGCTCAATTCCTAAAAGTAGTCATCGTTTGTCTCATAATTTACCGGCTTCAGCTGTGTTGCATTCTGACGATTCAATGCCAGACCTTTATATATCAGGAAGAACAAGAGGAAAGTGAATTGGGCCAGGCGTCACATAGTGAGGTCACTGATAGCCTGGCCATTGATAATCTCATTAGGGTAGTACGCCAGGTGCTAAATTTTACTGAGACTTAGGAGCCTCTATCAAATTATGACGTTTTATTTGCTAAAAAACAGGGCTATTGTGTGTTTTCCTTATTCAGATTCTCTTACTAAGCAATTAACAGAAGCATGGAAAAATCCAGATAAACTGTTTTCTATGCCTAGGCAATTTCTGTCTAACTACCCGTTCCCAGAGTCTGGCAACTAAATGTTTCAAAACTTTCCAAGAAGTTAACTATTCCAGTCCCAGCTGCAACAACACTTACAGACCCATTGGAGCGCAAGCTGGAGGCCATGCTGAAGTCCATTTATACATCAATTTTCAGGGGATAATTGTGGCTGAAGAGCGCTATGGTTGCGTTCTTGGCAGGCCAAGGCTGAGTTAAAATGTGAAATACCGGCGTTGCCTTATTCTGGTGATATGTTATTTGGTCCTAAATTGGACAAGTGGATTTATCAGGCTACTGGAGACAAGTCTTTTATTCTACCGTTGCCTGCACCAGTTCCTAAAAGGAATTAGGCTGGACCAGTGTTCAAATCTTTTAGACCTCAGTCCTTTTGAGGCCGTGCTCGAGGAACAACCATACAGAGTAAACGTGGTACAGGATGTGGTTTTCAACAAACCACTAACAGTCGTCAAGACACAAAGCCAGCTGACAAACCAGTGGCATAACGAGCTTCCAGCCCATCTCGCATCTTCAGTTGAGGGATCATGCCTTCAAACATTTCACTTAGTGTGGTTTCAGACATCTACAGATGAGTGGATCCTCAATTTGGTGTTCAAAGGTTACAAAATAGAGTTCGATTGTCTGACACCCATGTGGTTTTTCAAGGCAGGTCTGCCTGTGTCAGCAGACAAGAAGGAAGTTCTGCAGACCGCTATTCAGTCTCTCGTAGGTTCAGCATTTTATTCCGGTCTTTTTGTAGTTCAAGCTGGACGGCTCGGTCAGACCAATATTGAACCTGAAGGGGCTCAAACAATAAGTCACTTACTACAGATTTATAATGGAATTACTGCGGTCAGTCATTGCAGGACTACAACCACAGTGGATGCTCTCATAATAGCGTGGCTGTACAGCCTCGTGTATCTATTTCCACCGTTTCCGCTTTTTCCTCGGGTGCTAAAGCGGATCAAATGAGAGTCCACGACAGTCATACTAGTGGCGCCTCAGGCGGTTTGATACTCTGATCTCCGCGGTCTACTCGCTGATATCCGTGGCCGCTTCCGCTATGTCCAGACCTTCTACAACAGGGTCCGTTTCTTTATCCCGATTTAGTGCGGCTGCGTTTGATGGGGTGGCTGTTGAAACCGCTCTCTTAAAATGAGAGGGCATTCCAGAGTTGGTTATACCCACCATGTTACGTGCTAGAAAGCCAGTTACAGCAGCTCATTATCACAGGATTTGGCGAGCTTATATTGGTTGCTGTGAAGCTCGGAGGTCTCCGACATCTTCTTTCAAGTTAACCTGTCTTTTGTTATTTTTACAGACTGGGTTTGATGGAGACTACGTTTAGCGACACTAAGGGTGCAGTTATCTGCTTTATCAATTTTCTTTCAGCACCGTTTGCTAACAGTCCATATGTTCTTGCAAGGGGTCCTTAGAGTTTAGCCTCCGTTTATACCACCTACAGCTCCATGGGACTTGAATTTAGTTTCAGACCTTTTGCAGTCCTCAACTTTTGAACCCTTACAACAAGTGGATGTTAAGTTTCTAATTTGGAAAACAGTTTTTCTATTAGCTGTAGCTTCAGCAAGGTGTTTCAGAATTGGGTGCGTTGTCATTCAAGCCACCGTATCTGGTGTTTCATTGTAACAGAGCGGAACTTCGGACGAATCCCGCTTTTCTACCAAAGGTAGTATCCTCTTTTCATATAAATCAACCAATTATAGTTCCTGTTTCTCAGAAGGTTCAGGAACTCCAGCTTCTTTGGGTGCAGTTTGTGCGCTTCGCATTTATGTAGCCCGAACATCAACAGTATGTAAAACAAAAACATTGTTTGTTCTCCTATGATGCAGTCAAGGTAGGTTGGCCAGCTTTCAAACAGATGTTGGCTAGATGGATTAAGCTGACCTTTTGTCAAACTTACTTTCATACTAGTCTACAACCGCCTGCATCTATTTCAGCATTCCACGCTTTCTGTGGGAACGTCATGGGCAGCAGGTCGTGGAGCTTCCACAACGCAACTTTGCCATGCAGCTACATGGTCATCGGTGCACACGTTTGTGCTTTTAAAAATGTGATAATTCTGCCGCATCAGCATCTAGCTTTGCCCGTCTACTGTTACAGGTGCCAACCAGCTGACCCGTCCAAGAGAGAAACTTTGGTACGTCCCAAGAGTACTCCAGTGACCCCTAGTGGATGACAAAGAAAAGAGGATTTTGGACCATGTAAATCCTTTTCTTTGAATCCATAGGGGTAACTGGACGCCCACCCAGAGTAGTTTCACGTATCTTGTGGTAAGTTCAGTATATCTTATGGTAACTCTTCATCACCGGCTTGTCTAAATGTTATGGTGATTATCATCTGTTGTCGTGTCAACTTTCTAGTTGTCTGTTATGTTATAATGTTATATGTAATTCTTCATTGTTCATCCTCTCTATCGCTCCTGTTCGGCTCGGTAAAAAACACTTAGGTATCTTGGGATTATGGAGGGGGAGAAGGGTTACTAATTTAAATGTGCTTGTCCCTGCTAACGTCCTGTCCATATCCCAAGAGTACTCCAGTTACCTATATGGATTCAAAGAAAAGGATTTACCTGGTAAGTACCAAAATCCCTGGACAGGCAGCCATTTCTTATTTGTCAGTGCTACTGAATGCTCAGCATTATGGCATAACCTTAGTCCAGTTCAAGCAATTAGAGGGTTCTGAGGCCTTGCATATTCATAGCTGTAGCTGTGACTGACGTGACTATGGTTACAAATCGCTCTGACCTAAAAGACCTTTCCTCTCACTTACACTAGACCGAGGAAAGGGAAGAATGGTTGCTATAGCTGCGCTCTTTGCATATTAATAAATAAACCTGCTTATGTCTTGGCATATAGATTTTTATTTTGTAATCCTATCACATTCTCTTTAATATGACTAACAAATGGATACCTGGTTACATTGCATTGACAGGTCCAAGACTACCAGGATATTACCCAGCATACCTTGGGCCTAAGGAAAGAGGAGACATAAACGCAGATAGAAAATCAGACCACCAGCGCACTCTATCAGACTCCGGCTCTTTGTCACCACCATGGGACAGAGAACAGAAAAATGTTCCTCCACCAGGTAGCAGTCTGACAGTAACCAGAAGAAATAATTTCCCACAACAGTTGTATAACTGCATGTCTAAATGTGTGTTTGCCCCATACTACGTTCACAGTGCTGCCAGTGTTGGTGTGATAGGAGCTACATTGCTTGAATGTGCAGGCAAAAGTTTCTCTGGGTAAAAAATCCCAGAGTTCCACTACTGTGCCCAGGATCTACTTCCTTATTTTATTTCTTTACTTTATACTGAGCAATTAAAATGGGACTGACACTGCAGATCTGAGGCAGCCATTTTCTGCGCTGTACCAGCCTAGCCATTCATAACGGAGGTGTGTGGTACCATTCCAGCTGCCATTTTGTGGATAAATCTGTTGCTGTTTCCACTGCGTGTAAGTTATAGTTCCAGTTATACAGGAAATCTACTCCTGTGTCTGACAGTATATTCAAAATCTAGTAGAGTACATGGTAAATCCGTGCAGGCATTTTGCTAGTAAATTGGTGACCATGTTGTCTTTATAGAAGGCAGTGATTTCAATGTGGCAAATATGCAGAGAAATCCAGCTCTAACGAAATTTGAGAAGATGGTAAAAATCCAGACTGCAGCTCAATTTCTTGTTTTGTGACCAGTTGACAATTTTGACACACATGTACCATTTTCCAGGTATACTGTAAGTGCATTGATAAGTGGTTCAAAACAGAGGTACAGTAGCTGGGAGTGCAGCATTGTGTTCCTCCACACAGATCTGCTTGGCACAGTGTACGTGCCATTAAATGCTCTGTAGCCCCACACCCTCTCCAGATTAACTGTTTTTAAAGAGCACTCAGGTTAAAATGTACTTTATGTACTGTGTTTTTACCCATCTCTGATTATTTCCTTTTTTCCACTGAATCAGGGTTGCCGTACCCAGAGCACCATTTTCCACAAAGGCGGGCGGAACGATTTTATCACTACCCACCTCCATCCGGTAGATTCTCAGGCCCTGCAGAACTAACCAGAAATCAGGGTAAACCGTTCATGGACGCGCCAGGTAAGTTCTCCATGGCTGCTGTCTATGTATTCTGCACTTTCTTGTGTTAGTAAGGTATTTCTATTCCCTTCAAGTTTGTCTTGTAGCAGAAATTTGTACAGTGAGGGGAGTTGGGTGTACAGAAGGGGATGTAGTTGGAATCCTGGCGGTCGGAATCCCGATGGCCAAATTACAGACGCCGGAATCCCAGCGACCAAATTACCGACGCTAGAATCCCGACTGTCCAAAATGCCAGCAGCGCCTCTACGGCTATTCCCACTCGTGGGTGTCCACAGAACCTGTGGAGAGCCACCAAACCCACAAGGGGCTTCGTTACGCTCACCCCCCCTGCTTGCATTATAGCGGTTGGGATTCCAGCATCTGTATTTTGACCGCCGGGATTCCGACTGCCGGGATCTTGTACCCAACTTGTAGAGAAGGGATCCCTTGGACATGATGAAGTAAGCATGTCGGAGCAGTGCAGTGTAAAATTAGATTAAAGGGCGTCATACATCAGGAACCCCATTCGGTTGCACAGTCTATTGGCAGACGTGGATGATCAGCGATTTATCGGGGAATCGGAAATTATTATTTTACAAATCCCCAATGTGCCGGAATCAAGATTTCTAAAAAGGTTAAATATTCCTGATTCCCCAACCTGGCCATCGGGTATCTGGAAATTGCAGCAATCCGCCACTTATGTATGGGTTCCTTTTAGTTTTGCAGAGTGAGATTATTAAAACAAGTAAAGATCAGAGTCGCACACACTTTGGGACGTTCCTTGCTGTTAGGAGGAGCTTAAAGCTATTTCCACTCAGCTTTATTTTCTTCCCTGTACTTCTAATGAGACTTCCCTTACAGTGTCCTGTCTCACTTTAGAGGAGCACTACAGTGTTACAGAATAAAAAATGATTGCATGTAATAAAGACAGCCCATTGTAACATCCCTCTCCTGATTAACTGAGCCCATAAATGAAGCTAAATACAGTTATTATGTAGCAGACAGATTGAACCAGTTAATTTTTTAAAATAAAGTGGTTGGAGCCTGGATTATTGATCTGACACTTATTCAAGAGCACAGGGGTTCTCTCTAGATATTTCCTACTCCACCCTTGCCAGAGTCCTCTGCCAGTATTAGTCCTTCGCCTTAAAGTACGCTGGGCGAACAATCTAGAGATACGCCAGTTTCTTCTAAAACCCAAATGCCGCTCCATTCATTGCATAGTCTCAGTGATCAGTGGTAGGCCGTTCTGCCGGGAATTCAAGACCAAAGATAAATCTGAAACTTTGAAATTGCTAACTGCAGAGACTGGCAGTCTGTTTTGTGTCACCTGAATCGTTTTCCTGTTACACACTGATAAAGCTAAATATTTATCGTATATAAAACACTTTAAGAGGTCTAAGAACACTGTACGCTATCTACGTAAGAAGTACCGTAAGGGTACGCAAGTTGTGTAGCGATCGCTCAACCGTAGTCGAGACGCTCAAGCGTCACGTTCGCTTACGGCCCAGTGATCACAGGCAGGCACGCTATTGGCTGCCGACTAACGTAATGATTCGCTATAGCGTAGCGTACGCTCGGGACCACGAGGAGATCACCAGCGGTGCAGACGCTTACAACGTTAAAACCTTTATATCTATACCTTTAACAATGAGATACACAGTATACCTTAGTGTAGAGACAGAGTGTAAGTGCAACCTGGTGTAACCTGATTAACTACAAAGCTGCTTGAGCGTCACCGACGCTCAGAGAATACTTAACCCTATAAAGAATACACAGATACCTGGGCTTAGGGTCCAAAACCTATTATATGTATTATAACTATTATACTTGCAAAAGGAATCACAGTACAAATGATACACTACAATATAACATAGACTAACTAACCAGATAACTACACGGGAAATACAATACAATACAATTAAAGGAAAATACGAGAGAAAGAGTAGGGAGAGAGAGAGAGAGAGATGGCTCACAGTAAGACAATATGATTACGGAGAAAACTTACGCACAAGGGGAAACGATCGCATGCGCCTCGATATCCAGCTCCCGATTATCAGCAATGAGAACCGTTGATGAGAGTGAATCTGGATATGGTCGGCCTGCCTATTAATGCCCCACACACAATACAATTCAATGGTCCCTACAATCTCATTGTCCATTGGACACAGGAATTTGGCTTCGCATTATAACAAAAGGTCATAGGTTGATTCATACAGGTGGGCTGTGACTGTTTCCAACTGTTCAGGTGGGTGGGATACTGGGTTTCCCGCCGCATGACTAAGTAAGAACAAATAATAGTAAATGGACATAAACTTCTTATGTCCATAACTATTCGCACGAGCGATTAATCCGCTCCAAACCAACACCGGAATATTGCTATTTAAATACTCTTCCGATGGGTACCAAACACTACTGTATGACCCCTGTTAGACCCTTCGTACAATACAAAGAGGAATCTCTCCGTTCAGGAACATGCTATGTTAACCAAACTTTCAGAATCTATCAAAGGGACCATGATCTATAAAATACCTTATTAGTGAAAATATGTAACGATTGAGTCGCACGCTACGACTACACAAACTTTACCGTAAATACGCATACCGAGCACCAGCGGGTGCACGCAACAGCGGGTATGCGCACTCACGGGAGAGCGCACGCATGCGCAGCGCGGACCTGAATGAGGTGCAAATATGGCAGTGTGCATAGAGATATTTTTCTGACTTTGACAGTCCACCCTTTGGCAGTCAATAATAACTGCCACCTTCTAAAACATTTCAAAAGGAGAAAAATATATGTCAGGGGTTAATTCATTTCCATGGTTGGGTAAGGGAGGAGAGAGGAGTAGGTGGGAAGAGGGTATGACCTAGTGAGATAGCAGAAGCATGTGTGTATGAGTCCATGTTTGGGGGGTCATGTATCATCGTGCCGTACGTGTTGTAAATCAAGCTTCGAGG
Organism: Pseudophryne corroboree; assembly: GCF_028390025.1. Taxonomy (NCBI): domain Eukaryota; kingdom Metazoa; phylum Chordata; class Amphibia; order Anura; family Myobatrachidae; genus Pseudophryne; species Pseudophryne corroboree. The sequence continues at coordinate 71,282,613 of NC_086455.1, forward strand.
TATTGCGAAGTATACATTTGAATTCCTTCTTATCCCGTATTAAGGGTCTGTGGATGGGCTGTCAAACTCTACCAAGCTCTTTTCGGCTGTGGTTGTAACAAAATGGGGAAGCACATTTTAGTTGATGATACATGAATAGGGGAGGTATGTGGTTGCTGATATTTGTGCCTGTATTCCCTATCGACTATGTGTGTCATTACCTGAGGGTTGTAGAGATGAAGATGAAGAACACTTATGGAAAATGCAGTAGTATTCTATGTCAGGTTAATGTACATCTGTCGGTTGAAGTTTTGTTCGGTATCAGTTGAAAGTCGTCTTCTTTGCGCTGTGTTGCCCATTAGGTGTGAGCAAAAAGCTTTGTCAATGCCATTAGATTTACAAAAAATGTTGGGCTAGCGTAAGTTTAAGAATTCTAGGGAAACTGGGGATCCATGGCAAAGTTCATCAAATGTCCGTATCTCAAGTGGTCAAAACTTCTTCTTTGGTCTATCCGTTGTCTGTATAGCGTCTCGTCAACTTCCTCGTCCTAGGGGGTCTTTTTATCTTGGAGAAAAGCAGAAAAACAGGTGAAAGAAACGGACCGTATAATCGCATTTTCATTACATCATTGTTTCTATCATTGGGTCATAAATCAAATCCAGGTTAATTACAGTTTCCTCACTCCTCAAACTCATTACCCTGGTACGATGTTTGCACTTCATTAAAGCCTGACCGCATCTAAATATCAAGCCAATTGATATGACAACACCTAAGATACATAGGAGAAACTTCCCAACATCCATTATGACTCCTTGAGCCCAGTCTCCCAAACCGGAGAACCAATTTCGCGGGTTCAACCATGACACCCAACCAGTCAGCTCATTACCTACAGCAGCAAGAGTGAGATTGTGTTTTCGGCGAAATTCCCACTTCAATTGGAGAATATCGTCCATCTTTTGGTCTATGACCTCGACCGGATCCTCGGTGCTATTCGTGATATACGTGCAACACTTCACGCCGTACTGTGTTGCCAATGTAACACAATATCCGCCTGTCACTGCTGTGAGGTAATTAAGAACCATTCTATGCTGCACCAGTTCTGTTTTATAAGCTTGAAGTTCCCTTCCAGTATATCTAAACGTGTCATCATACATTTCAGTGATATTATCTAACAAATTTGCGAGCGCCGATATGTATTTATAATTTAGCACTCCTCTAGCGGTGCGGGTGAAATCTAACGCGATTAAGAATTAAATCCCGGTGGATTCACTTATCAGATCAGAGGCCGGATGCTCTGTCTTCTCTATCAGGTGCCTTTTAACAACGTGCTCGTAGTGGGTGTGAGTATAAGGAGCTTGGGCACCACGATGTATGTCTTTCATTTTGTCATGTGTTACAGTCATCACTTCAGGCAATACTTTTCCAATATAACACAATCCTTCAGAGTTTGGGGCAAGCCACTTGTACGCCTTTCTCCCGCATATGAAATATGCATCATCGGGGAGAACATATGGGACGGAGAAGGACATAACCATATTACACACCTTCCAGGTGAAATCTCCTAACCCTAATTCTTCCATCTGCTTAATACACGTATCAGGTTGTACGATATGTGCACAGTATCCTGGTGATACTTCTCCAACTCTCGTAATCCTATTTCCTAAGGTGTACCTATACCGGAAAGATTTTCCTCTACTAGCTATGTGGCGTACAAGCTCTGTATCTGTAGGCATTCTATCTGCTCTATGCGAAAAGGTCATGGTGTGGTTACTCCATGACACTTCCCAATTTCCCGGCTTTCTGGGATTAGAGATGTTGAAACATAATAGGGACCTATCCACATGGTATTGGTGGAGCTTCAAACTAGGAGGGCTGGAGATATTAAACCTCCTGTCCACCGGTCTCCCACCATTTAACTCAAGTACCTCCCCTATCGTTAAAGGAAATGGTACTAGCCCTGATTTGCTATGACCTTGAGGTACTTGAGAGCATACCCAACAATCTGTTTTGTTTAACACATTACCCACTAAGGAGTGATAGTCACTCAATGGATGCCGGTCCATATGGATATTAAAACTGGATTGGCATTTCTTAATGCACCCATCTTCAATGACATTGTTACAGAGCCTACAGATACAGTTTTCCTCAGCTAACAATCCGTCACAATTCCTTCTATGGTCAATGCTATCGGATCGTTTTCTGATACTCGCCTTTACTTGTTGGTTAGGTTGATCTTGGAAAACTACGCCTCCATCTTTATCATCAGAACCCATTCCAGAACCTCTATCGACCTCCATGGTACTCTCGCCGGAACAGACTGCTCTGGTCAACATCATGGTCAACAGGAAAATCCGGGTCACAGTCTCTTGGGGCAAGTCCATCTTATAGGAGGAAACGGAGAAGAATGAGAAGGGGGAAAAAGAAATTTGAGGGAGAGGGGATGGGAAGTGGAGAAAAACAATAAAAGGGAGTGGGGAGTCGACAACAGCTCTCGGTCTTCAAGGCTCAGGTGCCGCCTCAGTCCTCCTGGAACAGACACTCCAGTGATACAACCTCTACCGTCTGTTCCTTATCACGGGACTTCTCTGGATCAGCAACCTTCTTGCAGTGGGATGAATGGACCCAAGTCTCTCTCTCTCAGCAACCTTCAATGCTGTAGTGCTAGTCAATAAGACCTGGTATGGTCCTTCCCATCTGTCAATAAGGCAACCTGAGCGTAGAAAATTCCGTATCATTACATAATCCCCAGGTTCAATGTCATGACAATTACTATCAGGTAGATCAGGAATCACCAACTTCAGATTATCATTTTGATTCCTTAACTGTTTACTCATGTTAATCAAGTACTTTACAGTTACTTCATTGTTACATTTCAAATCATCCTGAGGGTTAATCATGGCATGCGGTTGTCGACCAAACAAGATTTCAAAGGGAGACAGATTAAGAGGGGACCTGGGAGTGGTTCTGATACTGTACAATACAATGGGTAAAGCTTCTGGCCATGTCAATCCTGTCTCTGCCATCACTTTACTCAATTTATTTTTAATAGTGCTGTTCACTCTTTCGACCTTCGCACTCGCCTGTGGACGGTACGGAGTGTGCAGCTTGCTATCAATTCCCATCAACTTACACATTCCTTGAAAGACATCACGTGTAAAATGGGTACCCCTATCACTTTCGATTATTCTAGGGATACCATATCTACATACAAATTCCTGCACAATTTTCTTAGCAGTAAACATAGCGGTATTTGTAGCCGCCGGAAATGCTTCGACCCAATTCGAGAAAACATCTATACAAACAAGTACATATTTCAAATTCCGACAAGGGGGTAATTGTATAAAGTCAATTTGTATTACCTGGAAAGGGCCGCCGGCAGGTGGGATATGGGATGGTTCTGTAGGTATTGCCTTTCCAACATTCTTTCTCAAACAAGTAAGGCATGACATTGCTCTTTTACTCGCATGAGAGGAGAATCCCGGGGCGCACCAATATGCTCTTACCAACTTGCACATCCCCTCCTTGCCTAGATGAGTCAGCCCGTGAGCTGCTTCAGCCAGACATGGAAGATATGCTCTGGGGGCCACTGGTTTACCATGTCCATCCGTCCAGAGTCCTGAGGACTCCTGGCCATATCCCTTTGCCTTCCAGACTGCCTTTTCCTGTGTGGAACACAAATTTTGCATTTCACACAACTTCTGTGTGTTAATGGTATTAAATACCATCAATTGTGTGGTGTCTGTCTGTATGGGGGTAGCAGCTGCTAACTTAGCAGCTTCGTCTGCTCGGCTGTTACCAAGTGATACCGGGTCTTGGCTATATGTGTGTGCTTTACATTTGATAACAGCCACTCTGTCGGGTTCCTGTATCGCTGTTAGAAGCCTTTTTATGTGAGTTGCATGCGCTACCGGTGTACCAGCGGCCGTCATGAAATTTCTGAGACGCCATAGGGCTCCGAAATCATGGACTACCCCGAATGCGTATCTAGAATCGGTGTAGATATTGGCTGACTTACCCTTAGCCAATTCACATGCTCTGGTTAGGGCGACCAGTTCAGCAACCTGGGCTGAGTGAGGTGGGCCTAGCGGTTCCGCTTCTATGGTGTCTTGGTCATCTACGACTGCGTATCCAGTACACAAGTCTCCCGAGTCTGACAGTCTATGGCAACTACCGTCCGTGTAGAACGTGAGTTCTGCATCTTCCAGTGGGTTGTCACTGATGTCAGGCCTTGCGGTAAAATTTTGGGTCAAATATTCCATACAATCATGTGTATCTTCCTTTATATTAAATCCTCCTTCCCCATCACTCTCACCTTCCACCCTTTGTGCCTGACCAGGCACACCTGGGAGATACGTTGCAGGATTTAATGCACTGCATCTCCTTATGGTGATGTTTACGGGGGCCATTAGTGCCAATTCCCATCTTGTAAACCTCGCTGATGAGACGTGTCTGGTTTGGGCAGAATTCAATAAGGCTGATACTGCATGTGGCGTATGGATTGTGAGGTTGTGGCCTAGCACGACATCTTCGCTTTTTGTCACTAGCAATGCTATCGCAGCAACGCTTCGCAAGCATGTGGGGAGGGATCACGCTACCGTGTCTAGCTGAGCGCTGTAGTATGCAACTGGCCTACTGGCATCACCGTGTTTTTGGGTTAGTACACCTGCCGCGCAACCAGCACTTTCTGTTCCGTATAGTTCAAAGGGTTTCCCATAGTCTGGCATACCTAGTGCTGGTGCCTGCGTTAGGCACTGTTTGAGTCTCTCAAATGCTGTTTCGGACTCGTCTGTATGCGAAATCCTATCAGGTTTGTTTGAGGAGACCATTTCCTGCAAAGGTAACGCCAAAATGGAAAACCCTGGGATCCAATTACGGCAATACCCACACATTCCTAAAAACGTTCTGATCTGTTGCTGGGTTTGTGGCAGAGTCATGTCTCTAATTGCTTGGATTCTATCAGCGGTCAGGTGTCTCAGTCCTTGTGTTAGACAGTGTCCCAAATATTTTACCTTAGTTTGGCATAATTGTAACTTGTCTTTGGACACCTTGTGTCCGGTGTCTGAAAGATGAAACAGGAGCTGTTTCGTATCCTTCAGAGATGCTTCCAGTGAATCTGAACACAGCAGTAAATCGTCCACATACTGTATCAATACTGATCCACTGTCTGGTTGGAAAGACTGTAAACAATCATGCAAAGCCTGAGAAAATATAGTTGGACTATCTATGAAACCTTGGGGTAATCGAGTCCACGTGTATTGGACTCCTCTGTATGTAAATGCAAACAAATATTGGCTGTCAGGGTGCAGAGGTACCGAAAAGAAAGCGGAGCAGAGGTCAATAACAGTGAAAAATTTGGCAGTGGGAGGGATTTGCATTAGGATGACAGCTGGATTTGGCACTACGGGGAACTGACTCTCAACTATTTTGTTAATCCCCCTTAGATCCTGCACTAGTCTGTAACCCCTCCCCCCACTCTTTTTAACAGGGAAGATGGGACTATTGGCAGTGCTGGACGTTCTTACCAGAATGCCCTGTTGTAGCAAGCGCTCTATTACTGGGTAAACTCCTAACTCCACCTCTGGCTTCAGAGGGTACTGTGGGATTTTTGGAGCTATCCTACCATCTTTTACTTGTACAACTACTGGAGCTACGTTTGCCATTAATCCAGTGTCTTGTCCGTCTTTTGTCCAAAGTGACTCTGGTATCTGAGATGTCATCTCTTCTATTTGGGATGGATTCCTATTTGTCATAATGGTATGTGACATTAATTTTGATGGGGAGTCTAACATGTCTCGCACTTCCTGAGCGTGTTTCTCAGGTATGTCCAAGAATACACCTTCAGGAGTACAATAAATGACGCACCCCATTTTACACAGTAAGTCTCTTCCCAGGAGATTGGTTGGTGCCGATGCAGCCAGCAAAAAGGAATGCTTGGTATGCAAAGGCCCTATTGTAATCTCGGCTGGTTTGCTAACAGGGTAGTGCTGGACTACTCCTGTTACTCCCATGGCTGGAATTGTCCTACCAGTGGTTCTCATGCCCACTGTCGAATTTATCACTGACTTGGCCGCCCCGGTGTCTACAAGAAAGTTTAAAGTTTTACCAGCTACATTAATTGCGATCTCGGGTTCACTTCCAAGGTTGGCAATTAATTTTACTGGCTGCAGATTACAGGTATGGCCACACCCCTATTGGGTATGGTGACCTTCCTGAATCCCGCTGGCAGCAACTACTTGTGAGGGAGTTAGCTGGGAACTACCAGAGGCATGCCAGTCTCTGTTCGGGGGATATCTTTTTGTTTCCCCTGTATGTGGCTCATAACTCCGTTTCTGTGGACCCCGATCCCAATGTCGTGTGTCGTGTCGTTGTCTAGGGGGTTGGTATGAGTTTCGTGGATTCTTTACTCTACAATCTCGTGCCATGTGTCCCTGTTTGTGACAAGAATAACAAGTAACCATACTTGACTTACCCACAGGGTTTGGTGATACAAACAAAGGCTGCCTTGTGGTCAGAGCCTGTATACTTACTGACATTAATTTATCACCTTGTTGCTCCCTGTGTCTGGTGATGTTTCTATCGTGATCAATAGCAGCCTCTCTCAAAGTAGCCACAGACAGACCTCGCCAACATGGTTGTGTGGTCTGTACCCTAGTCTTCAATGACTCTTTTAAACCATCCATCAGTACCGATACTGCTACTTCCCGATGGTTTGTGTCTGTTTTAATGTCCTCTATGCCTGTGTATTTTGCCATTTCTAATAATGCTCTGTGAAAATACTCTGCAGCTGTCTCTGACTCCTTCTGTTTAATGGAGAATATCTTATTCCATTTAGCTACCGCTGGGAAATACTCTTTTAACTGCAAGTTTATTCTTTTCACATTATCTTGGTTGTACACATCTGTAAGAGGTACATCATGATCTAGTCCGCAATCAGCTAAAAATTGAGTTGCGTCGACATTTGAGGGTAAACATGCTCTCAGCAATATCTGCCAGTCTTTATTGTTGGGCTCTACAGTGTTACCTAAGTCTCTGATGTATTTTTGATTGGCAACTAAGTCTTTTCTAGGGTCAGGAAATTCAGACACTATGGTCCTTAATTCCATTCGGGAAAATGGAGTGTACATGGCAATGTTCCTAATGGGAGTGGCTCCTGATGTGTCTGTTTTCCCATTTGGCACTGCTATTACTCTAACAGGTGTAATTCTAACAACCTCATTCTGTGTAGATTCTACAGGCTGTGGTGAAATAGTTTCAGCATAATGCATGGTGCCGTACTTACCAGTTGATACGACCCCACCTATCCCTCCGCTAGGGGCCTTTACTAATCTCGTGGGTGGAGCTGTGCCTACTGTGGTCTCTGCTATGGTGGCTGCTAGAGAGAGCGCTGAAATCGTTGCCGATTCGTCCTCTTGATCACACTCCTGAGGAAAGTTCAAAACAGGGTACAACTTGCACGGGTTAATACTTGCATGGGTTAATGGGTTAACATTATCATTAACATTTACACAGTTACTAAGTGATTTTGTGTTACACCTTAGTGCGTCTTTCTCCGCAATCAACTTCTCTCCTGATATATATGGTGGCGGTGGGGCCGTGGCAATCAGTTTTCTGTTAGAGCCAGATCCCGCCGCCTGAGCCAAACCTCTCTGTATCTCACCTTCCTGTTGCCACAACTGTAAATAATCATAATGCTGGATTCGTCTCTTTGTTGATTTTATGAGACATATCCTCCTCCTTAAATTTTGTAACACTTCTGAGCTGAAGCTACCTACTCTTGGGAATTTCTCCCCGTCATGTACTGTCATTCTCTCCCATTCATCACATAAAGTTTCTGTGTGACTTCCATATTTCTCACACATTATATACCTGGCCGACCCAATTGGTCGGACCACTGAATCAACCCGAACCGAGGTTGATCGCCCCCTACCTGAACAAGTGGCCCCCATAGTTCGAAAGTGTTGCTTTATTTAGCCAACCCTTACGCAAAACCAAATGTCCACAATAGGCTGACGGTGGCGGTTTACCGAGTACCCCACTCACTCGCCCACGCCGACCAATACGACCTGATCACACCGATATGGTGCTGGCGTACTCGACCTAGGGCCCCTGCGACCTGAACCTCTATTTACTGGAACCTGCGAGGGTTATCCGAAGAACACTTACTCTTTCCAGTAACTATTGGTTGCTGGATAGTTCCTGAGTGAGCAGCAAACTTCCCTTAAAATAAAAAAATTACACAAATCACGTTAGAGTGTACAAATAGCGTTTGTGACCCCTTTACTCTAATGGTATTAGGTCAGATTACTAACTAATGTACACAATTACGTGCGGTCCAATCGTTCAGTACACAAACAACTAAGCTTATGTACGGAAAGACCAATGGAATCGAAAATTACGGCTGCGAATTCCTTCAGCCAGAGCTTATATGGCCTATATGGGTGTTGCACCAACCCTTTTCGGTGTTGTGCCTGTGAACTGTATAGCGGACTTCCTTGTCGGCTGTACCTGGACCTCCTGGTCTGCTATGACCTCCTGGTCTTGTTACAGTATGACCTCCTGGTCTTGTTACAGTATGACCTCCTGGTCTGCTATACTCTAATGCTCAAAATTGTATATTTAACCAGGGATGCCTCCCTAGCCACCGTGCACGTCACTTACACGCATGTACCTCACGAGTACTCGACTTTTCTTGTGGTTCAGCCTTTAAAAATTGTAAAAACACTCACTCATCACATGTACACTTTTGTTTCTATTTCTATTTCTGCGCAGAAATTTTTCTTTAGATCAGGTGTGTTACCAATTAGGAGCAGGATCTGTTAATTAAATTTCGGACACCCAAAAATAGACTTGCGTTATTTCTCGCCTCGCGTTATTTATCGCTTTGCGTTATTTATCGCTTTGCGTTAAAAATCAACTTATCGTGACTTGAGCTACGTGGGCGTAACCGGACGCTCCGTTGCGTAACGTACGCTGCGTGCGTCGGCCTTTGGATTGCGTACGCAAGTCTTTGTTAGAGACACGTATACGCAAAGCAAAGATCCACCGTAACACAATTTATACTTTTATCAATGTAGATGATCCTTGATCATCTACCACACAACACACTGACTTCGCCTTATCTCCCAGGCAAAACTGTGTGTTTGTCTATCCTTTAACTATGTTATCTATTCTTAAACTATGAAATAACGGCAACTCTCTTTTAGCACTTTTATCAACTATAAAACTGGCAGACAGGAGAGTGATATACGAAAATGAAAAAGAAAAAGAAATGCAGATATATATATGTGTGCGTGCGTGTGTACGCAAGACAGAAAAATAAACAGTTTTAAAAGGCACTAGCGTTTTGTTCTTACCTCCGGTTCCCGGATTCCTTCAGCACTCTTTACCTAAGCGAAGCAGACGCTTATCCCGTCAGCACTACGAGAGATACAACCTCCCGCCCTTTGCTGAGGGATAATGTCTGCTGATCTACCTAGTGCAGATATGTGAAGGACGGGCGAGCCGCCAATTGATAAAGCTAAATATTTATCGTATATAAAACACTTTAAGAGGTCTAAGAACACTGTACGCTATCTACGTAAGAAGTACCGTAAGGGTACGCAAGTTGTGTAGCGATCGCTCAGCCGTAGTCGAGACGCTCAAGCGTCACGCTCGCTTACGGCCCAGTGATCACAGGCAGGCACGCTATTGGCTGCCGACTAACGTAATGATTCGCTATAGCGTAGCGTACGCTCGGGACCACGAGGAGATCACCAGCGGTGCAGACGCTTACAACGTTAAAACCTTTATATCTATACCTTTAACAATGAGATACACAGTATACCTTAGTGTAGAGACAGAGTGTAAGTGCAACCTGGTGTAACCTGATTAACTACAAAGCTGCTTGAGCGTCACCGACGCTCAGAGAATACTTAACCCTATAAAGAATACACAGATACCTGGGCTTAGGGTCCAAAACCTATTATATGTATTATAACTATTATACTTGCAAAAGGAATCACAGTACAAATGATACACTACAATATAACATAGACTAACTAACCAGATAACTACACGGGAAATACAATACAATACAATACAATTAAAGGAAAATACGAGAGAAAGAGTAGGGAGAGAGAGAGAGAGAGATGGCTCACAGTAAGACAATATGATTACGGAGAAAACTTACGCACAAGGGGAAACGATCGCATGCGCCTCGATATCCAGCTCCCGATTATCAGCAATGAGAACCGTTGATGAGAGTGAATCTGGATATGGTCGGCCTGCCTATTTATGCCCCACACACAATACAATTCAATGGTCCCTACAATCTCATTGTCCATTGGACACAGGAATTCGGCTTCGCATTATAACAAAAGGTCATAGGTTGATTCATACAGGTGGGCTGTGACTGTTTCCAACTGTTCAGGTGGGTGGGATACTGGGTTTCCCGCCGCATGACTAAGTAAGAACAAATAATAGTAAATGGACATAAACTTCTTATGTCCATAACTATTCGCACGAGCGATTAATCCGCTCCAAACCAACACCGGAATATTGCTATTTAAATACTCTTCCGATGGGTACCAAACACTACTGTATGACCCCTGTTAGACCCTTCGTACAATACAAAGAGGAATCTCTCCGTTCAGGAACATGCTATGTTAACCAAACTTTCAGAATCTATCAAAGGGACCATGATCTATAAAATACCTTATTAGTGAAAATATGTAACGATTGAGTCGCACGCTACGACTACACAAACTTTACCGTAAATACGCATACCGAGCACCAGCGGGTGCACGCAACAGCGGGTATGCGCACTCACGGGAGAGCGCACGCATGCGCAGCGCGGACCTGAATGAGGTGCAAATATGGCAGTGTGCATAGAGATATTTTTCTGACTTTGACAACACCATGTGTGATATTCTGTCCCATTGCCTTCAACATACCGAACTACAGCAGTGATCTACTGCAGCAACACAGTGTCTATTCACCGTTAGCGGAACTGATCAATGTATGGAAATAATGATCAGAACAAAATAGTTGTGAAACGTGTCTATAGAAAACATTTTTACATTTAGCTTAGGCTGGAGGACAACGGGGACCCATCGCCCAGCTCGATCGGGGACTAACACTTTAATTGATAACCATTTTAGTTTTGTTGGTAAAAAGTAAGTTATTTAATGGTGCACAGTTGATCCAGAGGAGAATAAACCCTTTCTTTGGCAGATGGACGATTTTCCCCAGAATATAAGCAAAGAGTGAACACAAGTAGGAATGGGACAGAAGAAGCCAATGTACGTATGCAGTCACCCCATAAGCCCATTCGGCTACATTACTGGTTGTTGGTCCAGTGTGTGATAATTAGATGCAACTTTCTCTCTGTAGAATGCACCCGGGGCCCCCAATCAGGAAAGTGAAGCACCGGAAGGGCCACCTAGTGAGTATCCCATGCATCCACCTCCACCAATGAGGGTCCCCTTGTTACCCATGGATCCCAGAGCACCTTATTTCAGAAGACCGTTCCCTATGCCTCCTCCTCCAATGGACATGTACGGACCTCCCGGATACCCAGGCATGCCACCTCCTCACATCACAAGTAAGTCAAGTCTCTTACTGTATGATATTTGTCTTCATGTAGGATGGAAATAAACCGTGCTCCAGAGTACAGATGAGACGCATGAATAGGCCATGATGACCAAAATTCTGTCCTCTGTAGTCTCTGATTAGAGGAAATGGGGCTGATTCAGTTGTGGACATACATGCGGCTGCGTCTGTTGGCAGTCGGCTGCCTGGGACTTTATGCAAATCGCGCTACAAAATCCTGCCATGGAGTACAATGGTGTGTCAGCGTCTGGGCAGCTGTAATACCAGATAGTGGGTCTTTAGATGCACCATGGAAACCTTTAGCTGCTCTGTAGCAGGTGCAGTGTTACACCTATGGCCTCCAAATGTGAGCGGTTGAGTATCCGTGTATACAACCACTGACACCAGTCCCATAAAAGACCCTCTTCATGCGTGCGCTGAGACACCTCCCTGTCACCACTCACTATATTGTCAATACACTTCTTTGTCTGCATCTGAAATTGCAGCTGCGACTCTGTACGGACAGAAACGGGATGGATGCATGGTGCGACTTAGAGGTATGTGCAGTAGCAGAAAATTGCTCCACTATGGGGGTGATTCAGACCTGATTGTAGATGTGCTAAATTTAGCACATCTACGTTCAGCTTCCCTGACATGCGGGGGGATGCCCAGCACAGGGCTAGTCCGCCCCGCATGTCAGGGCCGACCCTCCCGTACAAGTAGAAAAGCATCGCACAGGGCGATGCTTTTGTACTGTAGGAGTAGCTCCAAGCCAGCGCAGCTCCTGCGCCATGGCAGGGAGCTACTCGTCACTGCCCAGGTCGCAGCGGCTGCGTGTGATGTCACGCTGCTGCCACTGCCCCCCAACGGTCCGGGCAAATGCCACCGGCCCTCCCGCCTCTGCCTGTCAATCAGGCAGAGGCGATCGCAGGGCTAAGACAGCCGTGCGTCGGCGCATGCGCACTTCAGACCTGATCGCTGCTGTGCAAACACGCACAGCAGCGATCAGGTCTGAATTAGCCCCTATGTCCTGCGTCGGCAGTGTGTATACCACTGAATCAGCCCCAGTATGCCATATAGCACAACTGATTAAACAAACAGAGAATGGAAAGATCCGAATTGATGCTGCTTTTCTTTGCTGTATTGTGTTCTATGAGGTGTGCTAACCAATACTGAGATAGGAGTATCTCGCATCCAGCACAGCAAGGTTCCGGAACTCGTACAGAATGTCGTCTTTAAGGATAAAAGGAACTTTGACCTTGACAAAACCAGCTACAAACAAGTTGCCGGCCAGTCTGCTGACAGATGTCTACTTCCCTATTACAGAAAGAACTAGGGTGTAAGGACAGGACCATATAGTCATTGTTTCTTTTTCATCCACTAGGGGTCACTGCAGTACTCTTGGGATATGGACGGTCGATAGCAGGGAGAGACACATTTAAATATTTAAATGTGTAACCCTCCTTCCCACTCAATACTCCCAAGTGCCTCAGTGTTTTTTGTGTCTTCGAGTTGGGAGGACACGTTACTGAAGTCTGCAAGGACTTTTATTTTTACTTTTTTTCTTCCACAGTCCCTTCTCAGCTTACTAAGAAGCGTGGGTCCGGGACTGTGTGCTGCTGCTACAGCAGTGTAAGGCTTGTCGCGCTTATCAGAGTAGCACCGCCGTAGACCTTATCATCAATAGCTGACTCAGCCATGGCTGCAAGAGCAGGACAGATCTTACAGAGAAGGTCCGTCATTGCCTCCACATCCCGGCAGGTGCGGTGAGTAGGGAGCAGGCGGTAAGCTCATGCTGCCGCCGCTCCATGTGTGGGTGTGTGATTTCACTACAGAGAGGGATTACAGGCACTGCGCCTGCCACCCTCTCCCCAGCGCTGCTGTGGTCCTAGAAGGCGGTCAGTTTATGCTGCCGCAGTCCTGGGTGGATGTGCAGGGACACAGCTCCTGCACACTCTACCTAGATCACTGTATCTCGTAGCACTCCCCAGCGCCCAGCCGCGGACAGCTTTATCTGCCGCCACTGCGCGCCATCAGGCTCCACAGTTCTTCCGCTTCCTGGAACCCGAGCGGCTCCCAGCGGTGGTCACACGCGGCTCCCAGCGGCAGTCACACACTGCACAGTAAGATCCCCGACTCCACACATGGCTCCCAGCGGAGGTCAGACTCTGCACTCCCCGACTCCACAAAGGCTGCTGCCGCTGGGCATCCGTCACGGTTACCCGCTTCTCAGCAGCAGCTCTGTCCCGCGGCAGTCCAATCCCGCTGCCGCCGATCAGCTCCTGTAAGCATTTATTGTGGGGGAGGGGGCTCAAACATTGCTCACACAAGGTGCTGCATCGCCGCTGCAGTGAGCAGAGGCTCACCTTACGCTGCCGACATATGGATGTATGTATCCACATTCATCTGCCCTGTACATAGAGCTGTGGGGGGGTGTGTGTGTGCGTGTGTATATATATATATATATATGTATGTGTGTATATGTGTGTATGTGTATATATATATATATATATATATATATATATATATATATAATTATAATATACATACATACACACACATATATACACACACACACACACACACACCCAGTATATAAATATATACAAAATATATATATATATATATATATATATATCGTAGAAGAGCTGGCACTCACCCTAAGTATATGGCTCCGGTGCCCTCTGGAATAATAAATATACGGCAGATAGAGACATGCAGTGGCACTCAGAGACTGATCCAAGTTGATAACGTGCAAACAGTAACTTTAATCCATAGAAAACAAAGTGGTGTGACCAACGTTTCGGGGCACTAACGCCCCTTTGTCAAGGTGGTATCACCTTGACAGTCTTTTTTCAATGTCTGATCACTGGAGATCAAATTCCAATGTTCTCTGATGCGGTTACGTATAAAGTTTTCAAATGTAGAAGTTCAGTTCTGTTAAGTTTCTCAATCCGCGATAAAGCATTTTTGATTTCATTCTTGGAGTATCCTCTGTCCAAGAATCTCTGGCACATAGATTCCAAAGCTCCTGGTAATTCCGTTGGATTAGAGGTGATGCGTATCACCCTCAGCAGTTGAGAGAAAGGCAAGCCCTTTTTCAAAGGCGCTGGATGAAAACTGGAGTGCAACAAAAGAGTGTCAGAGACCTTACTGTAGATTGAAGTTAGCAATGTATTATTCTCCTTTTTGATGGTCACAAAATTAATTTGTGTTTTACTGAAGGTCAAACTGAATCTGATGGTTCCAGGGAGGGCGCTGAGTTCATTGATTCCATACATATATATATTTCTCTGACGTCCTAGTGGATGCTGGGGACCCCGTCAGGACCATGGGGATTAGCGGCTCCGCAGGAGACAGGGCACAAAAATAAAGCTTTAGGATCAGGTGGTGTGCACTGGCTCCTCCCCCTATGACCCTCCTCCAAGCCTCAGTTAGGTTTTTGTGCCCGTCCGAGCAGGGTGCAATCTAGGTGGCTCTCCTAAAGAGCTGCTTAGAAAAAGTTTTTAGGTTTTTTATTTTACAGTGAGTCCTGCTGGCAACAGGCTCACTGCAACGAGGGACTTAGGGGAGAAGAAGTGAACTCACCTGCGTGCAGGATGGATTGGCTTCTTAGGCTACTGGACACCATTAGCTCCAGAGGGATCGACCACAGGCCCAGCCATGGAGTCCGGTCCCGGAGCCGCGCCGCCGACCCCCTTGCAGATGCCGAAAAGTGAAGAGGTCCAGAAACCGGCGGCAGAAGACTTTTCAGTCTTCATGAGGTAGCGCACAGCACTGCAGCTGTGCGCCATTGTTGTCACACACTTCACACCAGCGGTCACGGAGGGTGCAGGGCGCTGCAGGGGGCGCCCTGGGCAGCAATGAAAATACCTTGTTCTGGCTAAAAAATACATCACATATAGCCCCTGGGGCTATATGGATGTATTTAACCCCTGCCAGGTCTCAGAAAAACGGGAGAAGAAGCCCGCCGAAAAGGGGGCGGAGCCTATTCTCCTCAGCACACAGCGCCATTTTCCCTCACAGAAATGCTGGTGGGAAGGCTCCCAGGCTCTCCCCTGCACTGCACTACAGAAACAGGGTTAAAACAGAGAGGGGGGGCACTTATTTGGCGATATGATTATATATATTAAGATGCTATAAGGGAAAAACACTTATATAAAGGTTGTCCCTGTATAATTATAGCGTTTTGGTGTGTGCTGGCAAACTCTCCCTCTGTCTCTCCAAAGGGCTAGTGGGGTCCTGTCCTCTATCAGAGCATTCCCTGTGTGTGTGCTGTGTCGGTACGTGTGTGTCGACATGTATGAGGACGATGTTGGTGAGGAGGCGGAGCAATTGCCTGTAATGGTGATGTCACTCTCTAGGGAGTCGACACCGGAATGGATGGCTTATTTAAGGAATTACGTGATAATGTCAACACGCTGCAAGGTCGGTTGACGACATGAGACGGCCGGCAAACCAATTAGTACCTGTCCAGGCGTCTCAAACACCGTCAGGGGCGTTAAAACGTCCTTTTACCTCAGTCGGTCGACACAGACACGGACACTGACTCCAGTGTCGACGGTGAAGAAACAAACGTATTTTCCTTTAGGGCCACACGTTACTTGTTAAGGGCAATGAAGGAGGTGTTACATATTTCTGATACTACAAGTACCACAAAAAAGGGTATTATGTGGAGTGTGAAAAAACTACCTGTAGTTTTTCCTGAATCAGATAAATTAAATGAAGTGTGTGATGATGCGTGGGTTTCCCCCGATAGAAAATTATTGGCGGTATACCCTTTCCCGCCATAAGTTAGGGCGCGTTGGGAAACACCCCTTAGGGTGGATAAGGCGCTCACACGCTTATCAAAACAAGTGGCGGTACCGTCTCCAGATAGGGCGGCCCTCAAGGAGCCAGCTGATAGGAGGCTGGAAAATATCCTAAAAAGTATATACACACATACTGGTGTTATACTGCGACCAGCGATCGCCTCAGCCTGGATGTGCAGCGCTGGGGTGGCTTGGTCGGATTCCCTGACTGAAAATATTGATACCCTTGACAGGGACAGTATTTTATTGACTATAGAGCATTTAAAGGATGCATTTCTATATATGCGAGATGCACAGAGGGATATTTGCACTCTGGCATCAAGAGTAAGTGCGATGTCCATATCTGCCAGAAGTTGTTTATGGACACGACAGTGGTCAGGTGATGCAGATTCCAAACGGCACATGGAAGTATTGCCGTATAAAGGAGAAAAAGACAACGTCTTTTCAGCCTCAGTCCTTTCGTCCCCATAAGGGCAAGCGGGCAAAAGGCCAGTCATATCTGCCATGGGATAGAGGAAAGGGAAGAAGACTGCAGCAGGCAGCCCATTTCCAGGAACAGAAGCCCTCCACCGCTTCTGCCAAGTCCTCAGCATGACGCTGGGGCCGTACAAGCGGACTCAGGTGCGGTGGGGGGGTCGTCTCAAGAGTTTCAGCACGCAGTGGGCTCACTCGCAAGTGGACCCCTGGATCCTACAAGTAGTATCCCAGGGGTACAGATTGGAAATTCGAGACGTATCCCCCTCGCAGGTTCCTGAAGTCTGCTTTACCAACGTCTCCCTCCGACAGGGAGGCAGTAGTGGAAACAATTCACAAGCTGTATTCCCAGCAGGTGATAATCAAAGTACCCCTCCTACAACAAGGAAAGGGGTATTATTCCACACTATATTGTGGTACTGAAGCCAGACGGCTCGGTGAGACCTATTCTAAATCTGAAATATTTGAACACTTACATACAAAGGTTCAAATCAAGATGGAGTCACTCAGAGCAGTGATAGCGAACCAGGAAGAAGGGGACTATAGGGTGTCCCGGGACATCAGGGATGCTTACCTCCATGTCCCAATTTGCCCTTCTCACCAAGGGTACCTCAGGTTCGTGGTACATAACTGTCACTATCCGTTTCAGACGCTGCCGGTTGGATTGTCCACGGCACCCCGGGTCCTTACCAAGGTAATGGCCGAAATGATGATTCTTCTTCAAAGAAAATGGACGATCTCCTGATAAGGGCAAGGTCCAGAGAACAGTTGGAGGTCGGAGTAGCACTATCTCAAGTAGTTCTACGACAGCACGGGTGGATTCTAAATATTCCAAAACCGCAGCTGTTTCCGACGACACGTCTGCTGTTCCTAGGGATGATTCTGGACACAGTCCAGAAAAAGGTGTTTCTCCCGGAGAAGAAAGCCAGGGAGTTATCCGAGCTAGTCAGGAACCTCCAAAAACCAGGAAAAGTGTCAGTGCATCATTGCACAAGGGTCCTGGGAAAAATGGTGGCTTCTTACGAAGCGATTCCATTCGGCAGATTTCACGCAAGAACTTTTCAGTGGGATCTGCTGGAAAAATGGTCCGGATCGCATCTTCAGATGCATCAGCGGATAACCCTGTCTCCAAGGACAAGGGTGTTTCTTCTGCGGTGGCTGCAGAGTGCTCATCTACTAAAGGGCCGCAGATTCGGCATTCAGGACTGGGTCCTGGTGACCACGGATGCCAGCCTGAGAGGCTGGGGAGCAGTCACACAGGGAAAAAATTTCCAGGGAGTGTGATCAAGTCTGGAGACTTCTCTCCACATAAATATACTGGAGCTAAGGGCAATTTACAATGTTCTAAGCTTAACAAGACCTCTGCTTCAAGGTCAGCCGGTATTGATCCAGTGGGACAACATCACGGCAGTCGCCCACGTAAACAGACAGGGCGGCACAAGAAGCAGGAGGGCAATGGCAGAAACTGCAAGGATTCTTCGCTGGGCGAAAAATCATGTGATAGCACTGTCAGCAGTGTTCATTCCGGGAGTGGACAACTGGGAAGCAGACTTCCTCAGCAGGCACGACCTCCACCCGGGAGAGTGGGGACTTCATCGGGAAGTATTCCACATGATTGTGAACCGTTGGGAAAGACCAAAGGTGGACATGATGGCGTCCCGCCTGAACAAAAAACTGGACAGGTATTGCGCCAGGTCATGAGACCCTCAAGCAATAGCTGTGGACGTTCTGGTAACACCGTGGGTGTACCAGTCGGTGTATGTGTTCCCTCCTCTGCTTCTCATACCCAAGGTACTGAGAATTATAAGACGTAGAGGAGTAAGAACTATACTCGTGGCTCCGGATTGGCCAAGAAGGACGTGGCACCCGGAACTTCAAGAAATGCTCACAGAGGACTCATGGCCTCTGCCGCTAAGAAGGGACTTGCTTCAGCAAGTACCAGGTCTGTTCCAAGACTTACCGCGGCTGCGTTTGACGGCATGGCGGTGGAACGCCGGATCCTAAGGGAAAAAGGCATTCCGGAAGAGGTCATTCCTACCCTGGTCAAAGCCAGGAAGGAGGTGACCGCACAACATTATCACCACATGTGGCGAAAATATGTTGCGTGGTGTGAGGCCAGGAAGGCCCCACGAAGAAATTTCAACTCGGTCGATTCCTGCATTTCCTGCAAACAGGAGTGTCTATGGGCCTCAAATTGGGGTCCATTAAGGTTCAAATTTCGGCCCTGTCGATTTTCTTCCAGAAAGAATTGGCTTCAGTTCCTGAAGTCCAGAAGTTTGTCAAGGGAGTATTGCATATACTACCCCCTTTTTGTGCCTCCAGTGGCACTGTGGGATCTCAACGTAGTTCTGCGATTCCTCAAATCACATTTTAAACCGCTCAAATCTGTGGATTTGAAATATCTCACATGAAAAGTGACCATGCTGTTGGCCCTGGCCTCGGCCAGGCGAGTGTCAGAATTGGCGGCTTTTGTCTCACAAAAGCCATATCTGATTGTCCATTCGGACAGGGCAGAGCTGCGGACTCGTCCCCAGTTTCTTCCTAAGGTGGTGTCAGCGTTTCACCTGAACCAGCTTATTGTGGTACCTGCGGCTACTAGGGACTTGGAGGACTCCAAGTTGCTAGATGTTGTCAGGGCCCTGAAAATATAGGTTTCCAGGACGGCTGGAGTCAGGAAAACTGACTTGCTGTTATCCTGTATGCACCCAACAAACTGGGTGCTCTTGCTTCTAAGCAGACGATTGCTCGTTGGATTTGTAGCACATTTTAACTTGCACATTCTGTGGCAGGCCGGCCACAGCCTAAATCTGTCAAGGCCCATTCCGCAAGGAAGGTGGGCTCATCCTGGGCGGCTGCCCGAGGGGTCTCGGCATTACAACTCTGCCGAGCAGCTACGTGGTCGGGGGAGAACACGTTTGTACAATTCTACAAATTTGATACCCTGGCTAAAGAAGACCTGGAGTTCTCTCATTCGGTGCTGCAGAGTCATCCGCACTCTCCCGCCCGTTTGGGAGCTTTGGTATAATCCCCATGGTCCTGACGGAGTCCCCAGCATCCACTAGGACGTCAGAGAAAATAAGATTTTACTTACTGATAAATCTATTTCTCGTAGTCCGTAGTGGATGCTGGGCGCCCATCCCAAGTGCGGATTGTCTGCAATACTGGTACATAGTTATTGTTACCAAAAAAAAAAAAATCGGGTTATTGCTGTAGTGAGCCATCTTTTCTAGAGGCTCCTCTGTTATCATGCTGTTAACTGGGTTTAGATCACAAGTTATATGGTGTGATTGGTGTGGCTGGTATGAGTCTTACCCGGGATTCAAAATCCTTCCTTATTGTGTACGCTCGTCCGGGCACAGTATCCTAACTGAGGCTTGGAGGAGGGTCATAGGGGGAGGAGCCAGTGCACACCACCTGATCCTAAAGCTTTATTTTTGTGCCCTGTCTCCTGCGGAGCCGCTAATCCCCATGGTCCTGACGGAGTCCCCAGCATCCACTACGGACTACGAGAAATAGATTTATCGGTAAGTAAAATCTTATTTTTTTTTTTTTATTTTTTTTTTTTTGACGTGCGCCGGTATAAATTACAGACTGTGACACCATTTTTAGAATTCCTGGTTCTTCCTCCAGGAATTTGGGCTCCGTCTTACAACACACGCCCACTGGAGGGTGCAGGGGTGTTTGTACGGTGTTTTGTCAGTACATCACATACTACACGGCATATAGTGTGGGCCACTCAAAATCACTTTATTTATGTATTTAGTTATTTATTTTGGTTAACATACCTCAGTCGTGATGGTATGTATGTATACTTCTGGAACAGCATCCATTTGTACAGTAGGTGTTGCATATACGGGTCTGAATAAGGACCTCTGCCCTGTTCCTCCTTTAGTAATGATGGCAGGGTAATGGCTGGTTTGCAGTCACTGCGCTGCATGGAAAAACGTGAAATTAAGTCTATTTGTCCGGTAATAACGTCTCAGCAGCCACAGCGCTCAGACTAACTCTGTGCATGGTGTACATGTATAATTCAAGCATAGTTACTGGTTCTCTGTGTTACTATCTGACGATTCAGGACAGTCCTGAATATCTCAGGAAACAAATGAAGTTTCTTAACAAGCAATTTCTGTTTACTATCCTTTCTCAAAAACGCTTAAAGGCCCGTCGTCTCTTCAGCTGAGGGCCCTGCTAAAGTCCATTTATGCTACAGCAGAAGGGTTGTTTAGATTTGCGTTAGTTGGGGTTTGGACTAAACATGACTCTGGTTGCATAGGCAACACAGCTCATGTTCACATTTGCGAATCAACGGAGTATTTGGCTACGCTATCTATGGATGTTGGCTAAGTAAATTTCGTTTTTATTGAGGGCGCTTTCAGGCAGAGGCTGATTCGGAAAATAGGGTCGTTGCCTTATGCTGGCGAAATGTTATTAGTCCTTCTTAGGACAGATTAGGTTTCTCAGGCTGCTGGGGAAAAGTCTGTTTTCCTACCATTGCACGCACAGGTTCCTACAAGCAAAAACGCTGATACAGCGTTCACATTTTTGATGCCTCAGTCCATGCGAGTCAGTACTCAAGGAACAACGTATACAGTAGAGGTGGTAGTGCATGTGGTATTCAACAAAACACTAGCCGTCGTCGGAACACAAAGCCAGCTGACACAGATCGGTGGTTCCGCATTTTCGTGGTCAAAGTCTAAACAATGCAGTTCAATAGTTTCCCACCGAGGTGGTTATATTTCAGAACACGTCTGCCTGTGTCAGCAGACAATAAGGTAGTATTCTAGACCGGTATTCAGTCTCTCGTAAACTGGTATATCAATCTTTGGGTAATGACTAAGCCTGACGGCTCAGTCATACCGTATTGAACCTAATCACTATCTCACTTTGTAAAGATTCAAGATGTAATCGCTGCGGTCAGTGATTGTGCGTCTCGTCCACAGGAATTCATGATTTCACTGAATCTCAAGAATGCGTACTTACACATTCCAATTTGGCCACCGCAAATGTCTGTGATGATTGCTCATCTCAGATCCATGGAAGTGAAAATAGTTCCGCACTGAGACAATCTGCTCAAGACTTTGTATCAACACATGTTTTTTCAGCAGGCTTTACGCCCGTACAATGTCCTAGTTTAGCAGTTTTACCTAACCGCGGTAAAAACACAGTATTCGTCATCTGGTACTGGTAGTACTCTAACCACGGCCAGTTTCGATGCACTTGGTGCATTCGACTATTCGCAAAGATTCTAGCATCTTCCAGGATTCTACTTTGGAATACTTCAATCGAGTCCTTTACAACTTAATCTTCTCGCAGAGGGTGCCATTGGCGCCAGGGTCCAGAGTATCGATACTCTGGCTCCAAATACAAAATTTTACTGCGGGGGGACTCGAAGAAGAGATTCGGAGTCTGGAATTGGATAATTCTGACGACTAACGCAATTCTCAACTGTTTGAAAGCTATAGTCCAACATGGTCTGTTTCAAGGTCTGTGCTCAGACCAGAAAAGATTACTGTCAATGCCTGGAACTCAGGCCTGTTTACAAGGCTCTGCACAGGCAGTTCATTTCTTACAATCTTACGCTGTTCATATTTGGCCAGATAACGCGACTGCAGTCGCATACATCAACAACAAAGAAGGACTCGAAGTCCCATGACCATGGGAGACGTTTCTCGATTCCTAGATTGAGTCGAGCATCACCAGATGATATTATCGCCAGTGTTCATTCCAGAAGTGGACAACTAAAAAAACAGACTGACTCAGTTGTCAGGTTTTTCACTAAATAAAATGGTCTCTGCATACACAAGTGTTCCAGATCTAGTCCAGCGGTGGGGGTTCCCACAGGTGGATCTACTGGCATCTCGCCGAATTCATCAGACACTCAAGTAGGTGTTCAAAACAAGGCTGGGGGCAGTGTATTCCCTCACAATAGCGTGGCTATACAGCCTCATATCTGTTTCCACCATTCCCGCGGCTTACTCGGTTGATAAAGCGGATCAAGTAAGAAAAGCCACGACTGTAATCTTAGTGGCGCTTCATTGGAATCGGAGAGCGGGGTTCTCAGAACCTCGCTGTCTACTCACAGACAATGCGTGGCCGTTCGCTATGTCCATGCATTCTGGAAAAGGGTCAGTTTCGTTACCCCAAGTTAGCGCGGCTGAGTTTCACGGGGTGGCTATTGAAACCGCTTTCTTAAAACGAGAGGGCATTCCACTGTCCGTTATACCAACCATGTTACATGCTGGGAAGCCAGTTACAGTAGCTCATTATCACAGAATTGGGCAAGCTTAGGTTGGTTGGGGTGAAGCTCGGAAGTTTCCGACATCTTCTTTCAAATGATTCCGTCTGGTGCTATGGTTACAGACAGGGTTACATGGAGGACTAGGTTTAACAACACTAAAGGTGCAGGTTTCTATTTTACAAATTTCTTTCAGCGCCATTTGGCTCTTTTGCCTACAGCGCATACGTTTCTGCAGGGTGTCCTTACAGTTTAACCTCTGTTTATACCACCTACAGCTCCATGGGACCTCAATCGACTTTTAGGTTTTTGTAGGTTTTTGATCTCTTACAACAAGGGGCTGTTAAGTTTCCCAATTACACACTAGTTTTTTTCTAGCCTTGACTTTGGCAGGGTGTGTTCTGAATTAGGTATTTTAAAGATTACAATGCGGAATTTCAAAATAATTCCGTTATTCAACCAGAGGTAGTAGCCTCTTTTCACATAAATTTACAGAGGGTTCAGAAACTCCAGCTACTGTGAATGTGGTTCGTGCGCTTCACATTTATGTAGCCAGGTGTCAACAGTACATTGAATACATTGTTTGGTCTTTATACTGCAGTCACCGTAGTTTGGGCAGTTTCCAGTCGGAGGTTGGCTGGATGAATTAAGCTGACCATTTGTCAGCCTTATTTCTTTATCATCCACTAGGGGTCACTGGAGTACTCTTGGGATATGGACGGGCGTAGCCGAACAAGGGCACTGAATATTTAAATTTAGGACCCTCCCCCCCCTCCATATCCCCGAGTACCTCAGTGTACGACCTCAGTGTTTTTTCGGTGCTCACAGCACGAACAAGGCTTGTGGTATATCCACACTTGGATTTTTATTTTTAAATTTTTACTTTTTATTTTTACACTTAGCACATCCCTTCCCAGTTTCTGGAAAAACATGGGTCCGGGATAGTGCCGCTGCATGGGCAGCGAATGGCGTGTCGGTCCTCACAAAGAGCACCCTCACAGCCACAGGCGCTACAAGGCAGCGCATGGCGTGTCGGTCCTCACAAAGAGCACCCTCACAGCCACAGGCAGACTGTCTCCTACTGCAACTGGACGGAGATTACAAGCCCGTCACAGCCAGGAGGAGAGCTGAAAACTGGACGGTGCTTACAGTAAGAAGCCCCGTCACAGCCAGGATGGAAGCCCCGTCACAATCTGGACGGAGCTTACAGAAGTACGACACTACAAGGTATGGTGAGGGGGTCAGGGCGGTCAGCTCACGCTGCCGCCCTGCTGTGTGAGTGTTAACTGTACAGGGAGCTGGCCGCCGCTGAGCACGCCGCTGACGGGTCCCGCTGAAGCAATGAAGTTCCACCTGATAGTGGTTAGAATGAGAAAGGTTCTCCTTACATTATACGCGCAGAGCGGCCGCACGTCACTCAGACGCCGGCCGCTCTCACTGCTCTGAGGGCCCGCCACCACTACGCAGCGCCGACTCCTTGGCTGAACTAAGCAGAGCGGCCGCACGTCACTCAGACGCCGGCCGCTCTCACTGCTCTGATGCGGCACCGCTATGCCGCACTCTCCGGGCGCTCTCACTGCTCTGATGCGGCACCGCTATGCCGCACTCTCCGGGCGCTCATCTAAACAGAGCGGCCGCACGTCACTCAGACGCCGGCCGCTCTCACTGCTCGGATGGCCCGGCACGCCGCCGACACTCTCCTGTGTACTAAAGAGCGGCCGCACGTCACTCAAGGACGCCGGCCACTCTCCCAGTGAAACACCGCAGACACAGGGAGACTGTGTACTGCTGAAAGAAGGAGCTTCCGGTCGGCTCCCCGGCGCTAGATACAGGCTCTCCTGCTCTCCCTGCACCCGATCCCCGTACGCTGCAGGTAACATGGGGATGCAGGGGGGGGGGGGGGAGGGGGAATAATACCCATAGCAGCAGCAAAGGCTGCATGGGTTCAAGCAGCGCAGCACTTTAAACAATGTACACTGTGTACTGTGATATACAGCACGTTTTATATATATATATAATATATAATAAAGCTTTTGCTGGCATAACTGTCTATAATATCAGTATGAACTGATTATATGTGTAAACACTTTGTATATATATATAATATATATATGAGGCTTTGGCTGGCAATAGGTTATCAGTGGCATAACCTATTGCACGTTTAACCAAGTTTTCTGTTATTTTTGGTTAAGGTTGCAAAATAAATACACTGCAGGCAGTGCTCATATTATTTGACTAAATGCATATATTTTACTGTATCCTACAACTGGGTTATAACTGTATATAAGCATAGTAACTGTATAATAGGCTATTAAGCCTATATATATTAAAACTGCAGCAGGTAAACTGTACTGTGATTTTCTGTGAAAGCATGGCATGACGGCCATTTTAATCATTGCTGGTTTTCCAGTTATAATTCTAGACCATACACCTCTAATCCACAAGGAGGCGCAGGGGTGTTAGTGGGAATTTTTACTTCAGGATAATTCTAGAACATTCCTGCCCTACATCGTTAAGCCACCAGAAGGCGCAGGGGTGTTAGTAGGAATTTGGTTCGGGTTTCATGCCCATGTGAACTGCTTTTCACATAAAGAACAATTTAGTTTCCTAATAAATATGCTGTTCAGCAATATATATATAGAGATATATGCCATATAATAATGTTATTAAGGCGTGCAAGTGTCTGTCTGTTGCCTATTATGATGTCTGTCTACATAGCAAATAAGGCTCTAGTGCAGACTAAAAATGTTAACATTGGCAATTCAAATTAAAACAGCGGTAATCGGAGTCTCAGAATAACTCCGCCAGCGCTAACAAAAGACAGTCTTTCCAAAGTGACAATTTTCCTTTGGGTACCAGAGTGTTTATTTCACTAGTCTTATAATTTAATGCACGATTCTATGTCAAATCTCACACCGATAACTACAAGTGAGAAGTGTACATTAGTCCAGCATTCAGATAGTGCGGGGTTTTGGAAAACATTATAAAAACCACAGATACATTTGGGTCACTAGAATCTATGTATGGAACCATGCCGATCACTGTTAAAAGAAGCTGCAAAGTATATCTGTAAAGCTTCTGCTAACGCCGGTTATTTTCATTGTCGCTAGTTAAGTGCGACAAGACCAGAGCTTGTTTGCTCCTAAATTTGATATATGTGTAACGCCATTTTATCCCTTTAGGATATTCTGCCATTAGCGCATACAATACTTGTAACGGCGTTTTATTCCTTTATAAGAAACAGTCACGCCTTGTAACGACAGGACGTTACAGTCAGCAAGCCAGTGGTTTAATGACCTCTTTTACAATTGTGGAAGCGCGTCTTTACATGTTACATTTGCGAGGTTTCAGGACTTCAACTCATACATGTCTCAGCTATTTACAGCTTAAAGTACAAAACTGCCTCTGTCGAACGGTTTGGCAGGTTGTCATTTAGTCTTTGCTGGTTTATAAACCAGGCAGTAGTACGCCAACAGAGTCAGAGTTATTTATTCACCTCTGTTTTAGCAAGACCAAACAGCTCTGTCGCAATATCAAAAGTCATTTACTACAGTAGAAAATGGATTTTCTGCGGTTAGTATTTGCTTATTGGAGCCACAAAATTTGCATAATTGCATTTGATCTTGACAATGCGTATTTACCCAGTCCGGTATGTTCATCACAGGTTCTAGCGTTTGCAAATCGCCACAACCATTAACCATTTCATATCTACCGTTGCTTATCGCTTTGGGTATTTACCAAAGTGATGTTGGGATGATAGCTCATCTCACATAAGAACTCTGTCTCAACAAAGTTCCTCTAACTTGCGCTACTAAGGTATACTGCGGTAGCAGATCAAGTTCGAAAACAATCGCATCTAATTCCGTCTAAACGATGTCAATGCCTAGGTAAGATGATAAATACGGTAAATCAAAGACTTTTACCTACTACACCAGCAATAACAAATGTACGTCTAGTAATTAGTGCAAAACACGCACACTAGCGGTACATTGGTGTATTCACCTATTAAGAATAAAGATGTGTTTTCAATTTAGTTCACCACCCTTCACTCGCGTTTCCCACAGAGGGAAAAGGGTGCATATACTCTGGACGACAGTCGCAGAGGGTCAGGATTTGTAGTTAAAATCAGCGACAAAGGTTCTAAAACACGACAGATTGCTGTCGATAAAGGTCCTAGAACTCTGTGCATTTTACAATGCAATACATGATTCGCTTTCAGTCTGACCAGGTATATACTCTATTTTCTCTTCAGAACGAATAAATCTTTCGCCTTTTACTAAAGATTTCTGTGGAGAGGAACAACCATGAGTTTCAGGTAAATGTTTGATGCCTGTCTCACGCTGGCCTTAAGCAGTCAAACAAGGCAACGGCAGTTGCATACACAACAACCAGTGAGAACCAAGAAGCCGCATGGCAATGCGGCATGTGACTCAAATCCTCAATGGCTCAGAACACCATTATGTGAAAATGTCAAGAGATCATTACGTGAGTGGACATCTGTTAGACAGAGGATCTCACCCGTCAGAATTTGGATCCTGAAAACTGGACATTAAATCCAGAGGTGTTTCATAGGTGAGTCCACAGAAGGGGGTTACCCTCAAGTATACATGATGGCATCTCGCCACAATTACAAAAGCTCAGTATGTGTACAAAACAGATCACAAGGGCAGTGGCGGTGGAGTCTCTCACATTCATGTGGTCATTCATCATCGTGTATCTGGCTCCACCAGTTTCCGCTGCTCTCTCTGTTGTCAAAACGGCTCATAAGACAGTTGTCACAGTCATACTGGTGGTAGCTCATGGGTTTCGGAGAAGTTTGCTTCTCGAATTTTCAAGGAATACTTGCACACGATCTTGGCCCGCTCATAATACGTCCAACCTGTTACATCAGGGAACGTTAGTTTACCCATAGTTACCTATGTACCTATTATCTAGGTACCGCAGCTGCGGTTGACGGGGTGAGGGTGCAGACCGCCCTCTTAAGAAATTGAGCATTACAGTATCGGTTATACTAACCATGTTACGAAATAGTAAGCCGTTTAAGGCAGCTCATTTTTACAAAATTTCGTGTGCTTACATAGGTTGTAAACCTCAGAAGTTTCCAACATCATCCTTCAAGTAACCCGTATTCTGTTAAACGGGGTGGGATGGAAAACTGCGTTGATCTGCACGAAGAGTGCAGGTATCTGTGTGGTAAACTTATTTTCAAAGACGTTTGCCTCTATTGGCGTCTGTACACATCTTTCTACAAGGTGTCATCAAAGTTCACACTCTATTTATCCCACCTACAGCGCCAGGCGACTTGAAGTTGGGTTCAGATTTCTTACAGTTTTCATATTTTGAACCCTTTCAACAAATGGGAATTAAGTTTCTCACTTTGGAAAACAATTTTCTTATAGCCTTGGCTTCGGCAAGGGTTTTGTTTTCATATTTGGGTGCCTTGTATTCCAAGCCACCGTATTTGAGTTTTCTCATGACAAAGCAGATCTTCGGACGAATCACGCTTTCGTATTCTTCACATCAATATACCAATAGGGGTTCCTGTGTGGACAGCACATTCTAGAATTCTGAATGTGGTACACGCATTACGCGTTTATATATGTCCCGAACGTCAACAGTATGTGATATAAATACGTTGTTTGTTCTCTATGATACTGCCAACTGGGGTTAGCCAGTTTCTTAGCAGACATTATCCAGTTGGGTAATAATAATGACTACAAGTCAGGTTTACTTTAAGGCTAAGTTACAATCGCCTACGTCAGTAATAGCTCATGCCACAGGTTCTGTGGGAATGTCAGACCCAGTGGGTCGTGGAGTGTCTAAAACGCGGCTATATAGCCTTCATGTGCACCATGTTTGTGCACGTTTACACGTTATAAATGGTGGCGCCATCAGCATTTAGCTTTGGGCTGCCTACTGTTACAAGTATCAAACAGCTCTCCCGCCCACGAGGGAAGCTTTGGTACGTCCCAAGAGTACTCCAGTGACCCCTAGTGGATGATAAAGAAAATAGGATTTTGGTACTTACCAGGTAAATCCTTTTCTTTGAATCCATAGGGGGCACTGGACGCCCACCCAGAGCAGTTTTACCTGGGTTGTGTTAAGCTCAAGGGAGCTTAGGGTAACAAGTTTTACTTCATTGATATTAAGCTCAAAGGAGCTTATGGTAACACATTTTCACCGATTGGTTCAAATTATAAAGTTCTATCGGTTATGGTGTCAACTGTTTAGTTGACAGTAAGGTTATGGGTCAACATTGTGTTGTCCGTTATGTTATAGGTATTCTCCATTGTCAACCTCTCTATATCGTTCCTGTTCGCTCAGTAAAAAACACTGAGGTCGTACACTGAGGTACTCGGGGATATGGAGGGGGGGGAGGGTCCTAAATTTAAATATTCAGTGCCCTTGTTCGGCTACGCCCGTCCATATCCCAAGAGTACTCCAGTGCCCCCTATGGATTCAAAGAAAAGGATTTACCTGGTAAGTACCAAAATCCTATTTTTCATACTAGTTTACAACCGCTTGATTTGATTTCAGCATTTCACGCGCTTTGTGGGAACGTCGGGAACAGCAGGTGGTAAACATACTTGTCACGGCACACGTTTGTGCGCTTTTACAAGTTTAATACTTTTGCGGCATCTGCATCTAGCTTTGGCCGTCTAGTGTTACAGGTGACAACCAGCTCTCCCGCCCAAGGGGATAACTTTGGTACGTCCCAAGAGTACTCCAGTGACTCCTAGTGGATGAAAAAGAAAATAGGATTTTGGTACTTGCCAGGTAAATCCTTTTCTTTGAATCCATAGGGGTCACTGGACACCCGCCCAGAGCAGTTTCACCTGTCTTGTGGTAGGTTCAGTATATCTTATGGTAACACATTCTCACCGACTTGTTGGAATCTTACGGTGATTATCGGTTGTCTGGTCAACTTTCCAGTTGTCCGTTATGTTATGTGTCAACTTTACAGTTGTCCGTTATTTTATAATGTTGTAACTCTCCATTGTTCATCCTCTCTTTCGCTCCTGTTCGTCTCAGCACAAAAACTCTAAGGCACTTGGGAGTATGGAGGGGGGAGGAGGGTTACACATTTTAAATATGTCTCTCCCTGCTGTCGACCGTCCATATCCCAAGAGTATTCCGGTGGCCCCTATGGATTCAAAGAAAAGGATTTACCTGGTAAGTACCAAAATCCTATTATCTAGATGCAGGTGCATACAGATGTGTCCTCCTACATCTAGCCGACAGGTCCCGTGCAACTCTGCTAGCGCTTGGCGTGTTTTTGTTTTTGCTGAAAAGGCATCTTAGTTGCAATGCGCTGCTACTAGGACATACAAGGCGACACTGCTGATTAATTTGATATGACACTTGTACTGTATATCTGTGTGTGACTGAGTCTATATACGGAGCAGAACAGAGTTTGTATGGGAATAAAGCTGCGGCTGGTGCATCCTGTCTGCATCGAGTTACAAATAAGATGCATTTTCAGCAAACAAAAACACCCAGCACTAGCAGAGTCTCGCGGGACGTGGCGCGCAGAGGGGTTGATTGCTGCAACTGCAACAATGACGTATCAGGACACATTATAGCTTTGTATTTTCTCTAACGTCCTAGGGGATACTGGGATGGTCTCAATACCATGGGGGTATAGATGGGGTCCATTGGAGCCTTGGCACTTTAAATTTCTTCATAGTGTGCTGGCTCTTCCCCTCTATGCCCCTCCTGCAGACTCAGTTTAGAAAAATGTACCCAAGAAGTCGGGTGCATTCTCTGGAGCGCCAGAGCGTTTTCTTCAAAATGTATTTTAGTTTGTTGTTTTCAGGCAGGACTGGTTGGCACCAGTCTGCCTGCGTCGTGGGACTTAGGGGGGTAGGTGTGGGAAGGGGGGGTGGGTGGACCGGAACCGGAACCAACCTCTTGAAGGATCCCCGCTGACAGGACATAGTTCCTGAAGGGGGTTGTTTCGCTCACACACAGCGGTATGCGCTCTCCCCTAATTGCCAAGCTGAAGATGCTGAGTGGTGAGTACAAAAACCGGGGTACCGGTTAGCGGGTCCCCGGTTCAGATGGCGTTGTTAGGACAGCGGGCACACTGCTTAAGGCTGCTGTTGTCCCTCCATGCAAGCTGACACTGGAAAGGGGTTTTAACCCCTTCTTTGCAAATATTACTCTGCCAGTATAATCTATTGCGAGAACACCGCGTGCAATTAAGGGGGCGGGGCTTCCCGGAGAGCGGGACCAGTGGCTCAGGACGCCATTTCCTACTGCAAGAAAGTGCTGCTCATCCTAGGGACCCTCAAAAAGCACCTTGTTTGGTACCAAAGGGGTTTGTGGTGGGGTGGAGCGATGTACTGCATGTGTATATAATCTAGGTCCCTTATCTAAGGTTCTTAGTTACTGCCCGGCAAAGCACTGTTTTGGCTGAAGAGGCAAGGTGTGCTGGTTTCTCCCTCTCTCTCTCATTCCTAGCATGCTCTCTGGGTTACTGTGTTTTTAACTTGGTCGTGTGTGTGTGTGTGTGTGTGTGTGTGTGTGTGTGTGTGTGTGTGTATACTGCTGCGCAGTAGGTCAGGAGAAAGTCATATGCCAGTCCTGCATCACAAAGTTTTCCCCTCCCCCGGTGTGGATCTCTGTTGTGTGCACAGTGCAGCCCACCTTCACAAGGAAGCAGCACTTAAGAGCCAGCATGGCTGGACTAAATAAAAGGGATGATTACAGACATATCATCTGAACTGGCTATTGCCAGGCAGGAGAGGCAAGATTTTAAAAGAAGTCTATGGGGTATATTCAATAAGAGTCTGGCCCATTCTGACATGCAGTTGTTGGAATGGACCCGACAACCCCTATTCAAAGAGCGGCCAAATCCGGGAGGGGGGGGGGGGGGGGGGAGATGTCTGCGGGGGGAGGAGACGGGGGGGAGGGAGCAGTGGCTGTAGCAGCGTAACTGGAGTCTCACGGCAGCGTCCACCCAGCTCCAGCAAGTGGGACCTCACTTGCTGGAGCCCGGTGGACGCTGCTGCTGGGTTCCTGCTCTCCCCGCTGCTCCCTCAGTCTCCTGCTTCAGCTCCCTCATCTCAATCCGACTTTTTTTAAAGTCGGAATGAGATTGGCGGACACGGGGCTAAAACCTGTCTGGTTTGGCCCCGCTTCCGACAATGCACGCTAATCGGCGGCTGAAGCTGCCGATCAGCGTGCATTCCGACAGGTAACCCGACCTATCGGAAAAAATGGGGCCGTAATAAATAGATCAGAACCCCATCCGACCTAAAACTGTCGGAGGCTGCCGTCTTTCCGACAAGACGGCAGCTTCCGACAGTTATTGAATATACCCCTATGGCTAATTTTATGTTTAAGAATTCAGACTACAGACCAGCTTCTCTGCCCCCTATACTTATTTCACAAAAAGTACATTACCCCAGGTTCTAGTCTGTATCTGATGACGAGATGCCAGATCTGGAATAGGGGAGGTGGATGTAGATATGGGTGACAGTACTGTCTCAGGGAGTGGAAGCTCTTATCTACTCTATTCGAGAAGCGCGGAATATCCCTGATGAAAACCCATCTCCTGCTCCTTTGCTATCTCAAAGGAATTAAACACACTCTTTAGAAATTTCAGATCCCTATGAAGTTGCTGACATCCTTTCCTTTTCCCCCTGAGTATAGGAAGGTGTGGAAAAATCCACCTGCAGTGGATACTTTAATGTCCAGGCTGTCACATAAGATTGTGCTGCCTGTGCCTGGAGCTATCTCCTTAAAAGGGTGTTATTCATATGACTGCCGGTCAGCTGACCGACAGTCACATGACCTCCTCCACCAGCCCGACGGGTCAGTATCCCGATGGTCGGCATGCCGACCAACAGGGACTATTTCCACTCGTGGGTGTCCACGACACCCATAGAGTGGGAATAGAACCCGTGGCGACCGCAGGTCGCCACCGAGCCCGCAGCGTGGCGAGCGCAGCGAGCCCGCAAGGGGCTTGCTGCACTGGCCCCTCCCCGCCGGGATCCCGGCGTCGGTATACTGCCGGGATCCCGGTGTCGGTAAGCTGACCGGCGGTCTCCTGACCGCCGGTCAGCACTACTACACCCTCCTTAAAAGACCCTGCTGATCATAAAATTGAGACTACTCTCAAATCCATTTACACAGCAGTGGGAGTTGCTTAGAGACCCACAACTGCATATGGATGATTACTAGGGTCATTGTTAAATGGACGGGTAAAATACTGAAAGGTTTTGACACAATGCCTCAGGATGTGATTATCACACTCCTGCGACATGTACCGGATTCTGCATATTTTATGTGTGTAGCTTTCTAGGAAATACGCCTGATCATTGCACGCTCAACGGTTATGGCGGTGTCAGCGCGCAGAGGGTTATGGCTGCTGCGGTGGACAGCAGACGCTGATTCCAAGAGAGGTGTAGAGAGCCTTCCCTTTACGGGGGAGGCTTTGTATGGTAATGAACTGAACAAGTGAATTTCACATGCTACGGCTGGTAAGTCCACCTATCTCCCATCAGCAGCTCTGCCGGCTGGACGTGCTTACCCATTCCCCTCTCTGCAGTCCTTTCACCGCAGTGACGTGCGGTGAGGTCAGTGGCTGGGGAGGCACTGGCATCTAACCCCCCTTCCCCCCCTCCCCTTCCCCATAGAGGAGGGTAAATAAAACATAAAAAAAAAATACAAAAGTGTTGTCCTCCACACATCACTAAAACCAGCACCAGGCAGAACCATCCAGGGGGGATAATGCCATAGCAGGGGAAGACACTTAGTATGGGGTCCCCCTGCCATAACATCAAACAGCCCCCCAAGCCAGTTAGCCCAGGGCTAGAATTCCTCGGAAAGCTGGGCCCCCAAAAAATAAAAATGGGGTCCCTCCTGAGCAACAACCAGCAGTGGGCTGATAGCCCAGTGCTATGCCCCGCACCCTTGGTGGCGGTGGATGCGGGGTTCATTGTATGTTAATATTGTTCTTTATAGGTGGCCTACAGGTCCCAGCAAGCTTGCCCCAGCATGCTGGCACTTGGAGAACCACAAGTGCCAGCATGCCCGGACATAAAGGGCCTGCTGGCACCTGTAGTCCACCTGTAAAGACAATATTAAAATTAAACACCGCACATCTTAAAAAAAAAAAAGTTTTATTAGTCGGGGTCTTCACCTGGTGGTGGCGGTCTTTAAGCTTTTTTGCATGGCCGCCGCCTTCCCAGTGCTTCCGGCGTCTTCACCTGGGGGGCCGCCGCCTTCCCAGGGCTTCTGGCATCTTCACCTGGGAGGCGCGGCCTTTAAGCTCTTTTGCATAGCCGCCGCCTTCCCAGTGCTTCTGGCGTCTTCACCTGGGGGGCCGCCGCCTTCCCAGGGCTTCTGGCGTATTCACTTAGGAGGCGGCGTCCTTTAAGCTCTTTTGCCTAGCCGCCGCCCATTTAAGACTTCCACAGCATCTTCTTTCTTCAGGAGCTCTTCACTGCTCCTCCGCTGTCGGACTGACGCCGCTGCCTCGCGCTAACATATGAGTCAGCCGGAGGGGGCGGGACGATAACGCGATTGGCTCGCGGCGGCAATCTTGAATTTCAAAAATGACTTTGAGGCGCTATTTTTTAAACTAGTACCGCTCCGCTGCCAAACTCAGTGGAATGGTAGGCAGGGATCTCGGAGCCCTGCCTGCCACTAATACTATCACCTCCGCCGCGTCCGACCGCACCTCCGCCGCATCCCGCCACCTTCGACACCCGCACCTCTGCCCGCGCCCACACAGTGATGACAGCGGATCCAGTGATGGATCCGCTGGCCAATCACTGCGACCTCACTGACAGGGGTGTGCTTTCATGGGTTGAAAGCACGTCCCTGTATGAAAGCGGCACTTCTAATGGTGCCGCTTTCCAATGTATTTTCAATGGGCTTTCACTGCCCATGGCTTGGCCCTGCCAGTACCCACCCTCTGCTCCGGCCTTTTTCCCATTGACAGCGGGAGGCACCACGATCGGTGCCTTCCTACCCCATTTGCACAGTGATAATGATTAGATTAATATAAAGGAGATACTTATGACACAGAATATGTGTCATAAGTATCTTCTTTGTATTATTTTAATCATTGACAGGGGAGGCACTGCCTCCCCTGACTGCACGTCCCTGCTCCAGTGCCGCTAGAGGACCCAGAGGTATACCGTGCAGACCAGCGGCTGCTGATTCACAGGAGCAGTGCTCAGGCTCAGCCTCTTCCATGCCATCAGCATGACGGTTGGCCCCAGATTCTGGGGGCCTTACAGGTGGGAGCTCGCCTCATATATTTCAGTCACATTTTGGGCAGGCTCCTGCCAGGACTCCTGGGTGAAAGACCTACTCTCGCAGGGCTACAGGTTAGAGTTTCAAATGCTACCACCTCACAGATTCTTCAGGTCAGGCTTACCAGTTTCATACGAAACAAGAGTAACCTTGCAAGAAAACCTACAAAAACTGTTACGGACTAAGGTAATTGTTCCAGTTCCGCCTCAACCCCAAAACAAGGGTTTTTATTCCAGCCTGTTTGTGGTACCGAAACCGGACGTTTCGGTACTGCCATTCTTCAACCTCAAATCACTGAACCCGTTCTTCCGAGTGTTCTACTTCAAGATGAAGTCTCTTACAGCGGTGGTCTCAGGTCTGGAAGAAGGGGAATTCCTGGACGATCTCATAACTGCTATGTTCAGAGCACAGTTGATGGAAAACATCAGCCATAAATAAGACTTATCACGGTTCATGGGTGTATTCTCAATCTGCAGAAATCCCGCCTAGAACCTACGCAGAGGCTTCGGTTCCTGGTAATGGTTCTGGGCACGGTGTCTCGGAAAGTGTTCTTCCTGTGGACAAGGCAAAGGCAATTCAGACGATAGTTTGTTCCATTCTGAAGCCAAACAAAATCTCAGTACATCTTTGCATACGCCTACTGGAAAAGATGATGGCCTCCTACGAGGCAATTCGGTACGGAAGATTCCATGCACAACCATTCCAGCTGGACAAATGGTCTGGGTCACATCTGCACATGCGCCAGATGGTATGCCTTTCACCAAAAGCCAGGATTTCCCTTTTATGCTGGTTGCAGATCTCCCACCTGGTGGGGGGTCGACACTTCGGAATTCAGGATTGGATTCTGTTGTCAACAGTTTCGAGCCTCTGATGTGCACGGTAGGTGGTCGGATCAAAAGGCCTCCCTTGCGATAATTGTTCTGGAACTCGGGGCGATTTACAATGCCCTTCTGCAGGCCTTTTCTATCCTTCAGTATCGGGCCATACAGGTACGGTCGGAAAACCACCGGCTGTGGCGTACATGACCCGACAAGGAGGTCCAAACAGCAGAGCTGCAATGAGAGAGGTGTCCAAGATACTCATCTGGGCTGAGCGGAATGCCAAGGCCATTTTTGCCATACTCATTCCGGGAATAGACAATTCGGAAGCAGACTTCCTCAGCCGATCACGGTCTGCACCCGGGGGAGTGGGACCTCCACCTGCAAGTTGTTCAGCAGTTATTTCATCGTGGGGCTGCCCGCAACTCAACATGTTGGCTTCTTGGCTCACCAAGAAGTATCTGCTTTCCTGTTCCAGGATGAGGGATCCACAGGCTGCAGTAGTGGACGCTCTGATGACGCCGTGGATTTACCAGTTGGTGTATTTGTTCCCTCTAATTCCCAGAGTTCTCGAAGGACTTAATGGAAAAGAGTTTAGGCAATTCTGATTTCCCCAGACTGCCTGGTAGGCAGTCCTCCTGGCATTGTCACTCGAAGGCCCCTGGCCTCTGCCAATTCAGGATGATTTTCTTACACAAGGGCCTTTAGTCTATCCTGACTTACCACGGCTACGTTTAATGGAATGGATGTTGATTGGGAGGTTTTTGCCAAGCCAGGCAGATGGTCGCGTCGAGACATTGTCATAGCATATGGGAGACATGTCTCAGGGTGTAAGGATCGACGGTATTCTGCTCTGGATTTTCGTCTGAGACGCTTCTTGCACTTCCTGCAGACTGTTGTGTTGGGCCTATGCTTAGGCTCCATAACAGTTCAGATCTCAGCCTTTTGTCCTTTTCTTCCAGGGCAAAAAATTGGCTGTTCTCCAAGCAGT
Organism: Pseudophryne corroboree; assembly: GCF_028390025.1. Taxonomy (NCBI): domain Eukaryota; kingdom Metazoa; phylum Chordata; class Amphibia; order Anura; family Myobatrachidae; genus Pseudophryne; species Pseudophryne corroboree. Next base: position 71,319,759 of record NC_086455.1, read on the forward strand.
CCAGACGTTCTTGAAGGGTGTTCTTCATATTCGACCACTCTTTGTGGCTCCCACTGCGCTGTGGGATCTCCATTTGGTTCTGACCTTTCTCCAATTGGATTGATTTAAACCTTTCCACAAGGTGGATATGCAGTATTTGACATGCAAGGCTATCATGTTGTTGGCTTTGGCCTCTGCGAGATGTGTTTCAGAATTAGGGGCCTTAGCCTGTAAGAGTCCCTCTCTGGTGTTTCATGAGGCTAGAGCGGAGCTCAGAACTCGCTAGACATTCTTTCCTTAGGCGGTGTCGGCATTTCATATAAATTCGCTGATAGTGATTCCGGTTGTCACTGGCGCGTCTGTTACACCAAAGTCCTTGGACGTGGTTCGGTCTTTGGGGATTTATGTCAAGAGGACAGCTCGTTTTTTGTTCTCTATGATACTTCAAATATTAGTTGTCCTGCTTCGAAGCAGTCTATTGCATGTTGGGTCGGGCTTACGATCCAACGGGCGTACTCTTTGGCGGCTTTGCTGCTGCCGAGGTCTGTTCAGGCCCACTCCACATGGTCGGTGGGTTCTTCCTGGGCGGCTGCCCGAGGTGTCTCGACTTTGCAGTTATGCCGGGCAGCTTCTTGGTCGGGTTCGAACTCGTTTCATAAGTCTTACAGATTTGACGCCTTGCCTACTGAGGACCTTCAGTTTGGACGATCGGTTTTGCAGTGGTTTCGGCACTCCCACCCGGTCTGGAAGCTTTGGGACTTCCCCATGGTACTAAGGCCATCCCAGTATTCCCTAGTATGTTAGAGAAAATCGGATTTTAATACCGGCAAATCCTTTTCTCCTAGTCCGTAGGGGATACTGGGTGCCCGCCTGGTGCTTCGTTATTTCCTGCAAGAGTTGTTCTTGTATGTTGGTAGTTGGGTCTGCTGTTGCTGTCCTTATTTTCAAGTTGTGGTGAGCGTTGCTATCCTCTTGTTTTGTTGTATGCTGGTTCGTTCTCTAACCACTTTCTTGTCTATATTTCCTCCTCTCAAAGTATGTCCGTCTCCTCGGGCACAGTTTTCCTAGCCTGAATCTGCAGGAGGGGCATAGAGGGGAGGAGTCTGCACACTCTGAAGAAATTTAAATTGCCATGGCTCCAATGGACCTCATCTATACCCCCATGGTGCTAAGACCATCCCAGTATCCAATACTGACTACGAGAAAAGGATTGACCACTAGGTATTAAAATCCTATTTTTTTTCTTAATGATGTAGATTGCAACTTTGTTTTTGGACGACCCACCTTTCTATAGTGCTCTGTAACATAGCTTACTGAAACTACCCTACAGCACCTGCTTGGTTAGGAGCTTTGGTTAATGCAATCTCTTGCCACATTAAAATTATTATTATTATTATTATTATTATTATTATCCTTTATTTATATGGCGCCACAAGGGTTCCGCAGCGCCCAATTACAGAGTACAAACAAATAAGCAGGAAAACAGCAACTTACAGTTGACAATATAGGACAAGTACAGCGTAAATAAACATAGCTACATCAGCAGATGACACTGGAATAAGTATCAGGTGGCAGAAGACTGTGGGATTTGGTGCAGTTGAATATTATTAAAGTAAGAAAAGGATAAGCACATGAGGGAAGAGAGCCCTGCTCGTGAGATCTTACATTCTAAAGGGGAGGGTAGACAGACAGGGGTGAGACAGATGGGGTACATAGAGAGCGTGGAACAGAGGTTTAGGATGAGATTTGGCTGGGTTTGGTGAAGAAGTGGGTCTTGAGAGCCCGTTTGAAGTTTTGTAGAGAGGTGGAGAGTCTGAGGGGGAGAGGTAGGGAATTCCAGAGAAGTGGTGCAGCACATGAAAAATCTTGGAGGTAGGAGTGGGAGGAAGTAATCCGTAGGCAGGAGAGTCGACGTGCATTAGCAGAGTGAAGAGGACGGGTGGGAGTGTAAAGGGAGATAAGGTCAGAGATGTAGATGGGAGAGGAGTGGGTGAGGGGCACATTACATCACACTGTCCTCCTGGTGCTACTGGCAGCTGTTATTGGGTAGTAGCTGGGATTGTGGAAGTAAGATACTATGGAAAAGGGAGATGTTTATCCAAATGTAGTAGTACTCTATCAGTCCTTAAAAAAAACACCAGGTGAAATGAATCACTGTTGATAGAACAGTGCTCCCTCTTTTATAATGTCCACATAAAATAGAGGCAAAAGTAATAGCAAACTGGTATTATAAAGAAAGTAATATGTAATGGAGTGAACTGTGATGTTTGTGCTCAGAAACTGCTTGATGGTAAATGAGGTTGGTTGTATAAAGAGGTAACACTGGTCATTAAAATATATTAATTCCGTTAAGTCCCAACGGGATACGTTCAGGATGCCGGTGGTCATATGACCAATGCTTAAATCCCGACACCACTCAGAAGACCGACATCCCAAAGGTACGTATTGGGGACACTGTCAGGGTTAGGGCCGGGGGTTTAGGGTTAGGCACTAGGGGGAGATTTAGCCCTAGCTGTTCCCGGAGGGATGCCAGTGTCGGTCATGTGATCGCCGGCATCCCGACGACCAGGATAACAAATCCATCCCAATACCTTGTTGTCCCTTTATTGCTTTTAAGATGTACATGTCAAAGAAGTTATCCATTATTTGCTGAGCATATTATTGATGGTCATTTCTAAGATTCATTTGATTCCATCATTTTTATTTCGGATTCAAATAAGTTTTGGTTACATTTTTATTTTTATTCCTCCACCCCCATTCTATATATAATTTTTTGTGTTCCACTTTACCGTAGTGAGAAGTCCTCTACCACCGCACCCACAGCACTTCTCCGCTTATCCGATGCACAGTGAGACCTTCTTCCCACCACAACATTTGCGGCCTCCACCAAGAAATGATCATCTCACAGACACTCTGCCTTCTCCTGGCAGCGACAGTACCCAGGACAAGCCATCCGATCAAAAGACTTGATGTTGCAAGTTTAGAGACTTACTTTAAAAATAAAATAATGTAGCAGCTGTTGGTTAAGAAATTTATATTTATAGTTTTAGCTCAAAGAGAAGATATTTTAGCACATTTGATTTCTGAAGAAAATCAGGTAATTTAACAATTGTGAATAATGGGCGTATGTACATTGCAATGAAGAACGCATATTTTTTTTTTAAATTTTGCTTTTTATTTGACAATTTTATTTAGAACATTTTTTTTTCTTGCCAAAAGACATTGGACTTTCATCTGTCAATACATTTTACTAATAAGGTTTATCACGTGCAATGAGAAAACTACTATAAATAAAGTTCAGTCCTTTTGTACTTGATTTTTACTTTACAAAATATTGATTTCTTAAGAGGGTTCTGGTAGGTTTCTTACATATACAGGTGAAACTCAGAAAATTAGAATTTCTGCAGCGGGGTACACTGGGTTCCACAGGGATAACATCAGAGTGTAGAGTAGGCTCTTGATCCGAGGCACCAACAGGCTAAAAGCTTTGACTGTTCCCAAAATGCTCAGCTCCGCCTCCTCTATAACCCCGCCTCTGTGCACAGGAGCTCAGTTTGTAAGTTGGTGCCAGCAGTGCAGGACACTAACAGGCAGGTATCCGGACTCCAGGTCGACACACCTTAGGTCGACGCCAATTGGTCGACACACCTTAGGTCGACCTGGGCAAAAGGTCGACAGGAACAAGGTCGACATGGAAAAAGGTCGACATGAGTTTTTCTCAGGTTTTTTTCTTTTTTGGAACCTGTTCATACTTAACGATCCACGTGGACTACGATTGGAACGGTAATCTGTGCCGAGCTGAGCGAAGGCACCATGCCCGAAGCATGGCGAGCGAAGCGAGCCATGCGAGGGGACGCTAATTGGTGTTCCCGGTCACTCTACGAAGAAAACGACACAAATAAAACATTAAAAACTCATGTCGACCTTTTTCCATGTCGACCTTGTTCCTGTCGACCTTTTGTCCATGTCGACCTAAGGTGTGTCGACCAATTGGCGCCGACCTAAGGTGCGTCGACCTTTTTGTTGTCGACCTGGAGTCCCAGACCTAACAGGCAGGACTGGTCCAGCAGCCCTGTAAAGCAGAGCCAGATTAAGAGGGGGGCCCTGGGGATAAGTACCCCGGCCCCCTTTTTTAAAGGGCCCCCCGTCGCCGCCATCTCCATAGATCGGACCTCTGGTCCGATCTGCGGTATTATGCTGCGCTCCCAGGAGGCGGCGCGTGCGGCGGCACCACACGCAGGGCAGCTCAGCGGTTGCTGTCCCTGGCGGCTCCCGGCTCCACACAGTATTCATAGGCTGGCGCCGCGGCTGCACGCAGGAAGTCACAGTCAGCGTGTAAAGGGAAGGACAGCTGAGCGACGGCTCAGCTGTCCAATAGTCTGAAGAGCAGCAGCCTGCGGCTCAGTCATTGGCTGGGCGCGCAGGCTGCAGGGAAGAAGGAGGACGGTGCGTAGAGGCAGCAGCCAGCACCCATCCAGGCAGCTCTCCTATTTATACAGACTACAGTACATTATCTGTGCAGCCTGCCAGCAGCAAAGTACAGAAAAACGTAAGGCTGGCTTATTATGTACTGTCTGTATTATGTACTATTATGTACTGTCTGTATTATGTACTGTGTTTCAATATATATATTTCTCTGACGTCCTAAGTGGATGCTGGGACTCCGTAAGGACCATGGGGAATAGCGGCTCCGCAGGAGACTGGGCACAACTAAAGAAAGCTTTAGGACTACCTGGTGTGCACTGGCTCCTCCCACTATGACCCTCCTCCAGACCTCAGTTAGAATCTTGTGCCCGGCTGAGCTGGATGCACACTAGGGGCTCTCCTGAGCTCCTAGAAAGAAAGTATATTTTAGGTTTTTTTATTTTACAGTGAGATCTGCTGGCAACAGACTCACTGCAGCGAGGGACTAAGGGGAGAAGAAGCGAACCTACCTAACTGGTGGTAGCTTGGGCTTCTTAGGCTACTGGACACCATTAGCTCCAGAGGGATCGACCACAGGAACCGACCTCGATGTTCGGTCTCGGAGCCGCGCCGCCGGCCCCCTTACAGAGCCAGAAGCAAGAAGTGTTCCGGAAAATCGGCGGCAGAAGACTTCTGTCTTCAACAAGGTAGCGCACAGCACTGCAGCTGTGCGCCATTGCTCCTCATGCACACCTCACACTCCGGTCACTGATGGGTGCAGGGCGCTGGGGGGGGGGCGCCCTGAGGGCAATATAATACACCTTGGCTGGCAAATCATCACAATATATAGTCCCAGGGCTATATATGTGATAAATTACCCCTGCCAGAATCCATGAAAAAAGCGGGAGAAAAGTCAGCTGAAAAAGGGGCGGGGCTATCTCCCTCAGCACACTGGCGCCATTTTTTCTTCACAGTGCAGCTGGAAGACAGCTCCCCAGGCTCTCCCCTGTAGTTTTCAGGCTCAAAGGGTTAAAAAGAGAGGGGGGGCACTAAATTTAGGCGCAATATGTGTATACAAGCAGCTATTGGGGGAAAAATCACTCAGTTATAGTGTTAATCCCTGCATTATATAGCGATCTGGTGTGTGCTGGCATACTCTCTCTCTGTCTCCCCAAAGGACTTTGTGGGGTCCTGTCCTCAGTCAGAGCATTCCCTGTGTGTGTGCGGTGTGTCGGTACGGCTGTGTCGACATGGATGAGGAAGGTTACGTGGAGGCGGAGCAGAGGCCGATAAATGGGATGTCGCCCCCTGTGGGGCCGACACCAGAGTGGATGGATAGGTGGAAGGTATTAACCGACAATGTCAACTCCTTACATAAAAGGCTGGATGACGTAACAGCTGTGGGACAGCTGGCTTCTCAGCCCGCGCCTGCCCAGGCGTCTCAAAGGCCATCAGGGGCTCAAAAAACGCCCGTTACCTCAGACGGCAGACACAGATGTCGGCACGGAGTCTGACTCCAGTGTCGATGAGGTTGAGACATATACACAATCCACTAGGAACATCCGTTGCATGATCTCGGCAATGAAAAATGTGTTACACATTTCTGACATGAACCCAAGTACCACATAAAAGGGGTTTTATGTTTGGGGAGAAAAAGCAGCCAGTGTTTTGTTCCCCCATCAGATGAGTGAATGAAGTGTGTAAAGAGCGTGGGTTCCCCCGATAAGAAAATGGTAATTTCTGAAAAGTTACTGCTGGCGTACCCTTTCCCGCCAGAGGATAGGTCACGTTGGGAGATATCCCCTAGGGTGGATAAGGCGCTCACACGTTTGTCAAAAAGGGTGGCACTGCCGTCTTGGGATACGGCCACTTTGAAGGAGCCTGCTGATAAAAAGCAGGAGACTATCCTGAAGTCTGTATATACACACTCAGGTACTATACTAAGACCTGCATTTGCCTCAGCATAAATAGTGCTGCTGCAGCGTGGTCTGATACCCTGTCAGATAATATTAATACCCTAGACAGGGATAATATTTTGCTAACATAGAGCATATTAAAGACGTCGTCTTATATATGAAGGATGCACAGAGGGATATTTGCCGGCTGGCATCCAGAATTAATGCAATGTCCATTCTGCCAGGAGGGTATTAGAGACCCGGCAGTGGACAGGTGATGCTGCCTTTAAAAGGCACATGGAGATTCTGCCTTATAAGGGTGAGGAATTGTTTGGGGATGGTCTCTGGGACCTCGTATCCACAGCAACAGCTGGGAAGAAAAAATTTTACCTCAGGTTTCCTCACAGCCTAAGAAAGCACCGTATTTTCAGGTACAGTCCTTTCGGCTTCAGAAAAGCAAGCGGGTCAAAGGCGCTTCCTTTCTGCACAGAGACAAGGGAAGAAGGAAAAAGCTGCACCAGACAGCCAGTTCCCAGGATCAAAAATCTTCCCCCGCTTCCTCTGAGTCCACCGCATGACGCTGGGGCTCCACAGGTGGAGACAGGTGCGGTGGGGGCGCGTCTCGGGAACTTCAGGGACCAGTGGGCTTGCCCACAGGTGGATCCCTAGGTTCTGCAAGTAGTATCACAGGGATACAGGCTGGAGTTCGAGGCGACTCCCCCTCGCCGTTACCTCACATCAGCCTTGCCTGCTGCCCTCGGAGAAAGGGAGGTAGTACTGGCGGCAATTCACAAGCTGTACTTCCAGCAGGTGAAATCAAGGTACCCCTCCTTCAACAAGGCCGGGGTTACTATTCCAAAATGTTGTGGTACCGAAACCAGACGGTTCGGTGAGACCCATTCTAAAATTGAAATCCTTGAACACTTATATACGAAGGTTCAAGTTCAAAATGGAATCGCTCAGGGCGATTATTGCAAGCCTGGAGAATTTCATGGTATCACTGGACATCAAGGATGTTTACCTGCATGTCCCTATTTACCCTCTTCACCAGGAGTACCTCAAAATTGTGGTACAGAATGGTCATTACCAATTCCAGACGTTGCCATTGGTCTGTCCCCGGCACCGAGGGTATTTACCAAGGTAATGACTGAAATAATTATCCCGTGCTTGGACGATCTCCTTATAAAGGCGAGGTCCAGGGAGCAGTTGTTCGTCGGAGTAGCACTATCTCGGGAAGTGCTACAACAGCACGGCTGGATTCTGAATATTCCAAAGTCGCAGCTGGTTCCTACGACGCGTCTACTGTTCCTGGGTATGGTTCTGGACACAGAACAGGATAAAAAGGGTTTCTCCCGGAGGAGAAGTCCTAGGAGTTGTCGTCTCTAGACTGAGACCTCCTAATACAAATACAGGTGTCGGTGCATCAATGCACGCGAGCCCTGGGAAAGATGGTAGCTTCTTACGAAGAAATTCCATTCGCCAGGTCCCATGCAAGGATCTTCCAGTGGGATCTGTTGGACAAGTGGTCCGGGTCGCATCTTCAGATGCATCGGCGGATAACCCTGTTTCCAAGGGCCAGGGTGTCGCTGTTGTGGTGGCTGCAGAGTGCTCATCTTCTAGGGGGCCGCAGATTCGGCATACAGGACAGGGTCCTGGTGACCACGGATGCCAGGCTTCGAGGCTGGGGGGCAGTCACACAGGGAAGAAACTTCCAAGGACTATGGAAAAGTCAGGAGACTTCCCTACACATAAATATTCTGGAACTAAGGGCCATTTACAATGCCCTAAGTCAGGCTAGACCCCTGCTTCAACACCGGCCGGTGCTGATCTAGTCAGACAACTTCACGGCGGTCGCTCATGTAAACCGACAGGGCGGCACAAGAAGCAGGATGGCGATGGCAGAAGCCACAAGGATTCTCCGATGGGCGGAAAATCATGTGTTAGCACTGTCAGCAGTGTTCATTCCCGGAGTGGACAACTGGGAAGCAGACTTTCTCAGCAGACACGACCTCCACCCGGGAGAGTGGGGACTTCATCCAGAAGTCTTCCAAATGATTGTACACCGTTGGGAAAGGCCACAGGTGGACATGATGGCGTCCCGCCTCAACAAAAAGCTACAAAGATATTGCGCCAGGTCAAGGGACCCTCAGGCGATAGCTGTGGACGCTCTGGTAACACCGTGGGTGTACCAGTCGGTGTATGTGTTCCCTTCTCTGCCTCTCTTACCCAGGGTAATGAGAATAATAAGAAGAAGAGGAGAAAGAACTATACTCATTGTTCCGGATTGGCCAAGAAGAGTTTGGTACCCAGAACTCCAAGAAATGATCTCAGAGGACCCATGGCCTCTGCCGCTCAGACAGGACCTGCTGCAGCAGGGGGCCTGTCTGTTCCAAGACGTACCGCGGCTGCGTTTGACGGCATGGCGGTTGAACGCCGGATCCTGAAGGAAAAGGGCATTCCGGAGGAAGTTATCCCTACGCTAATTAAAGCTAGGAAAGAAGTGAACGCAAACCATTATCACCGCATATGGCGGAAATATGTTGCGTGCTGTGAGGCCAGGAAGGCCCCAACGGAGGAATTTCAGCTAGGTCGATTTCTGCACTTCCTACAGTCAGGGGTGACTATGGGCCTAAAATTGGGTTCCATTAAGGTCCAGATTTCGGCTCTATCGATTTTCTTCCAAAATAGAACTGGCTTCACTGCCTGAAGTTCAGACTTTTGTTAAGGGAGTGCTGCATAGTCAGCCCCCGTTTGTGCCTCCAGTGGCACCGTGGGATCTCAACGTGGTGTTGGATTTCCTGAAGTCGCATTGGGTTGAGCCACTTAAATCCGTGGAGCTACAATACCTCACGTGGAAAGTGGTCATGCTGTTGGCCTTGGCGTCGGCCAGGCGTGTATCAGAATTGGCGGCTTTGTCATGCAAAAGCCCTTATCTGAATTTTTATATGGATAAGGCGGAATTGAGGACTCGTTCCCAATTCCTTCCTAAGGTGGTATCAGTTTTTCATGTGAACCAACCTATTGTGGTGCCTGCGGCTACTTGGGACTTGGAGGATTCCAAGTTACTGGACGTAGTCAGGGCCTGAAAACTATATGTTTCCAGGACGGCTGGAGTCAGGAAAACTGACTCGCTATTTATCCTGTATGCACCCAACAAGCTGGGTGCTCCTGCTTCTAAGCAGACTATTGCTCGCTGGATCGGTAGCACGATTCAACTTGCACATTCTGCGGCTGGACTGCAGCACCCTAAATCTGTACAAGCCCATTCCACGGGGAAATTGGGCTCTTCTTGGGCGGCTGCCCGAGGGGTCTCGGCTTTACAAATTTGCCGAGCTGTTACTTGGTCGGGTTCAAACATTTTTGCAAGAGTCTACAAGTTTGATACCCTGGCTGAGGAGGACCTAGAGTTTGCTCATTCGGTGTTGCAGAGTCATCCGCACTCTCCCGCCCGTTTGGGAGCTTTGGTATAATCCCCATGGTCCTTACGGAGTCCCAGCATCCACTTAGGACGTCAGAGAAAATAAGATTTTACTCACCGGTAAATCTATTTCTCGTAGTCCGTAGTGGATGCTGGGCGCCCATCCCAAGTGCGGATTGTCTGCAATACTTGTTTATAGTTATTGCCTAACTAAAGGGTTATTGTTGAGCCATCTGTTGAGAGGCTCAGTTATATTTCATACTGTTAACTGGGTATAGTATCACGAGTTATACGGTGTGATTGGTGTGGCTGGTATGAGTCTTACCCGGGATTCAAAATCCTTCCTTATTGTGTCAGCTCTTCCGGGCACAGTATCCTAACTGAGGTCTGGAGGAGGGTCATAGTGGGAGGAGCCAGTGCACACCAGGTAGTCCTAAAGCTTTCTTTAGTTGTGCCCAGTCTCCTGCGGAGCCGCTATTCCCCATGGTCCTTACGGAGTCCCAGCATCCACTACGGACTACGAGAAATAGATTTTCCGGTGAGTAAAATCTTATATATATATATATATATATATATATATATATATATATATATATATATATATATATATATATATATATATATATATATATATACACACAGTGCTCGAGGTGGGCCGGTATATGCCGGTATGGCATACCGGTACTTTGAGCACTATCCCCCGCCACCACCACCTTTCAAATTCCGCACTGTTTAAGCGCTGGAACCTGCAGCCAATCACCTGATTGGCTGCCGAACCGCAGCAGATTTCAAATGGTGGTGCCGCGGTCATAGGGACCGAAGGTCCACATCACTGTTGCCCCTCTGCACCGCCGCCGCTGTCACCCACGTCCTGTTCCGCACTGACGCCGACTACAGCCTCTGCACCGCTGCTGACCACAGCCCCTTCCACTGCTCATTAGATAACTCTTTTTGTCCCTCTATCACCGCTGTCACTCTCTCTGCCCCTATGTCCCTGCTGTCACTCTCTCTGTCCCTGCTGTCACTCTCCCTGTCCCTATGTACCTTCCTGTCACTCTCTGTCACTGTCCCTGCTGTCACTCTCCCTGTCCCTGAACATTGGCCCTTACTGTGTGGCATAATGTGAATACGGCTCATACTGTGTGGTGTAATGTGAATACGGCTCATACTGTGTGGGATAATGTGAATTTCGGCTCATACTGTGTGGTGTAATGTGAATACGGTATATACTGTGTGGTGTAATGTGAATACGGCTCATACTGTGTGGTGTAATGTGAATACGGTATATACTGTGTGGTGTAATGTGAATACGGCTCATACTGTGTGGGATAATGTGAATACGGCTCATACTGTGTGGTGTAATGTGAATACGGTATATACTGTGTGGTGTAATGTGAATACGGCTCATACTGTGTGGCATAATGTGAATACGGCTCATACTGTGTGGTGTAATGTGAATACGGTATATACTGTGTGGTGTAATGTGAATACGGCTCATACTGTGTGGGATAATGTGAATACGGCTCATACTGTGTGGTGTAATGTGAATACGGTATATACTGTGTGGTGTAATGTGAATACGGCTCATACTGTGTGGTGTAATTTAATACGACTCATACTGTGTGGCATAATGTGAATTTCGGCTCATATTGTGTGGGATAATGTGAATACGGCTCATACTGTGTGGTGTAATGTGAATACAGCTCAGGCTGTGTGGCTTAATGTGAATTTTGACTCATACTGTGTGGCGTAATGTGAATTTTGGATCATTGTAGATCATTGTAGTGATTGAAGACGTTATGATTTTAATTTTAAAATTCTCTAACGTCCTAAGTGGATGCTGGGGACTCCGTAAGGACCATGGGGAATAGCGGCTCCGCAGGAGACTGGGCACATCTAAAGAAAGCTTTAGGACTATCTGGTGTGCACTGGCTCCTCCCCCTATGACCCTCCTCCAAGCCTCAGTTAGATCTCTGTGCCCGAACGAGAAGGGTGCACACTAGGGGCTCTCCTGAGCTTCTTAGTGAAAGTTTTAGTTTAGGTTTTTTATTTTCAGTGAGACCTGCTGGCAACAGGCTCACTGCATCGAGGGACTAAGGGGAGAAGAAGCGAACTCACCTGCGTGCAGAGTGGATTGGGCTTCTTAGGCTACTGGACATTAGCTCCAGAGGGACGATCACAGGCCCAGCCATGGATGGGTCCCAGAGCCGCGCCGCCGGCCCCCTTACAGAGCCAGAAGACAGAAGAGGTCCGGAAAATCGGCGGCAGAAGACATCCTGTCTTCACCAAGGTAGCGCACAGCACTGCAGCTGTGCGCTATTGCTCCTCAGCACACTTCACACTTCGGTCACTGAGGGTGCAGGGCGCTAGGGGGGGGCGCCCTGAGCAGCAATAAAAACACCTTGGCTGGCGAAAATACATCACATATAGCCCCCAGGGCTATATGGATGAATTTTAACCCCTGCCAGAATCCATAAAAAAGCAGGAGAAAAGTCAGCGAAAAAGGGGCGGAGCCTATCTCCTCAGCACACTGGCGCCATTTTCCCTCACAGCTCAGTTGGAGGGAAGCTCCCCTGGCTCTCCCCTGCAGTCACTACACTACAGACAGGGTTAAAAAGAGAGGGGGGCACTAATTAGGCGCAGTATTAACAATACAGCAGCTATAAGGGGAAAAACACTTATATAAGGTTATCCCTGTATATATATAGCGCTTTGGTGTGTGCTGGCAAACTCTCCCTCTGTCTCCCCAAAGGGCTAGTGGGGTCCTGTCCTCTATCAGAGCATTCCCTGTGTGTGTGCTGTATGTCGGTACGTTTGTGTCGACATGTATGAGGAGAAAAATGATGTGGAGACGGAGCAGATTGCCTGTAATAGTGATGTCACCCCCTAGGGGGTCGACACCTGAGTGGATGAACTGTTGGAAGGAATTACGTGACAGTGTCAGCTCTGTATAAAAGACAGTGGTTGACATGAGACAGCCGGCTACTCAGCTTGTGCCTGTCCAGACGTCTCATAGGCCGTCAGGGGCTCTAAAGCGCCCGTTACCTCAGATGGCAGATATAGACGCCGACAAGGATACTGACTCCAGTGTCGACGGTGAAGAGACAAATGTGACTTCCAGTAGGGCCACACGTTACATGATTGAGGCAATGAAAAATGTTTTACACATTTCTGATAATACGAGTACCACCAAAAAGGGGTATTATGTTCGGTGAGGAAAAACTACCTGTAGTTTTCCTGAATCTGAGAAATTAAATGAGGTGTGTGATGATGCGTGGTTTTCCCCCGATAACAACTGATAATTTCTAAAATGTTATTGGCATTATATCCTTTCCCGCCAGAGGTTAGGGTGCGTTGGGAAACACCCCCTAGGGTGGATAAAGCGCTCACACGCTTGTAAGGGCTCTACCCTCTCCTGAGATGGCCGCCCTTAAGGATCCTGCTGATAGAAAGCAGGAGGGTATCCTAAAATGTATTTACACACATACTGGTGTTATACTGCGACCAGCAATCGCCTCAGCCTGGATGTGCAGTGCTGGGTTGGCGTGGTCGGATTCCCTGACTGAAAATATTGATACCCTAGATAGGGACAGTATATTTTTGCCTATAGAGCATTTAAAAGATGCATTTCTATATATGCGTGATGCACAGCGGAATATTTGCCGACTGGCATCAAGTCTAAGTGCGTTGTCCATTTCTACCAGTAGAGGGTTATGGACACGTCAGTGGTCAGGTGATGCGTATTCCAAACGGCATTTGGAAGTATTGCCTTAATAAGGGGAGGAGTTATTTGGGGTCGGTCTTTCAGACCTGGTGGCCACGGCAACAGCTGGGAAATCCACGTTTGTACCCCAGGTCGCCTCTCAACATGAGAAGACGCCGTATTATCAGGCGCAGTCTTTTCATGGACAAGCTGGCAAAATGTTCCTCATTTCTGCCCCGTGACAGAGGGAGAGGAAAAAGGCTGCAGAAATCAGCCAGTTCCCAGGAACAGAAACCCTCTCCCGCCTCTGCCAAGCCCTCAGTATGACGCTGGGGCTTTACAAGCAGAATCAGGCACGGTGGGGGGCCCGTCTCAATGAATTTCAGCGCGCAGTGGGCTCACTCGCAAGTAGACCCCTGGATCCTTCAGGTGATATCTCAGGGGTACAAATTAGAATTCGAGACGTCTCCCCCTCGCCGTTTTCCTAAAGTTGGCTTTACCGATGTCTCCTTCTGACAGGGAGACAGTTTTGGAAGCCATTCACAAGCTGTATTCCCAGCAGGTGATAATCAAGGTACCCCTCCTGCAACAGGGAACGGGGTATTATTCCACACTGTTGTGGTACCGAAGCCGGACGGCTCGGTGAGACCGATTCTAAATCTAAAATCTTTGAACACTTACATACAGAGGTTCAAATTCAAGATTGAGTCACTCAGAGCAGTGATTGCGAACCTGGAAGAAGAGGACTACATGATGTCTCGGGACCAGGGCCGGCTCCAGGCATACTAGCACCCTGAGCGAGAAAATGTAAAAGCGCCCCCCAACCCCTATGCGCGCGCCGAAGGCGCGCGCGCTTCGGGAAAAGTGGGCGTGGGCTCCTGGGAAAGTGGGTGTGGCCTCGTAACTTCATATTATTAAACTATAAATAAATATATTTTTTCACACCCCCTCTATGCACACAATTAGCAGCCTTATGCAGAGCAGCCACAGTAGTGTTCCTTACACACAATGTCTCCAGTGTAGTGCCAGCTACACATGACATGCCCCGCAGCAGTGCCAGCAACACATGACATGCCCCGCAGCAGTGCCAGCTACACATGACATGCCCCGCAGCAGTGCCAGCTACACACAATAGACCCCCAGCAGTGCCAGCTACACATGATAGTGTTCACGTTTTAGGGCAGGGTGCTGATCACAAGGAGGGCACATTTTTAAGTAAGGAGGGCAAAATGATGTACATACTGTAATGCTTGGTGCTCCTCCACCCACATGCTGAAGCAGGGACAGTGCTTCGTGGGGAAGGTGCATGACCACAGAATAGTGGCAATTCGCATTACACCACATAGTAGTGCAGCTAATACACTTTGCACCAGGTAGAACCTCCTATACACTTTGCGCCAGGCAGAGCACGTTAGACACTTTGCGCCAGGCAGCGCACGATAGACACTTTGCGCCAGGCAGCGCACGATAGACACATTGCCTAGCCACAGACGCCTAGTAGATACACTACATGATATGCCCCCCAGCAGTGCCAGCTACACGTGACATGCCCCCCAGCAGTGCCAGCTACACGTGACATACCCCCAGCAGTGCCAGCTACACGTGACATGCCCCCCAGCAGTGCCAGATACATAAATGGCCACACAGTGCAGATATGCCCCCAGTGCCAGATACATAAATGCCCCCACAATGCCAGATACATAAATGACCACACAATGCCAGATACATAAGTGCCCCCACAGTGCCAGATGCATCAATGACCCCACAGTGCCAGATACATAAGTGCCAGATCCATAAATGCCCCCAGTGCCACAAAACATAAATGCCCCCACAGTGCCAGATAAATAAATGCCCGCCGTGCCACAAAACATAAAAGCCCCCACAGTGCAGATATGCCCCCACAGTGCCAGATACATAAATGCCCCCAGTGCCAGAAACATAAATGCCCCCACAGTGCCAGAAACATAAATGCCCCCACAGTGCAGATATGCCCCCACAGTGCCAGAAACATAATGCCCCCACTGTGCCAGAAACCTAATGCCCCCACAGTGCAGATATGCCCCCACAGTACCAGAAAAATAATGCCCCCACAGTGCAGATATGCCCCCACAGTGCCAGAAAAATAATGCCCCCACAGTGCAGATATGCCCCCACAGTGCCAGAAAAATAATGCCCCCACAGTGCAGATATGCCCCCACAGTGCCAGAAAAATAATGCCCCCACAGTGCAGATATGCCCCCACAGTGCCAGAAAAATAATGCCCCCACAGTGCCAGAAAAATAATGCCCCCACAGTGCAGATATGCCCCCACAGTGCCAGAAAAATAATGCCCCCACAGTGCCAGAAAAATAATGCCCCCACAGTGCAGATATGCCCCCACAGTGCCAGAAAAATAATGCCCCCACAGTGCAGATATGCCCCCACAGTGCCAGAAAAATAATGCCCCCACAGTGCAGATATGCCCCCACAGTGCCAGAAAAATAATGCCCCCACAGTGCCAGAAAAATAATGCCCCCACAGTGCAGATATGCCCCCACAGTGCCAGAAAAATAATGCCCCCACAGTGCAGATATGCCCCCACAGTGCCAGAAAAATAATGCCCCCACAGTGCCAGAAAAATAATGCCCCCACAGTGCCAGAAAAATAATGCCCCCACAGTGCCAGAAACATAAACGGCCCCACACAGTGCCAGACAGATTTTAACTTACCTGTCACTGCGGTGCTGCTGGGAGCAGGGAATACTGCTGTGGGCGCGGGCGGGCCGCGGACGGAGGATCGAAACTGTCTGCACGCTATGCACGCTGCGCGGCGCCGGCGTCCAACGTCAGACGCCGGCGCCGCACAGCGCGCTGCATTGCGCACACAAGCGGCCGGGAGTGGGACACACAGAGGCTGGCTCCAGGCAGGAATATGGCGGCCGCAGCGTGCGGCGCCCTGTAAGAGTGGCGCCCCGCGCGGCCGCTCTAGTCGAACATGCCTGGAGCCGGCCCTGCTCGGGACATCAAGGATGCTTACCTTCATGTCAAAATTTACCCTTCTCACCAAGGGTACCTCAGGTTTATGGTACAGAACTGTCACTATCAGTTCAGACGCTGCCGTATGGATGGTCCACGGCACCCCGGGTCTTTACCAAGGTAATGGCCGAAATGATGATATTCCTTCGAAGGAAGGGAATTTTAGTTATCCCTTACTTGGACGATTCCCTGATAAGGGTAAGATCCAGGGAACAGTTGGAGGTCGGTGTAGCACTATCTCAGGTAGTGTTGCGGCAGCACGATTGGATTCTCAATATTCCAAAATCGCAGCTGGTTCCGACGACTTGTCTTCGGTTCCTAGGGATGATCCTGGACACAGTCCAGAAAAAGGTGTTTCTCCCGGAGGGGAAAGACAGGGAGTTATCCGAGCTAGTCAGGAACCTCCTAAAACCGAGCCAAGTCTCAGTGCATCAATGCACAAGGGTTCTGGGTAAAATGGTGGCTTCCTACGAAGCAATCCCATTCGGCAGATTCCACGCAAGAACTTTCCAGTGGGACCTGCTGGACAAATGGTCCGGGTCGCATCTTCAGATGCATCAGCGGATAACCCTGTCACCAAGGACAAGGGTGTCCCCCCTGTGGTGGTTGCAGAGTGCTCATCTTCTAGAGGGCCGCAGATTCGGCATTCAGGACTGGGTCCTGGTGACCACGGATGCCAGCCTGCGAGGCTGGGGAGCAGTCACACAGGGAAGGAATATCCAGGGCTTATGGTCAAGCCTGGAGACATCACTTCACATAAATATCCTGAAGCTAAGGGCCATTTACAATGCTCTAAGCTTAGCAAGACCTCTGCTTCAAGGTCAGCCGGTGTTGATCCAGTCGGACAACATCACGGCAGTCACCCACGTAAACAGACAGGGTGGCACAAGAAGCAGGAGGGCAATGGCAGAAGCTGCAAGGATTCTTCGCTGGGCGGAAAATCATGTGATAGCACTGTCAGCAGTATTCATTCCGGGAGTGGACAACTGGGAAGCAGACTTCCTCAGCATGACCTCCACCCGGGAGAGTGGGGACTTCACCCAGAAGTCTTCCACATGATTATAAACCGTTGGGAAAAACTCGACAGGTATTGCGCCAGGTCAAGGGACCCTCAGGCAATAGCTGTAGACGCTCTGGTAACACCGTGGGTGTACCAGTCAGTGTATGTGTTCCCTCCTCTGCCTCTCATACCCAAGGTACTGAGATTGATAAGATGGAGAGGAGTAAGCACTATATTCGTGGCTCCGGATTGGCCAAGAAGGACTTGGTAACCGGAACTTCAAGAGATGCTCACGGAGGATCCGTGGCCTCTACCTCTAAGAAGGGACCTGCTCCAACAAGGACCCTGTCTGTTCCAAGACTTACCGCGGCTGCGTTTGACGGCATGGCGGTTGAACGCCGGATCCTGAAGGAAAAAAGGCATTCCGGATGAAGTCATCCCTATCCTGATCAAAGCCAGGAAGGATGTAACCGCAAAACATTATCACCGCATTTGGCGAAAATATGTTGCGTGGTGCGAGGCCAGTAAGGCCCGACGGAGGAAATTCAACTGGGTCGATTCCTACATTTCCTGCAAACAGGAGTGTCTATGGGCCTGAAATTGGGGTCCATTAAGGTTCAAATTTCGGCCCTGTCAATTTTCTTCCAAAAAGAACTAGCTTCAGTCCCTGAAGTTCAGACGTTTGTAAAAGGGGTACTGCATATACAGCCTCCTTTTGTGCCTCCAGTGGCACTTTGGGATCTCAATGTAGTTTTTTGGGTTCCAAAAGTCACATTGGTTTGAACCACTTAAATCTGTGGAGTTAAAATATCTCACATGGAAAGTGGTCATGCTGTTGGCCCTGGCCTGGGCCAGGCGCGTGTCAGAATTGGCGGCTTTATCCTGTAAAAGCCCTTATCTGATTTTCCATTCGGACAGGGCGGAATTGAGGACTCGTCCTCAGTTTCTCCCTAAGGTGGTTTCAGCGTTTCACCTGAACCAACCTATTGTGGTGCCTGCGGCTACTAGGGACTTGGAGGACTCCAAGTTGCTAGACGTTGTCAGGGCCCTGAAAATATGTTTCCAGGACGGCTGGAGTCAGAAAATCTGACTCGCTGTTTATCCTGTATGCACCCAACAAGCTGGGTGCTCCTGCTTCTAAGCAGACTATTGCTAGTTGGATTTGTAGTACAATTCAGCTTGCACATTCTGTGGCAGGCCTGCCACAGCCAAAAATCTGTAAATGCCCACTCCACAAGGAAGGTGGGCTCATCTTGGGCGGCTGCCCGAGGGGTCTCGGCTTTACAACTTTGCCGAGCAGCTACTTGGTCAGGAGCAAATACGTTTGTAAAATTCTACAAAATTGATACCCTGGCTGAGGAGGACCTGGAGTTCTCTCAATTGGTGCTGCAGAGTCATCCGCACTCTCCCGCCTGTTTGGGAGCTTTGGTATAATCCCCATGGTCCTTACGGAGTCCCCAGCATCCACTTAGGACGTTAGAGAAAATAAGAATTTACTTACCGATAATTCTATTTCTCGTAGTCCGTAGTGGATGCTGGGCGCCCATCCCAAGTGCGGATTGTCTGCAATACTGGTACATAGTTATTGTTACCAAAAAATCGGGTTATTGCTGTAGTGAGCCATCTTTTCTAGAGGCTCCTCTGTTATCATGCTGTTAACTGGGTTCAGATCACAAGTTGTACAGTGTGATTGTTGTGGCTGGTATGAGTCTTACCCGGGATTCAAAATCCTTCCTTATTGTGTACGCTCGTCCGGGCACAGTATCCTAACTGAGGCTTGGAGGAGGGTCATAGGGGGAGGAGCCAGTGCACACCAGATAGTCCTAAAGCTTTCTTTAGATGTGCCCAGTCTCCTGCGGAGCCGCTATTCCCCATGGTCCTTACGGAGTCCCCAGCATCCACTACGGACTACGAGAAATAGAATTATCGGTAAGTAAATTCTTATTTTTAGGGCCCCCCTGTCTTAAGTACCCCAGGCCCCCCGAAGCCTTAATCCAGCTCTGCTGTAAAGAGCTTTATAAGAAGAAATAGAAGACTTCAAGGGCTGCAGCATAGGCACTCGCAGTACTAGATGTCAGCTCCATCACCTCCCCCGGCTGCGCTGTATACTCCCGCGCTCTGGTTGCCGGGTACTTACAGCGGAGGGCTCCGGTTCTTCTGGTCAGGCACACACACTCACTGCAGCTCCATCCGGGTTCACGTGGCCGCATCAGGGGAGGAGGTAAGAGGGTCCCCCAGGCGGGACCTGCTGTAAATCGTGATCCGACGCGGCCTTTAGGAGGCGAGCCGCGCGCGCTGGCGTGGACACTGTGTTGGTACAGGGACCCCACTAGACCACCAGGGCAAGGGCACAGGTCGGATTCTCTTATAAATCCGTTTGCTAAGACCCGCAGTACCCGGTGGGGAAGTCCAGCAAGGGGATAAGGCTCTGACCTGTAGCCCCTCCCCCAGCCCCAGGACGCCATTTAGAGTAAATGTTCCCGCCCTGGAGCTGCATCTCTCTCTCCCTCACTCCCTGTCAGCGTTTGGGCGCCATTACACATGCTGAGCTGATTCTGGGACTGCTGGGCAAAGTCTCCTCTGTAAAGCCGCCTGCATCATCAGCACTGTGCATTTTACAGGACACTTGAGTATTCTACATGTCTTTTGACAGTGTTAGTTAAGAAACAGTGCATTACTACAGGGCTATTTAGTACAAGTACCCTGTGATATACATCCAGTCTTTACTGTGCATTGATATATCTATAAGTTTATATAGCTTTACTTAGTACTACTTAGTATTGCTAGTCCAGTGCAGTTTTATTGTTTGTCATAATTTTTGCATTGTACATGTGTGTGTGCATATAGCTGCTGTGTGATATCTACTTTGTGTATTTCACTCATATTGCTATCCCTATATTCTGTACCCTGAGTGGGGATAAGTGCGTCAGGGTTATTAGTTATAGGTATTTCACAGGATATACTTATTTTGGATTTCTCCGGCAGGGTCCACAGGTTATCCACAGGATTTCAATGGGATGTGATGGAGCGACAGCTGATTTGCACCAATCAGTCAAAGCTTTTCAGCCTCCCAGCATGCAACGGGCCCTTCCATATATCCCCGCCCCCTGGCTCAGGCAAATCCGTTTTTTGTTTGGTGCGGCAGGAGCCGGACCATGGTCAGAGGGCTGCTGTTTCTTTAGCAGCCCTAAGCTTTCTTATTTTTATTTTTCTCATACGTCCTAGAGGATGCTGGGGACTCCAAATGGACCATGGGGTATAGACGGATCCGCAGGAGCTTGGGCATACTATAAAGACTTAAACTGAGTGTGAACTGGCTCCTCCCTCTATGCCCCTCCTCCAGACCTCAGTTAGACTGTGCCCAGGAGTGATGGGTCACACACTAGGGGAGCTCTACTGAGTTTCTCTAAAAAACTTTGTTAGGTTTTTTATTTTCAGGGAGACCTGCTGGCTACAGGCTCCCTGCAGCGTGGGAGTGAGGGAAGAGAAGCAGGACCTACTTCTTCTTAGTTTAAAGCCTCTGCTTCTCGGCTACTGGACACCATTAGCTCCAGAGGGTTTGATCACTTGGTGCGCCTAGCTGCTTGTTCCCGGAGCCCGCCGTCACCCCCCTCACAGAAGACAGAAGCCGGATGAGTATGTGAAGAACCGAAAACTTCAGTGACGGCAGAAGACTTCAGTAACGGAGGTAACATGCGGCGATCGTGCTACCCTCCATGCTCCCACACACCAACGCACTCACAGGGTGCAGGGCGCTGGGGGGGGAGCGCCCTGGGCAGCAAGTTACTGGTTTTCTTATTGAGTCTGGCATTAAAAGCATTGTCCAGCGTGGTTTAGCGCTACGCGCCTTTGATCCCCCGCCGGGGGGGGGGGGGGGGGGGAGCGCCCTGGGCAGCGAGTTAGGTTTTTTTTTTTTTTCTTAAACTGACAAGCTTGTGCTGCCGGGGGCTCCGTATACAGATCCCCGCCGGCGCGTTATAGCGCACTGCGCGCCATTCTCCCCTGCCGGCTTCCATGGGTGCAGGGCGCCGGGGGGGGGGGGGGGGGGTCCCTGAGCAGCATTGGTTTCTGTAAGTGTATAGTGTTTTTACACTATATATGGTGCTCGACCCGGCTTTTTAGTATATAGAAGTTTGTCAGGCACAAACAAGGGGGGGGGGGGGGCATAGTGTTTGAGTGTTATGTTGCACTTATATACCACTAATTGAGTTGAGAATGTCCATGAATTCATTCTTGTGTGTAATGTCTGTGTGCCCCCTCTCAGATATCCCCATTTTGGTACACTTGTGTCAGCAGGCGTGAGTGTTCTGTTATAAAATCCTATGAGGTTCCCTGTCGGCATCGCCGACGCACGTGAGTACTCGCTACAACATAAAAAGTAAATATTTTATGGAATGGGTGACCCTGTCGGCACCGTCGGTTGTCGCCAGGGTAAAGGGACATACGGTATCTGACTTATACCTGTGTATATACAGTTGTACGTTGCTTCCCTCGGACCTCCTGGGGTAGCAAGACGGTAATTTTGCCGGGTTACTAATCCCTGCTGTCAAAAAAGGGGGATAACGGTCGGCTTCGCCGGCGCATGGCAGTACTTGATTCGGGAAATTTAGTATTAGCAAACTGGTGTTTGTGTGATTAAAACAGTAAACACGATAGGGGAGATACAGTTGTTTGGGGATGCCCTGTCGGCATCAACGGTATTTCCTGGGTAAAAAAATGGTCAGGCTGTTATTGCCTTGTACCTGTATATGTATATGTATATGTATAAGCACCTTTCTCTTATCTGAAAATATTTTTATATTTTTTATTGTTCCAGTTATGTTTTCTATGTTTTATTAGTTTAAATTCATGTTTTAAATCCAACCCTTATACTTTTATATTTTCTCTACACTTTTTTAGACCATCCAAAAAATATACAATTCTCTTATTGTAATTTTATTTTGTATTTTTATAATTTGTAATAAATTTCCCCCTGTTTTTTAGACATACGTATTTTTATTGTTTCTTCATATATATATCCTTTTATGCGTAGACACTGTGAGTCGCTATTACCCCAACCCTCCCTTGCACATTTTTAACTAACAGGCAGCTTATCACTGCCTATATATTGGGGTCAGCTGACGCCTTTTATTCCTAAAGGAGTGTCTACATTTTGTGGCTAATATATTTTATGTGTATATATTTTTAAACATTATAGCCGGCCTATACACATATACTCGTGGCGCCATACTCTCACCACGCCATCCTCTTTGATACAATTTGTAAGGCAGCCTGAGTTTTGGTGTTTTAGACCTTTAAAATGTTCAGATGTAACGAACGCACCACCAAACGTAATGAATGGTGCCAAAGGATATTCAATGAAGAAGTTCAGAGCAACACCATATCCCCACCCGATGGTCTAGATGATTTATTTTGGGGAATGGAACGCCTACTATCCAAAGAAATCAAAACATGGTGGGACATTAGAGGGTTGGAACAGTACATCGAAGTGAATAGGGTGCCAAGAGGATTGAGGATCCAAAAACAACCCACCTTTGGCAACACAGAACCCGAGTTCATTGAAAAATGGGATTCCATTCTACACACATGCTCAATGAACCTGATGAAACTTCTTGTAAGTGAAAGAAGGAGAAGTGCAGCGGCTCTAGAGAAAGAGATAAAGGAGAAAGAAGCCGAACTGGAACCCCATAAAAGTAAAGAAGACTATAGGATAAATGAGAATGTCATTAACAAGAAACTGGAACATATCGAAGAGGAGGTCATACGAGGCAAGGAGAAGAAATTCCTTAGAGATAAGAGGGATTACGAACAAGGCAATATCAAAAATTGGAGCAGATTTAAGACCATTGACAGATCTCAAAAAACTGAACAAAAGTATCAGTGGAAGACCATCCCGCAAAAAACAAGACCTGGACGAAGAGATGACTCGCCAGCCACACCATCTATTAGAACACATAACAGATTCAACACGTTCAACCGATTCAGAACCAATAGTGAACAGGATTTTTTATCCTCACGACAGGGAGCAAGAATAAAAGACCCACCAAGGAGTACAATTTACGAGGACGTCAAACATGCCTCTCCGCTCAAAAGAAGGTTTGCAGAAGTAGAGGAAAACGGGGCGGTAGGAGGAAAAGAGTTCAAAAAGAGAAACCTATAACCTACGGAACAGGAGACAAAGGAATATTTAACCTATCCACACATGAACTCACCGACTCAGAACACTCACTTCTTAGCAAAGGATTATCTTTTGCACCTTCAGGAGGTCTAAATAAATTCGATACGTTTATTGACCTCAATAAGTTCGTGCGTAAACTAACGTTAAAGAGACATTTCCTGAGAAAAGAGAACGCTGTTATATCAAACTATGAAGCAAGCTCAAAATCTGGATTAAAACCAAAAAGTAAATATTATCCAATTGAATCCAAAGGGAACAACATAAGCATCTTTTACGATCTGGTGAAAAAAGATCTGTGTGAATCAGAACCCACACCGGCGGTGAATAAAAATCTCCACAACAAAGAAATTGAAGCATTGAAAAATCTTCAAAAAAATAAGCAAATAGTTATAAAACCGGCTGACAAAGGGGGGGGGTTGGTCATTCAGGACAGGGACAAATATGTCCAAGAAGCACAAAGACTCCTAGGAGACACTAGCTCCTATGCCCTGCTACCAGATGACCCAAAAAATGCATATATAGATGAATTGAGATCCTTACTTCTGCAAGGTCTGAGAAGCAACATCCTTACGAAGGACGAATATTCATTTTTAATGCAATCAAACCCCACCACCCCCATATTTTATTTTCTGCCAAAAATCCATAAGTGCTTGTCTAACCCACCTGGAAGACCTATTGTCGCAGGGATAGACTCTCTTACATCAAATTTGTCTAAATACGTGGACATCTTTTTGAACCCACACGTCAAAAATTTACCATCATTCCTGCAAGACACCACAATGGTACTAAATGTGATGAAGAACATCAAATGGAAAAACTCATACATATGGATAACCATCGATGTTCAATCACTATATACCTGCATTGAACACAAAAAAGGTATTGAAGCCAGCAGGATATATCTTAACAAAGACTCATCTCTCACAGAAGCACACAGGATTTTTATTTGCGAATTGATGAATTTTATTTTAAGTCGGAATTATTTTAAATTTTTAGACAAATTTTACTTGCAACAATGCGGCACCGCGATGGGCACGATATTCGCACCGAGTTTCGCTAATTTATTTATGGGCCAATGGGAGGAGAAACATATGTATAACACGCAACACTTCGAAAAACATGTCATTTTATACAAAAGGTATATAGATGACATTCTGATCATCTGGGATGGCAGCCCTGATTCTTTTTTGGACTTTTTTAAAATTTTACAACTCAATGATTTTAATCTGTCTTTTACTTACAATATGGATAAAAATTCAATTGAGTTCCTGGACCTGATACTAACTGGAGAGGAAGGGGCGGTCTCCACAAAAAATTATATTAAGAATGTCGACAAGAATAGCTATCTTCATTACAAGAGCAGTCACTCTAAGAAGTGGAAAAACAATATCCCCTACTCCCAATTTCATAGAATCAGGAGGAACTGCAATAAGGACGAAGAATGCGAAGCACAACTTGGAATTTACAGGAAAAGGTTCGAAGAAAAGAATTACCCTAAAACTATACTGGACGGAGCCATGGAGAGAACAAAAAACCTGGAGAGAGAACAATTACTTACCTACAAAGAAAAAACAGAGAGGAAGGAGTCCGTCTCCTTCGTAACAACCTATAACAGCCATGAACACTCCATCAGAACCTCATTAAAAACACACTGGGGCATACTCCTGATGGATCCCATCCTTAAGGAAATTCTACCTGCACAACCTGAGCTGATCTTCCGTAAATCTAGAAATCTTAAGGACATTCTCGCACCAAGTATGCTACGAGCACTACCATCAGAAGACAATCCACGCTCTCTTCCAAAATGCGTTGGAGCATACAAATGTGGACATTGCAATATCTGTAGATTCCTGAACCCTAATAGGAGGACTTTCAGCAACACCGGTGGTACCAAAGAATTTAAAATCAAAGACTTTATGAACTGTAATAGCACGTCAATCATATACCTCATGGAATGCACATGTCACAAAAAGTATGTAGGCAAAACAAAGCGGACGTTGAAAATCAGGATTCAAGAACACATACGTAGCATAAAGAACAAATCGGAAACACATTTACTCTACAGACATTTTAAACAAGAACATCAGTCCAACCCGGAAGAACTGTCCTTTAAGGCAATTGAACACGTTACAAATGGCGAAAGAGGAGGAGAACTAGCGAAGAAGCTGTCCCAGAGAGAGATGTACTGGATCTTCCAGCTGAAAACTACCCATCCATTGGGATTTAACGAAGGATATGAGATCGCACCGTTCCTATGAAGAAAAGCTAAATCCTGGTCTTATTCCTTCAATCATATTTTCACCTATTTTTCTCACTGTATATCTCGAACCCCTATGCACTTAGCACTTTATTTAACCTGAATCACAACATGAAGCACCTGTATAAATTGTTAATTTGCCTGTCATGTTAATAAATTCAGATTGCTGTGCGACTCAGTTACTTATCCACGAGATACAGTCATACCACACTGGCGGACGCCCAATCTCGCCCGATCTTGGAAGCTAAGCAGTGTAGGGCCCAAATAGTACCAAGCGGGGAACCACTTGGGAAGATTGGGTACTGTACAATGTGAGATATATTTAGCCCACGACACACCAGCAATGTAAAATATTGACATAAATACGGGCTCATTGACCACCCTTGTCCAATCTCACATAATACACAATTATATTGCATAGATAAAACTGTGCAATATATCTAATCTTACGCTCTGTCCAGTATTTTAATTATTACACCAATAACTTATATGTACACCTATGTACACAGTTTAACACTCCTCCACCCCCTTGTGGCATGTGCACTTTTTATTCGTATTTACCCATCACTGAAAAATTCAACGCACTATAAGCACAATGTACTGAAACAAATATTTATTCTTTATTTGATAAGCACTATTAAAACACCATACATTGGCCTTCTAATAATAAATAAAGTTTTATATATAAATGCTTCACTAATATATAAATAGCGCAGTTAGCAAGTTACTTAACTCATTTCATATATATATACTTCTGAAAATTAATTATTAAGTAGTATGATCTCCTTCCAATATAACCTTCTCTATGCCCCAAACCCTGTGACGAACTGAACAACCTATAAGTTATTAATCTTTGCTTTATTTGTTTTTTCTATGTATATCGGAATAAGCCGTAAAAATCACTCAATGAACGTGTCCTGCCTAATCTGGCTCCTTAAAGATGGCCGCCGTGATGATTGACAACTCAATTGGTCCAACCACCATTTAAGACACAAGCTGCACAGCGCCCACACAGAGATGCAGAAACGGACCGCCGCGCGCATGCGCTGTGCACAGGAAGTGTGGCAGCGCAATGCCTGCTAAGAGACGCGAGGACCGGAAATGGGGCACCGCGCGCATGCGCAGTACGCGGAATCGGCCACAGGAAGCGGGGCGGAAGTGGGGCAAAAGCGCTCCTGGACATATCTTTCTCTATTCTATATTGTAATACCATTTAAAACACTCGTTTTTTAACTAAACTCATCCCATGAAGTCTAAGCTCCCTAGATCTATCTCTGGCAACATATGGACCTTAGTTTTTATGATGCCGTTTCTAATTGTTTAACCAAGTAGTCCCAAACAGGAAGTGATGTCACAGTTACATTGTTAATCACTCTGGCTATAAATAGAATGTCTGCTCAGTAGCCCTCTACCCCTTGATGAAGTCAGATGGACGAAACGCGTTGGGCATACCTCAAGTGACCTTCCTTTTTTAAGATAAGCACCTTTCTCTTATCTGAAAATATTTTTATATTTTTTATTGTTCCAGTTATGTTTTCTATGTTTTATTAGTTTAAATTCATGTTTTAAATCCAACCCTTATACTCTTATATTTTCTCTACACTTTTTTAGACCATCCAAAAAATATACAATTCTCTTATTGTAATTTTATTTTGTATTTTTATAATTTGTAATAAATTTCCCCCTGTTTTTTAGACATACGTATTTTTATTGTTTCTTCATATATATATCCTTTTATGCGTAGACACTGTGAGTCGCTATTACCCCAACCCTCCCTTGCACATGTATATATATATATATATATATATATTTTTATTTTTTTTTTTTTATGGGTATATGTGGGGAGAGTGTTATCAGAATTGTATTTGTATCCTTCCCTCGGACCCCTCGGTGTTCCGTGATTATTTTTTGCCCGCTTACTATTCCTTGCTGTCGACATTTACTAAGTTTCTGTCAACCTTAACGTTCCTAGTAGATCCACATCGGGGCTATGTCAGTGCATGGTCATACACATTCACAACACAGTCCTTTCGATCACAAAGCAAGAAAGTCCGAGGTGCGTCCTTTCTTACCAGAGGCAGGGGCAGAGGAAAGACTCTGCACAACACAGCTAGTTCCCAGGAACAGAAGTCCTCCCCGGCCTCTACAAAATCCACCGCAGGACGCTGGGGCTCCACAGGCGGAACTAGGCCTGGTGGGGGCACGTCTTCGAAATTTCAGCCACAAGTGGGTTCACTCCCAGGTGGATCCCTGGGCAATTAAAATTGTGTCTCAGGGATACAAGCTGGAAGTCGAAGAGATGCCCCCTCACCGATACCTCAAATCGGCCCGACCAGCTTCCCCCCACGAGAGGGAAATAGTGTTAACTGCAATTCACAAATTGTATCTTCAACAGGTGGTGGTCGAGGTTCCCCTCCTTCAACAGGGAAGGGGTTATTATTCGACCATGTTTGTAGTCCCGAAACCGGACGGTTCGGTCAGACCCATATTGAATTTAAAATCCCTGAACATATACCTGAAAATGTTCAAGTTCAAGATGGAATCGCTGAGAGATTTTATGGTGTCTCTGGACATAAAGGATGCATACCTTCATGTCCCCATTTATCCACCTCATCAAGCGTACCTCAGATTTGTGGTACAGGATTGTCATTACCAATTTCAGACGTTGCTGTTTGGTCTCTCCACGGCACCGAGAATATTTACCAAGGTAATGGCAGAAAGAGGAAGCAAGGGGTCACAATTATCCCATACTTGGACGATCTCCTCATAAAGGCGAGATCAAGAGAGCAGTTGCTGATCAGCGTCGCACTTTCTCTGGAAGTGTTACGGCAACACGGCTGGATTCTAATTTTCTCCTTCATCCACTAGGGGCCACTGGAGCGTAGTTACAATGGGGAGATAGTAGGCAGTAATTGGGAGCTGGCACTTTAAAACTCTCTTACACTGTGGCTAGCTCCTCCCCTACTATCTTCCCTCCAAGCCAGTCTTAGTTAGTGCCCGATGTGAGCTGGTTCACTTGGGTTTAGCTGAAGAAATTTTTCTTTTTTCTTTTCATTTTTCTTTCTTACACACACAGACTGGCAGCTCTGCCACTGCCAGTCTGTACCGCGGGAGCTGCCGGCGGGGTCCCATCGCAGCTGCGTGCGGCTCGGGATGGGCCCCGGCTGAGGGAGACACTGAGCTCTCCTGAGTTGGCCGGACACCGTTGCGTGCGGCGCGTGTCGGGGCCGCTCCACCAGCAGAAGATTCCGGCAGCATGGCAGCGGTGAGTATAAGTGAGGACACCGCTGCGTGCGGTGCGTGTCGGGCCGCTCCACCAGAGCGGTAAGTCTAAAAAGGGGCCGGACACCGCCGCGTGTCGGGGCCGTTCTGTCCAGGACGCCTGACGGAACTACAGGACAGCGGTGAGTACAATCTCCCCCCTCCTCCAGACTGATTTATTATTTTATACTGTCAGTTTTTCGTGGGTGCATTATGTGGTGGTTGGATGGCTCCCCTATACTCCCCAGTCATAGACAGGCTGGAGGGTATCAGATGTGCACTTGGTATTTTACAACATTAGTGGGAGCTTCAGCCCGCTCTGTAAGCGGGCTCAGCGCTCTCCACTCCCCGGCTGCAGCATACAGGCAGCCGGGTGATACATCCCGCTTATTTTTACACTGCACGGGTTTTAAAGATTTGAATGGGAGGGGGCGGAGCTAACTCCCGCTCTGTACGGCGGGCTAGGCGCTCTCCGCTCCCCGGCCGCAGCATACAGGCGGCCGGGGAGATACAGGACGCTTCCCGCTTAGTGATCACAGCGGGTTTCAGTTTTAAATCTGGCGCCAAAGCGGGGGGGCGCTAACTCCCGCTCTGTACGGCGGGCTCAGCGCTCTCCGCCCCCCGGCCGCTACGGCACCTCCGCTCCCTGGCCGCTGCAGCAGCGCGTACAGGTCCTTCCCCGGCCACTACAGCACCTCCGCTCCCCGGCCGATACAGCATCTTCCGCTCTCCGTTACAGCAGCGCTTACACACTGCAAGGAAGTTATTTAGCAGGTAACGGTGGGGGTAAAGCTTGTTCCCGCTTTGCTCAGCGGGCTCCCGGCGGCGGTTCCCAGCGCTCATGGTCAGGCAACATAGCCTGTCTTAGGGGGATTTTAGTTTTTCTGTGCAGGCTGACATATTTATTTTGTCTCGCCTTGGCTACATTCCTCCCTGCAGGGGAGACCTCTGCCAGGCATTTCATAGAGGCTGTAGATCAGGGAGCCTGCTCTATTACAGGAGCTGGGACTCAGCTCCTTAATGATTAAAATCTGGTATGCAATATTTATTTACCCTACAGTATTTCACATAGACAGTATTTATCTACCCTGTTGGGTTCACTGTGTGAGTGCGTGTGTGTGTATATATGTATATATATGCATACAATACCATATATAGGAGGTAAAATCACTTCCGCAATGTTTTATAATAACAACATACCGAAAACATCTGGTGCACCTAGATTAGCGGTACACTACATACAGGGCGGGGGATGCCTTCCCTTTATTATTCCTTGGTGTCACTAGGTACTAATGCTATTGGTAATTTGGGGAATGTGTATATATGAGACAGTGTGCTCAGCACACTAATCCCCTAAACACCCAACCAAAGAGGCCTGGGTTCAAGTACCTCCACAGACTGGTCAGCAGTAGTATAATGGTTACAGTGTCCGCTTGCAATGCATGCGTCCTGTGTTCGAATCCTGTTGACACCAGAGATTTATACAAATCGCGCTGCGACTCAGTACGCTAGTAACAGGTATCTGAACAGGGGGATCAGGGTTTGAATCCCAACAAAAATTAATTGTGTCGGTCACTACACGTTATAGTGCAGACCCTACATATGGCTCTGTTTATTTAACCCAACTTTTCTCCTTTCGTTTGTCTCACCTGGGATAGTCAAAAAGAATTCCCTCTTAGGTGTGAAGTATGCGGTGGAGCCATCTGCTTAGCCCTCCACGCACCTGCAGGACACTCCTGTTTGAACAGCTCAGATTATACAGGTAATGTCACTGTTAACCAGAGACCTTGTACGTCATTTCCCCTCTCCAGGTTTCTAAATGAACCTTGATAGCCTTCCATGTTACACGACTCAGCGGTGGAAAGGCCTCTCTGGGAGGAGGCGAGAGATGTCCAGGATACGGAGGATGTCTGGTTTCGGTGCAGTCTGAACCTGTGTCTCAGAATATCCAGGTGCATTATACAGCAGTTCGTCTGATACTGCAGGTAAGGGAGGCGGACACGTCAGGTCCATCAGGGTTCGACGCCGATGACGAAATGGTCCAGTTTCGGATGGGCTGGGCAGGCTCCGGTAGGCGGCTTGCAGACACCCGAATACAAAATTTCAGGTATCAAACAATGTTGGTTTTCCTATCCTTTCCCCGCAGACGGAAGGAAATGGCATCGGAACCTCTCCAGGTATACCCCTCAATGTATCACCGGTCTAACAAGCTGCCATTTTCCTGAGGCAACATTGCTCAGGTATCCATCGACATATACGGCAGGGGGGTTCTACCTTGTCCGGAGCAGGTAGGTTGTGGAACAATTGTCCTCTAGGATACAGGATATTTCGCATCAGGATCAATTGATACTTTGGGACAGATCAGAATCAGGATTCTGCTTTTATGTTCTTTTGAGGTCTCCACGTCTGCAGACTCGGAACCTGCATTTTCGCTTGGGCTGTCTTAACCCGACGACCTCTGGGGCTGCGACAGTGACAGGTGAACATGAAATCCTACGGGGCAGATGGTTCAGGTGACGGAACTTTCTGCAGGATTTCTTGAACCATTGGAGGTAAGTCCACTTTTCTTTCTTCTACTACTGCCTCAGCTCCAAGACGGACCTTTACCGGTCTTTCCTTTAGATCTTTCCGTACCCTTTCAGGCTTCCGACTCTACACGGGCGATATCTCCGTCGCCAGGGGATCTCAGGGTAACAGGCTGAAGCAGAGGCTCAGCATCCTCGGTCCAGTCTGATTTTAGGTCATCCTATACACCCACTACAGGTTAGACCTTCCTACCACCTGGAGGGTCCCAGGGTAGGCGCAGGTCGGTGGTCCTACGGGGAGAACTGAGAAGGCTTGGGCGGTTACAGACTAGATTTTGGAGTACAGCCGTCTCAGGAGTCCTTCGGCATGTGTCAGCCGATTTACAAGGACAAGAGAGTCATAATGCAGGCGGCGCTCCATATGCTTCTAACCGCAAAGGGTGTTGATCCCTGTTTTTCACATATCATTTGAATCGGGACAGTTCTCAGGCCTTTGTTTTCTTTTCGTTCCGAAGCCAGTTGGCTCGACCAGGCCTATTTTGTCCTTAGAATCCTTTCAGTCTGTGATTGCTAGTGTAAAAAAAAAAAAGGGGGGATTTTACGCGTCCCTTATCTTCAGGGATGCCTGTTTACTGATTTCCGTTGGGTTTCCTCATCGGGCTTTTCTCAGATTCGCATTACAGGATACTCATTTTCACTGTCAGTCCTTTCCATTCAGTCTCTCTTCCGCTCCCACAGGGTTCAGGAAGATCACAGAATAACTCTTTTTCAAGGGCAGGAAATGACGTTTGTTCCCTAATGGGACAATCTACTGCTACAATCCCACTCTGTACATTAGGTGGCTTCTGAATTTCCGGAGGATCCAGGAGCTTCTGGTTCGACACGGATCCAATTTATGCTCCTCGTAGACTTTTCTCAACACGGTCCGTCAGAGGATTTTTCCTTCCTCGGCACCAGGTACTCTATTTCTTAAGTCAGGTTGCGACGCAATGAGCTGTCGCCTACACTCCCCTCTGAGCGAAGGACAACAATCTTCTTTCCAGGTCAAGCCGCCAGGTCAGACTCCCGGGTGAGGGGACATTTCCCGGAGTTTTCTCAGCTGGTCCGCTGTTGGCGGAGATTTCGGATCGACCTCAGGGCGTTCTGTCTGACTCTTTAACCCTTTACTACTCTCGGACTTGAGCTCTGGCGGTAGTAGCCGAGGATGCCCTCAGGGCTCCTTGGAGTTTCGGGTTTTTCTATCCTGCCTCCTTTGTTTGTTCATACCTCACTTCGATAACACAGGACGGGAATATGCGCGCTAGTCCTCTCTGTGGCTCCGGTTGGGCCGCGCATGACTTGAAGATACAGCTACACCTGTTGTCAGTACAGGAGCCTTGGCTCCTACCTCGACTAGACTGTCTACTTCAACAGGGTCCTTTTCTTTGTTCATCTTAAACTGGTTTCGTTTAACCGTGTGACTGTTCACGAGACCTCAGAAGGGAGGAGTTCCCTAGTTCGGTTATGCCTACTGGGCCCCGATTTCAGAAGTCTGTTACCTCTTCTCGCTTTTGCCACTTTTGGAAAACTTTATAGGGCATAGTGAGGATAACAGGGGTTTTCCCCTTCTTTCAGTTACCAT
Source organism: Pseudophryne corroboree (assembly GCF_028390025.1). Classification (NCBI taxonomy): domain Eukaryota; kingdom Metazoa; phylum Chordata; class Amphibia; order Anura; family Myobatrachidae; genus Pseudophryne; species Pseudophryne corroboree. The sequence continues at coordinate 71,353,014 of NC_086455.1, forward strand.
TCAGCCGTCATCTTTGGTTTCTCTGGGAAGTTTTGCTCGGCTGCGCTTCAAAATACATTGACCTGAAATCTAGGTCTCTGCCCTTTCGGTTTTCTTCCAAAAGAGATCAGCCTGCTGGCCGTAAGTTCGGGCTCTCTTTCAGGGAGTACTCTATTGGCAACTCCCCCGGCTGAGCTTCAGACTCGGCGGTCGTTTCTTCCAGAGGGGATGTCCGTTTTTCCTATAAATCTGACCCCAGTGTTTTCGGCCCTCTTTGAAGGTTGTCAGGGCTCGCCGACTCTCTCTACAGAGATCTTAGGCTATTCGACGAAGTTTTTCTTCCCTCTTCTGTACGATGCTCCCGTACTAAATAGCCGGGGTCCCAGCATACCCTGGGCCGTTGGATACATCTAACCATCAGACAGTCTTCTTGGCGGTTGCTCGGGAGCCTCCGTTTTCCATTTCAGCGCACTCTACGTGCGTTGTGGAACCTTCATGGGCGGCTGCCCGTGGGGTCTCCATGAATACTTTGTCGGGCGGCAACTTGGTTGGACCGACATTCGTTTTGTCAAATTTTATAAGTTTGACACTTTTGCGGCCTCTGCATCACAGTTTGGCCGAGCGGTTTTACAGGACTCTCAGCGCTCTCCCACCCGTTTTGGGAGCTCTGGGACGTCCCCATTGTAACTACGCTCCAGTGGCCCCTAGTGGATGAAGGAGAAATCAGGATTTTGGTACTTACCGATAAATCCCTTTCTCCGATTCCACAGGGGCCACTGGACGCCCACCCAGCGCTGTTCCTCCTTGTTTTTTGCTTAACGGTTTGCAGATCACCATATGACTGCTGGTTGAGTTTGGGCTAGCCTGTTGTTTGTTAGGTTCTGTTCCAGGGTTGGGTTGTGTTATCCTGGTTTACAGGGCGTCATTAACCTCCTCTACCTTAAGGTTTTGTTTATTCCAGCTCTCCTCAGGCACAGTTTTACGTAGACTGGCTTGGAGGGAAGATAGTAGGGGAGGAGCTAGCCACAGTGTGAGAGTTTTAAAGTGCCAGCTCCCAATTACTGCCTACTATCTCCCCATTGTAACTACGCTCCAGTGGCCCCTGTGGAATCGGAGAAAGGGATTTATCGGTAAGTACCAAAATCCTGATATTCCAAAGTCGCAGTTGGTTCCTACGACTAGTCTGCCTTTCCTGGGCATGATTCTAGACACAGACCAGAAAAGGGTTTATCTCCCGATAGAGAAAGCTCAGGAACTCATGACACTGGTCAGGAACATATTAAAACCAAAACAGGTGTCAGTGCATCACTGCACTCGAATCCTGGGAAAGATGGTGGCATCATAGAGGCCATTCCCTTTGGCAGGTTCCATGCGAGGACCTTTCAATGGGACTTACTGGACAAGTGGTCCGGATCACATCTTCAGATGCATCGGTTAATCATCCTATCCCCCAGGGCCAGGGTGTCTCTTCTGTGGTGGCTGCAGAGCGCTCACCTTCTAGAGGGCCGCAGATTCGACATTCAGGACTGGGTCCTGGTGACCACGGATGCAAGCCTCCGAGGGTGGGGAGCAGTCACACAGGGAAGAGATTTCCAAGGTCTGTGGTCAAGTCAAGAGACTTGCCTTCACATCAACATCCTGGAACTAAGGGCCGTATACAACGCCCTGCGTCAAGCGGAGAACTTGCTTCGCGACCAACCGGTTCTGATTCAGTCAGACAACATCACCGCAGTGGCTCATGTAAACCGACAAGGCAGCACAAGGAGCAGAGTGGCGATGGCGGAAGCCACCAGAATTCTTCGCTGGGCGGAGAATCACGTAAGCGCACTGTCAGCAGTGTTCATCCCGGGAGTGGACAACTGGGAAGCAGACTTCCTCAGCAGACACGACCTCCACCCGGGAGAGTGGGGACTTCATCAGGAAGTCTTTGCACAGATTACAAGTCGGTGGGGACTGCCACAGGTGGACATGATGGCATCCCGCTTCAACAAAAAGCTACAGAGGTATTGCGCCAGGTCAAGAGACCCTCAGGCGATAGCTGTAGACGCCCTGGTGACACCGTGGGTGTTCCAGTCGGTCTATGTATTCCCTCCTCTTCCTCTCATACCCAAGGTGCTGAGGATAATAAGAAAAAGAGGAGTGAGAACAATACTCATTGTTCCAGATTGGCCACGAAGGACTTGGTATCCAGATCTGCAAGAAACGCTCACAGAGGACCCGTGGCCTCTTCCTCTAAGACAAGACTTGTTGCAACAAGGGCCCTGTCTGTTCCAAGACTTGCCGCGGCTGCGTTGGACGGCATGGCGGTTGAACGCCGGATCCTAGCAGAGAAAGGTATTCCGGATGAGGTCATTCCTACGCTGATATAGGCTAGGAAGGACGTAACAGCTCAACATTATCACCGTATATGGCGAAAATATGTTGCTTGGTGTGAGGCCAGGAATGCCCCTACGGAGGAATTCCAGCTGGGCCGTTCCTTCACTTCCTACAGTCAGGAGTGAATTTGGGCCTAAAATTGGGTTCCATTAAGGTCCAGATTTCGGCCCTATCCATTTTCTTTCAAAAGGAGTTGACTTCTCTACCTGAAGTTCAGACGTTTGTAAAGGGAGTGCTGCATATTCAGCCCCCTTTTGTGCCTCCAGTGGCACCTTGGGATCTTAACGTGGTGTTGAGTTTCCTGAAATCCCACTGGTTTGGACCACTCAAAACGGTGGAGTTGAAAGATCTCACGTGGAAGGTGGTCATGCTATTAGCCTTGGCTTCGGCTAGGCGTGTGTCAGAGTTGGCGGCTTTGTCACATAAAAGCCCCTATCTGGTTTTCCATGCGGATAGAGCAGAATTGCGGACCCGTCCATAATTTCTGCCGAAAGTGGTTTCATCCTTTCATATAAACCAACCTATTGTGGTGCCTGTGGCTATTACTGACTTGGTGGTTTCCGAGTTGCTTGATGTGGTCAGGGCTTTAAAGGTTTATGTAGCCAGAACGGCTAGGGTCAGGAAAACAGAGTATTTGTTTCTCCTGTATGCTTCCAACAAGCTTGGTGCTCCTGCTTCAAAGCAAACTATTGCTCGCTGGATCTGTAACACGATTCAGCAGGCTCATTCTGCAGCTGGATTGCCGCTGCCAAAATCAGTTAAGGCCCATTCCACTAGGAAGGTGGGCTCTTCTTGGGCGGCTGCCCGAGGGGTCTCGGCATTACAGCTTTGCCGAGCGGCTACTTGGTCAGGTTCAAACACTTTTGCAAAGTTCTACAAGTTTGATACCCTGGCTGAGGAGGACCTTGTGTTTGCTCAATCGGTGCTGCAGAGTCATCCGCACTCTCCCGCCCGTTTGGGAGCTTTGGTATAATCCCCATGGTCCTTACGGAGTCCCCAGCATCCACTAGGACGTTAGAGAAAATAAGATTTTACTTACCGGTAAATCTATTTCTCGTAGTCCGTAGTGGATGCTGGGCGCCCGTCCCAAGTGCGGACTTCTTCTGCAATGCTTGTATATAGTTATTGCTTCAATAAGGGTTATGTTATGGTTGCATCAGGGTTGGACCTGATGCTCTGTTGTTGTCATACTGTTGACTGGTTGTTATAAACTCATGTTATACGGTGTGATTGGTGTGGCTGGTATGAATCTTGCCCTGGATTACCAAAATCCTTTCCTTGTACTGTCAGCTCTTCTGGGCACAGTTTCTCTAACTGAGGTCTGGAGGAGGGGCATAGAGGGAGGAGCCAGAGCACACCAGAACCTAAATTCTTTCTTAAAGTGCCCATGTCTCCTGCGGAGCCCGTCTATCCCCATGGTCCTTACGGAGTCCCCACATCCACTACGGACTACGAGAAATAGATTTACCGGTAAGTAAAATCTTATTTTTGTGCAGTGTCATCGCTAGCGATCACTTCAGACTATTCAGTTCCTGTTTTGACGTCACGAACATGCCCTGCGTTCGGCCAGCCACGCCTGCATTTCCCCAACCATGCCTGCGTTTTTCCACACACTCCCTGAAAACGGTCAGTTGACACCCTGAAACGCCCACTTCCTGTCAATCACTCTGTGGCCAGCAGTGCGACTGAAAAGCTTCGTTAGACCTTGTGTAAAAATACATCGGCCGTTGCGTAAGTACGTCGCGCGATGTGCATTGCGCCGCAGTGCCTTTTTTTGCATCATCGCAGCGCAGCGAACATTTGTAGCTAGCGATCAACTCGGAATGACCAACTAAGTCTCTATCTACCTTTGAGTACGAAAAGTTAAAGTGTCTATTGCATATGAGTCTGTAACATTACTGTTGTTTATTTCGCTTTGCGTCTCAATACGTTAGATCTGTTTTAAACATGATTCAGTAAATGGGTGCTCCTACATAAATAATATGCTATTTGTAGTTGATAGTATACTCATATTGCTTATTATACTAATGTGACTGACTGCTAGTATTTAGGCTGACTTTACTATATGTCTGTTTAGTCTGTCTTGCAGATCCTCAGTGCTGATGCATGTAGGGTCGGATGAATATCGTTTAAAGATTACAGTCACAAAATTACGTAGTATACTGTGGAAGTGCTGATTATTTATCATGCATAAGAGCGGCAAAGGTGAGGACACTCGTATTAGATTTGTTTTACAAAAGCTGTATTGTCCGCTCATGATCTGGTTCAGGAGGGTTCATGTGCATAGTGTTTAGCTTCAGTAGAAATACAAGGCAGATTCAGGTATGTCTCTTCCTTGGGCTTTCTTTGCACACATTTTATCCAATAGGCTGAATGGATAAGCTCTTCAGAAATCAGAATCCTGTACCAGGTAGAGCCTTTACATGCAGATCCACCTATGGTGCATCACTCCCAGCAGCAGCTTCACAGAGTAATGGTAAGTAAAATCTTCACATTCACAGGCTACACATGATTGAATTCATCGGAAGATGAAAGTCCAATTTATACTACTTCATTTTACAAAGAAGAGCTGAATATAACTGAGCTAAATAAACATTGAGGGAGCCTGGTTAAAAACCTAGGCACCTGTATTTGAACATCCTAAAAACCTGAGTTTCCTGAATCAGATCAGCTGACAGAAATCAGGGAAGAGGTTGGGGCTGTGCCCAAATAAAGGTTAGAATCCTAAGAAATTGAATTCTAATTCCCTTCTTCCAGTTTGGGATGTTTAAAAAAGAGGTGGATCCTAAAGTAGTTATGCAAGTGATCTACTTTATTTTTGCTTTCCCTGTCTAAGGCAGTCATGGGGCCAAGCCTTGGTTTTGACTTAAATGGCAAAGACAGTGGTTGTCTGGGCTAATGCAATTGAAGGAGAATCTTTTCAGGCATACAAATCTGACACAGTACTAAGTATGTTTTCGCCTTCACAGCCGTCTCGGGTAGAGATGAAGGACAAGGCTTGCAAGAAGCAGTTCAGAAATTGCTTCAGCAGGAACAGTCATTCCAATTCCTCTTGCAAACGAGGACAAAGTTTTTACCCCAACCTGGTAAATTCAGAAGCCAAACGGGTCGTTTGGGCCTAGGCTCCATCTCAAAATGCTGAACAAATAAATTTGGAACCTCTGTTGCACTTGCAATCGTTATGTTTCTTATGCTTGGCATAGAGCCAGGGGATTAAGACTAACCCTGGATCTACAGGATGCTTACCTTCAGGTGTTATATCACTGTCCATCAGTGTTATTTAAGGGTTTACGATCTTCCAACAGCATTTTTTAGTTTAGGACTTACATTTTCAGTTAGCCTGACTATTTAACAAACATATGAAGGTGAGCACATCTTATCTCCGCTAGCAGGGGTTAAGCATTTTCTCAGACCTACACGATCTTTAATCCTGGCACACAGAGATTACCTTTACGTCCTCTGCAACAGACAATAACCTGTATGCAGAAGGACAAGTGAATCAATAATGAACCATTAAGTGTCTCCAGTTCCGTCACATCGGATGATTCACTTGGGGAGCTGTACTGGATCAGGTCTGCAAGAAGTAAATTTTACCTTGCAACAAAATATCCAGGGTGTAGTCTAGGATTCAAGTTTTTGTCACAGTCAAACGGATCCATTCACGCAACAAAGCGGGTGATGGGTTTGATGATAACTGCATCAACAGAGTGAAGTATGCACAATTCCTCTCGACGGCTCTGCAGCGTCTGAATTTTACCAAATAGAATCTACAGTCACACCACACTAAATGGGCCCAATCTCATTGGATCGTGAAAGATGGGCAGTGTTGTCCAGGTTGGTACTTGGAGGAACCACCTGGGAGTACAGGTGCTGTAGGTAATTACGGAAGGCTTCACATAATGAAAACGGAGTGGTACTTACGATAAAAGTAAAAAGGTCGTCAGCCTGGTGGAAACGGGCATCCCAGCTGGACAAAGGGAAATCCTGTTGGATATCAGATTGGAAAAATTCTGACCCTAAGGGACAGTGTCAGGAAGGTTGTGTTCCCAAAGAAGTAGGTTGTATGCCAATTAAAGGTGGAACCTTGGGCCACACATAGGACACTGGTGTGGGTACAGGAGAATACAAGAAAGAATGGAGGCTGCGCAAGTGGAGGAAAGAACAATGTAAAACACTCAATAGGTAAGTATAAAAATTTATTATAAAACATAAATTCTTTAAAAAGCAGGAATTCTGTGCAAGATAATGTGCCAAATATATGCAGAAAAAATAAAATTGCCAATGATATGCAAAGGTTGGAGTTTACCCAAAATGCTGGTACAGGATTAGTGGAAATTGTTCTCTAGAATCCGTTCCATATTTTGCCCATCAATATGGTGTCCAGTTATGATCCGGTATGGAGGGTACCTTTTAGATGTTGCTGAAGAGAGTCCATAAAAGATTTCCATATACCGCTAGAGGATTAGTGCAATGTCTCTTAGGTGTAGAGTACCTCATGCAATGCGGGAATAGGCTGGTGCCTCTCTCGGGCTCCTCCGGATAACTGGTCGGCAAAATGGGCTGGTTCGGGTCCAATTCAGAGATGTCCTGTTCCAACGGGTAAATACCGTTTAATACAATTTTATTTTTTCTGCATATATTTGGCACATTATCTTGCACAGAATTCCTGCTTTTTAAAGAATTTATGTTTTATAATAAATTTTTATACTTACCTATTGAGTGTTTTACATTGTTCTTTCCTCCACTAGCGCAGCCTCCATTCTTTCTTGTATTCTCTTTTTGGGAGTGACTCCCCTGTAATATTGGCTAACCATCTCGTCTCACAGCGCCCGAATACCTTTGGGTATATTTTACCTTATTTTCGTAGGTACAGGAGAGTCTTCAAGGAAAACCAGTTCAGTGCCGTCCGGACTATGTGCGTACCTCAACATCAGGAAGGAACTCGCAGCCGAAAAGCAATGAAAAAGGTAAAGCACATACTAAGATTGGCAGAACTTCATCGTTCAACCGGGTCCGCTATTTTCATTCCGAGAATCCTAAATGGGGAAGCGGACTTTCTCAAGTTGACACACCATTCAGGAAAATTAATGGGCTCTACATCCGGAGGGTTCCGGATTTCGGTGAAACGACAGGTGTTTGTCAGAGATATATCTCATGGAGTTTTTGTCGGAACAACAGTGCTCACATAGGGGTCAAAAACAATGGATCTCAGAGTGATCTTTGTGGATGTCTTATCGGTGAGATGAGACTTTCTTCTGGTTTTGATGTTTCTCCAATCACCCTATTACCAGGGTGGTGAGAAAGCTAAACAGGAAAACCAGCAGAGAATGGCAATGGATACTCCATTTCTCTGACATCCTAGTGGATGCTGGGTACTCCGTAAGGACCATGGGGAATAGACGGGCTCCGCAGGAGACTGGGCACTCTTAAAAGAAAGATTAGGTACTATATCTGGTGTGCACTGGCTCCTCCCTCTATGCCCCTCCTCCAGACCTCAGTTAGAATCTGTGCCCGGCCAGAGCTGGATGCACCTAGTGGGCTCTCCTGAGCTCACTAGAAAAGAAAGTATTTGTTAGGTTTTTTATTTTCAGTGAGATCTGCTGGCAACAGACTCACTGCTACGAGGTAGTGAGGGGAGAGAAGCAAACCTACCTGCTTGCAGCTAGCTTGGGCTTCTTAGGCTACTGGACACCATTAGCTCCAGAGGGATCGAACACAGGGCCCGACCTCGATCGTCCGTTCCCGGAGCCGCGCCGCCGTCCCCCTTGCAGAGCCAGAAGACAAAGATGAAAAACGGCGGCTGAAGACTCCTGTCTTCATTAAGGTAGCGCACAGCACTGCAGCTGTGCGCCATTGCTCCCATAGCACACCACACACTCCGGTCACTGTTGGGTGCAGGGCGCTGGGGGGGGGGGGGGGCGCCTGGGCAGCAATTAGTTTACCTTTTTGGCACAAATAGCACATAATACAGTGTATAACACTGTATATGTGCAAAAACCCCCGCCATTAACATTATAAAAAGCGGGAGAAGCCTGCCGCTGAGGGGGCGGGGCTATCTTCCTCAGCACAGCCAGCGCCATTTTCTCTTCACAGCTCCGCTGGAAGGACGCTCCCCAGGCTCTCCCCTGCAGTATCCAGTACAACAAGGGTAAAAAAGAGAGGGGGGGCACATAAATTTAGGCGCAATTTGTGTTAATAAGCAGCTATTGGGAAAAATCACTCAGTATAGTGAAAATCCCTGTTATATAGCGCTGTGGTGTGTGCTGGCATACTCTCTCTCTGTCTCCCCAAAGGACTTTGTGGGGTCCTGTCCTCAGTCAGAGCATTCCCTGTGTGTGTGCGGTGTGTTGGTACGGCTGTGTCGACATGTTTGATGAGGAGGGCTACGTGGAGGCGGAGCAGGAGCCGATAAGTGTGATGTCGCCCCCTACGGGGCCGACACCGGAGTGGATGGATATGTGGAAGGTATTAACCGACAGTGTCCACTCTTTACATAAAAGGTTCGATGACGTAACAGCCTTGGGACAGCCGGCATCTCAGCCCGCGCCTGCCCAGGCGTCTCGGAGGCCATCAGGGGCTCAAAAACGCCCGCTAGCTCAGATGGCAGACACAGATGTCGACACGGAGTCTGACTCCAGTGTAGACGAGGATGAGACAAATGTACAGTCCACAAGGGCCATCCGATGCATGATTACGGCAATGAAAAATGTGTTGCACATTTCTGACATTAACCCGATTACCACTAAAAAGGGTATTATGTTTGGGGAGAAAAAGCAGCCAGTGACTTTTCCCCCATCTGATGAATTAAATGAATTGTGTGAAGAGGCGTGGTGTTCCCCTGATAAGAAACTAGTGATTTCTAAGAGGTTACTGATGGCGTACCCTTTCCCGCCAACGGATAGGTTACGCTGGGAGACATCCCCTAGGGTGGACAAGGCGCTCACACGATTATCTAAAAGGGTGGCACTGCCGTCTCAGGATACGGCCGCCCTAAAGGAGCCTGCAGATAGAAAGCAGGAGGCTATCCTGAAGTCTGTATATACACACTCAGGTACTATACTGAGACCTGCTATTGATTCAGCATGGATGTGTAGTGCTGCAGCAGCATGGTCTGATACTCTGTCAGACAACATTGATTCCCTCGACAGGGATGCTATTTTGCTAACCATAGAGCATATAAAGGACGTCGTCTTGTATATGAGGGATGCACAGAGGGACATTTGCCGGCTGGCATCTAGAATTAATGCAATGTCCATTTCTGCCAGGAGAGTATTATGGACTCGGCAGTGGACAGGTGATGCTGATTCTAAAAGGCACATGGAGGTTTTGCCTTATAAGGGTGAGGAATTGTTTGGGGACGGTCTCTCGGACCTCGTATCCACGGCAACAGCTGGGAAGTCAACTTTATTTTACCTCAGGTTCCCTCACAGCCTAAGAAAGCACCGTATTATCAAGTACAGTCCTTTCGGCCTCAGAAAGGCAAGCGGGTCAGAGGCGCATCCTTTCTGCCCAGAGGCAGGGGTAGAGGAAAAAAGCTGCACCAGACAGCCAGTTCCCAGGAACAAAAATCCTCCCCTGCTTCCACTAAGTCCACTGCATGACGCTGGGGCTCCACAGGTGGAGCCAGGTGCGGTGGGGGCGCGTCTCCGGAACTTCAGCGACCAGTGGGTTCGCTCACAGGTGGATCTCTGGGTTCTACAAGTGGTATCTCAGGGATACATGCTGGAGTTCGAGGCGACTCCCCCTCGCCGTTACCTCAAATCAGCCTTGCCAGCGGCTCCCAGGGAAAGGGAGGTAGTGCTGGCGGCTATTCACAAGCTGTACCTTCAGCAGGTGATAATCAAGGTTCCCCTCCTTCAACAGGGACGGGGTTACTATTCCACAATGTTTGTGGTACCGAAACCAGACGGTTCGGTGAGACCCATTCTAAATTTAAAATCCTTGAACGCTTATGTAAGGAAGTTCAAGTTCAAAATGGAATCGCTCAGGGCGGTTATTGCAAGCCTGGAAGAGGGGGATTTTATGGTGTCACTGGACATCAAGGACGCTTATCTGCATGTCCCCATTTACCCACCTCACCAGGAGTACCTCAGGTTTGTGGTACAGGACTGTCATTACCAATTCCAGACGTTGCCGTTTGGTCTGTCCACGGCACCGAGGGTATTTACCAAGGTAATGGCCGAAATGATGATACTCCTTCGGAAGAAGGGAGTTATAATTATCCCGTAGTTGGACGATCTCCTTATAAAGGCGAGGTCCAAGGAGCAGTTGTTAGTCAACGTAGCACTATCTCGGAAAGTGCTGCAACAGCACGGCTGGATTCTGAATATCCCAAAGTCGCAGCTGATTCCTGCGACGCGTCTGCTGTTCTTGGGCATGATTCTGGACACAGAACAGAAGAAGGTGTTTCTCCCGGTGGAGAAGGCCCAGGAATTGTTATCTCTGGTCAGGGACCTCCTGAAACCAAAACAGGTGTCGGTGCATCACTGCACGCGAGTCCTGGGAAAGATGGTAGCTTCTTACGAAGCAATTCCCTTCGGCAGGTTCCATGCAAGGATCTTTCAGTGGGATCTGTTAGACAAGTGGTCCGGATCGCATCTTCAGATGCATCGGCTGATCACCCTGTCTCCGAGGGCCAGGGTGTCTCTGCTGTGGTGGCTGCAGAGTGCTCATCTTCTCGAGGGCCGCAGATTCGGCATACAGGACTGGGTCCTGGTGACCACGGATGCAAGCCTCCAAGGTTGGGGGGCAGTCACTCAGGGAAGGAACTTCCAAGGACAGTGGTCAAGTCAGGAGACTTCCCTTCACATAAATATTCTGGAACTAAGGGCCATTTACAGCGCCCTGAGTCAAGCAGAACCCCTGCTTCAAAACCAACCGGTGCTGATTCAGTCAGACAACATCACGGCGGTCGCCCATGTAAACCGCCAGGGCGGCACAAGAAGCAGGATGGCAATGGCAGAAGCCACAAGGATTCTTCGATGGGCGGAGAATCACGTGCTAGCACTGTCAGCAGTGTTCATTCCAGGAGTGGACAACTGGGAAGCAGACTTCCTCAGCAGGCACGACCTCCACCCGGGAGAGTGGGGACTTCATCCAGAAGTCTTCCAAATGATTGTACAACATTGGGAAAGGCCACTTGTGGACATGATGGCGTCCCGCCTCAACAAAAAGCTGAAAAGATATTGCGCCAGGTCAAGGGACCCTCAGGCGATAGCTGTGGACGCTCTGGTAATACCGTGGGTGTACCAGTCGGTGTATGTGTTCCCTCCTCTGCCTCTCATACCCAAGGTACTGAGAATAATAAGAAGGAGAGGAGTAAGAACTATACTCATTGTTCCGGATTGGCCAAGAAGAGCTTGGTACCCAGAACTTCAAGAAATGATCTCAGAGGAACCATGGCCTCTGCCGCTCAGACAGGACCTGCTGCAGCAGGGGCCCTGTCTGTTCCAAGACTTACCGCGGCTGCGTTTGACGGCATGGCGGTTGAACGCCGGATCGTAACGGAAAAGGGCATTCCAGATGATGTGATTCCTACGCTGATAAAAGCTAGGAAGGATGTGACAGCAAAACATTATCACCGCATATGGCGAAAATATGTTGCTTGGTGTGAGGCCAGGAAGGCCCCAACAGAGGAATTCCAGCTGGGTCGATTTCTGCACTTCCTACAGTCAGGAGTGACTATGGGCCTAAAATTGGGATCCATTAAAGTCCAGATTTCGGCCCTGTCTATTTTCTTTCAAAAAGAACTGGCTTCACTGCCTGAAGTTCGACGTTTGTTAAGGGAGTGCTGCATATTCAGCCCCCTTTTGTTCCTCCAGTGGCACCTTGGGATCTCAACGTTGTGTTGGATTTCCTGAAATCACATTGGTTTGAGCCACTTAAGACCGTGGAGTTGAAGTATCTCACGTGGAAGGTAGTCATGCTGTTGGCCTTGGCCTCAGCTAGGCGTGTGTCAGAATTGGCGGCTTTGTCATGTAAAAGCCCATATCTGATTTTCCATATGGACAGGGCAGAATTGAGGACTCGTCCACAATTTCTCCCAAAGGTGGTGTCAGCGTTTCATTTGAACCAACCTATTGTGGTGCCGGCGGCTACTCGGGACTTGGAGGATTCCAAGTTGCTGGACGTAGTCCGGGCCCTGAAAATCTACGTTTCCAGGACGGCTAGAGTCAGAAAAACTGACTCGCTATTTATCCTGCATGCACCCAACAAGCTGGGTGCTCCTGCTTCAAAGCAGACTATTGCTCGCTGGATCTGTAGCACGATTCAGCTTGCGCATTCTGCGGCTGGACTGCCGCATCCTAAATCAGTAAAAGCCCATTCCACGAGGAAGGTGGGCTCTTCTTGGGCGGCTGCCCGAGGGGTCTCGGCTTTACAACTTTGCCGAGCTGCTACTTGGTCGGGTTCAAACACTTTTGCAAAATTCTATAAGTTTGATACCCTGGCTGAGGAGGACCTTGAGTTTGCTCATTTGGTGCTGCAGAGTCATCCGCGCTCTCCCGCCCGTTTGGGAGCTTTGGTATAATCCCCATGGTCCTTACGGAGTACCCAGCATCCACTAGGACGTCAGAGAAAATAAGAATTTACTCACCGGTAATTCTATTTCTCGTAGTCCGTAGTGGATGCTGGGAGCCCGTCCCAAAGTGCGGACTCTCTGCAATACATGTATATAGTTATTGCTTAACTAAAAGGTTATTGTTATGAGCCATCTGTTGACTGAGGCTCAGTTGTTGTTCATACTGTTAACTGGGTATAGTTATCACAAGTTGTACAGTGTGATTGGTGTGGCTGGTATGAGTCTTACCCTGGATTCCAAATCCTTTCCTAGTAATGTCAGCTCTTCCGGGCACAGTTTCCCTAACTGAGGTCTGGAGGAGGGGCATAGAGGGAGGAGCCAGTGCACACCAGATATAGTACCTAATCTTTCTTTTAAGAGTGCCCAGTCTCCTGCGGAGCCCGTCTATTCCCCATGGTCCTTACGGAGTACCCAGCATCCACTACGGACTACGAGAAATAGAATTACCGGTGAGTAAATTCTTATTTTCTGCTCTACCATGGTCCAGAACTACTGACGCAGGGTCCTGGTTCTCAAAGACGGCTGGATCTACGATCTTTGATGGCACGGCCTTGATACATTTATCCTGAAGGTAACAGGATGGTTGCAGCAGGTGATTTAAACAAATGGTCAGAACAAGGAACCCTTCCTTCCTTTATCACCAAATATGGCAAGCCTATGTTTAGGCTTGCAGTGAGGTTGGATCAGGGATCTTTTCAGAGTTCTGGGGGTCTTAGCTTACTTTCGGTCACGAATGGATAAAACTTTGAAGGTGGCTCCCTTGGAAAAGCAAGGGTCGGTATTGTCTGTAGGGTTCCAAAAATAAATAACTTACAGGATGTGCGTACCTTTTTCCATGTGATGTGGCGCATTCAGCTTCTGGTTGCTCCTACAGTGCCGTGGGACTGGTGTTAGTCCTTAAAGCCCTTCAAGTTGCCCAATTTGAACCATTGGTTAAAATGGATCATAAATGTGTTTTCTACTGACTAAGTTGTCAGCTAGAGGAATATCAGACTTAGGGGCATGGTCATGATGTTCCCCATTTCTGATCTTTATCCACATAATCCAGTTCTTATAACTAGGTTTGGGTATATTTCCAAGGTGATGACTAAGTTCCTCCTTAACAAGGAAAATATTATCCCGGTTTTTCAGGTACCGGGCCTCGCTGCGGGAGATGCATCACTAGATGTGATCTGTGCATAAGGGATCTACGTGTAATATACCAGTGCCATCAGGAAAGAGATTCCCTCTTCATTCTCTATGGTTTTCACAAGAGAGGATGGCAGGCTGGTAAGCAGATGCTGGCAAGATAGCTTCAGAGGAAGATTTCAGAAGCATATTTTCTAAGCTGATCTCCCTATTCTGGCTAATGTGTCTGTTCATTCTACCCGTAAGGTAGGTCTTTTTACCCTGCTGTAATGACTTAATCCCCTGCTGTATTGTATTGCAGTTGAGAATAACAGATGAAGGGTTTATGCTAATAAATCATGTTGTGCCTAGGTGCAGAAAACTAGTTAAGATAACCGTGGACCCATCTGTTTCTGGCACTGTAAGGACATGTGTATCTGGCACTGGGGGCATATCTGGCACTGTAAGGACATGTGTATCTGCACTGGAGGCATATCTGGCACTGTGGGGGCATGTGTATCTGCACTGGGGGCATATCTGGCACTGTGGGGGCATGTGTATCTGCACTGGGGGCATATCTGGCACTGTGGGGGCATGTGTATCTGCACTGGGGGCATATCTGGCACTGTGGGGGCATGTGTATCTGCACTGGGGGCATATCTGGCACTGTGGGGACGTGTATCTGCACTGGGGGCATATCTGGCACTGTAAGGACATGTGTATCTAGCACTGGGGGCATAGCTGGCACTGTAAGGACATGTGTATCTGCACTGGGGGCATAGCTGGCACTGTGGGGCATATATGTATTTGGCAGTGCGGGACATATGTATTTGGCACTGTGGGGCATATATGTACCTGGCACTGTGGGGGCATGTGTATCTGGTACTGTGGGGGCGTATATGTATCTGGCACTGTGGAGGCACCCATTTTTTTGGGCATTTTTATATGTATGTGGCACTGTACTGGAGCATTATATGTATGTGGCACTGTACAACATGACTAAAAATAAGATTTTACTTACCGGTAAATCTATTTCTCGTAGTCCGTAGTGGATGCTGGGGACTCCGTAAGGATCATAAGGAATAGACGGGCTCCGCAGGAGACATGGGCACTTTAAGAAAGAATTTAGATTCTGGTGTGCTCTGGCTCCTCCCTCTATGTCCGTCCTCCAGACCTCAGTTAGAGAAACTGTGCCCAGAAGAGCTGACAGTACAAGGAAAGGATTTTGGAAATCCAGGGCAAGACTCATACCAGCCACACCAATCACACCGTATAACTTGTGATAAACTTACCCAGTCAACAGTATGAACAACAACAGAGCATCAGTTCAACCCTGATGCAACAATAACATAGCCCTTATTGCAGCAATAACTATATACAAGTATTGCAGAAAAAGTCCGCACTTGGGACGGGCGCCCAGCATCCACTACGGACTACGAGAAATAGATTTACTGGTAAGTAAAATCTTATTTTCTCTAACGTCCTAGTGGATGCTGGGGACTCCGTAAGGACCATGGGGATTATATCAAAGCTCCCAAACGGGCGGGAGAGTGCGGATGACTCTGCAGCACCGATTGAGCAAACAATAGGTCCTCCTCAGCCAGGGTATCAAACTTGTAGAACTTTGCAAAAGTGTTTGAACCTGACCAAGTAGCAGCTCGGCATAGTTGTAATGCCGAGACCCCTCGGGCAGCTGCCCAAGAAGAGCCCACCTTCCTAGTGGAATGGGCTTTAACTGATTTTGGCAGCGGCAATCCAGCCGCAGAATGAGCCTGCTGAATCGTGTTACAGATCCAGCGAGCAATAGTTTTCTTTGAAGCAGGAGCACCCAGCTTGTTGGATGCATACAGGATAAACAGTGACTCCGTTTTCCTGACTCTAGCCGTTCTGGCTACATAAACCTTCAAAGCCCTGACCACATCCAGTAACTCGGAATCCTCCAAGTCACGAGTAGCCACAGGCACCACAATAGGTTGGTTCATATGAAAAGATGACACCACTTTTGACAGAAATTGTGGACGGGTCCGCAATTCTGCTCTATCCATATGGAAAACCAGATAGGGGCTTTTATGTGACAAAGCCGCTAATTCTGACACACGCCTAGCCGAAGCCAAGGCTAATAGCATGACCACTTTCCACGTGAGATATTTTAACTCCACCATTTTAAGTGGTTCAAACCAGTGTGATATCAGGAAACTTAACACCACGTTAAGATCCCAAGGTGCCACTGGAGGCACAAAAGGAGGCTGAATATGCAGCACTCCCTTACAAACGTCTGAACTTCTGGTAGAGAAGCCAACTCTTTTCGAAAGAAAATGGATAGGGACGAAATCTGGACCTTAATGGAACCCGATTTTAGGCCCAAATTCACTCCTGACTGTAGGAAGTGAAGGAAACGGCCCAGTTGGAATTCCTCTGTAGGAGCATTCCTGGCCTCACACCAAGAAACATATTTTCGCCATATACGGTGATAATGTTTAGCTGTCACGTCCTTCCTAGCCTTTATTCGTGTAGGAATGACCTCGTCCGGAATGCCCTTTTCTGCTAGGATCCGGCGTTCAACCGCCATGCCGTCAAACGCAGCCGCGGTAAGTCTTGGAACAGACAGGGCCCCTGTTGCAACAGGTCCTGTCTTAGAGGAAGAGGCCACGGGTCCTCTGTGAGCATTTCTTGCAGATCTGGATACCAGGTCCTTCGTGGCCAATCTGGAACAATGAGGATTGTTCTCACTCCTCTTTTTCTTATTATCCTCAGCACCTTGGGTATGAGAGAAAGAGGAGGAAATAAATAGACCGACTGGAACACCCACGGTGTCACCAGTGCGTCCACAGCTATCGCCTGAGGGTCTCATGACCTGGCGCAATACCTCTGTAGCTTTTTGTTGAGGCGGGATGCCATCATATCCACCTGTGGCAGTTCCCACCGACTTGCAATCTGCGTGAAGACTTCTTGATGAAGTCCCCACTCTCCCGGGTGGAGGTCGTGCCTGCTGAGGAAGTCTGCTTCCCAGTTGTCCACTCCCGGGATGAACACTGCTGACAGTGCGCTTACGTGATTCTCCGCCCAGCGAAGAATTCTGGTGGCTTCTGACTGAATCAGAACCGGTTGGTCACGAAGCAGGGTCTCCGCTTGACGTAGGGCGTTGTATACGGCCCTTAGTTCCAGGATGTTGATGTGAAGGCAAGTCTCCTGACTTACCCACAGAGCTTGGAACTTTTTTCCCTGTGTGACTGCTCCCCACCCTCGGAGGCTTGCATCCGTGGTCACCAGGATCCAGTCCTGAATGCCGAATCTGCGGCCCTCGAGAAGATGAGCACTCTGCAGCCACCACAGGAGAGACACCCTGGCCCTGGGGGATAGGGTGATTAACCGATGCATCTGAAGATGTGATCCGGACCACTTGTCCAGTAAGTCCCATTGAAAGGTCCTCGCATGGAACCTGCCGAAGGGAATGGCCTCGTATGATGCCACCATCCTTCCCAGGACTCGAGTGCAGTGATGCACTGACACCTGTTTTGGTTTTAATAGGTTCCTGACCAGTGTCATGAGCTCCTGAGCTCTCTCTATCGGGAGATAAACCCTTTTGTCTAGAATCATGCCTAGGAAAGGCAGATGAGCCGTAGGAACCAACTGCGACTTTGGAATATTTAGAATCCAGCCGTGTTTCCGTTACACTTCCAGAGAAAGTGATACGCTGTTCAGCAACTGCTCTCTTGATCTCGCTTTTATGAGGAGATCGTCCCAGTACGGGATAATTGTGACACCTTGCTTCCGCAGGAGCACCATCATTTCCGCCATTACCTTGGTGAAGATTCTCGGGGGCCGTGGAGAGACCAAACGGCAACATCTGAAATTGGTAATGACAATCCTGTACCGCAAATCTGAGGTACGCCTGATGAGGTGGATAAACGGGGACATGAAGGTATGCATCCTTTATGTCCAGAGACACCATAAAATCTCCCCCTTTCAGGCTTGCTATGACCGCTCTTAGCGATTCCATCTTGAACTTGAACCATTTCAGGTATATGTTCAGGGATTTTAAATTCAATATGGGTCTGACCGAACCGTCCGGTTTCGGGACTACAACATGGTCGAATAATAACCCCCTCCTTGTTGAAGAAGGGGAACCTTGACCACCACCTGTTGAAGATACAATTTGTGAATTGCAGTTAACACTATTTCCCTCTCGTGGGGGGAAGCGGCAGGGCCGTTTGTGAGGGGGCATCTCCTCAAAGTCCAGCTTGTATCCCTGAGACACAATATTGCCCAGGGATCCAACAGGGAGTGAACCCACTTGTGGCTGAAATTACGAAGACGTACCCCCACCGGGCCTAGCTCCGCCTGTGGAGCCCCAGTGACATGCGGTGGATTTTGTAGAGGCCGGGGAGGACTTCTGTTCCTGGGAACTAGCTGTGTTGTGCAGCTTCTTTCCTCTGCCAAGAAAGGACGTACCTCGGACTTTCTAGTTTCTTTGTGATCGAAAGGCTGCATTTGATAATGTCGTGCTTTCCTAGGCTGTGCAGGAATATAAGGCAAAAGATCAGAATTACCAGCCATAGCTGTGGAGATCAGGTCCGAGATCCCTTCTCCACACAAGCCTCAGCCTTCCATATGCCTCTTAAGTCGGCATCACCTGTCCATTGCATATCTACAGGACACGTCAAGCTGAAATCGACATAGCGTTGACTCTAGAACCCAGTAGACTAATGCCTTTTTGGGCATGTTATATATATATATATATATATATATATATATATATATATATATATATATATCTTAAGACAGCATCTTTAATATATATATATATATATATATATATATATACATACATACTAGGGTCTCAATCACTGCTGATAAGGTACCTGTCCACACTGCTACGGCGCTATAAACCCATGCCGACACAATCGCCGGTCTGAGTAGTGTACCAGAATGTGCACGCTATCTGCAGGATCCCTGAGGATAGCTGTTAAGTCAGGGCTACCTTTTGGGCAAACGTGACACCCTAGGGGAAGATTCCCATCGTATCCTGGCCCTAGTAGGGGAAGGATACTCCCTGAGAATTCTTTGTGGGAAACTGCAGTCTCTTGTCTGGAGATTCCCGCTCTTTTTCTTCATGAGAGGAGGGAAATTTACCTCAGCTTTCTTCCCTTTAAACATGTGTACCCTTGTGTCAGGGACAAATGAGTCATCAGTGATATGCAAATCATCTTTTATTACAATAATCATATATTGAATACTTTCCTGCCATTTTGGCTGTAACTTTGCATTATCGTAGTCGACACTGGAGTCAGACTCCGTGTCGATATCAGTATCTATTATTTTGGACAATGAGCATTGAGAGACTCTGAAGGTCTCTGCGACATAGGGACAGACATGGGTAGATTCCCTGTCTGTTCTCATCTTTTGTGCAATAAATTCACCCTAGCACTTAATTACACACACATATTTGCTCCATCTCCTCCTTAGGGGAGCCTTTTACTTCAGACATGTCGACACACACGTACCGACACACCACACACTCAGGGAAATGCTCATCTGAAGACAATTCCCCCACAAGGCCCTTTGGAGAGACAGAGAGAGAGTATGCCAGCACACACCCCAGCGCTATTAACCCAGGAATAACACCGTAACTTAATGTTAACCCAGTAGCTGCTGTTTATAATGATTTTTGTGCCTAATTTTCTTGGCGGGGGCTCATACATATATACAGTGCCCAAATGTATATATGCTAAACTTTTGCCAAAGAGGTCCCAATTGCTGCCCAGGGCGCCCCCCCCCCCCTGCGCCCTGCACCCTTACAGTGACCGGAGTATGTGAGGTGTGTGTGGGAGCAATGGCGCACAGCTGCAGTGCTGTGCGCTACCTCAGTGAAGACTGGAGTCTTCTGCCGCCGATTTCGAAGTCTTCTTGCTTCTTATGCTCACCCGGCTTCTGTCTTCCGGCTCTGCGAGGGGGACGGCGGCGCGGCTCTGGGATCGGACGACGAGGGTGAGATCCTGTGTACGATCCCTCTGGAGCTAATGGTGTCCAGTAGCCTAAGAAGCAGGACCTATCTTCAGAGAGTAGGGCTGCTTCTCTCCCCTCAGTCCCACGATGCAGGGAGTCTGTTGCCAGCAGAGCTCCCTGAAAATAAAAAACCTAACAAAATACTTTCTTACAGCAAGCTCAGGAGAGCTCACTGAACAGCACCCAGCTCGTCCGGGCACAGATTCAAACTGAGGTCTGGAGGAGGGACATAGAGGGAGGAACCAGAGCACACCAGAATCTAAATTCTTTCTTATCCAGATGCTTCTGATGGGGAGTCTGTTTTCACAGGTGGATGTTCCTGACCTATTAGAGGCTATCAGGCTGATTCTTCAAATTGATGATGACCCAGAACCTGTTGTTGTCTCCAAGAAACCGGACAGATTCAAACGTCAGAAGGTTACCAAATTAATTTTGCCTCGTTCTGACCATTTGGTTACTATACGTCAGGAGTCCTGGGAGAATCCAGGAAAGAAATTCACACCTCACAAGAAGATGCTAGCTCGCTACCCCCTCGCTGCGTAGTTAAGTAAAAAATAAGATTTTACTCACCGGTAAATCTATTTCTCGTAGTCCGTAGTGGATGCTGGGACTCCGTAAGGACCATGGGGATTAGCGGCTCCGCAGGAGACTGGGCACAACTAAAGAAAGCTTTAGGACTACCTGGTGTGCACTGGCTCCTCCCACTAAGGCCCTCCTCCAGACCTCAGTTAGGATACTGTGCCCGGAAGAGCTGACACAATAAGGAAGGATTTTGAATCCCGGGTAAGACTCATACCAGCCACACCAATCACACCGTATAACTCGTGATACTATACCCAGTTAACAGCATGATAACAACTGAGCCTCTCAACAGATGGCTCAACAATAACCCTTTAGTTAGGCAATAACTATATACAAGTATTGCAGACAATCCGCACTTGGGATGGGCGCCCAGCATCCACTACGGACTACGAGAAATAGATTTACCGGTGAGTAAAATCTTATTTTCTCTAACGTCCTAAGTGGATGCTGGGACTCCGTAAGGACCATGGGGATTATACCAAAGCTCCCAAACGGGCGGGAGAGTGCGGATGACTCTGCAGCACCGAATGAGCAAACTCTAGGTCCTCCTCAGCCAGGGTATCAAACTTGTAGACTCTTGCAAGAGTGTTTTAACCCGACCAAGTAACAGCTCGGCAAATTTGTAAAGCCGAGACCCCTCGGGCAGCCGCCCAAGAAGAGCCCACTTTCCTCGTGGAATGGGCTTTCAGATTTAGGGGGCGGCATTCCAGCCGCAGAATGTGCAAGTTGAATCGTGCTACAGATCCAGCGAGCAATAGTCTGCTTAGAAGCAGGAGCACCCAGCTTGTTGGGTGCATACAGGATAAATAGCGAGTCAGTTTTCCTGACTCCAGCCGTCCTGGAAACATATACTTTTCAGGGCCCTGACTACGTCCAGAAAACTTGGAATCCTCCAAGTCCCAAGTAGCCGCAGGCACCACAATAGGTTGGTTCACATGAAAAACTGATACCACCTTAGGAAAGAATTGTGAACGAGTCCTCAATTCCGCCTTATCCATATAGAATACAGATAAGGGCATTTGTATGACAAAGCCACCAATTCTGATACACGCCTGGCCGACGCCACGGCCCACAGCATGACCACTTTCCACGTGAGGTATTGTAGCTCCACGGATTTAAGTGGCTCAACTCAATGCGACTTCAGGAAATCCAACACTATGTTGAGATCCCACGGTGCCACTGGAGGCACAAACGGGGGTTGACTATGCAGCACTCCCTTAACAAAAGTCTGAACTTCAGGCAGTGAAGCCAGTTCTATTTTGGAAGAAAATCGATAGAGCCGAAATCTGGACCTTAATGGAACCCAATTTTAGGCCCATAGTCACCTCTGACTTGTAGGAAGTGCAGAAAACGACCTAGCTGAAATTCCTCCTTTGGGGCCATACTGGCCTCACAGCACGCAACATATTTCCGCCATATCCGGTGATAATGGTTTGCGTTCACTTCTTTCCTAGCTTTAAATAGCGTAGGGATAACTTCCTCCGGAATGCCCTTTTCCTTCAGGATCCGGCGTTCAACCGCCATGCCGTCAAATGCAGCCGCGGTACGTCTTGGAACAGACAGGCCCCCTGCTGCAGCAGGTCCTGTCTGAGCGGCAGAGGCCATGGGTCCTCTGAGATCATTTCTTGGAGTTCTGGGTACCAAGCTCTTCTTGGCCACCCGGAACAATGAGTATAGGCCCTCATTCCGAGTTGTTCGCTCTGTATTTTTCATCGCATCGCAGTGAAAATCCGCTTAGTACGCATGCGCAATGTCGCACTGCGACTGCGCCAAGTAACTTTACTATGAAGAAAGTATTTTTACTCACGGCTTTTTCTTCGCTCCGGCGATCGTAATGTGATTGACAGGAAATGGGTGTTACTGGGCGGAAACACGGCGTTTCAGGGGCGTGTGGCTGAAAACGCTACCGTTTCCGGAAAAAACGCAGGAGTGGCCGGAGAAACGGTGGGAGTGCCTGGGCGAACGCTGGGTGTGTTTGTGACGTCAACCAGGAACGACAAGCACTGAACTGATCGCACAGGCAGAGTAAGTCTGGAGCTACTCTGAAACTGCTAAGTAGTTAGTAATCGCAATATTGCGAATACATCGGTCGCAATTTTAAGAAGCTAAGATTCACTCCCAGTAGGCGTTGGCTTAGCGTGTGTAACTCTGCTAAATTCGCCTTGCGACCGATCAACTCGGAATGAGGGCCATAGTTCTTACTCCTCTCCTTCTTCTTATTCTCATTACCCTGGGTATGAGAGGCAGAGAAGGGAACACATACACCGACTGGTACACCCACGGTGTTACCAGAGCGTCCACAGCTATCGCCTGAGGGTCCCTTGACCTGGCGCAATACCTTTGTAGCTTTTTGTTGAGGCGGGACGCCATCCTGTCCACCTGTGGCCTTTCCCCACGGTGTACAATCATTTGGAAGACTTCTGGATGAAGTCCCCACTCTCTCGGGTGGAGGTCGTGTCTGCTGAGAAAGTCTGCTTCTCAGTTGTCCACTCCGGGAATGAACACTGCTGACAGTGCTAACACATGATTTTCCGCCCATCGGAGAATCCTTGTGGCTTCTGCCATCGCCATCCTGCTTCTTGTGCCGCCCTGTCGGTTTACATGAGCGACCGCCGTGATGTTGTCTGACTGGATCAGCACCGGCCGGTGTTGAAGCAGGGGTCTAGCCTGACTTAGGGCATTGTAAATGGCCCAAAGTTCCAGAACATTTATGTGTAGGGAAGTCTCCTGACTTTTACATAGGCCTTGGAAGTTTCTTCCTGTGTGACTGCCCCCCAGCCTTGAAGGCTGGCATCCGTGGTCACCAGGACCCAGTCCTGTATGCAGAATCTGCGGCCCCCTAGAAGATGTGCAGTCACCACCACAGCGACACCCTGGCCCTTGGAGACAGGGTTATCCGCCGATGCATCTGAGAATGCGACCCGGACCACTTGTCCAACAGATCCCACTGGAAGATCCTTGTATGGGACTTGGCAAATGGAAATTCTTCGTAAGAAGCTACCATCTTTCCCAAGGTTCGCGTGCATAGATGCACCGATACCTGTATTTGTATTAGGAGGTCTCCGTCTAGAGACGCCAACTCCTTGGACTTCTCCTCCGAGAGAAACCCTTTTTATCCTGTTCTGTGTCCAGAACCATACCCAGGAACAGTAGACGCGTCGTAGGAACCAGCTGTGACTTTGGAATATTCCGAATCCAGCCGTGCTGTTGTAGCACTTCCCGAGAGAGTGCTACTCCGACGAACAACTGCTCCCTGGACCTCGCCTTTATAAGGAGATCGTCCAAGTACGGGATAAGTACTTCGGCCATTACCTTGGTAAATACCCTTGGTGCCGGGGACAGACCAACGGCAACGTCTGGAATTGGTAATGACAATCCTGTACCACAATTTTGAGGTACACCTGGTGACGAGGGTAAATAGGGACATGCAGGTAAGTATCCTTGATGTCCAGTGATACCCTGTAATTTTCCAGGCTTGCAATAATCGCCCTGAGCGATTCCATTTTGAACTTGAACCTTCGTATATAAGTGTTCAAGGATTTCAATTTTAGAATGGGTCTCACCGAACCGTCTGGTTTCGGTACCACAACATTTTGGAATAGTAACCCCGGCCTTGTTGAAAGAGGGGTACCTTGATTTCACCTGCTGGAAGTACAGCTTGTGAATTGCCACCAGTACTACCTTTCTCCGAGGGCAGCAGGCAAGGCTGATGTGAGGCGAGGGGGAGTCGTCTCGAACTCCAGCCTGTATCCCTGTGATACTACTTGCAGAACCTAGGGATCCACCTGTGGGCAAGCCCACTGATCCCTGCAGTTCCCGAGACGCGCCCCCACCGCACCTGTCTCCACCTGTGGAGCCCCAGCGTCATGCGGTGGACTCAGAGGAAGCGAGGGAAGATATTTGATCCTGGAACTGGCTGACTGGTGCAGCTTTTTCCTTCTTCCCTTGTCTCTGTGCAAAAAGGAAGCGCCTTTGACCCGCTTGCTTTTCTGAAGCCGAAAGGACTGTACCTGAAAATACGGTGCTTTTGTGAGGAAACCTGAGGTAAAAAAATTTCTTCCCAGCTGTTGCTGTGGATACGAGGTCCCAGAGACCATCCCCAAACAATTCCTCACCCTTATAAGGCAGAATCTCCATGTGCCTTTTAAATGCAGCATCACTTGTCCACTGCCGGGTTTCTACTACCCTCCTGGCAGAATGGACATTGCATTAATTCTGGATGCCAGCCGGCAAATATCCCTCTGTGCATCCTTTATATATAAGACAACGTCTTAAATATGCTCAATGTTAGCAAATATTATTATCCCTGTCTTAGCGTATTAATATTATCTGACAGGGTGTCAGACCACGCTGCTGCAGCAGCACTATTTATGCTGAGGCAATTGCAGGTTTCAGTATATAACCTGAGTGTGTAAATACAGACTTCAGGATCGCCTCCTGCTTTTTATCAGCAGGTTCCTTCAAGGTGGCCGTATCCTAAGACGGCAGTGCCACCTTTTGACAAACGTGTGAGCGCCTTATCCACCCTAAGGGATATCTCCCAACGTGACCTATCCTCTGGCGGGAAAGGGTACGCCATCAGTAACTTTTTAGAAATAACCAGTTTCTTATCGGGGGAAACCACGCTTCTTTACACACTTCATTCATTCATCTGATGGGGGAACAAAACAGTGGCTGTTTTTTCTCCCCAAAAATAAAACCCCTTTTATGTGGTACTTGGGTTTATGTCAGAAAATGCGTAACACATTTTTCATTGCCGAGATCATGTAACGGATGTTCCTAGTGGATTGTGTATATGTCTCAACCTCGTCGACACCGGAGTCAGACTCCGTGTCGACATCTGTGTCTGCCATCTGAGGTAACGGGCGTTGTTTTGAGCCCCTGATGGCCTTTGAGACGCCTGGGCAGACGCGGGCTGAGAAGCCGGCTGTCCCACAGCTGTTACGTCATCCAGCCTTTTATGTAAGGAGTTGACACTGTCGGTTAATACCTTCCACCTATCCATCCACTCTGGTGTCGGCCCCACAGGGGGCGACATCCCATTTATCGGCCTCTGCTCCGCCTCCACGTAACCTTCCTCATCCAACATGTCGACACAGCCGTACCGACACACCGCACACACACAGGGAATGCTCTGACTGAGGACAGGACCCCACAAAGTCTTTTGGGGAGACCGAGAGAGAGTATGCCAGCACACACCAGAGCACTATATAATGCAGGGATTAACACTATGGGGGATATTCAATTATCCGCAAATTCGCGGCAATTTTGCGCCCGAAAATTTTTCGCTGCAATCGTCCGAAAATTGCCGCGAAAATGCTCCGTTTTTTGACCTATTCAATTCCGACCGGGTTTCACGTGAAAATTCTTGCAGTGAAAATGGGGAAATCAGCCTGTACCCCAAAAAATGCTAAACTAACATAGGAAAACAGAAGAGAAGTGTGTTAGAGATCACATTAGAGCGTTTTTGGGGACTTAAATTGTGTGAAATGGCTGTTATATGCATTTTTTTAAAAATGCAAAAAAATGATAGAAAGCTATTTTTTTTTGCGCAAAATAAATGCTCTCATTAAATTTGGGGTACATGAAAATGGGTATAAGTATATATTTGGGTCATTTTAGGGTACTTTAAAAAAAAAAAAAAGTGGAAACAGACTGATTACTCCCATCTGCAAGCCTAAATAACACCTGTCCCACTCATAAAGCACCCCAATATACCTGTCCCATACCTTGAACCCCAATTTCCATGACTTTTTACTTTTTCACCCCAAAAATGACATGTCATTATTGGCCAATTAAAAATAATTAAAAACTTCAACGTGCCTAATTAGTCATTAAGGGGGGTGTCCCAGGAGTTCTGTACCATATCCAAACATTTTTACCTTAAAATAGTGACTTTTCCCAACTTTTCACCTGCTTCAGAGAAGGTGAAGTGAAATTAGTGAAAAAATGATCACCGATAAATTTTCCAGGATAATTGAATAGCCTGTAATTGCGTTTCACGTGAAAAGTCAGTTTTTTCACCCGAAAACCGGACTTTTCACGTGAAAAGTCCGTTATCACTGCTAATTGAATATACCCCTATAACTGAGTGATTTTTCTATACATATATTGCGCCTAAATTTAGTGCCCCCCCCCTCTCTTTTTAACGCTTTGAGCCTGAAAACCACAGGGGAGAGCCTGGGGAGCTGTCTTCCAGCTGCACTGTGAAGAGAAAATGGCGCCAGTGTGCTGAGGGAGAAGCCCCGCCCCCTTTTTGGCGGACTTTCTCCCGCTTTTTCTGTGATACTGGCAGGGGTAATTTTACATCTATATAGCCTCTGGGACTATATATGATGTATATTTTGCCAGCCAAGGTGTTATTTATTGCCCTCAGGGCGCCCCCCCCCCCCAGCGCCCTGCACCCATCAGTGACCGAAGTGTGAGGTGTACATGAGGAGCAATGGCGCACAGCTGCAGTGCTGTGCGCTACCTTGGTGAAGACCGAAGTCTTCTGCCGCCGATTTTCCGGACCTTCTTCGTGCTTCTGGCTCTGTAAGGGGGACGGCGGCGCGGCTCCGGGAACGAACACCAAGGTCGGGTCCTGCGGTCGATCCCTCTGGAGCTAATGGTGTCAAGTAGCCTAAGAAGCCCAAACTACCACCTGTTAGGTAGGTTCGCTTCTTCTCCCCTTAGTCCCTCGCTGCAGTGAGTCTGTTGCCAGCAGATCTCACTGAAAATAAAAAACCTAAATATACTTTCTTTCTAGGTGCTCAGGAGAGCCCCTAGTGTGCATCCAGCTCAGCCGGGCACAGAAATCTAACTGAGGTCTGGAGGAGGGTCTTAGTGGGAGGAGCCAGTGCACACCAGGTAGTCCTAAAGCTTTCTTTAGTTGTGCCCAGTCTCCTGCGGAGCCGCTAATCCCCATGGTCCTTACGGAGTCCCAGCATCCACTTAGGACGTTAGAGAAATTGGGAAATGCCACCGCCGGTGGATTTACAAGTCGCTCGGCTGGTGGTGTCCTCTGCCCTGCCTGTCACTACCGTTACTTCTCTGAAGGCTCCGACGGATAAGCGTGAGGAGGGTTGCTTAAAGTCTATTTATACCCTTGCGTGAGCTGTGCATCGGCCCACTATTGCGGCTACTTGGGCTGCAGAAGCTATTGAAGCGTGGGCTCAGGAGGTGGAAGCAGAGCTGCCGTCCAATTTTTCTGATAATGCTAGAAAATGTCTTTCGTATATTGTCACAGTCTCTCATTACATAAGGAGGTGGCTTCTGTTGCTGGTGTTCTGGCGGCAAAGGATTCTACTACGTCCAATCTGGCTCGCCGGATTCTCTGGTTACGGTCCTGGTCCGTGGATCTGGACTCAAGAAAACCCTGGAGGTGCTCCCCTTTAAGGGGAACATCCTTTTTGGTGAAGATCTCAACAAGATTGTTGCTGATTTAGCTTCCACTAAGACGGCCTGTCTACCTAGTACTGCTCCTTCTGCTCCAAAGGTTGAGTACTACCTTTCGTTCCTTTCGACCTCCAGGTAAAGCAAGGGGTCAGGCGTACCCGAAACAGGCTCGCACTTCCAAAACCAATAAGCCCAAACCTAAACGTGCCTGGGCTGCCCGTCAGCCTGCTTCCAAATCAGGCAAGTCTGCTGCATGACGGGGCGGTCCTCCCCCTGGGGGATCCCAGGGTGGGATGACGATATCTACAGTTTACCCAAGTATGGTTAAAGACCACTTCAGACGCCTGGGTAAGGGGAGTCGTCACTCACGGATACGCCATATCCTTAAAAAAAAAAAAAAAAGTCCACCTCATCAATTTTGCCTGATAAACATCCCTTTGAATCAAGTAAAGACAAAAACTCTTCATTTGGTGGTACAGTCCCTCCTGGACACAGGAGTGGTAGTGCTGGTGCCTCTGAATCAGAGGCAGGGGTTAATATTCACCGCTGTTCCTAGTCTCGAAACCGAATGGTTCCTCTCTGCCCGTTCTCAACCTCAAGTCTTTGAACAAATTTGTGAGGGTCTCCAGGTTTCGTATGGAAACTCTTCGCTCTATTGTTCTGGCTTTGGAGCCCGGGGGCTATATGGTATCCCTGGATATACAGGATGCTTACCTCCATATTCCTATTGCCATGTCGCATCAGCAATACATGCGTTTGCTATTGGCAACCTCCATTATCAATTCCGGGCCTTACCTTTTGGATTGACCACGGCTCCGTGAGTCTTCACCAAGGTCATGGCGGTGATGACGGCCCTGCTCCGCCGTCAGGGTGTCGGGATCCTACCGTATCTGGACGACTTGTTGATCCTGGCGAATTCCACAGAAGTTCTCAGTCATCTGGATCTGACTGTCCAGTTTCTGCAAGCCCACAGGTGGCTCATGAACTGGAAGAAATCGTCCCTGGTCCCTGCTCAGAGCATGGTGGACCCTGGAGACATTGTTGGACACTCACAACCAGTGGTTGTTCTTGTCACAGGAGAAGGTCCTGAACCTTCAGGACAGGATTCGATGCTTCCTCTCTCGCCCGCGAGTGTCGATACACTCGACAATGCAAGTACTAGGCCTCATGGTGTCGGCTTTCATCATGGTAGAGTACGCTCCATTTCATTCCCGCCCTCTGCAGAAGATGATTCTTTCCAAGTGGGATGGCCTGCCTCACCGGATCAGGTCTCAAATGATCTCGTCTCCGGAGGTTCGTCTGTCACTGAGCTGGTGGCTACAGGACCGATTGAGCAGGGGTCGTCCCTTCTGGATCTCCAACTGCGTCCTCCTGACAATGGATGCCAGTGGGCGGAACGCCATCTGCCAGCCATATCGGCAGTGTTCATTCCGGGGGTCCTCAAGTAGGAAGCCGACATCCTCAGTCATAAGGACATTCACGCCGGAGAGTGGAGCCTCCAGCCAGAAGTATTTCAACTTCTAGTGGACAAGAGGGGCCTACCAGACGTAGACCTGATGGCGTCTTGACACAATCACAAGGTTCCGGTCTTTGGAGCAAGGACAAGGGATCCTCCAGCAGCGTTCGTAGATGCACTGGCAATTCCATGGAACTTTCGACTGCCGTACGTGTTCCCTCCGGTGTCACTCCTGCCCAGAGTAATAAGGAAGTTTAAGCAAGAAGGAATCCTACTTCTGATCGCTCCAGTGTGGCCCAGACTGCATTGGTTCTCAGACCTACAGGGTCTCTCGTTAGAGCGTCCTCTTCTACTTCCGCAACGACCCAACCTCGTTCAGGGCCCTTGTGTATACCAGGATTTGGCACGGCTGGTTTGACGGCGTCATTCAAACTATGTTGAAGGCCTGTAAACCGGCTTCTGCTCGGATTTATCATAGGGTCTGGAACTCTTACTTTGCTTGGTGCGCATCTAACAATCATGACGCTTACAAGTTTAGTACGGCCAAGCTGTTGTCTTTCCTGCAACAGGGCCTGGACTTAGGTCTTCATCTGGCCTCCCTCAAGGTTCATATTTCGGCCTTGTCTGTATGGTTTCAGAGAAAAATTGCGACTCCGCCTGATGTTCATACATTCACTCAGGGTCTTTTACGGATTCAACCTCCCTATGTCCCACCTGTGGCTCCTTGAGATTTGTCGGTGGTTCTGGAGGCCTTGCAAGAGTCTCTGTTTGAACCTCTTGAATTTGTGGACCTTAAGTGGCTTACTTTTAAGGACTTGTTTCTGCTGGCTATTGCCTCTGCTAGACGCATTTGGGACTTGGGTGCCTTATCCTGTCGGTCACCTTTTCTGATCACTGTGACCGGGCGGTTCTTAGGACGCGCCCTGGTTATCTACCTAAGGTGGTGTCTTCTTCTTTCCACCTTAACCAAGAGATTGTGGTTCCAGCCTTTATCTCTACTGACTTGTCCTCCAAAGAGCGGTCTTTGGATGTGGTACAGACTCTTTGTATATATGGGAAAAGGACAGCCTCCTTTAAGAAGTCTGATTCTCTCTTTTTACTTTCTGGTTTTCACAAACGTGGCTGGCCTACGAATAAGCAGACCCTGGCCAGATGGATTAGAATGGTGATTGCACAAGCTGGTCTTCCAGCTCCTGCTACCATCAAAGCCCATTCTACTCGGTCTGTTGGACCTTCTTGGGCGGCCCACCGTGGTGCGACCCTTGAGCAATTGTGCAAGGCGGCTATGTGGTCCTCAGTGAACACGTTCATAAGGTTCTATGCCTTCGATACTTCCGCCTCCCAGGATGCTTTCTTTGGACGCCGGGTTCTTGTGCCCGCTGCAGTGCATCCCCTCCCATGAGGAACTGCTTTAGGACATCCCTGTGGAACCCAGTGTACCCCGCTGCAGAAAAGTAGGATTTTGGTTACCTACCGGTTTGTCTTTTTCTGGTAGTCCGTAGAGGATGTTGGGGTCCACAGTACCATGGGGTATAGACAGGTCCACCAGGAGCCATTGGCAATTTGAGAGTGTGGGCTGGCTCCTCCATCTATGCCCCTCCTACCAGACTCAGTCTAGAAACTGTGCCCGAGGAGACGGACATCTTCGAGAAAAGGATTATACACAGATGGTGGCGAGATTCACACCAGCTCACACATACAAGGCACGTCAAGCCAACATAGCTTTAACACTTAGCAACTGCTTTAACATTACTTACCAAGTAACAATGCAGTACTCAACTAAACCGAAGTTGTACTGAACCAAATAGCGTTTGCAGGAAAACGAAGCGCTGGGCAGGCGCCCAGCATCCTCTACGGACTACGAGAAAAGGATTTACCAGTGGGTAACCAAAATCCTATTTTCTCTTTCCTCCTAGAGGATGTTGGGTTTCAACATTAGTACCATGGGGATGTACCAAAGCTCCCAGAATGGGAGGGAGAGCACGGAGGCTCCTGCAGAACTGATTGACTGAACTTCAGATCATCAGAGGCCAAAGTATCAAACTTGTAAAACGTTGCAAACGTGTTCGACCCAGATCAAGTTGCAGCTCGGTAAAGTTGCACTGCCGAGACACCCCAGGCAGCCGCCCAGGAAGACCCCACCTTACGAGTAGAGTCAATTTTGGACACGGCAGTCCTGCCGTAGAATAAACGTGCTCGATAGTGAACCTAATCCAGCGAGAAATAGTCTGCTTAGAAGCAGAACACCCAATTTTCTTGGGATCATATAGGACAAACAGAGTTCGACTTTCTGTGACGAGAAGTTCTTCACATATATCTTCAGAGCCCTTACAACATCCAAGGACTTTGATGTAATTGAGGAGTCAGTAGCCACTGGCACCACAATAGGTTGGTTGATATGAAATGCAGACAGAACCTTCGGAAGAAACTGCTGACGTGGCCGGAGCTCAGCTCTATCTTCGTGGAAGATCAAGTAAGGGCTTTTACAGGATAAAGTCCCCAATTCGGACATGCGTCTAGCAGAAGATAAGGCCAACAACGTGACTGCCTTCCATGTAAGAAATTTGACCTCAACCTCCTGTAGAGGGAGGGTAGCCAATTGTTTCTGAAAGAAAATTGATAGGGCCGAAATCTGGACCTTCACATATCCACACCTGCTTGCAGGAAGAAGAGAAAACGTCCGAGTTGAAACTCCACCGTAGGAAACTTCTTGGATTCACACCGAGACCTATTTCTTCCAAATACGATGGTAATGTTTAGACATTACCCCTTTCCTAGCCTGTATGAGGGTAGGAATGACCTTCTTTGAAATGCCCTTCCGAGCAAGTATCAGGCGCTCAACTTCCATGCCGTCAAACTTAGCCGCAGTAAGTCTTGATAGGCGAACGGACCCTGCTCTAGCAGGTCCTCCCGGAGAGGAAGAGGCCTCGGTTCTTCTTGCAGTAGATTCAGAAGGTCCGCATACCAAGCCCTTCTTGGCTAGTCTGGGGCAATGAGGATCGCTTGAACCCTTGTTCTCCTTATGAGCTTTAGGATTCTTGGGATGAGTAGGAGTGGTGGAAACACGTACAGTGACTGGAACACCCACGGAGACACCAGGGCGTCCACTGCCACTGCCTGTGGGTCCCTCGACCTGGAACAATAACGCCGAAGCTTCTTGTTGAGACGAGAGACCATCATGTCTATTTGGGGTAACCCCCAAAGGTCTGTTATTTCCTTGAACACCTTTGGATGGAGACCCCACTCCCCTGGATGGAGATCGTGTCTGCTGAGGAAGTCTGCTTCCCAGTTGTCTACTCCTGGAATGAAGATGGCTGACAGCACCAACGAGTGTCTTTCTGTCCAGAGGAGTATTCTTGTCACCTCTGACATTGTCACTCTGCTCTTCGTTCCGCCTTGTCAGTTTATGTAAGCCACTGTTGTTACGTTATCCGACTGCACTTGAATGGCCTGATTTCTTAGACGAGGGCCCACCTGAAGAAGACCGTTGTAGGCGGCTCTTAGTTCCAGGATGTTTATGGGCAGGCCGGCTTCCAGGGTTGACCACCGTCCTTGGAAGGTCACTCCTTGAGTGACTGCTCCCCAGCCCCGAAGGCTCGCATCCATGGTTAGGACCCATTCCTGAATCCCGAACCGGCAGCCTTCCAGAAGGTGAGGTCATTGTAACCACCAGAGGAGCGAAATCCTGGCCCTTGGTGACAGACGAATTCTCTGGTGCATGTGGAGATGAGATCCCGACCACATGTCCAGGAGATCCAGTTGGAAGGTCCGAGCGTGGAACTTCCCGTACTGGAGAGCCTCGTAAGAGGCCACCCTCTTTCCCAACAGGTGAATGCATTGATGAACCGACACCCGGGGTGGCTTCAAGACATCCCAGACCATGGATTGGATCACCAATGCCTTGTCCCTACCGGTAAATCCTTTTCTCCCAGTCCGTAGAGGATGCTGGGGTCCACTTCAGTACCATGGGGTATAGATGGTTCCGCAGAAGCCACGGGCACTTTAAGACTTTTCCAGAGTGTGAACTGGCTCTTCCCTCTATGCCCCTCCTCCAGACCTCAGTATAGGAACTGTGCCCAGGGAGATGGACATTGAGAAAAGGATTTACTTTTAAGTTAATGGTGAGATTCATACCAGCTCACACTTCAACCATGCCGCACAACATGGCATTCAACATAACACATGCCAACGGGCATGAACTATTGCAGCAACGTGCTGAAAACATTTTTAACAAATAACTACTGCAGGTAAAGTACGCACTGGGTTGGGTGCCCAGCATCCTCTACGGACTAGGAGAAAAGGATTTACCGGTAGGTATTAAAATCCTGTTTTCTCATACATCCTAGAGGATGCTGGGGTCCACTTCAGTACCATGGGGTTATACCAAAGCTCCAGTACAGGCAGGAGAGTGCGGATGACCCTGCAGCACTGATTGACCAACCTTTAGGTCTTCATCGGCCAAGGTGTCAAACTTGTAAAATTTAGCAAACGTGTTTGACCCTGACCAAGTAGCTGCTCGGCAAAGCTGTAATGCCGAGACCCCCCGGGCAGCCGCCCAGGATAAGCCCACCTTTCTTGTAGAATGGGCATTCACCAAATTCGGTACCGGCAATCCTGCCGTGGAATGTGTGTGTTGAATCGTACCTCTGATCCAGTGCGCAATAGTGTGCTTAGAAGCAGGACACCCAATCTTGTTGGAAGCATACAGGACAAACAGAGCCTCTGTTTTCCGTATCCGAGCTGTTCTTGCGACATAAATTCTCAAAGCTCTGACAACATCCAGAGATTTCGAACCAGCGAATGGGTCAGTAGCCACTGGCACTACAATAGGTTGGTTAATATGGAAAGAAGAAACCACTTTTGGAAGAAATTGCTGACGAGTTCTTAACTCAGCCCTATCTTCATGGAAGATCAAGTACGGGCTCTTTTGAGACAAGGCCCCTAACTCAGACACCCTCCTTGCGGATGCCAAGGCCAACAGCATGACCACTTTCCAAGTGAGAAACTTCAACTCTATCTCCTGGAGAGGTTCAAACCAATCGGATTGAAGGAACTGCAACACCACGTTAAGATCCCATGGTGCCACCGGAGGCACAAATGGAGGTTGGATGTGCAGAACCCCTTTCACGAACGTCTGAACTTCTTGGAGGCTAATTGTTTCTGAAAGAAAATGTACAAGGCCGAAATCTGGACCTTGATTGAACCCAATCTTAGGCCCGCATCCACACCCGCCTGGAGAAAATGGAGAAAACGTCCTAACTGAAACTCTTCTGTTGGAGACTTCTTGGATTCACACCAAGACACACATTTTCTCCAAATACGGTGGTAATGTCTAGACGTTACTCCTTTCCTGGCCTGAATAAGAGTGGGGATGACTTCTTTGGGAATACCCTTTCGTGCTAGGATCCAGCGCTCAACAGCCATGCCGTCAAACGTAGCCACGGTAAGTCTTGATACACACACGGCCCCTGCTGCAGCAGGTCCTCGCGAAGAGCAAGAGGTCGAGGATCTTCTATGAGCAACTCCTGAAGATCTGGATACCAAGCCCTCCTTGGCCAGTCTGGGACAATGAGGATCGCTTGAACCCTTGTTCTTCTTATAATTTTGAGAACTTTTGGAATTAGTGGAAGTGGAGGGAAGACGTACATCGACCGAAAACACCCACTGGGTCACTAGTGCATCCACTGCTATTGCTTGCGGGTCTCTCGCCCTTGAACAATATCTCTGAAGCTTCTTGTTTAGACGAGATGCCATCATGTCTACTTGAGGAACCCCCCCCCCAAAGACTTGTCACCTCTGCAAAGACTTCTTGGTGGAGGCCCCATTCTCCTGGATGGAGATCATGTCTGCTGAGGAAGTCTGCTTCCCAGTTGTCCACTCCCGGAATGAAAATTGCCGACAGAGCTCTTGCATGTCTTTCTGCCCAGAGGAGGATCTTTGTCACGTCTGCCATCACCGCTCTGCTTTTCGTTCCGCCCTGACAGTTTATAAACGCGACTGCTGTTACATTGTCCGACTGGATCTGTATGGGTTGATCTTGAAGAAGATGCACCGCTTGTAGAAGGCCGTTGTAAATGGCTCTCAACTCCAGAACATTTATGTGAAGACAAGTTTCTTGACTTGACCATCTTCCTTGGAAGCTTTCCCCCTGTGTGACTGCCCCCCAGCCTCAGAGACTTGCATCCGTGGTTACCAGGACCCAATCCTGAATCCCGAACCTGCGTCCCTCTAGGAGGTGAGAACTGTTTAGCCACCACAGGAGTGAAATTCTGGCTTAGGATGACAGGATTATCCTCTGATGCATATGTAGATGGGATCCGGATCACTTGTCCAACAGGTCCCGTTTGAATACTCTGGCATGGAATCAGCCAAATTGTAGGGCCTCGTAGGCTGCTACCATCTTCCCCAACACCCGAATGCATTGATGAATCGACACTCTTGTTGGTTTCAGAATCTGTTTGACCATTCTCTGGATTTCCAGAGCCTGTTCTACTGGAAGAAATACCCTCTGTACTTTTGTGTCCAGTATCATCCTTAGAAAGGACAATCTTGTCATCGGTTCCCACTGTGACTTTGGAAAATGTATGATCCAACCGTGTTGTTGAAGTACTGTCGGGGAGAGTGCAATGTTTTGCACCAACCTTTCCCTGGACCTTGCTTTTATCAGGAGATCGTCCAGGTAAGAAATTATATCGACTCCTTGCTGTCGAAGGAGGACCATCATCTCCGCCATCACCTTGGTAAATACCCTCGGTGCCGTGGAGAGTCCGAACGGCAACGTCTGAAACTGGTAATGACAATCCTGTACTGTGAATCTCAGATAAGCTTGATGTGGAGTATAAATGGGAACCTGTAAGTAGGCATCTTTTATGTCTATTGACACCATGAAGTCCTCTTCCTCTAGACTGGAAATCACTGCCCTCAGGGATTCCATCTTGAACTTGAACCTTTGCAGGTAGAGATTGTGTCTTCAGGTTCAAAATCGGTCTGACCGAGCCGTCCGGCTTCGGAACTACGAAGAGGCTTGAATAAAAACCCTTCTCCTTGTTGTGACAGGGGAACCAGGACAATGACTTGATCCTGACACAATTTTTGTATTGCTGCTGCTACCACCTCCCTGTCCTGGACAGAAGCTGGTAAGGCCGATTTGAAAAATCGGCATGGGGGAATGTTTTGAAACTCCAGTTTGTACCCGTGGGACACCATTTGTAAGACCCACGGGTCCAGGCCAGATTGAACCCAGAACTGACTGAAAAGTTTCAGACGTGCCCCCACCTGAGCGGACTCCCGCAAGGGAGCCCCAGCGTCATGCTGAAGATTTGGCAGAAGCAGAGGTTGAGTTCTACTCCTCCGATCCTGGAGACGCTGCTGACTATTTTCCTTTACCCGCAAAGAAAGGGGAACTTTTACCCTTTTTGTACTTATTGGGCCAAAAGGACTGCATCTGAGTGATGTCTTTTTTGCCGGCGCAGGAGCGTTAGGCAAGAATGTCGACTTCCCTGCGGTAGCCGCAGAAACTTGGAGTCTGCGTCAGCATTCCATTGGCGAATCCACAACGCCCTTCGTGCTGAGATCGCCATGGTAACGGCTCTTGATCCCAAGAGACCAATATCTTTCATTGCTTCTAGCATGTACGCAGCAGCGTCCTTGATATGACCTAACTTTAGGAGAATCTCGTCTCTATTGTGTCAATGTCTGATGACAAGTGTTCCGACCACTTTTCAATAGCACTACTCACCCACGCACAGGTAGGCATGAGTAGTGTCCCATTGGCCACATAAATAGATTTCAACGTAGTCTCTAACTTGCGGTCTGCCGGCTCCTTAAGAGAAGCAGTCCCAGGCGCAGGGAAAATCACCTTTTTTGTTAAACGTGACAGGGTACTGTCCAAAACAGGGGGTGACTCCCACCTTTTCCTATCCTCTGCAGGGAAAGGATAAGCTACCTGAATTCTTTGGGGAATCTGGAATTTCTTTTCAGGATTCGCCAAGACACCCTCAAAGAGGCTGTTCAGCTCGTGAGAAGGATGAAAAGATACATTACTTTTCTTTATAAAAGTAAGCCTTCTCCTGTGGTAAATGAGGGGGCTCCGTAACTTCTATCACGTCCTTTATAGCAATAATCATGTATTGTATGTTTTTTGCTAACGTTGGATCTATTCCCCTGGAATCACTAGTGTCGACACAGGAGTCAGTCTGTGTCAGTATCAGTTTGTACTACATGTGCAAATGACTTTTTATGTGACCCAGAGGAGTCCCCTGTGGCTGATAAAGCAGAACTCTGAAAAATCACATCTTCGACAGCTTTTCTCCAACTTTCTGCATGAGACTCAGACTTATCCAATCTCTTACTGATATGATTCACACTATCACGTAATTCTTTCACCCATTCAGGCTCGTGGTGTGCCGGCAGCGCAGCCACATTACAACTCTGTGTCCCTAAAATGGCTCCCTCAGGGGAAAAGCTCCCTGCCTCAGACATGTCACACACGTGCACAGACACTCCGGGGCTTACAGGAGACAGACCCACAGTAAAATCTGTCAGAAGGACACAGAAGGGACTTGCCAGTTCACAACTCAGCGCCAATGTAAAAAAATCACTATCTACAGCGACCTTTAGCGCTTTATGACAATTTTAAGCACCACTTTTCACTCTGCCCCCCTTTATATACACCCTGATACTTGATTCAGAAGGGGAGAAGGACCAGCGTTTCTTCCCCTGCAGCTTACTTGGAGAAAATGGTGCTGAGCAGTATGCTGGCTGACTGAGGAAGCCCCGCCCCCTGCAATGGCGCGCTTCCCCTCAGAAAACATGATGTATTTTTTTATACTGGCGGGGGTGTAGGATTGTGCCACGGCATAATATGCTACCTTTTTGCCAGTCAGAGTAGGTTTTCATGCTGCCCAGAGCACACCCCCCGCGCCCTGCTGTGCACTGTGTATAGATAGCATGTCCGCGCAGCATTCCTGCTCGCTGCGCAGTACCTTGAGCCGTCACGATGACCGGAGGTCCCTCTGCAGATCTCCAGTAACAATACTCACGCGTCTTCTGACTTCTGGCTCTGTTAGGGGGGTGACGGCGTGCTGTGGGAGTGAGCGCATAGCCGCAGCTAATGTTCAATACCCTTCAGGAGCTAATGGTGTCCTGTCAGCAAGAAGCAGAGCCACGAAACTCTTTAGGAAGTTGGTTCCTACTTCTTCCCCCTAAGTCCCATGAAGCAGGGAGTCTTGCCAGCAATCTCCCTGAAGATAAAAAAAACCTAACAAAGTGGGAGATTCAATTCTTTTCACCCCTTTCCACACTCATTCTGTTTCTGCCTCAGGGACGTTGTATCATTATTTCCGCTCGCTACCCCCGGAGTAGTGAGGCACCCAACCCTTTACACAGTAAACCTGATTACTATGGGCGCAATATGCGCGATAACGGATATCATTTTAGAAAGGAAATTGGGCATGATATATCATTTGAATCCCACCCAAAGTCTTTTAATGACTCAGTAGAGCTCCCCTGGAGTGCGACCAGTCTGCCTGGGCACATTTTCTAAACTGAGGTCTGGAGGGGGGGCATAGAGGGAGGAGCCAGTTCACACTCTGGAAAATTCTTAAAGTGCCCATGTCTCCTGCGGAACAGTCTATACCCCATGGTACTGAAGTGGACCCCAGCATCCTCTACAGACTAGGAGAAAAAGATTTACTGGTAGGTATTAAAATCCTGTTTTCTGCCGCCACAAAGGCGCGTTATTTGCGAGGCCGAACCCAGCTTTTTGTGAACAGCCCTAGGCTGCAACTCTGAGCTGCCGTCTGTCCGGTCTCCCCGCTAACTGGGTACCCGGACCTATACTCACCGCTGCCTCTTCAGCTGCTGCTGGGTGGCGGCGGGCTGCGGGGAGCTCCAGCTCAGCCTCAAATGACTGGCTGTGAATATATCCCGGGACCTTGGTGTCCCAGCAGCCAGGGACCCGGACGCTGACCACTTAAGGCGAGACCGGGTCCTCCATCAGCAGGCAGCCAGTAGCCAACTGCTCGTCTGTTGTAGACATTTTCTAAAAGTGAAAGTAAATGATGAATTCTCTGGAGCCCTTCAGAGTGTGACGAGCTCTGAGGGCACACATTTCTAAGCTAGTCTGATGGAGAGGGGCAGAGGGGAGGATCCAGCGCGCACACACAAACACACTAAAGAATTTATTGTGCACCGGCTCATGGACCCCCATCTATACCCCACAGTACACTGCACTCCAGTATCCCCTATGGATGTAAGAGAATGACTAGAAAAAATCTCAATATGTATAGTTTGGAGCAGAGAAGGGAAAGGAACTTTCAAGAGTTTTAACGAAGTCCAGGAAGGAAACATTCTCCAAATGATTTGAAGTAATAGGACACGAGGACATGCACTGGGGGGAGGGGGAGGTTCAGGGGAAATTTGAGGAAAAATTACAGAAAGGGTAGTGGACAAGTGAAATAGCCTCTACCACCTCTGATGGGAGGCTAAGACAGTAGAGCAATTTAAACATGCATGGGCTAGATATAAGGATATCCTTACAAAGAAATAAGGATCAATTAAGGTTTGAGATAAAAAAAATGTAAAAAAAAAAAAAAGTCAGAATGGATCCGACTTTAATTGAATATACCCCTAAAAGTTCACAATATGCAATTGCACAATTACCAATTAGAAGATGAAAGAATACAGTCTAGGATTCAATGAGTGATTAACAAATTAGTTCTGTTGGATATGCATTTGGTACAGAATTTGTTTTTTTTGGTTCAGTCAAGATAAAATTCCCCAGCAACCAAATATTCACTTTTTGAACAATTCTGTCCAGAAAGTTTGTTCAATCAATACTGTTCTGTGGGAGCCAATAGAGGACAATATTAAATGGTGTAAGGGAGTCAAACTTTCCCCCCCCATCTTGTATTCAATGTAGATAAAGTGTGGTTTAAATCTAATTTCAAAATGCAGGAGGTCCTATACATACGATCGTGACTGGATGACTTCACTCCACCAGCTGATCACAGATTCGCACAGGTGCTTACTTTACCGTGAGTAACCCAACTGTTTACTTTGCCACTTCTAGAGTACAGGACACGAGTTCCCAACCACACTCCTCAAGGAATACTAACAGTCCAGCTTTTAAGGATTGCCATACTTGAGCAAGTGACCTAATTAGTACCTCAGTTATTTTAATTGAACCATCTATGCTGAAGCATGGTCATCACTAAAACCTGGACAATTACAGACTCCTCCCATTGCATTGTGGGAGGATCGATGCAACGACCAGGCTCCTACACTGTTTCCTGGAACCCCTTGTTCTCCCAGTCTCCAGCACCCGAAACGGCCTACTTCTAGGTATGTGCTCGCGGTGTTGTAACACCTCAAGTACTGCGTTTGGTAGCAGGCAGAAGGCAGAGCTAGGAAACATTAAGTTAAAACTGTTTGAAATTGTGTAGGCAACAGAAAAAATAAATAAAAATACAGCAAACTGTTTTATATGCTTTATTAATTGATTAAAAGAATATACATTTAACATAAACCAAACAACATCATCAGTCATTTCTAACACTCTGCTGGTTTCTTCATTTTCTGTCAGGAGTTCCCAAATTTATCCCCCTGTTTTACTCTGATCACATTTATAAGATAAAATATCCCCACACCTGGCATATTTTCCCCCACACACTGTGCCAGTGGACCCTCTATACTGATGTACATATAAAATCTTCTGTATGGTATGTGCTCACTGGAAACAAGACAGTGCACACCTGTCAAAGTATTTTTTTTTTGTTTTAAATATAAGATGGTAAAACCATTTGTAAAACACATATAAACTATTTTTTTTTCCATAAATAGAATCGTATCCGGACATCTGTTACATAAATGGATTTCCAAAGCTTACACAAGAAAGCAGCAAGGTCTCAGCACTGCTGGGCACCCTCATTGGCCAACTGTACACTTTGTTTTTGTTTTAATATATTTTATTGCAGACTGTCCATATTTTTTTTTTTAAATCATTAAATGCACAACATTCGTACCACTTAAAACTGGGGTCAGATGGAAGTCTCACAGAGACCACGTCCGTACCGCGGTTGCCCTGAAACAGTTAAATCGGCTTTTAAAGCCTCTCGGATATAACGAGATATTAAAACAAACTTCATGGAATGTTTTTCATGCATTATAGCAGCTTATACCAGCGATATCTTTTCTTACCACTTTACATTCGCTAGTCACAGTGAAACAGGTGTGTGTTATTTGTCGAGAAGTCTGAGGAGTTGTACACTGAACCACAGCACAGCTGCGTACCGCAGGTCGAAACCCGACCGTTTATATTACAATCTAGCAGTTTCTTGGCCGGCCTGGTAGCGGCCGTACCTTCCGCCAGCATGTGGGCACTTCTTTAGGTTTTTATCTATTCTTTGGCAGCTGAAACAGGCGCTGACAGAGAAAATCCAGTGACTCGTGGTCAGGGATCTTACGAATAAAAGCTCGCTAAAACGTGTATAGATACACGTTCTACATGATTAGCTCCCTTAAACGCTTTCGATATTACGAGAAAAAAAAAAAAAAAAACACAAATAAGTGAAATGTTTTGAACT
Organism: Pseudophryne corroboree; assembly: GCF_028390025.1. NCBI lineage: Eukaryota > Metazoa > Chordata > Amphibia > Anura > Myobatrachidae > Pseudophryne > Pseudophryne corroboree. The sequence goes on from NC_086455.1 coordinate 71,395,060, forward strand.
GCCACAAAAAGTAGAACTTAACGTTTTTCTCACTAGAAAATAAAAAGTGACTATTACAAAGAATTTAACTACTCAATTATTTTTTTCAGTTATACATTTGCTTCATAGATAGGTTTACATTTTCTTTACTAAGTAAGCAGAGAGAGTCTATAGATTCTAGAATGCAAGACTGTGCATTACATACCCACTGCCACACAAAGATTGGAAAAATAAATGAAATTGATCCGACGCACGTCACTCTCGATGCATACCGCAGGGGGAAGCTGACACAGAATGCAAATACTTCATTAAAATAAAAAAAAATTAAAAAGAAACCTAAATGCACAAAATACCAAAGCTATCTAGCAACCTGAGGAAAACTTTGTACGTTCCCGTAAACATCTTTGCTAAGTCACCAGTTCATATTAACCATTAACGCAGTTCATCTAAATGACGCAAAGGCCAACTTTATCTCTAGAGGGTTAAAAAGAAAAGGAAAAAAAAAATATAGAAAAAGAAAAGAAGTCGGTCTGCAAGGCATTACAACTTATACAAGACACACAGTAGGTTCCTAAAGCCAGTAAGTACTCTTTGTTCATCATTTTTGTTTCCGGTGCAGGTAGTCAAAGCTTCTTCTGATTAGAGAAGGGACATTCTCTATTGGTTGACCATGAATCGCCGTGCTTGAATGCCATGGAGAGGCACTTTTAACCGTGAAAGTCCTAAATGACGTCACCTTCAGCTTTCTAAACCAATACCCGACTTTCCTTTTTCTGATCAAGAAGTAGATACACACATACAATTTTATATAGCTAATACTGATTAAACACAGCACAAAAGGGTTAACTCACTACTGAGAAAACATTATAGGACCCTATTTGCATATGTAACCACAGGAAACCTCTACAGGATTAAAAAGCTAAATGCCTTCGCTGAAGTTTTGCATCTCTCTGTAAAAATGGCAAGCCGGCTCTGTGAATACACTGAGAAGCTCGATGTCCATCACAGCACGCCAAGGCCGGAGCAAGCCGTTGGAAACCTGCTCTATGAGGTTGTGGACCGGGTCCACATCTTGATCAGCCAGCTCGCTTTGGTCAAAGTCTATGCTCTCTTCTGTGACCTCCAGCACTTTCAGGTCCGGCCCGCGAAGACGAGCAATTGCTATGAGATTGTGGGCCCAGACGGTGTAACCTGTAGGCGGCAGATAGAATAAAAGCTTTGTTAGTGTGGTGGCACATGAAGAGGCTTGAATAATTCCGTAACAGAGGGCATGCATAGGATTCCACAATGCTTTTTGGCACAACAGTCAGCAAGGGCATACATGACCAAATCATTCGCCAATGCTGGGACTTTGCAAAACAGGAAAATATGGATATAGAAGAACTTACTAGACCTCTGGTATTTAACAACCGGGCCTTGAGCTTGCTATATAAAGAAAGCATCCACCAAAATCATAAAATTGTGTTCATGCTAGGATCTTTCAGCAAGGTGCCACGCCCTGTCTGTTTTACAAATGCTGAGCTGCACCCCGTTTTCCCAGCATATAAAAAAAAACTAAGTTGCTAACCAATCCCAAAATTCCCAGATTGGCCACCCTACCCACGAGGTATGCAATGGAGAGATGAGTCGTCTACAGTCACTGACGTGGGAGAGAGACAGCAAATTATGTATGAAGTATTACACATAGTACATCAGTTAGAGCACAGTAATGATAAACAAACCAAGCCATGTCATAATACCCTTAACATGCATTTACCCAATGTTGATACATTAAATAGCATAATAATTTACTAGTGACCCTAGTACAATCTAAGGAGGCGATTCAATTGTGATGTGCGCCCCCTGCTGGGCTTCTTTACTAAAGGGTGTCTATAGGAGCTATTAAACTGATGCCATTTAGCATGCTTGATTCGCCCCCTAAGCATTTTTTTTTTTTTTTTAAAATGACCAGGTGTGGTTAGAGAACTTCCAGACATGCTATATGGCATATACACTACCGTGTGGCATAATATGAACTGAATGGGCTACCGGGTGGTATAATACTAACTGTGGCCACTACTGTGCGGCCTTTTAGACATTTTGGGGTCTTGGAGAGAGAAAGTATCAATCAGCTCCTGTCATTTTTCAAATGCAGCCTGTAACATGGCAGGTAGGAGATTGTTGGATGGTACTTTAGCTCTCTCCAAAGCTTAGTACAGAGACCTATGTGTGTGTCATCATGTGAATTGGGAGCATTATACTACAGTGCATAAAATGTAACATTGATTATATTAATGTACAATAATTGTACATCAGCTTTAGCAACAAGTCCAAAATGTTGACCTTCAAAATGGCAGTGTCCTCCTCAGTGCTCGGCAACCTGCCCCAAATAATCCTAGATTAAACACTGTTTTTATTGATGTACACTGTTGTATTAGGGTGTGAATATCCCACAAACTGGTAGTTCCCTTGATGCCACCAATGACCCAACACAGCTCTGTCTATACAACTACCACTGCTTCTTGCAGGTAATGGGGCATATGCCTCCCCCATATAAACTTGGAAGTATTGTAGATGTTCTCAGTACAGGAATGAAACGCACCGACTCCCTGCTTGCCTCCATATATCACGGTCAGCATGTCTGCATGCTTCCGCTACAATCTTTACTCAGGGACTATAAAAATCAGTGCCCTGTTTCAGGCTGCACAGCGGAGCAGTGTCCTCTAGCCGTGGCAGCCAGAGACGCCAGACCTGCTACCTGCTCCTAATACAGGCCAGCCTCTCATCTGGATGACTCGCCCACAAATACAATGGACAGACATATGGGCCAAATTGTTGGGAAGGTTCTTATGGCTGCCACAACAGTACTACTACTCTATCATAAATAAAAATCTACAGAGTTATTTCTGCTTAACAGTATATGGCAGCAAAAACTGAATGACACACTTTAAGTGGGATGGTAATGATACCACAGCGGACGGGATGCCGGCTGTCAATATACAGACAGCGGCATCCCGACCGCCAGATACCGGCAGCGGGGCAAGCGCAAAGAGTCCCCTTGCGGGCTCGCCACGCTGTGGGCGCAGTGGTTTGGTGCACTCAACACAGGTTTTATTCCCACTCTTTGGGAGCGGTATGTAATAAAGCAAAGACGTGCTCAGCCATATGAGTTGTGATATCCTTTATTAAAATCAACTTCTCTAGAAAGTGCAGGATATATACACAATTTAAGCAGAGAGACACTAAACCCCCATCTGGGCAGGAAAACAGCCAATGAGAACAAACACAAGCTAATTTAAAAAATGAAGAGCAGTCTAGAAACCTATAATGGCTCATTCAACGGGTGATAAAAAGAACTGTACATCTTCCGTAAAGTGCAGTCGTAGCTGTTCTATACAGATCCCTGGCTACAAAGACCGTCAGACGCAGCACTTTATCATAGGGTGCAATACAGAATGTGCTGTCAGACACAGGAAAGAGACAATGACACCAGAGTTTAGCCAGAGATCTCTGCAGAGAATGACACCGCTTCATACAACAAATGGTACATAGCCACCCATGTCCAGAACTTGCAACCTTAAATCTTCAGTTTATCACCAATGGGGTTTACTTAGTGAGCTGAGATTTGTCACAATTGCTGATCTTTGTACTGGAATTTAAAGAAGCATATTTTTCAAAGGTAAAACCAGAGTTGTATAATTATTACATTTTATTTATACGGCGCCACAAGTGTTTCACAGAGCCGTACAAAGGACAGTACAGGGAGACAAAACTTAACATTACAGTAAATAACAAAAAAAGGAATTTAATACCTACTGGCAATTCCTTTTCTCTTAGTCTGTAGTGGATACTGGGGTGACTTTAGTACCATGGGTTATAGATCGGGTCCATTGGAACCTGGGCACTTTAATAAATAAATAGTGTGTGCTGGCTCATCCCCTCTATGCCCCTCCTGCAGACTCAGTCTAGGAAAACCGTGCCCGAGGAGACGGACATACCATGAGAGAAGGAATAACAGTAAAGCGGTGAGGTAATGAACCAACACACAACAGTAAGGATAGCAGAGCACACCAGAACAGAGGAGAGCAACGCTAACCATACAAGGATAACAACGTTAACAAAACATGGAACTGAGACAGCAACAGCAGACCCATCCAAGAACACTTACAACCAAGTAAGCAGGAAAACTAAGCACTGAGGCGGGAGCCCAGTATCCATTACGGACTAAGAGAAAAGGAATTACCGGTAGGTTATTAAATTCCTATTTTTTCGAACGTCCTAGTGGATACTGGGGTGACTTTAGTACCGTGGGGAAGTCCCAAAGCTCCCAGAATGGGTGGAAGAGTGCCGAGACCCTTGCAAAACCGCCTGGCCAAACTGTCGAACCTATAGAACTTAACGAACATGTTCGAACCAGACAAAGTAGCTGCACGGCACAACTGTAAGGTAGAGACGCCCTGGGAAGCCGCCCAGGAAGAACCCACCGACCTTGTGGAGCGGGCCTGAATAGAACTCGGCAGCGGCAATGCTGCCGAAGAATAGGCTTGTTGAATGGTCAACCTGAGCCAATGAGCAATGTACTGCTTAGAAGCAGGACATTCAATTTTGGTAGCGTCAAAAAGGACAAAAAGCGAGTCATACTCCTGTGACGAGCTGTCCTTTTGACGTAAATCCTCAAAGCCCTCACCAGGTCCAAGGACTTCGGAGCAACAGACGGATCAGACAGTACTGGAACCACTATCTGTTGATTAACGTGAAAGGCCGAAACCACCTTCGGCAAAAACTGCGGGCGAGTCCAGAGTTTCCACTCAGTCCTCATGAAATATCAAGTATGGGCTCTTACAAGATTGGGCCCCCAATTCTGACACACATCTAGCAGAGGCCAGAGTCAGCAGCATGACAGTCTTCAAGGTAAGATATTTCAAGTCCACCTTGTGTAAAGGTTCAAATCAGTCTGACTGGAGAAAAGTCAAGACCACAGAGATCCCACAGAGCCATGGGAGGGACAAAGGGCGGTTGAAAGCGAAGAACACCCTTCAGGAAAGTCTGTACTTCCGGTAGGACTGCCAATTGTTTCTGGAAGAAGATGGAGAGAGCCAAGATCTTAACCTTGATAGAGCCTAACCGTAGGCCCAAATCCACACCAGCTTGCAGGAAGAGCAATAACCAGCCAAGTTGATACTCCACAGGAGGAAATTTTCTACCCTCACACCAAGAAACGGATTTCTTCCAGATGCGGTAGTAATGTTTTGACGTAACCACCATACGGGAAAAAGGAAAAAAGTACTGCGCTATAAAGTCAGCAGCTCCATTGGATATAAATAGTATAATTAATGTGTATATGGAGCGCTTGATAATGTGTCACTGTCTAATGCTGAAAAAGAAAAACAGGTTTAAACACAGTGGGTTAGTTATGAACTCAAGGTGCCCTGTAATGTTTAAGCTCTTTTTTTTAAAATTTAAAAAGTCCCGATCTCCAGCTCAATGTGGTCCCTCCAGGCACAGTAGCAAGGTCCCCGGCAGGTGTACTAGCTGTCCCTATCCTACCTCTGGGTCCTCTGGTCTGTGGATCTCACACTGGTCAGTTCGTTCTCGGCGGCCGGCGTCTCTTCTTCCTAACCGGAAGTTGATGAGGCGCCGCAGAACGTCACTTCCGGGTGACGCGGTGACAGGATCTTCGTGTATCGACGCGTTTCATGCACTGCGGCACTTCGTCCAGGATACTGAATGTTGTTAGGGAGATTCCTTTTATCCTCCCTGGTTTCAATAAACTTTATTTAAAACGGCTCTTAAAACCGGAAGTTGTCAACAGGAACTTCCAAAAAATAGGCGGCAAGCACCTGCTTCAGCATTAGACTATGTTGTATATGTATGTGATGTAGCTGGAAATGTATATAATGTAGCTGAAATGCAAAAATAGAATATGTAGAAGGATGAACTATATTTAAAGGAAGACCTTTAAATCAATGTCAATGTTAAGACCATGTGGTTTTAAAGTTCTCAGTTCGTAGATCCACTTCGTCTCGGCTTTTCTTAATTCTGTTGATATATCACCCCCTCGCCAGTTTAAATTCACTTTTTGTATGGCCATAAATTTCAGACCATCCGGATTTCTTCCATGTCGTTCCGCATAGTGTTGAGAGACACTGTGGGTATCCAATCCTCTTTTGATATTATATACATGTTCTGCTATACGGATTTTAAGTTTTCTTTTGGTCTGTCCTATATACTGTTGCCCACATGGGCATTCCAATAGGTATATGACACCCTCTGTTGCGCACGATATCTGTTGTTTGATGGAGTAATTTTCTTTGGTGTGGTTTGATGTGAAGGATGTTATTGGTTGAGTTATTCTTCTTCCTGATTTTTTGCATCCCAGGCATGTTAGGCATGCATGGAATCCATTGTTTCCCTTTATTTTCTGGTGATTCTCTATTGGAAGGAAGCTATGTGTCAGTTCTTGTTTCAGATTCCTTGCCCTCCTATAGATCACTTTCGGAGTTTGTGGTATTATAGTTTTGAGATTTTCATCAAGCATTAGTATATGCCAATTTCTCTTGATGATGTCTTCAATCTCCTTGTGGTGTGAATTATATTGGGTGATGAAGGAGGTTTGGGTGTTGTTGTTCTCTGTTTTCTTTTCTTTATATTGCAACATCATTTTTCGATCCAGATGTAATACTTTATCGACTTCCGTTTGGATTTGTTCTTCTTTGTAGCCTTTCCTTAGGAATTTTTTCTTCATCTCTATACTCTGTATTTCGTACATTTCTTTGTGCGTACAGTTCCTCCTGATTCTTCGTAGTTGGCCCCTGGGATGTTTTTCAGCCATTGGTTATGGTGATTACTGCTGTATGGAAGAAAGTTATTCGAATCCACTTCTTTTATATGTGTTTTTGTGCCGAGTCTTTCTTTATCTACATAAATTTCTAGATCTAGAAAGATAGCTTTCTCTTTGCTGGTGGTTGTGGTAACCATACGGGTCTGGACCATAGTGGACAACCTTAGGTGGGAGACCTTTTCTGGCTAGAATCTCCCTCTCAACTTCCAAGCCGTCAAACGTAGCTGCAGTAAGTCTGGACAGACAAACGACCCTTGTAGCAGAAAGTCCTTGCGAAGCGGCAGAGGCCAGGGTTTCACCAGAGACAGGGTCAGGAGGTCTGCGTACCTGGCCCGTCGAGGCCAATCCGGGGCAATTAGAATTGCCTGAACTCTTTCCTTTTAGAGTGTTTTTAGAACTCTAGGAATGAGAGGGATTGGAGGAAACAGGTATACAAACTGGTAAGACCACAGCGCCGTCAGTGCATCCACTGCTGTAGCCTGCGGATCCCTTATTCTGGAACAATAACGGCGAAGCTTCTTGTTGAGACGAGAAGCCATGAGGTCTATCTGCAGACAGACCCACCAGTGAACCAGTTATTGAAACACCCGAGGGTGAAGGCCCCATTCCCCAGATGGAGGTCGTGCCTGCTGAGGAAGTCTGCCTCCCAATTGTCCACTCCTGAATGAATATGGCTGAGATTGCCCTTGCATTTGCCTCCGCCTAGAGCAGTATCCACAACACCTCTAACATTGCGACCCTGCTTTTTGTTCCTCCTTGCCGGTTTATGTACGCCATCGCCATGGCGTTGTCCGACTGTACTTGGATGGCATGATTTCAGAGAAGACAGGAGGCCTGTAAAAGAGCATTGTAAATCGCTCCGAGTTCCAGAACATTGATCAGGAATGTGGATTCCTGACTCAACCACTTCCCCTGGAACTGAACGCCCTGGATCACAGCGCCCCAGCTTTGGAGGCTGGCATACAGCGTCAGAGTCCAGCAATGTGTACTGAAACACCAACCCTCCACAAGGTGAGAGACTTATAGCCACCATAACAGGGAGATCAGTGCTTTTGGCAACAGAGTTATACTCTGGTGCATGTGCAGGTGAGATTCTGACCACTTGTCCAGTAGGTCCAGCTGGAACGTACGGGCATGAAATCTGCCGTACTGGAGTGCCTTGTATGAAGATGCCAGCTTGCCCAGTAGCCGGATGCAGAGATGAATGGAGATCTTGCAGGGTCTGAGCACCAAGCGGACCATAGCCTGGATAGTCAAGGCCTTGTCCATTGGAAGGACTACTTTCTGAGACACTGTGTCCAGTATCATTCCCAGGAACTGAATTCTTTGTGACAGTCCCAGGTGAGACTTCTTGAAATTTAGGATCCACCCATAGTCCGTAAGCAGGCGAATAATCAAGTTGATGCTGTGTAGCAGACATTCCCTGGACACGGTCTTTATCAGGAGATCGTCCAAATAGGGGACTATGTTAACCCCCATCTTGCGTAAAGGCAGCGTCATCTCCGCCATGACTTTTGTGAATACCCGTGGGGCTTTGGAGAGACCGAAGGTTAAGGACTGAAACTGGAAGTGGTGGTCCAGTATAGCGAACCAGCGGTAAGTCTGATGAGGAGGCCATATGGGAATATGTAGGTAAGCATCCTTGACCTCCAGGGATACTAGGAACCCCCCCTCCTCCAGACCGGAGACCACCACCCTCAAGGAATCCATCTTGAATTTGAACACTCGTAGATTCAGTTTCAAAGATTTGAGGTTCAAGATGGGCTGTAGCGATCCATCCGGTCCCGGAACAAAACAAAAAAAGTCTGGAGTAAAAACACCTGCTGTGCAACGGAGGAGGTACTGGGCCACAACTCCTGCTTGTAACAGTTTTTGAATGGCGCCCTGTAAGGTAACCCTTGCTATGGGTGAAGCTGGTAAGCTGGACTTGAAGAATCTGAGGTGGTGGTGCTTGAAATTCTATTCGGTACCCTTGAGATACGAGGTCCCTCACCCAAGGATCCTGGCAGGACTGTGCCCACACGCGGGCAAAGTGTTGGAGGCGAGCACCTACCTGAAAGTCACCCTGCTGCAGGGGCCAGCCATCACGCAGAGGGCTTCGTGGAAGAGGATCAGGGGGCCTGGTCCAGAGATCTAGCAGCTGCTGGTTTATGGACTTACCGCAGTTTCCTCTAGCAGCATATGAGGTACCTCTGGCTCTGCATCTGGCCACATGAAAGGACTGCAGAGAGGGCCCAGGGTAGGGATGTCTAACAGGAGGTGCAGCTGAGGGCACATAGGTAGACTTACCCGCCATCGCCTGAGAAATCCACTTGTTCAGTTCTTCCCCAAACAAGGCATCTCCTGTAAAAGGAAGATTCTCCACACTTTTCTTGGAATCAGCTAGAGCTCTGCGAGTTGAGATTGCCATAGCAGAGGTACGGCCATTGATGAGACATGATTCTTTAACATCCTCACTCAGAAAATTTGCAGCATCCTGAATATGATGTAGCAGTGTAATGATCTCCTCTTGAGGTAGGGAGTCAAACCCATTTATTATATTATCAGACCATTTTACCATGGCCCTGGAAATCCAGCCGCAAGCTATAGTGGGTCTTTGAGCTACGCCCACTGCAGTATAGATTGATTTGAGTGTAGTCTCAATCTTGCGGTCAGCTGGATCTTTGAGAGAAATAGCCCCCATAGCAGTACAAGTTTTTCGTGACAGCCTGGACACAGAAATAACCACAGATGGGGGGGGTTCCCATACTTTCCTATCCTCAGGGGGTAAAGGAATGGAATTTAATTACCGCTGAGGAATCTTGAATTTGTCAGGATTGACCCATACCTCCCTAGAAAGGGAGTTTAATTCCTTAGATATAGGAAAAGTGGCAGAGGATTTTGGTTTTACATTGAAAAACAATTCCTCTTCTGGTTCTGTCTCCTTATCCAGTATATTGAGGACCTCCTTAATAGCATAAATCAGGGCCTTAACCCCCAGGCACAGAGAATTATCGTCCTCCATGTCACCCTCCCCTTCATCCAGGTATGGTAATTCAGTCTCAGAGTCAGTCTGGAGTACCTGTAGGAGTGTGCGTTTAGGAGAAACCAACAGAGGGGGCTGAGGAGCCTGTCTGTGGTCAGCAGCCTTAACAAAAAGATTATCTACAGATGGTTTAAGGGTCTGCCTTTCCTGTATGGCAGTAGCTAACTCTGTATTAATCATGCCTTTGAATGATTCTAACCATTTAGGTACCTGCAGACTACTACCCTGAGAGGATACAGAACACTGGTTACATAAGAGAGAAGGTTAACCTATTGTTACATGAAGGACATACAGTCTTTTTCCCAGACATTCTATTGCAGAAACACAGGGTTATGTGAATAAACACAGTGCAGTTATAAACACAAATAGTGAGAAAGAACAGGAACCCCAGACAGCATGTATGGAGTGACACAGAGAGGATTGGGACCAGCACACAATACCCAGGCAAAGCAGCACTCCGCTGGGTATATTCAATATATATCAATTTTGTATTACAGCAGTGTCACCACTACTGATGTGCTCCCCCTTTCTATAAAACCCCCTGGTACCAGTACAACTGGTGGTTCAGCGGGGTCTGCGGAGGAGCATCTCCAACATGCAACCTTTCAGTCAGCAGCAGCAGGAAATTGCGCCTGTCAGCTTCTGGTCCCGCTATCTGGGAAGCCCCGCCCCTTCAGTGGCGCGCGGTCCCTTACTGTTTTATACTGGCTGTAATGTTACCAAGGAAGTTATATAACCCCCGTTATGTAAAGGAAGGTAACCCCCCCCCCCCCCCCTTATTTCAGCGCCAGTTTTGGGTTCCGCGGTGGGCACCGCAGCTCGTGACCGCCGCGCCCTAATGCCGCTACTTGTCACCGGGGACCCGCTAACCAGGACCCCGGTGTGATCACTCACCGCATCTGCATATACTTAAGCATCTGAGGGAGGGTGGCGGCATGCTGCCGGCGTGTGCACACACAGTGTGGTATGTGAAACAGCGCCTCAGGAGCTTAATGTCCTGTCAGCTAGGATTACAAACCATTAACCCTAGGGACGTTGATTCGGTCACCCCCCTAAGTCCCACAACGCAGGTGGACTGGTTGCCAACTAGTACTACCTGAAAATAATAAACTAAATAAAAGTCTTGAAGAAACTCTCTGGAGCTGCAGATGAATGCACCCGGATCCTTGGACACATTTTTCTAAACAGAGTCTGCAGGAAGGGCATAGAGCACACACTATTGATTTCTTAAAGTGCCCAGGCTCCAATGGACCCGATCTATACCCCATGGTACTAAAGTCACCCCAGTATCTACTATGACGTTAGAGAAAATAGATAAAAGGTAACAAAGAGCACCACAATTCTCAATACATAATACAGCTTAGATGTAAGTAGCGAGTGAGTGATCAGCGTACTACTAGGAGCTGGTGGTTCTAGATAGAGATGAGCCTTTACCAGCATGAGAATATGCGGGTAAAGATGGTCGCTGAGTAGGAGATAGCTGTGAGTGAAATGTGTCGAGAAGAGGGGTTTGACAAGAGGAAAGAGGGCCCTGCTCTGAAGAGCTAACAATATAGAGGGAAGGGGCAACAGATGACATGAGGTGCAAGCAAGCGGGAGAAGGCCTGATGGTAGGATGTAAGCAAAGCAGAGATGGTCAAGGCATGAGGCAGGGGGATGGAGGAGCAGCCCCAGGACTAGGTTATGCATCTGAAGGGTACGCTTTGATGAATAGGTGGGTTTTTAGTGCCCAGTTGAAGCTTTGCAAGGTCGAAGAGAATCTAATGGAGCGGGGGAGCGCGTTCCACTGAAGTGGTGCAGCACGGGCAAGAGCTTAAACTCGAGCAAGGGAAGCAGTGACCAGGGTAGAGGAGAAGCGACGGTCATTGGCCGACCGTAGGGGCGGGAGGGAGTATGAAAGGAGAGGAAGTTTGAGATGTAGGGAGCAGTGAAATTAGAGATGGCCTTGTATGTGAGGGTGAGGAGTTTGAAGAGGATTCTGTAGTGGAATGGGAGCCAGTGCAGATTTTGTCAAAGGGGAGTGGCAGAAGTGGAGCGGTGGAGAGGAAGAGCAAGACAGGAGCAAGTGAGGAGAACGTTACAGTATCGAGCGGGGAGATGACCAGTGAGTGGATGAAAAGTTTAGTCACACTCTGGGAGTGAAATGGCCTGATGTGAACAATGTTGCGTAGCTGGAACCGCAATGGTGTAAGGGATGCCGGCTGTCACTATACTAACTGCGGCATCCCGGCTGCCAGAATGCCGGCAGCAGGGCGAGCGTATTGAGGCCCCTTGCTGGCTCCGTGGCTCGCTTAGTTCATCACAGATTCTATTCTCGCTCTATGGGTGTCGGGGACACCCAGAGGCAGAATCACCTTTCTCGCCAGTACTCTGGCGACGGGATAGTACCCCTATCAAGATTACGGCGTCGGTATTGCGAACGCCGGGATCCTAACGGGTGGTATTTTAACGCATACCGTATATTATATGCCGGGTTTTGCCTATAAATAAATTGCTGCTATAAATAAAACTACACAATTCCAGATCATGACAAAATCACAGCTCAGTAAGAAACCCCGATAATCACTTCTCATTCTATTTAAACCACATTGCTAAACATACATCTTACCCCTAGTGAAACACAACCTATGGGCAGCATGGACGGTGTAATGGTCAGCATTACTGCTTCACAGCACCGAGGTCATGGGTTCAATTCCTACCACGGCCCTAACTGTGTGGCGTTTGTATATTGCCCACAATGCAAAAATATACCGTCTGGCTGACTGTGGGCCCAGGGTAAACAGTCCACCCCCTCCCACCCCCTTTCTTATATGCAGCAGCCAAGCTAGTATTGAAGCAGAAAAACTAGTCATTGACACGTGCTACAAACAACCGGATATCGGCGTACATGACGAGGAACAACTCTGGCAGCAAACTGAAAAAGCTGCGGGAATGGGGGACATCCTAATGATTGGGGATTTTAACTATCCCGATATAAATTGGGAGTAATGATTCGTGTGTAAGCCCTAGGAGCAGCAGGTTCATAAACACATTAAAGGATCAGTACTTGTCTAAATTAGTTGAGGACCCAACCAGAGGTAATAATATTCTGGACCTAGTTATTACCAATAATGTGGACATTATATCAAACATTACAGTAGGGGAGACCTTGGGAAACAGTGATCACTATATGATCTCATTCGACATTAGTTTCAAGAAACAAAGCTATAAGGGATCAACCAAAACATTAAACTTTAGAAAAGCTAACTTCAATAAGCTGAGACAGGCACTAAACAACATTGACTGGGAAGTTTTGTTTCAGGGTAAAGACACTTCAGAAATGTGGGAGGCTTTAAAAGGGTTGCTTAATAGCAATATTCACAAATTAATTCCCATGGGCCATAAACGCAGGCGTACTAAACACAAACCAATGTGGCTTAATGAGGAGGTCAAAAAAAGAAATGGCTAATAAGAGGCGTGCTTTCAAAGCATTTAAATCAATTGGAGGGGAGGAGGCATTCCAGTATTACAAGGAATGCAATAAAAGATGCAAAAAAGGTAATTAGAGCAGCTAAAATTGTAAACGAAAAGCAAATAACTATAGAGAGTAAAGCCAATCCTAAAAATGTTTATAAATACATAAACAGTAAAATGTTAAAAAGGGAGACTGTAGGTCCATTAAAAGATGAACTGGGAGCCTTGATAAACGATGACAAAATAAAAGCGGATATGCTGAACAATTTTTTTTTCATCAGTATTCACCAGGGAGAATCAGACTGTGACAGTAGTGCATAACGACAATGACGATAATGATTCTTGGCTAGATGCTTGTTTAAGTGAGGAAGTAGTCCTGGAGACACTAAGCAACATAAAGATTAATAAATCACCGGGCCTAGATGGTTTTCACCCGAGGGTTATTATGGAGCTTAGGGCTCAGCTAGCAAAACCCTTATACTTGATTTTCTATAGTTCAATTAGATCAGGCATGGTACCGAGGGATTGGCGTATAGCTGAGGTAGTGCCATTATTTAAAAAGGAATCTAAAAATCATCCTGGGAACTATCGACCAGTTAGTATAACCTCTATAGTGGGTAAAAATAAGATTTTACTTACCAGTAAATCTATTTCTCGTAGTCCGTAGTAGATGCTGGGGACTCCGTATGGACCATGGCGAATAGACGGGCTCCGCAGGAGACAGGGCACTTTAAGAAAGAATTAGGATACTGGTGTGCACTGGCTCCTCCCTCTATGTCCCTCCTCCAGACCTCAGTTAAGGAAACTGTGCCCGGAAGAGCTGACAGTACAAGGAAAGGATTTTGGAAATCCAGGGCAAGACTCATACCAGCCACACCAATCACACCGTATAACTTGTGATAAACTTACCCAGTCAACAGTATGAACAACAACGGAGCATCAGATCAACCCTGATGCAACCATAACCCTTATTTAAGCAATAACTATATACAAGTATTGCAGAAGAAGTCCGCACTTGGGACGGGCGCCCAGCATCCACTACGGACTACGAGAAATAGATTTACCGGTAAGTAAAATCTTATTTTCTCTAACGTCCTAGTGGATGCTGGGGACTCCATAAGGACCATGGGGATTATACCAAGCTCCCAAACGGGCGGGAGAGTGCGGACGACTCTGCAGCACCGAATGAGCAAACACAAGGTCCTCCTCAGCCAGGGTATCAAACTTGTAGAACTTTGCAAAAGTGTTTGAACCTGACCAAGTAGCCGCTCGGCAAAGCTGTAATGCCGAGACCCCTCGGGCAGCCGCCCAAGAAGAGCCCACCTTCCTTGTGGAGTGGGCTTTCACTGATTTTGGAAGCGGCAATCCAGCCGCAGAATGAGCCTGCTGAATCGTGTTACAGATCCAGCGAGCAATAGTTTGCTTTGAAGCAGGAGCACCCAGCTTGTTGGATGCATACAGGATAAACAGCGACTCCGTTTTCCTGACTCTAGCCGTTTTGGCTACATAAATCTTCAAAGCCCTGACTACATCCAGTAACTCGGAATCCTCCCAGTCACGAGTAGCCACAGGCACCACAATAGGTTGGTTCATATGAAAAGATGACACCACTTTTGGCAGAAATTGTGGACGAGTCCGAAATTCTGCCCTGTCCATATGGAAAACCAGATAGGGGCTTTTATGTGACAAAGCCGCCAATTCTGACACACGCCTAGCCGAAGCCAAGGCTAATAGCATGACCACCTTCCACGTGAGATATTTTAACTGCACGGTTTTAAGTAGCTCAAACCAGTGTGATTTCAGGAAACTCAACACCACGTTAAGATCCCAAGGTGCCACTGGGGGCACAAACGGGGGCTGAATATGCAGCACTCCCTTTACAAACGTCTGAACTTCAGGCAGAGAAGCCAGTTCTTTTTGAAAGAAAATGGATAGGGCCGAAATCTGGACCTTAATGGACCCAAATTTTAGGCCCAAAGTCACTCCCGACTGTAGGAAGTGAAAGAAACGGCCCAGCTGGAATTCCTCCGTAGGGGCATTCCTGGCCTCACACCAAGCAACATATTTTCGCCATATACGGTGATAATGTTTAGCCGTCACGTCCTTCCTAGCCTTTATCAGCGTAGGAATAACCTAATCCGGAATGCCTTTTTCTGCTAGGATCCGGCGTTCAACAGTCATGCCGTCAAACGCAGCCGCGGTAAGTCTTGGAACAGACAGGGCCCCTGTTGTAACAGATCCTGTCTTAGAGGTAGAGGCCATGGGTCCTCTGTGAGCATTTCCTGTAGCTCTGGATACCAAGTCCTTCTTGGCCAATCCGGAACAATGAGTATTGTTCTCACTCCTCTTTTTCTTATGATTCTCAGCACCTTGGGTATGAGAGGAAGAGGAGAAAACACATAAACCGACTGGAACACCCACAGTGTCACTAGTGCGTCTACAGCTATCGCCTGAGGGTCTCTTGACCTGGCGCAATACCTCTGTAGCTTTTTGTTGAGACGGGATGCCATCATGTCCACCTGTGGCAGTTCGCATCGCCTTGCAATCTGCGTGAAGACTTCTTGATGAAGTCCCCACTCTCCCAGGTGGAGGTCGTGTCTGCTGAGGAAGTCTGCTTCCCAGTTGTCCACTCCCGGAATGAACACTGCTGACGGTGCTCGTACGTGATTCTCCGCCCATCGAAGAATTCTGGTGGCTTCCGCCATCGCCACCCTGCTCCTTGTGCCGCCTTGGCGGTTTACATGAGCCACTGCGGTGATGTTGACTGCGGTGATGTTGTCTGATTGAATCAGCACCGATTGGTTGCGAAGCAGGGTCTCCGCTTGACTTAGGGCGTTGTATATGGCCCTTAGTTCCAGGATATTGATGTGAAGGCAAGTCTCCTGACTTGACCACAGACCCTGGAAATTTTTTCCGTGTGTGACTGCCCCCCACCCTCGGAGGCTTGCATCCGTGGTCACCAGGACCCAGTCCTGAATGCCGAATCTGCGTCCCTCGAGAAGGTGAGCACTCTGCAGCCACCACAGAAGAGACACCCTGGCCCTGGGGGATACGGTGATCAGCCGATGCATCTGTAGATGCGATCTGGACCACTTGTCCAACAGATCCCATTGAAAGGTCCTCGCATGGAACCTGCCGAAGGGAATGGCCTCGTATGACGCCACCATCTTTCCCAGGACTCGCGTGCAGTGATGTACAGACACCTGTTTTGGTTTTAAGAGGTCTCTGACCAGTGTCATGAGTTCCTGAGCCTTCTCCGTCGGGAGAAAAACCTTCTTCTGGTCTGTGTCCAGAATCATGCCCAGGAAGGGCAGACGCGTCGTAGGAATCAGCTGCGACTTTGGAATATTCAGAATCCAGCCGTGCTGTTGTAACACTTCCTGAGAGCGTGCTACGCTGATCAGCAACTGCTCTCTGGACCTCGCCTTTATGAGGAGATCGTCCAAGTATGGGATAATTGTGACTCCCTGCTTTCGCAGGAGCACCATCATTTCTGCCATTACCTTGGTAAATATTCTCGGTGCCGTGGACAGACCAAACGGCAACGTCTGGAATTGGTAATGACAATCTTGTACCACAAATCTGAGGTACTCCTGATGAGGTGGATAAATGGGGACATGAAGGTAAGCATCCTTTATGTCCAGAGACACCATAAAATTCCCTTCCTCCAAACTTGCGATGACCGCTCTGAGCGATTCCATCTTGAACTTGAACCTTTTCAGGTATATGTTCAGGGATTTTAAATTCAATATGGGTCTGACCGAACCGTCCGGTTTCGGTACCACAAACATTGTTGAATAGTAACCCCTTCCCTGTTGAAGGAGGGGAACCTTTACCACCACCTGCTGGAGATACAATTTGTGAATTGCTGCTAACACTATTTCCCTCTCTATGGGGGAAGCTGGCAGGGCCGATTTGAGGTAACGGTGAGGGGGCATCACTTCGAATTCCAGCTTGTAACCCTGAGACACAATCTCTATAGCCCAGGGATCCACCTGTGAGTGAACCCACTTGTGGCTGAAATTTCGGAGACGCGCCCCCACCGAGCCTGGCTCCGCCTGTGGAGCCCCAGCGTCATGCGGCGGATTTAGAGGAAGCCGGGGAGGACTTCTGTTCCTGGGAACTAGCTGTATTGTGCAGCTTCTTTCCTCTACCCCTGCCTCTGGCAAGAAAGGACGCACCTCGGACTTTCTTGCCTCTATGTGATCGAAAGGACTGCATTTGATAATACGGTGCTTTCTTAGGTTGTGAGGGAATATATGGCAAAAAATTTGACTTTCCAGCCGTAGCTGTGGAGACCAGGTCCGAGAGACCGTCCCCAAACAACTCCTCACCCCTGTAAGGTAAAACCTCCATGTGCCTTTTTGAGTCGGCATCGCCTGTCCTTTGCCGAGTCCACAGACCCTTCTGGCGGAAATCGACATTGCATTTATTCTAGAGCCCAGTAGGCTAATGTCTCTTTGGACATCTCTCATATATAGGACAGCGTCTTTTATATGCCCCAGGGTCAGTACTATAGTATCCTTGTCCAAGTTCCTCAGATAAGGTATCTGTCCATGCTGCTACAGCACTACACATCCAGGCCAGCGCAATCGCCGGCCTTAGTAGGGTACCTGAATGTGTGTAAATGGACTTCAGGATACCCTCCTGCTTTCTATCGGCAGCATCTTTTAGGGTTGCCGTATCCTGTGACGGCAGGGCTACCCTCTTGGATAAGCGTGTTAAAGCTTTGTCTACCCTAGGGGAGGATTCCCAGCGTAACCTGTCCGTTGGCGGGAAAGGATACGCCATAAGCATCCGTTTGGAAATCTGCAGTTTTCTATCTGGAGATTCCCAAGCCTTTTCACATAACTCATTTAACTCATGTGAAGGGGGAAGGGTCACCTCTTGCCTTTTTTCCCCATACATATAAACTCTCGTCAGGGACTGGGGTTTCCTCTGTGAGGTGCAATACATCTTTCATTGCTATAATCATGTAGCGGATGGCTTTAGCCATTTTAGGCTGCAACTTTGCATCATCGCCATTGGAGTCGGAATCCGTGTCGATATCTGCGTCAACAACTTGGGATAGTGGGCGCTTCTGAGACCCCGACAGCCTCTGCGCTGTAGGATCAGGCATGGGTTGAGACCCTGACTGTCCCAAGGCTTCAGCTTTATCCAACCTTTTATGCAAGGAATTAACATTATCATTTAAAACCTTCCACATATCCATCCAATCGGGTGTCGGCGGCGACCCCACATTCATTTGTACCCGCTGTTTCCACATAGCCTTCCTCGTCAAACATGCCGACACAAGCGTACCGACACACCACACACACAGGGGATGCTCTATTTGAAGACAGTTCCCCCACAAGGCCTTTTGGAGAGACAGAGAGAGAGTATGCCAGCACACACCCCAGCGCTATATTACCCAGGAGTCACACAGTAACTTAGTGTTAACCCAGTAGCTGCTGTATATACTGTTTTTGCGCCAAATTTATGTGCCCTCCCCTCTCTTTTTACCCTCTTTCTATCGTGATTTTGCAGGGGAGAGCCTGGGGAGCTTCCTCTCAGCGGAGCTGTGGAGAGAAAATGGCGCTGGTGAGTGCTGAGGAAGAAGCTCCGCCCCCTCAGCGGCAGGCTTCTGTTTCGCGTTTTGTGTAAAAATAATGGCGGGGGCTCATGCATATATACAGTGCCCAACTGTATATATGCTGCTTTTGCCAAGAGGTACCTAATTGCTGCCCAGGGCGCCCCCACCCCTGCGCCCTACAGTGACCGGAGTGTGTGGGTTTAGTGTGGGAGCAATGGCGCACAGCTGCAGTGCTGTGCGCTACCTCATATGAAGACTGGAGTCTTCTGCCGCCGATTTCGAAGTCTTCTTGCTTCTGACGCCAGCTTCCGTCTTCTGGCGCTGCGAGGGGGACGGCGGCGTGGCTCCGGGATCGGACGACCAAGGGTGCGTTCCTGTGTACGATCCCTCTGGAGCTAATGGTGTCCAGTAGCCTAAGAAGCAGGACCTATCTTCTAGCGAGTAGGGCTGCTTCTCTCCCCTCAGTCCCACGTAGCAGAGAGTCTGTTGCCAGCAGATCTCTCTGAAAATAAAAAATCCTAACAAAATACTTTCTTTCCTAGCAAGCTCAGGAGAGCTCACTAAGGTGAAGCCAGCTCGTCCGGGCACAGATTCAAACTGAGGTCTGGAGGAGGGACATAGAGGGAGGAGGCAGTGCACACCAGTATCCTAATTCTTTCTTAAAGTGCCCTGTCTCCTGCGGAGCCCGTCTATTCCCCATGGTCCTTACGGAGTCCCCAGCATCCACTAGGACGTTAGAGAAATATTGGATGGAATTTTGAGGGATAGCAGAGGATTATGTGCGGAATTTTATTAGCAATAGTCAGCATGAGTTTGAGAGGGACAGATCATGTCAAACTAACTTAATTAGCTTCTACAAGGAAGTGAGCGATAATCTTGACCAGGGTAAAGCAGTGGATGTGGTGTTTTCAGATTTTGCAAAAGCCTTCGATACTGTGCCTCACAGGAGACTAATCATAAAAAATTAAGGTAACTTGGACTAGGAAGTACTATTTGTACATGGATAGGAAATTGGCTGGATAACAGGGTACAACGAGTAGTGGTTAATGGGATGTTCTCCAGCTGGGCACCAGTAGTCACCGGAATACCACAAGGGTCCGTAATTGGCCCACTACTGTTCAATATATTTATTAATGATCTAGGAATAGGCCTGGGAAGCACAGTGTCAATCTTTGCAGATGATACTAAACTGTGTAAGGTAATTAATTCAGAAATCTCTACAGAATGACTTACTTAAACTTGAAACTTGGGCATCTAAATGGGAATGAGATTCAATATTGAAAAATGCACTGTGGGATTAGAAACAAACTTGCATCCTACACTCTTAATGGGGAAAATATAGGGGTGGCAGTAGTGGAAAAAGATTTGGGGGTGCTCATAGATAATAGGCTTAATAACAGTACACAATGTCAAAACACAGCAAAGAAGGCAAGTTCTTGCGTGCATAAAACGGGGTATTGGCCCTCATTCCAAGTTGTTCGCTCGCTAGCTACTTTTAGCAGAAATGCAAACACAAAACCGCTGCCCTCTGGGAGTGTATCTTAGCATAGCAGAATTGCTAACGAAAGATTAGCAATTCTGCTATTAAGTATTTCCTTGCAGTTTCTGAGTAGCTTCATACCTACTCCTAGATTGCGATCACCTCAGTCCAGCGCTAAGGAGAGTACCACATTCACAATTTATGCTCAAAAAACTCCATACAAAACACTTATCACCAGTGTGAAGAATAAGTTGAATAATAATACTTAACGTTAAGGGAGTAATAAACACAAAGTTTGGATTGAGCTTGATATTATTTCCGTAATGGCAAATGCAGCATATGACGGGTGCATCAATTCCAGGTGTGCAATGGATCTTTCATGTAGACTCCATAGTAAGGCAAATGGCACCATAAAAAAGAAATATAAATAGTGCAAGTATGTAAAAACAAACAAAGTTTTAATACAAGTATGCACTTACAAACATTTGACAAAACACAGCATGGTGGGTTCCCCAATGGCAAAACAGCATAGGTAGGCTCCTGATGTTCGAGGAATTTGCAACACTCACTTCCGGAATGTGAGTGCTGCAGCAAACCCACGATCTCCAGCCACGCAGGGTGTCCCTCCTAAAGCCATGCTAGACGCGTTTCAGACCAAAGTCTTTCCTCAGTAGCGTGGCTTGTGCTCTCCTAGTTGTCCTTATATTGAGAGGAGACAGGTGTTCCCAGTCCCCGCTGATCGGCGCCGTGCATGCGCGTCAAGACCGGAACCGGAAGTGACGTCGCGATTTGCGTTCCACTCAGCCTGAAGTAATACGCTTGCGTTCCACAGTCCGTTTCTATGACAGAAGTCACTAAAGACAGTCCAAATACCAGTTCATCATAGTAAAACCGGAGCTATGTCTTTTGTGCAGTCAGAAAGTGCTGGTTCCCTATTTAAAAGCCTGAGAGCCATTTGCCTTACTATGGAGTCTACATGAAAGATCCATTGCACACCTGGAATTGATGCACCCGTCATATGCTGCATTTGCCATTACGGAAATAATATCAAGCTCAATCCAAACTTTGTGTTTATTACTCCCTTAACGTTAAGTATTATTATTCAACTTATTCTTCACACTGGTGATAAGTGTTTTGTATGGAGTTTTTTGAGCACAAATTGTGAATGTGGTACTCTCCTTAGCGCTGGAGTGTGTATATCTATCCTTTCTTCTATCTACTGTTTCTGAGTAATTTGGATGCGTTACTCCGATATACATAACTAGCTGCAATATAGGGGGTTTTTTTTGCGCACCAAAACGGGAAATATTTTGTTCACTATAGATCACCTCAGTCCGTCTAGTTCCTGGTTTGACGTCACAAACACGCCCAGCGTCCGGCCAGCCACTCCTCCGTTTCTTCAGTCACTCCTGCGTTTTTACCTGGCACGCCTGCGTTTTTTAGCACACTCCCTGAAAACGGCCAGTTTCCGCCCAGAAACACCCACTTCCTGTCAATCACACTACGATCAGCAGAGCGACTGAAAAGCTTTGTTTGCCCTTGAGTAAAATAGCATAGTTTTGTGTAAAATTGCTTAGCGCGTGCGCCCTGCTGTGCATACGCATGCGCAGAACTGACAGATTTTAGCCTATTAGCAATTCTGCCAAAAATAGCAGCGAGCAAACAACTCAGAATGACCACCATTGAGTCAAGGGACGAGGATGTAATCCTGCCTCTGTATAAATCATTGGTACGTCCGCATCTGGAATATTGTGTTCAATTTTGGGCACCATATTAAAAAATACAAATAAAAAAAAATACTGGGGAGCTCGAAAGAGTTCAAAGGTGCGCTACTAAACTGATTAAAGGGTTAGAGACACTGGAGTATGAGAAAAGGCTTACTAGGTTACATTTACATTCCCTTGAAAAGAGGAGACTAAGAGGACACATTATTAATATCTTCAGATATGTAAAGGGTCAATACAAAGAGTTAGCAGGGGATTTGTTTATTAATAAAACTCTGTATAGGACACGTGTGCACTCACTGAAGCTAGAGGAGAGGAAATTCCGTACACAACGTAGGGTTCTTCACCGTAAGGGCAATAAGGATTTGGAACTCCCTGCCAGAGAAGATAATAATGGCAGACTCTTTAAACGCATTTAAAAACGGATTGGAGAGTTCTCTAGCTGAAAAAGATATCCAAGGCTATAGCATTTAATATATTGACATTACGTATATGGGTGTGATACGAAATATAGTTGTCAATAGGTACGAAACCATTATTTTGGCTGGTGCAATATAATATGCACTGCTTAATACGGATACAGGTTGAACCCGATGGGCATTTTGCCTCTTTTCAACCTCACTAACTATGTAACGATTAAATCTTGATGTTTAATTAATTATCTCAATTTCGTACTCTTCTATTACTTTTATGGGCATCGACCTCCCCTACACGCTTGATATGCCACCCACTGACATTCTAGTGTTCATCCTAGCACCCTGCACCTGTCAGAACCCATGCAGTTCCTCTGTCCTCAACCTTAAATCCCCCAATCAGAAGAGATAAGCAGAACTTACCATGAATAGCTAGCAGGGAAAGCCTCATGCACCTCCAGGCCAGGAGAACCAATGGGTCTTCATTCCTATTGTCACTGAGATCTGGAAATCTAGACATGTCATTCACATCATTCATTAGGATGAAATGTGTCAGGAATGTGTCGTATTGCCTGGATATGAGGTCAACAACCGCCCCAGACACACACGTGATATAGCTGTCAAAGTGAATCCGCTCAAGTGGTATGCTTGGTTTGAGAATTCGTAACATGTCATCACTCTTGACATCAAATGCCATCATGTAGACCCGAAGGTTGGCACTGTTCCGGGTTAGGGCCTTCCAGTCCTTGTCATCTGGCATCTTGTCCAGGGTTTTGCTCTTAAGGGAAGTGTTATGGACCAGGAGAGACAGTCTATGCAAAGGCACGTGATTGTTGTTAGCCAATACTCTCGTCATTTCTGCAGTGAAGTCACAGAAGTCCAGAGCCAGCGAGCGCAGATTGACAAACCGCTCTAATTCAATGGCGGTTATCAAGGTGGTATTGGCAGGAGTGTGATTATCCAGTAAGCTCAGATGTTCTATGGTGTTGGCAACTGGATTAGACAAAGATGCCAAAGATGTTGGAGTTACGATCTCAAGCATAAATCCACAGGAGAGCCATTTCATCTGCCTGCTGTTTCCCAGGATCTCCTCAAAGAGCTGCTGGATCCTGCAGGAACATAAGTAGACAAATGTAATACTGTTTTAGAACTGTGGAGACAAGAAATATAAATATAGTGTGTGGCTACCCGAACATCACATCCTTATGTGCTCTTGAACATCTTGCTATGGAATTAGAATATTGAGTTGGTCCACCCCTTTCCTGCTGTGTCATCTTCCACTCTTTTGGGAAGGCTTTCCACTAGATTTTTGACCATCATGGAGGATATGCAGCCTCAGCCTCTAGAACAGGCATTCCCAACCACGGTCCTCAAGGCACACCAACAGTGCAGGTTTTAGTGATATCCAGGCTGCAGCACAGATGGTTAAATCAAAATAACTGAGCTACTAATTAAGTTACCTGTGCTGAAGCCTGGATATCACTAAAACCTGCACTGTTAGTGTGCCTTGAGGACCGTGGTTGGGAATGCCTGCTCTAGAACATGGGTCTTCAACCTGTGGCCCTCCAGCTGCTGTGAAACTACACATCCCAGCATGCCCTGCCATAGTTTTGCTATTAAGGCATGCTAAACCTGAGGCAGGGCATGCTGGGATGTGTAGTTCCACAGCAGCTGGAGGGCCACAGGTCGAAGACCCATGCTCAATAACAACTTGTTCACAGGTGGCATACCAATTCATCTCAAAGAGTTCAGCTGGGGTTGAGCTGTACAGTTGGCGAGCCTGTATGCTCCATTTTCCAGGTTATACGTGCAGTACGTTCACTTACTGTTGCCTTTTTGTTTTCTTAACCTCCTTACTGTAGGTTTTATGATTTTGCACATCATTCTATGTAATCTCTAAGACGGTTGATTGTGAAAAATCCCTGTAGGTCAGCAGTTGTTGAGATACTCAAACCACCCTGTCTGACACAAACAATCATTCTGTGGTTAAAACCCCTTAAATCACATTTATTCTGCATTCTGGTGTTTGGGTTAAACAACGTAACCTTTTGACCATAAAGTAGCCTGCGAGATGCAGGCTGTGCTATAATTCAGGCAATGCCCGTATGTAAATGATTGCCACCTTAAAAATACGGACATAATCGCCGGAAATCCCGCAGAACCTACATCTCGCAGGCTATTACAGAAGCCCCTAAGTCTGAATTCTTTTAGTTGATGCCATATGATTGGCTACAGGTTTACTTATAAAGTGGATGAGTGAGGGTGTGAAATTATATGCCAACATGAACTTAAGTAGAATTATTTGCCCTCTTTACATATTACAGTTTGTGTGTATTGCACCACTCTATTACACACATACTGCAGCTATGATGCTGTTATTTTAATGTGCAGGCTGAAGGTCATTCAGAAAAGAAAGGAGATAGGAAGCAAGTTTAAGCTGAATTTAGCTTTAAGGCAGCACATGTGGTAGTTACTGATGCAGCTTTTCAGAGGATCACTAGCGGAGAAGCACAATAACTTCACTATGCCACAGCCGGCGTATGGTAAAGAGCAGCTCACTTTACACTACTTTACATCCCATTCCACAATACTCTACTTACTGGTGGATCTTTTTGCCACCTGGATCCACTTTATTTAGGTAAGCGCTTGTTATGGTGCCATTCTGTTGCAAAATACTGATGTCGCCAAAAAGGCTTAGCTTCTGAAGATTCCTAGAAAAGAGAAGAACAGAATCAAATAAAGCTACACGTATACCATTAATGCCCTGAGCATTACTCAGCCTTCAGATACATATACATGCCGAAACAGATAATGCAGGAGTCAGGAAACGTGTACAGTACAAGGGGGGTAATTCAGACCTGATCATAGCAGCAACTTTGTTAGCAGTTGGACAAAACCATGTGCACTGCAGGTGTGGCAGATATAACATTTGCAGAGAGTTAGATTTGGGTGGGTTATATTGTTTCTGTGCAGGGTAAATACTTGCTGCTTTATTTTTACACTGCAAATTAGATTACAGTTTGACTACACCCCACCCAAATCTAACTCTTTCTGCACATGTTACATCTGCCCCCCCTGCTGTGCACATGGTTTTGCCCAACTACTAAACAAGATTGCTGCTGCAATCAACTTGGAATTAGGCCCAAAATTCTTCACAGTACACGTTCCTTCAAAATGTAGTGCATATATTCACTGCCTAATAGTCAAACATTTATCAACAATATATTAACATACACATACAATAAGTCTTGTCTATGCTGTTACTTCAGATATCGTGAATACCGGGTATCAGTCTGTCTTGGTCTCCCATCTTGTACTGTAATCTCATTAGCAACAACCTCCAAAAAACAGAAGTTATGGCAGACTTACCGTTTCTCCAAAGTCCACAGTATCCACAGGGTCTAACTTGGGTTGTAGATGTTGTGAGAGGAACGAGCACCAAACGATTAAAGCTTTTGAGCTCCCGGAATGCAACTGTCCAGCCTCCCTATAACCCCGCCTTCTGCCTTTGTTACAAAGCTCAAGGCAGGAGCAGTCTTATTGAGAAGGAAGGAAGACCTATTGAGGTAAGAAGAACATACACACACTTCAATACCTGGAGGAAGAGGTTAGTAAATATAAAGATTCTCAAATCAGGTGCATCAGGGTGGGTTTCCTGTGGATACTCTGGATTTTGGAGAAAGAGTTATTAACTGTAAGTCTAACATAACTCCGGTTTTCTCCTTCAGGGTCCACAGTAGTATCCACATGATATACCCTGGGATGTCCCAAAGCAGCAACTAAGGGAGGGGACGCTCCTGATTAGACCGGAGAATCCTTCGTCCAAATGCAGCATCCTGAGACACAAAGGTATCAAGGCATAATGTCTATTGTATGACCATGTGGCTACCTTATAGAGTTACTCAGCTGAGGTACCAGACCTCTCTGCGGGAGATGCATCACTGGACGTAGTTAGTGTTCTAAGAATCTACGTGGATCATACCAGTGCCATCAGAAGGACGGGCACACTTTATTCTACACGTTTTTCCCAAGAGAGGATGGCCTGCCAATAAGAAACACTGGCTAGATGCCTTCGGATGACTATCTCCCTATCCCGGATAATGTCTCTGCCCACTCTACTTGTTTGGTAGGTCCTTCATGTGCAGCCAACTGTGGCGGCCTCAGCTGAGCAACTCTGTAAGGCAGCCACATGGTCATCAATTAACACATTCATTAGACATTATGCCTTTGATACCTTTGCCTCTCAGGACGCTGCATTTGGGCGAAGGATTCTCCTGTCCAATCAGGAGCGTCCCCTCCCTTATTTGCTGCTTTGGGACATCCCAAGGTAGATCCTGCGGACCCTGAAGGAGAAATCAGGAGTTTTGGTAGACTTACCGTCGATAACAGTTTCTCTGAAGTTTGCAGTATCCACAGGAAATCCACCCTGACGCATATGATTTGAAAATCTTTACACTTATTAACCTTTTTCTTCTGGTATGGTAGTGTGTGTATTTTCTTTTCACCTGAATAGGTCTTCCCTCTCGATAAACCTGCTCCTGCTTTGAGCTTTGGAATCAACTGAATTCCCTGACCTGGGAGGCAGGGTTATAGGGAGGCTGGACCGTTGCATCCTGGGAGCAAAAAAGCTTTAAGTTTGGTGCTCGTTCCTCTGACGCCACCTACAACTCAAGGTATATCCTGTGGACCCTAAAGGAGAAATAAAGGCAAGTACTTATCCATCATGAAATGCCATCAGGTAGGCATCCGATTGGCTATAAAAATATTCTGCAACAGGACAACGACCCCAAACATACAGCCAATGTCATTAAGAAATATCTTCAGCGTAAAGAAGAACAAGGAGTCATGGAAGCGATGATATGGCCCACAACAAGCCCTTATTTCATCGAGTCTGTCTGAGATTACATGAAGAGACAAAGATTGAACAAGCCTACATCCACAGAAGATCTGTGGTTAGTTTTCCAAGATGTTTGGAATAAACTCCCTGATGGGTTCCTTCAAAAACTGTGTGCAAGTGTACCAACAAGAACTGATGCTGTTTTGAAGGCAAAGGGTGGTCACACCAAATATAGATTTGATTTAGATTTCATTTACTTTGCATTTTGTTAATTGATAAAAAAAAAAAAAAAAAACTATAAACACTACTATTTTTGAAAGCATTCTTACTTTGCAGCATTTTTTTCACACCTGCCTAAAACTTTTGCACAGTACAGTATGTATGTCAGGAGGCTGAAGTATCTTCCTCATAATACAATGAATATGCCGTCAGTAGGGAGGCCAATCCCGGGAATCGGCGGGATCCCGGTATTTGGGCCCAAAAATGCCGGGATTTGAATCCCGGGATTGGAGCCTCCAATCCCGGGATTCAGGGGATTACAGTGCGCATGTGCGGGAGGGTTGGAAGCGGCGCGGGAGGGCGGGTGGGTGTAAGTAATAACACTTACTATCAGGCGCCCGCAGCAGCCATGGACACGCTGAACGCAGCGGCAATTCAAATGAAGGGCCGGCCGCCAGCCAATCAGAGCTGGCGGACCGGCAGCCAATCAGGGAAGCTGCCGCAGCAGCCAATCAGGAGCGACTGCTGCGGCAGCTTCCCTGACTGGCTGCCGGTCCGCCAGCTCTGGTTGGCTGGCTTCATTTGAAATGCCGCCGCGTTTAGTGTGTCCATGGCGGCCGCGGCCTAATAGTAACTGTTATTACTTACACCCTTCCTCCCGCACCGCTACCAACCCTCCCGCACCACTACCAACACCCACCCTCCCGCACCGCTACCTACCCCCATAGGTATGCGCAGACACCGACAGGCGGGTGCCGCTCCGGACTCCCCCCCCCCCCCCCCCCCTCCACGGAATGGCATTATAGTGTTCTCTCACCTCCCCTGTCCTGTACATAGACTGCTTACCTGGGCCGCCCAGGTGAGCAGTCTATATCCAGGACAGGGGAGGTGAGAGAACACTATAATGCCGTGCCGTGGAGGAGTCCGGAGCAGCACCCGCCTGTCAGTGTCTGCGCACACCTATGCCTACCCCCTCCCTACCTCCCGCACCACTACCTACCCCCTCCGCTACCCTACACCCTCCCTCCAGCGCTGCTCCCTACATCTTTCACTGGTCCCTACTGCAATCCCGGGATTGACCGTTTTTCAATCCCGAATCCCGGGATTGAAAAAACGGCCCAGGATTGGCCTCCCTAGCCATCAGGTCTGAGGTCTACAAGAAAGGCAAATGGTGCCACCGTACACTCCTACAGAATATTACCATGTAAAGAGCACAAACAACTTTTCCCAAGTGGGACTTTAGCTGCTTCCATGCAATCATATGGTTCTTTGGTGATTACTGCTAAGCGTACATGGGTATTGCTGGTTGCTATGGAGACATTTATACAACTTCCCTGCACAAAATTGTAACATCGTCTAAGTAAACTACAACTCAAAACCCACAGAATTATCTGGTTCCAGTCTTCACCTCTTGTTTTAATATACAAGTTGGTAAATGAAGAAGAGCAACGGAACGGATCAACCTACTAAACCACCTGCTTGTGTCTCCTTCAAGGATCATCTCTACAGTCACCGGGAGGCTTCCTCATAGATGACATGACTTGCTCACACTGGGATAGAGATGTTCCTCACTGACCGGGCCATAGACATTGGCAGATCATATATTAATGCAACAAAGTGAAACGCTAGAATAACACATCTACGGCTGCTAAATGTAACCTCCTACTGCGCACCCTCTGGCTTCTGTACTCCCGCACACAGCAAGTAGAAGGGTAGAGAAACACATCTGATGGCGCTAATCACACTCAGTAGGATTATTATATAATTAGTCAATAAACAGAATCAAAAACAGATTTGCAGCAATGCCACTGATCGGTACTGCAACCTCCGCATATCAATAAAGAAAACAAATGTGGATATGTGCTGACCTGTACGTTATGTGAAACATTACCACTATTCATTATTCAGTCTTTTAAAGAATACTGCCAGACTCTTGTTCTGTTAGGGGTACACATGTAGAGATATCTCCCAGGGATTTGCACTGAGCAAAGGGGGAGGGGGGGGGGGGTAAAGTGAGCCGACTAGATCTGGCATGCATGCTGCCAAATCTAGAGCCCCCCCTTTTATTATGTCTTTATTGAGTGTGTGTCGCACAGTTTAACTTTGGGTTTATTTATTTGTAACAATTACTCTTATTCTATGTATCTTTTTATGGAACAGTACAGAATACTGGGAAATATACATGCCAGACTTCTGATCCTTTAAAGTTCAATAGTTAATGTTTAGATACAAGTCAGCACATATCCCCTTTTTTTTTGTAGTAGGGTACACTGCTCCAAGGAGACCCCTTTGAGAATCCACATCACTGATCTACAAAATGACACCTGTGTGACTTCCACCCACAGCCTGCATTTGAGTAACACTAATCCATTTCCAAAAAGTATTTTTTACTGTCACTTTATTTACATCAGCAAATGGTACGTATTCAAGTGGTTGTATGGCATCTACAGATGCAACACTGCCCACCCATCCTGTGACCAGCCCACTTCCTCAGCAGGAAACTAATGGTGTGCCCATCTGTAGGTGAGGACAAATTACCTCTTCTGTCACACTGTAAGCTAAATGCATTACACTTAGCGGCAAACACAGATG
The DNA here is from genome assembly GCF_028390025.1 of Pseudophryne corroboree. Classification (NCBI taxonomy): domain Eukaryota; kingdom Metazoa; phylum Chordata; class Amphibia; order Anura; family Myobatrachidae; genus Pseudophryne; species Pseudophryne corroboree. The sequence continues at coordinate 71,425,174 of NC_086455.1, forward strand.
ATACATCCCCTGTGCAGTACATCTGGGTGCATGTGCCTACCACTCCTGTGTAATACAGGTGAGCATTCCTCCTATATGTAACTAAACATGCCTGCTCCATCTCCTGCAGGCAAGAGCAGACCCCTGTGCCCCCTCCTCTCCTGCAGGCAAGGGCACAATCCGGTAGTGCAGAACCCTGTGCCCACCCCTCACCTGTAGGTACAGTATGTACAGACCCCTGTGCCCCCTCCTCGCAGGCAAGGGCACAATCCGGTAGTGCAGAACCCTGTGCCCACCCCTCACCTGTAGGTACAGTATGTACAGACCCCTGTGCCCCCTCCTCGCAGGCAAGGGCACAATCCGGTAGTGCAGACCCCTGTGCCCACCCCTCATCTGTAGGTACAGTATGTACAGACCGCTCTGTCCCCTCCTCCTGTAGGAGAGTGCAGACCCCTGTGCCCACCCCTCACCTGTAGGTAAGTACAGACCCCGGTGCCCACCCCTCCTATAGATACACAGGGGAAGGTGGGCGCGGCTGCTGCCGAGCCTCTTGCATGTCACTCACCGGTTGTTCCGGATGCTGCTCAGGACACACAGCACCAGCTCCAGGTAGGTCTTCAGCACCTCCAACCACCGTGCCGAGGATTGCGCGTCCCCGTCGCTGCCTGCCTGCGGGCCCGGCGCTGAGCAGGACGGGGAGGCCGCGCCGAGCTCTGTCGAGCTGGACATGTAATTCTCAGCCGCAAACTCCACCCGCAGCTCCCGTACGAAGCAGCCGCATTTCCGCATGAGGAATTCCAGGCGCGGCCGCTCGGCCAGGGACACCCGCAGGCTCAGCCGCAGCTCCGGCCACAGCGCCGGGTAGAAGAGGCACTCCCGCCAGTGCGAGCAGGCGGCCGAGGCCCGCAGCCGGTCCGGGGCCGGAAGAAAGGAGAATATGTGCACGATCAGCTCGCTCGGGAGGGACGAGGCGCCGACGTCCCCGCACAGGGCCATGTGGTAGACCGGGAAGCAGCGGCGGCGAATGGCGCCACCAGCGGCCGAGAGTCGGGCCCCGGGGAACACACAAACTGAGAGGGACGGGGGGAGGGGCCTGGGAGCACTGCGCCGCGGCACCTACCACTCGCACCGAGCGCGGGGGGCATCACCGGCGCCTCGGGACAACGAGAACGCAGGGCCGCACTGCCTGGCGTCTCATCAGTCACTCACAGCACCCCCCGTTCCGCAGTGAGATGGTAGTGGTACGGTCCGACCTAGCCGCGTTCACTAATACTGCGCTGCTGGCTGCTACCACTGTACATGCTGCGGGGGGAGTCATGTTCACTCAGTGTTTATACGTACGTCACACGTCTCGTGTAGCTGGGCAGAGGGGAGCAGAGGAGGGAGTGACAGCAGCACGCCCCCTACCCACCCTTTGTGTACATGGTATGGCCCAGGCTCTGGGGGAGACAGGGTCTAGTGATGCAGAGAAAGAATGGCAGAGTTTAGTGTTTACAAAATAAATTAATGGATGGATGCTTGAACAAATAAAAATCTATATTGTTTTAATAAATGCTTTTTTATTTGTTCAACCATCCATCCAGTAATTTATTTTGTTAACACTAAGCGCTGCTATTCTTTCTCTATTGAGTATGTTGAGGGCAGCCATCAGTGGGGGACTGTGGGGACTGGTGTCTCGAACCCTTACAGAGAGGGGGGCCCATCCCTGGCTCTTACCGCCAATACCTGTAGAGCTGTGCCAGTCTGTGAATCAACAGCAGTCTAATGCGCAAGGAGTACTTCTTAAAACAAGCCTTATATGCACATCAGCTCTCTGTAAACCATTCCTGTAGGTACGCAATACTCATGTATGACATCACATAAGGAAGGAGCAGTGCTGCAGAATTTTTGGGGGGGAGGGAGGGGCTCTGTCTACTTTGTCAGTCCCGGGCCCCGTAATTCCTAATGACAGCCCTGTGTATATTGGCCATCATTCTGAGTTTATCGCTCACTGGCTAGTTTTAGCAGCCGTGCAAACGCTATGCAGCCGCCCACTGGGGAGTGTATTGTAGCTTAGCAGAAGTGCGAACGCATGTGCAGCCGAGCTCTACAAAAACAGTTTGTGCAGTTTCTGAGTAGCTTTAGACTTACTCAGCGCTTGCGATCACTTTAGCCTATTCGTGTCCGGATTTGACGTCATACACCCTCCCAGCCAAGCCTGCGTTTTTCCAGACACGCCTGCGTTTTTGCAACCACTCCCTGAAAACGGTCAGTTGCCACCCAGAAATGCCCCCTTCCTGTCAGTCTCCTTGCGGCCGCCAGTGTGAATGAAAACGTTGCTAGAACCTGTGCAAAACCACAAAGGACTTTGTATCCGTACGTCGCGCGTGCGCATTGCGTTGCGTACGCATGTGCAGAAATGCCTATTTTTTTACCTGATCGCTGCGCTGCGAACAACGGTAGCTAGCGATAAACTCGGAATGACCCCCAATGTTTAGTAGGTTTGACTAAAACCTACATATTAGCAGCAGCATTAGAAGAACTCGCCCAAGAGCGCCTGATTCTACCTCTTGGTAATTTATACATTTACAAAATAATTTTTCTCACAATGGCGCACACCACATGTAAAGTAAACAACAAGTTCTTACTCCAAAAGGGTTGGAAATAAAGAAAATCCAAGTTATTTTTAAGTTGGAGTAGTTCTTATCCATACTGTAGGTACTTCCATAAAGGAAAATTCCAGTAGATTCCCAATCTAAAAAAAAAAAGGAAAACAAGCTAGTGCAATATTGCAGAGTTAGATTTGGGTGGGTATTGTTTCTGTGCAGGGTAAATACTGGCTGCTTTACTTTTACACTGCAATTAAGATTTCAGTTTGAACACACCCCACCCAAATCTCTCTCTCTGCACGTTATATCTGCCCCCCCCCCCCCCTTGCAGTGCACATGGGCCGTCATTCCGAGTTGATCGCTCGCTAGCTAGCTACTTTTAGCAGCCGTGCAAACGCATTGTCGCTGCCCACGGGGGAGTGTATTTTCGCTTTGCAAGTGTGCGATCACATTTGCAGCCGAGTGGTACAAAAACATTTTGTGCAAAACAAGACCAGCCCTGTAGTTACTTATCCTGTGCGATGATTCTAGCGTTGTAGGTCCCGGAACTGACGTCAGATACCCGCCCTGCAAACACCTGGTCACGCCTGCGTTGTCCCTACCACTCCCAAAAAACAGTCAGTTGACACCCATAAACGCCCTCTTCCTGTCAATCTCCTTGCCATTGGCTGTGCGAATGGAATCGTCGCTAAAAGCGGTGCACAGCAACGATGCTCTTTGTACCCGTACAACGTGCGGGTGCATATGCATGAACAGTTTTGCCATTTTTTTACCTGATCGCTGCGCTGCGAAAATCGGCAGCGAGCGATCAACTCGGAATGAGCCCATGGTTTTGCCCAACTGCTGACAAAGTTGCTGCTACAATCAGGCCGGAATTACCCCCCTGGTCACCAATAGGGATGATTTGACACTGAAAGGAAACTATTCGCAAGCCCAACTACGGCGAGCGTACATTCCCGCAGCACGCCGCCGCCCCTAACAGAGCCAGAAGAGTGGTGAGTACTAAGCTGGCGTCCCGGTTAGCGGGTCGCTGGCCATTATGGCGGCATGAGGGTACAGAGACGCACGGCTTCTAACCAGGGCGGATTGCATCTCCAGACTCAGTACACAACTGCGTCTCAGTACACTGTACACAGTACCCACACTGGCAAACAAAGCCTTAAAACGGATCTGTCTCCATTTTAAGCACAAATTACCTCAGCCAGTATAAAAAAAAAAAGTGGGAAGACCGCGCGCCATTGAGGGGGCGGGGCTTCACTATGAGCGGATCCAGCAGCTCACCAGCGCCATTTTCCCTCTGCAGTGAGCACAGACGCTGACTGACAGGGACGCACAGCTCCTCCAGTGTGACTCCAGATTACCTCAGCAGTACCAGGGTGTCATAGCAGGGAGGGAGCGATTATTACTGTACTAAGTCCCCTCTCTGGGTACTTGGGGCCTCATTCCGAGTTGATCGCATGCTGCCAATTTACGCAGCGCAGCGATCAGGTTACTATTGCGCATGCACCGCAATGCGCACGTGCGTTGTATGGGTACAAACAGCATTGTTGCTGTGCAATGCTTCTAGGGACGATTCCATTCGCACAGCCGTTCGCAAGGAGATTGACAGAAAGAGGGCGTTTATGGGTGTCAACTTACCGTTTCCTGGGAGTGGTAGGGAAAACGCAGGCGTGTCCAGGCATTTGCAGGGAGGGTGTCTGACGTCAATTCCGGGACCGGACATGCTGAAGTGATCGCAAGGGCTGAGTAAGTTCAGACCTACTCAGAAACTGCAAAAAACTTTTTCGTCCCGCTCAGCTGCACATGCAATCGCACACTTGCAAAGCGAAAATACACTCCCCCGTGGGCTGCGACTATACGTTTGCACGGCTGCAAAAAGTAGCTAGTGAGCAATCAACTCGGAATGAGGGCCTTAGTCTGCGACCCGGCTAAGCTTGGCATTAGCAAAAAGGGAGCGGTGTGCTGGCTCCAAAATATCTCTGTTTCTCCCTGAAAGGGCTCTCTATGGGTTAATTGTGCTTTTAACCTTTCTGCTTTTAACCTTTCGTGTGTGTGTGTGTGTGCTGTCACATATACAATATGTCAGGCAAAGAGTGTGTTTCATGTACGACAGAGTGTTCCTCTTCCCCAGGGAGCTCACTGCTACGTGCTCAGTGTAGTGCACCTTCCCAGGCTAGCGTGGCTGGATTCCATCAAAGGAATGATTTCCAATATCTCTAATAAATGGTCCCGCAATGAGAAAGAGACGCAATACTTAAGACAGTCTGTGGATGAGATTATGAACAAAGACTCAGTCCCCAAACAAGCGTCTCAGCCCCCTGCCATTTGTCCACAAAAACGAACTCTGGCCCATATCCTGCAGTCTGACTCTGACGCTGAGAAGTCAGACATGGAGGAGTGGGAGGTGGATTCAGAAGGAGGGGACGCTGCTCTGTCACAGGGAATAGAGGGTCTTATAGAAGCTAACAGAGACGTGCTACAACTTCCTGATAAGGTGACAGAGGAGTGTGAGGAAACTTATTTTAATGTAAAGGGGGGTAGTCACGGAGAGATCCATGCTTAAAATCTAAGCAATCTGACTAGATTGCTTAGATATTAAGCACAGATCACGCATGTGTACCCCTCTCAGAGATAGCGATGCGCGGCCCGCACATCGCTATCGCCGGTGCTAGATTGAGCCTGCATGCAGGCCAATCTAGCACGTCGCTCATTTCACCCACTGGGTGAAATGAGCGGCCCCCCGTCCTCCCCCGCATCGCTCAGCACACATCGCGCTGTGCTGAGCGGCAGGAGAGGTGTGCTGAGTAGTTCGCTCAGCACACATCTCTTACGTGTATATGGGCCTTAAAAAAGAAGTCCTCAGTAATTTTTCCTGTGTCAAAGGAATTGAATACCCTATTTGAAGAACCGTGGGTTAATCCTGATAAGAAATTTCAAATCCCTTAAAGGTTACTCTCATCTTTTCCTTTTCCTCCTGAGGATAGGAAAAAATAGGAAAGTCCACCGATAATGGATGCATCTGTGTCCAGGTTGTCACGGAAAATTGTACTGCCTGTACCTGGTGCAGCCTCCCTAAAAGACGCGGCTGATCGTAAAATTGAGACTACACTCATATCCTTGTACACAGCTGCTGGGGTGGCCCAGAGACCCACTAAAGCACGTGCATGGATTAATAAAGCCATTGCTAAATGATCAGGTAACCTCATTGAAGAGTTGGATTCCTTATGTAGGGGGGAGATTGTGTTACTCCTGCAACATATACAGGACTCTGCGAACTTTATGGTGGAAGCCATAAAAGAAGTAGGTTTGCTTAATGCACGCACCACTGCTATGGCAGTGTCAGCACACAAGCGTTTATGGTTACGCCAGTGGACTGCGGACGTGGACTCCAGGAAAGGCGTGGAAGGTCTACCCTTCACAGGAGAGGCTTTATTTTGAGATGAACTAGACAAATGGATCTCCAAAGCTACTGCGGGTAAATCCACATATCTTCCTTCTGCAGCTCCCCCAACCAGGAAGACCTACTCAGGACCTACTCTACAGTCCTTTCGGAACTGCCAAGTTTAAGGGCAAAGCCAGAGGATCTTCTACAACCAACAGAGGCGCTAGAGGTAAACCACGCAGACAAGCAACTGCCGGTTCTTAGGAACAGAGCTCCAGTTCTGCTTCCTCAAAGCCTTCTGCATGACGGTGGATCGCGATGCCTGGAAGACTGGCAGGTGGGAGCCAGACTAAAAAATTTCAGTCACATCTGGACATCATGCCAATATCCCTGGGTCATAGATCTTATTTCCTAGGGCTACAGAGTTTCAGGAGCTCCCACCTCACAGATTCTTCAGATCAGGCTTACCAGTTTCACAAGAGGCAAGTATAACCTTACAGGATGCCATTCAAAAAGTGGTACAGACTCAGGTCATTGTTCAAGTTCCACCTCATCTCCAAAACAAGGGATATTATTCCAACTTGTTTGTGGTACCAAAACCGGACAGTTCGGTAAGGCCGATTTTGAATCTAAGATCGTTGAACCCGTACTTACGAGTGTTCAAATACAAGATGGAGTCTCTGAGAGCGGTGATCTCAGGTCTGGAGGAGGGGGAATTCCTAGTGTCTCTGTATATCAAGAATGCATACCTTCACATTCCGATCTGGCTGCCTCACCAGGCTTATCTATGCTTTGCACTACAGGACTGTCACTACCAGTTCCAGGCCCTGCCATTTGGTCTGTCCACGGCACCGAGGGTGTTCACCAAGGTGATGGCAGAGATGATGTTTCTCCTTCACAAGCAGGTAGTGGACATAATTCCGTACCTGGACGATCTTTTGATAAAGGTACCGTCCAGGGAGAGGTTGTTTGACAGCATTGGTCTCACAACCAAACTACTCCTGGATCACGGGTGGATTCTAAATCTTCCGAAATCTCACTTAGAGCCAACTCGGAGGCTTCCATTTCTGGGAATGATACTGGACACACAGTCGCAGAAAGTTTTTCTTCCGTTGGTAAAGGCATTAGTAATCCAGTAGATGGTTCGGGATGTCCTGAAGCCAACCCAGATATCGGTGCATCTATGCATTTGCCTTCTGGGAAAAATGGTGGCCTCTTACGAGGCGCTTCAGTACAGAAGGTTTCATGCAAGGCCCTTCCAGCTGGATCTGTTGGACAAATGGTCCGGATCGCATCTTCACATGCACCTGAGGATCTGTCTGTCACCAAAGGCCAGGATCTCCCTTCTGTGGTGGCTACAGACTTCTCACCTAATCGAGGGTCGACGGTTCGGGATTCAAAATTGGATTCTGCTAACCACGGACGCAAGCTTCAGAGGTTGGGGAGCAGTCACCCAGGGGGTGCAGTTTCAAGGAAGATGGTCAAGTCAGGAAGTCATCCTTCCAATCAACATTCTGGAACTCGGGGCTATATACAACTCCCCTGTGCAGGACTCATATCTTCTTTAAGATCGGGCCATTCAGGTTCAGTCGGACAATGTGACGGCAGTGATGTACATAAACCGAGAGGGCGGAACGAGAAGTAGGGCAGCAATGTCAGAGGTATCAAGAATTCTCCTCTGGGCAGAAAAACATGCTGTGGCGTTGTCAGCGGTCTTCATTCCGGGAGTAGACAACTGGGAATCAGATTTCCTCAGTAGACACGACCTGCACCTGGAAGAGTGGGGCCTTCACCCGGAGGTGTTCAGGTGCTTGACACGTCGATGGGGATGTCCCCAAATCAACACGATGGCCTCTCGTCTCAACTAGAAGCTCAAGCGGTACTGTTCCAGGTCGAGATACCCACAGGCGTGGCAGTGAACGCTCTGACAACTTCATGGGTCTATCAGATGGTGTACGTACGTGTTCCCTCCACTTCCGCTGATCCCAAGAATTCTGAAAAGAATAAAAAGGGAAAAAGTTCAAGCAATTCTTATTGCTCCAGACTGGCCAAAATGGATCTGGTACGCAGACCTTCTGGAGATGCTCCTGGAAGATCCGTGGCCTCTACCTCTTCGCGAGGATCTTTTGCAACAGGGCCCATTCGTCTATCAAGACTTAACACGGCTACGTTTGACGGCATGGAAGTTGAACGGCTGATTCTAGCCAGGAGAGGCATCCCTGACAAGGTCATCCTGACTATGATCTAAGCCAGGAAGGGGGTAAAGTCTAAACATTACCACCGTATTTGGAAGAAATACCTCTCTTGGTGTGAAAGCAGAAAATATGCTGCGGTGGAATTCCATCTGGGACGTTTCCTGCTTTTTCTGCAGTCGGGTGTGGATGTGGGCCTACATCTGGGCTCCATAAAAGTCCAGATTTCGGCCTTGTCCATTTTCTTTCAGAAACAATTGGCTTCTCTCTCTGAGGACCAGACTTCTTGAAAGGGGTTCTGCACATCTAGCCTCCCTTTGTGCCTCCCACGACACCTTGGGATCTAAATTTGGTGCTGCAGTTCCTCCAATCAGACTGGTTTTAACCGTTACAGGAGGTAGATGTAACATATCTTACGTGGAAGACCGTCACACTGTTGGCCTTGGCTTCACAAGACGTATCTCGGAGCTGGGGGCATTGTCTCACAAGAGCCCCTATTTAATTTTCCATGAGGACAGAGCTGAACTTAGGACTCGTCAGCAATTTCTTCCTAAGGTGGTATCTGCGTTTGACATCAATCAACTCATTGTGGTTCCGGTTGTTACCGACACCTCTGTTACTTCAAAGTCTTTGGATGCTGTGAGGGCTTTGAAGGTGTATGTGAAGAGAACAGCTCGTCACAGGAAATCGGGCTCGCTGTTTGTTCTTTATGTGTTATGCACACCAGTGCCTGCAGGAAAGTACTGGTGTCAGAACTGTTATGCACTCCAGTGTCTGCAGGAATGTACTGGTGTTTGAACTGTTATGCAAAACAAATGGACTCACAGACAAACTGGGGAATATGACATAACGTACACAGAAGGTAATAGGGTAACAAAATACACACAAAGTGAACAGAGAAGCCCAGAGGCTAAGGAACTGGGTATCTCCCTTGTATTAGAACTGCACAGATGGAAAAAGCAAGATGTTGTGTTTTAATACGTAGAGAACCCGAAATGCTGTTGCTAAGGGCAACAGCAAAACCCTAAAGGGTTACCAACGGGTGTGGCAGTAAACTCCTTGGTCAGAGATGGAATGATAGACACAAGGAGAGTCTCCACAATCCTATTTCTCACTTGCAGTGCACAGGTTTTAGCTTACTGCCACTAAACTGACCCCTGACACCTAGCACAGTGAGACAGGATTAGACAGGCAAGTCTTAGAATACAGCCGCAAACTTGCTAAGTTCACAGAGTAGTAACAGAACCCCAGCAAGCTAAACGACTGACTCCAGTCTTACTGCTAGGTCTGGATTGGCAGAGTGTAATACCAAATCCCCAGGCCTATTTGCAGTAAGCAACAAACAAATACAAAGCTACACAGTACTGGCTAACTTTCATGGACTGACTAACCAACAAAGATTCAGCAGCATCTGCTTACCCTGAAAAGAGGCCTTATAAAGCAGGTGCTGTCCACGCCCCACTCAGACCTCACAGACTGTGAGCACAAAAACCAGCACCGGATCCCCTGCCGTGCACAGAGCCTATAACCACTGCACAGCAAAAGACCCGAACCGGAGTATCAGCTGCGCTCAGGTTACTCCACTAGCACTTGTCTCCCGGTTGCCATGACGACGTGGCAGCACAGGGCAGGAGACCCTAACAGTACCCCCCCTCTGACGAGGGGTCAAAGAACCCCTACCACCGGGTTTATCGGGGAACTGCGAGAAGAAAGAGCGTATCAGTCTGGGGGCATGAAGATCACAACTGCGCACCCACGACCGCTCCTCCGGGCCATACCCCTTCCAGTGCACCAAAAATGACAGCCGACCCCGAACCACCTTGGAGTCAAGAATCCTTTCAACAACAAACTCCCTCTGGCCACGTATCAGAAGAGGGGAAGGTCTTCCACTGGAAGAAGGATTACTAATCGCCCGTTTTAAAAGGGAACAATGAAATGTTTTATTGATACCCAAAGAACGGGGCAGATCTAACTGAAATGCCACCGGATTGATAACCCTGGTGATCTTATAAGGGCCGATGAACCGGGGCCCTAACTTATGAGATGGCTGTCTCAACTTCAAATTCTTGGTAGACAACCAGACGAAGTCTCCTAATTTGAAGCTGCAGGGTCTTTTCCGCTTATCAAAAACCCTTTTGGTCACTAATGACACAGACACAAGGGCTTTCTTCACTTTCCGCCAAATACCTCTAAGGACCGAAACCACAGAGGAACCACCAGGCGTGGAGTCCAGGGGGTCAAAAGAATTGGCCTTAGGATGATGCCCATACACACAAAGGAAGGGAGAGATCCCTGTAGCAGAGTGAGCCGCGTTGTTATAGGCAAACTCCGCCATGGACAGATGAGCAACCCAGTCAGTCTGACACTTGGAGACATAACACCGGAGGAACTGCTCCAAGGACTGGTTCACCCTTTCAGTCTGCCCATTAGACTGCGGATGGTAGCCTGACGACAAGCTGACAGAAATCTGGAGATCGGAACAAAATGCCCTCCAGAATTTGGCCACAAACTGGGATCCACGGTCAGAGACCACATCAAGTGGCAACCCGTGGAGACGCACAACATGCAGCATAAATAATTCAGACAGGCGTCTGGCTGATGGCAGCCCAACCAGTGGAACGAAGTGCGCCATCTTCGAAAACCTGTCAACGACAACCCAGATGGCTGTCATCCCCCGAGGATTTGGGCAAGTCCACCACAAAATCCATTGAAATGTGGGTCCATGGCTTAGATGGGATAGAGAGTGGATGTAATGGGCCAACAGGAACCCCTCTAGGAGTCTTATTTCGGGCACAGATGTCACATGCCCGAACCCACTGATCCACATCCTTAGCCACCGAGGGCCACCACACCGCCCTAGATAGCAACTCCCGAGTTCTGGCAATACCCGGGTGACCTGCCGACTTCTTGGCATGGAATTCCAGGAACACTCGCTGTCTTAACCTAGGAGGCACAAACAAAAGACCTACCGGAAGGTCTGGAGGAGCCTGCTCCTGTGCTCTAAGGACTAATGATAAGAGGTCCTAGGTAATGCCCACTTTAATACATGATGGGGAAACAATGGGCAACGGCTCCTCGGTGGTCTCCTGGATTGGAGCAAAACTCCGCGAGAGCGCATCAGCCTTGATGTTTTTTGACCCAGGGCGATATGTTATCAAAAAATTAAAGCGAGCAAAAAACAAAGCCCATCGTGCCTGCCTGGCATTGAGACGCTTCGCTGACTCTAAATATGCCAGATTCTTATGGTCAGTGAGAATTGAGACCACAAACTTAGCCCCCTCAAGCCAGTGTCTCCACTCCTCGAGTGCATCCTTAATAGCCAACAATTCCCGGTTACCCACGTCATAATTCATCTCGGCAGGCGAAAATTTACGGGAAAAGTACGCACAGGGATGAAGGCGATTATCAGACACTCCCATCTGAGAAAGCACTGCCCCAATACCCATCTCAGAGGCATCCACCTCCACCACAATAGGACGCTCTGGATCTGGGTGTCGCAGCACCTTGGCCGAAACAAATGCCCTTTTGAGACGGGCAAAAGCCGCTTTAGCCTCACAAGACCAGTGAGCAACATCCGCCCCTTTCTTAGTGAGTGCCACCAAGGGCGCCACTATAGACGAAAATCCAGCGATAAATCGTCTATAAAAATTCGCAAAGCCCAGGAAACGCTGAAGCGCCTTCAAACTAGTGGGCTGCACCCAATCCAGGACTGCCTGTACCTTGGAACCCTCCATTTGGAAACCTTCTGGGGAGATAATATATCCTAGAAATGCGATTTGCTGAACTTCAAATTCGCACTTCTCCAGCTTCGCCCCAAGCCGGTGGTCTCTGAGTTTCTGGAGGACTAAGCGTACATGCTTCCGATGTTCCTCCAGGGAATGGGAGAAGATTAGGATGTCATCTAAGTATACAACTAAGAATCTATCCAAATATTCCCTGAGCACATCATTCATGAAATCCTGGAAGACTGCCGGGGCATTACAGAGCCCAAAAGGCATCACCAAATATTCATAATGCCCTGAGTGGGTATTAAAGGCAGTCTTCCATTCATCCCCCTCTCTTATTCGGATTAGATTGTACGCACCGCGTAGGTCAATCTTAGAAAAAATGGTGGCAGTACGAAGCTGATCAAACAAGACCGAAATGAGAGGCAGTGGGTATGAGTTTTTAATCGTGATACGGTTCAATTCCCTGAAGTCGATGCAGGGTCGCAACGAACCGTCCTTTTTACCCACGAAGAAGAACCCCGACCCAACTGGAGACTGTGAAGGTCTGATAAATCCCTTAGCCAAGTTCTCCTGAATGTACTCTGCCATAGCCTGAGTCTCAGGACGTGACAGGGAGTACAACCTGCTCTTGGGAAGCTTAGCATTTGGCAACAAATCAATGGCACAGTCATAGGGGCGATGGGGAGGTAGTACCTAGAGATGAGCGGGTTCGGTTTCTTTGAATCCGAACCCGCACGAACTTCACTTTTTTTTTCACGGGTCCGAGCGACTCGGATCTTCCCGCCTTGCTCGGTTAACCCGAGCGCGCCCGAACGTCATCATGACGCTGTCGGATTCTCGCGAGACTCGGATTCTATATAAGGAGCCGCGCGTCGCCGCCATTTTCACACGTGCATTGAGATTGATAGGGAGAGGACGTGGCTGGCGTCCTCTCCATTTAGATTAGATTTAGAAGAGAGAGAGAGAGAGAGATTGCTGTGATACTGTAGATTAGAAGAGAGTGCAGAGTGCAGACAGAGTTTAGTGACTGACGACCACAGTGACCAGTGACCACCAGAGACAGTGCAGTTGTTTGTTTTATTTAATATATCCGTTCTCTGCCTGAAAAAAACGATACACAGTCACACAGTGACTCAGTCTGTGTGCACTGCTCAGCCCAGTGTGCTGCACATCAATGTATTGTATATAAAGCTTATAATTGTGGGGGAGACTGGGGAGCACTGCAGGTTGTTATAGCAGGAGCCAGGAGTACATGATAAATAATATTATATTAAAATTAAACAGTGCACACTTTTGCTGCAGGAGTGCCACTGCCAGTGTGACTAGTGGTGACCAGTGCCTGACCACCAGTATATTAGTAGTATTGTATACTATCTCTTTATCAACCAGTCTATATTAGCAGCAGACACAGTACAGTGCGGTAGTTCACGGCTGTGGCTACCTCTGTGTCGGCACTCGGCAGGCAGTCCGTCCATCCATAATTGTATTATATACCACCTAACCGTGGTTTTTTTTTTCTTTCTTTATACCGTCGTCATAGTCATACTAGTTGTTACGAGTATACTACTATCTCTTTATCAACCAGTGTACAGTGCGGTAGTTCACGGCTGTGGCTACCTCTGTGTCGGAACTCGGCAGGCAGTCCGTCCATCCATAATTGTATTATAATATATACCACCTAACCGTGGTTTTTTTTTCGTTCTTTATACCGTCGTCATACTAGTTGTTACGAGTATACTACTATCTCTTTATCAACCAGTGTACAGTGCGGTAGTTCACGGCTGTGGCTACCTCTGTGTCGGAACTCGGCAGGCAGTCCGTCCATCCATAATTGTATTATAATATATACCACCTAACCGTGGTTTTTTTTTCGTTCTTTATACCGTCGTCATACTAGTTGTTACGAGTATACTACTATCTCTTTATCAACCAGTGTACAGTGCGGTAGTTCACGGCTGTGGCTACCTCTGTGTCGGCACTCGGCAGGCAGTCCGTCCAACCATAATTGTATTATATACCACCTAACCGTGGTTTTTTTTTCATTCTTTATACCGTCGTCATACTAGTTGTTACGAGTATACTACTATCTCTTTATCAACCAGTGTACAGTGCGGTAGTTCACGGCTGTGGCTACCTCTGTGTCGGCACTCGGCAGGCAGTCCGTCCAACCATAATTGTATTATATACCACCTAACCGTGGTTTTTTTTTCATTCTTTATACCGTCGTCATACTAGTTGTTACGAGTATACTACTATCTCTTTATCAACCAGTGTACAGTGCGGTAGTTCACGGCTGTGGCTACCTCTGTGTCGGCACTCGGCAGCCCGTCCATAATTGTATATACCAGTGACCTAACCGTGGTTTTTTTTTCTTTCTTTATACATACATACTAGTTACGAGTATACTATCTCTTTATCAACCAGTCTATATATTAGCAGCAGACACAGTACAGTGCGGTAGTTCACGGCTGTGGCTACCTCTGTGTCGGCACTCCGCAGCCCGTCCATAATTGTATATACCAGTGACCTAACCGTGGTTTTTTTTTCTTTCTTTATACATACATACTAGTTACGAGTATACTATCTCTTTATCAACCAGTCTATATATTAGCAGCAGACACAGTACAGTGCGGTAGTTCACGGCTGTGGCTACCTCTGTGTCGGCACTCGGCAGCCCGTCCATAATTGTATATACCAGTGACCTAACCGTGGTTTTTTTTTCTTTCTTTATACATACATACATACTAGTTACGAGTATACTATCTCTTTATCAACCAGTCTATATATTAGCAGCAGACACAGTACAGTGCGGTAGTTCACGGCTGTGGCTACCTCTGTGTCGGCACTCGGCAGCCCGTCCATAATTGTATATACCAGTGACCTAACCGTGGTTTTTTTTTCTTTCTTTATACATACATACTAGTTACGAGTATACTATCTCTTTATCAACCAGTCTATATATTAGCAGCAGACACAGTACAGTGCGGTAGTTCACGGCTGTGGCTACCTCTGTGTCGGCACTCGGCAGCCCGTCCATAATTGTATATACCAGTGACCTAACCGTGGTTTTTTTTTCCTTTCTTTATACATACATACTAGTTACGAGTATACTATCTCTTTATCAACCAGTCTATATATTAGCAGCAGACACAGTACAGTGCGGTAGTTCACGGCTGTGGCTACCTCTGTGTCGGCACTCGGCAGCCCGTCCATAATTGTATATACCAGTGACCTAACCGTGGTTTTTTTTTCTTTCTTTATACATACATACTAGTTACGAGTATACTATCTCTTTATCAACCAGTCTATATATTAGCAGCAGACACAGTACAGTGCGGTAGTTCACGGCTGTGGCTACCTCTGTGTCGGCACTCGGCAGCCCGTCCATAATTGTATACTAGTATCCAATCCATCCATCTGCATTGTTTACCTGAGGTGCCTTTTAGTTGTGCCTATTAAAATATGGAGAACAAAAATGTTGAGGTTCCAAAATTAGGGAAAGATCAAGATCCACTTCCACCTCGTGCTGAAGCTGCTGCCACTAGTCATGGCCGAGACGATGAAATGCCAGCAACGTCGTCTGCCAAGGCCGATGCCCAATGGCATAGTACAGAGCATGTCAAAACCAAAACACCAAATATCAGTAAAAAAAGGACTCCAAAACCTAAAATAAAATTGTCGGAGGAGAAGCGTAAACTTGCCAATATGCCATTTACCACACGGAGTGGCAAGGAACGGCTGAGGCCCTGGCCTATGTTCATGGCTAGTGGTTCAGCTTCACATGAGGATGGAAGCACTCAGCCTCTCGCTAGAAAACTGAAAAGACTCAAGCTGGCAAAAGCACCGCAAAGAACTGTGCGTTCTTTGAAATCCCAAATCCACAAGGAGAGTCCAATTGTGTCGGTTGCGATGCCTGACCTTCCCAACACTGGACGTGAAGAGCATGCGCCTTCCACCATTTGCACGCCCCCTGCAAGTGCTGGAAGGAGCACCCGCAGTCCAGTTCCTGATAGTCAGATTGAAGATGTCAGTGTTGAAGTACACCAGGATGAGGAGGATATGGGTGTTGCTGGCGCTGGGGAGGAAATTGACCAGGAGGATTCTGATGGTGAGGTGGTTTGTTTAAGTCAGGCACCCGGGGAGACACCTGTTGTCCGTGGGAGGAATATGGCCGTTGACATGCCAGGTGAAAATACCAAAAAAATCAGCTCTTCGGTGTGGAGGTATTTCACCAGAAATGCGGACAACAGGTGTCAAGCCGTGTGTTCCCTTTGTCAAGCTGTAATAAGTAGGGGTAAGGACGTTAACCACCTCGGAACATCCTCCCTTATACGTCACCTGCAGCGCATTCATAATAAGTCAGTGACAAGTTCAAAAACTTTGGGTGACAGCGGAAGCAGTCCACTGACCAGTAAATCCCTTCCTCTTGTAACCAAGCTCACGCAAACCACCCCACCAACTCCCTCAGTGTCAATTTCCTCCTTCCCCAGGAATGCCAATAGTCCTGCAGGCCATGTCACTGGCAAGTCTGACGAGTCCTCTCCTGCCTGGGATTCCTCCGATGCATCCTTGCGTGTAACGCCTACTGCTGCTGGCGCTGCTGTTGTTGCCGCTGGGAGTCGATGGTCATCCCAGAGGGGAAGTCGTAAGCCCACTTGTACTACTTCCAGTAAGCAATTGACTGTTCAACAGTCCTTTGCGAGGAAGATGAAATATCACAGCAGTCATCCTACTGCAAAGCAGATAACTGAGTCCTTGACAACTATGTTGGTGTTAGACGTGCGTCCGGTATCCGCCGTTAGTTCACAGGGAACTAGACAATTTATTGAGGCAGTGTGCCCCCGTTACCAAATACCATCTAGGTTCCACTTCTCTAGGCAGGCGATACCGAGAATGTACACGGACGTCAGAAAAAGACTCACCAGTCTCCTAAAAAATGCAGTTGTACCCAATGTCCACTTAACCACGGACATGTGGACAAGTGGAGCAGGGCAGGGTCAGGACTATATGACTGTGACAGCCCACTGGGTAGATGTATGGACTCCCGCCGCAAGAACAGCAGCGGCGGCACCAGTAGCAGCATCTCGCAAACGCCAACTCTTTCCTAGGCAGGCTACGCTTTGTATCACCGCTTTCCAGAATACGCACACAGCTGAAAACCTCTTACGGCAACTGAGGAAGATCATCGCGGAATGGCTTACCCCAATTGGACTCTCCTGTGGATTTGTGGCATCGGACAACGCCAGCAATATTGTGTGTGCATTAAATATGGGCAAATTCCAGCACGTCCCATGTTTTGCACATACCTTGAATTTGGTGGTGCAGAATTTTTTTAAAAACGACAGGGGCGTGCAAGAGATGCTGTACAGGCACCACGTACAGAAGACTGGAGCACCACCAAAAACTACTGAACCTGCCCTGCCATCATCTGAAGCAAGAAGTGGTAACGAGGTGGAATTCAACCCTCTATATGCTTCAGAGGTTGGAGGAGCAGCAAAAGGCCATTCAAGCCTATACAATTGAGCACGATATAGGAGATGGAATGCACCTGTCTCAAGTGCAGTGGAGAATGATTTCAACGTTGTGCAAGGTTCTGATGCCCTTTGAACTTGCCACACGTGAAGTCAGTTCAGACACTGCCAGCCTGAGTCAGGTCATTCCCCTCATCAGGCTTTTGCAGAAGAAGCTGGAGGCATTGAAGAAGGAGCTAAAAGGGAGCGATTCCGCTAGGCATGTGGGACTTGTGGATGCAGCCCTTAATTCGCTTAACAAGGATTCACGGGTGGTCAATCTGTTGAAATCAGAGCACTACATTTTGGCCACCGTGCTCGATCCTAGATTTAAAGCCTACCTTGGATCTCTCTTTCCGGCAGACACAGGTCTGCTGGGGTTGAAAGACCTGCTGGTGACAAAATTGTCAAGTCAAGCGGAACGCGACCTGTCAACATCTCCTCCTTCACATTCTCCCGCAACTGGGGGTGCGAGGAAAAGGCTCAGAATTCCGAGCCCACCCGCTGGCGGTGATGCAGGGCAGTCTGGAGCGACTGCTGATGCTGACATCTGGTCCGGACTGAAGGACCTGACAACGATTACGGACATGTCGTCTACTGTCACTGCATATGATTCTCTCAACATTGATAGAATGGTGGAGGATTATATGAGTGACCGCATCCAAGTAGGCACGTCACACAGTCCGTACTTATACTGGCAGGAAAAAGAGGCAATTTGGAGGCCCTTGCACAAACTGGCTTTATTCTACCTAAGTTGCCCTCCCACAAGTGTGTACTCCGAAAGAGTGTTTAGTGCCGCCGCTCACCTTGTCAGCAATCGGCGTACGAGGTTACATCCAGAAAATGTGGAGAAGATGATGTTCATTAAAATGAATTATAATCAATTCCTCCGCGGAGACATTGACCAGCAGCAATTGCCTCCACAAAGTACACAGGGAGCTGAGATGGTGGATTCCAGTGGGGACGAATTGATAATCTGTGAGGAGGGGGATGTACACGGTGATATATCGGAGGGTGAAGATGAGGTGGACATCTTGCCTCTGTAGAGCCAGTTTGTGCAAGGAGAGATTAATTGCTTCTTTTTTGGGGGGGGTCCAAACCAACCCGTCATATCAGTCACAGTCGTGTGGCAGACCCTGTCACTGAAATGATGGGTTGGTTAAAGTGTGCATGTCCTGTTTTGTTTATACAACATAAGGGTGGGTGGGAGGGCCCAAGGATAATTCCATCTTGCACCTCTTTTTTCTTTTCTTTTTCTTTGCATCATGTGCTGATTGGGGAGGGTTTTTTGGAAGGGACATCCTGCGTGACACTGCAGTGCCACTCCTAAATGGGCCCGGTGTTTGTGTCGGCCACTAGGGTCGCTAATCTTACTCACACAGTCAGCTACCTCATTGCGCCTCTTTTTTTCTTTGCGTCATGTGCTGTTTGGGGAGGGTTTTTTGGAAGGGACATCCTGCGTGACACTGCAGTGCCACTCCTAGATGGGCCCGGTGTTTGTGTCGGCCACTAGGGTCGCTAATCTTACTCACACAGCTACCTCATTGCGCCTCTTTTTTTCTTTGCGTCATGTGCTGTTTGGGGAGGGTTTTTTGGAAGGGACATCCTGCGTGACACTGCAGTGCCACTCCTAGATGGGCCCGGTGTTTGTGTCGGCCACTAGGGTCGCTAATCTTACTCACACAGTCAGCTACCTCATTGCGCCTCTTTTTTTCTTTGCGTCATGTGCTGTTTGGGGAGGGTTTTTTGGAAGGGCCATCCTGCGTGACACTGCAGTGCCACTCCTAGATGGGCCCGGTGTTTGTGTCGGCCACTAGGGTCGCTAATCTTACTCACACAGTCAGCTACCTCATTGCGCCTCTTTTTTTCTTTGCGTCATGTGCTGTTTGGGGAGGGTTTTTTGGAAGGGCCATCCTGCGTGACACTGCAGTGCCACTCCTAGATGGGCCCGGTGTTTGTGTCGGCCACTAGGGTCGCTAATCTTACTCACACAGCTACCTCATTGCGCCTCTTTTTTTCTTTGCGTCATGTGCTGTTTGGGGAGGGTTTTTTGGAAGGGACATCCTGCGTGACACTGCAGTGCCACTCCTAGATGGGCCCGGTGTTTGTGTCGGCCACTAGGGTCGCTTATCTTACTCACACAGCGACCTCGGTGCAAATTTTAGGACTAAAAATAATATTGTGAGGTGTGAGGTATTCAGAATAGACTGAAAATGAGTGTAAATTATGGTTTTTGAGGTTAATAATACTTTGGGATCAAAATGACCCCCAAATTCTATGATTTAAGCTGTTTTTTAGTGTTTTTGGAAAAAAACACCCGAATCCAAAACACACCCGAATCCGACAAAAATAATTCGGTGAGGTTTTGCCAAAACGCGTTCGAACCCAAAACACGGCCGCGGAACCGAACCCAAAACCAAAACCCGAAAAATTTCAGGCGCTCATCTCTAGTAGTACCTCTGCAACTTTTTTGGAGAACACGTCCGCAAAATCTGCATAACACCCTGGCAATCCTGGCAAACTTAGCTGCGAGAGCCTGACTGGAAGGCCCAAGCAACTCCTGAAACAATCAGTACCCCAACTAAGAATCTCCCCAGAGACCCAGTCAAATTGAGGATTGTGGGCCCTTAACCAGGGTAACCCCAACACCAATGGGGCAAAAGTACAGACAGTCACATAAAAGGACAATTTTTCAGAGTGTGTGGCTCCAATAAACAAAGAAATCTGGCTAGTGCAAGAGGTAATTTTACCTTGGGATAATGGTTCCCCGTTTAACCCACAAATCTCAATTTCCGATGCCAAGGGTACTAAGGGAACAGAGTGTTTCAGGGCGAATTGGCGGTCCATAAAAACCCCGTCGGCCCCACTGTCCACAAAGGCCTCAGTCTTGACAGTTTGACCGAGGATTTTCAAGGTCACCGGAATGATAAAAGTCTTCTTGGGAAATTCTGACTTCTGGCCTGACAGGATATTTCCCATCACCCTCAGGCCCTGAAGTTTTCCGGCTTTTCTGGGCATGATACTACCACATGACCTTTATTCCCACAGTACAAACACAACCCCTGCTGTCTCCTCCGCGTCTTCTCACGCGAGGAGAGGCGGGTAGCCCCAATCTGCATAGGCTCCTCAGAAAATTCCTCAGAGTCTGAGGTTCCCTTGGGAAGGAAGGAAATCTCAGTCTCCCTTTCAAGCCTACGCTCTCTCAGCCGTCTATCCACCCGGATGGATAACTGCATGAGCTGATCCAAGCTATCAGGCAAGGGATATTGTACCAGTTGGTCCTTTATCTGGTTAGAAAGACCTCTTCGGTACTGGTGTCTCAGGGCTGGGTCATTCCACTGGGTATCATGGGCCAACCTCCGAAACTCCGTACAGTAAACCTCAACTGGCCTTCGCCCTTGCTTAAGGATCGAAATATGAGCCTCGGCTGAGGCCGTCTTGTCAGGGTCATCATACAACATGCCCAGTGCCGTAAAAAAAGCATCAACACTTTTAAGCGACGGACAGTCAGGCTGCAACCCATATGCCCAGACCTGTGGGTCTCCTTGTAG
This sequence comes from Pseudophryne corroboree, assembly GCF_028390025.1. Lineage (NCBI taxonomy): Eukaryota > Metazoa > Chordata > Amphibia > Anura > Myobatrachidae > Pseudophryne > Pseudophryne corroboree. Next base: position 71,446,104 of record NC_086455.1, read on the forward strand.
CAAGGAAATCACTATGCCCACCCGCTGAATCTCCGACCCAGAAGACTGAGGCCTAAGCCGGAAGTATAGCTTGCAGCTCTCCTTGAAACAAAAGAACTGCGAGCGATCTCCAGAAAAACGATCCGGGAGATTTACTTTCGGCTCCTTAACCCCTGCAGGTGCTGCTGCTGCGGGAGCTCCGCCAGCAGCCTGGGAGGTGTGCATTTTAATGGACAAATCATTAAATTGTCGAGTCAGGACCTGCACCTGATCGACCACCTGTTGCAACGTATTTTGAGGGGTATGCTCCATATTCCCACAAAATTTCAACAGGAGTATTAGGCTGCTGAATATGTTATGCACACCAGTGCCTGCAGGAAAGTACTGGTGTCAGAACTGTTATGCACTCCAGTGTCTGCAGGAATGTACTGGTGTTTGAACTGTTATGCAAAACAAATGGACTCACAGACAAACTGGGGAATATGACATAACGTACACAGAAGGTAATAGGGTAACAAAATACACACAAAGTGAACAGAGAAGCCCAGAGGCTAAGGAACTGGGTATCTCCCTTGTATTAGAACTGCACAGATGGAAAAAGCAAGATGTTGTGTTTTAATACGTAGAGAACCCGAAATGCTGTTGCTAAGGGCAACAGCAAAACCCTAAAGGGTTACCAACGGGTGTGGCAGTAAACTCCTTGGTCAGAGATGGAATGATAGACACAAGGAGAGTCTCCACAATCCTATTTCTCACTTGCAGTGCACAGGTTTTAGCTTACTGCCACTAAACTGACCCCTGACACCTAGCACAGTGAGACAGGATTAGACAGGCAAGTCTTAGAATACAGCCGCAAACTTGCTAAGTTCACAGAGTAGTAACAGAACCCCAGCAAGCTAAACGACTGACTCCAGTCTTACTGCTAGGTCTGGATTGGCAGAGTGTAATACCAAATCCCCAGGCCTATTTGCAGTAAGCAACAAACAAATACAAAGCTACACAGTACTGGCTAACTTTCATGGACTGACTAACCAACAAAGATTCAGCAGCATCTGCTTACCCTGAAAAGAGGCCTTATAAAGCAGGTGCTGTCCACGCCCCACTCAGACCTCACAGACTGTGAGCACAAAAACCAGCACCGGATCCCCTGCCGTGCACAGAGCCTATAACCACTGCACAGCAAAAGACCCGAACCGGAGTATCAGCTGCGCTCAGGTTACTCCACTAGCACTTGTCTCCCGGTTGCCATGACGACGTGGCAGCACAGGGCAGGAGACCCTAACATTATGATCCCAATAAGATTGGGTGTCCTGCTTCAAAGAAGTCAATTACATGCTGGATCAGGCTCACTATCCAGCATGCTTATTCCACAGTAGGATTGCCAATTCCAAAATCTGTACAGGCCCACTCAACTAGGTCAGTGGGTTCTTCTTGGGCAGGTGCCCGCGGTGTCACGGCCTTACAGCTCTGCTGATCAGCTACTTGGTCAGGTTCGAACACGTTTGCAAAGTTCTATAAGTTCGGTACTTTGGCCTCTGAGGACCTTCAGTTTGGTCAATAAGTTCTGCAGGACCCTCACTCTCCCACCCGGTTTGGGAGCTTTGGTACTTCCCCATGGTACTAAATGGATCGCCAGTATCTTCTAGAGAAACTGAGAAAATAGGATTTTAATTACCTACTGGTAAATCCTTTTCTCATAGTCCATAGAGGATACTGGGCGCCCGCCCAGTGCTTCGTTCTTCCTGCACTGTTACTTGGTTACGTATTGTTGTTTGGTTCAATTGTTGCTGTTCCTGTTCCAAGTTTGGTTAGCTTGGCTTTCCTCTAGTTTGTGTGTGCTGGTTCGGAATCTCACCACTATTCTTTTATATCCTTCTCTCAAAGTATGTCCGTCTCCTCGGGCACAGTTTCCTAGACTGAGTCTGGAAGGAGGGGCATAGAGGGAGGAGCCAACCCACACTTTCAAATTCTTAAAGTACCCGTGGCTCCTAGTGGACCTGTCTACACCCCATGGTACTAAATGGATCCCCAGTATCCTCTACGGACTACGAGAAAAGGATTTACCGGTAGGTAATTGAAATCTTGTTTTTTTTTACGATGGTCAAACTTTGCTTAGTCCCAAATATTGGTTCTGGAACACCGATGGTGTACTTGTTTGAAGTACGCCAGCTACTGTACTTAACACTTCAAGAAAAGGAGTTGAACACAAAACCTGTTATATCATATGCTTAGCTTGTGAGCTATCAGTTATTGGGGGTCATTCCGAGTTGTTCGCTCGCTAGCAGATTTTAGCAGCATTGCACACGCTAGGCCGCCGCCCTCTGGGAGTGTATCTTAGCTTAGCAGAATTGTGAATGAAAGATTAGCAGAATTGCGAATAGAAAATTCTTAGCAGTTTCTGAGTAGCTCGAGACTTATTCCTACACTGCGATCAGCTCAGCCCGTTTCGTTCCTGGTTTGACGTCACAAACACGCCCTGCGTTCGGCCAGCCACTCCCCCGTTTCTCCAGACACTCACGCGTTTTATTCTGGTATGCCTGCGTTTTTTCCACACACTCCCAGAAAACAGTCAGTTTCCACCCAGAAACACCCACTTCCTGTCAATCACACTCAGATCACTTCAACAATGGAAATTCTTAGTTCGGACGTGAGTAAATCTACTAAGTTTTGAGCTAAAATACTTAGCACATGCACGCTGAGTACCATGCGCAGTTTTGCCTTAATAGCTCCGTTGCGAAAATCGGCAACGAGCGAACAACTCGACATGACCCCCCTTGTGTGATGTGTGTGCCCCTTGATGTTCAGTTCTGTTTAAAATGCTCCTGTATTTAAAACAGGCATTGCTCAGCATGCCATGCCCGGGACTCAAACCATACCTCCCAACTGTCCCGATGTTTTTGTGGGACAGTCCCGATTTTTCAGCCACTGTCCTGCTGTCCTACCTGCAGACAGCAGTATCCTGCGGTGGGGTGGGGGAGTTGGAAAGCCCCTCCTGTCACTGTATGCAGCATCTACTCACAGGGGAGGGACTGAGGGCATGCCAGCAGCTCCGGCAGCACAGGGTATGCCCCCACAGTGACAGAAAATGGTAGGTGTGGTACACAGTAGCAGCATTCCCAGGTAGCTACACCCCCTGTTGCCAAGGTCATGCCCTTTTTGGGGGCATGTGCAAGAGTCCCTAGTTCAGTTTACAAAATGTTGGAAGGTACGCTCAAACTCAACGTCATACATCACAGCCGCACACTACAAGTTCAGAACATGGGACCCCCTGAATTACCATAACTAAACTGGTTGAGAACATTAAGCTTGTTCAGTACATTAAAATGTGTACATTCAAGTGCTCGCTTCGCTCGCCGCACTTCAGGCAAGGTGGCTTGCTCTGTTTCACTTGCCGCATGTTATAGTTCTCAACAGATATCCACATGGATGGTAAAACTGCAAGCTCAGTGGGTCCCATGTTCTAAACTTGAGCCCAAACTGCATACAATAGATCTAGCAGCTGTGGTTTAAACTGACCATTACAACTAGCTTCATGTAGTTAGAATTACTAGGTTTCATATGCAGGTGGAAATAGTGTTGTGTGTCTAGCTGTAGTTTAAATGTAAAGGTAGTTGGGCGGTTCTTTTCCGCCTTCACTATAGGACCTATCCCAATAGGGTCCAAAGTATACACAGACAAAAAGGGGTGTGTGAAGGAGATGGCGCTACCCTTTCTGAAAATGTAGAAAGAGATGTGACCTAAGATCTGAATTTACTTATCCAAGAGGATCAGTGATTGGCCCTGTGACCGGATGGTCCCGTACAAAAGGTCCACGCCAGTTCGCGTCCCGTCCCCAGTCACAGAATGGAGTTTAAGGTAACACGGGACCTGGCCAATTAGGTGGTTCCCGCTAACCATCAATAACCGCCTGTTACTGCTACCACCAGACTCCTCCCTGTCGTGGCGTCTGGAACCATGGTTCTGCTCTGTATGCGTCGACACGCTGTCTTACCACCCCTGTGTGGTGTTCATGAATCCCCAATCATGGCTTGCCTAAGCACAGCACGGTAGCAGGCAGAAGGCGGAGCTTGGAGATGCTGGGTGTACCCTGGACACCCTGAAACGGAGCTAGGTTTCGCCTAGCCCTGCAGGTCACAAGATGAAGCGGTCGTCTTGAGGCAGAATATGTTTTATTTGCCCAATACAGTCTTCAAAAAGACTCAGCAATACAGGAAGATGTTTACAGCAGAGTGAAAATGGTATAATACAACCCTGAAGCTCACAGGCCTCCACTTTTTATACAGTAAAACCCCAATGCATATCAGGGGGTAGTCCCCCCTGAGTCCATTCCATCCAAACAGGATATCTTACAAAATATAAAAAAATAAATTACATTTTAAAAGGATATAAGTGCATGAAGCAATTTCCTTCCTGTCACACACAAAGTTTGGTTTCATTTAAACTCCATTCCTTACCACCTGGTAGTTTACAATTTGCCTTTGATACATTAATCACATAGCTTCAAAATACGGTTTGTATTTGATTTCGCAAACAAATGTTCCTCATCCTTCCTGCATATACCATTCAGGATTCGTATATCAATCAAACCAGCTACATAAATAAATACAAGTTCCAAACCCATGCCAATCCATACCACTTTACATATGGAATATGGAACCCCCCCCCCCATCCCCGTGATTAATGCCTTTGTCTAAGTAACTTACACTCCCAGCCATTACCTGTTGTACCCTGTCCAACATCAAAAGGTTTTTGTTATTCACCCAATCTGCTAGGAGAGGGCAATTAGCATCCCATTTCCTAGTCACAGTACATGTGACCACATCTTAAATATCAATACATTTAAACATGCGATCCTACAACTGTGCACAAAGCACTACATATGACATGTTAAAACACATCATTAAACATATTTTGAAACAATCCGTGCCTGTCCTGTCCTGTAGCAAGGAACCGCAGGGTAGCCACGAGCCTCGCCGCAGCAGGGATAGGAACCCGCGATTTGGTATCCCGCTTCTGTATGAGGGCAGATCACCAGACGCAGCAACTCCTGGAAGGTGTAATCATTCATGCGCAGGAAGTTGCGGTAGTCATCCGGGTTGTTCTCCCTGATCTCATCCAGGAGGGGCATGTAGAAACGAGTAGGCCACTTAAGCAGCCACTCCTTGGTCCAGCAAGATCTTTCCCTCCGCCTTTGTTGGGCCCTCTCCCTGTCTCCCCTTATCTTCAGCACAGAGTAGATACTCTGATAACGAGCAGAATCCATCTCTACACACACACACAAACACAGCAGTATAGAAAAAGAAACACTTTGTAATGCAAGCAGAACAAAGCAGTGCACGGTAGCTAGCAATGTGGAACGAGCAGCAGGTATAAACCAAACTTCTCTAGTCACAGAGCAAATAGAAGTGCACAGAGTAAAATGGCGGCTTGTTTATATATCCCCCAGATAGGCCAGCCCTCTATTTAATTTTTTTGAAATCTTGCAGATAAATCTGGTGTGCTTTGGTCAGCATGCGATGCGCTGGCATTCGATCATCCGATACCACCCGATTTCTGGTCGTAAGGGGCATGCGATAAATCACAGGATTGTATGCGCATCCAATGCACAAAAAATGCACTTTCGATGCGATTTATCTCAAGGTGAGCTTCAAGGGAAATCGGGCCCGATATCGCGTTGAATGCAATCGCACAAGTGTACGGGGGCCATTAGCGTTATTAATTTATGTGATTGACATCCCTGTCAGCCAATAGTAGGTTTAATACTTATTGAACCCACAGTGCTGTTCTACCAGGCGTGTCAATTCCCAGTAATACCAACAGAAGCAACAATCTTCATACATCACTATACAGGCAGTATCAGTGCCATGTTTCATGCAAGCATTATAGTAGACATGACAGTGCTGGTTTCTGTACATGTTCCTCGTGGTATCCGGATTCTAGGTCAACAGTGTCTAGGTCGACACACATTAGGTCGATACCTATTGGTTGACAGTGAGTATGTCGACACAGTAAATAGGTGGACACGACCATTAGGTCGACATGACTTTTTCAAAAAAAATTTTTTTTAACTTTTTTATACTTTACGATCCATGTGGACTATAATTGGGAATAGTAACCTGTGCACTTTGCCCGAAGCATGGGGAGCGAAGCGAGCCATGTGAAGGGACGCGGTGCACTAATTGGGGTTCCCCGTCACTTTACAAAGAAAACAACACCAAAAAAACATAAAAAAACTCATGTCTACCTTTTCCCATGTCGACCTACTCACTGACGACCCTGATTCCCATACCCGTTCCTTATGATATCCTTCCCACATGAGGAATGATTTGATACAAACATCCCAGCTCTATTCATGTACTATTAGTTCTGTCATTTCAGAATTCAGAAACTACAAAGACCACAGAATGTAGAAGCAATTGTGGAACTCTAAAATCATATCACAATGAACATGAAGTTCAGTCTAGATAGAGGTAGCCCTGCACTTTTTAGGTCAAGTTGTATCTTAATAAGAAATTGGGGCCAAAATAAAAAGGGGAGTAAACGTAGTTTTATTTCAATAATGCAAACATACCAGCACATAATACATTTTGAGGAAGTGGGATGATGCTATAACCAAGAATGAGTGAAGTCATAGGGTATTGTTGTGGTGCAACCGTCCTGGAGAGGTAATTCCAAACGGGTCTGTGACTCCAGGTCGACACCAAAAAGGTCGACACACCTTGAGTCGACACCAGATGGTCGACACGCCTTAGGTCGACGTGGACAAAATGTCTACATGGACAAAGTCGACATGAGTTTTTTATGTTTTTGTTGTTGTTGTTTTCTTCGTAGAGTGACCGGGAACCCCAGCTAGTGCACCGCTTCGCTCGCCATGCTTCGGGCAAGGTACCTCGCTGCGCTCGGCACAGCTCACCATTCTCAATCGTAGTCCACGCGGATAGTAACGTATGAAAAAGTTCAAAACAACAGGATTTTGATACCTACCGTAAATCCTTTTCTCCAAGTCCATAGAGGATGCTGGGTTCCACTTCATGACCATGGGGTATAGACGGTTCCGCAGGAGCCATGGGCACTTTTAAGACTTTTCAATGGGTGTGAACTGGCTCCTCCCTCTATGCCCCTCTATGCCCCTCCTCCAGACCTCAGTTATAGGAACTGTGCCCAGGGAGATGGACATTTCGAGGAAAGGATTTACTTTAATACTAGTGGTGAGATACATACCAACTCACACCCCAACCATGCCGCACACATGGTATTCAACATAACACAAGCCAACAGGCATGAACCAATTGCAGCAACATGCTGCTGAAACAACATGCTTTAATAACTAAACTGCAGGTAAAGTACGCACTGGGACGGGCGCCCAGCATCCTCTACGGACTAGGAGAAAAGGATTTACCGGTAGGTATCAAAATCCTGTTTTCTCTGACGTCCTAGTGGATGCTGGGAACTCCGTAAGGACCATGGGGAATAGCGGCTCCGCAGGAGACTGGGCACAAAAAGTAAAAGCTTTAGACTAGCTGGTGTGCACTGGCTCCTCCCCCTATGACCCTCCTCCAAGCCTCAGTTAGATTTTTGTGCCCGAACGAGAAGGGTGCAAGCTAGGTGGCTCTCCTGAGCTGCTTAGAAGTAAAAGTTTAAATAGTTTTTTTATTTTCAGTGAGTCCTGCTGGCAACAGGCTCACTGCATCGTGGGACTAAGGGGAGAAGAAGCGAACTCACCTGACTGCAGAGTGGATTGGGCTTCTTGGCTACTGGACATTAGCTCCAGAGGGACGATCACAGGTTCAGCCTGGATGGGTCCCGGAGCCGCGCCGCCGGCCCCCTTACAGAGCCAGAAGAGCGAAGAGGTCCGGAGAAAGCGGCGGCAGAAGACGTTCCTGTCTTCAAATAAGGTAGCGCACAGCACTGCAGCTGTGCGCCATTGCTCTCAGCACACTTCACACTCCGGTCACTGAGGGTGCAGGGCGCTGGGGGGGAGCGCCCTGAGACGCAATAAAAATGATATAAAAACCTTATATGGCTAAAAAAAATGCATCACATATAGCTCCTGGGCTATATGGATGCATTTATCCCCTGCCAGTTTCCTGAAAAAAGCGGGAGAAAAGGCCGCCGTGAAGGGGGCGGAGCCTTTCTCCTCAGCACACAAGCGCCATTTTCTTTCACAGCTCCGCTGGAAGGACGGCTCCCTGACTCTCCCCTGCAGACTACACTACAGAAACAGGGTAAAACAAGAGAGGGGGGGCACTATTGGCAGCTAATATATAATACAGCAGCTATAAAGGGAGTAACACTTATATAAGGTTATCCCTGTATATATATAGCGCTCTGGTGTGTGCTGGCAAACTCTCCCTCTGTCTCCCCAAAGGGCTAGTGGGGTCCTGTCCTCTATCAGAGCATTCCCTGTGTGTGTGCTGGGTGTCGGTACGATTGTGTCGACATGTATGAGGAGGAAAATGATGTGGAAGCAGAGCAATTGCCTGTGTTAGTGATGTCACCCCCTAGGGAGTCGACACCTGACTGGATGGTAGTAATTAAAGAATTACGTGACAATGTCAGCACTTTGCAAAAAACTGTTGACGACATGAGACAGCCGACAAATCAATTAGTGCCTGTTCAGGCGTCTCAGACACCGTCAGGGGCGCTAAAACGCCCGTTACCTCAGATGGTCGACACAGACCCTGACACGGATACTGAATCCAGTGTCGACGGTGACGAGACAAACGTAATGTCCAGTAGGGCCACACGTTACATGATCACGGCAATGAAGGAGGCATTGAACATTTCTGACACTACAAGTACCACAAAAAAGGGTATTATGTGGGGTGTGAAAAAACTACCAGTAGTTTTTCCTGAGTCAGATGAATTAAATGAGGTGTGTGATAAAGCGTGGGTTTCCCCCGATAAAAAACTGCTGATTTCTAATAAATTATTGGCACTATACCCTTTCCCGCCAGAGGTTAGGGCTCGTTGGGAAACACCCCCTAGGGTAGATAAGGCGCTCACACGCTTATCAAAACAAGTGGCGTTACCGTCTCCTGATACGGCCGCTCTCAAGGAACCAGCTGATAGAAGGCTGGAAAATATCTTAAAAGGTATATGCACACATACCGGTGTTATACTGCGACCAGCGATCGTCTCAGCCTGGATGTGCAGCGCTGGAGTGGCTTGGTCGGATTCCCTGACTGAAAATATTGATACCCTGGATAGGGACAGTATATTATTAACTATAGAGCATTTAAAGGATGCATTACTATATATGCGAGATGCACAGAGGGATATTTGCACCCTGGCATCTAGAGTAAGTGCGATGTCCATTTCTGCCAGAAGAACGTTATGGACGCGACAGTGGTCAGGTGATGCGGATTCCAAACGACATATGGAAGTATTGCCGTATAAAGGGGAGGAGTTATTTGGGGTCGGTCTATCGGACCTGGTGGCCACGGCAACGGCTGGAAAATCCACCTTTTTACCCCAGGTCACCTCTCAGCAGAAAAAGACACCGTCTTTTCAAACCCAGTCCTTTCGTCCCTATAAGGGCAAGAGGGAAAAAGGCCGCTCATTCCTGCCCCGGGGCAGAAGAAGGGGAAAAAGACTGCACCATGCAGCCTCTTCCCAGGAGCAGAAGCCCTCCCCCGCTTCTGCCAAGTCCTCAGCATGACGCTGGGGCTCTGCAAGCAGACTCGGGCACGGTGGGGGGCCGTCTCAAGAATTTCAGCGCGCAGTGGGCTCACTCGCAAGTGGACCCCTGGATCCTGCAGGTAGTATCACAGGGGTACAAATTGTAATTCGAGACGTCTCCCCCTCGCCGGTTCCTGAAGTCTGCTCTACCAACGTCTCCCTCCGACAGGGAGGCAGTATTGGAAGCTATTCATAAGCTGTATTCCCAGCAGGTGATAATCAAGGTACCCCTCCTACAACAGGGAAAGGGGTATTATTCCACGCTGTTTGTGGTACCGAAGCCGGACGGCTCGGTGAGACCAATTTTAAATCTAAAATCTTTGAACACTTACATAAAAAGGTTCAAATTCAAGATGGAGTCACTCAGAGCAGTGATAGCGAACCTGGAAGAAGGGGACTATATGGTATCTCTAGACATCAAGGATGCTTATCTCCATGTCCCAATCTACCCTTCTCACCAAGGGTACCTCAGGTTTGTGATACAAAACTGTCATTATCAGTTTCAGACGCTGCCGTTTGGATTGTCCACGGCACCACGGGTCTTTACCAAGGTAATGGCCGAAATGATGATTCTTCTTCGAAGAAAAGGCGTATTAATTATCCCTTACTTGGACGATCTCCTGATAAGGGCAAGGTCCAGGGAACAGTTAGAGGTCGGAGTAGCACTATCTCAGGTAGTGCTACGTCAGCACGGGTGGATTCTAAATATTCCAAAATCACAGCTGATTCCAACAACACGTCTACGGTTCCTAGGGATGATTCTGGACACAGTCCAGAAAAAGGTGTTTCTCCCAGAGGAGAAGGCCAGGGAGTTATTCGAGCTAGTCAGGAATCTCCTAAAACCAGGCCAGGTGTCAGTGCATCAGTGCACGAGGGTCCTGGGAAAAATGGTGGCTTCTTACGAAGCGATTCCATTCGGAAGATTCCATGCAAGAACTTTTCAGTGGGATCTGCTGGACAAATGGTCCGGATCGCATCTTCAGATGCATCAGCGGATAACCCTATCTCCAAGGACAAGGGTATCTCTCCTGTGGTGGTTACAGAAGGCTCATCTTCTAGAGGGCCGCAGATTCGGCATTCAGGATTGGATGCTGGTAACCACGGATGCCAGCCTGAGAGGCTGGGGAGCAGTCACACAGGGAAGAAATTTCCAGGGCTTGTGGTCAAGCATGGAAACGTCTCTTCACATAAATATCCTAGAGCTAAGGGCCATTTACAATGCCCTAAGTCAAGCAAGGCCTCTGCTTCAGGGTCAACCGGTATTGATCCAGTCGGACAACATCACGGCTGTCGCCCACGTAAACAGACAGGGCGGCACAAGAAGCAGGAGGGCAATGGCAGAAGCTGCAAGGATTCTCCGCTGGGCGGAAAATCATGTGATAGCACTGTCAGCAGTGTTCATTCCGGGAGTGGACAACTGGGAAGCAGACTTCCTCAGCAGACACGACCTCCACCCGGGGGAGTGGGGACTTCATCCAGAAGTCTTCCAAGTGATTGTAAACCGTTGGGAAAAACCAAAGGTGGACATGATGGCGTCCCGTCTCAACAAGAAACTGGACAGATATTGCGCCAGGTCAAGGGACCCTCAGGCAATAGCGGTGGACGCTCTGGTAACTCCGTGGGTTTTCCAGTGACGGCATGGCGGTTGAACGCCGGATCCTGAAGGAAAAAGGCATTCCAGATGAAGTCATCCCTACCCTGATCAAGGCCAGGAAGGATGTAACTGCAAAACATTATCATCGCATTTGGCGAAAATATGTTGCGTGGTGTGAGGCCAAGAAGGCCCCTACGGAGGAATTTCAACTGGGTCGTTTCCTACATTTCCTGCAAGCAGGATTGTCTATGGGCCTAAAATTAGGATCCATTAAGGTTCAAATTTCGGCCCTGTCGATCTTTTTCCAGAAAGAACTGGCTTCAGTGCCTGAAGTTCAGACGTTTGTCAAAGGGGTACTGCATATACAGCCTCCTTTTGTGCCTCCAGTGGCACCTTGGGATCTCAATGTAGTTTTAGGGTTCCTAAAATCACATTGGTTTGAACCACTTGCCACAGTGGATTTGAAATATCTCACATGGAAAGTGGTAATGCTGTTGGCCCTGGCTTCAGCCAGGCGCGTATCAGAATTGGCGGCTTTATCCTATAAAAGCCCTTACCTGATATTTCATTCGGATAGGGCGGAATTGAGGACTCGTCCTCAATTTCTCCCTAAGGTGGTTTCAGCGTTTCACATGAATCAACCTATTGTGGTACCTGTGGCTACTAGGGACTTGGAGGACTCCAAGTTGCTGGACGTAGTCAGGGCCCTGAAAATATATGTTTCCAGGACGGCTGGAGTCAGAAAATCTGACTCGCTGTTTATACTGTATGCACCCAACAAGCTGGGTGCTCCTGCTTCTAAGCAGACGATTGCTCGTTGGATTTGTAGTACAATTCAACTTGCACATTCTGTGGCAGGCCTGCCACAGCCAAAATCTGTTAAAGCCCATTCCACAAGGAAGGTGGGCTCATCTTGGGCGGCTGCCCGAGGGGTCTCGGCTTTACAACTTTGCCGAGCAGCTACTTGGTCAGGGGCAAACACGTTTGCTAAATTCTACAAATTTGATACCCTGGCTGAGGAGGACCTGGAGTTCTCTCATTCGGTGCTGCAGAGTCATCCGCACTCTCCCGCCCGTTTGGGAGCTTTGGTATAATCCCCATGGTCCTTACGGAGTTCCCAGCATCCACTAGGACGTCAGAGAAAATAAGAATTTACTTACCGATAATTCTATTTCTCGTAGTCCGTAGTGGATGCTGGGCGCCCATCCCAAGTGCGGATTGTCTGCAATACTTGTATATAGTTATGGTTACAAACAAATCGGGTTGTTTATTGTTGGAAGCCATCTTTTCAGAGGCTCCTACGGTTATCATACTGTTAACTGGGTTCAGATCACGAGTTGTACGGTGTGATTGGTGTGGCTGGTATGAGTCTTACCCGGGATTCAAGATCCTTCCTTATTATGTACGCTCGTCCGGGCACAGTATCTTAACTGAGGCTTGGAGGAGGGTCATAGGGGGAGGAGCCAGTGCACACCAGCTAGTCTAAAGCTTTTACTTTTTGTGCCCAGTCTCCTGCGGAGCCGCTATTCCCCATGGTCCTTACGGAGTTCCCAGCATCCACTACGGACTACGAGAAATAGAATTATCGGTAAGTAAATTCTTATTTTCTCATACGTCCTAGAGGATGCTGGGGTCCACTTCATGACCATGGGGTTTATAACAAAGCTCCAGTACGGGCGGAAGAGTGCGGATGACCCTGCAGCACCGATTTACCGAACTTGAGGTCTTCATCGGCCAAGGTGTCAAACTTGTAGAACTTTGCAAATGTGTTTGACCCTGACCAAGTAGCTGCTCGGTAAAGTTGCAATGCCGAGACCCCCCCGGGCAGCCGCCCAGGATGAGCCCACCTTCCTAGTGGAATGGGCCTTCACCAACGTCGGTAACGGCAATCCAGCCGTAGTATGAGCTTACTGAATGGTAGCTCTGATCCAACGTGCAATAGTCTACTTGGAAGCAGGACACCCAATCTTTTTGGGAGCATACAGGACAAACAAAGACTCGGTTTTCCGTATTCGAGCTGTTCTAGCGACAAAAAATTTCAAAGCTCTAACAACATCTAGGGGTAAATTTACTAAGGTGGGAGATTTTTAGAAATGGTGATGTTGCCCATGGCAACCAATTAGATTCTACTTACCATTTATCTAGCTGCTTCTAGCAGATAATAGAAATAATATGATTGGTTGCTATGGCCAACATCACCAGTTCTAAAAAAATCTCCCACCTTAGTAAATTTACCCCCTAGAGACTTTGACTCAGTGAACGTGTCAGTAACTACTGGCACCACAATAGGTTGGTTTATGTGGAAAGATGAAACCACCTTTGGAAGAAAATGTTGATGAGTTCTCAACTCTGCCCTATCTTCATGGAAGATCAGGTAAGGGCTCTTGTGAGACAAGGCCCCCAATTCAGACACCCGCCGTGCGGATGCCAATGCCAAAAGCATCACCACTTTCCAAGTGAGAAACTTCAACTCTATCTCTTGTAGAGGCTCAAACCAATCCGATTTAAGGAACATCACGTTAAGGTCCCATGGTGCCACAGGAGGCACAAATGGAGGCTGGATGTGCAGAACCCCTTTCACGAAGGTCTGAACCTCTGGAAGAGAGGCCAATTGTTTTTGGAAGAACACTGACAAGGCCGAAATCTGGACCTTGATTGATCCCAATAGGAGGCCCGCCTCCACACCAGCCTGCAGAAAATGGAGAAAACGTCCCAACTGAAACTCTTCCGTAGGAGCCTTCTTGGTTTCACACCAAGACACATATTTTCTCCAAATACGGTGGTAATGTTTCGACGTTACTCCTTTCCTGGCCTGAATAACGGTGGGGATGACTTCCTTGGGAATACCCTTTCGGGCTAGGATCCTGTGCTCAACAGCCATGCCGTCAAAAGTATCCACGGTAAGTCTTGATACACGCACGGCCCCTGCTGCAGCAGGTCCTCGCGAAGAGGAAGAGGCCGAGCATCTTCTATGAGCAACTCCTGAAGATCTGGGTACCAAGCCCTCCTTGGCCAGTCTGGGGCAATGAAGATTGCTCGAACTCTTGTTCTTCTTATGATCCCGAGCACTTTTGGGATCAGCAGAAGTGGAGGTAAGACATACACCGACCGGAACACCCACTGGGCCACTAGCGCATCCACTGCTATTGCTTGAGGGTCTCTCGACCTGGAACAATATTTCTGAAGCTTCTTGTTGAGATGAGATGCCATCATGTCTACTTGAGGAACTCTGCAAAGACTTGTCACCTCTGCGAAGACTTCTTGGTGGAGGCCCCACTCTCCTGGATGGAGATTGTGTCTGCTGAGGAAGTCTGCTTCCCAGTTGTCTACTCCCGGAATGAAAATTGCAGACAGAGCCTTTACATGTCTTTCTGCCCAGAGGAGGATCTTCGTCACCTCTGTCATTGCCGCTCTGCTTTTCGTTCCGCCCTGCCTGTTTATGTACACGACTGCTGTTACACTGTCCGACTGGATCTGCACGGGATGATCTTGAAGAAGATGTACCGCTTGTTGAAGGCCGTTGTAAATGGCTCTCAATTCCAGCACGTTTATGTGAAGGCAGGCTTCCTGACTTGACCATTTTCCTTGGAAGCTTTCCCCCTGAGTGACAGCTCCCCAGCCTCGGAGACTTGCATCCTTGGTTACCAGGAGCCAGTCCTGAATCCCGAACCTGCGTCCCTCTAGTAGGTGAGAACTGTGTAGCCACCACAGGAGCGAAATCCTGGCTTTTGATGACAGGATTATCTTCCGGTGCATGTGTAGGTGGGATCCCGACCACTTGTCCAACAGGTCCCACTGGAATACTCTGGCATGGAACCTGCCAAACTGTATGGCCTCGTAGGCCGCCACCATCTTCCCCAACAACCGAATGCACTGATGGATCGACATACTTTATGGTTTCAATATTTGTTTTACCATTTTCTGGATTTCCAGAGCCTTTTCCACCGGAAGAAATACTCTCTGAACTTCTGTGTCCAGAATCATCCCGAGAAAAGACAATCCTGTCGTCGGTTCCAACTGTGACTATGGATAATTTATTATCCATCCGTGTTGTTGGAGTATTGACAGGGAGAGTGTGATGTTTTGTAACAACTGCTTCCTGGATCTCGCCTTTATCAGGAGATCATCTAGATAAGGAATAATATTGACTCCTTTTTGACGCAGGAGAACCATCGTCTCCGCCATCACCTTGGTGAATACCCTCTGCGCCGTGGAGAGACCGAAAGGGTAATGGAAATGGTAATGGCAATCCTGAACCGCGAATCTCAGATAAGCCTGGTGAGGAGGATAAATGGTAACATGCAGGTAAGCATCCTTTACGTCTACCGACACCATGTAGTCCCCATCCTCCAGACTGGAAATCACTGCCCTCAGTGATTCCATTTTGAACTTGAATCGTTTCAAGTAGAGATTCAGATTTTTTAGGTTTAGGATCGGTCTGACCGAGCCGTCCGGCTTCGGAACTACAAAAAGGCTTGAATAAAACCCCTCCCCTTGTTGTGACAAAGGTACCAGGACTATGACCTGATCCTGACATTTTTTTTGGATTGCCGCTGTTACTGCTTCCCTTTCTGGAAGAGAAGCTGGCAAGGTCGATTTAGGGAAACGTCTTGAAACTCCAGCTTGTATCCCTGGGACACTATTTGTAACACCCAGGGATCCAGGCCAGACAGAATCCAACCTTGGCTGAACAGTTTGAGACGTGCCCCCACCAGAGCGGCCTCCCGCAAAGGAGCCCCAGTGTCATGCTGAAGATTTGGCAGAAGTAGGGGTAGACTTCTGCTCCTGGGAACCTGAAGTCGCTGTGGACTTCTTTCCCTTTCCCCTTCCCCTACCTGCAAAGAAGGGGGAACCTCTCGCTTTTTTTATATTTATTGGGCCGAAAGGACTGCATGTGCGGGTGATATGTCTTATTTGCCGGTGCCGGGCAAGAAGGCAAAAATGTCAACTTACCTGCGGTAGCCGCCGAGACTAACGCATCCAGTCCATCACCAAATAAGGCCTCACCTTTATATGGGAGAGCCTCCATATTTCTTTTGGAATCTGCATCCGCGTTCCACTGGCAAATCTACAACGCCCGTCAAGCCGATACTGCCATAGTAGCGGCTTGTGAACTCAAGAGTCCAATATCTTTCATTGCTTCTAGCATGTATGCGGCAGCGTCTTTGATAATCCCTAACTTAAGGAGTATCTCATCTTTATCAATCGTGTCAATTTCTGATGACACGCTTTCTGACCATTTTTCAATAGCGCGACTCACCCACGCGCAAGCAATTGTGGGCCTGAGCAGCTTACCATTGGCAACATAAATGGATTTCAATGTAGTTTCCATTTTTCTGTCTGCCGGCTCTTTTAGTGAAGCCGTGCCAGGTGCAGGGAGAATTACCTTCTTTGTCAACCTGGACAGTGCACTAACAGTCTAACACAGGGGGTGACTCCCATTTTTTCCTGTCCTCCACCGGGAAAGGATAACTTGGGAATACAAAATTTCTTTTCGGGATTCACCCACATCCCTTCAAAGAGAATATTAAGCTCATGGGAAGGAGGGAAAGTGACCTTGGATTTTGTTCTTTACAGAAATAAGCTTTCTCCTGAGGTACAGGAGTGGCTTCCGTGACTTCCAGTACTTCCCTTATAGCCACAATCATATATTGTATATTTTTTGCCAATTTATGATCTATTTCTCTGGAGTCACTATCGTCGACACAAGAATCAGTGTCTGTGTCGGTATCAGTATTCACAATATTCGCAAATGGTCTCTTATGTGACCCAGAGGGGTCGCCTGCGGATGGAAGAACAGAGCCCTGAAAAATCACATCTTCCACAGATTTTCTCCAGCACTCAGCATGAGATTCAGACTTATCTAATCTCCTATTGATATGATGCATACTATCACGTATTTCTTTCACCCATGCAGGCTCTTGGTGTGCCGGCAGCACCACCACATTACACTTCTGTGTCCCTAAAATGGTTTCCTCCGGGGAGGAACTCCCTGCCTCTGACATGTCTTACACACGTGTACCACACACACACACACACACACACACTGGGACTTATAGGGGACAGACCCACAGTAAAATCTGTCAGAGGGACACAGTTTAGGAGCAGCCAGTTCACAACCCCAGCGCCAGTATCTAATGCCTGTGAACACAGGATGCCCACAGACATGCAGCGCTTTTTACAGTGTAACACGCTTGTAATGCACCAAATTCGCTTGTGCCCCCCCCCCCTCCCCCTGTGTTGCACCCTGAATACTTGTAGTCAGAAGTGAAGGAGGACCAGCGTTGTCTCTGCAGCCAGAGTAGAGAGAAAATGGCGCTGAGCAGTGTGCTGGCTGCCTGAGGAAGAAGCTCCGCCCCCGCAATGGCACGTTTTTACCTCAGAGACTGTTTGTACTACTTATACTGGCGGGGGTAGGGCTGTGCCTGGGCATCTTATGCCCCCTTTTTGCCAGTTCTAGAGGTGTTTTTGCTGCCCAGGGCGCCCCCCCCCCCCCGCGCCCTGCAGTGCCTGTGTGTGTGGGCAGCAATGGCGCGCTGCGCTCCCGCCAGCCGTGCTGTACCTCAGCCGTCACTTTTCTTGATAGAAGATCTGTCGTCTTCTTCTTCTACTCACCTGTCTTCTGACTTCTGGCTCTGTGAGGGGGGTGATGGCGTACTGTGGGAGTGAGCATCTAGGCACGGCTAGCGTTCATTTCCCTTCAGGAGCTAATGGTGTCCTGTCAGCCAGAAGCAGAGCCATGAAACTCTTCAGGAAGTTGATTCCTACTTCTGCCCCCTCAGTCCCACGAAGCAGGGAGACTGTTGCCAGCAGTTCTCCCTGAAAATAAAAAACCTAACATAAGGGTGAGAGGCCGACTATCTGGTGACCCCTGGCCCCCGGCGAGATCCCCCAATAACTTGAGACCACAACGATCTTGGGCAAACTTGGTCACAGCTTTATTGAAAACACACCAATACAGAATAAATCGCAGGGCAAGCAAAGAATGAGTGAGCAAGACTCCTATAACCATGATCGTAAAAAATGGGTGGAGGCGTGCCCGGCCCAACCGCGTGGGCGCGCCACATCCCGCCCCCCCCCCTATACCTATGGGTGGAGGCGTGCTCGGCCCAACCTTGTGGGCACGCCGCATCCCGCCCCCCCCCCACCTACCAGTGTATTTGGGTGCGTTCGGCCCAACCCAGCAGGCACGCAACATCCGCCCCACCTGGGGACCCCGACCTCATTTGCATACCACCTTGAACTGGCACGCAGCCCGTGCGACCCAACCGTCCCAAGTCGGAGCCAGGCGTGCGGCCTGGTGAATATGACTGGCCGTCTGCCATCCCCTTACGTAACATTCCATACCATGCCTTGCTCACCACTTTCCCCGCGCCGCTCCCAAAGACTGACAATTTTTTGATCACCACACTGATCGTAACCACATAACATTCCAGTTATTAATGCGTTACCAAATAACAATTCTTGCATATACCTCCTATTTAATTTTTTTTTTTTTTTTTAAACGTGACCATAACAACAAAATTTTAAAACACACATCACAATGAATTACCCTTCACCTGCTCACACCGCAATATGGTTTTGCGCACGAGAAAGGCTTGGTATAGCCTCCCACTGGGCTGGGTGGGTGGGCAACCTTTCCGGTAAGAAGTGACTCCTCTCCCTCCTGCTTGCTCCTTAAGAATGCTGCGCCGGCACTGCCCCCCTGCCCGCGACAGCGCTGCCCCACTGGTCCGCTGGCTACCGTAGGTGCCAAAATGGGGACGGGCTCCCCTGCCCGCCCCCCTGCCTTTCCCGCCGCCAGCCACGTCCTTTCCCGCCGCCAGCCACGCCCCCCCTTCCAAATGCAGTACCACTACCTCTGGGGCCTGGCCCGCCGTTGCCTCCGCCCTGAGTACCGCTTTTCTCAGCTGCGACCACCCCATGCCTCCGACTCCAAACCATCTCACTGCCCAATTTACTTGCGGCAAGCCCAGGCCATGCCCGTAAGGCCTGGCGGTGGCCTGCTCTCCTGCCTAGTGGATGAACGAATGACCCATAATCCATACTTGCTTAACACCCGCGCTGCCTAAAAAAGAAAAATGGGGAAAAAGGACGGGTGGGTGTGAATGACAATGCACCAACCTATTCGCAGCCCGAGCCTTTAGGGACCAAGGGCCTAACGTACCTCTTGTAACAGCTTGACTTCCACCTCCCCAGTTTCTTAATATCCTCTACACCCCCCCCCCCCCTTCCGCGGCTGCTGACGTGGCTGTGCCTATTCTGAAGGAATGCATGCCATATTTACTCGCGTCCCAGCCCAGCGCCACCACACACCTTTTAAAAACTGCGCTGAACTGATATTTCGTTAATGCCACTGAACTACTGTGCACCAGGAAATTACCGCCCCCGGGCAGCCTGCGCTTCGCAAAACTCTGCACCGCTACCACTGGGCAGACCCCTGGATCCGCCTGCCCCTGCCTATCTGGTCAGTTTTTGACCTGTGTATCCTACAGAGGACTGCCTCCTTTGACCGCACCACATTCATGGCCAGCAACCCTGTACCTTCACTCCTGCTTGACTCTGCCACAAGCTCCCCAATCCTGAAAGCCCCAGCAAATGCCATGATAAACGCCGTCCTAAAGAGCATAATCTCGTGCTCGTCGCTACACACCCGCTGCGCCACACTCACCAAATCCCTCAGCCTGTCAATGGTGACCGGCTCGCGCATGTCCGGGACCCTAACCTCCGCCCTGGCCCACCCCCTCAAAATTGTGCGCACTAGGAAGTCTTTAGTGTAGTCGCTTCTGCCCTGTATTTTTGAGAAAAATGAGATACCTGCCAAGGTGGAACTTGCCGCGGCCCTTGACACCCCTTCCCCCTTTAGCTTACTCAAAAAAGACAAGAGCTGCTGCCTGGTCTCATTTCGGCCACCTGCTCCTCCTGCCTGGAACTGCCTCCATCTCCTCCAAGCTGCCGCATAGGCTGCCCATGTCCTTGGCGCCAGGGATCTCCTCACCAGTTCCCCTAGATCGGCTCCACTATCTGCCAAAGATGAGATGGGCAAGTCAGGCCTACGCTCTTTGCTAGCGGCGCTTCTGCCCTAAACAATCCCCACTTCTGCCGGGAGAGAGCGTCGGCTATGACGTTCTGCACTCCTGGAACGTGCTTGGCCCTGAACGAGACGTTGTGCCGCAAGCAAGTTAAGACCAACTGCCTCAGTAACCTGATCACTGGAGGTGATGCTGCGCTCTGGCTATTTATGGCCTGCACCACTCCCATGTTATCGCACCAGAACTGTATGTACCTGTTAGCCAACTTCTGCCCCCATATGACTACCGCCACCACAATTGGGAACAGTTCAAGGGCTGCTAAGTTCCTTGTCAGGCCCTTGCTTCTCCACCTCTCTGGCCAAGCCTCTGCGCACCATTCGCCTTGCAAGTAAACGCCAAAGCCTACCGCCCCCGCTGCGTCTGTGTAGAGCTGCAGCTCATGGTTCGGCGACGCCTTGCTGGGCCACAGCCGCACCCCGTTGAAATCCTGCAAAAATCCCTCCCACATCTGCAGATCCTCCTTCAACTCCCTGCCCAGCCTGATGTAGTGGTGCCTCCTCTTTACCCCGGCCCTCTCCAAACGCCGCTTGAAAATCCGGCCCATGGGGATGACTCGGCAAGCAAAGTTAAGGGAACCTAGCAATGACTGCAACTGCGCCAGTGTAACTTTCTTAGCCCCTGCGCATGCCCTGATATCCCCGCCCAGCTTCTCCACCTTATCGGCGGGCAGCCTGCATTCCATCTTGAGAGAGTCAATCTCTATGCCCAGGTAAGCAATTACCTCGGCCGGGCCCTCGGTTTTTTCCTTTGCTACGGGGACTCCGAATTCCTCTAACAAGACTTCCAACTCCCCCAACAGCTGACCGCACTGGCCAGACTGGGCGGCCCCACTAGCAAAAAATCGTCCAAATAATGCGCCACCGCCCTCGCCCCTGTGCGCACTTCTAGGCACCACTGCAAAAAGGAGCTGAATGTCTCGAACAGGGCGCATGATATAGCACAACCCATAGGCAGGCATTTATCAATGAAGAATGCCCCCTCGAAATGAAAACCCATTAGCTTAAAACTATTGGGATGCAAGGGCAGCAGCCTAAATGCTGACTCGATGTCCAGCTTTGCCATCAGGGCCCCTTGCCCGTGCTTCCTGACAATCTCTTATGCCTGGTCAAACGACTGATATTGCACGGAGCATTGCTGCTCGTCTAGGGCGTCATTTACTGACGCCCCTTCTGGGAAGGACAGGTGCTGAATGAGCCTGAACTTCCCGGGCACTTTCTTGGGTACTAAACCTAGCGGCGAGATAACCAAATCCGGTATAGGGGGGGCCCCAAACGGGCCTGCCATCCTGCCCAGCTCCAATTCCTTAGAAATCTTTTCCCTTTACTCCGCTGGCATCGCATCAATTGAAATCAAATTCCTATTGCACGCTGCTGGGGGCACCTCTTTTTTTACCGGAATCCTAAACCCGTCCCTAAACCCCTCATATAACAGCTGCGCCTCCGGCCGTTTGGGATACTTGGCCAGCCATTCCTGTATCCCCGCCAGTCTCACCGGGCTAAGTGCTTTTTCCAGGGACGAGCACTCCAGTAGCTTTCTGTGCCTGGCTTCCCTTTTTTTTTTAAAGCAATCCTTGGCCGGGTGGCTTCCGCCGCAAAAAGTGCATGCGTGCTTGAACTTGCATATCGCTCGCGTGCACTGCGCATCGTTAAATGCGAAGCACCTGAGCTTGTCCTGCTTGTGCGTACTAGGCCTCCCTGCGCCTCCCTTAGCCTCTGGGCCACCCTTGTATTTGTCAAGGACGGTCGCCTGCGCTTTGAACCACACGTCAACATCCCTGGTGCCAAACTTAATGGATTTTTTACCTTGAGATTTCCCTCTAAAGGCTTCATCATACACCCGCCACAAGGATCCCCCATACTCCCTGTACACTGAGTGTATAAAATTTATGTACTTCAACATGCTGACTGCCATGCTCGGATAAGCCTCTATGTAGCACCCGGCATAAGCAAACATGCCACTTAACCAGTTATCAAATGTCTTATAAGCTTCCACTAGCGCTGGGCCCTTTGTGGCCCACTTCTCCTGGTCTCTCAGACCCGCCGCTGTAAGCGTGCAGATGTCCACCAGCGCCCCTTTTTCTATCTCCTTTCTGATCTGCTTCGGCAGTTGCTCGGCCAGTTCCCCTAGCTCATAATCCCAAGAGCCGCCCTGCGGCAAAAACCCGCTGTCCTTTTTTTCTATCTTACCCAACTGACTACTTAACGTATCTACGCCGGGAGCGCTAGTTTTCTTTTGCTTGCTAATTGCTCTTGCTGCGCGCAGCTGCTCCTTAAACGCCTTACATGCTACCTCATCCTCAGAGTCCGATGAGCTCAGCGCTTCCTTGCTAGCCGCACACGCCGCCTGCGCCCTTGTATTCCCAGACACCTCACCCCGCAAGCTATCATTACTGCTCGATTGTACATCAAAAATATTAACGTTATTGCTATTATTGTTCTCACCATTCCAGAGCTCCTGGCCTGTGCTGGACAAGGCTCCCAGTGCCGAAGTGATGGCCCTCCCTGCGCTGGACGGCACGACAGGTGCTCCCGGAAACGTCCTCGCTGTGCTGGTCCCGGCTACAGCTGCTTCCGGCCTTGTCCCCACTGTGCTTGTCGCGGCGACAGACGCGTGCGTAGCAGCCTTCTGTACGATGTATTTGTGCGCTGCGGCATGCTCTTGGATACTGTATCCTGTCCTTGGAGTCTGCTGCAAAGCCGAAAAACCCCTCGCGTCCCTTGTCGTGTGCTAGAGGTCTATGAGTCTGGCCTCCCCTTCCTGAAGAAACTGCGAGCCACTCCTGGGTACGATGTCCCTGCTGCGCGTTGTAGGGCAAATCACGCTGGACATCCCCGTATTTACTGTGGCCGCTCCCTGTAGGCAACGCCAGTTGATATCTTCTCCTTGGTGGGGACCTGAACAGCGGCGAGCGAGCCATGCAGCTATGCAGAAGTTCTGCGATGTCCTCTGCCATTTGCATGGTCGCCCCATCCTGCCGCTGTGGTGTGCAGCTGGGCTCATGGTGCTGGCTACTGAAGGGTTGCGTATCCAACCCCATTCCCCATGATCCCTGCTGGTACCGGCCCAGGTTTAGGCTGCTTCCGCCGTCCCCTGGGCCACCCCTGCCTGCTGTGCATAAGTGATGCATAGATGGTGTCTGTGCTGCAATGGGGGGGGGATTAGTGTCCATCTGCTGCATAATAAAATCCTGCTCCTCCCCTCTGCACCTGGGCCATCTGACTCTGTCCCCTCCGGTATCAAGCCCCCATAAATGTCCTGCTGTGCACTCACCCCGTTCAGGTACCCGCCTTCGTATTGCTGCACCGCACGCTGTGTTTGTACAAACTTCCTGCTACGATCTGGTGCTTTAGCCTGGCTAGTCTGCTTCCTCTTGTTCGGCCTCCGACCACCAGGTGGAGCCCTTCCCGCTTTCCTCTTGCTCAGCTGCTGCTGCCTCTCCTCCCTTCCTGCTGCCGACTGCTGATGCCCGTACTGAGCTTCCTCCCCCCCACTCCACTCTAAAACGCGCTGGGAGAGCCCTTCTCCTCTCCGGGCGCTCCAGGCATGGATCACCCTGCTGATCTTCGCGACTCCCGTTGGCAGCCTAGAACATTCGGCCATTCACATCAGTCCCTGCCCCAGTGGAGCTTGCACCGATTCAGAGGTGGACACTAATTGCATCACTACTACGTTATTGAAAATATACTAAACTGCAGGAGACACCTGACAAAAAAAGGCAACGCAGATCCAAGTGATGTGTCTGGAGGCGCAGCATCGGATCACCATCGTAACCATCTCAGTAAGTAAGTCGAAGCCTACTGAGAATGGATGACGGAACTCCTCTGCCAGATCAAGAGACCCTGGCCTCAGCACACCTTAAAACCACGTCACCATTATGAATGGTCCACAATACCACCCCCAAAATGTATTTACTAAAGATCTTTTTGATTTTCTAAACTGAACCTATCGATTCCAAAAGCTTCTTTAACCCGATTACAGTGCAAGCGGAATCAATCTTTTCACAAAACTATGCAGCTTATATGTTCTGCCCTGATCACCAAAGCTCTTTAGACGGGATGCAGTTGATATGCCGGCGGACGGGATCCTGGCGGACAGGAGACCGACGCCGGAATCCCAACTGTTGACAATGCCGCCAGTCGGAATGCCACTTGTAGGTGTCCACGACACCCATAGAGCAGGAATAGAACCTGTGGCGAGTGCAGCGAGCAACCGAGACCTTAAGGGGCTTCGTTGCGCTTGCACCCCCCTACCGGCATTCTAGCGGCCGGGATCCCGGGGTCGGCATATCAGCCCCAACCCCTTTAGACAAATGCCGCATGTATGTAAGAGGCAACTCATTTTTGGGGGCATTTTGCTACAGCCTTTGTACCTGCTGCTTAGTAAGCCTGGTGGTCTGAATGCTTGTAATGTGAAAAAAAAAACCAAGTCTGGCGTTTCTCGGTCTACAGTGTGGTTTTATCGGCAGGATGCAAAACAGACAGAAAATCGCCCCAATCCTGACAGAATTTTAAATCAAGTAAATTTGTTATGTGATCA
Source organism: Pseudophryne corroboree (assembly GCF_028390025.1). Lineage (NCBI taxonomy): Eukaryota > Metazoa > Chordata > Amphibia > Anura > Myobatrachidae > Pseudophryne > Pseudophryne corroboree. The sequence goes on from NC_086455.1 coordinate 71,470,986, forward strand.
TTTTTTTATTATCTGTGTTTTTAATTTGTAAACCAATAATAAAAGGTTTAGGGTTCTTGTATGACACGGGTGGTATTTTCTGATCGGTGATAAGAAAATTCATTTCAAATTCATGATGTATGAAAGAAAAGGTGAAATCTTCCAAATGAGATGTATACCTTTTTTAACCACAGCATGGATGCTAAAATTAGAAAATGAAAAAGAACCCTATAGATTGTAAGCTTGCGAGCAGGGCCTTCCTACCTCTGTCTGTCTGTTTTTACCCAGTTTTGTTCTATTACTGTTGTTCTAATTGTAAAGCGCAACGGAATATGCTGTGCTATATAAGAAACTGTTAATAAATAAATAAAATAAGATTTTACTCACCGGTAAATCTATTTCTCGTAGTCCGTAGTGGATGCTGGGACTCCGTAAGGACCATGGGGAATAGCGGCTCCGCAGGAGACTGGGCACAACTAAAGAAAGCTTTAGGACTACCTGGTGTGCACTGGCTCCTCCCTCTATGACCCTCCTCCAGACCTCAGTTAGGATACTGTGCCCGGAAGAGCTGACACAATAAGGAAGGATTTTGAATCCCGGGTAAGACCCATACCAGCCACACCAATCACACCGTATAACTCGGGTTAATATACGCAGTTAACAGTATGAAATATAACTGAGCCTCTCAACGGATGGCTCAACAATAACCCTTTAGTTAACAATAACTATATACAAGTATTGCAGACAATCCGCACTTGGGATGGGCGCCCAGCATCCACTACGGACTACGAGAAATAGATTTACCGGTGAGTAAAATCTTATTTTCTCTGACGTCCTAAGTGGATGCTGGGACTCCGTAAGGACCATGGGGATTATACCAAAGCTCCCAAACGGGCGGGAGAGTGCGGATGACTCTGCAGCACCGAATGAGCAAACTCTAGGTCCTCCTCAGCCAGGGTATCAAACTTGTAAAATTTAGCAAATGTGTTTGACCCCGACCAAGTAGCTGCTCGGCAAAGTTGTAAAGCCGAGACCCCTCGGGCAGTTGCCCAAGAAGAGCCCACCTTCCTCGTGGAATGGGCTTTCACTGATCTAGGATGCGGCAGTCCAGCCGCAGAATGTGCAAGCTGAATCGTACTACAAATCCAGCGAGCAATAGTCTGCTTTGAAGCAGGAGCACCCAGCTTGTTGGGTGCATACAGGATAAATAGCGAGTCAGTTTTCCTGACACTAGCTGTCCTGGAAACATATTTTCAGGGCCCTGACTACGTGCAACAACTTGGAATCCTCCAAGTCCTTAGTAGCCGCAGGCACTACAATAGGTTGGTTCAAATGAAAAGCTGATACCACCTTTGACACACGCCTGGCCGAAGCCAAGGCCAACAGCATGACCACTTTCCACGTGAGATATTTCAAATCCACGGTTTTTAGTGGCTCAAACCAATGTGACTTTAGGAAATCCAACACCACGTTGTGATCCCAAGGTGCCACTGGAGGCACAAAAGGGGGCTGAATATGCAGCACTCTCTTAACAAATGTCTGAACATCAGGCAGTGAAGCCAGTTCTTTCTTGAAGAAAATCGACAGAGCCGAAATCTGGACCTTAATAGAACCCAATTTTAGGCCCATAGTCACCCCTGACTGTAGGAAGTGCAGAAAACGGCCCAACTGAAATTCCTCCGTTGGGCCTTCCTGGCCTCACACCACGCAACATATTTTCGCCATATGCGGTGATAATGGTTTGCGGTCACTTCTTTCCTAGCTTTAATCAGCGTAGGGATGACTTCCTCCGGAATGCCCTTTTCCTTCAGGATCCGGCGTTCAACCGCCATGCCGTCAAACGCAGCCGCGGTAAGTCTTGGAACAGACAGGGCCCCTGCTGCAGCAGGTCCTGTCTGAGCGGCAGAGGCCATGGGTCCTCTGAGATCATTTTTTGAAGTTCTGGGTACCAAGCTCTTCTTGGCCAATCCGGAACCACGAGTATAGTTCTTACTCCTCTCCTTCTTAATATTCTCAGTACCTTGGGTATGAGAGGCAGAGGAGGGAACACATACACCGACTGGTACCCCCACGGTGTTACCAGAGCGTCCACAGCTATCGCCTGAGGGTCCCTTGACCTGGCGCAATATCTTTTTAGCTTTTTGTTGAGGCGGGACGCCATCATGTCCACCTGTGGCCTTTCCCAATGGTGTACAATCATTTGGAAGACTTCTGGATGAAGTCCCCACTCTCCCGGGTGGAGGTCGTGCCTGCTGAGAAAGTCTGCTTCCCAGTTGTCCACTCCGGGAATGAACACTGCTGACAGTGCTAACACATGATTTTCCGCCCATCGGAAAATCCTTGTGGTTTCCGCCATCGCCATCCTGCTTCTTGTGCTGCCCTGTTGGTTTACATGGGCGACCGCCGTGATGTTGTCTGACTGGATCAGCACCGGCTGGTGTTGAAGCAGGGGTCTAGCCTGACTTAGGGCATTGTGAATGGCCCTTAGTTCCAGAATATTTATGTGTAGGGAAGTCTCCTGACTCGACCATAGTCCTTGGAAGTTTCTTCCCTGTGTGACTGCCCCCCAGCCTCGAAGGCTGGCATCCGTGGTCACCAGGACCCAGTCCTGTATGCCGAATCTGCGGCCCTCTAGAAGATGAGCACTCTGCAGCCACCACAACAGCGACACCCTGGCCCTTGGAGACAGGGTTATCAGCCGATGCATCGGAAGATGCGACCCGGACCACTTGTCCAACAGATCCCACTGGAAGATCCTTGCATGGAACCTGCCGAATGGAATTTCTTCGTAAGAAGCTACCATCTTTCCCAGGACTCGCGTGCATTGATGCACCGACACCTGTATTGGTTTTAGGAGGTCTCTGACTAGAGATGACAACTCCTTGGCCTTCTCCTCCGGGAGAGACACTTTTTCTTGTTCTGTGTCCAGAACCATACCCAGGAACAGTAGACGCGTCGTAGGAACCAGCTGCGACTTTGGAATATTCAGAATCCAGCCGTGCTGTTGTAGCACTTCACGAGATAGTGCTACTCCGACCAACAACTGCTCCCTGGACCTCGCCTTTATAAGAAGATCGTCCAAGTACGGGATAATTATAACTCCCTTTTTTCGAAGGAGTATCATCCAGTGGCGGAACTAGCGAGCGGTGGGCCCAGGTGCGACAAAATGCTTTGGACCCCCTTCCACATCCCATCCAAATCCACCCCCTCACCCCTGGAGAGGATATGGTGAGGGAGAACTGCTCAGGGCCAGGGAAATGGACACCTAGCAACAGTGCCGTAACTAGACATTTTAGCGGTGTGCAAGAAACGGCATCAGAGCCCCCCCTTTATGTAAAACAGGAGCAGTGCGCGCTGCAGGCACGCGCAAAATATATAGGGGCGTGGCTTCGTGGGGAGGGGTGTGGCCACAAAATTATACCAATTCATATAACGGTGCATAGTAGTCTTTATTATTCAAATTACGCCGCACAGTAGCACCACTACACCAGGTAGAGCCCTTTTTACACATTACGGCAGACAGCGTCACCTTTTTACACATTACGGCAGACAGCGTCCCCTTTTTACACATTACGTCAGAAAGCGTCCACCTTTTTACACATTACGGCAGACAGCGTCCTCTTTTAACACATTACGGCGGACAGATTGCCCTTTTTTACACATTACGGCAGACAGCGTCCACCTTTTTACTCATTACGGCAGACAACATCCCCCTTTTTACACATTATGGCAGACAGCGTCCCCTTTTTTACACATTACGGCAGACAGCGCCCCCTTTTTACACATTACGGCAGACAGTGTCCCCTTTTTACACATTACAGCAGACAGCGCCCCCTTTTTTTACATATTACGGCGGACAGCGTCCCTTTTTACACATTACGGCAGACAGCGCCCCCTTTTTACACATTACGGCGGACAGCGTCCCCTTTTTTTTTTTACACATTACGGCGGACAGCGTCCCCTTTTTAGACATTACGGCAGACTGCGTCCCCTTTTTAGACATTACGGCGGACAGCGTCCCCTTTTTAGACATTACGGCAGACTGCGTCCCCTTTTTAAACATTACGGTAGACTGCGTCCCCTTTGTACACATTACGACAGACAGTGTCCCCCTTTTTTACACATCTTAGCAGACAGCCCTCCTTTTTTGTACATATTACGACAGGTAGAGCACTTTACACCCCCCCCCTTCCTCCCTCTACCCTTAGGGTGTGGTGTAGTGCAGTGTAGTGTAGGTGCAGTGCAGTGTAGTGTAGTGCAGTGTAGTGCAGTGTAGGTGCAGTGCAGTGTAGTGTAGTGCAGTGTAGTGTAGGTGCAGTGCAGTGTAGTGTAGGTGTAGTGTCAGCCACTTACTTGATTTCTGCTTCTGGCTGCAGGCTCCTGACACGGCACTCCCTCGGTCTGTACATTGCACTGCAGGCCAAGGGGAGTGTGTGTGTGTGGGGGGGGGGGGCGCGCAGGAGCTCAGCAGTGAGCATGGGGGTCCAGGAGAGGAGGCAGGCCATTGAGCACAGGGGGGACAGAGCGGGGGGCCGAGGCCGAAAACACGGGGACTAAGGGAGCAGGGGAGGGGGCGCGGGAGCGCAGCTGAGTTTGCGGGCGTTTTAAGGGAGGGGGGGGGGGAGACAGCATCTGCGAGGCCACGCCCCTTCACGATAGACCACGCCCCTTTTCGGCGCCGTCTTCCAGCAATCCAAAAGTTGGGAGGTATGGTTAAGGGAGGGGGGGGGCGAGACAGCGCAGCATACAGCGGCTCCCACTGGTCCTGAAAGAGCGGTCCGGGGACGGGAGAAGCGGCTGAAAGCAGTGTGGAGACGCAGCCACTAGGAATGGGGGCATCTGACTCTGCCCATCCGTTCCAGCCCACCCGCTGCTGCTGTCCAATGATTGACAGGGGTGTGCCTTGATGTGAGCTCAAGACACAGCCCCTGTCAATGAGGCAATTGTGATGGTGCCGCTTTTCATTCAATTTTCAATGGGCTTTTCCAGCCTGTGATTTGGCTCCGCCCCCTGCCCACCCCCTCTACAGACACTTTATCACTGTCACTGGGAGGCAGCGCTCTCGCTGCCTCCCATAGAGATTTAGCAGCATTGTCAGGTTAAAAATGATTAAAATAATACAAAGTATAATGTGTTATTATCTTTGTATTATTTTAATCATAATGACAGGGGAGGCACTGCCTCCCCTGACTGCACGTCCCTGGTATATACAGACTTCAGGATAGCCTCCTGCTTTTTATCAGCAGGCTCCTTCAAAGTGGCCGTATCCTAAGACGGCAGTGCCACGTTTTTTGACAAACGTGTGAGCGCCTTATCCACCCTAGGGGATATCTCCCAACGTGACCTATCCTCTGGCGGGAAAGGGTACGCCATCAGTAACTTTTTAGAAATTACCAGTTTCTTATCGGGGGAACCCACGCTTCTTCACACACTTCATTCACTCATCTGATGGGGGAACAAAACACTGGCTGCTTTTTCTCCCCAAACATAAAACCCCTTTTTTGTAGTACTTGGGTTAATGTCAGAAATGTGTAACACATTTTTCATTGCCGAGATCATGCAACGGATGTACCTAGTGGATTGTGTATATGTCTCGACCTCGTCGACACTGGAGTCAGACTCCGTGTCGACATCTGTGTCTGCCATCTGAGGTAGCGGGCGTTTTTGAGCCCCTGATGGCCTTTGAGACGCCTGGGCAGGCGCGGGCTGAGAAGCCGGCTGTCCCACAGCTGTTATGTCATCCAGCCTTTTATGTAAGGAGTTGACACTGTCGGTTAATACCTTCCACCTATCCATCCACGCAGGTGTCGGCCCCGCAGGCGGTGACATCACATTTATCGGCATCTGCTCCGCCTCCACATAAGCCTCCTCATCAAACATGTCGACACAGCCGTACCGACACACCGCACACACACAGGGAATGCTCTGACTGAGGACAGGACCCCACAAAGCCCTTTGGGGAGACAGAGAGAGAGTATGCCAGCACACACCAGAGCGCTATATATACACAGGGATTAACACTGTAACTGAGTGATTTTCCCAATAGCTGCTTGTATACACAATATTGCGCCTAAATTTAGTGCCCCCCCTCTCTTTTTTACCCTATGTAGTCTGGAAACTGCAGGGGAGAGCCTGGGAGCGATCCTTCCAGCGGAGCTGTGAGGGAAAATGGCGCCAGTGTGCTGAGGGAGATAGCCCCGCCCCTTTTTCGGCGGACTTCTCCCGCTTTTTTATGGATCTCTGGCAGGGGTATTTTTCACATATATAGCCTCTAGGACTATATATTGTGATTTTTTTGCCAGCCAAGGTGTTAATATTGCTGCTCAGGGCGCCCCCCCCCAGCGCCCTGCACCCATCAGTGACCGGAGTGTGAGGTGTGCATGAGGAGCAATGGCGCACAGCTGCAGTGCTGTGTGCTACCTTGTTGAAGACCGAAGTCTTCTGCCGCCGATTTTCAGGACCATCTTCTTGCTTCTGGCTCTGTAAGGGGGACGGCGGCGCGGCTCCGGGACCGGACGATCGAGGTCGGGCCCTGTGTTCGATCCCTCTGGAGCTAATGGTGTCCAGTAGCCTAAGAAGCCCAAGCTAGCTGCAAGCAGGTAGGTTCGCTTCTTCTCCCCTTAGTCCCTCGTAGCAGTGAGTCTGTTGCCAGCAGATCTCACTGAAAATAAAAAAACCTAAAATATACTTTTTCTAAGAGCTCAGGAGAGCCCCTAGTGTGCATCCAGCTCAGCCGGGCACAAGATTCTAACTGAGGTCTGGAGGAGGGTCATAGAGGGAGGAGCCAGTGCACACCAGGTAGTCCTAAAGCTTTCTTTAGTTGTGCCCAGTCTCCTGCGGAGCCGCTATTCCCCATGGTCCTTACGGAGTCCCAGCATCCACTTAGGACGTCAGAGAAATAAATGGTATCGCATAATATCAAAAGGTTTGAAGAAATAAAATAGAAAGTACAGAAGGTCTTGCCTGCCACCTAGTGGCAAAAAGTGAAATAGAAGTTATAACAGGATCAAGCCAAAATTTCTAACTGAAAATACAGGTACATCTATTTTAAAATAGTCACCTTAAGACTGTAAGGGATGGGGGATTCAACTGTGCAATATTAGCTATATGTTTGCTTTGAATTAATTTTGTAATATTTGTTTAATTTAATAACTGTACATGCTTTTTCCCTAGATAGAACTTGTACATTTTTATTGAAATATAAACTAAACCAACATATTAGGGTGCTGTAAATATTGCGCTACAGTGGCAAACGCAGGATTTCTAGAGGGGGTTTCCAAATGCAATCCACAATCTCACACTCAGCGGAATATTGGAGCAAGTATGGGAGTCTGGGGGAGCGGTAGAAGAACCCAATAACGACCCTGGACTTCAATGCAAACAATTATTATTACCAGTTATTTATATAGCGCACACATATTCCGCAGCGCTTTACAGAGAATATTTTGGCCATTAATATCAGTCCCTGCCCCAGTGGAGCTTACAATCTATATTCCCTACCACATGTACACACACATTCACGCTAGGGTTAATTTTGTAGGGAGCCAATTAACCTACCAGTATATTTTTGGATAGTGGGAGGAAACCGGAGTACCCGGAGGAAACCCACGCAAGTACGGGGAGAATATACAAACTCCACACAGTTAGAGCCATGGTGGGAATCGAACCCATGACCTCAGTGCTGTGAGGCAGTAATGCTAACCATTACACCATCCGTACTGCCCAAACAATGGTCTTTTTATATACTGTATTGAATACAGTATTAATATTTAACACTCTAGATTGTCTATAGTATAGGCTATATCAAACATATTTAAATCATATAACGATAAGTGGTTAGGAAAAGGGTTAAACATACTATAATAATAAGATTTTACTTACCGGTAAATCTATTTCTCGTAGTCCGTAGTGGATGCTGGGGACTCCGTAAGGACCATGGGGAATAGACGGGCTCCGCAGAAGACATGGGCACTTTAAGAAAGAATTTAGATTCTGGTGTGCTCTGGCTCCTCCCTCTATGTCCCTCCTCCAGACCTCAGTTAGCGAAACTGTGCCCGGAAGAGCTGACAGTACAAGGAAAGGATTTTGGGAATCCAGGGTAAGACTCATACCAGCCACACCAATTGCACCGTATAACTTGTGATAACTTTACCCAGTTAACAGTATGAACAATCACAGAGCATCAGATAAACTCTGATGCAACTATAACATAACCCTTATTTAAGCAATAACTATATACAAGCATTGCAGAAGAAGTCCGCACTTGGGACGGGCGCCCAGCATCCACTACGGACTACGAGAAATAGATTTACCGGTAAGTAAAATCTTATTTTCTCTAACATCCTAGTGGATGCTGGGGACTCCGTAAGGACCATGGGGATTATACCAAAGCTCCCAAACGGGCGGGAGAGTGCGGATGACTCTGCAGCACCGAATGAGCAAACACAAGGTCCTCCTCAGCCAGGGTATCAAACTTGTAGAACTTTGCCAAGCTGTAATGCCGAGACCCCTCGGACAGCCGCCCAAGAAGAGCCCACCTTCCTTGTGGAATGGGCCTTAACTTATTTAGGCAGCGGCAACCCAGCCGCAGAATGAGCCTGCTGAATCGTGTTACAGATCCAGCGAGCAATAGTTTGCTTTGAAGCAGGCGCCCCAAGCTTGTTGGAAGTATACAGGATAAACAAAGATTCTGTTTTCCTGACCTCAGCCGTTCTGGCTACATAAACCTTCAAAGCCCCGACTACATCCAGTGACTCGGAATCCTCCAAGTCAGTAGTAGCCACAGGCACCACAATAGGTTGGTTTATATGAAAGGATGAAACCACTTTCGGCAGAAATTGTGGGCAGGTCCGCAATTCTGCTCTATCCGCATGGAAAACCAGATAAGGGCTTTTATGTGACAAAGCCGCCAATTCTGACACACGCCTAGCCGAAGCCAAGGCTAATAGCATGACCACCTTCCACGTGAGATATTTTACTTCCACCGTTTTGAGTGGTTCAAACCAGTGTGATTTCAGGAAACTCAACACCACGTTAAGATCCCAAGGTGCCACTGGAGGCACAAAAGGGGGCTGAATATGCAGCACTCCCTTTACAAACGTCTGAACTTCAGGCAGAGAAGCCAGTTCTTTTTGAAAGAAAATGGATAAGGCCGAAATCTGAACCTTAATGGAACCCAATTTAAGGCCCAAAGTCACTCCCGACTGTAGGAAGTGAAGGAAAAGGCCCAGCTGGAATTCCTCCGTAGGGGCATTCCTGGCCTCACACCAAGCCACATATTTTCGCCATATACGGTGATAATGTTGAGCCGTCACATCCTTCCTAGCCTCTATCAGCGTAAGAATTACCTCATCCGGAATGCCTTTTTCTGCTAGGATCCGGCGTTCAACCGCCATGCCGTCAAACGCAGCCGCGGTAAGTCTTGGAACAGACAGGCCCCTGTTGCACAAGTCCTGTCCTAGAGGCAGAGGTCACGGGTCCTCTGTGAGCATTTCTTGCAGATCTGGATACCAAGTCCTTCTTGGCCAATCCGGAACAAAGAGTATTGTTCTCACTCCTCTTTTCCTTATGATTCTCAGCACCTTGGGTATAAGAGGAAGAGGAGAAAATACATAGACCGACAGAAACACCCACGGTGTCACCAGTGCGTCCACAGCTATCGCCTGAGGGTCTCTTGACCTGGCGCAATATCTCTGCAGCTTTTTGTTGAGGCGGGATGCCATCATGTCCACCTGTGGCAGTTCCCACCGACTTGCAATCTGCATGAAGACTTCTTGATGAAGACCCCACTCTCCCGGGTGGAGGTCGTGCCTGCTGAGGAAGTCTGCTTCCCAGTTGTCCACTCCCGGAATGAACACTGCTGACAGTGCGCTTACGTGATTCTCCGCCCAGCGAAGAATTCTGGTGGCTTCTACCATCGCCACCCTGCTCCTTGTGCCGCCTTGGCGGTTTACATGAGCCACTGCGGTGATATTGTCTGACTGAATCAGAACCGGTTGGTCGCGAAGCAGGGACTCCGCTTGACGTAGGGCGTTGTATATGGCCCTTAGTTCCAGGATGTTGATGTGAAGGCAAGTCTCCTGACTTGACCACAGCCCTTGGAAATTTCTTCCCTGTGTGACTGCCCCCCACCCTCGGAGGCTTGCATCTGTGGTCACCAGGACCCAGTATTGAATGCCGAATCTGCGACCTTCAAGAAGGTGAGCACTCTGCAGCCACCACAGGAGAGACACCCTGGCCCTGGGGGATAGGGTGATTAACCGATGCATCTGAAGATGTGATCCGGACCACTTGTCCAGTAAGTCCCATTGGAAGGTCCTCGCATGGAACCTGCCGAAGGGGATGGCCTCTATGATGCCACCATCCTTCCCAGGACTCGAGTGCAGTGATGCACTGACACCTGTTTGGTTTTAATAGATTCCTGACCAGTGTCACGAGCTCCTGAGCTCTCTCTATCGGGAGATAAACCCTTTTCTGGTCTGTGTCTAGGATCATGCCTAGGAGAGGCAGATGAGCTGTAGGAACCAACTGCGACTTTGGAATATATAGAATCCAGCCGTGTTGCCGTTACACTTCCAGAGAAAGTGATACGCTGTTCAGCAACTGCTCTCTTGATCTCGCTTTTATGAGGAGATCGTCCAAGTACGTGATAATAGTGACACCTTGCTTCCGCAGGAGCACCATCATTTCCGCCATTACCTTGGTGAATATTCTCGGGGCCGTGGAGAGACCAAACGGCAACGTCTGAAATTGGTAATGACAATCCCGTACCGCAATTCTGAGGTACGCCTGATGAGGTGGATAAATGGGGACATGAAGGTATGTATCCTTTATGTCCCGAGTCACCATAAAATCTCCCCCTTTCAGGCTTGCAATGACCGCTCTTAGCGATTCCATCTTGAACTTGAACCCTTTCAGGTATATGTTCAGGGATTATAAATTCAATATGGGTCTGACCGAACCGTCTGGTTTCGGGACTACAACATGGTCGAATAATAACCCCCTCCTTGTTGAAGGAGGGGAACCTTGACCACCACCTGTTGAAGATACAATTTGTGAATTGCTCTTAACACTGTTTCCCTCTCATGGGGGAAGCCGGCAGGGCCGTCGGTGAGGGGGCATCTTCTCAAAGTCCAGCTTGTATCCCTGAGACACAATATCTATTGCCCAGGGATCTAACAGGGAGTGAACCCACTTGTGGCTGAACTTACGAAGGCGTGCCCCCACCGGGCCTAGCTCCGCCTGTGGAGCCCCAGCGACCTGCGGTGGATTTTTGTAGAGGCCGGGGAGGACTTCTGTTCCTGGGAACTAGCTGTGTTGTGCAGCTTCTTTCCTCTGCCTCCGCCTCTGGCAAGACAGGACGCACCTCGGACTTTCTTGTTTCTTTTTTCGAAAGGCTGCATTTGATAATGTCGTGCTTTCCTAGGCTGTGCAGGAATATAAGGCAAAATATCAGAATTACCAGCTATAGCTGTGGAGACCAGGTCCGAGAACCCTTCTCCACACAATCCTCAGCCTTCCATATGCCTCTTAATTCGGCATCATCTGTCCATTGCATATTCTACAGGACACGTCAAGCAGAAAATCGACATAGCTTTGACTCTAGGACCCAGTATACTCATGTCTCTTTGGGCATGTTTTATATATATATATATATATATATATATATATCTTAAGACAGCATCTTTAATATATATATATATAGCTCTATATATATATATATATATATATATATATATATATATATATATATATATATATATATATATACATACTAGGGTCTCAATCTCTGCTGATAAGGTACCTGTCCACGCTGCCACAGCGCTATAAACCCATGCCGACACAATCGCCGGTCTGAGTAGTGTACTAGAATGTGCACGCTATCTGCAGGATCCCTGAGAATAGCTGTTACGTCAGGGCTACCTTTTGGGCAAACGTGACACCCTAGGGGAAGATTCCCATCATATCCTGGCCCTAGTGGGGAAAGGATACTGCCTGAGAATTCTTTGTGGGAAACTGCAGTCTCTTGTCTGGAGATTCCCGCTCTTTTTCATCATGAGAGTAGGGAAATTTACCTCAGCTTTCTTCCCCTTAAACATGTGTACCCTTGTGTCAGGGACAGATGAGTCATCAGTGATATGCAAATCATCTTTTATTACAATAATCATATATCGAATACTTTTCTGCCATTTTGGCTGTAACTTTGCATTATCGTAGTCGACACTGGAGTCAAACTCCGTGTCGATATCAGTGTCTATTATTTTGGATAGTGAGGATTGAGAGACTCTGAAGGTCTCTGCGACATAGGGACAGACATGGGTAGATTTCCTGTCTGTTCTCTAATCTTTTGTGCAATAAATTCACCTTAGCACTTAATTACACATATCCAAACAGGTGTCGGCGTTGTCGACGGAGACACCCTCTCACACACATATTTGCTCCATCTCCTCCTTAGGGGAGTCCTTTTACCTCAGACATGTCAACACACACGTACCGACACACCACACACTCAGGGAATGCTCATCTGAAGACAATTCCCCCATAAGGCCCTTTGGAGAGACAGAGAGAGAGTATGCCAGCACACACCCCAGCGCTATTAACCCAGGAATAACACAGTAACTTCATGTTAACCCAGTAGCTGCTGTTTATATTGATTTTTGCGCCTAATTATGTGCCCCCCCCCTCTCTTTTTACCCTCTTCTACCGTGTAACTGCAGGGGAGAGACTGGGGAGCTTCCTCTCAGCGGTGCTGTGGGGGAAAAACATGGCGCTGGTGAGTGCTGAGGAAGAAGCCCTGCCCCCTCGACGGCGGGCTTCTGTCCCGCTTTCATGTACAATTTTGGCGGGGGCTCATACATATATACAGTGCCCAACTGTATATTATGCAAACTTTTGCCAAAGAGGTCTCTAATTGCTGCCCAGGGCGCCCCCCCCCCTGCGCCCTGCACCCTGCACCCTTACAGTGACCGGAGTATGTGGGTGTAGTGTGGGAGCAATGGCGCACAGCTGCAGTGCTGTGCGCTACCTCATATGAAGACTGGAGTCTTCTGCCGCCGATTTCAAAGTCTTCTTGCTTCTTTCACCCGGCTTCTGTCTTCCGGCTCTGCGAGGGGGACGGCGGCGCGGCTCCGGGATCGGACGACAAAGGGTGAGATCCTGTGTACGATCGCTCTGGAGCTAATGGTGTCCAGTAGCCTAAGAAGCAGGACCTATCTTCAGAGAGTAGGGCTGCTTCTCTCCCCTCAGTCCCACGATGCAGGGAGTCTGTTGCCAGCAGAGCTCCCTGAAAATAAAAAAACCTAACAAAATACTTTCTTATAGCAAGCTCAGGAGAGCTCACTAAGTAGCACCCAGCTCGTCCGGGCACAGATTCAAAACTGAGGTCTGGAGGAGGGACATATAGGGAGGAGCCAGAGCACACCAGAATCTACATTCTTTCTTAAAGTGCCCATGTCTCCTGCGGAGCCCGTCTATTCCCCATGGTCCTTACGGAGTCCCCAGCATCCACTAGGATGTTAGAGAAAACGAAATAAATAAATAAATGCACAAACATAATATAACCAGTACTGCACATTATAAGCACACATTCTCCCACCTCATAGTAAGGCTCCTGTCTCTTCTTCCTGGTAGCTGCTCTCTGGTCCATTGGACTGATTGAGGACTCAGATCCACACACACAGTAAACATGGTAGAAGAAGCTGCCACCAATGAACATGTGCAACAGCTCTGATTTGTCCCATAAACTGCATGATGTGGAAGCAGTTCTTGTACTCGTATTACATACCATTGCTATTGTTGTCCTAATTTGAGCCACTTGCCGAGAGGAGGAGGCTTTATAAGCAACCGGAACCCCCCCCCCACCCTTTCCTGTGTTTGCCTATGTGCTGGGTGATCAAAGTAAGAACCAGGGAACTGTAGGCATGCGAGTCTGACCAGAATCATTCATTTTAAGGGATTCTGCTGAATTTTTTTTTTTTTAATGTATTATACAAGATCATTTGAGAACTCTGTTAGCATGCAGCGCTGAATTAAGTTCCATGGGGCCCTAGGCAAGATACTGATTTGGGGACCCTTCTCTGTCCATACCACTCTAGGTACCTTATCAGTGGCGTAAGTTCGTCCCAGTTGGCCAGAGGCAAGTTAAATATTGGTGCCCCCCTATTCACTATATTAAGATAAATATATGTATGTAGACGTGCGTGTATATATATATATATATATGTGTACACACACGTGTGTGTGTGTGTGTGTGTGTGTGTGTGTGTGTGTGTGTGTGTGTGTGTGTGTGTGGAGTGTTCTGAAAAAAATGTATATACTGTATTTATACATTTAATTGTCGTTTATTTTAAATCACACATTTCTTAGCAGTCATACCCAGGATTAGAACCCATGACCTGTTACACTAACAGCAGACACTTTACTGATGGAGCTATTTGCTCCTGTAGAGGAAGCATGAGAATGCTAACTATATGAAGTTACGTGTAATTGTCAAAGAAGAATCTTCATATAGTTAAAATTCTCATATTTCCTATACAGGAGCAAATAGCTTCATCAGTAAGGTGTCTGCTTCCAGTGTAATAGGTTGTGGTTTCTAATCCTGGGTGTGACACTTGTAAAATGTGTATAATAAAGAGGGTGTGATTTGTAAGGTGCAGGGACCAGAGAGGAAGTCGGCCACTGAAAAGACAGCGGCAGCTAACAATTAACTTAATTCAATGGTGTCACAGAATGGGAGGAGAGGTGCCCCCTTTCAGAGCAGGAGCCCGGCGGCAGATGACTCCGTTGCCTCCCAAAGTTCTGCCTCTGTACCTTATACACAATTATCACTATACAAAGGTCATTGGGACATCATACAACTGATATACGCTGATCACTATACACAAGTGACCAGTGTACAGTATATCAGTATGTCACTTGGTACACACTGATCATTATGTACACATCAAACCAATATCACACACCTGGAACACACAGAAGCGCCCTTCCTCCTTGCCTAACAACTTCTCTCGCATGCCCTCTGCCCACCAGCTTTTTCTCACCTGTCCACCAGATTTTCTTACACATGTCCCCTTCCCACACATACCCACAAGCTTCTTCACATAGCCCACCCTGGCCAGAAGCTTTCTTCTCCTTGCATGCTTCCTGTTTCCCACTAGCTTTCCTCACACATGCCTTCCTAATCGGATGCTTTTTTATTTATTTTTACACAACACACACTGCCCTCGGGCTTCACACATGCCTCCTAGCCACCAGCCTTCCTCACACATACCACTCTACCTGCCAGAGTTTTGTTCACATGCTTTTCTGCCAAATAGCTTTTATTTCAAATGCCCCCCTCATCAACAAATAATTCCCCTGATTTTCAACAATGTGCCCAACACAACCCCTTCTTCCTATATTTGTTCCATTGCTTCCTAGATTTCCTCCACTGCTTTCAGCGACAATGAACCAGAAACATGTACAACCACTAGGCTTTCACTCAACCCTCGTTATGGGCATAATTCAGACCTGTTCGCTCGCTAGGTTTTTTTTGCAGTCCTGCGTTTGCATAGTCGCCGCCCACAGGGGAGGGTATTTTCACTTTGCAAGTGTGCAAACGCATGTGTAGCAGAGCTGTACACACAGATTTTGCGCAGTCTTCTGAGTAGCCCAGGACTTACTCAGCCGCTGCGAACACTTCAGCCTGTCCAGGACAGGAGCCCTCCCTGCAAACTCATGGACACGCCTGCGTTTTTCCAAACACTCCCAGAAAATGGTCAGTTGACACCCACAAACGGCTTCCTCCTGTCAATCTCCTTGCGAATGCCCGTACGAATGGATTCTTCGCACAAACCCATCGCTGAGTGGCGATTCGCTTTGTACCCATGCGACGCACTTGCGCATTGCGGTGCATATGCATGCGCAGTTTAGACCAGATCGCAGGCTGTATGAAAATGCAGCCTAGCGATCAGGTCAGACCCTATGTGAGGCTAAGCACCAGGGCATGGAGACCAATATGCACACAGATAAAGTAAAGGGAATCCCAGGTGCTAGTGAGCATATATAAAAAAAAATATATGTATAATATAAATAAATATATATATATATATATATATATATATATATATATATATATTGTCAAAGTTGGAAAAATATCATGCTACACGTTGCCATATATCCACCCCATGCGCGTGCCTGCTGCACGTGCACAGTCTCTCCCGTGTGTGCGGATACTCGCAGCTGCGTGATGGCGCCTCCTCGGCCATGCGCTTGAGCGCGTGGTATGTGCATTTACGGTAGAGTTTGTGTGCGTCTAGCGGGCGACTCAATCGTTAAATAATAAAACCAAATAGTATGTTTTATAGATAATGTTCCCCTTAATAATGACTGTAAGTTTGTTTAATGTAACTGGTCGCTGGACAGAGGAATTCCTCTTTTCATGGTACGAAGGGTCAGACAGGGTTTGAGCAGTTGTGTTTGGTACCTAACTAAAGAACATTTTATTAGAAACAATCCGGTGCTGGTTAGGTAAAGATTAATCGCTCCTGCGTATAGTTATGTCTATTAGTAGTTTCTGGACATTTACTATATTTGCGGTTCATTATCCATGCGGCGGGAATTCTCAGATTCCCTCCCACCTGAGCAGTTTGATATAGTCACAGCCCAGCTGTTCAAACTAACCTATGACCTTTTGTTATGATGCGAGGAGACATTCCTGTGTCCAATGAACAATGAGATTGTAGGTCCCTTTGTAGTATACTGGACGCAGTGTATATAAGGACAGCCAGCCTGGCCAGCTCAGTCTTCTCTCCACAAACGGTTTTCATCTTGACTAACTCGGAGCTGGTACCAGGACTGCGCAGCGATCATTCCCCAGTGTGTGTAAGTTATTCTCTGTGACCATTCTAAATCTGTTTGTATTTGCCATATTCTCTCTCTCCGTTATTGTATAAGATTGTGACGCTATTGTATATTTATGTGTAGTTATTCTGCTTAGATATTGATGTTAGCCTGTAGTGTATGAACTGTTAACTGTTTTATTCCTTTTTACATAGCTAGATATTGTTAGTAAAGGTGTTGGAACCTTAGCAAGGTATTGTGTGTTTATTACATTGCAGAGGGTAATCGGAGCGTCTCAATCGCTCAAGCAGCTTTAGTATTAACAAGGTTAAGCAGCGTTATATCGCTACAGTATTTCAGTAGTAAGGTTTACAGTACAAACTCAATCTTTCACTGTGTTGCATACAAGGTTTACCGAGTGTCATCCCGTGAGCGTCTGCGCCGCTCGTGTTCTCCTCGTGGTCACGAGCGTACGCTACGCTAGTAGCGTAGCATTACGGTAGTCGGCCGCCTATAGCGTGCTCGACACCACGCGTTAAGTTGTGAGCGAGCGTGTCGCAGGTGCGTCTCGACCACGGCTAAGCGTCTGCTACGCTAAGTGCGTACCCTTACGGTACCCCATAAGCCAATTGCGTACTGAGTCTTTTACCCATTTATAATGAATGTTATAAGATAAATAATTAGCTTTATCAATTGGCGGCTCGTCCGTCCTCCACATATCCGCACCAGCGAACACAGACTTTATCTGTCAGCAAGGTCGGGAAGGCAGTATCCCTTCGTATCGGGATACAGTAGTGCTGGCTAGATAAGCGTCTGTTTCGCTACGCTGTAGGAGTGCTGGTGGAATCCGGAACCGGAAGGTAAGAACAGTACGCTATTGTCTTTTAAAACTGTTTATTTCTGTTTTGCGTACGCACACACGCACGCACGCAAACACCTGTATTTCTTTTAATTTGTGTATTTTCACACCTCACTTCCCTGTTTGCCATTTCACAATTGATAACGTGCTGAGAAAGATTTGCTGCTATTGGTAGTTAAAAGTAAAATTAATATGTTAAGGAGTAATTTGTAAAACACGCGCACGGCTTGCCTAAGATACAAGGAAGTTCGGTGTGGTGTTCAGTAGATGATTACAGTTAAAGATCATCTACATTGATATAAACGTGTTAATTGTATTTCTGTGGATATAGATATACCTGGCTTGCGTACATGTGTCTCTAACAAAGGGCGGGACTAGCGTACGCGACGCAAGGGCCGACGCACGGAGCGTATATTACGCAACGGAGCGTCTGGGTACGCCCACATAATACAAATAACACGACAGTATTGTTTTAGTAGGCGATAAGGAGGCAACGCGATAATAGCGCAAATCAATCTCAGTGTCCAAAATTTTAAGCTAATAGATCCTTCTCTAGTTGCAACTCCTCGGGATTAGCCTGCGATACTGAATGAAAGGGATTTCTGCGCAGAAACTAAAGTAAAGAGTATATGAGGTGAAAGTGTGTATACATATATATAAGTTTCTAATTTTTGGGGTTGAACCACAGGAAATCATCGAGTTCTCGTGAGGTACATACGTGTAAGTGACGGCACGGTGGCTTGGGAGGCATCCCTTGTTAAACATATTAATAAGAGCATTAGAGAATAGCAGACCAGGAGGTCTACTGTAGCAAAGACCAGGAGGTCCAGACAGACCAGGAGGTCTAGGTACAGCAGACTAAGAAGTCCGCTATAGATAAAGAGTAAAGGAGCACAACACCAGGAAGGGTTGGTGCGGTACCCATATAGGCCATTAAGCTCTGGCTGAAGGAATTCGCAGCCACAATTTTCGATTCCACTGAGATTAGTTGCTTATGTGCAGAACGATTGTACCGCACGTAATTGTGTGCATTAGTTAGTAACTTGACCCAGTACCATTTGCGTACGCTAGAGGGGTCATAAACGCTATTTGTACATTCTAACGTGATTTGTGTAATTTTTTTTATTTTAAGGGAGGTTCGCTGGTCACTCGGGAATTCTCTAACAACCAATAGTTACTGGGAAGGGTTAAGTGCTCTTCGGATCACACCCACATGTTCCAGTAAATAGAGGTTCAGGTCGCAGGGGCCCTAGGTCGAGTACGCCAGCGCTAGGGCAGTGTGTGGGCGTATTGGTCGACGTGGGCGAGTGAGTGGAGGTACTCAGTAAACTTCCGCCGCCGGCCTACCCCGGACATCTTGGTTTTTGTAAGGGTTCGCCGAAGACCCTGATTTGAAGGTCAGAGGTAGTGAAAGCAACACCTGCAAAGATGGGGGCCAGTTGTTCAGGTAGGGGGCGATCAACCTCGGTTCGGGTTGACTTAGTAAACCGACCAATCGGGTCGGCAAGGTATGTCATGTGTGAGAAATACGGTTCACACACAGAGGTTTTGAGCGATGAATGGGAAAGAATGACTGTGCATGATGGGGAAAAGTTCCCACGGGTAGGCAGTTTTAGTCCCGAGGTGTTACAAAATCTAAGGAGAAGGATATGTCTCATTAAATCTGCAAAGAGACGGATCAAACATTATGATTATTTACAGTTATGGCAACAGGAAGGTGAAATACAAAGAGGATTGGCTCAAGCGGCTGGATCTAACCCTATCAGAAAACTGATAGCCACCGCGCCACCACCACCATACATAACGGGAGAGAAGGTGGTTACAGAGAATGGCACACTGGTGAATGATAAACAGGCACTTAGTAACTGTATAAATGTTAAGAATAATGTAACCAAGATTGTTGATGCGAATATTAACCCGTGCAAGCTGTTTCCTGTTTTAAATTTTCCCCAGGATTGTGACCAAGAGGATGAGCCAACAACAATATCGTCACTCTCTCTAGCAGCCACCATAGCAGAAACAACAGTGGGCACGTCCCAACCAGTAAGAGCAGTATCAAAGGCCCCTAGTGGAGGGACAGGTGAGGTCGTATCAACTGGTAAGTACGGCACCATACACTATGCTGAAACCATTTCACCACATTTTGTAGAATCTACTCAGAATGATGTTATTGAACTTAATCCCGTTAGGGTAATTGCAGTGCCAAATGGGAAAACTGACACTTCAGGAGTCACTCCTCTCAGACACATCGCCATGCACTGCCCCTTTTCCCGAATGGAATTAAGATCAATGGTGTCTGAATTCCCTGATCCTAGGAAAGATCTAGTTGCAAGCCAGGAATACATTAGAGAGCTAGGAAATACTGTGGAGCCCAATAACAAAGACTGGCAGATATTGCTGAGGGCATGTTTACCCTCCAATGTCGACTCAGCGAGATTTATAGCTGACTGTAAATTAGATGAAGAGGTACCCCTTACGGATGTGTACAACCAAGATAATGTAAAGAGAATAAATTTACAGTTAAAATAGTATTTTCCAGCTGTTGCCAAATGGAACAAAATTTTCTCCATCAAACAAAAAGAGGGAGAAACAGCTGCTGATTATTTTCATCGGGCACTACAGGATATGGCTAAGTATACAGGCATAGAAGACATTAAGACAAATGTGAATCATAGAGAAGTAGCAGTATCTGTGTTAATGGATGGTTTAAAGGAAGTATTGAGGACGAGGGTACAGACCACCCAACCATGTTGGCGAGGTCTGTCGGTGGCTACTTTGAGAGAGGCCGCTATTGATCATGATCGGAATATCACCAGACACAGGGAGTCACAAAGTGATAAGTTAATGGCCGTAAGTATACAGGCCCTGACCACAAGGACACCTCAGTATAAATCTCCGACCCCTGTGGGTAAGTCAAATGTGGTAACTTGTTATTACTGTCATAAGGAGGGACATTTTGCACGAGACTGTAGATCGAAAAATGCACCAAAATCATATCAACCCCCTAGACAACGACAAGACACACGAAATTGGGATCAAGGACCGCAGAGACGGAGTTATGAGCCACACGCAGGGGAAACAAAAAGGTATCCCCCAAGAAGAGACTGGCAAGTCACTGATAGTTCCCATTTACCCCCTTCACAGGTAATAGCTGCCAGCGCAATGCAGGGAGGTCACCACGCACCATAGGGGCGGGGCCACACCTGTAATCTGCAGCCAGTGAAATTAATTGCGAGCCTTGGAAGTGAACCCGAGGTTACAATTGATGTAGCTGGTAAATCTCTAAATTTCCTTGTAGATACGGGGGCGGCCAAGTCAGTGATAAATTCGACCGTGGGCATGAGAACCACTGGTAAAACAATTCCAGCCATGGGAGTAACAGGAGTAGTACAGCACTACCCTTTAAGCAAACCTGCAGAGATTACGATAGGGCCTTTGCATACCAAGCATTCTTTTCTGCTGGCTGCATCGGCTCCGACTAATCTCCTAGGGAGAGATTTACTGTGCAAAATGGGATGCGTCATATACTGTACTCCTGAAGGTGTGTTCTTTGACATACCCGAAAACCATGCTCAGGAAGCGCAGGATATGCTAGACTCCCCAACAAGATTAATGTCACACACTGTTGTTGTAAATAGGTGTCCGTCCAAGGTAGAGGAAATGATTTCCCAGATACCGGAATCACTTTGGACCAAGGATGGACAAGACACTGGATTGATGGCAAACGTAGCCCCAGTAGTTGTGCAAGTAAAAGATGGTAGGATAGCTCCAAAAATCCCACAATACCCTCTGAAGCCAGAGGTGGAGTTAGGAGTTTACCCTGTAATAGAGCGCTTGCTACAACAGGGCATTCTGGTAAGAACGTCCAGCACTGCCAATAGTCCCATCTTCCTTGTTAAAAAGAGTGGGGGGAGGGGTTACAGATTAGTGCAGGATCTAAGAGGGATCAACAAAATAGTTGAGAGTCAATTCCCCGTAGTGCCAAATCCAGCTGTCATCCTTATGCAAATCCCTCCCACTGCCAAATTTTTCACTGTGATTGACCTCTGCTCCGCTTTCTTCTCGGTACCTCTGCACCCTGACAGTCAATACTTATTCGCATTCACATACAGAGGAGTTCAGTACACTTGGACTCGATTACCACAAGGTTTCATAGACAGTCCAAGCATTTTCTCACAGGCCCTGCATGATTGTTTACAGTCTTTCCAACCAGAGAGTGGATCAATATTGATACAGTATGTGGATGATTTACTGCTGTGTTCAGATTCACTGGAAGCGTCCCTGAGAGATACGAAACAACTCCTGTTTCATCTTTCAGACACAGGACACAAGGTTTCCAAGGACAAGTTACAATTATGCCAAACCCGTGTGAAGTATTTGGGACACTGTCTAACACAAGGACTGAGACACCTTACAGCTGATAGAATTCAAGCAATTCGTGACATGACCCTGCCACAAACCCAGCAACAGATTAGAACATTTTTAGGAATGTGTGGGTATTGCCGTAACTGGATCCCAGGTTTTTCCATACTAGCCCTACCTTTGCAGGAGATGGTCTCCTCAAACAAACCTGATCGGATTTCGCACACAGACGAATCTGAGATGGCATTTGAGAGACTTAAACCGTGCCTAACGCAGGCACCAGCATTAGGTATGCCTGACTATGGGAAACCCTTTGAGCTGTACGGAACAGAGAGTGCTGGGTGCGCAGCAGGTGTCTTAACCCAGAAGCATGGTGATGCCAGCAGCCGGTAGCCTACTATAGCGCTCAGCTAGATACGGTAGCACAATCCCTCCCCACATGCTTGCGAAGCGTTGCAGCAATAGCATTGCTAGTCACAAAGAGCGAAGATGTAGTGCTAGGACACAACCTCACAATTCATACACCACATGCAGTGTCAGCCTTACTGAATTCGGCCCAAACCAGACACGTCTCATCAGCGCGGTTTACAAGATGGGAATTGGCATTGATGGCCCCCGTAAACATCACCATAAGGAGATGCAGCGCATTAAATCCTGCAACGTATCTCCCAGGTGTGCCTGGACAGGCACAAAGGGTGGAGGATGAGAGTGATGGTGAAGGAGGATTTAATACAGGGGATGACACGCATGATTGTATGGAATATTTGACCCAAAATTTCACGGCAAGGCCTGACATCAGTGACAACCCACTGGAAGATGTAGATTTTTACTTTCTACACTGACGGTAGTTGTCACAGACAGACGGACTCGGGAGACTTGTGTACTGGATACGCAGTCGTAGATGACCAAGGTACCATAGAAGCGGAACCGCTAGGCCCACCACAAGTTGCTGAACTGGTTGCCCTAACCAGAGCATGTGAATTGGCTAAGGGCAAATCAGCCAATATTTACACAGATTCTAGGTACGCCTTCGGAGTAGTCCATGATTTCGGGGCCCTATGGCGCCTCAGAAATTTCATGACGGCAGCTGGCACACCCGTAACGCATGCAGCCCACATCAAAAGACTTCTAACAGCGATACAGGAACCCGACAGAGTGGCTGTTATCAAGTGTAAAGCTCACACATATAGCCAAGACCCGGTATCACTTGGTAACAGCCGAGCAGACGAAGCTGCTAAATCAGCAGCAGGTAACCCCATACAAACAGACAGTACACAACTGATGGTATTTAATACTGTAAACACACAGAAATTGTGTGAAATGCAAAATTTGTGTTCCCCACAGGAAAAGGCAGTTTGGAGGTCAAAAGGATATGGCCAGGAGTCCTCATGACTCTGGACAGATGGACAGGGTAAGCCAGTGGCACCCAGAGCATACCTTCCAAGTCTAGCGGAAGCGGCACATGGGCTGACTCATCTAGGCAAAGAAGGAATGTGAAAGTTGGTAAGAGCTTATTTGTGCGCCCCAGGATTTTCTTCCCATGCGGGTAAAAGAGCGATGACATGTCTCACCTGCTTGAGGAAGAATATCGTAAAGGCAATACCGACAGAGCCATCCCATATCCCTCCGACAGATGGCCCTTTTCAGGTAATACAAATTGATTTCATACAATTGCCACCTTGTAGAAATTTAAAATACCGTATTTGCTGGCGTATAAGACGACTTTTTACCCCTGAAAAACATGCCTCCAAACGGGGGGTCGTCTTATACGCCGGGGGTCGTCTTATACGCCGGGCGGGAAGTCGCGCTGTGGGAAGTCGCGAAACGGGGGCGTGGCCTAGCATAAGGGGGCGTGGCCTCGAGGTCGGACCGCCGTTTTCAGCAATCCAGGGGGTTAAGAAGGTGATGTTGGCTGCCCACCCCACTTCCCCCGTGAAGTGCCTCTATCTGTACGGTGAGTGTACGGCTGCCGGCGGGTGAAGCTGTGTGAAGTCCGGCTCCTACACAGGGACAGGAGCCAGGTGCTGCACGTATTGTTACAGTGCAGCACCCGGCTCATGTCACTGAGCAGGAGCCGACATTCAGCAGTGACAGGCGGTGCATAAGAAGGGGGGGGGGGGGGACAGCGGCTTAGGCAGGGGGGACAGCGGCAGCACTGCAGGGAAGCTTTATGTGGTGGGTTAATACTGGTACTAATACTGGTACTACAGGTACCTTGGATTCATGGGCGGACTAGACAGCTGCTAGTGACAGGGAGACGGCAGGGACCAATCCAATCAGGCTTTGTATACAGCCAACAGCCAACCACAGTACTGCACCATTGTACAGTACAGTATAGCATAGCAAAATACAGTGTGTTGCCAGAGTTCCTCTGGGTTGTGGGCTGCCTGCCTGTGTTCCTGAGAAATCAAATCAAATCTGATGTTCTTTTACGTTTTATTTGGTGTGTGGAAGGTGTGCGGAAGAGGGGGTAGTCTTATATGGCGAGTACATAACAAACTCTATATTTTGAGTGGAAATGTTGGGGGGTCGTCTTATACGCCCAGTCGTCTTATACGCCGGCAAATACGGTATGTATTGGTCTGTATTGATGTGTTCTCAAATTGGGTTGAAGCATTTCCCACGGCCACAAATACCGCTGTATTTACTGCAAAGAAAATTGTGCAGGAATTTGTGTGTAGGTATGGTATCCCTAGAATCATTGAAAGTGATAGGGGTACCCATTTTACAGGTGAAGTCTTTCAAACAATGTGTAAGTTGATGGGAATTAATAGAAAGCTGCACACTCCGTACCGCCCCCAGGCGAGTGCGAAGGTGGAAAGAGTAAACAGCACTATTAAAAATAAATTGAGCAAGGTAATGACTGAAACAGGACTGTTATGGCCCGAAGCTTTGCCAATTGTATTATACAGCATCAGAACCACTCCCAGGTCCCCTCTTAATCTGTCTCCTTTTGAAATTCTGTTTGGTCGACAACCCCATGTTATGATTAACCCCCAGGATGATTTGAAATGTAACAATGAAGTAACTGTAAAGTACTTGGTTAAGATGAGTAAGCAATTGAGGAATCAGAATGATAATCTAAAGTTGGTGATTCCTGATCTGCCAGACAGTAATTGTCATGACATTGAACCTGGGGATTATGTAATGATACAGAATTTCCTACGCTCAGGTTGCCTTATTGACAGATGGGAAGGACCATATCAAGTCTTATTGACCAGCACAACAGCATTGAAGGTTGCAGAGAGAGAGAGACTTGGGTCCATTCGTCTCATTGTAAAAGGGTCACTGACCCAGAGAGGTCCCGTGATAAAGAACAGACGGTAGAGGTTGTATCACTAGAGAGTGTCTGTTAAGGGAGTATTGAGACGACACTTGAGCGCTGAGAATAATTTGACCGGAAGCTTGTCGAGCCAGATTTCTTTTTCCCATTTGTTATTTTCTCCAGTTCCCACCTCCCTCCTATTTCCTTTCCCCCTTCTTATTTTTCTCCTTTTACTCCTCTAAGATGGACTTGCCCCAAGAGACTGTGATCCGGATTTTCCTGTTGACCATGATGTTGACCAGAGCAGTCTGTTTCGGTGAGAGTACCCTGGAGGTCGAGAAAGGATCGGGAATGGGTTCTGATGACCAGGATGCAGGCGTAAATTTCCAAGAGCAACATAATCACCGAGCAAAGGCGAGTATCAGAAAACGATCTGGTAGCATTGACAATAGAAGGAATTGTGAAGGATTGTTAGCTGAAGAGAACTGCATATGTAGGCATTGTGACAATATAGTTGAGGATGGGTGCATAAAGAAATGTCAGTCCAGTTTTAATGTTCACGTGGACCGGCATCCATTGAGTGACTATCACTCCTTAGTGGGTAAAGTGTTAAATCAGACAGACTGTTGGGTATGCTCTCAAGTACCTCAAGGTCATAGCAAATCAGGACTAGTACCATTCCCTTTAACTGTAGGAGAGGTACTTGAGCTAAGTGGTGGGAGGCCGGTGGACAAGAGGTTTACTATCTCTAGTCCTCCTAGTTTGAAGCTCCACCAATATCATGTGGATAGGTCCTTAGTGTGCTTTAACATTTCCAATCCCCAAAAGCCGGGAAATTGGGAAGTGTCATGGAGTAATCAAACCATGACCTTTTCATACAGACCCGACAGAATGCCCATAGACACAGAACTTATACGCCAGATAGCCGACCATGGAAAATATTTCCGGTATAGGTACACTCTAGGAAGTAGGACCATGCGAGTTGGAGAAGTATCACCAGGATACTGTGCACATATCATACAACCTGATACGTGTACTAAACAGATGGGAGAATTAGGGTTAGGAGATTTCACATGGAAAATTTGTAACATGATAATGTCATACTCCGTCCCATATGTTCTCCCCGATGATGCATATTTCATATGCGGGAGGAAGGCGTATAAGTGGCTTGCCCCAAACTCAGAGGGATTGTGCTATATTGGAAAAGTACTGCCTGAAGTAATGACTGTAACCCATAACAAAATGAAAGATATTCACCGCAGTGCCCAAGCTCCTTATACTCACACTCATTACGAGCACGTCATTAAACGGCACCTGATAGAGAGGACAGAGCATTCAGCCTCTGATCTGATCCATGAATCCACCGGGATTCAATTCCTACTCGCGTTAGATATCACTCGTACCGCCAGAGGAGTGATAAATTATAAATATATATCTGCACTTGCAAATTTATTAGACAATATCACCGAAATGTATGACGACACATTCAGGTACACTGAGAAAGAGTTACAAGCCTACAAAACAGAACTGGTTCAGCATAGGATGATTCTCAATTACCTCACAGCTGTGACAGGTGGGTATTGTGTTACCCTAGCAACTCAATATGGAATAAAGTGCTGCACGTACATTACAAACAGCACGGAGGACCCAGCCGAGGTCTTAGACCAAAAGATGGATGACATTTTACAATTAAAGTGGGAGTTTCGAAGGAAACACAATCTCACACTCGCTGCTGTGGGTAATGAGCTGACCAGTTGGGTGTCATGGTTGAACCCACGAAATTGGTTCTCGGGCTTAGGAGAATGGGCCCAAGGTATTATTATGGATGTAGGGAAATTTCTTTTGTGTATTCTAGGAGTCGTCATATTGGTTGGCCTGATATTTAGATGCGTTCAGGTTTTAGCGAAGTGTAAAAGTAATACCAGGGTGATGAGTCTAAGGAGCGAGGACACTGTACTAACAACAACTAATTTGATTTATGACCCAACGATAGAGACAATGTTGTGATGAAAATGTGATTCCACGGTCCGTTTCTTTCACCCGTTTCTCCTTTGTTTTCCTCCAAGGTACAAAGACATCCGCTTGGAAGAAGAATTTGACAACCTCTTTTATACAGACCAGAGGCGGAACTACCGGCAGTGCAGGCAGTGCACTGCACTGGGGCCCGCCTCTGTCCAGGGGCCCAAGCATGTAATGAGTCAAACTGACTCATTACATGCCGCTGTGCGCTGCAGGCAACCGCTGCCCGCAGCGCACAGCCACCCGGAGATAGGAGCTGAGCAGCGGTACAGACGGGGGAAGGAGGAGGGAGCCGGAGGACGGAGCCGCAGCAGCGCTTTGTTACTGGTGGAGGCGCTGCTGCTGCTGCTCCTCTGCTTCCCTATAGGCTGTCTTCCGAGAACAGCCTATAGGGAAGCAGAGGGGCAGCAGCAGCAGCGCCTCCACCAGTAACAAAGCGCTGCTGCGGCTCCGTCCTCCGGCTCCCTCCTCCTCATTCTCTACTGCCCGGGAATCGTCGTCTGACGCAGCTGCACCGAGGAGCCTGAGGGTAAGTATAATTCTTTCTTTCTTTCTTTCTTTCTTTCTTTCTTTCTTTTTCTTTCCTTCTTTCTTTCTTGTGCCTGCCTGCCGCAATGTGTAAAAAGGGGGGACTACCTGCCGCAATGTGTAAAAAGGGGGGACTGCCTGCCGCACTGTGTAAAAAGGGGGGACTGCCTGCCGCAATGTGTAAAAAGGGGGGACTACCTGCCGCAATGTGTAAAAAGGGGGGACTGCCTGCCGCAATGTGTAAAAAGGGGGGACTACCTGCCGCAATGTGTAAAAAGGGGGGACTGCCTGCCGCAATGTGTAAAAAGGGGGGACTGCCTGCCGCACTGTGTAAAAAGGGGGGACTGCCTGCCGCAATGTGTAAAAAGGGGGGACTACCTGCCGCAATGTGTAAAAAGGGGGGACTGCCTGCCACTATGTGTAAAAAGGGGAATCTGCCTGCCGTAATGTGTAAAAATGGGGACGCTGTCTGCCGTAATGTGTAACAAGGGCACGCTGTCTGCCGTAATGTGTAAAAAGGGCACGCTGTCTGCCGTAATGTGTAACAAGGGCACGCGGTCTGCCGTTATGTGTAAAAAGGGGTAATCTGCCCGACGCTATGTGTAAAAATGGGGAATCTGCCTGCCGTAATGTGTAAAAAAGGGGGGCTGCCTGACGCTATGTGTAAAAATGGGGAATCTGCCTGCTGCTATGTGTAAAAAGGAGGAATCTGCCTGCCGTAATGTGTAAAAATGGGGACGCTGTCTGCCGTAATGTGTAACAAGGGCACGCTGTCTGCCGTAATGTGTAACAAGGGCACGCTGTCTACCGTAATGTGTAAAAAGGGCACGCTGTCTGCCGTAATGTGTAACAAGGGCACGCGGTCTGCCGTTATGTGTAAAAAGGGCACGCTGTCTGCCGTTATGTGTAAAAAGGGCACGCTGTCTGCTGTAATGTGTAAAAAGAGGAATCTGTTCGCTGTAAGGTGTAAAAGGGTCTCTACCTGGTGTAGTGGTGCTACTGTGCGGCGTAATTTGAATAATGGAGACTACTGTGTTGGTATTATTTTGTGGCCACACCCCTTCCCCACGAAGCCACGCCACTATGTATTTTTGCGCGCGCCTACGGCGCGCACTGCCCCCGGGGTGGACTTGGATGGGGGGGGGGCCCAAAGCATTTTGTCGCACCTGGGCCCACCGCTTGCTTGTTCCGCCACTGATACAGACCATTGATGAACTATGCTACAAGCCCCCAATTTCCCTAGTGACTTTAACTTTTACGATAGCCCAACACTTTAGAGACTGTAACTTTATGGACAATGACTTTTGCTCGTTATTTATAGTAAAAGCACCGAGAGACATCAGACAACATGTACATCAAGACAAGACTTCAGACAAGACTTCAATCGGCGAATGCATATTAAACTCACATAGGTTATGACTGCATTTATAATAATTGCTTCTTATCTTCACCTCTACAACCTTCAGGTAATGACACACATAGTCGATAGGGAATATAGATACAGATATCAGCACTCACATATCCCCCCATTCATGTGTCATCAACTAAATGTGCTCCCCCATTTGTTGCAACCAAAAGCCGAAAAGAGCTCGGTAAAGTTTGACAGCCCATCCACAGACCCGTAATACGGGATAAGAAGGAATTCAAATGTATACTTCGCAATACCTCGAAGCTTGATTTAAAACACGTACGGCACGATGATACATGACCCCTCAAACATGGATTCATACACACATGCTTCTACTATTTCACTAGGTCATACCTTTTTCCCACCTGCTCCTCTCCTCCCTTTACCCAATCATAAAATGGTATTTACATTATGACATATATTTTTTCTTTTTTGAACTGTTTTAGGAAGTGGCAGTTATTGATGACTGCCAAAGGGTGAACTGTCAAAGTCGGAAAAATATCATGCTACACGTTGCCATATATCCACCCCATGCGCGTGCCTGCTGCACGTGCACATTCTCTCCCGTGCGTGCGGATACTCGCAGCTGCGTGATGGCGCCTCCTCGGCCATGCGCTCGAGCGCGTGGTATGTGCATTTACGGTAGAGTTTGTGTGCGTCTAGCGGGCGACTCAATCGTTAAATAATAAAACCAAATAGTATGTTTTATAGATAATGTTCCCCTTAATAATGACTGTAAGTTTGTTTAATGTAACTGGTCGCTGGACAGAGGAATTCCTCTTTTCATGGTACGAAGGGTCAGACAGGGTTTGAGCAGTTGTGTTTGGTACCTAACTAAAGTACATTTTATTAGAAACAATCCGGTGCTGGTTAGGTAAAGATTAATCGCTCCTGCGTATAGTTATGTCTATTAGTAGTTTCTGGACATTTACTATATTTGCGGTTCATTATCCATGCGGCGGGAATTCTCAGATTCCCTCCCACCTGAGCAGTTTGATATAGTCACAGCCCACCTGTTCAAACTAACCTATGACCTTTTGTTATGATGCGAGGAGACATTCCTGTGTCCAATGAACAATGAGATTGTAGGTCCCTTTGTAGTATACTGGACGCAGTGTATATAAGGACAGCCAGCCTGGCCAGCTCAGTCTTCTCTCCACAAACGGTTTTCATCTTGACTAACTCGGAGCTGGTACCAGGACTGCGCAGCGATCATTCCCCAGTGTGTGTAAGTTATTCTCTGTGACCATTCTAAATCTCTGTTTGTATTTGCCATATTCTCTCTCTCCGTTATTGTATAAGATTGTGACGCTATTGTATATTTACTAGGTGATTCATCGCGCCCTACGGGCGCTCTTCACATCGTCGTTAGGGGCTATGCCCCGTTAACCTCTGCACGCCTTTGAACATACGCAGGGCGGTAGATAACAGAATCAGAAACGCAGGGCAGTATAGAGGGCATACAGAAATGGGTTCCGGTTGAGATAAGATAGAGAGGCGTAGGGGGAGAGAAAGGGAATGTACAGAAACGCTGTGCGATCGGTAAAGGATAGGGAGAGGCAGGGTGGTAGGGAGAGGATAAAGAGAGGGAAATTGTTAGACAGAAAATACCGTTGCAAGGGGCTACGATCCATTATCCCCTGCACGGGCTTCAGCTGTGCTATAATTGTTATTATATGGAGTATTACCTGGTTTTTTTTTTATGGCACTGGGTAAATATTGTAAGGGGGGAGGGCGTGCGATTGTCAAGGGGGCGTAGTCCTTTGTGAGGGCGTGCAGAGTGGCCGCAGGGCACAATGAATAACATAGTGTAGAGTGTAGTATATATTGCTAGTGTCTGCATTATGAAGTACCAGATGAGTAACAGCAATGCACTGTAGATAAGATACGAAGGTGCTGTGGCCACAGGTAGCAGAGCCGCTTATACACACAATGGCCACAGGTAGCAGAGCCGCTTATACACTCAATACCCACAGGTAGCAGAACCGCTTATACACACAATGGCCACAGGTAGCAGAGCCGCTTATACACACAGTGGCCACAGATAGCAGAGCCGCTTATACACACACAATACCCACAGGGGGCAGAGGCGCTTATACACACAGTGGCCACAGATAGCAGAGCCGCTTATACACACACAATACCCACAGGGGGCAGAGGCGCTTATACACACAGTGCCCACAGATAGCAGAGCCGCTTATACACACAATACTCACAGGTAGCAGAACCGCTTATACACAGAATACCCACAGGTAGCAGAACCGCTTATACACACAATACCCACAGGGGGCAGAGGCGCTTATACACACAGTGCCCACAGATAGCAGAGCCGCTTATACACACACAATACCCACAGGTAGCAGAACCACTTATACACACAATACCCACAGGTAGCAGAGCCGCTTATACACACAATACCCACAGGGGGCAGAGGCGCTTATACACACAGTGCCCACAGGTAGC
Source organism: Pseudophryne corroboree (assembly GCF_028390025.1). Lineage (NCBI taxonomy): Eukaryota > Metazoa > Chordata > Amphibia > Anura > Myobatrachidae > Pseudophryne > Pseudophryne corroboree. Next base: position 71,502,687 of record NC_086455.1, read on the forward strand.
AGAGGCGCTTATACACACAATACCCACAGGTAGCAGAGTCGCTTATACACACAATGGCCACAGGTAGCAGAGCCGCTTATACACACAATACCCACAGGTAGCAGAGGCGCTTATACACACAGTGGCCACAGGTAGCAGAGCCGCTTATACACACAATGCCCACAGGTAGCAGAGCCGCTTATACACACAATGCCCACAGGTAGCAGAGCCGCTTATACACACAATGCCCACAGGTAGCAGAGCCGCTTATACACACAATACCCACAGGTAGCAGAACCGCTTATACACACAATACCCACAGGTAGCAGAGCCACTTATACACACATTACCCACAGGTAGCAGAACCGCTTATACACACAATACCCACAGGGGCAGAGGCGCTTATACACAGTGACCACAGGTAGCAGAGGGGCTTATACACACAATGGGCACAGGTAGCAGAGCCACATGTACACACATTACCCACAGGTAGCAGAACCGCTTATACACAAAATACCCACAGGGGGCAGAGACGCTTATACACACAGTGCCCACAGCTAGCTGAGCCGCTTATACACACAATACCCCCAGGTAGCAGAGGCGCTTATACACAGTGCCCACAGGTAGCAGAGGTGCTTATACACACAATGGGCACAGGTAGCAGAGCCACGTGTACACACAATACCCACAGGTAGCAGAGCGGCTTATACACACAATACCCACAGGTAGCAAAGCCACTTATACACACAGTGACCACAGGTAGCAGAGCCGCTTATACACACAGTGTGCACAGGTAGCAGCGCCACTTATACACAATGGGCACAGGTAGCAGTGTTGCTTATACACATAATGGC